>NC_088684.1:272966404-274216404 GCF_028017835.1 Emys orbicularis | reverse complement strand
CAATTCAACTCCTGATCTCATCATCCTAGCACTTTTTTAGGCTTCTGAATGACAGCTCTTGGATGTACCCTTTAACCTTTCAAAAGGAGCGGTAAAGCATATGCCTCGCACTAGCATGACTTGGAATACTTTTTCTACTACAAGTACAGAATACAATGGAATTAACAGAGCACACATATTCATTCATTTTTAGATTATTGGAAAGTCTTTATATTCTTCTCCTCCCGCACATTTGCCCTGGGGATACATACTCCCAGTGAAGCGCCATAAATATTCCATTTACTTATGACACAGTTTAAAATTAATTTCTGGACTAAATCAGAAGATAGAAAAATCAGATTATTTAACTTTTAGCACTGATAACAAGATGTTCCTCATTAGAAGCACTTTTCTGGGCCAGGCATATGAATCTGTTAAAAAAATATTTTAACAGTGCATTATTTAATGCCCATTTACAATTGGATTCTGGTAGAATATGAAGAATAATAAATGAGTTCATTATTTTGCAAAGCTATTACACAAAGAATAACAAATGATTTCAGAGTGGTGGTAAAAATAGTGTTATCAGAAAATTAAACTTCATTGAATAGTTGGAGGTGTGAGCCCTAACTGTATTATGAATTAAATCTGAGCTGCAAAATCTGGGTGCAGTAAAGGGAGGGTAATTGACTTCAGTGCTAGTGGGAAGTTCTGGACTGAGAACAATGGAAACTGAAAGGCTCCTTTTGTCCATGGAACGGGAACAGTGCTAGAAGCAGCAGCTCAAGCTTCCCCACTTCCTTGCCGTGGAGGGATCATCTTTAGGAGTGAACAAGAGTTCATCCTTCATAGACCACACAGTCCATGCTCCACCTGCTAAGCTGGGCAATAAATGTGTCAATTAGTTCCAGGCGTGATTATTTTTTTATGATGTTGACACATGTGCACTAGGAAATGGCATTGCTAGTTTATTTCAGGCACTGAACAGTCATTAGATGATAATGATGTTTCATCACTGCCAAGCCAAGTGAAAAGCCAAGAAGTGAAAAGTTCTATATCTAGTTGCTAACTCCAACTCCACCTTCCTTATACACACAGTTATTTCTTTTCTCTCTTTCTAGTATCTAATCTATGTACAATTGACAATTCTTTTATTTCAATTTATGATCCTTGCTATTGATTCTACATGGGAAAAACAGACTACAGTGATGGGCTTCAGGGCCATCTTCATGACTTTGGAGGCTCCTGGGCACACGGTAAATTGGGGGCCCTTACCACATTACAGTAGGAAATAAATAGCAATTTTTGTCTTTAAAATTTTATTGAAAACCAAAAAATGACCAAACCAAAAATCTCTTTTAGTAGCTTTGCAAGCTTCTCCTGTTCTTCGGCTGCTTTTTTCTTTTTCTTTTTGCAGCTCCACTTGCATATGAATGTCTCATTGCATGATCTGAAACTGGATAAAAAAAAAAGTACGCATCATTGCTAGGGCCCCCTTTCAGCAGGGGGCCCTCGGCATGGGCCCAGTTTGCCCACGCCTCAGGACACCTATGATGGGCAGAAGTATAAAACCATAGATGGACCTCGGTGAGATCTTTCATCTTTTATTATACTTTTTCCTCACAAAACACAAGTTGAAAAGTTAAATTTATCTTCCTATAACTGCAAGCATAAACAGGTGGCTAATTTTTTGCCAAATATATAATGCAGACTGAAGTGACTTTAGCTCTGTAACATCTAAACAAAAATGTTTTCCTTACACTGTTGACAATTAGCCAACTCTTGCAGGAGGATTGAATCAGAAGAATTTAGAAAGTAATTTTCATGCTTATTTTATTTATGTAGAATACAAACATGTACTTTTTGTTGAAGCATTACCACTTACTATCACTTTACCAGTGCACACTGTATTCTAAACCAGTGAAAGTGTAAAGCCTTGGAAAACTGGAAAATGGTCAGTTGGCACAAAGACTCCAACTCTAACTCTAGAGATCATAGACCAAGGTTTTCAAGGGTGACTAGTGATTCTGGCAGCTTCAATTTTTGGGTGCTCAATTTGAGACAGCTCACAGAGGCAGCACTTTCTGAAAATTAAGTTCCCCAAGCTGGGCATGTAAAACTTTAGGAACCCAAAAATCACTAGTCACTTCTGAAAATCTTTTTCAGAGGGTTTATAGCACCAGGGCCGGCTCCAGCGTTTTTGCCGCCCCAAGCGGTGGGAAAAAAAAAAAAAGACGCGATCAGCGGCACTTCAGCAGCAGCTCTTCCGCTGCCGCTTTATTCTTCGGCGGCAATTCGGCGGCGGGTCCTTCCCTCTGAGAGGGACTCAGGGACCCGCCACCGAATTGCCGCCAAAGAGCCTGACGTGCCGCCCCTTTCCGTTGGCCACCTCAAGCACCTGCTTGGTGTGCTGGTGCCTGGAGCATAGATTCCTCTTTTTGTCTGTACGTTTGAGTCCAATTCATGATAATGACAGCTACTGTCAAGCACCCAGAAGAAAATGTCACCCTAAGTGTAAAGTTTAACTTCAGTAGGAATTTTGTTGCATTCAGACTGAGTGCATGTAAACAATCTGAGATTAAGTTTAAAGGTCTCTTAGTAGCAGATATTTTAATAAAACTTGGACTTTTTATACCAAATTATCTGTGTTCAAACATAATTTTAAATGATCAGCTGCTACTTTTAAGTGATTTTTGCAGAGCCTTGTCCTCTAATGAAAACCCCATTACCCTCTTCTAACTTGACTGCGTTTAGTGGGCTTCTGAAAGATATTAATTTAAAAACAAAGAAGATAAGATTTAATGAACTGTGAAAATACTTTAAGTCTGTAAGGAATAGCATTGGAAAGCACTTAATAAAAGGGCCAGGTATGTGAATGGAACTTTTGAGTCTTTCACTTTGTTACAAAGCTAAGAAAAATAAAGTTCTAGGCAGACATTTATATTAACCCAGCCATACATAGCTGACAGTCATGAATGACAAATAATATATTTCTCATGTCACTGCCTCATATTGAAAATTTCATTCTTATAAAATTAGAGGTAAAATTGAGATCATTGGAGACATCAGACATGAAACCAAACATCATTGTATTCATACTGTGTTTAAGCAATTTTGAAATGTTTTACATATAGAGAAGAACCCACTAACATTGAGTTTATGTCAATAAAATTGCTTTTCAGCAATGCAGTTTCATTCAGATTTTATCTGAAATGAAACAAAATCTGCAACCTACATCTAAAGAGAATAGAGAGGAAGCTGAAGTGCAAATATTCTTATGAGCTTTGGCCTGCTAAATCTTATACCTGTAATTAGTAAGGTCTCTCCTGCCTCATAGGAGACCTTTGTGAGAGACAGTACTTGGACCATGTCTTTGGAAGAAAAATCTTTCAGAATTTCTCTACAGGCATCACTAAGAAATGGTGAAAGTCTCCTACTCTAATTTTCTGAGTCACAAGGGGGTTTTAGTGTTGTTAATGGCAAGGGGTTGCAAGATAAGTCAACATTTTCACATTTATGTCCTACTGACACAAGGCTTTAAAATTGGCATCATAAATGGGATGTTCATTGTGTATCAGTGATTTCCAGATCAATTTTGCTAAGTTTTTAAGTAATTTTTGTTCTAAGTGGATTCTTTCCTGGCTGTACATCATCTCCATCCATTGCTTTCTAATTATATTTTATGTTGCATCTCCTGAAACCCCAGTACTTTCAAAGGAGGTTGCATTAATGCTGCAGAAGGTAGAGCCAAGACCCGCAATTGGAACAATTAACTATTTGGTTGATGATGAGTGAGAGAGCAGAACCCAGTTCACTATCCCAAAAGCTGGGTTGGCTCATCAGTGCTAATATGGGTAAAAAAATTATTTTAGTCCCTAAAGATATGCCTACACTGCAATCGGGAGGCGGGTGTGATTGCTGTGTGTATATGCACACCCAAGATAGCTTTGATAGAGTGAGCTTGCTAAAAGTAACAGTGAGAAGCAGCACAGGCTAGCCACTCAAGTACACTTCCCAATTGTAGTGTAGATATATCCTAAAATGAGAAGATATGATTGTAAATACACACCAGGAGCTTATTGCTGCCAATTTTACATAATCACTTCTTGGTGAAGTGACAGAGGATCAGCAGAAAACCTTAAGTCCTTCTTGAGTCCTCAAAACAGGGCTTAAAAGGGACTTAAGTTATGCAAAGACCTACATTTCACCCTTTTCAGAGCAGAATCACACCTTAAACAGGAAACGCGTCTACTAAACTACCTCAAAAAATGGAAAAACTTTCCTTTATTTTGCCAAGAATTTGTGATTACAACTTTACAAAATAATGATGATATTCATAGTAGTATCTCTTTACCTAAAATACCACAAAAACAGGAAAGTTAATAATGGGTGAGGAGGTGGGTGTCTAACAGGAATGGTAGTGGCAATTCCAAAAGGTATTTCAATGGATTCACACCTTATAGAGATTACTGTGCCTTGTTCTGCTAAAAATGGGATTTTTTTCCACCTCCCATTCTGGAGCCATGAGCACCCTCACAAACACAAAATTACAAGTAAAAGAGAAGAGCACCAACTATAAACATGATTACAGTTTTCTACAGTAGACAAAAATGTCATTGCGTATATAATATGCTGTAATTAATCCTTCCAAGCTTCCCTGTCTACACAGTACAACATAACTATAGGTTGTCTGTCACCTAGTGACTTTTGCAGGTGAGCAATTATTATGATAATTAATAGTTAGAGAAATGACTAGAACAGCCCTATAGTCTTTTACATAAGGAAAACTTGCTATTTATTGTGTGAACTTTGCATTGTCACTCAAAATCCATATTTTTGTGGCTTCCTTCCCAAATCAAAATTACTGACAGCCTTGCATACTCCTGGAAGAGAATACCATTGATTCCAGACTTTGGCAAATAAACAAATATTTAAATACAAGTGCTATTGGAAAGCTCATTTGAAGTTTGTGAAAGTATGAAATGTAATACTGTACGCAAAACAGGAATAGTAAGCTTGGCTTGGAGCTGTGAGGGTGTAGGTGGGGCGTGTGAAGTAATTGCACCTCTGGGGTGTTAGGAGACACCGTCTGTCTGTTAGTTTATTTGTTTATAATGTTGCATGCAGATATAGTACTTCCAGAAGGATGAATAGCAGTTTTAGCATCAGCTCTCTGAGGTATACAGGCGCATTTGATCATTTTGGAATTTTGCTACTTGAATTTTGACACTGCCTCAGTCCACTTGTATGTTACAGTTAATAAATCAGACTATAAAGCAATGGAATTCTCGCCCAAGCTGTTTTTATAAACATCCAGAAGCCAGACAACAGAAAAATTAAACTACCCAGTTATTGTCACTTATGCGGTAACCTTGCGACTACCGACTATATGGTCCAGCGCATCAGAAAGTAGAATGGGACTCCAGAGGCCTGATTTCTATTCCTGGCTCTGCCCCTAACTCGCTGTGTGATCTTGGGAAAGTCACTTCAACTTCTGATACTTCTCTTTCCCCTATGACCCTTTGTCTCTCCTGCCTATGTAAAGTAGACTAGGTAGAAATAACAGGAGTACTTGTGGCACCTTAGAGACTAACAAATTTATTAGAGCATAAGCTTTCGTGGGCTACAACCCACTTCTTCGGATGCATATAGAGTGAACCATATATTGAGGAGATATATATACACACACATACAGAGAGCATGAACAGGTGGGAGTTGTCTTACCAACTCTGAGAGGCCAATTAAGTAAGAGGAAAAAAACTTTTGAAGTGATAATCAAGATGGCTCAGTACAGACAGTTTGATAAGAAGCAAGTGTGAAAATACTTACAAGGGGAGATAGATTCAATGTTTGTAATGGCTCAGCCATTCCCAATCCCTATTTAGCCCTGAGTTGATTGTGTCTAGTTTGCATATCAATTCCAGCTCAGCAGTCTCTCGTTGGAGTCTGTTTTTGAAGTTTTTCTGTTTTAAGATAGCCACCCGCAGGTCTGTCAAAGAATGGCCAGACAGGTTAAAGTGTTCTCCCACTGGTTTTTGAGTATTATGATTCCTGATGTCAGATTTGTGTCCATTAATTCTTTTGCGTAGAGACTGTCCGGTTTGGCCAATGTACATGGCAGAGGGGCATTGCTGGCACATGATGGCATATATCACATTGGTAGATGTGCAGGTGAACGAGCCACAGATGGTATGGCTGATGTGATTAGGCCCTATGATGGTGTCACTTGAATAGATATGTGGACAGAGTTGGCATCGGGCTTTGTTACAAGGATAGGTTCCTGGGTCAGTGTTTTTGTTCAGTGATGTGTGGTTGCTGGTGAGTATTTGCTTTAGGTTGGGGGGTTGTCTGTAAGCGAGGACAGGTCTGTCTCCCAAGATCTGTGAGAGTAAAGGATCATCTTTCAGGATAGGTTGTAGATCTCTGATGATGCGCTGGAGAGGTTTTAGTTGGGGGCTGAAGGTGACAGCTAGTGGTGTTCTGTTATTTTCTTTGTTGGCCCTGTCTTGTAGGAGGTGACTTCTGGGTACTCGTCTGGCTCTGTCAATCTGTTTTTTCACTTCAGCAGGTGGGTATTGTAGTTTTAAGAATGCTTGATAGAGATCTTGTAGGTGCTTGTCTCTATCTGAGGGATTGGAGCAAATGCGGTTATATCTTAGAGCTTGGCTGTAGACAATGGATCGTGTGGTGTGTCCTGGATGGAAGCTGGAGGCATGTAGGTAAGTGTAGCGGTCAGTAGGTTTCCGGTACAGGGTGGTATTTATGTGACCATCGCTTATTAGCACAGTAGTGTCCAGGAAATGGACCGCTTGTGTGGATTGATCTAGGCTGAGGTTGATAGTGGGATGGAAATTATTGAAATCATGGTGGAATTCCTCAAGGGCTTCTTTACCATGGGTCCAGATGATGAAGATGTCATCAATGTAGCGCAAGTAGAGTAGGGGCGTTAGGGGACGAGAGCTAAGGAAGCGTTGTTCTAAGTCAGCCATAAAAATGTTGGCATACTGTGGGGCCATGCGGGTACCCATAGCAGTGCCGCTGACTTGAAGGTATATATTGTCCCCAAATGTGAAATAGTTGTGGGTGAGGACAAAGTCACAGAGTTCAGCCACCAGGTTAGCTGTGACATTATCGGGGATACTGTTCCTGATAGCTTGTAGTCCATCTGTGTGTGGAATATTGGTGTAGAGGGCTTCTACGTCCATAGTGGCCAGGATGGTGTTTTCTGGAAGATCACCGATGGATTCTAGTTTCCTCAGGAAGTCAGTAGTATCTCGAAGATAGCTAGGAGTGCTGGTAGCGTAGGGTCTGAGGAGAGAGTCCACATAACCAGACAAGCCTGATGTTAGGGTGCCAATGCCTGAGATGATGGGGCGTCCAGGATTTCCAGGTTTATGGATCTTGGGTAGCAAATAGAATGTCCCTGGTCGGGGTTCTAGGCATGTGTCTGTACAGATTTGTTCCTGTGCTTTGTCAGGGAGTTTTTTTAGCAGATGGTGTAGTTTCTTTAGGTAATCCTCAGTGGGATCAGAGGATAATGGCCTGTAGAATGTAGACTAGGTAGGACTGTCTGCTAGGTTTAAATACAGTGTTTAACACTGTTATTATTGGTAGTATTATGGTGGGAACCCTAATCAAGGATCAAGGCTCTACTGTGCTAGGCGCTGTATAGAAATGTAACAGAAAAGACAGTCCCTCCCCTGAAAGTTCACAATCCAAATCACGTAAGCAGACAAAACTGACAAATATGGTGAGAGAATAAGGTAATAAAATGAACAGAGTGAAGCAGAGAAGCAGAAGTCACTGCTCAACCATTGTCTAGCCAGTGGCAGATCAGAGTGATTTGTGGAAGCAGAGATGGTTTTAGGAAGGATTTAAAAGAGAAGTAAGAATATTACTGGGGAGTGTTTCCTGTGCATGGAGGGGAGACATGGGAGAAAGGGCAGAAGCAGTTGAAGGAGAAGTGGATAACCTGACTATTAGAGTTGACGACAGGACAGTTCTGTTTCATAGCAACTTTTGAGGTTTTCAAAATTTATTCCACACTGGAAAAATTAAATTATATTGAAATGCCCATTTGCAGATCAAAACCTTAGTTTTCCACTTCAGGAAGGGGGTGTATAGAATCCAGTAGTTAGAGAGCTCGGAGATCCAGATTCATGTCCCTGGTGTGCTTGATTTAGAGCAGATTTTATCATCCCAGATCACTCGGACTCACCAATCCTAGGCCAGTGCCCTCACCACCAGACTACCACTTGTTAAATTCACACTTGCTTCTCCTTCCCACCCCCTTTGATGAAATGTCATTTAATCAAAAGTGTTCCAAGCAGCTCTACTGGGGATGGTTGCTGCCATCATCAGCAGAGTGAAGGTGCAGATCACAGCTTGATAAGCTAATAGATCTGAGAGACAGGAAATAGGGTGGAGTTAAATAAGGAAAGGCCTGGAAGGTACAGATCTACTATTTGTGTGTGATGTGGTGGAGGAGGGGGCCAGCAGATGGATGAAAATGGGGAGTGGAGTGATGTGGTCAGAGTGACAAGACAGAAAAATAATCTTAGCACCAGTGACTGGCATCAAGGCCAGAGAGTAGTAGTCAAGGCACAAGATGAGGGTTCACACAAAAATGTTAGCAGTCTGGACAGACAGAAATGGTCAAATAGTAAGAATAAATATCTAAGTAGAAGCTGCAAGAATTGGCCAATGGGATCCTGATCTCAGCTGGAGCCTCTGCATATTACAGTAATATAAGCACAGTAGTAGGTAGGTGAATCTCAAAAGGTTCAGAAGTTAGGTTCAGATAAGCATCTAAAAGTTCAGATAGCTACCTCAGCATTACTAGCTACCAACATCTCAAAAATGTTGGGACTCTGTTGCTTCTTCAACTGGATCACTGTGCTACTATGCACAATCTGTGATCTATATAAATGATTTTGTTTAGGAATCGTGATGGCTGCATTTATCAACTAGCCCATGAGTTACAGTCCTGCATTCTTAAAAACTACCCATGCAGACATTTCCTACTACCACTTGTACCCACAGGAGATAGATACTGCCACTCACCCAGGCAGACAATAGATTCTGTGCATGGAGAGTCTATAAATGGCCCATACAGGTGGCTGAATCTCTCTTCTTCCCACCCAGGTGGTAATATGCAAAAGGTGTGTTTTGCAAGACCATGTGTGTGTGCGTGCTAAAATGAAGGGATGTGGTTAAAGGTCCCTGAAAAAAATCAAGGTCTTTCAGACATATGTAAACTTCGGGGATCCAAAGGAGGTAAAGGGCACCTGTGTAGTTACCCTTGGTCTCTGCTCTGCAGTTAGGCATCATAGATTGGCAGAGCAAACCAGCACTCTGCCCATATTAACTTCAGTTGGTTTCCCCAATGACTTTAAAGGGTGGTAATTTGAGAGAGCCCAGCAATCTCCCACACCCATGGACCACCCTTCCTTTGTTTCACTGAGCTGGAAGCATGAGGGAAGTGTTTCCACAGGGTTAGGGAATCAGGGGAAGAACATGTTGCAATGGTGACACTTCCCCTTCCACTTTTCCTAAGGCCCAGATCCACCTGGGCAGCCCCTTGAACACATGGTGATGGAGAAGAGCAAGGAGCTCTTATTTAACAGGTTTCTGTTTGCACCGGGGTGTATCACTAAGCACAGTTAAATTATACAGAAGAAATCAAGCATGTCTATAAAGGACAGATCATTTAAGAGCTGCACTGTGTATCCTCTATTCCCTTGAAAAGCTGACCTGTTTATATCCTGGAAATGTCAGTTCTGAGCACCAGCCTCTTAGCACCAGTCCTCTCCAACATAGCTGTACTGAAGTAGTAAATGCTACATTAGATTACAATAGGATTCCTTTTTCTTTGCGTTTTAATCATATGACAAATTAGATTGAATTTGCATTTACACAGCATTTTATGATGTAAGCTTCTTAATATACTGCAGCTTGATACAGCAGTGAATTGCATTATCCCTAATGGATCATTAGTTCTGAGATTTAGTATTTGATCTTGTTTTATTATCTTCCCTAGCTATAGTCTATACCTAATTTTTCCCTGAAATGAACATTATTGATTTACTTATTAAATACTGTCTGCCTAGTGTGAATTTTTCACATCAGCGGTATGATGAATTCTTTTTAAAAATAATGATTATCTGCAGCACAATGCTTGAAATACTGGCTTCATAAGGAGTGTTTCAATGGATTTCAGCTAAATACATTGTATTAAAAAATGTCTTGTACCTTCTTTGCAAAATGCCATGCACTGATTGTACCTCTTAGAGAAACAGTACAATCAATACATGATTATATTCTTTTTAAAAAGTCTGCCCATTTCAGGTTTTGGGGTTGTTGGGTTTTTTTGTTTTGTTTTTGGCTTCTCATCTACAGCAGTTTAAAAGGGCAACCCATTGCATGTTACGTCTGGTGAAAAAGTAATTGGTCAGATTTTAAATTAAGATTTTCATGAAATAATTTTAAGACAACAGTCACTTTATAGTGTGTTAAACTTCTAATTCACTATTCAAACATACTGGTAGTTGTTACATACAACACTATATTCCAACAGCCAGGACTTTACACATCTTTTGTGCACTGGGGTGAAATTGTGGCCCCCACTGTATTCAAAGGTGCCAGGATTTCGCCCAGACACACTCTGATGTAAGTAAGGACCGAGTAAAAGCCGAGAAAAGACTTGGACCACAATTTTGAAACCTAGGTGCCTAAAGTTAGGCTTCTTAGGGTACCATTTTAAAAAGCATTTAAGTGACTTCGGAGCCTAAGACTTCTGAAAGTCAGTGGATTTAGGCTCTAAGTGAGGAAGAAGTTTTTCAAATATTACTCCTAAATCCACATTTAAGCATTAGAGCTGGTCAGAAAATGTGTTTTTCCTTCTGTAGAAAATTTTGATTTTTCATCAAAAACCTCAGAACTGAAACCTTTTGGCTATGAAATCAGAAGTTTCCGCTCAGAGAATAAAAAAATATTTCATTTTGGGTTGGGTTAACCGAAATCATAATGTTTTGGTTTGATGAATTGAAACATTTTGTTTTAAGACAGTTTGACTTTAAATGTATCCATCTGTGCTGCCACGGTACCACATGGCAGTTATTGTTTGGTTTCCCTCACACCCTATTTGTCTCCGGCAGGTTGGGATCACTGGCTGGACTACAACTCCCATGAAACACCAGAATTTCCCCTATTGCTGACCCATTGGAGTGTATCCTGGGAGTGACATGGCTCTGATGCATCATGCAAGATGCAGGCTTGCTGGGGAGTCTGGCCCATGGAGGATAAGGGGAGCATTGGCTACCAAACTAAAACTGCCATGATTTTTTGCAGAAGTTCAGGAGGACACAGTTTAAATGTTGAACCAGGCTAAAAATACATTTACATTCAGGCATATCAGATTCATAGATTCTAGGACTGGAAGGGACCTTGAGAGGTCATCGAGTCCGGTCCCCTGCCCTCATGGCAGGATCTTGATCAAAAGTGTCTAAATGAAATGTTTGACATGTTTCAAGTGAGTTTCAGTTATTGGCCAGAAGTTTGTGCTTTTCAGCTGAAAACTTGTCAGTCTCCCCCCTCACACAAACATAGGGTGACCAGATGTCATGTTTTTAAAGGGGACTTTTTCTTATATAGGCACCTATTACCCCTTACCCCCTGTCCTGTTTTTTCACAGTTGCTATCTGGTACATACATATAAACAGAATCAACATTTTCTGGGGAAAGTAGACACTTTTCACAAAAAAACTCAATTGTCCAAACAAAAAAACCAGATTTGATGGAAGACTTTCTGATGAGCCCTATTAACTTATATTTAGTTGACTAAACAGAGACTTAGGAAAACTAACTTTAGACAACTAGGTTTGATTTCTGTTTCCCCTTATCATTTGACATAATTTAAGTATGTCTTACTACATTGTATTTGCCAACAATTTTAGATGGTAGCTGAAGCGCGTGGTTATGAAAGTTGGACTAGCCTCTACCATTATAATAATTTCTGTGACACTTATTTGCATACCTTTAGACCAATTGCCTGCTGGCTTTGGGTCAGATCCTATTCCATTTGATGTCAATGACAGGTTTGATTTACATTATAAAGCGATTTATATTTCTTATATGGGGGAAAGTAGCGGACTAGAAATGCATATTATTTACTTTATAACTTGTCAAGTGGCAACAATGTACTCTGTACTTACAGAATCAGATATTAAGACAAGGCCTGGAGAAAGACAGAGAAGACACACAGAAACCTATGTGAAAGAGTCATTTTCAATTTAGAAATGAACAGGTTTGTGTATGTGTTTAATTTTGCAATTTTTGTTGCTTTTGCAAGAAACCAGTCAGGTTTTAAATTAATATAGTAGCCAATATAAATAAGAAAGCTATACAAGCAACAAGATTTTTTTTAAAAAGCCTGATAAGATTTTCAGAAAGCAGATCAGGTTTGGTGTCAAGTTCTTTTGAAAATCTGTCCAGATAAAAATAGCTTGCACTCTCTCTCTCTCTCTCTCTCTGTGATGGAATGTCCCCTCTGTATTCATGCCCTACACACTATTATAATAATCTTTGTACAAAATGTACCTTGTAAGGTATCATTTGAAAATTGATAACTTGCTGGTCAGCAATGTCATGGTGAAATGTATGCAGCCACATTATACTCAAAGTTATGACCATAAGCTGAAATCATGTCTTAAGTATGTTTACCTGGGAAGTGGGGAAAGATAAAGAACAAGTTGACGGCCCTAGCCAGGTGTAATCAAAGCTGATGGGCCATCACTTATACAGTGGCTATTCTTTGGCATGGAAGGGGGTGGGGAGACAAGAGACAAGACAAATCTGCATTTCAGCATACATAGGTGGAAAACACACACACACACACACACAGACACACAGCATGGAACTTCCTCCACCCAGACTCCGTGTCTCTTTGCTCTCAGCTGGAAAGAATTTTATACAGGGGTCACTCTCAGGAAAATGCATTTCAAAGGCTGACTGAACTATAAAATTGAGGGGCAAAAACACCTCAAATTATCTCCCCCGTCCATCTCTCTTTCACCTAAGAGGACAAATGAAAACAGCTGTTGGACCTTGGGGCCAGATCCTGGACTAAGAGTTTGGTCAGCAATGTAATTGGAGCATCTGGCAAGGGGACTCCATCTTGAACCAAATCTAATATGTTAAATTTAGAAAGTGTTTTATTTTTCTTGTAACCATTTCTGACTTAACACCTCATTACTTGTAATCATTTAAAACCTCTCTTTGTAGTTAAATAAATTCTTTGATCAAAACTAATCTAGTGATGTGAACTGCATGGGTAGCTCCACATGAGGTGGCAAACTATTGTATCTTGATCCCCTTAAAAAGGCAATGGACCTAATATGGCTGGATAGTGCAGAACACATGTTTTGGGGGGAAATCCAGGATTGGGAGTGTATTGGGGTCACCCCGCATGTGGAAAACAAGGCTGGTGGAAACCAGAGTGTGACTGGAGTGTTTCTGGGAGGCTGAAGCTGAACACAGACACTCATGGGGTGACCTGCATTCTGTCAGGCTGGTTGTGAGCAGCTCAGGTTGGAGCTACAGCAGCAAAGCATTGTGAGGCCTCCAAGGTTGCATGGCAGGTGGGGACACAGAACCTCACTGGTCTGGATTGCACCCTGGAATATCATACTCAGCCTTCCTGACAAGCAAAGCATTGTCATTAACATTTGCTTTTAGTTCAAAACCAGTTTTATTGTGTCTACACTCCCAAGCACAACACTGTTCATCACACTGAACACTCATTTGTTCCACTGGGCTGTGTGCTTCTGCTAAAGAGAACAAATCTTACTCAGTTTAGCAACACGCCATAACCATGTTTTTGAGGTTATTTTAAAAAACATGGTTTTGATTGCTACATATATAAAGGGATATTTCAATTTTCTCAAAGAAAGTGCCTCTGACATTGAGGCATTGTATGTAAAACTGGGACTATCCTGGTAAAACCAGAATCTATGATCACATTATTTTTTGGTTGTTTTGGCTCTGCAGTGCTAACAGGAATAAAAAGTAGTAAAACATTAAAGGCAAGATCACTGGGTCTAACTCGCACTGTTAGAAGGTTGATATATAGGTATCAAGGTAACTCAGAAGAAATTTCCCCATGTGCAGATTATTCCACAACTGACCATTATGGAGATCTTTGCAACTTATACTGAAGCATATGGTTCTAGCCAATGTCAGAAACAGGATAATGGAATAGGTGGACCCATAAGTAGCCGCCAAGGTACATTGTTACCATAGCCAGGGTAGTCTTGAACAAAAGCTTTCATGTATGTATTTCTCTGTATTTCCCATAATAAAAATCAATACAATTTTTAAGACTACATTCATTTCTACTAAGTCTGCCATCCTTGCTCAGCATTTCAGTAGTTTAGCTAATAAAAGGCAATCATTCCTTTTCCATAGCTGTTACAGCTGGGGGCATGGTGGGTAGAAACTGTTAAATTCAGCATAGCTCTGGTTTCCAGAAGATTATTATACTTGAAGGAGAAAAAGTAATAGCTCTTCCCTCCCTCTCTTTTAGCACTAACTGGAGTGTCACTAGGAAATGTTATCTTTTCAGTAGTATTTAATGACAGTTTATGTGGCCAATCCAAACTAATAATCTTTAATTTTTAAAAGAACCTTATCATTATCCTGCCAACATGCAATGGAGGTGTATGTGACTCACTTTGGGATACTGTAGTCATGAAATAAAAAAAGGAAGCCAAAGCAGTAGTTAATGCCTGCGATCTCGTCCCGCGATATTAATTGCTGAAGATATGGGCATGACATGGTGTTCATTTGTTTCTCAGTATGAGCTATCTTATCAGCTGTTACCAAATCACTGATTAGTGGAGACAGCCTCCAGATATTTTTCAATCCTGTATTGTTTGTATTGCTGACAGTAAATAGAACAAACCACTCTTCCCTTGCACAGTCTGAATTTTTAAACACATTTGTACTTTTCTGTCCTTGTTTGTTTCCTTCATGTTACTTCACAGATCCTCATCAGTGCAGGCAGCTGAACAGAATCTCTCTTAGCAAGGCAAAAAGTGAATTGCCTACTGTGGGGGGTTGGATCACAGAAACCCACTTGGGGCTGCCAACTGATGTGCCAAGACTACTTCTGCCCCTGCTTTCCCTGCCAGCTTGGGACTCCGGCACCCTGTCTTGTTGAGCCAGACACGCCAGTCTGCTCCAACACAGACCCAGGGTCTGAACCACGTGCCCCAAAGCTGCAGACTTAACTGAAAGCAACTTAAGAAGTGTTCCTGTCTTTAACACTCAGATGCCCAACTCCCAATGGGATCCAAACCACAAATAAATCCATTTTATCCTGTATAAAGCTTATACAGGGTAAACTCATAAATTGTTTGCCCTCTATAACACTGATAGAGAGATATGCACAGCTGTTTGTCCCCCCCCCCCCCCCCAGGTATTAATACATACTCTGGGTTAATTAATAAGTAAAAAGTGATTTTATTCAATACAGAAAGTAGGATTTAAGTGGTTCCAAGTAGTAACAGAGAGAACAAAGTGAATTACCAAGCAAAATAAAATAAAACAAGCAAGTCTAAGCCTAGTACAGTAATAAAACTGAATACAGATAAAATCTCACCCTCAGAGATGTTTCAATAAGTTTCTTTCACAGACTGGATGCCTTCCTAGTCTGGGCACAATCCTTTCCCCCGGTACAGCCCTTGTTCCAGCTCAGGTGGTAGCTAAGGGATTGCTCATGATGGCCGCCCCCTTTGTTCTGTTCCACCCACGTATATATCTTTTGCATAAGGTGGGAATCCTTTGTCCCTCTGGGCTCCCACCCCTCCTTCTCAATGGAAAAACACCAGGTTAAAGATGGATTCCAGTTCAGATGACATGATCACATGTCACTGTAAGACTTCATTGCCCACTTGCCAGCACATAGGTATACAGGAAGACTTACAAGTAAAACAGAGCCATCTACAGTCAATTGTCCTGGTTAAGGAGCCATCAAGATTCCAAACCACCATTAATGGCCCACACTTTGCATAATTACAATAGGCCCTCAGAGTTATATTTCATATTTCTAGGTTCGGATACAAGAGTGATACATTTATACAAATAGGTTGACCACACTCAGTAGATTATAAGCTTTGTAATGATACCTTACACGAGACCTTTTGCACGAAGCATATTTTAGTTACATTATATTCACACTCATCAGCAAATTTTCATAAAATCATATAGAGTGCAACATCACACCTGATATACATTGTAATCTACTCCTCACTTATGCAGTGCCAGTGTTGCAAGCAGACACTCAAGTCATGAATCAGGCCCAAAAAAACCATGAGATTTAAAACAAAACAATATTTGGGGGAGGGTGTTATTTGCCTTCTGGTTTTTGAATCTCTAGGGTGCACTCAGGTCACATTTTCAAACTTTTCTTTTCAAGCAGGAGGGCTAGAAACTCATTTTAAAAAAAAAATGAAACCTGAAATTATCTCCTAATCAAATACCTCCTGGAAATGAGACTTTAAGAACAACCATCAAATATTGTGAGACTTGCAATAAAATCGAGAGTGTTGGCAACACTGCAGTGCATTTCACTATTTAACTAATCAAGTGTTCTCACTACCTATCTCAAAAAACCTCCAAAAACCACATTTACTCAACAGAAAGCAAAGATATAATAAATATTGATGGGGAGACTTAAAGAGTGCAGATTGATGGTTCAGTTCATGAAAAATTGTGGAGCCTCTACTGTACATGTCAGCAGCAGTGCTGTGAAGGCTGGCCATGCCCCCAGAGCCCTGGTTGTCTAGAGAGCTGGCAAGCCCATCCCTACTTCCTGCTGCCAGCTCTCCTCCCATTGGAGTAGGGGGATACTATTTGTGAAGACACTGAGGGTATGTTGACACTACAATAAAATAATCCGCATCACCGAGTCTTAAAGTCCAGGTCAGTTGACTTGGGCTCGCAGGGTTCAGGCTGTAGGGCTAAAAATTGCAGAGTAGATGTTTGGGTTTGGGCGGAAGCCTGGGCTCTGAGACCCCATAAGGGTGGAGAGTCGTAGAGACTGGGCTCCAGCCTGAGCCCAAATAGCTACACTGCAATTTTTAGCCCTGTGCACCCATGTTGGCTGACCCAGGCCAGCCACGGCCATGCTGCGGGTCTTTTATTACAGTGTATACACACCCCATGTGGGCTGCAGAAGAGGGCTGTGGGGACACAGCAGGTCCAAACAAAACGTGAACTCGGGGCTACTAGATAAGCCTTGGGAGCAGACTGAACATGTGGTCCCTAAAACTCCAGTTTTTTTCAAGAATTGGCCACTGCCCAAAGAAAAGAAGGTGCCTTAATTCAGAACTAAAGGGCTGAGGCTGGAGAGGCAGCTGAGTCTGTTTACTGATGGGGTGGAGTTCCTATTAGGCCCCACTTAGCATTGCCAACTCTTGCGATTTTATTCTGAGTCTTTTTCTATTTGGTGTTTTTCTTAAATCCCCAGCTCCTGGAATCATAGAAATGTAGGGCTAGAGGGGACCATGAGAAGTCATCAAGTCCAGCCCTGTGTGCTGAGGCAGGACCAAGTGTACCTAGACCATCCCTGACAGGTGTTTGTCCAACTTGTTCTTAAAATCCTCCAGTAATGGAGATTCCACAGCTTTCTTTGGAAGTCTATTCCAGAGCTTAACTACCCTTAGAGTTGGAAAGTTTTTCCTAATATCTGACCCAAATCTTCCTTGCTGCATATTAAGCCATTACTTCTACCTTCGGTGGACATGGAGAACAATTGATCATTATAACAGCACTTAACATATTGGAAGATTGTTATCAGGTGCCCATTCTGTCTTTCTTTCCTCAAGACTCAACATACCCACTCCTTTTAAAAAATATTTGTCATAGGTCAGGTTATCTAACCTTTGTATCACTTTTTGGTGTTCTCCTCTGGACTTTCCAATTTGTCCACATCTTTCCTAAAGTGTGGCACCCAGAATTGGACTCAATTCTCCAGCTGAGGCCTCACCACTGTCAAGTAGAGTGGAACAATTACCTTCCATGTCTTATATATGGCATTGTTGTTAATACACCACAGAACATATCAGTCCTTTTTGCAACTGCCCCACTTTGTTGACTCATACTCAGTTTGTGATCCACTATAATCCCCAGATCCTGCTCATCAGCACAACCAGCTAGCCAATTATTCCCCATTTTGTAGTTGAGCATTTGTTTTTTCCTTCCCAGATATAGTACTTTGCATTTGTCTGAAGGACAACTCTGAAGGAAGTCAGATGTGAAATTGCAGAACTACTAACTGTAATCTGTAACCTATCATTTAAATCAGCTTCTGTACCAAATGACTGGAGGATAGCTAATGTGACATCAATTTTTAAAAAGGGCTCCAGAGATGACCCCAGCAATTACAGGATGGTAAGCCTGACTTCAGTACTGGGCAAACTGCTTGAAACTCTAGTAAAGAAAAAAATTGTCAGACACATAGATCAACATAAATTGTTGGGGAAGAGTCAATATGGTTTTTGTAAAGGAAAATCATGCCTCACCAATCTACTAAAATGCTTTGAGGGGGTCAACAAGCATGTGGACAAGGGGGATCCAGTGGATATAGTGTACTTAGAGTTTCAGAAAGCCTTTGACAAGGTCCCTCACCAAAGGCTCTTAAGCAAAGTAAGCTGTCATGGGATAAGAGGGAAGGTCCTCTCATGGATTGGTAATTGGTTAAAAGATAAGAAACAGAGGTTAGAAATAAATGGTCAGTTTTCAGAATGGAGAGAGGTAAATAGTGGAGTCCCCCAGGGGTCTGTACTGGGCCCAGTCCTATTCGACATATTCATAAATGATCTGGAAAAGAGGGTAAACAGTGAGGTGGCAAAATTTGCAGATCATACAAAATTACTCAAGATAGTTAAGTCCCAGGCAGACTGCAAAGAGCTACAAAAGGATCTCTGAAACTGGGTGACTGGACAACAAAATGCCAGATGAAATTCAGTGTTGATAAATGCAATGTCATGCACATTGGAAAACATAATCCCAACTATACATATAAAATTATGGGGGTCTAAATTAGCAGCTACCAGTCAAGAAAGAGATCTTGGAGTCATTGTGGATAGTTCTCTGAAAACATCCACTCAATGTGCAGTGGCAGTCAAAAAAGCTAACAGAATGTTGGAAATCACTAAGAAAGGGCTAGATAATATAACAGAAAATATCATATTGCCTCTGTATAAATCCATGGTACGCTCACATCTTGAATACTGCATGCAGATGTGGTCGCCCCATCTCAAAAAAAGATATATTGGAATTGAAAAAGTTTCAGAAAAGGGCAACAAAAATTATTAGGGATATGGAACAGTGAATAATAAGACTGGGATTTTTCAGCTTGGAAAAGAGACGAGTAAGGGGGGATATGATAGAGGTCTATAAAATAATGATTGGTGTGGAGAAAGTAAATAAGGAAGTGTTATTTATTCCTTCTCATAACACAAGAACTAGGGGTCACCAAATGACATTAATAGGTGGCAGGTTTAAAACAAACAAACGGAAGTATTTTTTTCACACAACGCACAGTCAGTCTGTGGATCTCCTTGCCAGAAGATGTTGTAAAGGCCAAGACTACAACAGGGTTCAAAAAAGAACTAGATAAGTTCATGGAGGATAGGTCCATCAATGGCTATTAGCCAGGTTGGACAGGGATGGTGTCCCTAGCCTCTGTTTGCCAGAAGCTGGGAATGGGCAACAGAGAATGGATCACTTGATTACCTGTTCTGTTCATTCCCTCTGGGGGACCTGGCATTGGCCACTGTCAGAAGACAGGATACTGGGCTAGATGGACCTTTGGTCTGAGCCAGTATGGCCGCTCTTATGTTCTTATTTTGTCTTTATTGAATTTAATCTTGTTGATTTCAGATCAATTCTTATCAAGGTTGTTTTGAATGTCTGTCCTCCAAAGTGCTCGCAACCCCTCCCAACCTGGTGCCATATACAAATTTCATAAGCATACTCTTCGCTCCATTATCTAAGTCATCAATGAAAAAATTGAATATTACTGGACCCAGATGACCCTTGTGGCATTCCACTAGATACATCCTCCCAGTTTGACTATAAGCCATTGGTAACTATTCTTTGAGTATGGTCTATTTCAACCAGTTTTGCACCCACTTTATAGTAATTTCATCTAGACCACATTTCCCTAGTTTGGCTATGAGAATGTCAGGTGGGAGTGTGTCAAAACCTTACTAAAATCAAGATGATGTATCATGCCTACTTCTTCCCCCCTATCACTAGACAAGGGGTTCCCAAACTTGGTTCGTGGCTTGTTTATGGTAAGCCCCTGGCGGGCTGGGCCACCGCTTCCTGCAGCTCCCCTTGGCTGGGAATGGCAAACTGCTTACACTGGGAGCTGCAAGCAGCCATACCTGCAGACGCTCAGGTAAACAAAGCGTCTCACAGCCTGCCAGGGGCTTACCCTGAACAAGCTTGGGAACCCCTGCACTAGACCATTAATCCTGTCAAAGAAGGTGCTTACAAACTGATTGTTTAATAATTTGTTCCATTATTGTTCCAGGTATCAAAGTATGCTGAATGATCTATAATTTCTGGGGTCTTCTTTGGTCCCCTTTTTAAAAAACCAAGTACTATATTTGCCCCTCTGCAGTCTTCTGGGACCTCACCCATCCTCTATGAGTTCTCAAAGATAATTGCTAATGTCTCCAAGATTTCTTCAACTAGTTCCTTAAGTACCCTAGGATGAATTTCATCAGGCCCTGCCAACTTGAATACATCTAACTGATCTAAATATTCTTTAACCTGTTCATTCCTTATTTTGGCTTGCGTTACTTCCCCTTCTATTATTATTTGTTATTAATTGTATTGAGTATCTTTTTAGTGAAGACTAAAGTAAAATAGGTATAAAACATCTTAGCTTTCTTGTTGTCAGTTATTAGCTCTCCTTCCACAACTAAGTAGGAGGACTTACACTTTCCTTTATCTTTCTCTTGCTCCTAATTTATTTAAAGAACCTCTTATCTTTTATGTCCCTTGCTAGGTATAACAGATTTTGTGTCTTAGCCTTTCTGATTTTGTCCCTACATGTTTGTACTATTCTTTTGTACTCCTCCTTAGCAATGTGTCTGTGTTTCCTGTACTTCAGCAAGAATCTCAGCTCTCATTAAAAAATAAAAGTTTCCAGCCATCTTTTTATACAGTAAAGCTTGAAAGTATAACCTGAGTTCAGGCAAAAGGCTTAAAAGCAGAAAGCAAATAAAGAGAGTTGCAAACTTGTTATTTAAAAAAAATAAATCTGGATTTTTTTTGTAGGGGGATGACTCATAATATATGAGTGTTTGGGTTTGGCAATATTGGACATCCTGGATTTTAACTGATCTTTTCAATGAGAGCGTTATTCTATCTGTGCTAGTAAATGCATTGGGATATATCTGTGTTGGAGAGGTTCCTGGGTGAATTCCTGCTTCTTCAGAGAGGGAAGTCCCTTGCCATAAAAGTAACCTCATCTTTCTTTCTCCTGGCAAATTTTCTCCTTCCTCATCACCCACATTAGGCAACCAGTTCATTTTCTCATTATAACTGCCAAAAAGTGCCCCTCCTCTGTTTCACTTCCTCCTGATGATTAGCTGTCTTCTCCTCAGAGTCTGTTTTTTCTTTCATGTTTGGACCCAGATATCAGTTGGATCCTCCAGGTGTGACTAAAACACAAACAAAAACAAAAAGTATTTCACCACAGTGAAGCCTTGTGAGTGTGAACCCTATCATCCAAGCTGAGAAACCAGATGACCACAGAGAGTTGAATGACCAAGCACTGATGGGACATGAAAATATATCACCACCTCACACGAATAACAGTTCAGAGTAGAGCTGGGTGACAGTGAGCACCCTGTAACCCCCATATTCATCATTTGTATATAATTGTGATATTTCATATAAAGCATACCATGTAAGGCATCATGGGAAAGGTTGTAATCTGCTGAAAGCTTTGTTCTAACTAAATACGTGTATCATTAGTGCATATGAAGTTATGAGATTGCGTTGTATGGTTGTCACTAAAATATGCTGAGAGTTGTGGAATCGCCTAGATATTAGCTCACCAGAGACAACAACAAAGGATGTAACCAATGCCCAGGTGGGTGTCAAACAACCATTGTCCAACAAGGGAGTTACAATTCAATGATTCACTTGCACAAGTCCACCACAGGGGAATTGTTCAACCGTGGCTGGTGTCTCAGCAATGCCCACCAGAGATGCCTGGACTTGTGTTCTCCAAGGACATGGAATGAGGATATAAAATAGAGGACAGAAGCCGCATGGTTTGTCCTGTCTCTTCCCCCACCTATGCTGAAGGGAACTAGAATGCTGGTGCTAAGGACACTGGTCTCCAAGCTAACAGGGAGAGCCTGAATATGAAAGACTGTACCCAACCTGCAGTATTTAGTGGGGTGAGAAAAACTGCTTAGTCTAGATATTGCCTAGTCTAATAATATTGGCTGAGAATTTAAACTGCATGCTTATCTTTTATTTTCTTTTGGTAACTACTCTGACTTTTGCCTATCACTTATAATAATTTAAAATCCATCTTTTATAATCAATAAACTTATTTTAATATTTATCTTTACCAATGAGTTTGACTGAAATGCTTTGTAAATCTGCTCAGGTTACAAAGGCTGGTGTATGTTCACTTTCCATTGATGAAGTGGTGAACCAATTAATAAACTTGCATTGCTCAACAAGGGTCTTGAGCAGTGCAAGACGGTATATTTCTCAAGTACAAGGCTGGGAGCTGGAGGGTAATTTGGCTGACACCTTACTCTGTGTGATTTGTGAGTGGGTCTGGGAGCATTCATGCAAATCTAGCTGGGTATGGGGCTTCACATGCAGTTATACTAAGTGGTAGCAGCACCTGAAGGGTTTTGCCAGTAAGGCATTCTGAGAAACAACCCAGATTAGTGAGTTATGGGGGCACAGCAATCCCACAGTCCCAGTTTGCAGTCCAGGGATCCTGTCACTGTTGAGATTTTCAAAAAAATTCCTAGTTCCAAATTGGGAGGAAGTGACAAAATCTTGAAATTTTTCATGAGCTGAAAATCCCTGCCTCGCTCTCCTCCCAAAAAACAATCAGATCAGCTCAACCAAAATGTTTTGTTTCACTTTCAGGCTTATTTATTTAATTTTACCACCATAAGTTACAAATTTCAAAACAAAAAGTTGTTGTGGAGGTTTTCTGTTTAGAAAGTGTCAAAGTGGCACATGAACAGTTTCAACAGTTTTTTCCCCCTGCAAAACATTTTCAAAACATAAAATTAATCAAAACCGACACTTTCCCACAAACAGTTTTGATTTCAATGAATTGGCATTTTCCAAACAAAAACAGGGTTAGAGAAAAAACTTCTGACCAGCTCTAATTAAGAAACTGCTCTCTCCCGCCACTCTACTTCCAAACTGGTCCCCAAAACTTCTCCAAATCAGTGAGAACTATAGCAGTGCTTCCCCTCACAGGCTGAGTTGACTCCTGCACATTAGATTGGGTCCACATAACAGAGAAGGCAGCTTGATCATCTCGTCTAGCTAACTGTGTGGAATTTAGTCCCACTTTTTAACCTTAAGAACTAAAATTGCTTAGTGGCAGACTGAGACCCTAAATTAAATCTACATTTAAGGCATTTCCATTACAGTATTAGCAGCAGCCCCAGCAATTTATTCTGTATCATACCTACAAGATTCCACTCGTTTCTGAAAATTGTTATAGTAAATTAAAACAAAGATTTTTATAACACATTTTTCCTCATTGCAGAGAATATCAAGCTGAGCAAATACATTATTAGCCTGGTGTAAGTTTAAGTGGGTACTTAATAAAGCAGTGCAGGCTCCTCAAAGATCATGGCAGGCTTATAATTATAATTTAGTTAGAATTTAAAACCCCCTGTGATATTTCTGTATTATCCTTGTGATATAGTACAGTTGACATTGTAGGCCAGATTATTAAATAGTAGAGGCACACTTGCATAAGATAACATTGATAAACTGTAGCTTTTGTGCATGTGTTTGCTGTACTTGCATATGCAAATCAGGTAATTATATGCACAAATGATCAGTTAGGTGCCTATTTAGCTAATTCACAGTCACCCTGCACACAAATTTGCATGCAGTGTGTAATAGCACATAAATTTTAAGGTATGCAGTGGGCCCCTCCTTTTTAAGGTCTGGCCCTATGGGGCCAACTGTGCACTCCTTTCTCAGTCAAAGACAACAGAAGGTTTGCCTGAAAAAGGTCTGCAGAATTCGGCTGATACTGTGATACATCATGACATTTAATTGTAAGACTTCAGGCAAAAAGTACAGAATCGCAGGCCAAACACTGTTCTCATCTGCATCCAGGCAACCCCGCCGATTCTACTGCATGGTGAGGAGCACGATATAAGACAACATATAGACAGTCATAATGGGATTACAATTATGTAATTAAAGAACTGAATCTGCCCCCTTGACTGATCCATATTCTGAAGACCTACCTGAATTTTCAGTGTAAAAATGCACGTCTATCTTTATAATCACCTCATAACCTCTGCATCCATTTTTCCCAAATATGATTACATTGGTGCCTTTTAATCTAGCCTTACAAAAGTGCCATGAAAATTAACCAGCCCTAGCAGAAAAAGTGCTTGTCTTCATTGTACCATAATGACAGCAATGGTGGTGAAAAAACTAATGATATTTGACTTGCCTACCAAAACCAAATACTCAGACTGGCTGAGTAGATTTTCACAAGACCTTATTCAGTACACATAATAGTATATATAATAGGTTTCCCAAGGCAAATTAGCAGCAGGATCAGGACTTCTCTGAAAATGCTGGGAGGTAAATCTGCTCACAGATTTCATAAAAGCAATAACTTGACTATATTTATTTAAGAGCCAGATCATCTGGTGCAAATTGGCATAGTTCCATTGAAGACAATGAAGCTATGTTGACATCAACCAGCTGAGGTTCTGGTCCATACAATTACCAACCTCAATTAGCAGTAGAGTACACATTTAAAATCTCTTAGAGTATCAGTTACAAGTACTCCATCTACATTCTAATTTCTTCTCGAATGAATGCGGTAATAACAAATGAAATCCCTTTGTGATAGGCTGTTCATTGCAATATAGAAATCTGTCATTTAAAATTATGTGTTTTTGCCTAGCACCGTATTGGCACAGCCCAATGGTCTATCTAGTCTGGTCTCTCAAATTTGGTAGTTGCCTATAGCAGATGCTCAGATGAAGTGGGGAAAAAAGCCCCCCAAAATATAATAGACCTCCTCATTTGTGCAAATCTATAGCATGTGTTGAGGAGGGGGAGGACAGAAAATTCCTTCCTGATCCCATCTCTGTTGTTCATCTTCTGCTCTGAACTCTGCAAGAATTTACACTCTTTGGGCCAGATTCATTCCTGCTTTATTCTGGTTTTCTCAGCACTTGGTGGTAGAAAGGGGGAAGGTTGCAAGTCGGCTGGGATGACAATGTAGCCATTAAAGCACCTGGTGCTGGCTGGGGAGGGAACATAGCCCAGGCAAGAAGGGATTACCCTGACTGAGTACCCACTCTCAGCAACTTCTGTTGGGGGGCTCCTATGAGTCCCCAGGAATAAATTAGGGCTGTCTTTCCCTCAGATAATCCCATTGGATGATGGTGGAAATAATGCTTACCCTCCTGTAGGGATCGTTTAAATCTTAGTGGTCCTATCTAGCAAAGGTAGGGGCCACTTGCACCTCATTGTACCTGTGGGAGTGTTTCTAGCCCCTTTCCATTAGGTTAATAACAAATGGAACTGCAGATGCTGTTCTCATTCATAAGTATGTAATCCTTGAGTGAAATGCACTAAATTATTTGCCTACATAATATCCTGTAGCAGTCAATGTTACAAGTTCATTTATGATAAATTATCAACAAATGCTATTTATTTGTATCAGTTTTATATTGTGTCACCATTTAATGTAAAGTGCTCCCCTGTTTTTCTATTATGGGATAAACAAGAACACCTCCTTAGCCTCCAGCTTACCATTCATTATCTTGTATTCATAGATGCACTGTCAAAAAAAATATAGAAGTATAAGCCAGAGGGACAACTCACCAGCCTGTGCACCAAGTAACATGCCCAACAGCAGCAGAATTTCAAGCTCTTTTCTTCAAAGTCAAGTTTTATTTCCTTCAAATCAAAATAATTCAACAATTCCTAGTGCAATGGAGCCCCATTCTTGGTTGTCCCCTGGGGTATGTCCACACAGCAAAGAAAAACCCGCGGCTAGCCCATGCCAGACAGCTCGGGCTCATGGGGCTGTTTCATTGAGGAGTACACGTTTGAGCTCGGGCTGGAGGTTGGGCTCTAGAACTCCAGCCCAGCCTGGAGGTGTACACAGCAATGAAACAATCTCACAGCCCAAGCCCCACGAGCCCAAATCAATAGGCACAGGCCAGCCTATTTCTTTGCTGTGTAGACATACCCGGAGGCAATAAATATTAATAATCAAACAGATAAACCAGATTCAGCCTCCTGCACATCTAACTGAGATCTGGCTGCCCTTTATCTTCCCCAACAGGCCTGCTTCTAAGACACATGCTCCCATCATGTGACCCCTGGACTCATTCCCTTCACCTAGGGAAGTAGGCTATAGCTGATACAAATGGGGCTGGGCCCTAACTGGGGCCAGCTTGCCCTTTTACAAGAAGGTAGAAGCACTAATTTATCCTCCTGATCCCTTGGGAGCTGGGTGATTACTCTTTCCATTTTACCGATGGAGAAGTTGAGGAAGAGAGGCTAAGTTGTACGGGGTGATGTCAGCAAACCAGTAAAGTGCCTGAAACCACTATGGCTTATTGCTAAAAGCAGCCAAGTCAGCAAACTGTAAATTGGCCATGTCGCAGCCTCAGCTTGACCAAGGCAGGAGGGGATTTTGGGTGCCACAGAAAGGGCAGATTGACACCCCCCCCCATCCTTCCTGTTAAGAATTGTGTTGAAGTTGCTGATACATGCATCTTAGAATAGCAGGATGTGCCCTCAGGAATGTGTCTAACAGGGTCTCAAGACTGCAAACTCTGGGAAAAACCCACACCTGGCTAATCAATAATCAGAAGGAAGCCTCTTGCTTGACCATTGGAACTGCTTGCTTAACAAGTTTTCTTTGAGGGACATGTCATTGTATTACTTTGTATAAATAAAAGGGGGGAAAGTTTGAGGTAGTGGGACTCTTCAGGACTGGTCTCTCCCTCTGGATGCATCTTGTGTTCCCCACCGGCAGACGGGCTGCCGCTGTGCCACTCGAGAGCCACACTCAGCTTCAGTAATTATCGAGGGTTGGGGGCGTTTTACTAACCTGTTAAGTATCAGGGGGTAGCGGTGTTAGTCTGTATCTACAAAAACAACAAGGAGTCTGGTGGCACCTTAAAGACTATCAGATTTATTTGGGCATAAGCTTTCATGGGTAAAAACCTCACTTCTTCAGATGCAATGCAAACATAAAAAAAGAAACTGATTAGCTATTTGTGTGCATGTTTCCCTAATTCATGCATGCAGTCAATATAATTTTACACTTAAGCTATCTGAAAATTTAACTCTTAACATCTCTGCCTATTTCTTTTCTATAACACATTTAAATTTAATTTTTTTTATATTATCTGTATGATTTACATCTGAAGAAGTGAGGTTTTTACCCACGAAAGCTTATGCCCAAATAAATCTGTTAGTCTTTAAAGTGCCACCAGACTCCTTGTTGTTTTTACTAACCTGTTGTGAACATGTGTAAGTGCTTGAGACTAAATAAAGTTTAGCTTTAAGTGAAAGCACTCTTGTGTTGTCCTGTTTGTGCCAGCCATCTATTGGTCGGACGGCCGTGTCTCCCTTGATTTATTTCCTGACAGCATCTTGCAAAGAGTAAAAGTTACCAAGAGCTTTGGGTTGAAAGAACCCCGGGTAACAAAGTGACTTGCACATGGTCACAGTGGGTGACACTGTCCCAGCCTGGATGAGAACTCAAGAGAGCTTGGACCTCTTGTGCTTATACCAGCAAAGCACCTCTGGCCAAAAGAGCTACAGGCACCATTTCTTAATTGCTCTTTCTGACAGTCAGTGCCTTTGGCTGCTTTTTCTGTGTTCTGCTCTGTTAAAAAGATCCAGATTCTTACCTGGTTATGGGATACCCAGAATGAAATCAAATGTATCCTGAATGTCTACAATTTGTAGTTCAGTCTGTAGCCTGCAGTCAATATTTGTAATATGAATTAATGTATAGATAAGGCCAGAAGGGACAGTTGTGATAATCTAGTCCAACCTCTTGTATAACACAGGCCATAGGATTTCCCTGAATTAATTCCTATTTGAACTAGGGCATAGCTTTTAGAAAAACATCAAATCTTGATTTAAAAATTGCCAGTGATAGAGAATCCACCACAACCCTTGGGTAAACTGCTCCCATGGTTGATTCCTCTCACTGTTAAAAATTTGCACCTTACTTCTAGTCTGAATGCCTGTAACTTTAACTTGCCACCATTGGATATTATACTTTTGTCTACTAGATGAAGAGCCCTCTGTTATCAAATTTCTGTTCCCCAGGTAGGTAGTTATACACTGTCATCAAGTCATCCCTTATCCTTCTGTTTGTTAAACTAGACAGATTGAGCTCCTTGAGACTTTCACTATAAGGCATTCTCATAATCATTCTCATGGCACTTCTTGAATTCTCAAGTTTTTCAATATCCTTCTTGAATTGTGGCCACCAGAACTAGAGACAATATTCCAGCAGCAGTTATACTACTGCCAAATACAGAGGTAATATAACCTCCTTATTTCCACTTGATATCCCCCTATTTATACATCCAAGATTTGTATTAGCCTTTTTGGCCACTGCATCACACTGAGAAGTCATATTCTGATGACTATCCACCAGGATCCCCAAGTCCTTTTGAGAGTCACTTTTTCCCAGGATAGAGTCCCCCATCCTGTAATATGGCTTGAATTCTTTGCTCCTAGATTACTTTAAATTGGCCATATTAAAATGCATATTGCTTGGTAAGATGGGTGGAAGCAAACAATCCAGATCATTCTATATTAAGGATAATAAAAAAATCATTTTTCACTCCCCCAATCTTTGTGTCATCATTATTTATTAGTAATGGTTTTGTGTGTTCTTCTGGGTCATTGATAAAAATGTTTAACAACATAAGACCAAGAACCAATCCCTGCAGAACCCCACTAGAAACAAACCCTCTCAATGATGATCCCCCGGGTTACATTCTGAGACCTATCACTTAACCAGTTTTTAAATCCATCAAACTGTTGTGTGTTCATATGAGGTCTCCTATTTTTTCCTTCTCTAAGAAGTTGGAGATCAATTTATTTCTGAGGACTGCTATTGCAGTATCCCAAATGAGGGAATGGCCTCTCATCATTAGCACTATAGGTTTTAGTGAAAAATTCCAATTACCTTCAGTGGGACTTTCACATGCAGAACAATGGCAGTAAATATCATTTTTTAATATAGGCAGTGACTACGGATTGTATGTCCTGACATACTAAAAGGACTTTTAGAATTATAATGTTAATTCTCTATCATACCTTTGGCCCATTCTCTGTTTTCAATGCTAATCTGATGGAAAATAGGGCATGATCAGAAAGGCTAGTTCTCTCACTGTTACAGTATGCATTTATATATTTCTGATTTATGACTGTGTGTGTACCTGTGTGTATTTATACATACACACAAATATATATACATACACACACATGTGTATGTAAAGTCAAGGGTATTATTCCTGCAGAAACTGAAATCTTTTTCACAAAGAATGAAGTATCTCTTAAAATCCATAAGCTTTAATCCCATTGTCTAGACCTTTTATCTTCCTTTTTTTGAGTACAGGGTAGTTTTTCTAGGGAATGAAATACAGTTAAAGTCTCCTCAGTACCAGAAGTGTTCCACCTATTCTGTGAAATTGCCAAAGCACGGCCAACCTGTAGAACTCATTACCAGGGGATGTTGTGGAGGCCAAAAATATAACTGGATTCAAAAAAGAATTGGATAAGTTCATGGAAGATAGCCATCAATGGGCCTATTAGCCAAGTTGGTCAGTCACTCCAGGCTCTGGGCTTCCCTAACCTTCCAATTTCCAGAAGCTAGGACTGGATATCAGGGGATGGTTCACTTGATAATTGCTCTGTTCATTTCCTCTGAAGCATCTTTCATTGGCCACTGTCAAAAGACTGGATATTGGGCTAGACAGAATCCGATCCAGTATGACCATTCTTATGTTCTTAGGAAAGATCAGAGAGGAGATAGGCCCAAGTCCCAGAAGGAAAAGAAGAGGGAGATGCACCAGGCTGTAATGGGTCTTCTCAGGTAGCAAACCCAAATGTTGCAGACCCTGGTTGACTTACAGGTCCAAAAAAATAATAATAATAATAATAAACCCCCCCGCAAACTCCCCACTCTTTGCAGTCCTTGGAGAACTCCATGGTAGCAGCTCCCTACACTTTCCAACATTCCACGTGGCATCATGGGCCCTATACTTCCCCCTCCTTCAATCACATAGCTCCACATTGAGCTCTTGTAATGACCCTTGTGTCTGGCTAGTCAAAGTCAGCAGACAGCTGCTCCACCTTCGCCCTCCACCCTGGTGGCATCCTTTTCCCCTTTGCCTCACAGATATTGTACAGGACACAAAAGGCAGCTAGAACCCCTGGGATATTTTTCTCACCAAGATCCAATCCAGTGAATAAACACAGCCAGCATCCGTTCAATCTACTAAAAGCACATTGAGTCATTCTGCATTGCTGAGCCAGTAGCTAAAGCTTTCCTTGTGGCTCTTGAGATTGCCAGAGTATGGATTCATGAGCCAGGGGAGCAAGGGGCAGACTGGGTCTCTCAGAATCATTTTTGGCATTTCAATATGGCCAATGGTAATCTGCTGGCAATACAAAGCATATCCCTGCTTGCAGGCTTTCTGAACTGTCCTGTGTTCTGAAAGATGCAAGAATCATGCCTCTTCCCTGACTAGCCCCAGTGATCCACCAGTGCTTCCATAATGACAGAAAAGTAGCCCTTCCTGTACTCAGTGGGCAAGGTGGAGTGATGCCAAAATTGGGATGTGTGTGCCATCCATCACCCTACTTCAGTTTGGGAATCCCATGGCCACAAATTCATCATCTTTGTCATACACATTGCCGAGAATCACAATCCTGCATGGCAGCACATGATTAACAGCCCTTCATAATTGTATGAGAACAGCCCCTACTGTGGATTTTCCAACTCCAAAATAATTTCCCACTAACCAGCAGCAATCCAGTATTGAGAGCTTCCAGAGTGCGATTACCCCTTGCTTCTCCACTGTCAGTGCAGTTCTCATTCTGGTGTCCCTGTGCTAGAGGGCTAGGGTGAGTTTGGTACTCAGATCCAGGAATACGGCCTTTCACATCCAAAAGTTCTGCAGCCACTGCTTGTCATCCAACACCTACATTACGATGAAATCCCACCAGTCAGTGCTAGTTTCTCAGGTCCAGAAGCGGCATGCCACCATATGCAGCTGCTCCACGAATGCCACCAACAACCTTGAATAGTTTTTCACTATGTCCCTCAGCAAACTGTCCTCCAGGAAGTCATCATGTCCCTGGTTGTTGCAGTACTTTCTGTGGCTCTGCAAATACAGGAGAACTGTGCATCCTGTATTTTGAACATTCCTGAGAAAAATGCAGAGGTCTGCAGGGTCCACGCTTCTGTCAATGATGGTGGACACTGAACAATTTTGTGCAGGTTTCTGAGATTTTTTTTTTTTTTTTAAGAAAGAAGATACATGGGATATAGATGACAGCGTGGGATAGAGAAAATTGCATGCTGGGAAGTTGAGTCCTACCTCCCAAAGACCCCTGGGTGAATTATTTCTATCCCATAATACTGTGAAAAAGTTTCCAAAAGGCATTGTGCCAGATGGCAGCATGTGGCACACTTGGATACCTACCCATGATGCACTGCACTTTGCATTGAGACAAGCACCCCTGGTAAGCAAACACAGTGCTGATGCAAGCAGCCAAGTTCACACATTCATGAGCAATATACAGACTTTGGCAGCTATATCCCAATGTAACTTGTGTCAATTAAATCTGTCGTTTAGACATAGCCTAAGTGACTTAGGGGTACTAGACTTAAACTTCCCTGAAAATCTCTCATTTAGGGAACTGACTTTTGGGAACCCCAGACAATTTCAGCAATATTATTCTATTCTTAAAATATCACAGCTGTACTTTAAAAAAGGGGTGAGTTACAGAGGATCAAAAAAAGGGTTAAAAGCTGGCACCCAGTTTGTGACTTTTCCCAGTGAATGGGTTCTGTATGGGCCTAAAGGTTGCTTCATGTGGAAAGTGGTCTCATACATTATTAGTCATTGTTCTAATAGTCTTTCCAGACAATGTAAAGCCAGGCATTACTGAAAATCTCAGGGAAAGGCCTGATCTCACAAAATGTCCAACAAGAGGTCTGGTTAGACAAATGTTTAGGTAGGGCTGGTTGGAAAACCATTCCATTTCATGAAAAAAAACAACACCCTAAAGTTTCAGATACTGGTTTTGTTCTGATGTACAATGAGGTGGATGTGGGAGACACAGGCTCAGGTACTGGCTCTGTCTGTTTCAGATCAGGGACTTGGATCAGCATCTCCCACATGAGTGCCCTAACCAGTGGGATAGAGGCTATTCTGGACTCTCTCCCACCCTTTCTCCTTTGACCAGAAATTACAACTTAGACCTGAGCAATTTTCTCAGCAGAAACATTTCAGTTACAGTGGGGAAAAAAGTTAATCATTTTTTGTCTCCTTTGTTCTACTTTTAGGTCCTTATTCAAAGGAAACTGAACCTCCAAATGCTTAGGGCTCCATTATCCATTTAGCCCATTTTATGGCTTGTCCTGCAGTCCACCAGAGTAGATGAGAATCTTTCCACTGACTTTGCTTCGGGCTGTTAGTAAGGAGTAAGGGGCTTCAATGATGTTCCATTCAGGCATTGGAGGAGTTTCACTCATCCCTACTTTTGTGACTGGGAGATTCAAATTCATACAGAACATTGAAAGTTTCAGTTTAGTGATATACTGATCTGTTTGATTGTCCTTAGCAGGGTATCACAGACCCTACATGCAATGGAGAAATTCATCCTAGACTGTTACATATGAAGAATGTATGCTTGATACAGACTTTTTTGCATCTGATTGTCTGGGTTTGTTATCAGCATCTCATGCTTTCTCTTTTCATTACTGAATGCAAAAAAACCAATCCTTTACCATAGAATCTCTTTTTCTGCTGCAGTTATTGGTGCCAAAAGGAAAGTGCTCTCAAGTGTGGAACTGTAATATTGGCTAAAACACTGTCACCAGGGACCTCCTTCATGATGACAAAGTATAATAGGCATGAATGGCATTGTACCTTTTGTCCCTTCCAATTCATATAGGGATTTTATCAGTTGAACTGTGTCTTGTCCTCACAGCTCTGTGTCCACTTTATCTTCACTGTGTATTTTGCTTCTAAGAACTGCAGAAGGTGGGAGATTTCTTTTTCATGTTATGACAATCGTGCTAAAAGATGCTGTGGCACACTGTGCCTGAAAGCAGCACCCTGGAACCCCCATATTCACCACTGTCATATAATTAGGATACATTTTGTATAAAGTATGCCTTGTAAGGTATCATTTTAAAAGTCTTGATCTGTTGAAGATTAATATCCTATTGGATTGTATGTACTGTCATTGTAGGTGAAGTTATGCTATGTGTGTGTTACTGAAATATGGTGTAAGATTGGAAACACCGACAACCAGCCTTTGGGGTACAACAATGGAAAAGCCAGACAGCATGGATGGCCCATTAAGGGGAATCCACACTACCAAGGACTATCACAGTGTCTGTATACAATGAAGTCTTCTCAGAGGGAGCAGATAGACAATGAACTCGGCTTGACTCACGTCATAGCAAAAAGATCTTTCCATCAAACTGGAAGAACCTATAAAGGAGGGGAATTGACATCATCATTTGTCCTCACTCCCGTCACAACTCAACATCTGGAAATATATCTGGAGAATGAAGTCTTTGAATGGGGAAGGTGGTCCCAAGCTGGAAAGGAGAATCCCAGCTTGCGTATTAAGGAACTGGACCATCAGAGTGAGACACTGTTTGATTCAAATCCTGTCTAGATTATAGAACTCAGATCCAGAACTCAGATCCAGACTAACACGGCTACCCCTCTGATACAGAACTCAGATTGCAATTTTACATTTATTTCTTAGGTGACCAAATTTGGTCTGTACACTTATTACCTGTAAATCACTTAAAAGCTATCTTTCTGTAGTTAATAAATCTGTTTTATATTTTAGTGTACAAAAGCTGGTGCATGTCCTCTCCACCTTGAGGAAGAGGTGGACTGGTTAATAAACTTATACTGGTCAGGCTTCTGACCACGGCAAGCTCTGGGGTCTTAGACTGGGGAGGTGTGGGGAACTGGCTGGAGCCTCTCTGTAGTTGGTTCAGGAGTGTCTGACAAAAGCATTCATGTAAATCAGTTGGTGTGTCCCTGCCTGTGAATTTTTGTGGAGTGCAGGACCCGGAGGGGTTTGCAGCTTTTCACAGCATCACAGTGTGAGACAGAGCTCAGGTTGGTGAGACACAGGGCTCAGCCATACCCCAGTTCCAGGTTGCACCCCAGGGAACCCATCACAGATGCAAAGTAAATATTTTTCTAGGTCTAAAGCAGTTCTTGCTGGTATTTATATAAAGAAGTGAAGGCCAAGACACTACACAACCAGTAAGCAGTGTATCAGATTGTGTTATCACACCCACGGGATGGTCAGGCTGCCCTTGCCTCTCTTTCTGTCCAGATTAATGTATGTGAGCAAGTGCAGTTCCGATGACTGTCAATCAGTTACAACTCCTATTCTGAACAAATATTCTGCTCAAGAGATATTGTGCTTAAATGTCCTGTCTCACAATGCCAGCTTTAGCTATTAATTCTACAGTAGGTGACGTTGAGAGATAAATTTGGTTATAGAAGATTTAACAGAGGTTATATTTATTAACCCTTATTTAATCATCTCAGCCAGACAAACAGCTTTGGACTACAACATACAGCTACAGTTCAATATTTACACCTTGCATGAAAATATGGTGTTTAATCTAATCAAATTGGCCAGTGCTGAACATGCCACACTAAATGTTTGCTCTTCAGATCTGTAGTTCATTCATTCTGTCACTCTAATTCCTGAGCCCAATTTGAAAATAGTTTGCATTACATGCTATCTTGCAGCTTTATGTGTTTGCCTGCCAAACATAGGTTAAATGACCTTGTCTTCTGAATGTGACATTGGTAATATCAAAGAATAAATGCAACAGTAATGTCTACTAGCAGGAAAAAAAACACCACAATGCATTGCTCAAAGTAAGAAGGGAGACACCAAAAAAAGCCCTTTATTTTTAGTGATTCTTCCTTTGCTACCAAATAGGGGCTATTTTTTCTTATCCAACAAAATTTTTGCAGTGTGCGTGCTGCTTGCCGTACGGTTTCTTCCCACCCAAGTCAAGTCTTTTAGGCAGTGCATTGAAAGACAAACAAATGGGAACACAGCAAAAAATACATAATGGACAATTCCAGCCTCTTAGAAAGATGATAGAGACTAAAGTGTGAAATTGGTACTTTAGGTCCCTAAGTCCAACACATAGACACCACAAGCATTCACAAAACCACTGCTCAGCTGTTGCCTAACACTGTACATGCCTAAATTCCCTAGAAGCCTAAGTTTCCACCATTAATTTCAGCAGCTCAGCACCTAACATATCTAAACTCCAGCTGGATTCCCAAACTAGGCATTCCCTGCCTCTCTTACCATCAGGGCTCAATGTGGTAAATGTCCTCAGAGCACACAAAACAGAACATGGGAACTGGACCCCGGGCCCCCTACCTCCCAGATGAGTGCCCTAACTAAAGTGAGTCCTTCTAATGCACTCTGTGGCCCAATAAATAATTCAATTTTTATATACAATGGAACAGCTTCAACAGGAGAGACTGAGAAACCCTTGCCCCCAAGAGACCCATAGCCCAGTAACTAGGGATATAGGACCTCCAAATTCAAATCCCTGCTCCGCTCATGCAGAGGTGGGAATGGAACCTGGGTCTTCCACATCCCAGGTGAGTGCTCGAGCCACTACTGAGCTTAAAGTTATAACAGAGGCATTTCCTCCTCAGTTTTTCTTGAAAAATGACTGAACTCGATTAGGCATCTAACTCCAGGTTCACAGCTGTGAATCACAAGTAGAGATGGGTCCTCCCTCCAAACCAGAGTTAGGCACCTAAATCCCTTTGAGGGACTGGGTTTAGGAAATGCTGAGGAGAGTGGTGTGGCCTATTGGCTAGTTTAGGCAGCTGGCTCTTGTGGGTCCCTTTCGTAAGTGCCTAACTCTGCCCAGGTATTGCTTAAATTAAACTTTAAAGCCTGATTCTTATCTGACTCCAACCAATGTACCAGGGGTAATGCTATTGAAGTTGATGGAGTTACATTTGTGTAAATGAGATCAGAATCAGGCCCAACATTTTTACAACCTGACTTCCTTATTATGGGCAGGTACACCCTATCAGTTTCTCTTCTGCAATCCCTCTCACTCTCCAGGAACCAGTCTCCTCTTTGTGACTCAGCCCATCCCACCAAAGGAGAATCGAAATTCCTGCTCTCCAGCAGTCTCCTGCTTCACTGCCTCACAGTACCACTCCCATGGTGGCTGACTGGGGAACCTGGGCCCACCCTCTACTCCGGCCTTCTACCCAGCAGCCAAGGTCCATTACCTGCACCTTGCTGCCTTTCCCTAAGTCGCTTCCATACTTCCTGTCCCTCCCTATTCCTCTGGGTTTACCAGTTTCATCTATCCTTCCTCCAAGGGAGTAACTTTAGGCAACTCATCTCTGCAGCCCCCCTGCCCAAATACTCCTCCATTCTCTCAGGGAGTGACTGCAGACTTCTCCCTACTGCCCCCTCTGCTTCCAATTTCCTGTTTTTTGTAGAAGCCGCACCTGTCCCTCACAGGTGAGCTTCTCTCTAATTAGCAGCCTCCAGCCTAAAGCTCCCTTGTTTGCAGCCTAATTAACAAATTGGGACCACCTGGCCTAGCTCAGCTCTTGTAGGGCCAGTGTGCAGAGCACACCCCACCACAATAAGTCATTAACCTCTCTGTATGTTAGTTTCCCTCAGGGGGAGCTTTCAAAGGAACAACTGGGAATCCTTTTGGAAGAAAAAAAAAATCTCTCCTCCAACTGTAAAAGACTGATATTACTTCTGTACTTCACAGAAGTGTTGCAAGTCGTCATTCATTAGTGTTGGCAGAGTGTTTTAAGGTTTACATGGAACATGTGACAGAAGTAGAAAGGGCAGAATTTGGTCCAAAATAATGACCAGAGACTCTGTACCAGAATCTGCATTTACTCTCACTTTAATTCCATAGGTAATATACATTATATAATATAGCAGAGCTATCCATATTACTTTGGACACCTATATTTGTATTAAACATCTCTTCTTCCAACATAAAATTTCCCACACTCCCTAATACACATATCTCACTAATATTAAAAAGTATGTATTTTATAAATGGAGAAGAGAAAAAGAATGAAGTGCCAATGGATGTGATGGAAAAATTCAAAGAAAATAAACTTGTACCAAAATCTCTCTATATTGGAAGTATATATACATACATACACACACACACATTATATATAAGTTTATTTTCTTTGTATTTTTTCATCTCATCCATTGGTGCTTCATTCTTCCTCTCCATCTATAAAATATCTCACTGTTAAACAAAGAAATATTTTATTGTCAAGCATTTAAGAGGAGATAAATGATGTTTCGAATGTTGATGTGCAAAGGTAGATCAGAATCTTAGCACAGTTAAATGGTTTCTGAGCCACTAGAGCATAGCATCAGTGCTATAAAGAAACACTCCCTGATGGATTGTTAGCCATACCCTAACTCTTTTCAGGATAATAATATTGACTTCACATTAGATAAACATGAATCTTCTAAACAAGAGGTGAATACATAGGAATCAGCCTCTTCTTCGTGTCTAGCAGTTAAAAGGCAGCGGGACACACTCTATAGAGTTTAATTTTAACTGTAATTACCTTTCCCAGTGAAGTGCACTAAGGTAACAAATGAAGCGCAGGGCTGCAACACGGGACTCTAACCAGAGAATAGAAGAGGTCATACCCTTTACCTTGACAATTTTTGTTTTTAACAAAACCCATTATTAACAAAGCACAGACATTAAAGGACCGTTAGGTTTTCAAAGAGGTAGCTATTTGGGAGAAAATAAAAGTGAAATTCAGCAAGGAATTGAATCAGTGGTTGTAGCCGCTCTAATTCAGGGTTAAGTGTTGTGATAGTACAGGCAAAAAGAAGATCTTTCCACTTTATCTTTAGGCCACAAAGTTCAGAGGAAATAACACAATGACTCAGAGGAAAGGCGTAGCTGTGCTAGAGTATCTACCAACTGAAAATATACTTATCTTTTTCTCTAGTTGAAGTCATAAGACTTCAGTAGATGGTTCCCTTTATGAAATCAATTTTCCATCCACTACAGATAAAGGGCCAGATTCTTCCCTCAGTGACATGATGTAAAATAAGTGACATTCCATCGGATGAGAATTTCATCCAGAGTTATAGCATTTTCCACATCATTTCTTCCAAAGATATCTTAGGATGAGCATTAGAGAGCATAAGTTTACACCACCAGTGTCTGATCCATAAACTAGGATTTGAAGTGATGCACTCACTGCACTTGTCTAGCCCAGTTTCTATTTCCTCACTGACTTATAGTTAGGGCAGTGAGGGTTTGGGAGAAGCTTAAGTGCCTGGCAAGAGTTTAAGAAATAGAGGTTTAATTCTGCTCTCGGCCACACTAATGTAAATCCACAATGCAATGGGCACAGCTTAAACAAGTCTACATTCTTTTATAGTTTAACTACCCAGGTGCTATTCCCACTTTTTGAGAACTTCTATAGAATTTATTGGAAAATGAGACTCTTTCTATAGCTTATTTCAATTTCAGACTTACACAAATGGTACAAGCTTGTCAGGAGACAGGTCGTAGGTGTCAGGCGTAGTGGTCTGAATCCAAAAGCCAAAGCCCAAGGTCAAAGCAGAGCCAGAGCCAGAGCCAGGCATCAGAGCCAAGGGTCAGAATGGGATTACCTGAAGTCAGGAGCAGGGCTGATTCCAAGGCAGGAGTAAGATTGGTTGCAGGCCACAGTCTAGGCTGGAGCAGGGCTTGGAGCTAAGTGAGCATAGGGAGACAGATAAATCATGGGCATGTGCATTGAGCAGCCACTGATCCTCTGCAGCTGCTGGGCTTAAGAGCAAGCCATCTGACTGCCTTAGCCAGTCAGGTGCTTCTGCGGTGGCCCCACTGTGTTCATTGATTGCCTGATGTCTAGATGGCCACAGCTGAAAGCCCTCATTCCCAGCACATCCAAAGCTCTAGGACCCCTTGATATAGACTAACAATACAAGAATATAAGAGATACAAAGTAAAAATTGACCAAAGCCACAGCACTCTTCTTCCCACCCTATCACACATTACCACCAGCCATGTGACCAATACAGCTTAAATCCCATTAATGCACTTTCCCACAGAACAGAAATCTGCCTCAGCTACCAGATTCTTCCACCAATCTGGTTCTTTAATATAGAATGATATCCTTGCTATAGATTTCTACAAGATCATTCAAAAATCATTTTCTGGAAGAAGCAACACTTCCTGAGGCCATATTTCAGGGAATAATGCTATCAAAGATGGAGGATGTTCATGCAGACAAAATACCCACTGGCTGAATATTCTTGACATACCCTATTCTAGAATCCCAATTCATCCTCTTCAGCCCAGGTATAGTTAAAATGGTTCTTGTGAATAAACCCAGATTTCTTTTTCCTCCTCTCAATCTAATCTGCCACATAAATCTCACCCCCATATTCACCAGAAACAGAGGTAGATATTTACAACACAATCAAAAATGCTCAAAACACGAGCATATTGCATTTTGTGGAGAATTTGAAGATGGTCCTGTTTTCATGAAATGTCCATGCTAAAGCTACATCATTTTAAGTGAAATTGCTCTACAACAAAACAGACTTTTTTGTTAAATTGTTTTAACTGTGGAGACAAGGATTCATCATTTCATATGTTTTAATCAGCAAAAATGCAATGTTCCCAAAATGTCACAATTTCAGGTGGTGATGGGCAAAAATGAGTGAAACAAAATTTCTCAACATTTTATGAAAAAATTCTCCTCGGTTTCAGATCTCTTTGGTAACTGGTAACACTTCCACTCTTTTTATTCATGCTACTGCATTCTGCACAGTATCCCACCTATGTGTTGCAACTGACCATATATCCTCACCATTGTTTGCAATTTGATAAAGCAGAAAAATCAAATTGGGATTTCAAAACTCCGAATGGAAACATTTTCAATACCAAAAAAATGGAATAAAGTAGAAAAAATGCTGTGCACTTATACAGCACCAATCACTGAAGCATCTCAAAGTGCTTTACAGATATTAATTAATTAAGCCTGAGAGCAACCTTAGGAAGTATGGACTATTAAAACATATCAAAACATAGTAAAGCACATACAATAGAATTATATCATCATGAAATATTGATTTATATACTGAACTCTGCTTTTTTATTAAAAATTCCTGGGGTAGCTCTGTCTCATTCATATTCTTTGCTTGCAAGGTACCCCTAGATGTTCTAAATATATGTGGCCAGATCCTCAGCCAGTGTAAGTCAGCTTAGTTCCATTGACTTCAATTGAGCTACGCGGATTTATCTGAGCTGAGGATCTAGCCTGTTTTCTTTATCATTTTACAGAAGGCATCTACACCCTCGGAGAACTGATATTTACACACGAGGAGAGAGGAGATTTTCACTGCATGCACAGCAAGGAAAATTACCAGCTTTTGGATATTACAGATTTAAGGAGTAAATGAGAAGCTTATGAGAACTGTAGACCTTGCTATATACTGCTTTGAAACCTGAACCTGTGCTGACATGATGAAAAGGTTTCACAGTATGTGTATTAGAAATTGGAGCAAGCTGTAATCATGCAATAAAAATTACAGCACACGGCACAATACAATGATTTTATTAAGCAGTGGAAGTATCCAAAATAATTCATCTCAACTTTTATTTAGAAGTAAATTCACATGATTTCTAACTGTAGGTTGTTTTGTTTTTTGTTATATTTTCCTGTGTCTCATTTTTGGTCCATGGTATGACATACAGTGATATATCTGAAACTGTTTCATGATACATTGTTATGTTTGGACCTGACTGAGTAATGGTTTTAAAACTTTTTAAACAGGTTTTGATTTTAATCCACTTCAGAATGCCAAGATTAGTTAACAAGATCCTTTGGCTAACACAGGGTGGTGCTAATGGGTTGATCTCTAGCATAAGGGAGATAGAGACGGCTCTTGAAAACGAGTCATCTACTGCCTTAAAAGTTGATTTGTGAATGATTCCAAGCACGGAGGTCACCTGATAATGTGGCTACTTCCCCCTTGTGGCCTGCTACACAGATTTTATAGAGAGGTCCAATGGAGAGATACACACAGCAGGACAAAAAAAGCAATTATTAAAGGTTTTATTCAACACAATGTTGAATGTGGTTACATTGATCTCTCATTTTTTAAAAAGAACTACTTCAATGTAATCTACTTATTGATGAGGTAAAAGTCATATGAAAAAATTCTTGCTTTTAAGCTTTGGCTCTATTCAAAAGTGATTTTCTCTCTCTACTTATATTTAACATAAATTTTACTGATTAAAAAGAAATACAGCTATTGTTCTCTGTGGAAAGGAAGTTGCATTCTGCCCTTAGCAAGAGGAGGCTTAGCTTTGGCTGGACAGGTTAACAAAGAGTAGCAGGCTACAATATATATCTGGGGGCAAACTTTCCCAGCTTTTCCCCCTTTGGTATTGTACACTAGTGCCACAGTGCAAAATAAAAAACATTTGATTGAATTTCTTTGCTCTTATGGGTTAAATGCAAATTAAAGTATCTTTTTGTAGCTGAATTTTTAAAATCCTCATTTTTCACTAGCAATAATATGTAAGTGCTCATATTTCACCTACTATTTAAACATTAGTGTACAGTGACTAGTCAATATTATATATTATACTAGATACTGTAGTAGTGGGAGCAATGTAAGTACCAAGATGTAAGCTGTTGTGGCCTCCCAAATGAAGTGAATCTACTGATAAGATCCTTAAAGGGCTACAGCATGTATTCCCTTTTTCAGCTGGTCAGCTCTGCTGAGCAGAATTGATGGAGGGCTGGGGCCATTGTCAAGTCCCTTGGGGTGATTAGTGCCAGGAGCAAGGGAGAAGAAGCACTGCAATGCAAGCCAGATATTAGGAAGAAGGGACGTGGGAGCAGGCTCCTTAGGCTAGAGCCAAAAAATGAATTAGACACTTAAATCCAAAATGTAAGTGCCGATGAGATCCTCAGAACCCCTGCTTAGCTGCCACCTAACCCTATAAGTGCCTAAATTACCTAAGTGCCTACGTTTCTGCTGGTGGGCATGCGCAAAACTGCCTACGTCCTAATGTCACTAAGTTGCTTGACACCCAAGACCTGGCAGGGTTCACAAACTAGGAGTTCCCCCACCTATCTTGCCTGCTTAGGGCATGCCTAACCCACACAAAAGACAGTCAGGGGCAACGAGATCGGGGGGGGGAGGTAGATGCATGTTTTCCCCAGAATACCCAATAGCCCAGGGGCTAGAGCACTCTCCCAGGGACACTAAGGTTTATATCCCCACTGCCTAATTTAGAGCAGGGACTTGATCTTGTGTGTTCTACATCTCAGGGAAGTGGGACCACATCCCTTGGCTATTGGATGTGCTGTGGTGGGCTTCTCTCAGTCTCTCCCATGAGAACTGTTTCACTCGATATTAAATATTCATTGGACCACAGAGAGGAAGCAAGAGGTGGTTTGGGCCCTCCCCTGGGATATAGAACCCCTGAGTTCCAATCCCTGCCCCAAAGTAGCCAGAGCAGGAATTTTAAAATAGATTCCCCCCCCACCCCCCACCCAGGTGAGTGCCTAGACCACTCAGCTACTGGAGAGTCTCTCTCTAGGCTTTTGTGTGTGTGAGAGAGAGAGAAAGGGCTGATCTGACTAAGGCATCTAACTCCAGGAGAGAGTGCATGGCTGTGAATCCTCAAGTAGAGATAGGCGCATCACTCCAGAGCAGAATTAGGCATCAAACTAACTTCAAGAGGCTGGGCTTAGGTCCTACCCCTTTCCTTGGCAATTCTTACTGGCTATTTTAGGACACTCCCCACTCAGCATATTGGCTCCTGTAAATCCCATTCTTAGGCACCCAGCTCTCCCCAGATATAGTATAAGAAGCCTGGACACTTCAGGGCTGTAAATTGCACTTGGGTAGCAGGACACCTAAGTCCCTTTGTGGATTTGGCCTCTTGTGCTTTCCTTCCACCACTACTTCTTCACGCAGGCAGAGCCTGGTCCAAAGCTGACCAATGCGGCGAACAGCAGAGGCTAACAGAGGGAGTTTGCCTGGGAGCTGTCCGAGAGGAGGTACGCTAAGTGCTGCATTAGGGGGGCTGTGTTGGTGAGTATCTGAGTGTCTGCTGCTGGGACAGTTGGTCAGTTTGACCGTGTGCTTGATTGCTTGCTTGTTTGTTTGAAAAGTGTGAATTGGGAGTGCTTTGTTCCAGGTGGGCCTTGAGTGGGCCTGACTGGTATATAAGGGCAGTCAGCAGCGAACCAGCTGAGCGGCGAACAGCAGAGGCTAACAGAGGGAGTTTGCCTGGGAGCTGTCCGAGAGGAGGTACGCTAAGTGCTGCATTAGGGGGGCTGTGTTGGTGAGTATCTGAGTGTCTGCTGCTGGGACAGTTGGTCAGTTTGACAGTGTGCTTGATTGCTTGCTTGTTTGTTTGAAAAGTGTGAATTGGGAGTGCTTTGTTCCAGGTGGGCCTTGAGTGGGCCTGACTGGTATATAAGGGCAGTCAGCAGCGAACCAGCTGAGCGGCGAACAGCAGAGGCTAACAGAGGGAGTTCGCCTGGAGAGAGCTCACTGAGGCTTTCATCTGCAGGTTTCTCTGAGTAGTTCCTGCAACAGCTGAGGAAGCTCTTAAGAGGACAGGGATATGGAAGGTGAGCGATCAGCTGTTGTAACCTGCACAGGTTGTGCCATGTTTGTCTTTCTTCCACAGGACAGAAGCGACTTTGTCTGTACAAAGTGCAAGCTGGTCTCCATATTGGAAGAGAAGGTTCGAGGGCTGGAGAAACGAGTATCAACACTGCGTTGCATAAGGGAAAATGAAGATTTCCTGGACAGACGTCAGGAGATGCTTCTACGGCCACAATGTTCTGAAGATTCAGAGCAGGCACAGCAGGGACAGAAGGATTGTGAAGAGGTTTGGCAGCATGTGACTTCCAGAAGGAGAAAGAGGAGCGTCCATGCACCAGCAATGGAGATACAGGTGAGCAATCGTTTCCATGTTCTCTCCACAGGTACTAATGCGGAGAGTGGACTAGATGACCCATCTGAGGGAAGGGAGCAGAAGGAGACTCCACCGATTGGAAGGCAAAAGATGCACTGTCCTAGGGATGGGGGTTCCACGACCACCACTCCCAAGAGGAGGAGGAGGGTGGTGGTGGTCGGGGACTCCCTCCTCAGGGGGACTGAGTCATCTATCTGCCGCCCCGACCGGGAAAACCGAGAGGTCTGCTGCTTGCCAGGAGCTAGGATACACGATGTGACAGAGAGACTGCCGAGACTCATCAAGCCCTCGGATCGCTACCCCTTCCTGCTTCTCCATGTGGGCACCAATGATACTGCCAAGAATGACCTTGAGCGGATCACTGCAGACTACGTGGCTCTGGGAAGAAGGATAAAGGAGTTTGAGGCGCAAGTGGTGTTCTCGTCCATCCTCCCTGTGCAAGGAAAAGGCCTGGGTAGAGACCGTCGAATCGTGGAAGTCAATGAATGGCTACGCAGGTGGTGTCGGAGAGAAGGCTTTGGATTCTTCGACCATGGGATGGTGTTCCAAGAAGGAGGAGTGCTGGGCAGAGACGGGCTCCACCTAACGAAGAGAGGGAAGAGCATCTTCGCCAGCAGGCTGGCTAACCTAGTGAGGAGGGCTTTAAACTAGGTTCACCGGGGGAAGGAGACCAAAGGCCTGAGGTAAGTGGGGAAATGGGATCCTGGGAGGAAGCACAAGCAGGAGAGCGCAAGAGGGGAGGACTCCTGTCTCATGCTGAGAAAGAGGGACGATCGATGAGTTATCTTAAGTGCCTATACACAAATGCAAGAAGCCTGGGAAACAAGCAGGGAGAACTGGAAGTCCTGGCACAATCAGGGAACTATGATGCGATTGGAATAACAGAGACTTGGTGGGATAACTCACATGACTGGAGTACTGTCATGGATGGATATAAACTGTTCAGGAAGGACAGGCAGGGCAGAAAAGGTGGGGGAGTTGCGTTGTATGTAAGAGAGGAGTATGACTGCTCAGAGCTCCGATATGAAACTGCAGAAAAACCTGAGAGTCTCTGGATAAAGTTGAGAAGTGTGAGCAACAAGGGTGATGTCGTGGTTGGAGTCTGCTATAGACCACCAGACCAGGGGGATGAGGTGGATGAGGCTTTCTTCTGGCAACTAGCAGAAGTTGCTAGATCGCAGGCCCTGGTTCTCATGGGAGACTTTAATCACCCTGATATCTGCTGGGAGAGCAATACAGCGGTGCACAGACAATCCAGGAAGTTTTTGGAAAGTGTAGGGGACAATTTCCTGGTGCAAGTCCTGGAGGAACCAACTAGGGGCAGAGCTTTTCTTGACCTGCTGCTCACAAACAGGGAAGAATTAGTAGGGGAAGCAAAAGTGGATGGGAACCTGGGAGGCAGTGACCATGAGATGGTCGAGTTCAGGATCCTGACACAAGGAAGAAAGGAGAGCAGCAGAATACGGACCCTGGACTTCAGAAAAGCAGACTTTGACTCCCTCAGGGAACAGATGGGCAGGATCCCCTGGGAGAATAACATGAAGGGCAAAGGGGTCCAGGAGAGCTGGCTGTATTTTAAAGAATCCTTATTGCGGTTGCAGGAAAAAAACATCCCGATGTGTAGAAAGAATAGTAAATATGGCAGGCGACCAGCTTGGCTAAACAGTGAAATCCTTGCTGAACTTAAACGCAAAAAAGAAGCTTACAAGAAGTGGAAGATTGGACAAATGACCAGGGAGGAGTATAAAACTATTGCTCAGGCATGCAGGAATGAAATCAGGAAGGCCAAATCACACTTGGAGTTGCAGCTAGCAAGAGATGTTAAGAGTAACAAGAAAGGTTTCTTCAGGTATGTTAGCAACAAGAAGAAAGTCAAGGAAAGTGTGGGCCCCTTACTGAATGTGGGAGGCAACCTAGTGACCGAGGATGTGGAAAAAGCTAATGTACTCAATGATTTTTTTGCCTCTGTCTTCACAAACAAGGTCAGCTCCCAGACTGCTGCACTGGGCAGCACAATATGGGGAGAAGGTGACCAGCCCTATGTGGAGAAAGAAGTGGTTCGGGACTATTTAGAAAAACTGGATGTGCACAAGTCCATGGGGCCGGATGCGCTGCATCCGAGGGTGCTAAAGGAGTTGGCGGATGAGATTGCAGAGCCATTAGCCATTATTTTTGAAAACTCATGGCGATCGGGGGAGGTCCCGGATGACTGGAAAAAGGCTAATGTAGTGCCCATCTTTAAAAAAGGGAAGAAGGAGGATCCGGGGAACTACAGGCCAGTCAGCCTCACCTCAGTCCCTGGAAAAATCATGGAACAGGTCCTCAAGGAATCAATTATGAAACACTTAGAGGAGAGGAAAGTGATCAGGAACAGTCAGCATGGATTCACCAAAGGGAAGTCGTGCCTGACTAACCTAATTGCCTTCTATGATGAGATAACTGGCTCTGTGGATGAGGGGAAAGCAGTGGATGTGTTATTCCTTGACTTTAGCAAAGCTTTTGACACAGTCTCCCACAGTATTCTTGCCGCCAAGTTAAAGAAATATGGGCTGGATGAATGGACTGTAAGGTGGATAGAAAGCTGGCTAGATCGTCGGGCTCAACGGGTAGTGATCAATGGCTCCATGTCTAGTTGGCAGCCGGTTTCAAGCGGAGTGCCCCAAGGGTCGGTCCTGGGGCCGGTTTTGTTTAATATCTTTATTAATGATCTGGAGGATGGTGTGGACTGCACTCTCAGCAAGTTTGCAGATGACACTAAACTAGGAGGCGTGGTAGATACACTAGAGGGTAGGGATCGGATACAGAGGGACCTAGACAAATTAGAGGATTGGGCCAAAAAAAACCTGATGAGGTTCAACAAGGATAAGTGCAGAGTCCTGCACTTAGGACGGAAGAATCCCATGCACTGCTACAGACTAGGGACCGAATGGCTAGGTAGCAGTTCTGCAGAAAAGGACCTAGGGGTCACAGTGGACGAGAAGCTGGATATGAGTCAACAGTGTGCTCTTGTTGCCAAGAAGGCTAACGGCATTTTGGGCTGTATAAGTAGGGGCATTGCCAGCAGATCGAGGAACGTGATCGTTCCCCTTTATTCGACATTGGTGAGGCCTCATCTGGAATACTGTGTCCAATTTTGGGCCCCACACTACAAGAAGGATGTGGAAAAATTGGAAAGAGTCCAGCGGAGGGCAACAAAAATGATTAGGGGTCTGGAGCGCATGACTTATGAGGAGAGGCTGAGGGAACTGGGATTGTTTAGTCTCCAGAAGAGAAGAATGAGGGGGGATTTGATAGCAGCCTTCAACTACCTGAAGGGAGGTTCCAAAGAGGATGGAGTTCGGCTGTTCTCAGTGGTGGCAGATGACAGAACAAGGAGCAATGGTCTCAAGTTGCAGTGGGGGAGGTCCAGGTTGGATATTAGGAAACACTATTTCACTAGGAGGGTGGTGAAGCACTGGAATGCGTTACCTAGGGAGGTGGTGGAGTCTCCTTCCTTGGAGGTTTTTAAGGCCCGGCTTGACAAAGCCCTGGCTGGGATGATTTAGTTGGGAATTGGTCCTGCTTTGAGCAGGGGGTTGGACTAGATGACCTCTTGAGGTCCCTTCCAACCCTGATATTCTATGATTCTATGATTCTATGATTCTATGAATGCCATCATTGTACAGCAAGGTAGCCATCCTGGCAAACATCATGCCAAAGTAATGAACTCTGTCTCAGCAGAAATGACAAGATTAGGTGAAAGCCAGCAGGAAGCCAAGACTCTGAGGAGTTCTTTACTAAAGGCAAAACAAACTATCAACGTAGGTTTCTGGAACATTAAAATAATGTTCGTAATAACATAAGTCATTCAGGTGATGAAAGAAATGGATGAATACAATCACAAAATCTTTGACGTAAGCAAATGTTGATAAACAGGAGTTTATCAAAAATAATTCAAAAATGAAAGTATAAGCAGGGAGGCAAGACCATTGCCACTCAATGGGAGTAGCATTAATTATGACTTCCAAAGCAGAAAAATCACTTATAGACTGGGAGCCAATTGCCAGCTAACAGCTCCAAGTTACGTTTCAAACACAATAGACAAAAAACCATGTTATGTACCAACAGACAACTACAATGATGAGATCAAAGATCAATTGCCTACAAACTCTGACGATATTCCTAAACATGACATCTTCTTAATAATGGGGACTTCAGTGCCATGGTTTAGGATCACAAGAATAGAATGGAGAGAGCAATGAGGAAGCATGGCCGTGGTTCCAAAAATCAGAATTGGTTGAACTCTGGCTGGTGTCAGGGATCATAATTGATGTAACACTATTCCCACAGAGCGTTTTCCATAAAGTAACTTGGAATTTCCCGTATGGAATCACCAGGAACCAGATTGACCATATACGTATGGAAAGGAAATTTAGATCAATTATCTAGGATGTCAGAGCATTCAGAGGAGCTGACATTAGATGAGACTTCAATTTATGCATGGCAAGACTGAAGAAGATCAAACTTGTGAAAAACAAAATTCCCCAAAGCACCAAAAAAATTGACAGGCTGGCTATCCGACAAGACATTAGTGGTAATTTCAAATTGAAATGAAGAACAGATTTCAGATGCTACAAGACTTAGATCCACCACAAGAAGTCAATATTGACATGTCATGGTTCTTTCTGCGTGACAGTACCATAGATGCCGTAATAACTGTAGTTGGTTTTTAGACAAGCAAACCTAAAATCTGAATAAGTGAGGATACATGGAATGATGTGGAAAAAGGAAATAAGCCAAAGCAAATATTAATCTCCAGAACACCTCCAGAAAAAGAAGCAGCAAACTATCTGTATAAAGCAAAGGACAAAGCAGTAAAAAGCAGCATGAGAAGAGGAAATACATGGATAACACCAGTGGTTGAGGCAAAGCTAAGGGATGAGCAGGCTGAATTTTGGTCCAGAAGATCACGTGTCCACCAGACTTTCACCCTAAGAATAACACTGAAAAGATCATCATAAAAAAAACTCATCATAAACCTCACAGATTTTAAGAAAGCATCTAACAGCTTCCATTGTGATTCTCTCTGTAATACCTTGCAGTGTTGCAGCATGCCAACAAAAATACCTATCAAGGCTTTATATCAAGGCACAGCTTTCACAGCTAAATTAGATGCAGAGTTGAGCAAATGGTTTAACCCAGACACTGGTGTCAAACAAGGATGCATTCTCTCACATCTCCTGTCTGGAATTGCCATTAACTTCATTATGAGAAAAAATATAGATGGATACAACACAGGCATTGCACGGTTTAACCACCAGTACACTAGCAGACTTAGGTTTTGCAGACAACATAGCTCTGCTAAATGACAGTTTCAGTCAACATGCATGCAAAGACCAAAAAACTGTCCAGTATTGCAAAAAAGGATGGGGTTGATGATGACAAATCTAATGATGAATCCAGCAAAGAAGGCACAGGAATTCAAGAGGTGAATCAACTCACATACCTTGTCAGTAATGTGTAAGCCAATGGGGATATCCAGAAAGAAATAATGTCATGACTGGCAAGTCGGGATCTTAAACAAGATTTGGCTGTTGAAAAATTGAAGCTTAAAGATGAAACAACGAATCTTCAACTTAAATGTTATTTCCACTTTAACATTTGGATGTAAAAGCTGGAAATCCACCAAAATCTATAGACAGATGTCTATAAATACCTTTAAAAGCAAGTGCCTCAGGAAAATACTACGTATTAAATGGAAGGAATTTAACAACTGCTGAGATTAATCAGAGAGTTCAACAATTCCTTATCTTCAAAGTTCTCCAGAAAAGATGGACACATCTGGGACATGTGTTGAAAGTGAAACCAGGGCATTTGCTATGACAGGCACATTGGGGAGGGCTGAAGGAACAGGTGAAATGGATTGACCGAAAGAATCCCTCTGTCGAACAACATTTAGAGAGCAACTTAACAACATAGAGGACGTGCAAAGAGCAGTCAAGGATAGGCAGGGATGGCAGAGCTTTGTTCATGCCCTAAGCAACATTTGACAGCACAGGAAGGATTCAAATTCAGAATGCCATGATAGGTGGTGTGACAGCTCTCTTGTGTCAGTATTTACAGTAAAGGTCTTTGTGAAATGATCAGTGAACAGAAACCTGCATCGATGGAGATTTTCGTTTCAAAATAGAATAAGCATTTACTCCACACCAAGGACGTGGGGTCTGTTCCAATGTTCTTTGAAGTCAATGGGACTCTTTCCATCAGGCCCCAAACAGCCAGCCACATCAAAATTTGTTTGCGGGAAAAAAGCCTCTCTTTTTTAAATTGTGCTTGTAGAAGTGCCTCTCTCTTCACTTCTCTTTTCTTTTGCTTTGCCTGCTCCTGACTTCATGCCTTCTTCTGCACTACCCATAAGGCATGAATCAGCCTTTTGGTTGACGTTTGCCAAACTTCCTTACCCTCGTCTTTCGAAAATACTTCAGAAAAGTAGAAGCCTAACAGCTATAAAGAACACAGTTCACTGTGTGAAGAGCACCAGACAGGCAGTAATATGAAATCAACATTAACAGGATATGCATATGATAAATGGCTAAATATCAGAGCCAGTTTTCTGTCTACTTGAACCCTTCACTAGAAAAAAACCCTCCTCCCCACCAGCTTTGAAGCTGTCCATCTTGACACCCTGAGGAAGTTATACTATCTGCAGACAACAAGATTTTAGTTGCTTCTTTTTTTTTTCTTTTTATTGCAGGGGCATATTGACTCAATACACCCTTCCTGATTTTGTAATTAAATGTATGTAGTGCAGTTGTAGCCACGTCAGTCCCAGGATATTAGAGAGACAAGGTGGGTGAGGTGACATCTTTTATTGGACCAACGTCTGTTGGTGAGAGAGATAAGCTTTCAAGCCACACAGAAAAGAGCTCTGTGTGGCTTGAAATCTTGTCTCTCTCACCAACAGAAGCTGGTCCAGTGAAATATATTACTTAACCCACTCACAGAAGGGGTGTGTGTGTATGTGTGTGTGTGTGTGTGTGTGTGTGTGTGTGTGTGTGTGTGTGTGTGTGTGTGTATAAGAGTATGGGGCCAAAATTGGGTCCTGCAGTCAGACAATATTTAGAAGTCTAAATATGGCTTTACGTGCCTAACTGCAGGCATACATGTTTGAAAAATCTTCCTGGAAGTCCACAATATTGCTACTGGACTTTATTAGGCCCTGATCCTGGAAACCCTTCTGCACAGTCTTAACTTTGCTACCACCAAACAGGGCTACTCACAGTGCCTAAATGTTTGCAGGATCAGAGCCTTAACAAGCACATGTGCAGCCATTCATACATGACTACAGACCTCTGTGCTTTGTTATAATTTGAAAGAAGATACAACTCTAATCCCAGCACCAGGCAGAGTAACCAGCAAGGCCATTGAATATTACCTAGTTCACAAATTCTTTGTTTGTTTAAGTTTGTTTTTACTTAAAATATCCAAATGGAATTTGTATTGTTATCCTTGCCGTGGGTCCAATTCCATCCTTAGCAAAACTCAAGGAAATCGGCCCAGGAACAGAGTCGGGGATGCAGGATTGGGCCCTTCATTAGTAACTGGTTATTATTTCTATTATACTGACACGACCAAGATAGGGTCTCTTTTGTACTAGGCACTACACGCACATATTGTAAAGGACAGCCCCTGTCCTGAAGAGCTTACAATCTAAATAAACAAGACAGACAAAGAGTAGGAGAATGGATATTCTTATCCCTACTTTACAGATTGGGATGGGAGGCACAGAAAAATTGAATGACTTTCCCAAGGTCACACAAGAAGTCTGTCACAGAGCCAGGAACTAAATCCAGACCTCCTGAGTACTGTTCCTTAGCCACAAACCATCCTTTCTATTGTAATGCTTATAGAAATCACAGGGATGTATTGTAACACTTTGGGCTGGTCCACACTAACCCCCCACTTCGAACTAAGATACGCAACTTCAGCTACATTATTCACGTAGCTGAAGTCGAACTATCTTAGTTCAAACTTACTGCGGGTCCACATGCTGCAGGCAGGCTCCCCCGTCGACTCCGCGTACTCCTCTCGCGGAGCAGGAGTACCGGCGTCGACGGCGAGCACTTCCGGGATCAATCCGGGATCGATTTATCGCGTCTAGACAAGACGCGATAAATCGATCCCAGAAGATTGATTGCTTACCGCCGGACCCGGAGGTAAGTATAGACGTACCCTTCAAGTAACAACTCCAGCACCACAGAGGGGACTTAACTTGCTCTTACCTCTCCTCCCCCTCCCTGCCCCGGCATAAGCTACAACAACATAACACACAAGACAACAACTTAACACGAAGATAAAGATACAGGTCCATCTATTGGTGGCGGTGCTGTCTACAATGATCATTATGCTGCCTTCAGAATTGGGGAACCTCAAAACTGTTACTTGTCTTAGCCTGGCATAATTTGTCTGAATTTCTTGGGTAAGCACAACTAGACTTAAATTCTTGTGAGAATAGCCTCTCATGGTATTTTTGCATAATCATTTCTGGTCCTGGTAAAACCAGGAAGAGCAGAGGCACATGTGAAAATAAAAACACTTTAAAGAAGTCATGTGAAACTTTACTGAACCTCGGAAATCATTTTGGAAGGGTTCAGTTTGAGTTCCAGGCTAAGGCTGGGGTTAATTCTCACTGCATTATTATACTGCATGTGGATTTCACATAGTGTAAACTTTTTCTTTCAATAGTTTGTGTGTTCTGGAAGCTAAATCGTAGGTGATATACACTTTAGTGAGTGTTGTTAGTGCAGCATATTACACACTTGGCTAGCCCCAGTTCTTATTCACGTTTTTTTATTTTTATTTTTAAGGATTAGACTAAACCACGCAGAGGGGTAAGTAATAATTCTTACTCTGTTTTATATTGCTGTGCTTGGAGATATGTAGTAAAGAAATACATTTCAAAAACAGAGGTCAAATTGCTGAAGCCGCTTATCTTACATTGATGTTTGATAACAAAGAGGAATATTGAGGGGGACTGATACCCTGAGCTCTCTGGAGTTTACATCTGTGTCATGCTTTATGAATTGGAGAGAATTTTGCTAAGGTGAAGGTGAGGGATGACACTATGAAATTCAATTTCCAAGATTTGCAAAATTTGGGAATCTGCAATGACTCTCTAACAATACAAAATATAAAGTGTGCGTCTCATTTTCCTCTCTGCAAAAAGCACCTGAATTTTTTCTTCCTGAAATAATTCTTTTCTATTATTAAAAAATAAATAAATAAAACCCCTCAAACTTTTCCATCCTTCCTCTGAAAAAGAAATCTTTCTCCACACCATATAAGAGATGCATGAGAATTTTTTTTTAATTTGAAAATCTTAAACCTGCTCTTTCATTGTCACAGATAAAAATCCATTATTTCATGATAACTTATTGGCTGGCGTGAGGTAAAACAGGACGTGATTGGAACTGAAAGCCATCCAGTTTTATTTATCCCCGCTTCTCTGATTTAAAATGAAGCCTGGCTGTGTGCAGATGATAACTGTGAGCAAAGGTTGACATCAATTGGAGCTGTAGGACGAGCTGTCTCTGTGTGGGGGAAAATATCACCTTTTTTAAAAAGATGCCTAGCGACACTGACAAAACAGACAAGGCAGTCTAGATCAATGACATAAAAAATAGTTGTCACATAATGATTAGTGAACTATCGCTCATAATAATCTCCTTCAATAGATTCCTCTGAGGATAATGTTTGATTATTTGAACACATCATAGTGTTAATTATGGCTGGGCTGCATTTCCAGTCTAATTTGTATTTTTAAAGTATGTGACATTTGAAAGCTTGAGGTAATTTTCAGTATCTTATTAGGTGTTTGAAATTCAGTTTGTAGCTTTTGCTTCAAACAGCAGCCTTTTAATTTAGCACCTCTTTAGCAGAGTGGGCTTGATATGGAATAATCATTAGGGAAGTAACCACATCTATAGTAAGTCTCACGGGAAAGTGTCTATCAATTTCCTCTTAAAAGAAAAAAAAGTATTAACAATCATAAGTCTAGATATTCTGTTCCTTTCTCAGCTGCAAGTCCCAAGAGAAGATTTACCTGAAGGAAAGCTGGACTATCTTTAAAATCCTCCAGACGATGGATGAGTAAATCAGTTTGGGTAAAATACCAAAAGAATAATATATTTCATTTATATGGCACCGTACATCCAAGGAATTCAGAGCATTTAGCAAACATTAATCTCTCTCTATCTCTCTCTCTCAATCCATATGTTCTATCCCTCCATCTATCCATCTTAGATATCTGTCTACTTCTAGTGCATCATGGTGTCTAGACATTGCATAATTAAGCCTCACTTCACTCTGGTGTGGGAGGGAACCATTATCCTCCATTTCACAGATAAGGCAAGTGAAGTACAGAGAGGCCAAGAGACTTGTTCAGATTCACAAAGGAAATCCACGGAGGAGCTAGGAATGGAAATCAGATCTTCTGAGTCCCAGTGCTGCACTTTAGGCACAAAATAACTCCACTCACTGTCCCCGTGAACCTTTGCCCATTTGCAGAACTGAACTTTTTTTTAAGGCTCTGCAGTTTTCCGATAATTGTTTTCTCAAATCCAGATTCCATCTGGGGTCAAAACTGTCACAGTATCATGAGCAAAGATTTGTTCTCTAGAGATTTACGGACTCGAGAGATTTGGATATTTTGCTTTCTCTCAACTATTCAATGCTTGTTGAAGCCAACCGAAACTCAACATCATCACTCCTAAAAACTAGTTTGAAAGATCTGAACTGGAAAATGTGATGAAATAAAATGAAATGACCCCTTCTTCCCTCTGCCACCTCTCAGACCTTTCAGCTACATTGCCTGATGCAGTTTCTTGTTTGTATGGGATAATCATAAAGGTGGTTTATCAATAAATAGAGGTGGTTGAGAATTTTTCACTGAATCACCTTTTTGTAGGAAAATGCTGATTCATCAAAAAAAACTGTTCACAAAAGAGGGTTGGGTTGGGTTTTCCAATTTGGAAACATATTAGAAAAAAACTTCTGAAATTGTCAAAGTGAAAATTTCTGGTTTTCCAGTTCAAAACAACTTTTTGTTTCAATAGTCAAGCTAATCTGACTGAAAAAATGTTTGAAGACAGAAAAAAGGTCAAAGTCAAAATAAAATGTTTTGATATGATCGAAACAAGATGTTTCAGTTGACTTAAAATGAAAAAAAAATGTATTCTTGGTTTGTGAATATCTTTGAGATTTTGACTTTTTGACCTGATTTGAGACAGGGGGAAAATGTCAAACTCTCAGAAATAGTCACAGAATGGGAAAACTGTTTCTCACTCCGCTCTAGTGGCAACTGGATTCAAATCTAGCTGTGGATGGTAGTGACTAAAAGTCATAACCATATTATTTTGCATCTACCTAGATATTGATATGTCCCCAATCATCAGATTATTGAAAATTTCCAAAACAAAGCAATTTATGAACCACACTACAGAACAAGTATAAATAGTTAGAAAGTGGTAAACATTTATTTTAATTGTTTTCTTTTTTAATTAATAATATTTATATGGCCAAACTATAATCAGTTATGTTGGCCTTCATACTTGATAATGAATAGTTAGAATTAGAGAGGCAGTGTGAACCAGTAGACTGTGGACTGAAAATAAGTGTTTATCCTGGGGAGTTTATCTTCCAGACTGATATCCTATAAATACAAGTGATGCTACAGAGCAATAGACAGCATCTATTTTGTTGATATGTAAAAACAAAAATAGTTTTTAAAGAAACAATTTGGAAGAGTTACCATGGCAAATGTGCAGAAATGAAGAGTGAAATAATCAAAATTCTTTCCCTTCTTTTGATTATCAACATGTTTCCCTTGTCTGGAAATGAGTACTTCTTGTAGGCCATGCTTCCCTCACTGAAAAACAGATTAGCTCCTTTTTAATTGGATTGGCTCCAATGGGCTCAGATTGATTTGCTTCAGTTCCACTTTGAGGAAACACAGTCATTCCAGTTACCACTGAAATAATTTCTCATAGTTCTATTAATTACAGGCGGGTCTGGTAGCACCGCCTATTATTAAGGTTGCCCAACACACTATGACACTGTTTTCAGTTTCTTATAACTTTGCTAAACTTTAACCATTTGGGCTGAATTTTTCCATACCAGATGTTTATTTCTTTGTTATAGAAATGTCAGCCAAAATGGTCCAGCTAATTCTGAGAACGAGGCTAGGGAAAATATATTGGTTTGCTCATATTAAAAAATTCTGGCAAACTTTACTTTGAGACTGGGACAAAAGCTGGGGTGGAGAACTGAGACTGGATATGGAGCCCAGAGAGGGAGATTGAGAGCCAGTGAGGCAGGAAATGTGGGTATCGGGGAGTCTGGAGACTGGGGACAGGGAGAGTGAGAGATCAGATGAGGTGCCAGAAATGGGAGTGGATGGACAAGTGGGCAAGTAGACTGGGGACAAGGAACCAGAGTGGATGGAGTGCAAACTGGGAATGGTTGGGCCAGAAGATGGGGATTTGCAATGGGAGGAAAGACTGGGAGTTGTGATGGGGAAACTGGAGCAGGGAGTTCAGAGCAGAAGACTAGGACTGGCTGGGCAAAGGGACCGGGATGAGAATCCTGAGAAATGCAGACGGACTGGTTAGCCAAGGAGAATGGAACCAGGACAAGGAGCCAGGGGTGGGGAAGAAACAGGACAGGGATAAGTTGGAGTGAACAGAGCAAAGGTGTGGGGGGATCAAGCTTGGCAGTGGTGAGGAAAGGGCGTGGGCAGAAGAGTCTGTGTCTATTAGAACACTTTCCTCCAGAGCTTGGGATGGAACCCAAGATCCTTGAGCCTCACCATTCCATTGCTGTTGGCAAATATCCTGTAAAAACCCACTGGCAAAGTGCCTCATCCCCATCTAGTCCACACAGAAGATGACAACCCACTACTGCTACCAATTATTCTGTTAGCTCAAGTGACAGAGCTGTGTGTAGTGGATCTAAAGGTTCCAGCCTGTAGCGGGGTGGACACCCGCTCCTGCCCTGAGGGGTTTGGAACAGCCCTGGGAGAAGGCTGGGGCAGGGAAGGCTGAGCTGGTTCTGGGGAAGTAGCTGCAGCTCGGCCACGCCCCAATCAGAGCCCAGCTGGCCTGTATAAAGAGGCTGGGAGCCAGGAGCTCAGAAGTCTCTCTCTCTGCACTCAGAGAGAGAAGGACCTGGCTGCAGGGAGCTAGACATAGGGTACCTGTAGTGGAGCAGGACTGGGGAAAGGCTGAGGAGCTGGGGAGCTCCAGCCTGGAAAGCCCCAGGCTGCGGCCTAGGAGAAGGCCAAGGGGTACTGGGGGTTGCAGAGGGCAGCCCAGGGCTAGGCCAAGGCAGCAGGTCCAAACCCAACCTTGCTGATGATGAGTGGCCTATACTGCAGTCTGCCCCAGGGAGCGGGGACTAGTTGGAGACTGGCAGTGGCCTTATCCTGAGGCGAGGTAGGGGTAGTGGGTGGGGGTTCCCCGGGGAGGGGAAACCCAGAGCAAGGGGTTCTGCCAGAGGGCAGCCCCCTAGATCAGGGCATCGGGGTCCTGGGAGGGACACAGGGGCTAGAAGTCGTGACAAGGCGAATCACCGGCCTGCTGAGGGTACTCCGGAGGCTGGATGGAACTGATTCCCCGGAGTAACCAGCAGGAGGCGCCGCAGGGGTGAGTCCGACCCTCTTACACAGCCCTGCTTACAAATTATATGGGTGTCAAATGCCACATGATAGAGTTTATTTTTTTCAGTTAGTTTTTTCAAAAACCTAGAACATTTCTTTCTCACTCACTCACTCACTCACTCACTCACTCACTCACTCACTCACTCACTCACTCACACACACACACAAAACACCTCTGTGTTGAAAGGACATTATTAAGATTGCAAAGTCAAGCTCTCAAGAGTTAGAAAATTCCAGAATTAATGTTGCCTATGCAACCTTAATTTGGATCTCTTGACATATTCATTATGATACAGTCTTTAATTATATGATGACACACTGTTTTTTTCCCACAGGACCCCTGTGTCATTTGTTACAGAAGTTGGAAGGTGTGTAGTGAATGAGGCAGGGAACGTCAGGAAGAGACAGATAGTATCATGGTTAAAGCAGTTGAATACTGCCTTGGAATATTGGATTATAATTCTGTCTCTGCCACAGATGCTGGGCAAGTCACATAAAAAACCTTTTCACATGTGGCCACCAATTGTGGTTCTCTCATTTTCTGCATGCCCGACTTGAGACTCTAGGGTCTGATTTGCAGAAGTGCTGAGCAGTCACAACTGCAACCAAAGTCAATGGAGTTGTGCTTTGAATATGTTAAGTGCTATATAATGCTACATGCTCTGAAAAATCAGGTCCTAGATTTCTCAAATCAGGCATTCAAAATTAGTAGATACTTTTGATCTTACTCTCTGTGCGTCTCAGTTCTCCATCTGTAAAATGAGGATAAAAATGCCTCCTCATTTCACAGGGGTGTGTTGAAATTAAATTCATTAATATTTGTGAAGTCCTCAGCTATTAACCTTAATAATGTTCTTTTGATGTGTTGGGTTATTTTTTTGTTTTTGTTTCTTTTGGTATGTGTACTTATTTATATAGAGAGCAGCAGAGGTATGGTAGGTGCTGTACAGAACCCATAACCTGTGCCCTTAGGAAACTGGGAATTAGATTGCCCCTTAAAGTGCTGTTAGAATTAGTACAGATCATACATCTAACTTCTTGTTAGATAAGAAATCAGGATTCAAATGGGTGTCAAGGCAGTTCACAATATTTTCACATCCTTTACAACATTTTGGTCTGATACTGCAATCCATATTCAGGCAGAACTCTGGTTACCGTTAGTTTGTTCTCAGATGCCACTCATATTGAAAAATTCAGCAATATATTTCTCAGTCTATGCAACAATACATATATCCATATCTGAGGCTGTAGCTTATATTCTGTGCCCCTTTTACTTTCTGCTTCCCTTGAATAGTTTAGCTAACAAATTTATGGGCAGGATGTAGATGGGAAAAAATTCTAAGAGCATATTATAGAATATTGACAGAAAGTTAAATTCTAAGTACACATTTTTTCCACCAGAAAACAGATTCAAAAGTTACATGACTTTTCCAATCAGGGGAAAAAAGCTTACCATGTGACCTTTATTGCCAATCAAAACAGCTTCAATATTGAATATTCACAACAAACTACTTATGCTCATATCAACAAATATTTGTAGCAGTGATCCAGCAAATACTTTAACGGATATATTCAAGACAAACATAAGCTTTTCAAGGACAATTTGCAATCAGAAAAAGAGGCAAATATATGATTTCCCGCATATGATTAGCCTGTCTCTACATCTGAATCCTAACTGTGTTCTTCTATAGCTTTTCTGAAGAACCTATTTTAAAGCCTAAAACCTAACTAGTCATGGGAGAACCTTGTTCTTTTATGACAAGCATAATTAGTAATGAATGAGTCCATGCCCCCTTCCCCAGAGGACAAGCTTCCCTAATGAAGAGATGAGATACCACTGAGCGAGAAAAAAAAAAAGGTTTAAATTTTGCTCATTGCTGATCTCTTCATTCCATACGAACAGACTGGAGGGTAGGACTGCTTTGCGGGCCAAAGAAAGATGTGGGATATCTTACTACTGATCAACACTGATTTTTTAACCGCAGGTGTTTCTATGGTGATGGGAATAAGATGAGGATTTAAGGATTATGAGGATAGATTCTGGACAGTGAAAAGGGGAAAGAAGAAAATATTAAAAGGGAAGCTTTCCTGTTAAAAACATTGCTTAGTATGTTGTATTAAGCTTCCTGCTGTGTGCAAAGGTTCTTTTAAAAAGAGCTATTTATAAAAATTAAACTGGACTTATTAACCTTTGTAATTTACCATTTAAAATCATATGGCAGCATTTACTAGTGTGCAACACTAAAATATGGAGATTGGTAACAAACTACATTAGCATTTGTATTTATTACCCCAGGTAATTGTTATTATTAAATTGCAACGTCTTTTACTCTGGGCTTCTCTTTGAGATCTGTTCTTCCCTCGATTACAATTAACATATTCTGAAAAATGACTTTTGAAAAGGCATTTTGCTATTCTCATGTATATTGTATTTCAATTGCTTTGTGAGAAGTGGTACACTCATTTTGCACACATACACCAATATATCTCATTGACCCCTATTTCAGTTTACTTAACAATGGGCTGGACTCTGATATTTTTACCCACAATGCATAGTAATGTATTCCACAGATAGTCCCATTGAAGACAATTACTGGATCAACTGAATAAGGATATTAGGATCTGGCACAAAGTGAGTGGCAGCAGACTAGTTACCAAGGGACAGAAGATATGATGGGATAGCTAGGATGTAGGAGTGTTCTTTACATAGTTCAGAGAAGCTAAGAGTAAACACATAGGACGCAATTTGTGCCTGTGCCGGAACAAAGTTTGGCACAGAGACTGAGGGATTAGGGAGCACAGGTTTGGGCAGTCTCGAAGAGTGCGAGGGGATCTGGAGGGGTCTGCAGCTTGTCACAGCATCACAATAGGAGAGGGAGCCCAGGTTGGTGAGACAGAGGGCTCAGCGGTACCCCAGTTCCAGGTTGCACCTCGGGGAATTATGTCACACAGGGGAAAGGAATGCTCCCACCAGCCATATCCCCTTTTATTAATATACTTCCTGCACTGGGGACTTCTACAGAAAAAGGGTAGTATAGATGTACCATTTGAGTGTCTGATTCAATATAAGTTATTCCCAGAGTTACTGGCCCAGTGCAGTCATATCTTTTGGATCAGATCTTGCTTCACAACGCCATCTATTTTTGTTTGTTGTAGATGTAGATAAAAATTAGGCTTCAGCTCCGTTATCCTTTACGATGTTGTTAATTTGGGGTACTTGTCATACTTGTCATACTCATCGAAGCTGTGGGTCAGGCAGTGCCAGCTACCCACTCCATCAGAACATGCATGAGTTCAGCCATTAAAACATTTAAAGGACAATAGATAATATTTCCCTCTGCTTTACACTGCCATAGCTACATATGCATCAATGGAGCAACATCAGTTTACCCAAGCTGAGGATCTGGCCCAATGAACATGTGATCTGCATCTAGAAAATCATGGTTTAGATTAAAATAGTGCCCAGCTCAGATTGCTATATCATTAAGAACTGTACAAATATATAGCTATAGTCTTTGTTCCAAATAGCTTATATTAATGCAGGACACAACAGGTGGGTAAAACAAATACGTAGATGGTGAAGGGAAGACTGGGTAACAGTAATATAAGCATGTTGCATAGGTAGTAAAGTGCAGTTTTTAGATATAGTGGGGGATTTTGTGTTTGGTTTGATTTTGTTCAATAGCAATTGTCTCAGCTTACCTCCTGCATACTGTTATCAGCTGCCTGTGTTTCATATGTATCATGCAGTATCTCCTCTGTCAAATATACCCAATACTATTTCTTCTGGTTCTCCATTGATTTCAATTGCATGACCCTTTACAAATGAGAGCACAAGTCATTACAGGGGTGATTGTATCACATGGATCAAGAGACTGCAGCAGAAGCCGAGGATTGAGCAGAAGTGCATGTTCCAAGGTGGATTCTTGTTCATTTGTGGTCACTATTATCTGTTAACAGTTGGCCCGAACAAACAGTTCTGAGCCATATGTAAAACTGATTTCAATTGGACCTTCACACATGGAAGAACGGTGGGACTGAGTCAGAGCCATTTGGGCCCATTGTTCAAAAATACGTTCCTAACTTGTGCATATTTTGCAGGGTCATTTTCAGACTGGATTACTTAGGCCCCCAGTAATGGGAAGTCTGTACAGAAGGGGTTTTGCAGTGGTTCAAGGTGCCCACAGATCTGCTTTGCAGAGGTCCTGCAACTAGCCACTGCATCCCCTAAACTGACTGAGGCTTGCATGATCACAGGTTAAAGCTCTGTGGAACCTTCAGGGAAGTGCTTTGGGGCAAATACCATCTGCCCTCCCACACAGCTCTTGACCCTGGCACATCTGCCTCACTGGAGAGTGCACATTACATGCACCTGTGTCAGTGAGTGTGAATCAAGCCCCTATTTTGTGAACATTTGGCTCTATCACTCTGTGAAATGGTCTCTTGATAGATTATATATATAAATATACACACTGTATAGTCTCAAAAGGGCATCATCATGGGTATTAGTTAAAAGATCTCATAAACTACAAGGCCAAACACTCCAGACCTTGCAGAGGTGAACAGAAATTTTCAGATGTGTGATGCTTATTGAATAAGCTGGGAATGATGCTTTTTATGATACAGCTAAGGGTAGCATAAAATCCCTCTTTACCCTGTAAAGGGTTAATTCCTCTTTTACCTGCAAAGGGTTAAGAAGCTCAGATAACCTGGGTGGCACATGACCAAAAGGACCAATAAGAGGAGAAGATACTTTCAAATCTGTGGGGGAAGGTTTTTTGTCTGTGTCTCCCGGAGTCAACAAGGAACCAGGGCAGGGAAAATACATCTCCCTAAGCCATAGCTAAGCTAAGCATCTAATATTGCAGAAATAGTAAGTAATAGCAAAGAAATGTGTTAGGTTATCTTTTGTTTTAGCTTGTGAATTTTCTCTGTTCTAAGAGGGAGGTTTATCCCTGTTTTTGTAACGTTAAAGTTTTGCTAGAGGGGAAATCCTCTGTGTTTTTGAATCTTTTGTTATTCTGTAAAGTACTTACCATCCTGATTTTACAGAGGTGATTCTTTTACCTTTTCTTTGATTAAAATTCTTCTTTTAAAAACCCGATTGATTTTTCATTGTTCTTAAGATCCAAGGGTTTGGGTCTGCGTTCACCTGTACCAATTGGTGAGGACATTATTCTCAAGCCTTCCCCAGGAACGGGGGTGCAAGGCTTGGGGGAATATTTTGGGGGAATAGGACTCCAAGTGGTCCTTTCCCCGATTCTTTGTCTAAATCACTTGGTGGTGGCAGCATACTGTTCAAGGCAAGGTGGAATTTGTGCCTTGGGAAAGTTTTTAACCTAAGCTGGTAAAAATAAGCTTAGGGGGTCTTTCATGCGGGTCCCCACATCTGTACCCCAGAGTTCAGAGTGGGGAAGGAACCCTGACAGATGATTTTTATGATCTGATTTAGGAAGCTATTGCCTCCATCAGAAAACCTTGATAGCAACAGACTAATGTGGGGATTGCAAGTAAAACTTCTACAAAATGCTAAATTTTTGGGACCCTACCTGTCAGCTATTAGAATATCAAATACAGTGCCTGCTTCATTTTAAAGGTACTCTGGAATGGCTGCTAGGATTTCACAGAGAATCAGGAAGCAAAACAAATTAGCTTGTGGAAAAAAGAAACTATCATTTGCAGGTAGCATCTACAGCTTTCACACCAGATCAAGTCCCTGTGCAGTCCTTACAGTCTAAGGCTACGTCTACACTACCCACCTGAATCGGCGGGTAGAAATCGATCTCTCGGGGATCGAATTATTGCGTCTCGTTGGGACGTGACATTCGATCCCCGAATCGACGCTTGTACTCCACCAGGGGAGGTAGGAGTAAGCGCCGTCGACGGGGGAGCCACGGAGGTCGATTTGCCGCCGTCCTCACAGTGGGGTAAGTCGGCTCCGATACGTCGAATTCAGCTATGCTATTTGCGTAGCTGAATTTGCATATCTTAAATCGACACCCCCCCCCCGGTAGTGAGGACATAGCCTAAGGGCCAGATTGTGCCTGGTCCTGACATGGTACAGGGAGATGGGTGTACAGGGACATGGGTGTAAGGAGCTTGTCCTGTACCTTCCTTATTCCTCAAGGGGCATTCAGCACCCACAGATGCCAGAAAGGAGTGAGAACAAGAAAGGTATAGCTCCCTTTCCCTGCACTAGTCCACCAGGCACTGTGATGACAAGAAGAATACAATCAAAATGCAGCTTTCAACTTATATTATACATATTTAAACAGAAATTTCATCTATATCCTCTCTCGCCTCAACCTTTCCAGTATTAGTATTAGTTGGCTGGTTTCTTGTAGGCATTACAAAAGTAGTGGGTTTTGAGGAAGAGAAAGTAATGGCCTTGTGGGACAGTTTAGAGAGGGTGCTCCTTGCATAGGCAGTGGTACAAAAGACAACATGAGGATGGTTGTGGAAGAAGCAGATGAACAGAATAGAAATTATTACCCCTGTCTTTTGTACAGTGCTTTTCAACAGTAGGTCTCAAAGTGCTTTACAAAGGAGGTCAGTATCTTTATCCCCACTTTACAGATGGGGAAATGGAGGCAGAGAAGTGAAGTGATTTGCCCAAGGTCACCCAGCAGGCCAGGGCAGAGCCTGGAAGAGAATTTGGGTCTGAGTCCCAGTTCAGTGCTCTATCCACTGGGCCACACTGCCTCCATGACATCCACAATTATTAGTCCTTCCAGACTCATAGTTCAAACTACTTTTTCATGGCATATAGGAAGAAAGAAGTACCCAGTGGTTTTTAGACTGGTTTGATCCAGTTCCAGACCCATTCAGATTAGTCCTTGGGTATCCTTTCTTTTTGTTGCTAATGAAGATGTGTGCATACACCTTCATTTTTGGAGGGGAAGGCTTGTGAAAGTTCCTCTTGTGATGCCCATAGTCTATATCCTGGGCACAGTTACCCACAGTGTTAAGGGATTCATGTGTCATAATGCTGGGTGCTTCCTACAGAAACCTGAATTGCCTGACCTCTAAATCCGCCTATGCATTCTGCTAGTGTGTTCATGAAACTGCCAGTGTCCAATTGAATGCCAAAACCCAGTTAGTTTCTGCTACATGCACTACATCAGAGCCAACTTATTGTACCCTAATTCAGGGCTGATGCTTCTTGATCAGAGGAATAATTATAAGCTTTTACATATGCTGCAGGTTTTTCCCAAAAAGGAAAGTATTGACCTTTTTTTCCTGAAAGTGAGTTACTGTCTATAAGTCACAGAATTTGAGGGGATAGTAGGAAAACAGTGCAGAAGTGTAGATATTAAACTGCTGTTAACCATACGGCACTCTTTCTACTCCCTTTATTTTCATATCTGTATTATCGGGTCAAAGTGAACTTCTCTGAAGAATCACCACCTTCTAGAACATTCCCTTTCAAAAGGGGAGTTCAGTGGCTAAGGCATGACTAGTGTAATGGGCTGCACTAATAAGTAGGTGGCACAGCGACATTTTGAGAATTTAGCCAAATGAGATGCTTTAGCTTAGAAATATTGTCTTTTTCTTAAGTATTGTCTTAAAAATAGGTCTCTTCCCTCCACCCCCCATTGTTTAATAGAAAGCTGTATTAGATTAGCAATGCAGCCAAGATGAACTGAAATAGTAACAAGGGTGAGAAACATGAATATTGTATTTGAAAAATGTCATGAAATAAGTCCAAAACATTACTGTCCAAAACACTGACCGATCAGATTCTACCAGCAAGTGTACAGTAGAGTTTTAACCCATAAGGGAATTTGTGTAACTGGTGACAAGCTAGTATCATAGTTTGCAGCAAAATTCTGCTCTTGCTCTTTCATACCAAATGGCTCGCATTGGGAAACTGGTAGCAGTCAAACTGAGGGTTCTGTGACTATCTAGGTCTGCAAGATAGACTTGGCCAAAATTTGTCATTTGGGGGAGGGGAGGAAATGATGGAAAAAAGCCTTTTCAATATGAAAATTTTCATTTCTTCCAAAATGTTCAGGGTTTTTTCATGAAATATGGAAAACTGAACACAGAGATTTTTTTTTAACTCTTTCATCAAAATTGCATAAAATTTCCCATGACAAGTGTCAAAAGTCAACTGAATTTCTTTTGAAAATTTTGGCTGAAACTACTTATCATTTTCTGACTAATTCATGGTGTCACAGGCAGGACCACGCCATTGCACTCCGTTCTGGTCGAGCATGGCCCTGCTGGCACTCCTTACCTCCATTTAAAAGGTGTGGCAGCCTGTCCAGAGTTGGGTGGCCCATGCCATAAGCTCAGGGTCAATCTTTAAACAGACAATAATAAACTCAGAGTTGGCTGTCTGCATCTTTACACTAACAAACAAACATCAAAGGCCACTGTTTGTTCACAGCATTTTCAGCCAAATCCCTGATGTAGCCCAGGGTTCTGGGTTAATACTAAGGAGGTCCTCTCCTGTCCCACCTCCACCAAGCACTCCCTCTGAGAGGAATCAGGCAAGCCTTCTTAACTGGCCTGCAGGCTCCCAATTGATCAGTGTCTCCTCCTGGTCTTCTTATTGGTCGCCCAGCCTGCGTGAGTTTTCCTTAAGAAGGAGGTGTCTCGGCACCGATGCTGCAGAGAAGGCCTGACAGGTCCCATCACACATGGGCTCTCCTAAAATGTTTGTATCGGTTTTAGAATTTTCGCCTGATACACTGGTATTGCCCATTATACACACTGGAAATCTTGCTAAGAGTACTACATTGTTTCAAAACACGAAAAAGCTTTTAAGTGCCAGTTAAGTTTAACTGTGCCATAGGCTAATTAAGGGGCAATGCTATCGGGCCTGGTTCAAAGACCACTGTACTCAGTTGAAAGACTCATTGATCAAGCCCATGACTAGCCAATTTTCAGAGAGAAAAAAATCCTGTATGCTAATGTAGTAGAGGGAAAGTGGTAGGAGCTGGACCCTTCTAGCACAATCATGATGAAACAGAGTTTGGACTGGTACAGTTTTGACCCAATAGGGGCCAGGGTCTAAGAGTTACTACAACACGTGTGGTTTCATTCATCAGTTGCACCAAGAAATAAGAGCCTAAACCAAGGCCCATTTAAGTCATTGGGAGTCTTTCAATTGATTTAAATGGGCTTTGGATCAGGCCCTTACAGACCATGTGGCATGCAAGATTCCCTTCAGTTTTGAGCAGAATTCCTGATGGGTATAATAGTACAAATAGTATCAAAGGGGTAGCCGTGTTAGTCTGGATCTATAAAAGCAGCAAAGAGTCCTGTGGCACCTTATAGACTAACAGACGTTTTGGAGCATGAGCTTTCGTGGGTGAATACCCACTTCTTCAGGAGGTCCTCTCCTGTCCCACCTCCACCAAGCACTCCCTCTGAGAGGAATCAGGCAAGCCTTCTTAACTGGCCTGCAGGCTCCCATGAAAGCTCATGCCCCAAAACGTCTGTTAGTCTATAAGGTGCCACAGGACTCTTTGCTGCTAGTACAAGTAGGTAAGAGAAGAATGAAACAGGGGTCACTAATTAAATTAATAGGCAGCAGGTTTCCGACAAAGAAAAGGAAGTACTTTTTCACACAACACACTGGGGAAGTGAGGAAACAGATTGACAGAGCAAGATGGGTACCCAGAAATCACCTACTACAGGACAGGCCCAACAAGGACAATAACAGAACACCACTGGCCATCACATACAGCCCCCAGCTAAAACCTCTCCAGCGCATTATCCACGATCTACAACCTATCCTGGAAAATGATCCCTCACTCTCACAGACCTTGGGAGGCAGGCCAGTCCTCGCTTACAGACAACCCCCCAACCTGAAGCAAATACTCACCAGCAACTACACACCACACCACAGAAACACCAACCCAGGAACCAATCCCTGTAGCAAACCTCGTTGCCTACTCTGTCCCCATATCTACTCTGGCGACACCATCAGAGGACCCAACCACATCAGCCACACCATCAAGGGCTCATCCACCTGCACATCCAATGTTATATATGCTATCATGTGCCAGCAATGCCCCTCTGCCATGTACATTGGCCAAACCGGACAGTCCCTCCGCAAAAGAATAAATGGACACAAATCGGACATCAGGAATGGTAACATACATAAGCCAGTAAGTGAACACTTCAATCTCCCTGGTCATTCTATTACAGATTTAAAAGTCACTATCATTGAACAAAAAAACTTCAGAAACAGACTTCAAAGAGAAACAGCAGAACTAAAATTCATTTGCAAATTCAACACCATTAATCTGGGCTTGAATAGGGACTGGGAGTGGCTGGCTCATTACAGAAGCAGCTTTTCCTCTCCTGGAATTGACACCTCCTCATCTATTATTGGGAGTGGACTACATCCACCCTGATTGAATTGGCCCTGTCAACACTGGTTCTCCACTTGCGAAGTAACTCCCTGCTCTCCATGTGTCAGTATATAATGCCTGCATCTGTAACTTTCACTCTATGCATCCGAAAAAGTGAGGTTTTTACCCACGAAAGCTTATGCCCAAATAAATCTGTTAGTCTTTAAGGTGCCACCAGACTCCTTGTTGTTTTAGTCAACCCCATGGAATTCATTGCCATGGGATGTTGTGATGGCCAAAAGTATAACTGGATTTAACAAAGAGCTAGATAATTTCATGGAGTATAGGTCCATCCATGGCTATTAGTCAAGGTGGTCAGGGATGCAACCCCCTGCTCAGGGTGACGACAAACCTCTGACTGCCAGAAGCCAGGAGGTGAAGAAAGGGCTGACCTCTCCAAAATTGTCCTGTTCTGTACACTCCCCCCAAAGCTCTGGTACTGGCCCCTATTGCAGCAAGGATCCTGAGCTAGCTGGACCATTGGTATGACCTAGTATGGAAGTTTTCATGTTCTTAAATGGGCACTTTGCCGCTGAATTGCCTGACTTCTGTCAGTTTGAAGCTAACCTTCCCTATCATGTTTTTATTGGTTTTTGCTTGTTTATTGTTCTGTCCCTTCCACCCCCAAATTAAATATGTAAAGCATTGCTCAGGTTAAGCTGTCCATACAAAGTCAATTATCATAGGCAAAAAGCTTATTTAATCTTGCCTGTACCATTCCTCATACTTACAGATGGCACTTGTAATCAGGTCCGCCGCTCTTCAGAGATCAAGGGAATACACAAGACTGTGGAAAGAAAAAATACACACTGAGACATTTCCCTGCACTTTACTTGCAAATAATACATTCAAGGGGATAAAATATGTTCCCATGGTGTTTCTCATTGTTTTTTCACTGCATGTGCTTATGCAATTTACAGAGTAATTTTATGGTTGTTAGCAGGGATGAGTTTAACCTAATGGGAAAAAACCAAGAACCTGCCCAAACCTCAGTTCAAGCACATTGAATAACTTCTAATCATTTTTTAAAGGTTCAGATTGTATATATATCATGCTTCCCACCTCTGCCTACCAACCACCTTTCAGCCTGTTCAGATTCCAGGTCAGCTGTAGAACAGTAGGTTTGGTTTTTGTTTTCAGGTCTCACACACACTGGGGCTTCCCCAGGGCCAGAGATGTGCAATGCATCATTTGTGTAGAAAAGTAAACCCCCTCCTGGAACAAACAGATGAGAGAACAGTGACTGGAGCTGGGCTGTGAGATTTGGGAGGCCAGGAGGTCTGTGCCACTTTTCTGTCCTTTTACTACCTTACAGGGTTGATCCTGATGAAACTGCCCTCCCCTTTCTGTTAGCTCCATTTTGTAGCTATGAGCTTTGCAGGCTGTGGGCTGCATGGATGATCCAGTCTTTCTGACTGTCACTCAGATGAGGGGAGTGTGAGATATCAGAGAGGCCTTGCCTCCTGTAAAATCACTCTCTGGTGCCCTTGTCTCCAGGTATGGTACTGAGGGACAGAATCACAGTCTCCAGGTTTTGAGGAGGGGGTGGTGGCAGGCCATCTGCCCTCCACCCTGAGGATTTCATTTTTTTTTTTCTCTTACCATCATGGATCAGCATTTCCCACAAATCAGTATCCACACAGGGTATTTAAGGCTTAGAATAAAATAACAAACTAAAATACGTGGCTGAGATTTTCAAAGTCACCCATGGGATCTGGGTGCCCAATGCCTATTAACTTTAACTGCAAGTGAATGTCCAAATGCACAAAGTGGGTTTGATATCTGTGTGTCTTTGTGTCTCCATCTTTCCCATTTTTGCCCGGTGTGAAATCTGTGCTATCTCACACTTCATACAGACTATAGTTTGGATCCACCTGTTTTACTTTATAGGTAATCATTTCCCAAAGAGGGAAATTGCTGTATTTTGCAAGCACCCCACTAGAATTATGAACTAGATATAGGATTTTCCCCCTGAATTTCCCAGTGGCTTTTATGACATGATCAGAAGAGGAAACTATTAATTCAGGCAGAGAGATTAGCAATAGTAACTGTACTACTTGATGTGGCATCAAGGATTCTCTTCTTCCATAGCAGCCTGGTAAAGACAGCCATGTGGAACTTGAAAGCCTCTACTACATCTTTAAACAGGCTTTCATTTTTTTTTTGTGTGTGTGTGTTTGTGTGCAATGTGTCCTCAGGTTTTGTATTATAAATGAGCAGTCTACGGCCACCCCTTCCATCTGCAGAGCTCTAATGTAGCACTGCGGAGCTCCTGTTCCACTGGTGTCCGCAGTGCTCCTCTTTCACTGACCTGTAGCCCACAGAGATTATAGAAGCACATTATTTCCCTGTGCAGCTCTTTCACCTCTTGCTGCAACCATTTCCTACACAGACACAGAATTTATATAAAAGGCTTTCCTCAGCTTTCATCAAATCTAGGTTGCAGGCCTATTTCGTAACATTAATTCTCTCCCTCACCAACCGCCACATCAATTCAGTACTTTATAAACTATTTCAGGGATCCGATTTATCAGGCCTGACAGAGCTTCACACTGAAATAAACAGCACTGCCTCAGCCTAGCTCGCTCAGTGGCTCCTATTTATCATTATTTAATTCAAGGGCCTAAAATTCTCTGACATTATTAATAGTAAGATGAATCACTGGAAAACTACAGAATCTGTGACCAACGAGGCTGAAATAATCCATTTTGGTGAAAATGTCTACGTGGAATTGCATTCCCTGATGGGTAACCTCTGTCATTAGCAACTCCATATGCATGGGTGGTAAAGTACTGAAGCATGAAGTCCCCAAAGAGCAGGATACTTCAGCAGCAATTCTTTTCCCACCAGCTCACACCAAAGCAAAAAGGAGGGAGTGCGGCACCGTTCTAATGCCTCTGTCCGTTGAATTTAAATGTACTAATTTAATGCTTTTTGTACTTGATTAACTTTAACTTGTCTGAGGTTGAACTTTTGTGTTAACTGGACCTGCAAATCCATTAGTTCATTATGAGGACTGTATTACTTAGACACCTTGATGAGAGATAATCAGCTGCCCGGGATGTACATGAGCACTTGCTGCTCTAATTTGGCACCTCATTAGCAATATTTTTCTATGTTATTTAAATGAAAAAGACTAGATTGAGAGAGTTTGGCATAGGTTTGAGATTTTATTTATAAATACCTGGTGTCCTTCATCTATTGCAAGCCCCAGCAGAGGGTTGCCAGTTTTGTTCAGTTCTAAGACTGGGTATTGAGAGCTTTTTGTTTTACCAATTAGGAATGAGGGTCTGACCTAGTCACATACCAAATCCCTCCTGGGAGATTCTGAATACTCTCAACTCCCATGGACTTGAAATAATGAAAAATTATATGAATCCCTCTAGAAAACAAACATTATTGAGGGTATTTTAAAGCTTATTAAAAATAATCTATTTTATCTTCCTTTTCCCCTTCGCAGACATAAAGAGATCCTTTCCCCAAGCAAGAAGTTATCCAGAAGAGTTCTCCAACTTCTTTAAAACACTTGAAACAACAGATAATGGGACAGGGTTTGAATGACCAGTTATACCAATGGAAACCAATGAAGTTGATTCAGATTTACATCAGTGTAATTTAAATCTGAATCTGGCCCCATATTCTTAAATCATTGAATACAACGGCTTATAACAATTTAATTAATCTGTTGCAGCATTCGTCTTACACATTCAGGATCATTTATTACCCTTCTATCAGCCAGCTAGACTTGCTGCCATTGTGAAACTTTTATTTTCTTATCAGTGTCTGGCCCATATTAACCACTAGGTATAAGGGTGTCTAGTATGCAGTAGTATTGGGAGAGTGCTGTCAGGGACCCAGGAGCAGGAAATCTCCACAAAGATACCCTTGTGGTGGTTCTATCAAATTGTTCTTCTCTCCAAATTGGTCCAGGTGTGCATCTACTTCCTGGCAGCATGGTTCCAATGAACTGTTCTAACAAAGACTCCCCCAGTCATGGTTGTTCCTGGACACCCCTTAAAAGGGGTTCCCAGTCACAGAGGCTTTATTACTTTTCCTCTTCAGGGTTGACGTGCATCTCCACTGGGTTTGGAATTTTAACCATTGTTTACATCGTCTCTCTTACTCTAAAGAATACAAAGTTAACTCTCTGAAAGAAAAGCAAAAAAAAAAAAAAAAAGAGAGAGAGAGAGAGAGAGCCAGACATGCTAACTGCAGCAGGAATTTACAAGCAGCAATAACCACAGGGCATGAAAGTGTTCAGAGCAGCCTTCCTGTACTGCTCTCTTGTCATTGTTTAGATACCATTGTAAAATTAGGTAGAGAGCATTTCACATCAGAATTATTGCTTAAGATGTCTCATGAACCCTAAAGGTATGGGCAGCGACAGTGTCTATTTGGCATAGGGCAGTTTATTATAGTTACTGCAGAAAAAATTTTAATGCAGATTATACAGAGAAAAGAATAATCATCTTGGGCCTGATTCTGATCTCACTGTGTTTCTACATCACGGTATTTGTGTTGACTCTCACTGTAACTCACTTTAAGTGGGAGTAAATATACTTATTTGTTTGGATTTCTACTGCTCTATGTTAAAATGCACTCATCCAAAACTCAGGCACCCTTGACAATCTTTTTAAGTGACTCCCAAAGGTCATAGGTCCCAACGCAGAGCACCCTGAAAGCCCACTGTCTTATACTAAGTGAGTTTCAGCTCAGGCACTTCTGCTGACTGCCATTGCAGCAATATGTCACAGAGAGAGAGGCGGGTTCTTCCGTTGGAAGTTCCCAAGTCATTTAAGGCTTTACAGGTCAAAACCAACATTTCACAAACAATCTGGAGGCAACAGGTAGCCAGTGCAAGTTGCACAGCTACTTGGGTGAAATCCTGACCCCACTGAAGTCAATGGCAAGCCTTCCTTTCTTTCAATGGGGCTAGGATTTCACACCTTGCCTCCATCTACCGCCTCTTCCTCCCCATCTCTTTGTAGGCTTGATCCTGTACTGCTGAACTTAACTGGAGTTTTGCTATTGATTTCAGTGGCAGTAGAAGTAAGACTTCTATTTGTATCACTGTGTTAAGGTCTATCATTGTAAGGCCCCATTCTCCTACCAATACTTACATTGGCTACTATTTTAGCCTGAATAAGGGTAACGCAATCATGGCCCATTGTTAAGCGTTGCTGTTGTAATATCAAGGAGATCACCTCAGTGTGTCATCAGGGTGGTGCCGCAGGTGAGCTCCTGCCTCAGTTTCCTCTCACCCAAAGTATAAACAAGTCCAAGTAGACCTTTCTAATATTAAAGGGCAGCCTTTTCAGAGGCTCTCATTTATTTAACAGAAAACAGACAGCACAAAAACGTAAGTGAAAGCTTCTGTCAGCTGTTTCATGGGAAACTCTGCCTCTGGGTTAATCAGTTTTACATCTTGCCCCACTAGCCACAGAGCAATCTCAGGCTGTATTCTTGGGCCTGTGCTGAGCATTTATCTGGGTGCCCCTCTTTGCTAAGCAAGTCTCTAGGAGCTCCCCAGGAGGCACCACACCCAGTTCATTCTCCTGGGCTGCTCTGCTCCCTTGCCTGGGAGCATTTGCTCCCTGGGAGTATTCCTCTGTCCTGGAGCCTCTGCTCTCCAGGGAGGCAGTCCTGAGTGTAGCTTCCTAACTAGCCCACCCCTAGAGTCTGTCTCCTCATCAGCTTCATCTCCTTGGGAGTACCTGCCCTCACTGAGCTTGGGTAACCTTTATTAGGTCCAGGTGCACATTGACTAGTTAGCCATTTATCTCCCACTTGGGCCTTCAGAAGGCAGTGAGGGGCAGACTGGGCCCTGACACCCCATAAAAGGGACAGTTGTCCCATGCCATGTGTGTTTTATTGGTCCATACTGATATGTTACTATCATACCATACATCAGGTTCTGCTTTCAACTACACCAATCTCATTCTGGGAGGTTGATTCCCTGACTGCAGCAGAGGAAAACGTGTGTTATTCGTAGACAATCTGATGTACACAGTAGTCACTATTAAAGAGACAACAGTGACAGTATTTCTCTTATTTAGAACAGGAAATTACTGCAATATTGTGCAGTAACTCTTGACTTTTTAAATAGCAGTCACTCTGACTAACTAGCTGTAATTTACTGTTTCTAGAAAAAAACCACCCAAAATCTTTCTGTAATGCATCTTTGCACCTTCTGCAAAAAAGACACATTTTCTATCCTTTGTCCTTCTTCCCTCAGGCCTTAATCTGTAGGTCATGAAAATAAATATCCCTAGCTTCATTGCTGAACATTTTTCTCTCCTGGCTCATACTTGCAAATGACTGTGGTCTAGTTTTTATTTACAGTGACGCCCACCAGCAGTTTTCTATGTAAGACTGTGTCAGCATTTTTGTTCCATCACTCACCCATAAGAATGTGCTCTGGGCTGAAGGCTGGACTATATAGTCTTTATGAAGTAGCAGCATCGCTTCTTCAGTGCATTGACGATACGCTTTTTCATAAGAGAAGGTTTCCAGACCCAGAAAAATTATTTCATACAAACTTTCCAAAATATTTGTCCAGCTGCTTATAAGTTATACAGGCAACATTCAGCACTTAAGTACTATAATGATGGGTGCTATAGAAAAGAGAGAGAGAGAGATTGTATTCTCAGTTGACCCAGAATAAATCTAAAACAACACTTGAAGCCAATTCAAATTAACACCAGTGTAAATAAGAGCAGACTGTGAAACTATAAAGCCAAATGGGTCCCCTGACCTGATTACTTAATGCTCCAGTAAAGGATCTACATTTTAAACAGAATGACAAACTAATTTCTTTTTTACTGTTAGCGGCAAGATTGTATTGCACATTATTGGAAAATGTGACTTCTGCGCCTATGGAATTGTGGTATAGTAAAATATGCACTGTCCTTGTACTGGAAAAGCTTTTCACACCAAGTACGTACACAAGAGAAGTGCCAAAAAAAAGGATAGGTATTTAGAAATGTTGTCAACTTTTTATAGTGTACTCAGGGAAGCAGGTCTCCCCATCCAGCAAGCTAGAATCTTTAGCCAGATTCTTTAAATATTGACCTGATCCTATACCAGTAATAAGTAACTTATGATGTAATATGTTAATGTTGTATTGTAATTTCCTCTTAATAAAAAACGTGTTTTTAAAGTGTATAGGATTCAAGGTGATGTTTACCTCTTTAACGTGGTTAACATTTTTAAACCCAGTTTTCTTAATCTCTTTAATCTCTACAAGCAAGGAAGCCATACTTACAAACTAGGAAAGAGAAAAATGCAGACAGCAACAGCAAATTCCAAAATAGCCCCTTTAGGACTGTAGTTGTTTGGTTCTGCCAAATTTAAAGGGGAAGATCCAGAAAGTATGCTGGGGGGAAAAAGCTGTTAAAATACAGTGAAATGCAAAGCAGAGTGAACACAGAGAGGAATATGTCCAGATTAATAGTATAGCTGGGCAGGAAATGCTTTTCCCATCCCAAAAGAATTTTAGATATTTCAAAAAATGTCCAGTCCATTGAATCAGGATGAAAACTCAATCTAAAAATATTTTTTTAAAAAGAGGTCAATCAAAATGATATGTTTTGATCATTTTAAGATGTTTTGATTTCAAATATTTTATTTTATTTTTACATTTTTTTCACTAAAGTTTAACTTAAATTCCAAAACTAAAAGTTGTTTCAAACAATGAAAGTTCTTGTTTTGAAAATGTCAACCAGAACTGGACACAGTATACTGCTCACCAGGGATTTATGTAGTGGTGTTATGATATTTTCTATTTTATTATCTATCCCTTTACTAACGGTTCCTCACATTCTGTCAGCCTTTTTGACTGCTGCTGTGCATTGAGCTGAAGTTTTCAGAGAACTATCCAGATAACTCTAAGATTTTTTACCTGAGTGGCAACAGCTAATTTAGAACCCATCATTACATGTATGTAGTTGGGATTACTTTTTCCAATGTGCATTACTTTGCACTTATCAATGTTGAATTTCATCTGCCATTTTGTTGCCCAGTCACCTGATTTATGAACTCCCCCGGTAACAGTGTGCAGTCAGCTTTGGACTTAACTTTTTAAAATAATTGTATACCTTCTGAAAACTTTGCCACTTCACAATTTACTCCCTTTTCCAGATCATTTATGAATATGTTGAACAGCACTGATCCCAGGACAGATCCTTGGGGGACCCCACTGCTTACCTCTTTCCATTGTGAAAACTGACAATTTATTCCTACTCTTGTTTCCCTATCTTTTAACCAATTGCTGATCCATGAGAGGACCTTCCCTATAACAAATAAAAAGAAGTGTTTCTTAGAATCATAGGGTTGGAAGGGATCTCAGGAAGTCATCTAGTCCAACCCCCTGCTCAAAGCAGGACCTAATCCCCAACTAAATCATCCCAGCCACGGCTTTGTCAAGCCTGACCTTAAAAACCTCTAGGGAAGGAGATTCCACCACCTCCCTAGGTAACCCATTCCAGTGCTTCACCACCCTCTAGTGAAAAAGTTTTTCCTAATATCCAACCTAAACCTCCCCCACTGCAACTTGAGACCTCTACTCCTTTTTCTATCATCTGGTACCACTGAACAGTCTAGATCCATCCTCTTTGGAACCCCTTTCAGGTAGTTGAAAGCAGCTATCAAATCCCTCCTCATTCTTCTCTTCTGCAGACTGTGTGTTCTTCACTCAACACACAGTCAACCTGTGGAACTCCTTGCCAGAAGATGTTGTGAAGGCCAAGACCATAACAGGGTTCAAAAAAGAACTAGATAAATTCATGGAGGATAGGTCCATCAATGGCTATTAGCCATTGTCCTTAGCCTCTGTTTGCCAGAAGCTGTGAATAAGTGACAGGGGATGGATCACTTGATGATTACCTCTTCTGTTCATTCCCTCTGGGGCACCTGGCACTGGCCACTGTCGGAAGACAGGATACTGGGCTAGATGGACCTTTGGGGTGACCCAGTAGGGCCATTCTTATGTTCTTATGTATTCTCCCATGGTTGCTTAGTTTGCTTAAGAGCCTTTGAGGGCTTTCTAAAAATCCAAGCGCACTATATCCACTGGATGACCCTTGTCCATGTGCTTGTTGACACTCTCAAAGAATTCTAATAGATTGGTGAGGCACGATTTCCCTTTACAAAAGCCATGTTGACTCTTCGCAACATATGTTTATCTATGTGTCTAGTTATTTTTTTCTTTGCTATACTTTCTACCAGTTTGCCTGGTACTGAAGTTAGGCTTACTGGCCTGTAATTACCAGGGTTGCCTCTGGAGCCCTTTTTAAAAATCAGCATTACATTAGCCACCTTTCCAGTCATCTTATACAGAGGCTTGTTTCAGCAGTAGGTTATATTCTATAGTTAGTAGTTCTGCAATTTCATATTTTAGTTCCTTCCAAACTATTGAGCGAATACCATCTGGTCCTGGAGACTCATCCCTGTTTAATTTATCAATTTGTTCTAAAACCCCTTCTATTGACACATCAATGTGGGACAGTTCAGATTTGTCTTCCAAAATGGATAGCTTTGATGTGGGGATCTCCACCACATCCTCTGCAGCGAAGACCAATGCAAAAAATTCATTTAGTTTCCCTGCAATGGTTTGTCTTCCTTGAGTGCTGTTTTAACATCTTGGTCATCTAGTGGCCCTACTGCCTGTTTGGCAGGTTTCCTGCTTCTGATATACTTTAAAAAAAATCTTGCTGTTAGTGCTTGAACATTTAGCACATTGCTTCTCAAATTCTTTCTGCCTGTCTTATTATACTTTTATACTTTACCTGCCTGGGTTTGTGCACCTTCCTGTTATCCTCGCTAGGATCTGAATTCCTAAGTTTAAAGGATGACTTTTTGCCTCTAATGGTCTCCATTACTCTGCTGTTTAGTCATGGTGGCATTCTTTTGGTCCTCTTATTGTCTTCTCTGATTAAGGGTATACTTTTAATCTGAACCTCTGTTATTGTGTTTACAAAGAGTCCCCATCCTGCTTACAGGCATTTAACCCTTGTGATAGCTCCTTTTGATTTCTGTCTAACATCCTCAGAAATACCATGTCTTTGTAATTTTTTCCTTAAACCAACCCTTCATAAAGTTACTGCTCAGCTGCTGTTGTGGCAAACAAGTTAAATGGTCTTTATTGATTTTACTATATTTTTCCAATTATTTTTGAGGAAATAGGAATCTGTTCAGCTTAAATCTTTTTACCAAGCACCATGAACACATAAGAATTGAGAACCAATACTGAAGCAGCATGAACAGTAGTGTTTGAAATTTAAGATACATTTTTTTAGAATGTGTTGGACATATGTCAAGTGGAAGCCAGGAGGAAGTGGATTAGAGTACAAAGGAAAAGCATGTAGAAAGTCATAATTACTGGAAGACAAATTGTCTGCATGGATAACATCAATGAGTTTCTAGAATGCTGATCCCTAGGTAAGAAATGTATGAATATTGGCAGATGATTGTATGAAGGGCTGCTCAGTATCATGACTGAGGACAAGAAAAATTACTCTTTCATCTTTGATTTCTAGGATCTCCATACAAATTGTTTTTGTTTTTTGTTTTCTGAAATTAGGCAAGCAGTACTAATGTTGCCCCTGGACTAGTAATGCAAATAAAAATATTAATAAACTGATATATTAAAGAAGAAATATGAGAGGCCTTTATTGGTGTTTGCTTCACTTCGAAGTCATCATATTGCAACTCAGTTCATCTAGTTCTAGTTCCCGGTCATAATAGTAATAAAAAATAGGTTAAAAGTCCATTGTGTATATATTCCTCCTTTAATCCTGAATGGACACAGAAAACAAGAAGCATGGGGATAAACAGTCATGGCAGAGAGTTGACAATGGGGTCATGTTACATATTAAGACTTGTGTTAAATACATTATTGATCTGAGGAACATTAATGATCTGGGGAAAGGGTTAAAGAGAGTTAGCACAATGTATAGATGACACAAAATTATTTCGCTTAGTGAAGACTAGAGAAGACTGTGAAGTACTTCAGAGGAATCTGACAAAACCAGGTGAATGGGCAGCACAATGGCAGATGTAATTCAATGCTGACAAATGCAAATGTAATGCATATTGGATAAAATAATTTGAAGCACTCATGCCCATTGCAGGATCTTAAATTAACTATAATCAATCTCCAAAAAGTAAACAAAATGCCAGGGTATGTAAAAATGGGATAGAAGGTAATTTGGAAAATATCTTGCCAACATCAAAATGGATGATCTGCACTCAAGTGGAATTTTGTGTTCGGTTCTGGTCATCCTATCTGAAAAAAGGTTTAAGACAAATGGAGGATGTCCAGAGCTGGACAACAAAAATGAGTAAGGGCCTGGAGAAACTTCTGTATGTGGATAGATTGAAAAGACTGAGACTATTTAGTTTAGAGAGGCAACATGATAGAGTTACAAAGAAGGTAAATTTATTTATGTACCTCTTCTTGTAATACCAGAACAACAAGGAGATGAACTTGGAAGGCAAAACTTTAAACTGATCAAAAGAATTTTTTTTTCAATTTATTAGTTACAAAATTAACCTGTGGAACTCATTGCTGCAAGGAATCATTGAGGTCAAGAGCTTAATAGGATTTTCAAATATATTAGATATGAGCAAATTCTCTATTGGACTGCTGTTATGAAACAGCTGAGCAGCCCCGTTAAGCTCTTTCTGGAATATCACAGTAGCTATATTAGATAAAAACTATTCTTAGGGTTTTTTTATTATTATTATTATTTTTAAATATGAAAAATAAATCCGACAAACACACAAAAGTCCAGGAGGCAGCAGACTTGTTGAGGCACCAGTCCAAGTGCCAGGCCTCAGGCTGCTTCTAAGGATTCTGTACCTTAAGTACCTTAGACATGATGCCAACATTCATCCACTCAAAGCTGGAACTTACAGCCCTTGCTGTTACATTCAATTCAGCCCCCACCTTTTCCTACTACTTTTATTATCATGAATAACTTTAAAGATAACATCATAAAAAAATCAGCTTGAATAAAGAGTCCAAATATCAATTCTCATGTTTGTAGACATCTGATCTTAAAAGGATTAAAACAAACAAGAGAAAATTATGTAGAGGTTAGATTGTGCTCCCCAAGGTCTGTTCTCAGAGGGCACCCTTGACACATGGTACTATCTATTCCATACAAGGCTCTGTAGGCAGCACTCCTTGTGGCTGGGTTATGCACAAGGAAAAGGTTTGGTGACTGGGTGGGCTGGGGGTGTCATGGGTGAATGACCCTGCACTGGATGGCAGCCGCAGAGCTAGGAAAGATGCACATCACCACCCCCATCACAGCTGCATGCAGACTTCATGAAGATTCCCTAGGAAAGCTGATGGCTGTATTATCTTACCCGTGGAGCACCCCTCTGCAGCCATAGCCAATAGTAATCTTCCCTAGTCTGACTCCATCTGAGCAATGCTGCCAGGGAGTATGTGTGTGTATGTGGAGGGGAGGACAGCATTGGGGGCACAGGACCTGTGTGAAGAAGACCATAGCCCCACACTGATCCACATGGATCCCTGGGGCAAGGTTTGGGGCACCTTGTTGTCAATGGGAGTTAGGTCCTTAGATACCTTTGAGGATCTGGCCCTCTGTCCTCTTCCTTCCTCTTCTGTGAATCACCATTACAGTGCTGGCAGTCAATTAATTAATCAATCATTGATAACTGGCCTACTAACTAAACATGACTTTCAGTTCTGAACACTTCCTGCTAGGTGACGCAAACACATTTTACAATGCAGAAGCGATTTTCTGCTTAGGTTTTTCTGACCAAGACCTGAAACAAAAATTGCTCTGTTCTGAGCATCTGGTTCTGCATATAGTAGGATTATGGTCAAAGCAAATCATCCTGCTCCACCTTTAATCCATATGAACTGGAGGGCCAGTTTAGTTTGTCTGGAACTGGTACTTAAAAAAGCATCATTGCTGTATCCTGTGAGAGGGAGGCAAAACAAGCTTAAAGAGAATAAAAAAAATCTTATTTTACTCTCTTTACGGATACTTTTGGCTTGGGGGGGGCAGGCTGGGGACAATCCTTTTGAGGTGGATGCTGATGTAGCGCTTTGTCTCTGGACTCCAGCAAGCCTGAATGCCTTCCAGGAGCTGAACAACTGCCCTATGGCTGCTTCTGCTTGTAAGCATAACAAGTGCAATGGCATCAGTGTCATTACTTTAAATATTTCTCTTATCTGTCTATGTAATGCACACTTGCATTTTGCCAGCTTCTTGAGTGACCGACTGAGCCTCTAGGAAGTCCTACCCGAGGGACTACAACTGTAATGGCTACCAGAGCCCTCTGAGATCATTTCCCAGCATGCTTGGAGTCAGGGGTGAGGACAGAATGGACTAGAAAGTCCTGCTGAAGCCAATAAAGAGGTGTCTGCATGGGGCGATATGGCCAAGCAGTTTTCTGGGTTAATGAGGAGTCAGGGCTGCTCGGACCCCTCAGCAGGAAGGGACGCCCTGACTCCGAGATTAAGAATCTAGTTTTAGTTTTCAGTCTGGGAGCTGAGAAAGAAGCAAGGAGCTTTCTGATTAACTTCCTCTCTCCACGGGGGGTCTTTGAACTGCTGTGGGACCTTGTGCATAAGTCAGGCAGCTCCAGCCCTGCAGTGACCAGTGTCCAGAATGGCAGAGAACTGATCCAATGCCAGCTACTGTAAGCCAGCTGAAACCTCCACAGGACTCCAGGCCAGAGAGTGAAGAGGGGACCCTGCCCCATCCAGGGGCAAAGAGACAGTAAGGAAAACCTTTATATTTAAGCAGGCCAAAGTTCACAGCACTGCAGAATTCCTCTCTGGACTCATCCTGAGTGTGCCATCTGCCTGGGAAGGTGCAAGAGTTGAAGTTGGGAAATTGGTTGACTTATTAATGTTTCATACTTTTAATTAAGCTTACCCTTCTCCTTCCCCAGATCCTATTTTCCTAACCCCAGTAAAGTCGCCCTTTGTTCTACTGATGTTTTTTGGGTATGACATTCTGTTCCTGGCACTGGGGTTGATGTACTTTATTGTCTCTTGTGTATTGGATTGTATGCTCCATGTCTGTTAATAGCATTATTCATTTTCCCAAGGGACAGTATCCCTTGTGGCTCAGGCACACTGAGGGAGTCACCTTGTGTGGGGGCACCAGGCATCAAAAAAGAACCCATGCAAGGAGAGGGGAGAAGCTGCTCTGAGTAGTAATTACCAAGGAGGAAGCTTGAGCCAACCTTGAGCTACCCCATAGGAGAACAACTTTTCACACACTTCAGCATAACAGACTGTGGCTTCTCACCACAAACTGAATTTCATCATATACCTGTATTTATTTATTAGTTAGTGCTTCTCGCTGTGTTTGGAATTCTGTAACATACAATTACGAGATGTTGGTTTCTTATGGTTTATTGTAAGTGGGTCATCCTATACACTCCTTTGTGTCCATGTGAGGCATTGCACTCAGATTGCAGGTAAGCCCCCCTCGTTTTCCCCCTACCTTTCCTCTTCTTATTTTATACTGGAAAAGTGGATGAGAAAGGAAAAACTGAGTTAAAAGTAAGAACCCACATACATATTCTTTACACTTTTTTTGCAATCAGAAAAAGTTGGAAAACAATAAAGAAGTGAATGAAAGTGTGGGGAAATAAATTTTTCATAATTTCTACTGTTTTTTGGAAAACAATAAAAAGTGTGAAAATGTTTTTTTTTCATACTTTTGTATACTTTCTCAGTGTTCCCCTGCTCTTTCCAGTGGGGAAAAAAGGTGAGGAAATAAAAAAGGAAAAGAAAGATGGGAAAAAAACAAATCCAAAGGGAAAAACTGAACATTTTGGTCTCCAAAATCTAAAATGAAAAAACCACTTCAAGTCAAAACAAAATGAAAGATGTCATTTCATTTTAAAATGTCACTTCAAAAGAACATTTTTACTTTGAATTTTCATATTGGAAAATCAAAAAATTTTGTTGAAATCTACATCTTTCCACAGAAAATATCAATTTTGCCAAAATCACATTTTCTAATAATAATAATTAATGGAGATATCCCATCTCCTAGAACTGGAAGGAACCTTGAAAGGTCATCAAGTCCAGTCCCCTGCCTTCACTAGCAGGACCAAGTACTGATTTTGCCCTAGATCCCCAAGTGGCCCCCTCAAGGATTGAACTCACAACTCTGGGTTTAGCAAGCTAATGCTCAAACCACTGAGCTATCCCTTTTTTTGCAAAAAAAAAAAAATCAGTGAGCTCTAACCCCATAACATACTTGACATGAAAAAACAAAAGCTAGGGAATTAAATACAGGCATATACCTTACCTATGCCACAGACACCATACTTCATCTCCTAGCACTAATCTGTATCAGAGACAGAACACTAGACTAGATGTAACGTGAGATTGATCCATCATGGCAGTTCCTATGTTCCACAGACCAGATACCACAACTTTAACTCGCTATGCCTTTAGGAAGGCCAGTCTTCCAGCATCCCCTTTACCAAACACAAATTGGCCATTCAGAAATTGAGGTATCCCATGTTAAAGGACCCTTCTGAAAATGGCTTTTGACACTGTTTATTGTGTGGATTTGATAAGTTATGAGCACAGAAGAGTTTACCAGTGCTGTATATTTTTGCAGATTTTGTCTCCTCCTACACTTGTCCATGAAAAGGCTACCTGACAGCATGTAGTTAATGCTATAGAAGAAAAGAAACTGACATATGCCTCCACAGTTCCCCCACAAGCCCAGTCCAATCTACTCACTCCTTTTTCATGCAAAACTTGTGTTGATTTAAATGGAAGTTTTCTGTGCATCCTGACTGCAGGGTTGGGCCCATAGAGCTCCAAGCTCTGTTCTGGATTCTATACAGGTATTTTAATTGTCTGTCCAGGTGCACAGAAATTTGGAACTGAATATTTTGTCAGATCCTTTTTCCAGTTCCTGGATAACGTGGGTTTGCTCAGCCCATATTGCCATGCAATGCTCTATCTTTTTAGCAGCTTCATAAGGGAGCTTTAATCTGTGACAGGCAATTGAATTAATTTGCTGAAGTATGTGACCACACTTAACAACATTTGCAACTCATGTGCTTTCTGGTTTGGAGCCAAGATTTACATAATTATTTCTATTTTTGAGCTGTCAAGTCTGACACATTCCCCGAGAGCCTGATTTTAGCCATTCTGAGCTCACACTTGCCCTGATTGAAACATAGACCTTCATCTCTAGCTTCTTAAGTACCTGATGGACTTGTGTTCTTCCAGGACTGCAAACTATAATGCTATCCAGATAAGCTGGCAGTCCACTGAGATCTTCAAACAACTCTGCTGTGATTTTATCAAGTACATCTAAAAATCTTTAATACTAGTTCTAATGAAAGGCAATTTCAAGAACTTCACCAAATACTAGGTCTGTGATTTTGAACTATTTTTCCCTAACCGAATTTCTCAGAAACCATTACAGATATCCAATTGGTTGAACTTCATTAGATTGATTATGCGGTAGAATCCATTTTCCTTTGCTTTCTAGCTATTACTCTTATTATCATAAGGAGGACACTGCACATGGCTATGTCTCTATACCCTAAACCCCATTCCTTTAATTTAGCAGTGGAAAAAGCTGTTGTCAACTCACAGAATGGCTTTAAGCTTAAATAATGCCAAGGATTAATACAATGGCAAATGAGACTCCTCTGCAATGTTATGGACAACTTATAGAACACACAGCAAACACAAAATAGCCATCCAGTCAGCCCATTATGATGCCCTATGAGGGGATGTTGACAAAGCTATGGCTGGGTCAGCATTTTGTAACAGCTGCAGGCCATGAAGTCATATTGAACAATACCATATAGAGTGTTCTTACAGGATGGCAGATTAGTGTATCCTTGTGTGGCTCAAATACGATTCAAGTGCACACTGGGTTATATAGTTTCCTAATATAGAAATATTTTTGCTACTGTAGGCAGTTGTCTTCTATTGCTGTGCAAGATGAAAAACCCCCAGCAAATCTTGATATTTTTATTACTCTTTTCTTGGGGACAATTTTCACCTAGAGTAGGTTTACCACATCTGTATGAAGTTGAAAAACTGCCTTTCGCTGGCTGTGTGTGTGTGGATATGTCTACACTGCAAAAAAAGACATGTCCCAGGCTCTGAGACTTGCTGCCACAACTGACTTGGGCTCATGGTGCTCGTGCTACAGGCTAAAAATAGCAGCGTAGATGTTCAGGCTAGGGCTATAGCCTAGGCTGTGAGACCTCCCCACCTTGCTAGGCTTTAGCCCGAGCGCAAATTTCAACACCACTATTTTTAGCTCCATAGCGTGAGCCCTGTGAGCCTGAGTCAGTTGACCTGGGTTCTGAGACTTGCTGCTGCGGGTCTTTTTTTATATTTGCAGTGTAGACATATCCTGTGTGTGAATCTCAGAAAGTGAGAGAGAGAATAATATTCATCTCCCATATAGTGCTGTCATCCATAGATCCCAAAGCGCTTCTGTGACAGGGTGTGCATACCCCGCACCGGGCAAGAGAGGGTTAACCCATGCTATGGGCAGTGGATGTCCCACCCCTCAAACCGTACTGGGCATGCTTCAACTGCTACCTCAGTATAGAAGGGAGCAGCCCAAATCATTCTAGTCTGACCGCTGAGGAGAGAGGATGCATAGTGGAGGCTCCAGGCCAGGAGCTGCTACAGCCATGGACTGCAGGAGCCCAAGAACCCGGAGACCAGAGTGATGACCTGCTACTCTCAGCGAACAGCTGGGAGCCGAACTTCCAGGGAGTTACCCCAACCAGGGAACCCGGAGGTCCCGACAGTATATCAGCTGCTACCTCAGGAACCGCAGTAGGAAGTGGCCCAGCCAGGGAGGCAGAGGTAGTGGTATCTATCCCCCGAGCAAGGTCAGCGTGTTCCAGTAGGATTCTCCGCTGACTGGGTGATGACCACACCCTTCACCAACAGGGCTCTGGGCTGGGGCCTGGTGGAGAGGGCAGGCCCGGGTCTCCTACCGTGGTCACCACCCACCCCTAGGTGGTGGCCCACTCCCCTGGCACTGGCCACTGGGCCACACTGCCCTGACCCATGGGGCAATTGTATTGACTCCAGCCGCTGGGCCACACTGCCCTGACCCCAGGGGAAATTGTATTGACTCCGGCTGCTAGGCCACAATGCCGTGACCCTAAGGGTAGTTGTATTGACTCTGGCCACTAGGCCGTGCTGCTTTCAGCTGAAGGACAGTGTGGTAGACTGCAACCATGGTGGTATCCTGCCCCACCCCAAAGGAGGTGATCAGTTTTCCCATTTTAGAAGAGTAGTTATGTTCCTGGTTCTGCCCCTAACTTTCTATGTAATGTTGGGCAAGACTGTATGATAGTTCATACAGATAAGGAGGCTGAATTAAGGCAGCATGGACAATTTGTATTCTGGTATTTCCGAACTTTTGAGTGTTTGACTTTGCAACTGTAATGCTCTTAACATATCTGTCCTATATGTAATACACACACACACACACACACACACACACACACACACTGTAATGGTCAGATATTTGATACGATACCCTTTGAGAATTTTTTTTTCCTATTTTGCAGAAAAAAATTAATGAGACAAATCTTGTAAAATTACTTTGCATGGGAAAATACAGCCAAATGCCACAAAGTACTGGGCGGGAATTAACATCATGACTCTACAGGAGCACTTTAAACTTCAACACCCTCTCATGGTAGGGATGAGTATTTAATATTTACCCCTTCCATTCATTTCATTTGTGAATGCTTATGCTCCTTCAGTAGATGGCACTGCATATACAGACAGTCTTTGCAAATTCAGGGTTCAGTACATTCCTCAGCCTCTGCATGGCTCTCCCACTGCCATAAACGGATAGCACCTGGACAATGGCAAAATCGGGTGCTAACGTGGTCTATAATTAGGGTTGGCAGAATTCAGTTTCTATTGTTTTATAATTCTGAAGGATAATATTGATGTTTGGTTTTAATCTTTTTACGTTTTTGATTCATTTAAATGTTCACAGTTTCATGGAATTATGGGTTTTAACCATTTTGTTTTCTACTTTTATCAATTTATATTTCCATGGTTGTGGGAAATTATGGGGGGGGGGGCGGTCAGGCCGTTATTTAATGATGGTAGACATTGAGATTCAAAAAGTTAAAAATGTATACATCATTAAAACACAAATGTTGACATATGCAAAGTAAATATCCTTAAATCAACAGATCATAGTTGTTTTTACTATTCATTGGCTAGCCCATTTGTAACAAGCCTAATTCAGAAGTCTAAATAATCAAATTTTGATGCTAATAAATTCTTAAGCAGAATTTCTTATTTTGTCTATCTCTATGTTTCTATTATTATTGATGGAAATATATTTTCATCCGTTTGTATGTTTATGGTGAAATCAATGTTTACCAACATTTTCCTATAAAAATCACATCTTTCTAAACCTATGTATAACACAGAGCAAAACCATGCCGTTAAGTAGGATATATACAATACATGATTATATGAAATTTTGGCAGCATATTATAGTGGTTGGAGTAGGGAATCAACACACCTGGACTGTATACCTAACTTGATATGTGGCTTTTGGCAAATTTCTTCTCTGCATCTGTGACATTCTGGGGACCACTCAGAGTAATAAGGGGTTTTATCTCCAGCTGCTCTGTAACTTCAGGGTGCCTTGGTGTCATGTGGCTATGGGTCACATTCTTGACACCAGTAACCAGCCTATAAGCATATGGTCTCACCCAGGCTCTCAACAGCCTAGTTATTCCTTTCATGGTGACACCAAGAGCCCATCCAGTCCCAAGTTTTCCCAAATCTGTCCTCCCCAAGTTCTTAAGTACTAGACGCTCAGATTGTTCCCTTACGGCAGAGTTCCCCAATCTGTGGGGCATGCCCCCTTGGGAGGGGTGGAGGAACGTTCGGGGTGGTGCGGCTGGGACCTGGGCAGGGCGGGGGCACTGCCTAGTTCTGCTCCTGGCCCTGGCCCCCAGCCCCGTGCCCGGGGTCCCGGCTGCTGGCCCCACACCCAGGGTCCCGGCTGCCGGCCCCGAGCCCGGAGCTCTGCCCCTAGCTGTGGCCCCAGCCTCAGCCCTCTTACCCCGTCCGCGTCTCTCCCTCCCAGAACCATGGCCCTGTTCCTGGCCCCAGCTCCAGGAGGCAGGGCAGGGGCGCAGACAGGGGTAAAGTGGGGGGGGAGGTAAAAAGTTTGGGGACCACTACCCTAGGGTTTGTCACTCCTGAAAATGTCACCCCTGAAGCCCCCTAGTTATCAGTTCTCTTTGGCACACATACTCCACACAGTTTGCACCTGCATGAAATACAAATAACAAAAAGTTTATTTAAAAGAAAAAACACAGATTCAAAGGTGAAATAATAAAGGAAGGCAGACATACAAGTTACTCAGTAAATAACCATGAAGACACAACCTCAGACTTTACATTTTTATATTCTATACAATCCCTTTTTTCATATGATACATATTGCCTTAAAACAGTTTCTCAGCATACACCTTCGCTATAGGAAGGAACCAGAATTCACAAACAGCTTCCCCTCTAGAGACTGGCTCTCAAGTTCTGGATAAAAATACCTCAGTCTCAAGCCTGTTTTTAAAAGGCTTTTTTTTCCTCTCAGTACATTGTGACTCATGTTTATTCAGACCGGGGAAATTCCCTCTTGATTTGATAGCCTGGGGATGTCTCAGTGTCTTTCCATTAACTCTAATGGTCCACCATTGTCTTTTCCTGAGTTGGAAAATGAATATTTACTTGGATTCAGTTTAATGTAAACACCTGGCTTGGGAGGTGCCTTTTCCCATTTGACTGCTCACTGTCATATGGTGAGGTGTAGCTGAAATTAGGGAACAGGGTATGAACACAGTTTTCTATATGCACAGATACACAGATTCATAACCACAGCTTGTATACATATCTCATAATGACCATCAAGTTCAGAACAATACAAGCTTTCATCCAAGACCTTACTTGATATACTTTTATAGTACAATAATACATAGGGTGACCAGATGAGAGGAAGAAAATATCGGGACACCGGGGGAGGGGGGTGGGCCACCGGCAGAGCAAAACAAAAAAGCCGAGTGCTGCCGGCAGAGCGAAATATCAGGACAAATTGCGTCTCGACCAGAGATCGGTCGGGACGCGGGACAAACACCTAAAAATCGGGACAGCTGGTCACCCTAATAGTACAGTATGCAATCAGCTGGGTGAACTGCTTGTTTTGGAGAGGTTTGAACCTTCTGTTCTCCCCTTGAGGGAGATTGTCACTCACCCCTTGTGAGTCTGATGCTGGAGTTTTGGCCACTAGTCGTGATGTAAGCTTCACCTCTGACCCTCTTTTCTGGATAGGATGTGGGCTACCGTGTTCTCCAACTCCTCAATATGTTTAATCTCCATTAACTTCAAAAAGAGCAACTATACAAAAATGAGGAAGCTGGTTAAATGGAAATTAAAAGGTACAGCCACAAGGGTGAAGTGCCTGCAAATTGCATGGAAACTATTTTAAAACCATCATAATACAGGCTCCTACTAAATGTATAATCCAAATGGGAAAAAAAAGTAAGAGGACCAAAAAAAATGGCACCATGGCTAAACATCAGGGTAAAAGAGGCAGTTAGAGGCAAAAAAGCATCTTTTAAATGTCGGAAGTCAAATCCTAGTAAGGAAAATAGAAAGGAAGATAAATTCTGGCAAGTCAAGTTTAAAAAGCGTAATAAGGCAGATCAAGAAAGAATCTGAGGGGCAAGTAGTTAAAGACACAAAAACTAACAGCAAACAAAAATTTAAGTACATTAGAAGCAGGAAAACTCCCAAACAATCAGTGGAGCCACTGATTGATCGGGGTGTTAAAAGTGCACTCAAGGAAGACAAGGCTGTTGCAGAGAAGCAAAATGAATTCTTTCCATTGGTTTTCTCTGTAGAGAATGTTGGGGACATCCCCATACCCAAGACATTCTTTTTTGGTGACACATCTGAGGAACAGTCCTAGATTGAGGTGACAACAGGGGAAGTTTTCAAACAAATTGATAAATTAAACAGTAATAAGTCACCAGGACCACATGGTATTCACCCAAGCTTTCTGAAGGAGCTCTCAAATATGAAATTGTAGACCTATTAACTGTGGTATGTAACCTATTGCTTAAATCAACCTCTGCACCAAATGACTGAAGGGTAGGTAACGTAATACCAATTTTTAAAAAAGTTGCCAGAGGTGATCCTGGCAATTACAGGCCAGTAAGCCTAACTTCAGTGCCAGGTAAATTGGTTGAAACTATAGTAAAGAACAGAATTACCAGATACATAGATAGATGAACATGATACACTGAGAAAGAGTCAATACATTTTTTTGTAAAGGAAAATCATGCCTCACCAATCTGTTAGAATACTCTGAGGGTGTCAATGACCATATGGACAAGGGTGATCCAGTGGATATACTATACTTGGATTTTCAGAAAGCCTTTGACAAGATCCCAAAGCAAAGGCTCTATAGCATACTAAGCATTCATAGGCTAAGAAAGAAAGTCCTCTTAAGGTAACCAGTAACTGGTTAAAAGATAGGGGGGGAAAGGAAAAAAAAGATTAGGAATAAACAGTCTGTGTTCACAGTGGAGAAAGGTAAATAGCAGGGTCCCACAAGGATCAGTACTAGGACCTGTGCAGTTCGACATATTCATAAATAATCTGGAAAAGGTGGCAAAATTTGAAGACTATATAGAATTATTCAAGATAGTTAAGTGCAAAGCTGACTGCAAAGAGTTGCAAAGAAATTTTGCAAAACTGGATGACTAGATGACAAAATGGTAGATGAATTTCAATGTTAATAAGTGCAAAGTAAAGTACACTGGAAAAAATTAGTCCTAACTATACATATAAAATGATGGGGTCTAAATTAGCTGTTACCACTCAAGAAAGAGATCTTCATAGAATCATAGAATCGTAGGACTGGAAGGGACCATGAAAGGTCATCTAGTTCAGTCCCCTGCACTCATGACAGGACTAAATATTATCTAGACCATCCCTGACAGGTCTTTGTCTAACCTGCTCTTAAAAATCTCCATCTCAAAACAAATATATTAAAGTTGGAAAAGGTACAAAGAAGGCCAACAAAAATGATTAGGGGGATGGAACAACTTCCATATGAGGAGAGATTAAAAAGACTGGCACTATTCATAGAGTATCAGGGTTGGAAGGGACTTCAGGAGATCATCTAGTCCAACCCCCTGCTCAAAGCAGGGCTAATCCCCAGACAGATTTTTACCCCAGTTCCCTAAATGGCCCTCTTAAGGATTGAACTCACACTCCTGGGTTTAGTAGGCCAATGCTCAAGCCACTGAACTATCCTTCCCTGCTTTTAAAAGAGATAACTAAGGGGGATATGGTAGCAGTCTATAAAATCATGAATGGTATGGAGAAAGTGAATAGGGAAGTGTTATTTACCCTTCACATAACACAAGAACTAGAGTTCAGCCAGTGAAATTAATAGGCATCAGATTTAAAATGAACAAAAGGAAGTACTTCCTCACACAACACAGTTAACCAGTGGAACTCATTGCCAGGGGATGTTATGAAGCCCAAAAGTATAATTGGGTTCAAAAAAGAATTAAATAAGTTCATGGAGTATAGATCCATTGATGGCTCTTACCCAAGATGGTCAGGGATGCGACCCCATGCTATAGGTGTCTGTGGACCTCCAACTGCCTGAAGTTGGGACTGGACAACAAGGAATGCATCACTCAAAATTGCCCTGTTCTTTTCATTCTCTCTGAAATATCTGGCACGGGCCATTCTCAAGATAGGATACTGGAATAGATGGACCATTGGTTTGATCCACTGTGGCCATTCTTATGTTCCATATAATACTCCTGTGAAACTATGCTCCAGTATAGCAATCTAGAGTTGGTTCTGTTTGTTCTATGGAGCCAGACTTTCCCCTCCTTGGCATATACACTTCCCTCAGAAGTTGCTTTACTCCCTTCTGGGCTTTTTCCAGTCTTTACCGGCGAGAGAGAATGTAACCGTGTCCACACCCTACACACTATTGTAATAATCTTTGTACAAAGCATTTCAAAACTCATAATTTGCTGGTCAATATTGTCCTGATAAAATATTCGTAGCAATATTGTATGTGAAGTTATAAGAGTCCACTGCATGGTGTTATCAACATTAGTTCCAAACTGACATTGGCAAGCAGGTCTGTCTCAAACAGAGGAATGTGTACTCTGCTTAATTTGAATGTAAGCAGTAAACAGAGTTATCAAGCAGGAAGGAGAGATATAGGAAGTTCAAAACAGGTGGAAAAAACAGCAGGGAGCATTCTTCCATACAGACTCTTTGTCTCCTGAATCTCAGGTGGAAATATTTTTCAAGAGGTGGACTGACACTATAAAAGCGAGGGACAAACACCCCAAGGCACACACACACCCTCTCCCTGCCCATCACATTCACAGCATCAGAAGCGACAAAGGAAGCATTTGTTTAACTCTGGGGGTAGGGGTCCTGACCTAGAGGGTTTGGTCGGTAAGACTGCTGAAAGCATATGGTGAGAAACTTTGCTTGAATCTGATATAGTTTGTTAAGTTAGGCACTAGTTGCACTTTATCTTTATTTTTCTTGTAATCATTTCTGACTTTTATGCCTCATTACTTGTACTCACTTAAAATCTATCTCTTTGTAATTAATTAAGTTGTTTTATTGTTTTATCTAAACCAATGTGTTTAAATTGAAGAGTTTGAAAAACTCCATTTGGGGTGGCAAGCTGCGTGCATATTATTTCTATTAAAGAGATAACGGACTTTATAGACATTTATATTGTCCGGGAGAGGGCTGGGCAGTACAAGACATATATTTCTGGGGGGAAATCTAAGACTGGGAGTGTGTTGGGGTCACCTGGCAGTATAACCGAGGCTGGTAAGAGCCAAGGTGTGGCTGGCTGGCTGCAGCCCACACAGACATAACTGGGAGTGATTTGAATGCTGGAGGCTGTTTGTGAGCAGTCCAGACTGGAGGCTACAGCAGCAAGGCATTGTAAAGGACACCCCAGGTTAGAGAGCCAGGATGACACAGCTATTCATCAGTCTGCATTGTAGCCTGGTATGTCACAACCAAGTAGCATGAATTTGCCAGCACTTTTACCACCAGAGTCTCTCTCGTTCCTGGAGAGCTCTGACACACATCACCTTATGCATGTGTCTAGTTCCCCAGCTCCCAGTACCGTTCTGGCCCACAGTAGCTTCTAGCTGTGCCGGTGTCTCGTCCCATCCAGCAGATTCTGGCCACAGACACACTCAGCACTGCCTCAGTTTCCCCAGGGTAAACAGTGAGTTCGCCCTCCTCGACCACTGAGTCTGGTCATAGCAGGCTTGTACCTGAGACCTTGGGTTTGACCCTGTTATATCATTAGAAAAAAATAACAAATCAAGAAAAATAACATATTCCCCCAGTCAGAATCCCAGAACAATGTTTAGTGCTCATAATGACTCGGGCTACAGAGTGAGTGGGTCCAACATACCCACAAGCTGTTTCTTTGCTAGCCCCTGATCAGGCACACCCTTATGTCCTTTTACTTGGGTTCCATGGGCGTGACTTGACCCTTTTCTTTTGTTCAAGCTGCCTGCATTCGTTCTGGTCAACAGGCTTCCATTGCACCAGCTCTGCCTCCTCACTCTGACTCCTGGCCTCCAGCTCTATCTGTCTCTCCTCCACAAGCAGGCTACTCCACTCCAGCCTCCATAGCTCTGGACCTCTCACCTTCACTGATACCTCTGCTAGATTGTCTGGGGAACCATTTGCTTGGTCTCCTGCCTGCCCTGTAGGAGAAAAGGGGACCCTTCTGACCTCCACCCCAGTTTGGAGCAGAAGCCCCATACTGCCTCATGGCCACCAGCTCTGATATCTTCTGATCAGCAGCTGACAGACCTTGCTGTGCTCACAGCTCTTCTAAATGCTTCTTGGGGAGCTTAGCATACATTTCTTTGCTCAGACTGCCTTTTCTGCTGCTTTATTCATCTTAAACTATCTTTTGTTCTGTTTCCTTTACCCAAAATAAACAAACAGAAAAAAAATAACACACTATTAGTTTGTACTTGGCTCCCTCACTTTTGAATCCATTAGGGTCGGTTTAGCAAGTGAACCTCAGTTTGCTGATATTGGTGTGCAATTTCTGTAACAATTATGGCATTGGGACATTTTAGGGACCACCCAGACTGGCGAGAGGGTCTGTCGTCACTTGCCCTGCAACTTTGGCGTACCTTATGCTTGTGGCAACTGGTGGCAGGAATTTGAATCATAGCTGCATGGCACCAAGGCACTTCAAAGTTACAGAGCAGGCAGTGACAGATTCCCTTACTGGTCTGGGTGGTCCCCAAACATCACAGCCTTGATTTAAGTCATCTGTGAAATTAACCTACCAGAAAGGGGTGTTTTGAAGCTTAGATAATTCATGTTTGTATAGTACTTTAAGATACTTATACATTCAAAAGCCTGGAAACTTTTACTGGTGAATAATCAGGGTGAAAAGAACAAACATTTGGCCAATATATACAATAACATGTAGAATTAGAGTGCTGAATTTGTGTCGGTGCTTCACGTTGTTGACCTTAGAAGGAAAATCTGCAATCACATTCTGAAAAATTAAAGATCCCAAAGTAATAGAAGGCTTATGAACCTATCAGAGCTCACGGTGTCCAGTTTGTTGCCAATTTAAAATCTGGCTCTGTACAAAGAGTAAATCCTTAAAATTGATGGATAATTCAGCTTTTTTGATATATGAAAAAAATATACATACATATACATATACACCCTGGTGTTAGGGTTAATATTTATTTTAATTATTTTTCCATTAAATATCATTTACTATCCCAGAATGCTCCACTAAATCTGTTGCAAAAAGTTATTTTTTTGGTCTCAAATATGTAATCAAAAGAGAAAATAATAATTTTCCCACCATCACACACATCAGAAGAATTGCATCCAGTTTTGGGCCCCTCACTACAGAAAGGATGTGTACAAATTGGAGAAAGTCTAGTGGAGGGCAACAAAAATGATTAGGTGACTGGGACAAATGGCTTACAAGGAGAGGCTGAGGGAACTGTGCATATTTAGTCTGCAGAAAAGAAGAATGAGGGGGGATTTGATAGCAGCCTTCAACTACCTGAAGGGGGGTTCCAAAGAGGATGGAGCTAGGCTGTTCTCAGTGATGATAGATGACAGAACAAAAAGTAATGGTCTCAAGTTGCAGTGGGGAAGGTCTAGGTTGGATATTAGGAAACACTATTTCACTAGCAGGGTGATGAAGCACTGGAATGGGAGGTAGTGGAATCTCCATCCTTAGAGGTTTTTAAGGCCCGGCTTGACAAAGTCCTGGCTGGGATGATTTAGTTGGGAATTGGTCCTGCTTTGAGCAGGGGGTTGGACTAGATGACCTCCTGAGGTCTCTTCCAATCTACTGTGATTCTATGAGTCTATGACCAGTCTTCCTTTGAAATCCCATTCTCCCCACAAAACCAACCCCCCAAATTCCACCTCAAACACATACAGAAGGGATGGGCAACCTTTGGCATGCCCATCAGGGAAATCTGCTGGTGGGCCGGGACAGTTTGTTTACCTGCAGCGTCCCACTGGCTGCGGTTCGCCATTCCAGGCCAATGGGGGCTGCGGGAAGAAGCAGCCAGCACATCCCTCGGCCTGCACCGCTTCCCGCAGCCCCCACTGGCCTGGAACGGCAAACCACGGCCAGTGGGAGCTGCAATCGGCCGAACCTGCAGATGCTGCAGATAAACAAACCATCCCAGCCCGCCAGCAGATTTTCCTGACGGGCCGCGTGCCAAAGGTTGCCGATCCCTGACATACAGCATGGGGAGATACGACAATAATGATATCCTGCCTAGTTGGCTAAAAGACTGAAAAAAAACCTCTCATCAAAACTTCAGCATCACCAGCTCTGGACTTAGTCTAGCATTCCTGGCTTCATGTGGATCCCCTGGGTATCTTCAAGGTTTCTGGGTGAGCCTTAAGCCTCATTCAGTAAAAGTGGAGAGGACCGCCATAGTTTTCCATTGAGATATGTGATTAACTGCCCCAGAGCTGCATTCCATAGCCTTTTCCATGGGAGGGGGTTGATTTAGAGCAGTGGTTCCCAAACTTGTTCCGCTGCTTGTACAGGGAAAGCCCTTGGCGGGCCAGGCCGGTTTGTTTACCTGCTGTGTCCGCAGGTTCGGCCGATCGCAGCTCCCAGTGGCCGCGGTTCGCTGCTCCAGGCCAATGGGAGCTGCTGAAAGCGGAGTGGGCCGAGGGACGTACTGGCCGCCGCTTCCAGCAGCTCCCATTGGCCTGGAGCAGCGAACCGTGGCCACTGGGAGCCGCGATTGGACGGACCTGCAGACGCGGCAGGTAAACAAACCGGCCCGGCCCACCAGATGCTTTCCCTACACAAGCGGCGGAACAAGTTTGGGAACCACTGATTTAGAGCAATGAATGCAAAAGACGTGCATAGCAGCCAATCAGAGAATTTTCGGATATGACGGCTACCTGGCTTATTAGAATGTACTTGTGAACTACCTCAGAAGAACAGCACTGGAGCAGCAACTGGGACCAAACACTACCACCGAAACGTCTAAGAAAGCAATGGGCCTGATTCCCCATTGCCTTACACTTGTACAGTCATTTATATCTGGGCAAAAGTGGCCATTAAATGCTAGTAAATCACCCACTGCTCAGTTTTTCATGACATTGTGTTGGGTGATAGCACAGTGTTATTGCCAGTCCAAATGTCTACAGGGCATGCTCCCCTCAGCTTACTTCACCTTATCATTATAAGTCACAAAACATCATGTTCAGCAGTCCCATCATGGCTCTGCCATGGTCTCTCACAGTCCATCAACCTTCTACTTTTCCACTTCCCCTTTTTCTTGGCCTTCCTTTAAAAAAATAACTGTGTAGCAGGTCATTCTGTCATGTATCTGTGTTACACTTGAGTCTATAAATTCTGTTTGCCTTCTTTAACCACTTAAGACAAGCAATGATGCAACAGGATTATTTTCTAATGAGAGGTCAAACCACTTCACTTCTTTGCAATTCTTCTACTGAAATGCCAGGGCGTGCCTTCTCTAACCACGGGAGACAAGCGACGATGCAAAGGGATTGTTTCCTAATGAGAGCTTAAACCATTTCAGTCCTGTTGCATCTCTTCTGCTCAAATGCCAGGGCGTGCTACCTCTACATATTCATAAAGATAGATTAAGAAATTTCTTAATTTTCAATGCAGCCAGGGATTTAACTAGAACCAGCCTCTCTCTCTCTCTCTTTCTCTTTTGTGCAGAGCAAATGGGAAGGATCTCACAGACCATTAAGCAGGCAGTTCAAGTCATAAAGTGCAGCACTGAAGCACTCTCACTCTGGAGGAGCAGTGGGTTTAATTTGCCACTGATGTGCTTACAAAACTAAAGGCTTGGCAAAGCTTTTACTTAGGCATCTCTCAGTTTGTACAGACTGGTAAAATTACTTCAGGGAGCACAGCACTGAATGTTGTTGGGTTTTTTTAAGTAATGTTGTCATTGCCAATCTTTAGTCTTTTTGGAAATTAGCTTAGCAGCAAATTCCTCAACCAACATAAAAGCCATAAACCACACTCAAAGGCAGGCATGCTGTAACCTGTAAGCTTTAGTCTTATGTCCAGGTTAAGTCTCCATAGCCATGAATAGTGAACTAGATCCTTAGCTACTGTAAATTGATATAACTCCATTGAAGTCAATTGAGCTCTGTCAGTTTATACCAGCTAAGGATTTGGCACAATATTTTTCATGAAGATATTTTCCATTAGTTAAAAAAGGATTTGATAATACACTGAAAATCTCTTATGAATCAGTGACTTTTGAGGGGTTTTTTTTAAACTCAGTAATATCCAAGGTAATTTATGTACTATACATGTTAGTTTGAGTATAAATTGTCCAGCTTTCATTTTTCATTATTTTTTCCATTGAAATTTCACTTTTTGAAGAAAAAATGTGAATTTAAGTTTTGTAGGGGGTGGGGGCGAGGGGCTTGATACACTTACAATTCTGGTCAGAATTTTTCAAAAAACATTTTGATCAACTTTTACATTTAAAAAACTTCTGAAAAATCAGTGTCAAATTTTGGGGGGGAAATCAGTTTTTTTTTTTAAAAAACAGATTTGCAGCCAACTCTAATACACACTTTGAAATTGATTTGAGATACAAAATGTAAAGTGGTGATGGTACAAATTATCCTCTGATGTTCCTTGATCCTGGAATCTGAGCTGTGTGAGACAACCCTGACCCTTATGCAGAATCTCAAGGAAGTTAACAGGGCTCCATAGAATTATAGGTGTGAGGGCCTCAATCTTGGCTAACACCAAGTAGTGAACCAAGTACTTCCACAGCTAAAAAGCACCAGTCCCTGCAGTTTGAGCCAAACAGGCAAGTTCTCTAGCAGTGGATCCTCTGTGGATCGGGCACAGAGGTGAACACACATTGACCAGTGGGTTATTCGGGGACCAAATGGGACGATCAGGGCCTAAACTAAGGGGCCTAAACACTGGACCGGTTGGGTTCCACTGGTGCAGCTGTAAGGAGAAATTGGCAAAATGAGTCTATGGCATATAAAGAAATCTGGCCATCTCAGCAATAATAACCTAGTTATAATTATTTTGTGACACACATATCTCATTTTGGGGAATACAGAATAATTATATTATACATGAATTACTGTTATGTAAAGATTAACCAGCAATATTGTAGGTGCTTTACAGAAGATAGGTAAAGAATTGCTATGATTCCTGCCCCAAAGAGTTAGAAAGCTCATTTTAGGCATGGTACAATGAGTGAGTGTAATACACAATAGAGAGGCGATGGAATAAGGAAAGACAAAGGTTACAGTGATATATTGTACATTTGCCTATTATTGCTGAGTATAAAATATTACACTCATACTATACGGGTTTACCACAGGAGACGTCAAGGTGCCACAGAATCCTGCTAATAATTTTAGGCTACTGTTGTGCCTTTGCTTTTAGAGTATGAGGAAACTACATGGACATAGTTGAAATACCTGTGTCTACTAACTATATACAAACATATAAGGCCTAGGAATATAATTGTATACACTGTTGCTCTGCTAAGATCTAGTGGCTTCTGCAACAGAAGACAGAGTGGCCAGGTAGAGAGCTCCCAAACTATTCAAATGGATAAAACCCAATACCTATACACTACAAATACAAAATCTAGTTTAACATACTAAGAAGACCCAGACTCCAGTTATGCACTGAGTACTGTACTAGTGGTCCCCATGCCTGTGCAGAGACCCACTGAGGCCAGACAGATTCTGCATGGTGCTCCACTGACTAACACCAGCTGCAGATTTGCATTGCTGTGAATGAAACTACAGCTTTCCTTCATTTTATGCATGCATGGAGAAAGTGGTTTGCTGCTAACATTAAAAAAAAAAAGCAAACCTTATAAGGATGGACTGAAAAAAAGTGGTTTGAAAAAAATATTTTTATACAGGTTTATAGATGATGAATGAGAATGACAGAAATAATAAATGAGGACATTAGATCTTTTGAAGATATTTAATTTTTTTTTCTTTTTTTTGCATACAACGGCTCACTGCTGTGATGCTGTCTGTATGGAGTATAATTTTAGCTTGGCTATGTGACAACTTGGGAATGCAATATGCTCATGCTTTGCACAAATGACTATATAATGTTTCATTAAGGACTGCAAATACCCATCAACCTAATCACAAAAATGCTGTTTCAGTGGGTTTAGGCCTTTTAAATCTGGGCTATGATGACAGGGATGAATGTGGCTTTTTTGTATTAACAGTTGCCATTGCTATAACACTGAGAAAAAGATTTTTTTTTAAATTTACTGTCCCTTCTGTTGCCCCGATGTAGCAGATCAATGCTACTGACCAGCCTTCTGTACAAAAGTTCTTAGATGGCTGCAGCTATGAATGAAGAATGCATTTCTTCACACATCTTCTTTCACCATCAGCTTTCCGGTCTACTTTGGAAATCATGTTTGCCAGAGATCACAGGGCACTAAGGGAAGCAGAGGATAAGTTAGACATCTGACATGCTCTAAGGACTGGGGAGGCCCCTGAGCAGCTCTAGAATATGGGGAGCACAAAGGTGGTTTACACATGGTTTTGCTTCTGGCTCAAGTGCAGGAGTGAGGGTAACAGAGTCAGACCCAGACTCTACAAACCAGTGGAAAGACCTGGCCTATTAATGGAGTTGCCTGTCTAGAGGCTGTACTCTGCAAACCACAGCATCTGAGACTTGTATTAGAACATTCAAATGCCGCCCGCAATAGCTCTGACAGGGAGATCTTTCCTTCTGGCTGAACTAACCAGCTTAACTCAGCAGAAAGTCTGCTTGGATCAATACCTTCCCTTTCGAAGCCTGCCTTCCAGAGTCAGTACACTCCCTGCCAGTTTCTGTGTTTGCCAGCTTATACAGTAGCCGGTTAATGGGAGTCTTCCATCTTGCTATGCAATAAATTCCTCATTAAACACATTTGCACACAACATTAAGTTATTTCATCCTTCCAGCAATCTCTTCTGTACTCTTTAGTTATGATTTGCTGTTGTTTGGTGTGGAAGATTCCAGCTTTTCAGCTTTGTTTCTTCACTTTTCTTGGTGTAGACAATGAATATAAAATGGGGGTGGGGAAGGGGGTCTCATATGTTTCCTGTTTTAATTTCCCTTCTCACCCAGTAGCCTTTAACTAAAAGCTGTACTTTCAATATTTTCTTCATCACGTTCCTTCTTTTTTATATACAATGGAACTTTAGTTTCACTTTGGCTCAAGATCAATATTTCAAGTACATCCATATCTTTGATATATAGCATTTAGCTGGCAGAGAGTATAAGAAGCAATATATTATTTTCCTCTAAAAAAGAATGGGAATCTGATCTGGAGATTACCCACTAAGCGGTTGTGAGGATTTATTTGAATTCCCCTAAGAACCTGTTAGTATATAATTTGTTGCTTAGGATTTATTACCTTCCCAAGAGATTTCATTCAATGTGTAAGAACATTTCCCTGACATACCCAAGATGTGTGGTTCTGGATGGGTTTTCTTGTCTATATGATGTTGAGCTGACCAAGCTGATATTTGGGAGCTTTGTTTGCGGGGGGGAGTTGGTTTTGGTTTTATTGGACTTTGCATTACTTGTCTCCATTAGCTCTTTCAAAGCAAGAGCAATATGCCATATCCCTTGGCTTTGATTGAACTGCCGTTACAGATTTATCTTTGTTAAAAATGCAGCTGAACACACTGATAATGTTATTTGCTGTCACAAATCTCTAAACTTGGTTCTCATTGAATGATAAAATTCCACAGTGAGTTCACAGGTCACTTTGTACTTGTAGAAATCATCTTGATTCTATTTTCTTATCTATTGCATTGTTTATCTTTGCCACATTTACCTTTATACATTGGGATGGTCCCTTTAAAACTGGATGTTTGGGGGATTATTGATATTCTGTTGAGTTACTGTTTGTGAACGTACTTTGAAGCTGCAAAGATCTATATATCCAGTACTGCCTAGCCTTAGGGTAACCAGCACCTCAGAGCCATATTTTGGTTCAGGACACTGAAAGCCTCATTGATGCCCATTGACTTCTCATTTACTTCAGTGGATGTTGGGTCAAGACCTTACTGGGCACTAGATTACTTAAAAAACTGTAGTGGAGAAACTTCTGGCAGAGGAATAGAGAGCCAGGAAATACCATGAGGGCCAAGTAACTGCCTCTGGGATAAGATGGACTTGGAAGATGACAAACAGGCAAGGGGTACTGCCTCTGCACCACGTAGATTCTCGGGATTCCTGGGAAAGACAAGGCCCATGCTGCAAACTCAAAACTCTCTCCCTGCTGCTCTGCTGCTTCTCCCTCCCCCATTAAAACAGCTTTTTCAGGAAACTACTGGGGAGTTGGAATTTGGGACATGGAGGATGAATGCTTTGCAAAATTTACTAAAATTGAGTTGCAAGATGGCTAGTTAAAGAGACATTTCAAAAGAATTTACAGGAACAACAATTAAGAGAGTGCAAGACAACAAAATGGCTGCTTCTGCAAGAGGAAGACAAAGTACAATATGATTTAGCATCAGCAGCCCTCACAACGTGGGATTTAGGATGGGAAAGAGTTTTAGATTATGTCTCAGATCATAATGGCGAAAGGAAATTTACCTCATATCCATGATCTGGGTACAGCACTTGGAGAGTGAGAGTTTCAGTTTTACTGGGCAATGTCCAGCTAATAAGATTCACATCCAGAAGCCAGCTGGAAAGGTGCATGGAAGGTGGGTGAGTCACATCATTTTTTATTTTGCAAACTGGGGAATCCTCTGCTACCACTCACCACTTTGATCCCACAGGTTCTGAACCAAGTACAGGGAGAGAAACAGAATAAGAGATTGGGAGAGTAAGGGCAGGTCTATACTAACCCCCCAATTCGAACTAAGGTACGCAACTTCAGCTACGTGAATAATGTAGCTGAAGTTCGAAGTACCTTAGTTCGAATTGACCTCGGTCCACACGCGGCAGGCAGGCTCCCCCGTCGACTCCGCGGTACTCCTCTCGCCAAGCAGGAGTACCGCAGTCGACGGTGAGCACTTCCGGGTTCGACTTATCGCGTCCAGACAAGACGCGATAAGTCGAACCCAGAAGTTCGATCGCTCGCCGCTGAACTACCGGGTAAGTGTAGACCTACCCTAAGAGCTGGCTTTCTACGTTGGTAGAGACATTATTAGTCAATTTAGTGACTCTCAGGAATCCAGTCAAAGGTGATTTAATCCTATCCGCCTGGCTTCAGACCACAATTCCACATTTGCAGTGGTAGGGATAAGTGGCTAAAGGATATAAGTCTTTCTCCGCAATCACAATTTTACTGGGATTTGGGAGAACTAACATTAAAATAATTTTTAAAAATAGCTTCCATTTGGATGATGTGGTTGAGGCTCTGGATAGTTTGAAAGCTGTAATTTCTGTAATGTATTAATTTCCTAGTGTTTTGCATTTTAAAAAGTTTATCCACATCAACCTTCAAACTAGCCTGAGGTTCAGTTATAGCAGGGTTATCTAAATTGAGAGAATTAAAATGATTCCTTTGTGGGTCTTAACTCTAAAGACCTACAGTTCCCAAATATGAACACATTTAAAGGATCAACATTTTGCTAAATTATTTAAACTCCTTAGAGGACCATAATATACAAATATGAATATTAAAACTATTTTTTTCTGTTCATTCAGATTAGTTGTAAGAGCTGTGTTATAATTGATCCCCGGTCATGGACACTGTTTACACCCATTATGGGGTTGCATGTTACATATGAAAGTGCTGTGGAACTAAATCTAAGAGCTTGCAAAAAACACAGGCCTCAACCTCTTGAACCAAGGGGCATCTCCCTTAGCTAGCAGTAATTGTACACCTCTTTTTGTTTCTGGTCATGAGTGGGCACATATAGACACATGTAAATAATGGAATCATACTGTAGCTCACTATTCTAAGTTGTTGCTATTATGAAGGTTATAACAGCTCTCCTTCGCCAGCCTCTTTAATTTCTATTCCCTGCATTTACTAGTGAACAATTAATCACAGTTTTAGCTCCTACATTCCTTCACGCAACCATCTTCTCTCCCTAACCAAAAAAAAGAAGAGATAAATGACAGTTAACCTGACTGCATGTTAACCCTTACCAAGGAGCCCCTGGTGCAATGGAGTTCAGTTGCTATTTTAGGACTGTTAAGGAACTGAATGCAGCATCCTTTCTGACAAATGGGGTTCCACTGGGACTTACACAAGTGCTGCTAAAGCAAATCCTGGAGATGCAGTATCTATGTTTGGAATAAGATGAGGGTAGCAAAGTGCTGCTACAAAATACTGCATCACCAGTCTTTGGACTGCTGCTGTGACTTATTTACTTCAAAGTAGGGCAGAAAATCTCTCTCTCAAGACTTCCTGTGTACTATAATAGCACTGCTCCGACTAAGCACATTGCTATTCAGCAATATGATAGTCTGCCCTCTAATGGTTAAAGGCCTGAAAGCTGATAACAGCAAGTAATTCCACTACTACAAGCTACTGGAGCTGAAGTGGCAGAACTACAACTTTGGGTTCCCCATTCAAGTCCCAAGTGTGACAGCTGTTTAAGGACTAACAGGACATGTATGAGATAAAAAGTAGTGATCTGCTGCAAGGTGACTCACACAATGAGGTGTTGCTGAGAGGCTTCTAACATGCTGCGACTTTGTAAAAGATCATGGATTGCTGCATGATTGGCTCCTCTGTAATTAAAGCCAGGACATACAGCTAATGCTGCTCAGTCTGTTTTAAAAAGACCAGCCAGATTTTTAAATATTGGATATCCAACCGGTACCTGCAAAATATGTGCATACACCTTGTGACGGGTCCCCCGGGTGCAACCTGGAACTGGGGTACTGCTGAGACCTCTGTCTCACTAGCCTGGACTCCCTCTCACACTGTGCTGCTGAGACAAGCTGCAGACCACTCCCAGTCCTGCACTTACACAGACCTTTACACAGGCAGGGACACACCCAGCTGCAGTTACATGAATGCTTCTGCTAAGTCACTCAAGAACTTCACCCCTTCTTGTCAACTATTGGGAATGGGCCACATCCACCCTAATGGAATTGGCCTCGTTAGCACTGACCTCTCACTTGGTAAGGCAACTATCCGTCTTTTCATGTGCTGTATATTTATACCTGCCTACTGTATTTTTCACTGCATGCATCTGATGAAGTGGGTTATAGCCCACGAAAGCTTATGCCCAAATAAATTTGTTAGTCTCTAAGGTGTCACAAGGACTCCTCATTTTTGCTGATACAAACTAATACGGCTACCACTCTGAAACCTGACAATAGACTGAGGCTCCAGCCAAAATACCCCAAGCTCCCCAGCCTAGGACTCTGGAGCTGTACTGATCTGCCCTGGTCAAAAGCCTGACCAGTATATGAGTTATTACCTAGTCCACCACTTCTACAAAGGAAAGTGGACATGCATTAACTCTTGCTCCTGAGCTGAGATTTTCCCCCAAGCACTTCACTCAAACCACACTGTTTTAAGTAAAATATAAAACAGATTTATTAACTAGAGAAAGATGGGTTTAAAGTGATTATAAATGATAGCAAACAGATCAAAGTAATTTCTTAGCAAATAAACAAAAACACAGTCTAAGCCTAATATACTAGATAGGATTTGAATTAACCAGTGTCTCACCCTGTTAGATAGCATAAACAGTCCACCAAGGTTTCATAACCAGTCAGGCTTCCTTCTTTCCTGTCTGGGACCAGCATTTCCCCCAGTTCAGTCTTTGTTCCTCAGGTGTTTCCATGTGTTGTCTTGTGTGGGGAGTGAAGCCACTTGGTAATGTCACTTCCCCTTTTAATAGCTTACTTCATATGATGGTTTCATATATTTTTTGTTTTCTTTTTTGTTTTGTTTTCTTTGTTTCAAGCCAAGTTCCCAGCCCAGTTTGTAGAAAAATACAGGTACCAAAATGGAGTTCAGTATCATGTGATCTAGTCATATGCCCTTGCATACTTCGATGAGTGATGGCAACCATTATCCATAGGCTGACTGAAGTGTCCCCAGGACGGTTCATCAGGTGAAGATAAGCTTTCCCCATGGCCCATTGTCATTGTTGATGGGCCATTCAATTTCAATAGAATCATAGAATCACAGAATATTAGGGTTGGAAGAGACCTCAGGAGGTCATCTAGTCCAATCCCCTGCTCAAAGCACCAACTAAATCATCCCAGCCAAGGCTTTGTCAAGCTGGGCCTTAAAACCCTCTAAGGATGGAGATTCTACCACCTCCCTAGGTAATCCATTCCAGTGCTTCACCACCCTCTTAGTGAAATACTGTTTCCTAATAGCCAACCTAGACCTCCCACACTGCAACTTGAGACCATTGCTTCTTGTTCTGTCATCTGCCACCACTGAGAACAGCCCAGCTCCATCCTCTTTGGAACCCCCCTTCAGGTAATTGAAGGCTGCTATCATATCCCCCCTCACTCTTCTCTTCTGCAGACTAAATAATCCCAGTTCCCTCAGCCTCTCCTCATAAGTCATGTCCCCGAGCCCCCTAATAATTTTTTTTTTGCCCTCCGCTGGACTCTCTACAATTTGTCCACATCCCTTCTGTAATGGGGGGACCAAAACTGGGTGCAATACTCCAGGTGTAGCCTCACCAGTGCCGAATAGAGGGGAATAATCAGTTCCCTCGATCTGCTGGCAATGCTCCTACTAATACAGCCCAGATTGCCATTGGCTTTCTTGGCAATGAGGGCACACTGCTGACTCATATCCAGCTTCTCGTCCACTGTAATCCCCAGGTCCTTTTCTGCAGAACTGCTGCTTAGTCAATCGTTCCCCAGCCTGTAGCGGTGCATGGGATTCTTCCTTCCTAAGTGCAGAGCTCTGCACTTGTCCTTGTTGAACCTCATCAGATTTCTTTTGGACCAACCCTCCAATTTGTCTAGGTCACTCTGGACCTTATCCCTACCCTCCAGTGTATCTACCTCTCCCCCCAGCTTAGTGTCATCTGTGAACTTGCTGAGAGTGCAATTAATCCCATCATCCAGATCATTAATAAAGATGTTGAACAAAACCGGCCCCAGGACCAACCCCTGGGGCACTCTGCTTGATACCGGCTGCCAACTAGACATCGAGCCATTGATCACTACCCATTGAACCTAACAATCTAGCCAGCTTTCTATCCACCTTCTAGTCCATTCATCCAATCCATACTTTTTTAACTTGCTGGAAAGAATACTGTGGGAGACCATATCAAAAGCTTTCTTAAAGTCAAGATATATCACATCCACCACTTTCCCTATATCCACAGAGCCAGTTATCTCATCATACAAGGCAATCAGGTTGGTCAGGCATGACTTGCCCTTGGTAAATCCATGTTGACTGTTCCTGATCACCTTCCTCTCCTCCAAGTGCTTCAAAATAGATTCCTTGAGGACCTGCTCCATGATTTTGCCAGGGACTGAAGTGAGGCTGAAGTGAATAGGCCATTCACAGTCTTACTACTTACTAGCTTTTGTTTACAAACATTTATTGAAGAGTATTTTAAATGCTGTTTAAAATGCTTGCTTGTTTGTAATAAATGTAAATATTTGTATGCTATGCAATTCTGTGGTATTCTGTCCTGGACTGTGACTATGAGCTAGCGATAAGATTTTAATTCAGGTTTTAAAAATAATGGCCCTGGGCCAATGTAATACTTTTTGGAAAGACCAAACACTGGCCTGTGTTTCACCAAAGAATTAAGTGGAAGTGCAGAAAGGGAAGTATAATAATTATATACATAATTTGCCATGATATCCCAGTTGCATATACATACAGAAACAGGATTTTGCACTGAAATCAACTTTAACAGCAAGGGTCACAGACAGCGATGACTACCATGACTGTATAATCAAAAAATCTGTCACAAAAATATAATTTGGGTCTGTTGCACTCAAGGGAACTCAATCTCATCAAAGATCATGAAATTTTACAGTGGTCTCCTATCCTGTGAAACCTTTGTGGTCTGCATCAGGGTAATAGGGAAGTATCTTGGGGAAAGGAAATTAAACATGAATCATCTCACACCATACATATTGGCACAGGTTACTGAAGAAATCTGAATTCAGAATAAGTCAGTTTAAGGCAAGTAGTATTTTCCGTCTTACCATCTTTTTTCAAAGCCAGTGCAGTAGTAAATTATAAGCACCGAAGAGTTCTAAGATCAGAAAAACTTTAAGATAACTATAGTGGAATGATTGACAGGGGGAAACATGATACGTTCTCTATTGAAAAAAAAATTCAAGCTACACTTTTTATATTGCCTTGCCTTAAATATAGCTGAAACTTTGAATCTCATTGTTAAGGTTGAAAATAAAGTGGGTTTTGAATATATTTAATAAATATTTGACAGTTTGGAAATTTCAAGAGCCCTCTATTATTGCATTTCTGTTCCCCTTGTACTTACTTATTAACTGTGATTAAATCACCCGTTAACCTTCTCTTTGATAAGCTAAACAGATTGAGCTCCTTGAGTCTATCCCTATACGGCATGTTTTCCAATCCTTTAATCATTCTCATGGCTCTTCTCTGAAGCCTCTCCAATTTTTCAGCATCCTTCTTGAAGTGTGGATACTGATTTTTTTTTAAATCCTGAGCACCAAGCAGCTCCCACTCACCTCAGTGAGAGTCCCCAGGTGCTCAGCATTTCTGAACAATCAAACCAGTTATTCAGGAGCACACATGGTGATTTAGGAGACTAACTTTAAGCTCCATTTTTGATCAAACTTGGCCTAATACATTCAATTCAATGTATTATTTAAATAATTATAATAAACAGGGGATAACATTTTCAAAAGTGCCTACGTGACTTAGGTCCTACGTCCCATTTTCTATGCTCCTAAGTCCCACTGACTTTCAATGAGAGTTAAATGCCTAACCAGTTTAGGAGCTTTTGAAAATCTCACTAAGCACATATTTGCATCTTTAGGTGCTTTAACATCTGTGAAAATCTAGCCCTTAGGAACTGAAGTCAAATAAAAAAACCAGAATTTAAAATCTTTGGCTGTAGGTAATGGTTGGTAGCTCAAGGCGTTGTATTTAAGCAGGGTTCTTCATGTGTATTCTCTGGAATATATGTGGAGCAAAGTCACCTTATGACCTCTGTTTCCTTCAAAAGACTTTTCTAGGACTGACAATTTAGAAGATATCACAGTCGCAAAATGAGGGAGACCATGGGGTATGACTTTGTGGCCCAGTAGTTACTATGCCTGCTAAAGTCTACTTCTGCTAATTGCTGTCGCTTCCAGTGCTTTGTACCAGATTACAGAGAAAAAGCATTCTCTCTAAAGAGCTTCATATGCTCTTAAACTGTTTATTTTATAGTCAATGTCAAAATAATTAGTTTCTTAAAGTCTTTGGTGACATCATGTATAGCGAGGGAAAAAAGTGATCATAGTCAAGAAACAGTCCCTTGGAAAAATATCACGAAACATTTCTTCAGTATAATGCATTGTCTATTATGTCAGCTACTCAAATTTCATTAAAGCTAATTCTGTCTCCTGTAAAGGTTTATACAGCACTATGGCATAGCCAATGGTTACAAGAAAAGCAGCTGACAAAACTATTTAACTAGAACATACTGTGCAGCTACCAGAACTGCCATTAAGTGTTCACAATATTCCTTTGTCAACACCACTGCTCTTACCCACAATGATTGCTACTTTTTTGCCTGATAATCTTTACTGAACTGTAAAAAGCAACAGAGGGTCCTGTGGCACCTTTAAGACTAACAGAAGTATTGGGAGCATAAGCTTTCGTGGGTAAGAACCTCACTTCTTCAGATGCAAGGCTAACTACCCACAATTCCTCTAGTGACTTGCATCTGAAGAAGTGAGGTTCTTACCCACGAAAGCTTATGCTCCCAATACTTCTGTTAGTCTTAAAGGTGCCACAGGACCCTCTGTTGCTTTTTACAGATTCAGACTAACACGGCTACCCCTCTGATACTTTACTGAACTGGTAAACTTCCAGCTTTTGGGGGCACCAAGATCTGATTTTCTACCCTGACAATCTCTCAGCAATGCAATTATTGGATAGGCAATAAGCCAATGGGCACTAAAATGTCTGTGTATGTATGTGTGGCTATCTGGGGTGAAATCTTGGCCCACTGAAGTCAATGCAGTGGCAAAGCTGCCACTAATTTCAAGAGGGTCAGGATTTAACCTCTGATCTATGTATGGATATATGTAGAAGCCCTGTGCAAAGGCTCCAGAGGGGACAGAGCTCTGTACTTCCTTTGTTGGTAAAGAGGGAAAAGTGCTGCCATAGAAAGGTTCATTTGCATAGGCTAACTACCCACAATTTCTCTAGTGATACTTGGGAAGTCACCATATATTTGTACTAAGTATTTTGAGGGGTAGTGGGCTCCCAGAGAGGCTCAAAGAGGGAAAAGTGTTCTTATCTTATAGCAAAGAGCTCATTCAAGTAGTCAGGGTTCTGCTTGGGAATCCTGTGTGTTCTTAGCCCCCCTTCCGTGACGGCTTTGTTGTGAGAATATGCACAGGACAGTAACACAGCTAATTGGACACCAGTGGGCACCTGCACCTTAGTAAAGATTAGTCACTAACTGGGGTTAGATGGTGACCTGGCAAGGCAAGGAGTTCCCTTGGAACAGTAGACAGACCTGCACAGGCCATTCAGACTACTGCTACTTGCTGATCCAAACTGGTGAGAAAGCGCATTAGTATAGAATGCAGTTTCTAGCCCTACCAGTTCACAAGGTGTTAGATCATAAACCTCTCATGAATCCAAGACTGATTATTATCTGCATGGGCCTCAACCTTGGGTAGCTTTGGGGGAAATTCCACGTTCCAGGGAAAGAAGGAAAAGTTTGGGTTGTTTACATTTTGCATCTTCAAGTATTTGAGTCCACAGTTTAGGCATCATAGTTGTCTGATTTGTGTGTGCAATAAGATTCTTAAATGTCACAAAAGCACATAAATGATACCTAGAAGTAGTTTCATCCACAACTGAAAGGACGGCTCCTATCCATTCATTTAAGTTACAACACAGACATAATGCAATATTCCTATATAGACTTAAATAATTTTTTTAAATAAAAAATGCCTTGAAGTATAAGGTGGGATAATTCTCTTATTCATCCACAAAGGACAATTGACAGTGGGATTAATCTTTCAAGAGACAAAAATATTTAAAAAAACAAGTGTGTGGAAAATGTATTGTATGATACTCACGAGGTTCAGATATGGGCATTTTCCAAACAATGAACAATAGTAGGGTTGTCTTCGATTCTGTTTGGACCATTATGTTTTCTGAACATTTTGGATCACATTCAAATATTGCGTAAGTAAATGCAGCTCCACTGGCTTCACTGGAGTTACCTCTCCTTCACCTAGGTCTGAATTTTGCTCTTTGACATTTTTCCTCTAGGCTTCATTAGCTACAGCAGGGGTTCTCAAACTTTTGTATTGGTGACCCCTTTCACATAGCACACCACTGAGTGTGACCCCCCCTTATAAATTAAAAACACTTTTTTATATATTTAACACCATTATAAATGCTGGAGGCAAAGCAGGGTTTGGGATGGAGGCTGACAGCTCACGACCCCCTCAGGGGTCCCGACCCCCAGTTTGAGAACCCCTGAGCCACAGCAAGGAATTCTACTGCTAGTAATCCTATCACTCTTCTTTTCAATGTCTGGGTGCCACTCCTTAAACTGGATGTATTGCTGCCAAGAGGTAGGTGTGTAAGAGAATTTGTGTCTGTGCTGCTGAAGAAGAGGATGAACCTGAATATATCCAGGCTGTTTGAATTTTCCAGCGGGATTATGTGGAGCTAGATTTGGTTATTTAGTAGATTCATCTTCTTCTTTAGAATATTCCTATGACCTATTGGAAGGTTCCTCCTCCCCACACATTTTTTTTAAATGTACTGCACTGAATATAAGCCTTAAACTTGATCTCCATGGGACATCTCTGCACACTACCAATATCAGGAATGCTTTTTTTTTAACTGTCAGTTACAATGACAAATCATATCTCTCCCCAGTGCATTTTTAAGTCACTCCTTTTTTCTTGTTATTCATAAATCCTTACTTGCTGGTAAGTCTTCTTGTGACACTTTATTAAGTGTCATTTTACAAGCCTGTTCTGATAATATAACCAGTATCTCTGAGTTCCTTCTATCCGCTATTTCTGTGATAGTAGAACAACCTTTCTAAAAGTAAGTTAAACAGATTGGTAAAACACTTTTTTAAAGATTTCAGACAGACTCCAGTACTGTAAAAAATGACTGGGGGTGGAGGGTTTAGGCAGCAAAGAGGAATAACGCAGTCAAAGCACATTCCTCATATTCAGATACTATATGTTGCAAATGAACTTTTTGTAAAGGTCAGGCATTCATTTTGGGTGTTGTGTAGATGGGGCTGAGGAAGCAGTGATGTGGATTTAGATAAGATTTAAAGGGGGGGTTCGGATTTGGGTTTGAAGTAAAATAAGGGCTGGGATTTGTGTTTTTGTTGATAGAGCTGAAACTTTGCAAATGCCTATTCAGAGATGTTAACTGCAAGTGAACAAGAACTGGAAAATAGGCTTCTTCAGCGTTTCGATCTATAAACCGAAACTGTGGGGACAGGTTTAGGTCTGGGGATTTAAATCCACTCCACATTCAACTAGGTTTGGAGTCAAGTTTTTTCTTTCGACCAGTTTCTTCCATCATATTGTTACTTTCTATTTTAATCACTGCTCTAAGATAACAGAGTTTAGCTGTAGCACTCAGAACAGCTAATGTAGCATGCTGAGACCACCAGGAAGAGACCACTGCTCGTCTCCTAGAAGATATAAATTGCCTGAAAAGTCAGTATCAGCAGGAAGTGTGGAATTGAAAAGATGAACATCTAAGAAGCATGTGCAGGAAAAGAGAGACAACTGGGAGCAGCTGGAGAGAGGAAAATGGCCCAGAGGGAGGACCTATTAGAAAACACCCTAAGGGAAACTGACAGCCTTCAAAGCAGAGGCCTTTGTGCCTATTCTGAAACAAAGTTTCACTGCTCAGTCTGGCACACTTCCTCAGTGGGAGTGTTCACAAAATATCAGCCATGGATTAGGATCATTCCACTTGGTCAAAGTAAAGAGTTATTTGGGGGGGGGGGGGAACAGGATGATTGAACAAAGGCACTCTGGCCTATATGCATCTAACTCCTTTCCCCTTTCAAATAATCTTAGTTAAATCAGCCACATAGGCTCACTACTACATGTTGGCCTCTTGAAAAACTGAAGAAAGTTTGTATGAATGTTTGGCCTCCTAAAATTAATATATCTAATAAGCAAATCATTGGCTGGAGCCAAGTGTTGTATGAATTGCCTCACATAGTTCCACCAGTAAGGTATATGATTTATAATAATATGCCAGGTATTTCAGGCTGTGACCTCCAAGGACTGCCAGTCATGCAGTATCATGTGCCCACAGAACTCCTGAATTTTACAAAACTTCCCTGATACAAAATACATTCTGTAACGCTTTGCATGACTTGTAAAAAAAACCATGGCGCTAAGGATGCCATGAGTGCAGACTGTAGTAGTCACAGTAGTAGCTGGAAGCAGCTCTTTGATACGAGTCTATATACTTACACTGAAGGGAGGAGAAGGAAGGTCAGCTGGGTGGGTGGGGAATGAAAACTGTTGATATCTGAAAGTGAACTGTTGCAGTTGATACTAATGGTCTTACTCTATTAATAGGAAGTACCTTACACACAGCAGCAAGTAAAGAACATACTGTCAGAGACACAAAACCTCCACTACCACTCTCAGAACCCTCCATTGGAAAAGAGGACAGTAAGGTTGGATCAGAAAGCAGCAGCCCACATAGGCAGCAATGTAAGTTGCTGAGACCACATCACCCTGGGACATCACTCTTTGCATTGTCTCCTCCTTTTGATACAAAGTCAAACCATGGTTTTGTTCCTAACATTCAAAGCCTTCCATGTGTCTGGATCAAGACAGCTGAGCAAAACACTCTTTGTGACCAGGACCTCGCATGGCAGCTACATTGATCTGGAACAATGGAATTGTCAGTCATAATGGAGAGACGCTTGAGTACAAAAGACAACTTTCTTGCCCTTCCTCACCTATGGCTATGGAACTCATTGCTGGATAAGATTAGAATGGCCAGGATCCCCTTCTTACCACCTGCAGAACGAAATACAAAATTATAAATAGTCAAACTTTATATTAAGGTAATCATTTATGAACCTTTTATAAATGTTAATGCAAGTTATAAGCATGCTACTAGAAGTATGTGTTATACAGAAGGATACAAGAACATCATAAGGAGGTGTTACAGATCACTATAAGTGAGCTATTGACTTGTTGTACTCTAGGAATCTATAACAAGAGATTAACCATGTATTTAACCATCTGTTAATGATTTATTAGCCCTTTGTAAGCATATTTATATATGGAACCTTAATATAAAGTGTGATCAAAATATCATTCCACTAGAGGGTAAGAAGAGACAAAGTCATTTGTAATATTGAATTTGAAAGATGCTCCCATACTGTGGTATGAAGCATGGTACAAATACCTTGATAGATCATATAAATTCAGGGGGATAGGATCACAGGAATGGGTAAGCTACTCTGTGAGTGGCAAGGAAAGGCACAAGTGCACTCATATTTCCAGTTTTATTTCAAGTTTTGCCCATCCCTAGCTCACATGCATCCGATAATTTTAATAGAAACTTTCCTTCTACAACAACACCAAAAGTAACTAGTTAATGCTATCAGCCAACACAAAGTAAAATTTGTCTTTTTTAAAAAAAAAAAACAACTAACCCCAGCTTGGAGTGACTCAAAAAAATGGGAAAATTCAAATTTCTACATTATCAGTAGTGTTCAAGTTAAGGGCCCATTTTTGCCACCCTTACTCATACTCCCTGTCCCATTGATTTCAACAGGATCACTTGTGTAGTAAGATACTATTCAGCATGATCATAAGTGGAACAACTGGGCCCTGGGCCCTGAGGCATTTGCAGAGGGGGAGACCGTGACAACTGTAGATGAAGCGGCTGCGGATATCCTTCATCACAAAAGTGTTTTGAAAACACCTGCTACCTGGTGCGATCTGGTTCATGCCAAAGAAAAAAAGACATATTATTCTTCAGAATGTTTTTAAGGGGTAGGAATAAAAGCCACCATTGCCAGGGGTAGTTTTGCAGCATCCAGAGGGGAAATGAACTGGTCTATGATGTCACTCAATTTCCCCCATCACTTTGAACACTGAGTTTTGAGGAGAAGAGACCTCCTTAAAAAAAGACAGCAGAAATGAATAGACTCTGAAAATTATGTAAAAATAAAGAAGTGAATGTGCTGCCAGGCTTGTATACCAATCCTCATCTCAGAGTGATTTTAAAGCCAAATTATGAAGCCCCTGACAATAGGGTTTAATAATGAAAATGCATGCACAACCCTAACCATGGCAGTTTGAATGGCATCTCTGTAATACGGTATCTAACTGAGAGCATTCCAATCAGCCAGAACAGTGTGATCCACTGAGGAATCATGATCAAGTAGCTATTAGGCCAAACGGTATTGTCAGAATTCCTCAATTTATGCAGCTGCTTTCAGAGAACCGAGTCATGAAGCTTCCAAATATCAAAACGGTTCAATATCTAACGGAACATGTATTTAAGGAAAATTGGCCCCCAAATTACTGTTCTATAGTCATTTGTTCTTTTCCAGTTCATAGAAAGGCTAAAGTGGAAGTTATTTTTAAAAATTCAATATCGGGGGGGAGGGAGGGAGGGAGTCTGAAGTTTCCTTAGAAAAAAGTTCAAGTTTAACCAGCTGTCTTGCTTTTTGTATAAAGCTTGAATGTTAACTTGGATTATAAACTCAATGTTTTTTGTCTTCTTTTGTAGTTTTTTTCATTTGCATTTTGGACAATTTAGCAGCTGGCACAAGTTTAGGTATGAATTGTTCTTTCTTCCTTTGTGCCCAACTTTAAGCACGTGAGTAGTCCCATAAAGTTAGGCTCATGCATAAGTACCACACTGTGTCAGGCCTTAAATGAGGAGAGGGGAGTGTGAAATGCCTGGGTGAACTAGAATAAGGAGAGCATTCTACATATTGGTCATGGTTTAAAAAGAAATGCAAAGGGCAGCTTCTCGGCTGGTGTATATTCTCATAACTCCATTGACCTCAATGGAACTATGATAGTTACACCAGCTGAGGAGCTGCCCAGAGAGAATCTGTTCTCTCTCTGCCTTTACGTATACAGTGTTTCTTCACTTCACCTTTCAGGCTGGAATAACCTCTGCAAAAATGGCATGTACAAGGCATAAACAATGGGTGAAAAACCACTGTAACTAAATAGTCATTGTGAACTGTCATATGTCACCCATTTGTTGCTGCCAACTACTATATAGGCCCAATTTTCCTATCCTCATTCATGTAACTAGCCACACTGATTTCGGTGAAGGTATGCATGAAGTATGTATAACAGTGGTACAATATGGCTCGTAGGCCCAGATCCTCAAACATGCCATTTAGGTGCCTAACTTTCTTTGAGGATCTTGATCTTAGTGATCTGAACCAAATTTTCCTCAATCTCCAATTAGCCGGATCCAGTATTTCAGCATATTCTGAATCTGAATTAGATTGTATTTGGCAATGTATTCCTCTAACAGAGATTCTTGAAATGACACTCAAGGAGTTCCTGGAACAGAGCCGGAGAGAGATGATAAAAATCTTCCACAAAATTATTTATCTATACTGCACAGATTGAAGAAAGCTTTGTCCTTTTTTTTTTTTTATGGGACAGTTTAATCAGATATCTTTGAATATTCTGGCTAGAATAAAGTAAGCTTAATAAACATTCACTGGCTGAAAACTTCTTTGTAATAGCTCAATATTTGTTTCCTTTTCTCTTCTTAATGCCTTTGAAAGAAACCATTTGAAGCTCTGTGGTGTCTGAACTTCTCCTGCACTGAAGTGCATATAGAGATGAGAAGAAAAGCCAAGCTGACTATTGTGATCATGCTTTTCTTTTTGGTCCTAGAGATAAGGCTTTGCAGAAATCTGCTATGTGGTACTGAATTTAAGGAGATGAGTGAGGCAATGGCAGCAGGCTCCAGGCTTTCAGTAATACTGCTATATTTGTGTGGAGACACAATAATGGGGTGGATAAAAAACCTGCCTCAGTAGAAAATAAAGGGGCTAATCCTGCACCACTGAGCTCAATGGGAGTTTTGCCATTTACTTCAGTGGGAGCAGGATCTGTTCCAGAGAGATTTTGTACCATCATATAGTACACAATAGTATGAAAGTTAATAGATGCTAAGGGCCTGAGCCTCTCCTGCCTGCACCATGTGAGTTAGTAGTATTTTACACACACTTTGTACAGGTATAAATGGAAACCCAAGGGACAAGACAATACAATGGAGACTCAGGCCTTAGATTCTGTTCTTGGTATAAAGGTGTAAATCAACACCACTGAAATCCTGCCACCCTGTAAGAAGTGTAACAGATATCAGAGCCATGCCCACTGTCTCCTCTCTTTTATATTTTGCAGCTCAAAATATAGTCAAATATTTTATTTTTTAAGGAAAACAAAATCCCTTTAACAGACACATGTTTGCATTGAGATCTTCATCGATATTTTAAGATTAACAGTCTGGTCATTCATGAAATAAGTACACAGCCTATGAGTCAGCAGCATTTCCTTTCCGGTGCCATAGCCATGGTCTTTTGCAAGTCCACACAGGTCAAACAGACACAAAAGGGGCTAAATTCATCAGATAATTTATTCACAGCCAGTAATTTGACTTCTGCTACAAGCACTTTTCAATCCAAATATCATGTCTCCTGAACTAGGAAAAAGGAATATAAGACTATTAAACCACACAAGGGAAGCTTAACCTGCACACTGAAAAGCGCTGCACCAGCTTTCAGCGATCACTTCAGGACCAACTGGAGTTTTCAGGTTTCATTACAAACATGAAATTCAGCCCAGCTTTGATGAACTGTTCAACAAGGTTTGCAATCTGGATTCTGTTTCAAAGTGACTCTGGGATAGTTCAGAGTTTTGAATGACACCAAGCAGTTCTACATGTTTTGACAGGAAACCAAGTGACATCCAGAGTTTTTTAAAGAGTTTTGCTTTGAAATTTAAGGACTGTTCAAGCCTCAAACTCAAAACAAAACTCAGAAGGTGTGAACCAATGTGAATTGAACCCAAAAGAAACAGTTGAATTCTACCCAGTTCTAAAATAATATAAGCAAATATAAAAATGGGTCAGAAAAATAAAACCTTTTCATTTTGAATCAGGCCCATGATCTTGAAAATTATAGCAGAAACATTATAATTTCACTGCTTTTGTGAAATGCATTTATACATTAGTCTACTTTCTAATTCAAGCTGACCACATTGTTTGCTGTGAATACATTACCTAAGAAATGTATTCTTTTTTGTTTGTGAATTATTTACAAACTGACTTTGATTTCTATGGGCCAGATTCTGAGATGCTTACACTGAACGGCACTTTGTTTCATAAACAGTCCCATTTATTTCACTGGGACTATTTGTGGAGTACAGTGCTACTCAGTGTGATTAAGTCGATTGGAGTCTAGCCCTATGAATGTATTTGACATGTGTAATTGTTGGACAAAGTGCATACATGAACACATTTTTGCCTAAAGTGTTCATGAATTGCTCATTTCTACTATGTCTTCTTGGCTACTTGTGGCCACCTAAATCACATGATAGCATTTCTCCTCCATGACTGGATGACTAAAACTTTTAAAACCAGAATAAGCCATACTGGGTCAGACCAATGATCCAGCTAGCCCAGTATCCTGTCTTCTGACAGTGGCCGGTGCCAGATGCTTCAGAGGGAATGAACAGAATGTGGCAATTATTGAGTGATCCAACCCCTTTTGTCCAGTCCCAGCATCTGGCAGTTGGAGGTTTAGAGACACCCAGAGCATGGGGTTGCATCCCTGGCCATGTTGGCTAATAGCCATTGATGGACCTATCTTTCATGAACTTATCTAATTCTCTTTTGAACCCAGTTATACTTTTGGCCATCACAACATCCCCTGGAACCAAGTTTCACAGGTTGACTGGATGCTGTGTGAAGAAGTACTTCCTTTTGTTTGTTTTAAACCTGCTGCCTGTTAATATCATTAGGTGAACCCTGGCTTTTGTGTTATGTGAAAGGTAAATAACGCTTCCTTATTTACTTTTTCCACGTCATTCATGATTTAATAGACCTCTATCATATCCACCCCGTAGTCATCTCTTTTCTAAGTTGAACAGGCCCAGTCTTTGTAATCTCTCCTCATATGGAAGTTGTTCCATACCCCTAATCATTTCTGTTGCCCTTCTCTGCACCTTTTCCAATTCTAATGTGTTTTTTTTTTTTTGAGATGGGGCAACCAGAACTGCATGAAGTATTCAAGATGTGGGCATACCATGGATTTTATAGCAGCATTATATTTTGTTTATTATCTATCCCTTTTCCAATGGCTCCCAACACTGTTAGCTTTTTTTGACTGCCGCTGCACATTGAATGATGTTTTCAGAGAACTAGCCACAATGATGCCAAGATCTATATCTTGAGTGGTAACAGCTAATTTAGACCCCCATCATTTTGTACGTATGGTTGGGACTATATTTTCCAGTGTGCATTACTTTGCACTTATCAATGTTGATTTTCATCTGCCATTTTGTTGCCCAGTCGCACAGTTTCGTGAAGTCCCTGTGTAACTCTTTACAGTCAGCTTTGGCCTTGAGTAATTTTGTATCATCTGCAAATTTGCCACTTCACTGTTCACTTTGCTTTCCAGATTATTTAAGAATATGTTGAACAGCACTGGTCCCAGTACAGATCCTAGGGACCTTATTATTTGTCTCTCTCCATTGTGAAAACTGACCATTTATTCCTACCTGTTGTGTTCTATTTTTTAATCAGTTACTGATCTATGGAAGCACTTTCCCTCTTAACCTATGACTGCTTTGTTTACTTAAGAGCTTTTGGTGAGGGACCTTGTCAAAGGCTTTCTGAAAGTCCACTACATCCACTGTATCACCTTTGTCCACCTGCTTATTTACAACCTCAAAGAATTCTAAGAGATGGACAAGGCATGATTTCCTTTTGCAAAAGCCATGTTGACTCTTTCTCAACATATTGTGTTCATCTATGGGTCTGTCATTCTGTTCTTTACTGTAGTTTCAACCAGTTTGCCTGGTACTGAAATTAAGCTTCCTGGCAATTACAGTATCGCCCCTAGAGCATCTTTTAAATGGTGTTACATTCACGATCCTCCAGTCATCTGATCCAGAGGCTGATTTAAGTAACAGGATACATACCACAGTTAGTAGTTCTGCAATTTTATATCTGTGCTTCTTCAGAACTCTTGGGTGAATATCATCTGGTTCTAGTGACTTATTTAACAATTTGTTTCCAAACCACCTCTACTGATACCTTGGTCTGAGACAGCTCCGTAGATTTGTCACCTAAAACGAATCTTCCCCACATCTTCTGCAACTTCTCTGAAATGGCCTTGACTTCCTTGAATACTTCTTTAACACCTCGATCATCCAATGGCCCACTAATCGTTTGGCAGGTTTCCTGTTTCTGATATATGTAAAAAAAATTGTTGTTAACTTTTGTGTCTTTTTATTAGTTGTTCTTCAAATTATTTTTTGGCCTGCCTAATTATATTTTTACACATGCCAGAGTTTCCAATCTTTTCTATTTTCCTCAGTAATATTTGACTCCCAATTTTTAAAAGATGTCTTTTTGACTCTAATCGCCTCTTTTACTCTGTTTAGCCATGGTGGCTTTTTTTTTTTTTTTTTTTAGTGGTCCTCTTACTTTTCTGTTTTGGTTTTTTAATTGAGGTATACATCTATTTTGAGCCTCTATTGTGGTGTTTTTAAAAAGTTTCCTTGCGGCTTGCAGGCATTTTACTCTTGTGACTGTTCCTTTTAATTTCCATTTAACTAATCACCTCATTTTTGTGTAGTCCCCTCCCCTTTGAAGTTAAATGGCACTGTGGTGGGTTTCTTTGGTATTTTCCCCCCTACAAGGATGTTAAATTTCATTACTGTCGCTATTACCAAGCAGTTCAGCAATAGTCACCTCTTGGACAAGATTCTGTGCTCCTGTGCAAGAGGATTAAGTCATGAACTGCTGCTCCCCATGTGCCTTCCTGGACTTGCTGCTCCAAGAAGCAGTCTTTAATGGTATCTAGAAATTTTATCTCTGCATGTTGTGATAAGTGATATGAATCCAGTCAATGTGGGGATAGTTAAAATCCCCATTATTATTGGCTTTTCTGTTTTTGTAACCTCTCTATTCTCCCTGAATATTTCACAATCACTGTGATCATCCTGGTCAGCTGATTAGTAGCATATTCCTACTGCTACACTCTTATTATTCAAGATTGGGAATTCTATCCATAGAGATTCTATGGTACAGTTTGGTTCATAAGATTTTTACTATATTTGACTCTAGACTTTCTTTCACATATAGTGCCACTCCCCCATTAGCATGACCTACTCTGTCATTCCTATAGATTTTGTTCCCTGTAGTACTGTATCCCATTGATTATCATCATTCCACCAAGTTTCTGTGATGCCTATTAAATCAATATCCTTATCTAGTACTATGCACTCAAGTTCACCCATCTTAGTATTTAGACTTCTTGAATTTGTATATAAGCAGTTATAACATTTGTCAATATTTAGTTGTCTGCCTTCATGGGATGTAATTGAATGGGACTTTTTTTGTTTGACTGTTTCTCTTCAGTTCCTACCTGTATTTTACCAATTTCTATCCTCTCGTCCTTACTAGAATATAGAGAATCCCCTTTAATAAATCTTCCTCTAAGGGAAGTCTCTGTCAGAATCATGTGTTACACTGCACCTGTCTGCTTTGCTACAGCTCTTAATTTAAAAACTCCTTTACAACCTTTTTAATTTTACATATCAGCAATCTGGTTCTGTTTTGGTTTAGGTGAAACTAGGGTGACCAGATCACAGGGATGAAATATCGGAACGCGGGGGAGGGGGGGGGCGGAGCAAAAAAAACCCCAGCAGTTTCGCAGGGGCGCGGGGCATTAGCAGGCCCCAGCCACGCTGCCAGATCGTACACAGCACCCCAGCCCCGCGCGCTGCCCACCCCAGGGCAAAAGGTGGCCCTGATGCAGAGGGGGCTGGGGATAAAGAGGGCATCGGGGGGGACCAAGAGGAGGCACTGGGAAGCACAGGAGTCCGGGTGGGTGAGGGCGCACGGCTCCAGCGGGGCCCCGGGCAGGGCACAGGCTGGATGGGCGCAAGGAGGCAGAGCCCCGTAGGGGGACCGGGCGGGGACAAAACTGTCTCTCCCCTGGAAGCGGCTGCAGGAGCCCCCGAGCCCGGGGCTGGGCACGGGGCAGCGGCGGTGCATGGGAGCCGGGGACCCCGGGGGTGGCGCGGGCGTGCAGGGTGCCGGGACTGGCATAGCCGAGCCGCAGCGGCAGCTGGTCTCCCGAGCGGCTCCCCGGGGCTCCGGGCTGGGCAGCGGGCGGGAGCCGGGGCTTTTCCCAGCCCCGCGGAGCCTCCCACCCCCCGGCCCGCCCTGGGCACATGCGGCGCGTCCCGTCGCCGGCGGGGATCCCCACGCCTCTCCCGCTCGGCTGCACTCCAGCGGCTCCTTCCCGGCAGGGCGAGCCGCTGGAGCACAGCCGAGCGGGAGAGGCACGGGGCTCCCCAGCAGTGGCGGGGAAGTTTATGGGTTCCGGGGACCCCGGCCGGCTCCTCACCCCTGTCCGCCGGCCGCCCCGCCTGGGACAAGTCTCGCCCCCGCAGCCCCTCTCCGCCGCGTGTCTCCGGCGGCCCATGCCCCCAGGCCGCGCCGCCCATCCAGGCCAGAACCAGCCCCGGCTGCTGCCTGGACGCAGCCCGGGCCATGCCCAGCTAGCCCCCGGCAGCCACAGCAACTTTTCCTTCCCCTCCCGTGCTCCTGGTAGATGCCCGACCCTCCTTCCTCCATCCCCCCTCCACACATCCCTCCTCCTAACCTCCTCCCTCCATCCCCCTCACATCCCACGCAGCACCGCACGCTGGTGTCCGGCGGTCTCCCTACAGCTCTTGCGCAGCCGCCATACAGCTGATCAGCGGCACGCAAGCCTGGGAGGGAGGGGAATGTGGGCTGCGTGCTTGGGGAAGAGGCGGGGCCAGAGCAGGGATTTGGGGAGGGATCCAATGGGGGAAGGAGGAGACAGAGTCGGGGCGGGGCGCCGGAGCAGAGGGCAAATGTGCTTTTTTGTCCAGTGTCCCGACCGAACATCGGTCGGGACGCGGGACAAAGAAGCAAATATCGGGACAGTCCCGATAAAATCGGGATGTCTGGTCACCCTAGGTGAAACCCATTCTTACGGTATAGGCTCCCAGCTATGGGATTGTTTCCCTCTGGTCCAGCTTGATGCTCTTCCTCAAGTCTTTCATCCTCCTCAACAGCACAGAGGCTGTCAGCCTGGGGGTGAAACTGGTCTGCTGTGTCCCTTAAAGGCTAGTCTATGTACCTCTCTGTCTCTCTTCGCTCCTGCAGTTCAGCCACTCTGGTCTCAAGAGCCCATACTCGGTCTCTGAGGGCCATGAGTTGCTTGTATTGAATGCACACATATGTCACCTACTCACAAGGTAGGTAATTGTACATGCTGCATTCAGTGTAATAAACTGGGGAGTCCCCACTCTGCTGCTAGGCTTCTGCCTGCATTATTTTGATTCTTACTGGGGTGGGGGTTTGTTTGTTCTTTTCTTTGGGGGAGGGCAGTGGTTATTGGCCTAAGTTTAGAGTATGTTTGTTAGGTGCATCTGGCTCTCACGTTCCCTTTCTAAACTCCCTCGCAAAACTCCCCTGTGTTCCGCTTCTGTTTGCTAGCTCCTCTGGTTGCTTAGGAGCTTGCTTTTTAAAACCCTGTTCTTCCTGATTTAACCCCACCCCCTTCTCAAGGAATCCTATTTTTACAGTGATTAGGGATCAAAGGATAGCAGGCTAGAGCCTCCTTAGGGAGCTCTCAGCCTTGCCTAGTACAGTGGCTCTCAACCTTTCCAGATTACTTTACCGCTTTCAGGAGTCTGATTTGTCTTGCGTACCCCCAAGTTACACCTCGCTTTAAAACTACTTGCTTACAAAATCAGACCTAAAAATACAAAAGTGTCACAGCACACTACTACTGAAAAATTGCTTACTTTCTCATTTTTACCCTATAATTATAAAATAAACCAATTGGAATATAAATATTGTACTTACATTTCAGTGTATAGTGTATATAGAGCAGTAAAGACAGGTCATTGTCTGTATGACATTTTAGTTTGTGCTGACTTCGCTAGTGCTTTTTATGGAGCCTGTTGTAAAACTAGGAAAATATCTAGATGAGTTGATGTACCCCCTGGAAGACCTCGGCATACCTCCAGGGGTACGCGTACCCCTGGTTGAGAGCCACTGGCCTAGCAGACTGTGAGACTCAGCACACAGCCCCCAGACAGACCACACTATGAATGTCAATCAAGGAGGCACACTGCAAGGAAGCAAGCATGCATACAACAAACAGACAACAAATAAATATCAAAAACCAAAACTAGCAATAGATACTCTTGTTAGCACATGAATAACAATATTGGCCTGCAAATACGGTTATGTGCATGAAGAATTGCCTGACCCAAAGCAGTCATGAATAAAAAAAATCTGTGAAAATGTCTGTGAATAGTGAAAAAAAGGCAATGCATGTAGTTGAATTCTAAATGACTGTTCAGTTCAAAACACTTTTTATGAAACCTGTTCTTGCATTCTTCAACCAGGTCAGCTTGTCATGCATTTTGCTAAAATATGCTTTACTAGCAAAGTGGCTGGAGTTTAAATGGCTTGCTAATATTACAGCACTTATCCCAAGACAAAACTGTTGCTAGCAGGTTATACTGGTATTCCTGAGGTAGACAGGTTGTATAAAAGACTTCTGTTCACCACTTCAATATTTGCAGTTTTTCTTACACCACTAACGATATCTAAAAGGAAGAAATGTTTTTATTTTATTGACAATGTCTTTAAGATGCACAATAGATAAGGTACATTTTTTTAGCTCCATATGTATTGCCATTTTGCACAAAGAAGTTTCTAAGCATGTGAGCTCTTCACTGTGGAAAACCCAGTGGGAAATACAAAAAAAAAGAATCATTTGCTAAGGATGTTTTCAAATGTTGAAAAGCAGCCACATAATATAGTGATGTTTTCAGCAAGATAGTCATCCCTGATTAGTATACAAAATTTACTATAATAGGAAATAACCAAGAAATTTCAAAGTGAAATTAGCATCTATTTCGTTGTGACTAGCCTCACATAGTGAGTTTTAAGCTTGTTGTGAGCACGCTCTAGTGGAAATAGGCAGTATTACAGCTACACTACTTTTAATATTTTAAAACCTCAAAGTCTTAGTCAAAATACCCTAGTGAAAAATTGTGTCAGTTCCTGCAACCCTATCCACAGTTGAGATAAATGCTAAATTATAATAGCAGAGAAGTTTTGTCTAACAGAAATAGTTCAACAGCATAGTATGGTGTTTCAATAACATTGTTTTATTGTATACTCAGGACAAAGGGGTCTTGGTCCATGACTTGGGCTCCTGGCTCTATGGTAACACAAATAATAAATAACTGAGAAAATAAGCAAATAAAATACTATTTTATTTACTTCCATGGAAGCCTGTGAGAGACTTTTCAGAAGATCTATTTTTCTTAAATTATTTTTCTTTTTGTATTATAACACACCTATTGATTTTATTCAAATGGGAAGAACAGTATTTTCAACATCTTTATAATATTATTTATCAGTATGTATCCCACTTGTTTATTCAGAGAGAAAGTATGAATCATTAATACCCATCAGCAGTACAGATCAAAATTACAGAATGTCAAGAGGTTTTATGAATATGAAAGTTAGTCAGAGGATTAGATTTAATGATCACTGCTCTTAGGATTTAAAGATATAAGAGCATATTGGCCTTCACTGCTTTTTTTCTTTTTCCTGACTTATATAGCACTTTGAAATTAACTTTCATTGCTAATTGGTAAGATCATTTTGGAAGTATTTTACATACTGAGAATTAGCAGGGTGAGAACTCTGATTAAAACTCAGACATTTTTGATACCTAGCGAGGTTTCCCTTTAAAGAAATTGGCAATACAAGTATTTTTATTTAACAGTTCACAAACCCTGATTCAATGAAGTATTTAAGCAAGTGCATAAATCCATCCCTATTCAGAAAAACTCTTAAATAAGCCCTTAAGTGTCACTGAAACCAGTTGGATTTACACATGATCTTAAAGTTAAGCACATACTTAAGTGCTTTGCTGAATCAGGGACACAGAACACAATTCTGTATTCACGTCAGAGCTCAGTAAAAATAGCAGTGGGGCCATGGCAGCATGGGCAGTAGCCCCCGGTAGCTACCTGAGTATGTGTCCATTGTCCCAAGCTGGCTTGTACTTGGGCAGTTAACCCAGGCCACCACCCATGTTATCGGAGCTTCACTCCAAAGCTAGGTTGGATATGTCTACATGTGGTGCTGTCACACCTGCTGATTGCAATGTAGACATACTTATCCTTAGTACTTGTGAAAGGTGCTACATTGATTACATTGGAAAGTGAAATCTATTCACCCATGGGACAGGTTAAAACAAAAGCAGCAATAATAAAGTAGTAAAGATTTACCTACAATATCTTGTCAATGTACTTCAGCCTCATGAGGGGCCACCTCTTGAGGTGAAAGTGTAACTCTTATTCCATCAGCTGTGAGCCCTTAGGGTGACGCTTCAAATAAAGCACGAATGTGAGTGACACTGATTATTTTGTTGCTGCAGATGCACCTATCTACTGTGGGCCAGGTCATCTCTTGCCCTCTACCTGAAAAACTTTGAGATGTGATTTTTTTCCATGGAACACTCAGCCAGGATTCTTTCAGGGAGATTACCCCATCACATGCCAACAAGGGTTTGCTTCCATGTGGTAAAGGCAGTGAGGCCTGACAGAATCCTTGAGATCTGTGAGAGGCCAGGTCAATCAGTGTGTAGGCCGTACGCCCCCACTCTAGCCCAGAAGACACTATTGTCTTGGGAGATCAGGGTAGGAAGGGAAACACACTGGGGAGTTTTGCAGGGTTCCATGAAAAATAGCACATTTGAAAATGAAGTACACCAGTCATCATCAGGTTCTCCTAGGAAATGGTTGGCATTAACAGGGGCATCTAGATTCGCATTAATGAACATTAGAATTAATGTAAAAATCCTGGGAGCTATGAATTTCCTTGAGAAGGTAAAACTAAAACTTTACTCAGTCAAGATCCAGCTATTTAATCTTTGTTGTGAATTGATCACCATAGAATGTACATGTCTACAAACATAAATGAATGGATTGTGAAGTGGATGAGCACTGCTGACGCACAGAAATCTCTGAGTACAAATACTTGGTAAAGCTCAATGTAAGAAGTTAGGGTTCATCATTTTCAATTATAAGACATAAGAGGGGGAGAAATTGCCCTTTGGGGTCCAGACAGTGGAAATGTTTAATTATACTAAGGGGTATATTTTGAGTTATCATTTATTTGTATCACAGCAATATCTAGAGGCTCCAATCAGGACAACAGCCTCATTGAGCTAGGCACTGTACCAACATATAAGTCAGATCATTCCCAGAAGAGCTTACAGTCCAAAGAGACAAGACAGACAAAAGGTGGGAGAATGAAAGTATTATTTTCCCCATTTTACAGATGTGGAACTAAGCACAGAGAGATTGAGTGATTTGCCCAATGATTTGGCAACTTTCCAACTCTTCCATTGACTATCATAAAAAATTCATTGGAATCTTTCAAATGAATTTTGTTTAAAACTTTATTTCAAGCATGTAATGCTGGTACAGTAAATTCCATTTATGACCCAATTCTCCTCTCATTAAAATCAATGGAAAAGCTCCTATTGACTTCAAGAGGATTTGGATAAGACCCTTAAATAGTACCCTGGTAAAAAAAAATCCCTTCTTAATAACACCGATCGTCAGGGAACAGTTTTGTTGCCATGTATTTAAATTACTGTCTACATAACAGATTAATGGCACACGTAGTTCTAACATGGCTTTATAAAAGAATGCTATTTATAGATGTTTGCAGCTATGAATTGGGGTTTGCTGGAATCAGTTTCCTGCTTAATACTCAATAAGTGAAACTTACTTTAATGGTTTAATGTTTTAATGGCATGTACATTGCATGAAACAAAAACTAATCTATCCCCACATAATATATTCCAAAGGATCTCTGAACTGGTATGTTCTCTTAATTGGCGTATTTCAGTTTCTACCATTGATGCCAATTAAGAATATCCTACTGTATTAGGTTTCCCATAACATTTAAACTTTTACAACTCAAATGTCAGGAGCCAGTTACTTATTTTATTTATTTACAGAGCAGGGGGCTTGTTAGTTGCTCAGAGGAATATTTTATCACCTGAGATTCCCGCTGGAAGAAAAGTCTTTTTTCAAGAAACTAGGAGGATGACCGAGTATCAACTGGAAGACTGACCTCCAGAAAGAATTCAGTGTAGAGATTTATTTCAGCAATGACACAGGAGAGAAAATAATTGGCATGTATGCACATACGATTCTTTAGAAAGCCCAACATTTTTAAACTTGGTTGTCTCAAGTTAAGGATACAGGTGCCTAAACCAATGTTTATATGCGTAAAACAAGTATTCAGGTGCCAGATACAAATGTAGGTGCCAAAACTTTAGTTATCCAAGTCTGAAAATTGTGGGTTCAGATTGCTATGTCAGTAAACCAAAAGAAGACATGTAGTCAAATGCTGGAATATTATGACCCGATGAAACTGGCAAGGAAGAGGAGAAAGTAATTATTTTGAGTTAATAGAACAAAACATTTAGGAGTGTAGAAGAGTTGACTCACTGCTAGGATGCCTCCTCATAGCTGGGAGTGGCATAGCAGCTCTGTCCCTGTCTGGCATTTCCTGCCAGTCGTCACTCCAGTCCCACAGTGATCCACCACTTTTTGTGACTCAACCTTCCAGCCAAGTTATGCTTTAATCCTACCCCTTCTGGAGGGAACAGGAAGCCCAACTAATAACAGTCCAGTGTCCTCACAAAAAGGGTTTGAAGTGATTTCCATTATATACAGGGTTTAGTTTGGTTCAATGGCTCTCAGCATCGCCACTATACAAATTGTTCCAGCATCCTTGGAATCCCCAAATAAATCTCAAACCAGAAATACAACTTAACCCAACTTCTACTCTCCTCAGTATTGACCTGTCATCCCTCTTAAGTTTTTCTTACACAATTCCTCAGTTAAATGTCTCTCAGGGCTCTCTCCCTGGAGATTAAGTTCCTGCCCTTTTGTCAGGGCTTCTCAGCAGAGTATGCTCCACTCTAGTAGCTGCTCTGTGTCTCCACTGGCCTCCTGCCAGATGTTTCTATCAGGACAGGATCCCAGGGCCAACTCCCTTCCCTCTCCCCCGAACTTCCTCCTTGTTCTTCCTGGTCTCTCCTCTCTATAGTCCCAAAGAGTAATAGCAGAGTTCCTCACACCAGTCCTCTTCTATTCTGGGCTTCCTCGCTTTATAGCCACTACCCAACTCCTCCCCCAACTAAGATTCATCTTCAGTTAAATCTGGGTCACTCTCCAGGTGAAACCACGTAGCACAACTAGACAGTCAGGCTCACATTAAGCCAGTGCTTGCCTGTGTGGAGTACACACCCCATCACAAGGAGTGACATGGACATAACTGGATCATGGAAAGTTCTAGGCCTAATTTTCACTTACCCTAAGTGAAAGCAAGGGTTGTACAGGGGACTTGAGAATAAGGCCATTCATGTTTTACAATTCACTGCTAGATAAGATAATATACTGAGGATAGGAACCAAAGAAACTCTAGAATAGGGGGAGAGAGAGAGTGTGTGTTCCCACAGTAAAAATAGGCTATCAAGCAAATAAAAATACTGAATGGGCACTGATTTAAAATTAGAATGATTGTATTCCCTTGTTTTGCACCCTAAATGTGAAGTATCTGAAAAATTGAGTGGGCACATAACTTATTAACACAATAGCTGGGACAGAGCGAGAAAAGGATTGGAAAAAATAAAAATAAAGGGGAAAATGCATTCTGTCAAGCATGAAGAGAGGCATGGGAAGTTAAACAGAGGAAATCATTCTAACACTCTAGTCCACATGTAAAATGTGGTGCAAATTTCTGGTTACCTTATTATGTAAAATGGTATTATAGAAATAAAGAAAATAAAATCTGGGTGATACAAGTGCTTGAGGAACTTCTGTTATTTAAAATAGTTAAGAACATAAGAACGGCCATACTGGATCAGACCAATGGTCCATCTATCCCAGTATTCTGTTTTCTGACAGTGATCAGTGCAGGCTGCTTCAGCGGGAATGAACAGAACAGGGCAATTTTCAGTGATCCGTCCTCTTTGGTCCAGTCCCAGAGGTAGTAGGAAGAGAGCCTGAGACATAAGCCCTTGTATCAGACGCCTGGTATGAGAACTGAGGCCTGAGCTAAAGTAGTCAAAACTTTGCTGATATAAAGCAAAATTAAGTTGTGAGCAAGAGGCAAGCCCTGCTCACAGAATTTGGCAAGCATAGGGCTGATGTTGCAAAAACATATATTCCTAAGAGTTGCTAGGCACAAAGCACTCACTCAAGCACATTCCAGAAGGGTGGTACCAGAACACCCCGATACCAAACACATTCCCCAAATATAACAGGAACATGCTGACCCATCTTAAGGATAAGGTCAGGATGACAGCATAATGAATAGAGATGTTTTGATCGAACCTACAGGTACAAGGCAATGGGTGGTGCCCTAATACGTCAGAGAGTGGCACCCTGATACATCAAGGGTGATACGTAACTTGTTTGTATTGGTGTATAAAGATGTATCTCAGAGGGGGTGTCTTTGTCCAGCCGAGGGGGCAGTGGAAAGTCCCGCCACTGACTGAGCTGTGTCCATTGCCATGGGCATACATGTGCAAGTGTAACTGTAGACATTGATCCGGGGAGCTAGGACCATGCTTTGCTGACAATAAACCTGACCAAGCACCTTCGCATCTTAATGGATTTTCTGGTCATTGGGTGGTTCGCTTGAGATCTGTTGTGCCAGCTATCTGCGCAGAGCTGGGACAACACACAGGAAGAACACACACACACGCAGCTGAACATCTGACGACATCAGCTTCTAGCAGTTGGAGGTTTAGGGATGCACGGAGCAGGAGTTTGTTCCTGACCATCTAGGCTAACAGTCACTGATGGACCTATCCTCTGAGAACTTAGAATCATAGAATCATAGGATTTGGAAGGGACCTTGAGAGGTCATCTAGTCCAGTCCCCTCATGGCAGGACTAAGTATTATCTAGACCATCCATGACAGGTGTTTGTCTAACCTGCTCTTCAATATCTCCAATGATGGAGATTCCACAACCTCCCTAGGCAATTTATTCCAGTTGTTAACCACCCTGACAGTTAGGAAGTTTTTCCTAATGTCCAACCTAAACCTCCCTTGCTGCAATTTAAGCCCATTGCTTCTTGTTCTATCCCCAGAAGTTAAGAAGAACAATTTTTCTCCCTCCTCCTTGTAACAACCTTTTATGTACTTGAAAACTGTTATCATGTTCCCTCTCAGTCTTCTCTTTTCCAGACTAAACAAACCCAATTTTTTCAATCTTCCCTCATATGTCATGTTTTCTTGACCTTTAATAATTTTTGTTGCTCATCTCTGGACTTTTTCCAGTTTGTCCACATCTTTCCTGAAATGTGGCGCCCAGAACTGGACATAATATTCAAGTTGAGGCCTAATCAGCGCGGAGTAGAGAGGAAGAATTACTTCTCGTCTCCTATTTACAACACTCCTGCTAATACATCCCAGAATGATGTTTACTTTTATTGCAATAGCGTTACATAGTTGACTCATATTTAGCTTATGGTCCACTATGACGCCTAGCTCCCTTTCCAACTACTCCTTCCTAGGCAGTAATTTCTCATTTTGTATGTCTGCAACTGATTGTCCCTTCCTAAGTGGAGTACTTTGCATTTGTCCTTATTGAATTTCATCCTATTTACTTCAGACCATTTCTTCAGTTTGTCCAGATCATTTTGAATTATAATCCTATCCTCCAAAGTACTCGCAACCCCTCCCAGATTCGTATCATCCGCAAACTTTATAAGTGTACTCTCTATGCCATTATCTAAATCATTGATGAAGATCTTGAACAGAACCAGAACCAGAACTGATTCCTGCAGAACCCCACTCGTTATGCCCTTCCAGCATGACTGTGGGCTAGTCTACACTACCCGCCCAGATCGGCGGGTAGAAATCGATCTCTCGGGGATTGATTTATCGCGTCTCATCTAGACGGATAAATCGATCCCCGAATCGACGCGCTTACTCCCACCTCGTCAGGAGGAGTAAGCGCCGTCGACGGGGGAGCCGCGGCGGTTGATTTGCCGCCGTCCTCAAAGCAGGGTAAGTCGAATAGGATACGCCGAATTCAGCTACGCTATTCACGTAGCTGAATTTGCGTATCTTAAATCGAGCCCCCCCTTAGTGTAGACCTACCCTGTGAATCACTGATAACTACTCTCTGGGAATGGTTTCAGAGTAGCAGCCGTGTTAGTCTGTATCCGCAAAAATAACAGGAGTACTTGTGGCACCTTAGAGACTAACAAATTTATTAGAGCATAAGCTTTCGTGGGCTACAACCCACTTCTTTCCAATCAGTTGTGCACCCATCTTATAGCAGCTCCATCTAGGTTGTATTTCCCTAGTTTGTTTGTGAGAATGTCATGCGAGACAGTATCAAAATCCTTACTAAACTCAAAATATATAACATCTACCACTTCCCCCCTATCCACAAGGCTTTTTATCCTATCAAAGAAAGCTATCAGGTTGGTTTGACACAATTTGTTCTTGACAAATCCATGCTGACTGTTAATTATCATGTTATTATCTTCTAGATGTTTGCAAAGTTATTGCTTAATTATTTGCTTCATTATCTTTCTGGGTACAGAAGTTAAGCTGACTGGTCTGTAATTCCCCGGGTTGTCCTTATTTCCCTTTGTATAGATAGGTACTATATTTGCCCTTTTCCGGTCCTCTGGAATCACTCCCATCTTGCATGCCTTTTCAAAGATAATCACTAATGGCTCAGATATCTCCTCAGTCAGCTCCTTGAGTATCCTAGGATGCATTTAATCAGGCCTTGGTGATTTGAAAACATCTAACTTGTCTGAGTAATTTTTAACTTGTTCTTTCTCTATTTTAGCCTCCGATCCTACCTCATTTTCACTGGCATTCACTATGTTTGATGTCCAATCACCACCAACCTTCTTGGTGAAAACCAAAACAAAGAAGTCATTAAGCACTTCTACCATTTCCACATTTTCTGTTATTATTTCCCCCCTCCACCCTCATTGAGTAACAGGCCTACCCTGTCCTTGGTCTTCCTCTTGTTTCTAATGTATTTGTAGAATGTTTTCTTGTTTCCCGCTAGCTTGATTTCATTTTGTGCCTCAGCCTTTCTAATTTTGTCCCTACATACTTGTATTATTTGTTTATATTCATCCTTTGTAATTTGATCTAGTTTCACTTTTTGTAGGATTCTTTAGATCATTGATGATCTCCTGGTTAAGCCAGGGTAGTTTCTTTCCATACTTCCTATCTTTCCTACGCAGTGGGATAGTTTGCTCTTGTGCCCTTAATAATGTCTCTTTGAAAAACTTCCAACTGTCTTCGGTTGTTTTTCCCCTTAGACCTGCTTCCCATGGGATCTTACCTACCAACTCCCTGAGTTTGCTAAAGTCTGCCTTCTTGAAATCCATTGTCTTTATTTTGCTGTTCTCCCTCCTACCATTCCTTAAAATCATGAACTCTATCATTTCATGATCACTTTCACCCAAGCCACCTTCCACTTTCAAATTCTCAACCAGTTCCTCCCTATTTGTCAAAATCAAATCTAGAACAGCCTCCCCTAGTAGCTTTCTCTACCTTCTGAAATAAAAAATTGTCTCCAATACATTCCAAGAACTTGTTGGATAATCTGTGCCCTGCTGTGTTATTTTCTCAACAGATGTCTGAGTAGTTGAAGTCTTACTGAATTCTTTTTTGAACCCAGTTATATTTTTGGTGTTCACAGCATATCATGGCAATGAATTCCACAGATTGATTCAGAGTTGTGAAAAGAAGTACTTCCTTTTGTTTGTTTTAAAGAAGCCTGATGCTTGTAAATTTGGTTGTGTGACCCCTGGTTCTTGTGTTATGCGAAGGGGTAAATAACACTTCCCTATTCACTTTCTCCACACCATTCATGATCTTATAAATCTCTATCATATCCCCCCCTTAGTCATCTCTTTTCTAAGATGGGCAGTCCCAATCTTTTCAATCATACACACACATGAAAACACATTTCCCTCTGATCGTCTCCAGAGACAATTTCTCAATCTTTATATTATGACTGTAGTAAGTTGTGTGGACTCTTCAGAGCTTGAGAAATGGCAGCATCTCACTTTCAAACACTTTAGAACCCTGTCAGCAAACAGTCAAGGGATCTCCATAGCTAGCCATAGCCCAGCCCCTTGGGTTAATAACTGACTGCTCCTTTCAGTTCCTATGGCCTGTATCCAAAGTGGTAAAGGGATTGGGATCACCCTTATCCATTTCTTGGATCTTAATGGGGCTCTCACTCTATAGGGCATCATCTTCTGCCTATAAGCCCGGCTACATCAGGCAAGAGTTCACAATCCCTCATCTCACCAAGTGCTGTCCAATTCTCTCTCCATAACTGAGACAGAATCCCAGTTTAGAAGAGTTTGCTGATAGTTCCATGTCAGTTCCACAGGCTCTGTCACCTATAGGGGTAACAAATACTCCCCCAGCTCTCCCTCTAGGTCCATAACACACCACAGCAAACCACAAATTCTTCTAATGGAGGGCTTCCCTAGTAAATACAAAGTAGTACAGGGAGTGGGACCCAGCCCTTGCAGCAGAGGCCTGCATCACTCAGATGCTAAGTCCACAGGACTGTCTTTTACTCCTGTATTTATAACTTTTTCCACCTTGCACTCTGATTGGCTCAGCTATCAGAGGGGGACTCTGGCGTGTCCTGCCAGTTGGGTTGCCAACAATGAAGGCTTCCTACACAGCCTCAGAAACTGCTACAGAGCACGTCAAGTAACTGCCACACCCTGTTCTAGAAGTTTCTACTCCTTCTAACTGAGTTGCCCTGCTCTGATCTCTACAAAGACACAGCATATCCAACTAAGATTCATGTCCCCTCCCCAGGAGAAACAAAGTCAAATGCTGGACTATAAAGCATGTGGGTTACGTACGGGGATGTGGTTGATTCTTCATCACTTTAAATCTTTAAGTCAAGACAAGATTTTTTCTACAAGACATGCTGTAGATCAAACAGACGTTAAGGGCTTGATGCAAAAAATATTAGATTAGATTCTTTGGCCTGCATTATGTGTGCGGTCAAATGAGATGACCCCTTCTGGCCTTAAAATCTATGAATCATATGAATCTAAAACTATCTCAGTGGTCTTTAAAATAAAGAGGAGATTGAAGTAATATTGCAAATGGAGATAGTAAGGTCTGAAGGAACAGATGCACTAGGGTAAGAAAGGGAACCAAAGGAATTTAGGTAAGATTTCTATAGTAGGACTGCGATTAATCAACAGAATACATTTTCAAGGAAAATAATAGGAGTGACTACTACGAGCAGGACTTTTTCTTTTTCTAATGAATTCAGTAATTATTTAGGAAGAAAAAGGTATGGATTGGGAAGTACTATAGTTCTAATTAGTTAGCTAGTTAGTTAGTATTAATTAATTCAGGATACTGAACTAGATGGACCTATGGTTTGGTCCAGTACGACAATTCCTGCTTTACACTTTCTCTCTCTCTGGGTTCTGGATATATGGCACCAAGCTCCTTGGGACTGGAGTGCCCCCAAATAAAGACATGTTTCCTTGTCTAGTAATGACAGTGTAGAAGTTACAGTCAAATGTCTCAGTTCGGTAAGGTACTTAATCATGTGCCCAACTGAAAGCACACGAATAGCCCCCTTTTGTGGACTTCAGTGGGACTATTAAGATGTCAAGTTAGACACATTCCTAAGTATCTTGCTGAATCAGGGATGAGGATCCTGCAAACATTGGCTTCAATGGGACTAAGCACAGGACTAAGTAGAGGCTTGGGGGCGGGGGTCATGACGATGAAAGAGAGAAACACTGGGGTTAAAAGGAGAGGACAAGACTCACAATAATAAGGACACGTTATGGTTAGCAATGTACACATCATGAAGCTTCTTCAAGATTTTATATACATTGGCATTTCTTGACACTATCTAATCCCCAAAAGCAGGTATTTTTTGTGCATGTGTTTATTAAAGGGAAAGGGTACACAGACAGGGCAAACAGTGCCAGCAGCTGCTTAAAGTTCTCTGCTTCCTGGATGACACAATGTATGAGGCTGTTCTTTGAAACGCGTGTACCATCCTAACTCAAGCTCTAGCAGCAGGCACAGAGGCAGAGGTAACTCATATCTGGATTTTGCCACCCCAGCAGCACCACAGACTGAAAGGTTCAGCTCACTGGTAGCTTCTGGTTTATTCCAGGAAGATCCTGTTTTTTCTCTTTTCTCTTGCCAATCCCACTCCCATTAAATTGAAAGCAGGATCAAGTGTTGCTTACAATCAGTTTTCTGTAATTACTGTTCATGAAATTTATATCCATCCGCCTCGCTTCCTGGTATATGACACTCAGATGGCATGTTTCTAGGGAGCGGGCAGGGGATTAGGTTCAAGCTCTCAGATACTGTAGTGATGTGCATGATACCAGAACCTATGCTAAGTAGGGAAGAACAGAGAACCATAAAGGGAGCTCCTAATGAGAATCAACAGGTCATCCCAGCACAAATCAGCTAAGAAATACTTTTTGTTTCACACATTTAGCACCTCTGATGTTCTGTAAAAAGTTGGGTCTGCATGTTAGATTAGCCCCTGGGGTAGGTCTGCCTTGTGTGACTGACACAAAAGAGGCAGCTAATCCAAGTCAAATTGTTTTTCCCCCTCTAAGAATGCTGATAAACTTGCCATTAGAACTGCAAACCCCTCTGGGCTCTGTCAATCTCCCTGCTATTTAATCCTAAATGAGGTATACCTTATCAATTCATTCCATGCCATGACCCTGCTCAAGGTCAGACCAGGGTCTCCTTACAAAGCAGGGGGCCATTATTGCCTATGACACACTGAGGAAGCAGCAGCAGGTATTGTGAGCAGTACACCCATAGACTGGTAGCAGTTCTTCGTGGCAATACATACCCTTCAAAGAGGTTAATTTACTGAGTAAGAGGATATTCTCATTCTTAAATAGTATTTTAAAAGCTGGGACTTCATAGTGAGCATTTTCTTTTCTGTTATTTTTTTAAATCAGATTAAATCAAGGTTGTTGTTTTTTTCATTAAATCCTGTTTATAGGAAATCTTATTTAAATTAATGCCACTCTTTTTGCACATCTTTCAGAGTCAAAGAAGAAAGCAAATCACATAGCAATGTTATTCTGTATGTTATTATCAGTGGAGATGAGCCAGCCCTCCTACTGTTTGTTGTTGCATCTGTCTACTGAACAGTGGAAAAAGGGGGGGGGGGGAATGTCCCACTCTGGGGAGCTGTTCAGATCATGACAGTTTGCAAAAGTAATTTTCATACAACAGTTGCTGCTTGAGAGATGGGCACAGCAGTGATTCAACCCTCTGTAGCCTTTCACCTCTGGCAACCCAAGTCAACACAGGGCTTTCCTAGTGTTCTCTGATGTATTGGCTATATGGGACAAAAACCATCCAGCGTACTTGGGGTAGCTGGTAGATCACCTGTGAAGTGTTACAGTTCCAGTAGAATGGCAGCACTTCTGAAATGTTGGAACTTCAAAGAACAATGCTGCTTCCTACTCTAGCAACAAGCCACAACCAAGCTTGCATTAGCAGACTTCTGCAGGGAATTCCTGGCCGCACTGAAGTCAGTGGAGTTTGCTCCTAGACTTCAGTAGAGCCAGGATTTCATCCCTTGTACATACCTTGTGCATTCCCTGGCCTTGTACTAGGGTGACCAGACAGCAAGTGTGAAAAATCAGGACAGGGGATGGACGGTAATAGGAGCCTATATAAGAAAAAGACCCAAAAATCGGGACTGTCCCTATAAAATCGGGACATCTGGTCACCCTACCTTGTACCTTCAATCAACCCTAAAATGCACCAGCAGCTGACTAATTCATTCCAGAGGTGGTTTATTACTATTAGAATAGGAGTTGTTAGTTTTAAAAGGTCCTTGTTTAGGGCCATATTGTGACATCTTTGTTCCTGTTGCAATGGGGCTGCCAATTGTCTAAAGCATTTAACAAAAAAGGTATGGGGTTTTTCTTTCAATATATTTCAGTGGGTGGCTCCCAGCTGTGCTCTGCTGGAACGTGGTGCATAGCTGAGAGCTCATTAGAAAGGCCCCACCAGGCTTTGGGCAAGATTTTCAAAGCTGCCTAAGCGATGTGGAAGCCTAACTGCCATTAGAAAACAATAGGACTTGGGGACTGAATGCTCTGGTCTGTTAGATAAGTTATGCAGCATAATGTGAATTTAAAATGGACAGAGCAACCCGCATGGACAATTCCCCCATGTAGAGGACTCTCCGGCTAGTTTAACACTGTCAGAGGTGGCACAGCCACCACCAACGGAAAGAGCAGAGCCACCTCCTCCGCCAAAACTGCACAAGCAGCATAAAGTGTGAAGAGGAGGCAGTGTGTAGGGGAGGAGGCATCGTGGCTCAAGGTTCTGCTATGCCCAATTCTCTGCCAGCAGAAAGTCTTTGCCAGCAGCATAACTTAATGCTGCCTCCCTGCAGAGCAGTATCAGGGGACCTGTGACTGGGTCCCTGTCAGCATCCCAGCTCCATTGTTGACAGGGCAGAAGTGAGGCCTGGGTGTCCAAATACCCTAAGTAGCTTTCAAAATTCCTCCCTCGGTGTTCACCGGCTTATCTCACCAGGGCCCAGAAACTGCAAGGGGAGCCAGCAGTGGGGCAGCTAAGTCACATACCAATTCTTTGGGTCCCCTGTTGGCTAAAGTTGTGAAACACAAATGGGCAGCTCCAGAGAGGCCCAAAGGCTGGACGAGCAGTGGGTGTTTGCAGGGCCAGGAAGGAGCTGCATCAGCAGAGCTGAGTGGTGAAGCTTGTCCTCATTGTGCCTAGCTAGCATTACCAGTCCCCTACTTTCATGAGCATGAAAAAAAAATCATTCAGATAAAGGCAGAAAATGTAAAAGAGCTCATGAAAAGCCACTATTCAATCAAAAAGTGGTTTTGATGTTGCACTGTGTCACATCATGATGAACATATCAAAGCTGGGTTTTTTTTAAAATGAAAAATGTAAATTGTCCTATCCAAACTTATCAAACAGACTAAAGCAACAAGAAGCGAGTATAGCAGCTGTCTGCCCAGTGCATAAGACAGCAGTCATAGCAAATCTGCCACTATCAACATTGTTTTAATCATTTCATACATTTCTTATTAAAATGGGAAATGAAGACAAGGTAGGGTTTTTTGCCAGGGTTGGGGTGTATTGGCAGAGCTGGGAAGTGCAGTGGAGTTGGGAGGCACTAGCAGAACTGGGGGGTCCAGGGAGATTAGGGTCAAATTGGCAGAGCGGAAGGTGCAGAGGGTTGCGGTACACTGGCAGAGCTTAGTGGGGCCATGCCTCTGTAGACCCCACCCTGAACTAGGGCAAGAAATAGAGCAATACTGGGCTAAGGAGGCCCCACCATGCAACAGCTGCAGGGCCTGCTCCCAGGAGAGGAATACTTTAAAAGGACACTGGTAGCCCAGAAAAGGTAGGGAAGGTTCTACAGGCTGCACCAGGGAGCAAGGCTGATGCTGGGAGCTGTGATGGGAGTTAAGGCTGCTCTAGCAGCCAGGATCTATATACCCACTCCTCCCTTTGGGAGCTGAAGGCCCAAAAGAGACTGCTATGAACAGGACATTAGCAGATCACGTATAGTTGTCTAAGCCAGCAGCCAAGCCCCAAGCAGAAGAGTTCCAGTCTGGCAGGAAGTGACCCAGGGGAAAGTGTAACTTGGAGTAGATCAACAACTGTGCTGGACACACCAGTGGAGTGTGTGGGCCCAGATTTCCCTACTTGGCCCCGCCTACTCCTTTGTATCAGCAGAACCCCAAAGGGACTGATAGGAGTACTCAGGAGGGATTGATGCATATAACTTCTCCAGGACCCTCCGGAATGACTAGGCTGGCAGAAACTGTAAGGTCAGGGCCTGATCACTAGGCCAGTGGATCATTGGAGTGACCTGCTATAAAACTGGTGGAGAATGTGGGCACTTAGGCTCTTGAGCCTAAAAGATACTTGAGACAGAGAAAAAAGGGGGAGAAGGGGGAGGTTGTAAAGATGGATCTAGGTAAGTTGTTAAAATGGGTTGTACAGAATCAACAGCAGCAACAACAGGCCCCGTTGTTGTAGCAGCTGGCAATGAGACAACAACGACAAGATCTGCAACAACAACAGCAGGCTCAGAGGTACGGTCCCAGGAGGCAGTGGGACCAAAGGGCCTAACCTCAGAGACTGAGTGCAACTCTCGATGAGGGCTGTCACACTGAAGGGGGTTACTCCCAGGACCGTACAGAGTTGAGAGTGCATGGGTTCCCTTACACATAATCCCCCCTCCCTTCAATGCAGACCCAAGCTCCACCCCTCCCCCATTATGCTGCTGCTACTAGCCCTCCCCTCCCAGGAAGAATTCACATGTCTTAGTCTCCCCCAGAATTAAATTGCCACCCATGACTCTCAAATTTTAGAAATCTCCAGTCATTCAGTCCAAAACGCCTTTTGTCTTAGGTGGAGTCTTGTAATTAACTTATTCTTAGTTATTTTATTTGAAGGCTGAGTTCACAGCCATTAATCTCAGCGAGGTATGTGAGTCATCCAGGCATCAGTACCTTTCATCTTAACAGTACAAGGCAGCAGAAGGCTACTTTCTTTTGGGGGATCTGTAACTCAGGAACTAACAAGTCAAATGGCCCCAAATTTGGATCACTAATGCTACCCCACACTCTATTGAGACACACCAAATTTCAAAGCTGTCCAGGTAACCATTCAGATTTTATAGTATTTACAGGAGTCAAGTATTAAAGGATAGAAAATGGTGGGAATGAAAACCCTCTAGCCATTTTTCTGTATTTGTGTACGTTCACAGTAAAAAAAACGTATATTTTCTTAAATGTTATTCTCAATTTGGGTCTCTCAAAGATTTAGTCGGTGTCATGCACTATCTTGAGAAAAACAGATTGAAACAATTTTGACCTGCATCACATCAATAATTTGATCCCTAGTTCTTGTGCAAAAAAAACCCCAAAAGCACCTAGAAACTTTTTGGAAAATGGTTATTTGGGGGAAGGGGGTTTATAACTCTACAACCTGTAGCTCAAATTACCTCAAATTTGGGTCACTAACTCTACCCTGCACCCTCCCAAGGCACACCAAGTTTCAAAGAAATCCAACTAAGCATGCCAGTTTAAGAGGACTTCGAGTGGTCAACCTTTAAACAGAAGTCATGATGCAACCTTAACTATGGTGGTGCTGCCATGCCACGATAACCAACGCAGAGAGATGTTTCTTGACATGTATGTAACTACAAATCACTATAGCAGGAAATATATATATATATATCTATATATATCTATATATATATCTATATATATATCTATATCTATCTATCTATATCTATCTATATCTATCTATATCTATATATCTATATATCTATATCTATATCTATATCTATATCTATATCTATATATATATATATATATATATATATATATATATATATATCTTCATTACCCATATATGATCCCATATTTTTAACCTGGATTTCTAATTTATGCACAAATTTTGTGAATGCATGTGTATGCAACAGTCATATAAACAAAAGATCCATTTGCACACTGAAATGGGCATCTACATGTGTAAAATGGGAAAGTATGACCATAAACAGCTTTCTATACCAATTAAATACCCAGGATAAAAGATAAAGAAATTCCTTTCTGCACATGCAACTACTTGTTTTGCACATGCAGATGTATCTCTGAGCACTGACATGTAGGTTTAATGCAAGCAGCAAGTGCACACTCATATTCTGTGTCCTTTTGCATTTGTGGAGTTACACCAGGGATGAATTAGATGCATATTTGATATTAAATTTACTCCTCCGTTAAGTGTTAAATCATGTCCCTAGTTTACACATTAACTTTTAATACACAAATTATACTGAGAATAGCACTGTTAGATAAAGAGCATCTATAGCTGTCTCTCAGGATTTGACCCACAGTATTTATCTGAAGAATAAGATGTGTGACACCATTATTTCCAGCATCCAAAGGATCAAATGCATAAATCCCTCATGAAAGAGATGGTACATACCATCAAACAAAGGCTTGTATAGCAACCTCCAGAGGACTTTAGGCGGATCTTCTTTGCAAATTGGCAAAAGGAAAAACGAAATATATCAGATTCAAAAGTAGAGCAAATGTAAATGAGATCTAGCTGGACAGACAGAATTCTATTGTAGCTGCCTTTTCTGATTTGCACAGTTACTGCGGATTTGAACAAGCGCTCTGCAGGAGCATTATTAGCTTCACATGCTAGAATGGCTCATCTCTCACAATTCTGGAAGAAGATAGAGAAAATAACATGCAAACAACACCAGATGCAAGGTTGTTTAGGTGCATAGAAGAACATGGCCCTGATTTTGATGTCGGTGTGCACTAATATGGAATATAGTGATATTCCTATCCTAGAAGCATGTTCATGTTAAAGAAAGGGAATGTCTACACTGCAGCTGGGAGCTTGTTTCCCAATGTGGGTAGACAGATATGCTAGCTCTGCTTGAGCTACTGTGCTAAAAATAGCAGTGTAGCTGGGGGTAGCATGGGCAGCAGCTCGGGATAGTTGCCTGAGTACAAACCCACCTGGACCCTCTGGGTATGTACTTGGGCAGCTAGCCCAAGCTGCCACCCATGCTACCCCCAGCTACACTGCTATGTGTAGCACTAGCTTGAGCAGAACTAGCACGTCTGTCTACCTGCACTGGGAAGCACGCTTCCAGCTGCACTGTAGACATAGCCTAAGTGTTATGTTAAAACAGAGCTGGTTGGGAATCAATTTTCCACGATGGTTAAGAATGCCTCAGGGGAAGTTATGATAAGTGGCTGTTTCAGTCTTATTGCAATAAATTTCTGTTCATCCAGTGTTTCTGGGACTGTATATTCCGCCCAACCCACCGCTCCATTCAGGGAGCAACACTTACTCTGCTGCTGCCCATGTTGCACTTGTTCAATGGACAGAAAAAGAGCCTCCGTCACAGTTTCACACCTTCCACCAGTGCTAAGTTCAAGAAAATATATATATTGTTATGTACAGAAAGTGGTATTTACATTGTCATCAGCCAAAATGTATTGAACTCCCGTGGTGTAATTTGCAGGCAACTGCTGGTGACTCCCTTGGAGGAGGAAGGGGGCAGGGAGTGTTGCAGTCTAAGAAGATGATGCTCTGTGAGGTATTGTCAAGTGGGGTAGAAAACAAAATGGGCAAACCCTACTGTAGCGGGGTGGTCACCCCGCTCCTGCCTGGAGGGGTTAAAAGCAGCCCCGGGGAAGGGCTGTGGCTGGGGAAGGCTGATTGGGGAAGCAGGCTCAGCTGTGGCCACGCCCCAATCAGGGCCCAGCTGGCCCTTATAAGAGGGCAGTGGGCCAGGAGTAGACAGTCTCTCTCTAGCTGTAGAGAGAGATGGGCCTGACTGTTTGGGAGCTGAACAGGGTACCTGAGTGGAGCAGGGCTGGGGAGCTCCAGCCTGGAAACTCCCCAGGCTGCAGGCCTTGATAAAGGCCGGAAAGGTCCTGGGGCTGCAGAGGGGCAGCCCAGAGTAGGCAAAGGCAGCAGGTCCAAACCCTCCTTGCCAATGATGAGTGGCAATTATACTGCAGTCCGCCCCAGTGAGCGGGGGCTAGATGGTGACTGGCAGCAGCCCAAGACTGAGGTGAGGTGGGGATAGAGGTTGGGGGTTCCCTGGGGAGTGGAGACCCAGAGAGACTGCGAGGTACTGCAGGGGCCAGAACCCCGGCAGAAAGGGCACCGGGGTCTGGGAGGGACACAGGGGCCAGCGGCAAGGTGAGACACCGGCCAGAGCTAATTCCCAGGACGACCAACAGGAAGCGCCGCAGGGGTGAGTCTCAGCCCGTTACACCTACCCATTTGAAATAATCCTTTAAAGATACAGGCAGAGTCTGGAGAATAGTCTCGTCAGCTATTGCCAGAATACCCAAGAGGTTTCTTTTGCTCCTGATCCCTCAATGATGTAAAATATTGTCATCCAAAGTTCTAAGTCCTTCCTGAAGTGCTCTTACTGCACCCAAAATGCTTATTTGCTGGCAATGAAATATATCCAGAGGTATCTCATTACAGAAAAAGGACTGCCAAAATGGTGGTGTCAACAGAGCCATAGGAGAAGGGGCATGCCCATGGGTGGGTACAGATGGGTAAGTAATTAACAATATCCCTGCACATCTGAAACACGCGTGTCTAATTTCAATTTCTACTGGTAGATTTGTTTTGATTAAGGAATAAATTGCAAGTGCATAAAAAGCCTGGTCAGTGTTAGGTATAATTGGATATATCTTTTGCTTGGCGAGTAGAAGAACAAACTCAACATCTGCAGTCCTAGCTGGAAACAGCATGGGCATAGTCAGGGTACCAGTGTTCAGTGCTTAACAACACAGGAGCTTTGGCACGTGGCCCTCTGTGCTGTGACCACCAACATATGTTTCTACACTAATGAATGTCAAGCTCATTTAGAAAAAAAAATTACATCTATCAGAGTCGAACAGCCAGCCTTGTAACTAGCCTTTGGGATATAGTTCAGCCATTTAACCAGACAATGGAATAGCTCCATTATACAGTGGTGTCTGTTAGAGATACAGTGGTGTCTGTTAGAGTCAGTATAGGTCAGTAGTTATCACAGTTCCTCCCTGTACTTTGAATAATAGACTGCAGTATCTAAGATACTACTAAGGAAAAATGCTGATACTTAATGGTGAGTCTCTAGATATTCAGCTTCCTCTCTTTGGAATTCTCTCTCTTTTTTTTTTTTTTTTTTTTTTTTTTTTAGTTGAATATTCTGACCAACCTTTGCAAACACGTCTTTGGGGCCCTGATCCAGGAAAACAAACTTCAGTGCTTGCTTAAATTTAAGCACCTGATTCATCTCATAGATTTCAATGGCACTACTCAAGTGCTTTAAATTAAGCATGTGCTTAAATGCTGCACTGGATCAGGACGTAAGACTCTCCACATTGCAGCACATTGGGTGCATTCAGCCACCTTACAACCCAGATCCTGCTGCCATTAATAGAACTCCCCATAAAATCAGTGAGTTCAGGATCAGGCCCAAAGTCTGTATTAATGGATCACCAGAATATGTACTTTTAAAATAGCTTCTGAGTGCTACATCTGATTTTCGTTTCAAGGATAAAAGGGAAAATATTGATCATATTGTGTGAAATAGAGTTCATAGTGGAAAAAATAGGGCATATTCTATTATTTATAATAGCTATTTTGGTGTATTTGTTTGGGTTTTTAAAAATTCTTTCCTTTCATTGCTTTAGCTTTCTTACTTCTAAACTGCCCCTCCCAAGGCCTTGGGGACAATGTGGGGCTGGAATGCCCCAGGAAGTGTACTTTACATGCTATTCTTCAAGCTAATGCAGAGGGGAACGAGCACTATGTGGTGTTTAGATGCTGCATGTGATTATTAGAACTGGGAGCACTGGCTGTTGGGAGTCTGAAGGGACAGGAAACAGGAAGGAGGGGGGAGGAGTTGAGGAGGCTGGGAGAGTTACAGAGTGTGCAGCTATAGCTTGGTAAAGAGATTTCCACTGTAAATAAAGTTCTGTTGAAGTTTGTTAATACCTTGCCTGGTGGATACAACACACTAGGATCCCATCTCCTCTCCCAGCTTCTCGGGGGTGATCTTTGACCCTTTCACCCCTCAGGGGTTTCGACGGATCCCAACAGAAGGATTATAATTGGGACTGGGCAGGTAGCAAATCTCCTTGCATTCTTCCCAACCCTCCCATGTCCCAATACAAAAGTAAGACACATTCTGGCCCTTTTTTGAGTAAGCGTCTCTCTCTCTCTCTCTCTCTCTCTCTCTCTCTCTTTATTTTCTATCAGAAAAGTTTTGCGTTTGAGCTTCGTATGACAGAGGGATGGAAGGAATCAGAAGATGCAATTTGGCATTTAAAGTTGAAGAACCCAGTTATTAGTCATTTATCAACAGTGCTTCAGAGATTTCTAAATGCCTTGTGGCTTTTTGCTTTCTGTGTTAACAAAAATCAAACCATGGGTGAAAAGCATTATCCAATTAAACAGTTTTTAAGAGACCTGAACAAACTAAAATTCCATTTTTGGAGAGGCTAACATCTTGAAAACAATAGAACAAATAAATAAACTATGGACATTTGGAAATAACATTGGAGAAGTGAGCTATTTATACAAAGTTGGAGTGAGTCGTTTATATACTGGGTCAGATCCTTAGCTGGTATAAATCAGCATAGCTCTATTGAAGTCAGCGGCACTACACCATTCACCCCAGGTAATTTGTCATTTTTAGCAGAGATTTGTAGCTGTGATGTTGTGATTTGTAGCTGTTACTCATAAAAGCTTTATTGTCTTTCTCGGACTAGCTTTTCAACATCTGACCAAGACGATTAATTGGAGGAAACTTTATAGAAACCTACTCTGAGATTTCATATAAGTGCCAAAGCTTATTGTTTAGGTTTACAGCTCCAATTTTCGGTCTTGTTGAAAGTTTGCTTTGGTATTGCTCATTTTTTAAGACTAAAGGAACTGTACCCAAATTTACTGTAATGAAGATAAAGGCTCTTACCACTGGAAGCCTCTACAAGGTCTTGAAAAAAATCATGGATCCTTGTAGCAAATATTCCCACATGTGATCAGTGACTGACCCTTATCATGCCTTTCCATCCTAGCCAATATTAGTTGAGATATTTCCTGTTTTCTGTGAATAGTAGGAAAGATATGGGTCTTTTTATAGAAAACACCAGTGGGTTCGCAATCCTTCTGGTAAAGAGGCTAGAGTTTGAAAGAATAAAATCATAGGGTAAATATTTCAGAATTTCAAGAAGGACGGTTTTTCAGGAAAAGTGATTGACTAGGGACTCAGAACACCTAGGCCTCCCACAAAGTTTCAGGTGAGTCACTTGATCTGTTTCTGATCATTAAAATGTGATAATACTACCACCCTATATCATAGGGATGCTGTGAGATAAGTCCATAAATACTCAAGAGGGATTCAGATATTGCAAAGATTGGTGCTTTGTAAGTACCTAGACAGATTCATTAACATGGGACTTCCTCCTACCAATGACAAGAACTATAGGACAAAATGTGAAAGAGGAGGGGACACATCTTAAAGGTAAAGGTCATGAGTCAACAGATTATTTTTTTTCTTACCTTGGGTTGTGAGATTTGGCCCTGCCCTATCACTCCTGTCAACTCCTGGTACATGAACTGACTTTCATGGACGTAGCATCTCTGGTTATGACATCAACAGAAGATGCCAAAGTGCATGGGAAGAGCTGTGACATGATTTACCAGTGCCACACAGATTGGAAATGAATCAAGTGGACATGAAATAGGTTGAATTCTTCAGCAAGTGAGAGTCTTCATCTGGAACAACCTATCTAATCCATACTGATAAACCATACGTCTGTGATGGGAGAATTTTTTGTCAAGATGTATCTAGCTATCATAGCTTTACACTGCTGCCCATCACCCTAGTATTATTTTGAGCACCTTTCATATGCAACCAATAGCCATAATGAAGTCTTTAGTGGACTTCATGGAGTCTCTGGCACTTCTCCCTTTGTGGGGTCAGAACTGTGCTTGGGGTACATGGGTTTTGTAGATGGATATGTGCAGAACACAGAAAATCAGAGCTATGTGTCAATGTGAACTACAAACTGGCCTCTTGAGATTTCTGGGCCTGAGCCAATGCATTCCATGGACTTCAGTGGACTTTTGCTCCAGGACCTCCTCTATACCAGAAATAATTACCTAAACTGAAAGATCTCAGAGCACAAAGAGGTCCAGAGTATTCCTAGAAGAAGAAGACCGTGTAAGGCTCTTCCTTAATCATCTGCATTTCCTGCTCATGAGATAGAATTCAGGTTGTATCCCAAGAAAGCTAAAGACTAATTTATTTCAGCACTTGAGATGGCTGTTTTCAATTACTGACCAAAGATGTCATGATTTTCATACCTCTGGTTTTTATTTTGGTATCCATGTCTCAGAGGATTATTTTGATGTGGAGTAAGTTATTCACAGATGTGAAACGAATGAACCTCAATGCAACATTTTCACGTCTTTGAATTAGTTTAGTTTTACACATCTATATATTCCTTGTCATGTGCAAGCATTAAAGACAAGCTGAGTTTAAGACTTTGTACCAGAATTCTTTGAATCTGTCCCTATATATAGTGAGGTCTGACAACCTCCCAGTTGCTGCACACTACTCCAGATACCATCACTCAGACTCAGACACTGCCCCCACGCCCAACTCCTCAGACACACACCTCTCACCAGACAGGAGAATCAGAGTGGGACTGGGAGTCTTTGTCCTTCAGAGAGGGCCACCTAAAGAGTATTGTTTTTCTTGTTTCTAGACCAGGGTAAGGGATCACTGCCAGAGTAGTGGGCAGTGGGAGATTCTTCTCTTCCAAGCCTCCAGCGCAGGAGAGGGATCTCAAATGTGGGGGCTAGGAAATTCTGCCCTTTGGATAGGGCTGCCAAAAGATTCTTCTCTCCCTTCCACAGAAGACCCCTCTTCCCTCAAGATTCCTAATGGCGAGTGACCGAGTCTGAGGATCTCTGTGGGCCAAAAGGAATCTGATCCAATCTGTATCACAGCCGTGGTGTCCAAGCACTGGGGAAGGCAGGCGCTGGGGCTGGAGTCAGAACCATTATCAGGATTTGGAAAGAGATCTACACTCTGAATGTTAATTTTGGTAATATATAAACATCACAGCCTCCTTCCATTTCTACCTGAAAGGTCACATGCATACAGAACACTGACCATGCAATCAGGACACCAAGTCATTTACAGAGCCCAGCAAAAAAAAAAAAAAAAGCTGCATTGTTAAACTGCATGTAATGACATCATGGAAAGGCATCAGCCTAAGAATGATTACAACTGAGCTTTGCTGAACCCCTGTAGGAATGGGATTCAGCACACATGGAGATTAAAGCCTTGTGCAATCACTGCCTCGCGATTGCATGAAATTTCACATCAGTTGGGGTGATGAATCGTTTACATAATGTGAATCACAGTCTAATTGTGAGTTTGATTGCATCTACTGTTGTTCTGATCACACCACCACTGCCCCTGGAGTGGAGCCTCACACTAAGCCATTCGACAGTGGTAAAAGGAGGAGGGAAAGTTGTGCAGCATGAAAGGAAAGTGACATCTCGCAGGCTGTATGTTGCTGAGCAATTAAACTGCTACAGGTAGTGTATGTGTTGACATCATCAAGGAGGGCAATTAGAGCAACATCTCCTCCATCAATGGAAATACATTATTTCTGAAATCGGCAGGCTGCCAGGAGACCCAGATGGGAGGCCTTGTTGCTCGTAAAGAAGCAGCGATCCAGACAGCAGGAAGAAGCTACCTCACAATTCCAGAATGAGTTGGCAGAAAGGCCCAATATTCTGAGCCCCCAAAACATCTAAGAGTAGGGCTCAGTCATGGCTTTGCCATAAGCCCTGTGCACAGAGTAACATATTGTTGCATTGCCTCAGGAGTAAACTATGTGCTGCTCCATGCACAAACTCCTTCTGCCAACACTTGTTGGTGTAACTCCATTGTCTTCAATGGAGCTACTCCTGATTTGCACCTATGTAACTGTGGAAAATCAGTCCCCTGGAATTTAAAAGTAAGTGCCTATGATGTTCTGGACACACTTACTTGTGGATGCTGTACAATACATGGCAGGTGCAGCAATGCCTGCTTTGTGTGCTGACTGTACCACTACTTTTAGTAATAGTGACCAATTTCAGAGGTTTTAGACACCAAGGAATAGAGTGAGGTGAAGAAAGTTCTGTTAAGGGAAAAGTCTGTCTAGTTGCAAACAATGGTTGCCAATAAAAAAGCAAATGATGCTCTATGCAAGATAGCTTGCAATGCTATCTTCTAGGGTTATGGGGGCAGAGTGTTGAGCAGCTCCACTTCTGTTAGGCAGCTGAGACCGGTAGACTGTAATAGTCATGGTGTAGCCATTTCCATGCTCTACTACACCCCCAAACCAACCTGCATGCTGACTCCAATGTAGGGCATATAAAGGTCCTGCTGTCCTTCCTCTCAGGCTGCGGGATGGGAAGCATTCTGGTTTTAAATCTATGCAAAACTTCTGTGGTTTCACATGAGTTTGTCCCTCTTTCTCCCCCCCCCCCCCCCCCGCCTGCCTCACATATTTAAGTGTGAGTATGAGGTGAGGATGAACCCTGAAATCCATTCTGGTTTTCACCTAGTTTTGTATCTGAAACGTTAAAATTACTTTTACAAGTGTTAGGGCTTGTGTCTAACCTTTCCACTTTACAAAGGCCTTTATTTTAGCACCTGAGATTTTAGGCACATTATAGTAAGCTCCATGGGTGTTATGATACTTAATTGGTTAGTGTTTGAGAAGTGCTTTGTGATCCTTGCATGAAAGGATGTACATAGCAGATGCAAAGTATTAGTAATTATGAATATTATTAATGAGCTCTAATCTGCAGCCTTACACAAGTAAAACTCCCACAGAAGTCACTGAGAGTTTTACACAAGGACTGTATGATCTGATCCATTATTATTATTTCTTAAGGCCCATATCCTGTGCCTCAATCTCTATGGATACATAGGGCCCAAAAAGCTGTGGAAGCCAGACTTGGAGAGCTTGCAAAGGGGACCCACACTAGCTCATGGTGGAGAAGGGATTTCTGTGTGTAAGATGAGCCAGGAAAATTGAAGGGTCATGGTACATGGATCCCTGACTACACAACCCCACTATTTATCACAGCATCCAGTGGAGAAGGAAGGACTGCATCTATAAAAGAACAGCTCCGCTTACAATGCATGACCTTGATGAGAGGTTTGTTCCTCCCAAACCACACTGACTGCACAAGACCTGGGTTTCGCACAAGGAGAGAGAACTTGGCCTTAAGTAACAGAGGGCTTTTTTGCTAAAGCTTCGCTCAGTAACTGATCATTACCTGCTCTAAACTTACCTTACTTCCAGGGGCATCTTCCATTTCTTGTAAGACATGGTTCAGTAGGATGGCAACAAATTCAACTGCTATAGAAATGTTTTCCTGGGTTTTTTCTATTGTTGCTGGTGTCAAAAGAGGAATCCTAAGCCCCACAACTGCCTTCCTAGCGCAGACAGATCTATTATAAACTTCCCATTTCTCTAACACTCAATCTGGCTGGTACTATGAAGAACTTTAACCACTTTAAACATTTAAGACAAGAGGATCTTTTTTCTCTATATTGCAATTCATTTTTTCCCCTTCAAATTCATCAGGTGGAGAAGCCACTTAGTACTCCAGACGACATACAGGCAATTGGTTATGATAGGCTTACGTTAGTTCACTCTAATTTCTAGTGAGACGTGCAAGCGCCTACATTTAGCGTGGTATTAAGTGGCAGCAAATGCAAGTCAAGGGTCAGATGCTCAGCAGGTGTAAATTGCCATAGCTTCATTGATGGACCAATGACAATTTACGCCAGCTGAGAATCTGGTTCTAAGAAGCCTGAAAATAAGTCAGCAGATACTGTTTAAGAGGATTGCGTATGCTAGAGTGTCTTAGGCTACGTCTACACTAGAGAGATTACAGTGGCACAGCTATACTGACGCAGCTGCACTGCTGTAAGATCTCTCGTGTAGCCGCACTATACCGATGGGAGAGAAAAGTATCCACCCCCAATGAGCGGCAGTAGCTATGTCAGTGGGAGAAGTTCTCCTGCCGACATAGTACTGTTCATATTAGCACTTATGCTGGTGTAACTTATGTCACTTGAGGGGTGGAATATTCACACTCCTGAGTGACATACATTTTGCTGACATGAGTGGTACTATAGACATAGCCTTACTCAACACTTTGCAAGCGTCTAATGCTTATTAGGTATAAAAAGCCAATAAAAAAGTGTGCAGCCTTAATTTTACAAAAATAAACATTTAAAGACTGGTTTGCTGGTTTAATAAAGAACTGTGAGCTTAAGTATCTAGGTCAGGGGTTCTCAAACTGGGGGTCACGAGGTTATTACATGGGGGGTCGCGAACTGTCAACCTCCACCCCAAACCCTGCTTGCCTCCAGTATTGATAATGGTGTTAAATATATAAACAAGTGTGTTTAATTTATTCAGGGGGTCGCACTCAGAGGCTTGTTGTGTGAAAGGGGTCGCCAGTAAAAAAAAGTTTGAGACCCACTGGTCTAGGTCCCTTTTTCTAGATGCTTTTCCTGCCTAGATCTGAATCTGTGCTTTTGATGTGCTGGCAGTCAACCAGAGTGCTTTGCACTCAGCATTTTCAGATCCACTACGGGGTATAATTTAGTACAAGTTGTATAAATCTGAGTGTGGAATTAGCTTTGCTCTTTTGGGACATGGGGTTTATTTGTTAACAGGAAATTAAAACCAGCACATCCCTAGTAGCCACTGAAGTATGCATTGATGCAACTGCTTGGAAGGAAAAAATTGTGCTGAACTATTTTTCACTATTGACAATCCAATTATTCAACAAATGAAACATACTAAATGTAGCAGATTTGCAACTTTCTGAACTCATCTTTCAGGGGTAGCTTAACAGAAGAAGTTAGAAATGGATATTGAACACACTGAGGTCTGCTTTCTTGACTGTGATTATTATTCTAGCAAGAAGTCTAGTGAGAATTTTTTTCTTTGTGCCTCTTATACACAATGGGTAATGACACTTCCCGTGTGAGTAAGGAGAGCAGGATTTGGCCTGATGAGCAGAGGGGGTGAAAAATTGTGGATCTGGATGGTAAGAATGCCATATCAATTACCCTTCTGAGGCAGATACCCCACTTCGGGTGTTCTGTGGGTATTGTAGCCTATAGGGAAGGAAGACTGGATATGGCCAGGATGACTCCCACTCTTCGCAGCATTGACCCCCAACAACCCAACCAGTTTTTTCCTAAGTAAGGTAATTCTGACTCAGTCAGCGCTGCCAAGGATTCCTCTTCTTGATGTAACCTAGAAGAACACCCCCTAGATAAGGAATAGGAGGGAGCTGGTGCAAGTTGGGACAAAGCATCATGTCTGAAGGGATTGGCCTGACTTTTAGTGGACTTCAGGAGATCCACAGGCTCCTGGAGCCCTCCCACATTGTGCAGGCGCAGAAGTGGTGAGATAACTTCTCAAATGCAAACTCATGGAGTTCCTGCCTCCTTACGTGGCCATAAACTTCACAGAGACTGATTTGAACAATGATGTTTAATACTCACTCGTAGATGTTGTTTGATTTGTCATAAGACATTGGTGCACAACTCATACCCCCAGCCGTAAACAAAGCACAATTCACTTGCTTAGTATCCTGATGGAAAAATCTAGTGAGATTCAACTCAACGCCTCATGCCAGTTGTGCTCATGACATAAATCACAGAGCCCTCATCCTGGACCATCTTGCGTTCATGAAAACCAAATAGCTTCTGAGAGATAGTCTGGGTTGACTGGCTGACTCATTAGTGAAAGCTGCATTAAATTAAACAGCAATATAAAAAGTTACATGATATCTGAAACTCTAACACAAGGCAATGATGATTGCTTTACCAAAGTAATTGTCCATCATACAGAGGTGTGTGTGTGTGTGAGAGAGAGAGAGAGAGAGAGAGAGAGAGAGAGAAACCACAACACATGTATAGGTCATTCTGATACTGCATTATAGTCAATTAGTTAAACATGAATCGTTGGCCACGTTAAATGAATTACAAATCATAATCATCTAACTAGCAACAAGGCATTCATTTCAGATGACCTAGATGGATTGCATAAAGAGTTATTAAATAAAACAAGAATACAAATTACAAGTTAAAATCACTGGAACTCTTTTCTGGTTGAGGGCATTCTTCATAGATGTCATAAGAAGTCATCAGCTGAAATCATGAAGAGTTCTACCAGGTGTGGGAGCCTCCCTCTCAGAAATGGGATAAACAGAGGATATTCCATGTGCAGACAATCAGTAACACATTACAGATATTGCAACATTATGGCAGCTGGCTGTGAAAATCCTAGTGATGGCCTTGGATTGGTGGTGGGGCATGAGGAGTAATCAGATGAGTTATGTCTCTTGCGTTTGAAAATGTTTCCCAAGGTAAGAGCTGCATCCTGAAGCAGGTATATTTTGGATAATGAATGCAGATTCCTTTAGATATGTTCTGGAGTAGACAAAGACAGCTGCTTAGCTTTCTATGTTCTTCTAGTTCAAACTGGCCCCATTGCCCTGTGGATAATACTCTACACTGGGAGTCAGGAGGTGAAGGTTCTGGTTTTGATTCTCCCACTAATCTGCTGTATGACTTTGGACAAGTCACTTCATCTTTCTGTGCCTCTGTTTCCCATCTCACTCTTTGTCTGTCTTGTTTATATATCCTGTAAGCTCTTTGGGGCAGGAATTGTCTCTTTCTAATGTGTCTGTTCCGCACCTAGCACAATAGGGCAACAGTCTCTGTTGGGCCTCTTGGCACTACAGTTATACAAATAATAATAAACTAACAACTGCCACTGATACTAGCTGGGGTCAAGGAAAAGTGATCTTCCCATTCAGTATGATGGGCTGTCTAAAATACATGTCTTGATGTCTTTCTGTTCTAATGCATCCAGAGCCTCACCAATGAAAACAAACATTAAGGCCAGGTTAGTTTAGGATAACTGTGTAAGTTAACAAAAACTGCCTGTATGTTTCCTTGAAAAATACACTACTGCTCATTGCCAAACATAAAAATAACAGAGGAAAAACATCAGACACACCATGCTACACTATAGCTTTTTTTTTAATTTATGAGTTAATTTAGTATTTAGAAAGGATTGTGACTAGTAGTGGATTGTGGATTGTGCAATCCAGAGGCAGTTGAAATGTGACTTGGGATTGTAAAAGTTCTCTATTACTGGTTTATACTATTTGAATGGTTGTACCAACTAGGGGCCCCAGTCATGGATCATGGCCCCATTGTGCTGCACAAATACATAAACTCTAAATAAGCTAGCTCGGGACGTAAGCTTTCCTACCCAGTTCTATATATTCATTTATATCCCAAATCACAAATTACTTCCCTACCCTATGATTCCGCTCGTGGGGTTTGCTTCAGCCCCAGAATACAACAACTGGAGTACAACAAGATTTTAGATTTTGGTGTAAAAGAAACGTACCCCAAAAGGTTTCTTCTTCCAGAGCTTTGGAGCCTTTTGAAATAGATTTAAAAAACACCACCACATTAGAGGGACGTAGTTGCAGCTCAGTGTACCTGCAACTCCCAATAAGCCGGGACCCAGGCAGAACAGCCCTCTAACGGGGCAGCAATGGGCAGATGGGGTTATATGAAGGGCACCATAGGATGAACCAATTCTGTGCATGTCCTTGCTTGTTTCCATAGGGTTCGTATGCTCTCCAGCACTTTCCAAGTATCTTCCCATTCAGAGGGCAGAATATGACCCTTAATACAAAATTACAATAAAGAAAAGGGGTGCAATATAATATCATCTGTAAATGAAAGGTCAAGAAACATTCTAGAAAAAAAATCAAAGCAGTTCATAATAAATCTAAATAGGATACTGATTGCCTGTTACTACAGCAAACAAGATTTTATTTGTAGAAGAGCTTTTTACAAAACTCAAGAAATGAATCATTTTTAAAAAAAAGTCATTTGTAGAGAGACAGAAAAAATCTGATATGAATTATTATACTCAAGAAAATGGTTTGAAACTGCCTATTTTAAATACAGAACAAAGGAGACGTGACTGAAACTCATTTAAGAAGCAAATACAACTAAATACCAAACATGTAAAGGGTTATATTTCACCCTCTCTGAGACCTAAACAAAGACCATTTTAAGTAGTCCTGTGTAAAGGAGAAGTTAATCCCTAATGGAAAAGTCTATGGATGAAAGATATGTTGTCATGGATTAGACAATGTCTTGGAGACATAAAATAAGGAATAGGAATAACTGGTTACTTTTCACTATGGTAGAAATTCAACAGGGTACCCACCCCACAGCTTTGTAACAGGACCAGAATTGTTTAATATATTTACTAATCAACTAAAAAGGGAGTGAACAGTGAGGTGTTTAAGTGAGCTTAGTACTAATGTGGACACGAGAACAAATGGATATAAACTGGCCGTCAGGAAGTTTAGGCTTGAAATTAGACGACGGTTTCTAACCGTCAGAGGGGTGAAGTTCTGGAATAGCCTTCCGAGGGAAACGGTGGGGGCGAAAGACCTCTCTGGCTTTAAGATTAAGCTTGATAAGTTTATGGAGGGGATGTTTTGATGGGATAACGTGATTTTAGTCAATAACTGCCATCGCTGGTAATTAGTATCAATGGTCAATGTGGGTCTGGCTGGAGAATCTTGCCTGCATGCTCGGGGTTCTGCTGATCGCCATATTTGGGGTCGGGAAGGAATTTTCCTCCAGGGTAGATTGGCAGAGGCCCTGGAGGTTTTTCGCCTTCCTCCGCAGCATGGGGCAGGGGTCGCTTGCTGGAGGATTCTCTGCAACTTAAAGTCTTTAAATCATGATTTGGGGACTTCAACAGCTGAGTCAAGGGAGAGAATTATTCCAAGAGTGGGTGGGTCAGATTTTGTGTCCTGCATCATGCAGGAGGTCAGACTAGATGATCATAATGGTCCCTTCTGACCTTAAAGTCTATGAATCTATGAGGTGGCAAAATTTGCAGATGACAGAAAAATTATGTAGATTAGTCAATACTAGGGAAGATTATGAGGAACTTCAGAGAAACCTAACAAATGCAACTGAATGGGGAGTGTGATGGCGGAAGAAATTCAGTCCTGACAAGGTAATATAACACCCATTGGAAGGACTAATTTTAAATATTGACACAGATTGTGGTTTCCATTAATTTATAAAAAACACAGGAAATCAGTGTTTCACTGCAGAGAGCTCAGTGAAGATCTCTGTTCAACATGCATTCAAGAAAGTAAACAAAAGTGTTAGGATGTAAAAGCATGGGACACAAAATATTATATCATCATTCTGTTAATAGGTAGCCCACCTTCACCTGGAATACGGAGTGAGACCCTGGCCCTATTGAAGTCAATGGGAGTTTTGCCATTAACTTCAATAGGGCCAGGACTTCACCCATTGTGTTCATTCTGTGTCCCTGGTGTCAATGCCAATGTAATCGATGCTCTTTGAGCCAGCCACCTCAAGAGTCTGAAATCTCAGGAATAATCTGTGAGAGATGGCCATGGTTGTGTAAATATAAATTGTTTTGCACTGTTAGTGCCCAATCCAAATCTCATTTAAATCAGTGGTAAAACTCATTGACTTCAGTATCTTTTGGAGAGCTTAATGTACAATCATCTGGCCTCAAAAGTCAAGAAAGGCCTGAATTTGGCTCCATATGTTTAAGAAATCCAAATACTTTTGAGACTAAAATCTCCCTACGTGGTATTCCTTCATGGTTCCAGCTCCTCACGGAATTACTCTTTTCACATCACTAAGAAGAAAAAAAATGAATCGGCACTTTAAATTTGGCATTTGATAAAGTAAATTACTACAGTAAACAGTCTGAAATTGATTAATTTAGGCAGAGAACAAAGAATGGTTAAGGTTGAAAATCAAATTCAATTTAAAAATAGAGTAATTGACTTAGAAGTTGATTATGTTAAATTTCATCCAAACCTAATCAAAGATTTAAATGTGACTTTAAATTATTTTGAATTTAGATATGCTGCTTTTCTGCTAAGCAGATAAAAGACATCTGAAGACATGGATCCAAGTTCAAATCCTAGACTACAGGGTCAGAGGTCACATAGTCATTGGTCCATGGGCTAAGAGAGGGTGTTTGTTGTGGTTTAACTCTATCCTGAGTTGAAATTTTCAATTATCCAAAGTGGCAGGAACTTAGTTTTAATGTACATATGTTCAATTGTTCTTAAAAGACAGCACGGAAGGGAGAAATGGTGTGAACTGAGTCTGGCCTAAAATGTCCTGGTGAGTTTACAGTATTGTTATAGTAACAGACCAAAACATTCTTTACACAAGAGGTAGTTTGCACATATGGGACACTTGATGCTTCTTCTGAGTGGTCGATTTTGGTGAGTCAAAGTTGACACCTTTCTGGACCTGGATTTTCTAGGATAATATACTTGCACATGGCAGGGTGCCTTAGACAGCATCATGGCCATCACTGCCACCGGCACATGCTGAGATGCAGAGATTTATCAATACTCCATCTTTTTTCTGACCCCGCATGATGTTCTGACCACACCAGACAAGAAGAGGGAGCCAGATGACATCACCATCTCCTTGGCTGCATCTTGACCAAATCCTGAGACGTGGATTTAACTTTCCTACTATATTTCCTTCATTAGTGGGTTGGTTTCCAGTTTCCAGCCCCACCTTATTATCTCTCTTTTTCCCTTTTGACCAATAAGAATCCCGTTTAGCCAGCCAAGACAGATATAACCTTGCAATCCTTTGCTGTGACCAGCTTAAAAGCTGTTCCAAAGCAGCCCAATCTGTGAAGAAAGAGAGTCTATGGTAGCCTCAGAAAATAAGAATCTCTTATATTAGTTCTAAGAGTCTTATAACTTTTCCTACTTGAAAAATGATGTCCTTTTATGTACTAACGCATGTATTGCCTAGCACTGTAAATTCCTCAAGACCAGATCTGTAGTAGCAGTTTTAGTACAGCATAAAGGGTTAATTAGTATACATACATTTCTGCATACTCCAGGCATACAAAGAAGTTGCTTAACATATTAACTACTTCTATTACATTGATTATCCATAGTAGACAATCCATAATGTAGCTGTAAATCACTGGATCTCTTATTTTTAATAATGGAACAAGTCAGGTAAAACTTCTATTGAAAAACCAATGGCATAGAACCGAACAGGAGTTGATCAGCAGCTTCTACTCTCATTTATACCAATATAAATCAGAAGTAACTCCTTTGATATCAGTGGCATTACACCACTATGAAAGCAGGACCAAAGAGAACATACACAAGCCCTGAGCAAAGACTTCAGGATTTGGCCCAATAATAAAATAGTTATTGTCCAATAACATATAACTACAAGTAATATCCAAAGAGCATTTTATGTAACTGCAATTCCAATACTCAGAATACATTGTCTGTTTAAAGGAAGCAGCTTTCTTTTAACAGGTGACCACATACCACTTACCATATACATGGAGGTCACCTCACACCAAGATAAAGAACCAAACTGACTATGTAAAGATACAGGGACACTGAAAATCAAGCATCCAATTGACAAAAGACTTTCCCAAATGCAGACTGAAGGTCATATCATCAACTGTTAGCTTCAATCATAAAATTGAAATGTAAAAAGATAAGACATTTGGCAAGTCCGCTGTGTATGGATTTGTCCAGAATCATCAAAAATGACATGACTTCTGTCCAGAATGGGACTGAGGCATTGTCACAGGTGAAAAAGAAGCACAACCCAATCAGTTTTGGAATAAAATATAAACTATCATGCTTGAAGCCACCAAAGCACACAATTTGAAAAATCAGCATTGGCCCACACCATGGTTAATGGAGAAGGTGTTTGAGCTGGTGAAAAAACTATGCAGAGTGAAAGAGTGACTCTGAGATTGAAGAATGTAGCAGAGAATACAAGGAATTGAGCAGACCGATTTAAAGGCAGACTAGATGAGACGAGTGGGGAAATGTGCAAAATGGGAGGAATTTAATAGTAATAATACAAAGGGAATGTTTCAAAGTGGTCAGGCTTCTTACTAAAAAGTTTTCCTTCGTGATCAAGCATAATAAGAGATCATAATGGCAGAGTTCTTCCTGAAGGTGATTATGTTAAATGCAGATGGAGAGATTACTGTGCCAATCTGTATGCCTCATCAGAGCCATTTACAATACAGGACAACAGAAAAGAGTACGGAGCCGGAGCCATCAATCCTGCAAGAGGAAGTGGCACATGCTATTATGAAAACGAAGCCTCAGAAAGCACCAGCACTTGATAACTTACCAGCAGAATTGCTAAAAGCAATTGGTGACTGGGATTTTGATCTAATGTGGAAAATTTGCAATGAGGTCTGGATGACTAAAACTTGATTGGATGACCAGATGAAGGGAATCTTTCTGCCCTTACCAAAAAAAGTGGATATAACAGAGTGCAGTAACTATAGTACCATCTCCCTGATATCGTATGTGAGCAAAGTGCTGCTGTACATAATTCAGGACTGCATGAAGTGAATTATAGAAGCAGTACCACCCCAACAAGCTGGTTTTAGAGACAGTCAAAGCACACGTGATCAAATCATGAATATCTCTCATATTATTGAAAAATGCACACAGTATAATCACCCACAAATTATGTGTTTCCGTGAGTACTCCAAAGCACTTGATGCCGTCTGATGTGACCATCTCTGGAGGATACTGGCAGACATGGGGATTCCAAAGCAACTCATTGAACTCATTGCAAGTCTCTACTGTCAACAACAGACTACGGTGTAAAGAGCAGCATTGATAGTGAGTGGTTTTCCAATGAGACAAGGATGCATTCTGTCCCCAAGTATTTTCAACATGTACACAGAATTAATTATGAGACAATTCCTGGAAAGTTTGATAACATGGAAGGAGCTGGGATTTCCATTGGTGGACACCACTTAATCGACCTCAGATATGTTGATGATACAATGCTCTTTGCTGCAACCATCAATGCAATGCAATGAATGTTGGAGTCTGTAAAAAGCGTTAGTAACGAATATGGACTATCCCGGCATGCAGTGAATATGAAATGCACGTACATTGACACAGTCAATAATAGGATGCAAGCAGGCATCACAATTGACAGTTAAGCTATAAAGGCAGTAGATGAATTTAATTATCTGGGGTCATATATATATATCAAACCAAGGAGGCTGCTCCAAAGAACTCGGAAGAAGACTGGAGATGGCTCACTCAGCCAGGAGCCTCCCTTAAAAAAGTGTGGAAAAACTGTGGAATATCAAAATATACGAAGGTTTGACTGGTGAAAAGCTTAATTATTTTCCATAGTGACTTATGGCCGGGATTCCTGGGAAACTAATGCTGCTGACAAGAGGAAAATTGAAGCCTTTGAGATGTGGTACTGGTGAAGACTGTTGCGTATCCCCTGAATGGAAAAGACGACAAATGCTTATTAGGTATAGAACTGTAGAGAAGCGGACTCTGTCCTCAGAAATCAACAGGTGCAAATTTATGTACTTTGGTCACATCAGCCATAGAGACAGAAATAACCTTGAGAAAGGTGGCAGATCGTCACACTAGGGGATGACCAGCAAGGAGATGGCTAGATGGTGTGTGCCAGATCACTGGGAAGTCAGCTGCTGAATGTGTGATGTTAGTGGTGGATTGAGAAGGCTTCTGAAAATTCTGCTGTGATGTCACTAATATTCAGACATGAGTAAATGGACTTTACTTACTTATTTACATACAGCTTATTTACACAGAGAGAGAAGAAAATGTTTTACCAGCTTATCTCTTAAATCAATAACAGCTATATGTATTTATTTCCAGTAAAAAAAAATGCCCAGATTTCCAAAGAGATGGATCTCACATAAGTAACAGTGAGACATCTGGGCTATAAATATGACCGTGTGTCTTTAATCAGAGCATCCATCAGATGATGACATGAACTACACACTTAACTGGAAAAGGATGACATCTTGCACATAGAATTCAGCACACTCTCTCTCTCTCTTTGATTTACTGATTATTCGCATTACAGCTGCAATTTCCAAAAGGGAAGGAGCATGGTTTTCTTGTCACATTTCTGTAAAGAAAAATTGTCCAAGGTATCCAACCTGTATGAACTCTGAATTGGAAGGTATGTCTCAGGTCCATTTAATAGGACACTTGTAGCATAACCATGGTGATAGTTTAGTGCTTGGTCCTGCTTACTGTGAAGCTAATGGCTCTGGGCTGCTATCATCTTCAAAGAGAGGCTTTTAGGGCCTGAGCCCATGCCCATTGAAGCCAATGGAAAGATTTCTGTTGACTTCATTGGACCAGGTCCTTGGCTTGCTTGAATTTCTTTCCACATATGAAGTGGAAGATAACTAAAGTAATGGCAACTTTTCTGGCAATTGCAAAATCAGAGCAGCTTGTCCATTTGTTCTCTCAGCCAGCTGGGTCACTTTTCTTCTGCCTTATCTGAAGCAATACATTCTGTGTATGATTGTTTTGCCAGTGATTTCAGTGGGAGCAGGATTGAGCCCTAAGTTTTTTTCACGGGGTTGCAATGATCTCATGCAATAATTCATCCATGTGCCTCAGCATTCACTAGAAACAGATCTCCCAGTAACAAGAGGAGATTATTTATCCAGCTACTTACAAAGCATTTGCACCATTTCTGAAGCCATGGATAGATAGCTATCCCTACTTCATTTCCAGTTTGCTCCTTGCTAGCCATCACTGCAGCATTTTAGCTCTATCAGGGAGAGTAGGTGAGCAGCTTGAGCCATGCTATGCACCTGCATTAATGCTAAATCAGCCCTCATGAATTGTACATGAAGTCCAGTATGTTAGTCATTAATTCTGGCCTTAAGTAAAAAAGCTTCTTCAGACAAGACTTTTCTTTTACCATGTAATACCCAGAAATAACATCTACAGCAGGTGGTGAATCAGAGTCTTAAGCTTTTTTTTTTTTTTTACTTGTACTAAAGGAAGAAAAGGTTTAAATTAGGAAACATCAATTGCAGGGGAAGAAGAAGAAAAGGCAAAACCGTGACATATAAGCATTACCTGCGATTAGTTGAATATATAATTTGCTTGGCTGTCCGTGATCCATAACAGTAAGCGAAGTTTTAGAGTACATTTATATCCATTACAGCAAGAACAAGCCTCATAACCTGCATTCATTTCCTTAGTCCACTAATTGTGTTTTCCCTCTGAAAAATTTTAATGTTGCCATTAAAGGCAAAGGAGTCCATCACTACAGAGCTGCTCTAGCTTTCTCTTAAGCTCTGCAAGCAGCTGTAATTCAGTGAAGTGCTTCCCTCTAGTGTCTAAAGACAAAACTCCAACTAGATCTCTGCATTTGGAAAATATTTGCTTCTGTAAGTACAATTATACGTTATCATTAATGGAAGTCAGGGTCGTAGCTTGGGGCTCAATTCTATAAGCCTTACTTTCCCTGAGTAGCTCCTATTCATATGAGTAGTCCCATTGATGGGACAATGCACATGAGTATATTCAGTGTAAGAGTTGCAAAATCTGGCCCTTGGTGTAACCATTAGCAAATTTGTGTGCTTTTGCATTTTGTTTAGTGTAATTCTGAACTGTCCATCTTCTTTAAGCCTAAATATCACTTAAGTGAATCACTTAAGTATGTTTTTCTTTGTTAATTTATTGGAACTGGGCCAGCTGTATTCTCCACTTTTCAACCATTTCTCCCCTGTCTTTTCTTTGCTCCATGTTCTGTGATGGCCACCAATTCTGGAACTACTTCTCCCATTGCTCTCCTACATGGACTATAGTTCTACCATGGTAGAAGATTGGTATGGATCTTTCCCTGGAAGATGGTACAACCTATCTTCTCATCAGAGATTGCTTCTAGTACCTCACTGATGCAGCCAGGTTGTCAAACAGCCACATCTACTATAGCTGTGGAGGTTTTCATCCATATTTGTGGCTAGGATGTCCCAGTGCAAATCCACTCCGATAATGGTCATTCATCCTCGGTAAAGACATTTTTCAGCTCCAGCCTTCATTTTCCCAAAATAATGGCAGACCTTCTCAAAAAATCCAGATTTAGCAGGTATTCTTACTAACTACTCTTGCAAATGGATTCACTCATTGATTGGAAGAAAGGTATGATCCACCATCTTGTGCTACTCCACTAAAAAGCAAAAATGACCTCCCTTCTCCAAGATCTTCTCCCGTTGGTCACTCAGAGCATTCCATGTCAGTATAGCCTTATCTCTCCATTGATAGCACCATTTGCATGAGACAGCTTGTTCTCTTTTGTGTTCTGTACAAAGGCACACTTTTGGTGCTTAACAAGTAATCATAATCCCAGACATTAAATCACAACTGGCCTGACCCATTTATTTTCCGCAAGAAGAAACATCAGTACAAAAATCGACAAAAGAGACTATGCTGGGAACACAAGACTCCAGCCCTCTGAGCAGGTACCTTTCCCTGCCTGCCCTCTAGTGTCTAAAGACAAAACTCCAATTAGATCTCTGCATTTGGAAAATATTTGCTTCTGTAAGTACAATTATATGTTATCATTAATGGAAGTCAGGGTCATTTGGCTTGAATTTGACACTAACAAAATTCAGCACTACCGTTCTGCCTAGGCTTTGCTGCTCTGAGGGTTCCCACCTCAGGGCTATTCAGCCCACCCTCTGGATTTTCTCCCTATAGAGAATCCTTATATCTGAGTTGGGTAACAACACACCCGACTCAGTACAGCTCATGTCACCATTCCCCTGCATGATTAACACATGCTAAAAGGGTTAAAAGCCCTTAGAAGGGTTACATCTGGAAAATAATATCTGAGTGAAAGTCATTGAAGAAAGAGACACTACAGGCCCATATACCATCTTGTCTTCTCAGGTCAATCAGGTGACTCACCAGGGCTATTTGGATTCTATCTGCAGACAGATGCTACAGAGAATACACTACTTGCAAACCTGGATCAACCAAGTTAATTCTTCTAATGTTTTTTCGTGATATCTTCCTTTCTATTGTTCTCTTCCATTCTCTTGCCATGTTAAAACACCATATTAATATATAACACATTAAATGCAAATGACTATCAAATATTAGGGGTTCATACTTTATTTTGCTGTCATATATACAAGAAATTAATCTAATTTTTTATTTGTCATTGGTACCGAGGGTGTGAATTCTTATATGAATTTAGTTCCAATGTTCTTTTCTTTGTGCCTGTTTAAGGAGGGATGGGGGAAGGAGAAACCTCTGGAGATCAGATCCTCAACTGGAGTAAGTTAGCGTAGTTCCAGTAGAGTCCATTTACACTAAATGAGGATCTGGTATGGAAAAGATTGTGGTAACCTGCCTTACAGAGTTATTAATAACTAAATGGTGGGGGTTCCACAGGGCTCTGCCCTTAGTTCCCTTCTCTCCTCCCTCTACACCTTGTTTCTGGGTAATCTTGTCTGCAAACACAAATTCAGTTACCACCTCTATGCTGATAACTCACAGATCTACTTCTCTACTCCAGATTTGTCGCCTTCTGTATCACCTAAGATTTTGGTGTATCTCTCTGACATCCTCATGGATGTCTACCCATCAGCTCAAACTCAACAGGGCTAAAGCAGAGCTCTTAATCTCTCTCCAAGCCCCAACCCTTCCCCCTCACCTCCTTTCTCCATCACCGTGGACAACACCTTCATCCTGCCTGCCACTCAGGTCCGTAATCTGAGCGTCATCTTCAACTTAGACCTCTGCTGGGTCCTCACCTGCAGGCTATGTCCAAATCTTGTAGTTTCTTTCTGCATAACATCTGAAACATGGCCTTTCTTCTCTATCCAAACAGCTAAAACTCTCATCCAAGCACCGCTCATCTTTCATCTTCATTACTGCTACATCTTTCTTTCTGGCGTTGACAAATGAAATCTTGCCCCACATATACCCATTCAGAATGCTGCTCAAAGATCATTCTCCTTGCCTGCTGTTATGACCACATCACCCCTCTCTTTACATCCCTCCAGTGGCTCCCCCTTCTCTTTTGTATCAAACATTAGCTGCTTTTCTTTACTTTGAAGGCCCCTCATGGCCTATCCCCATTCTACCTATCACCTCTCATTCACTATCAAGATGTTGACTCTTGCCTCTAATCGTCTCATGATGCCAGCCTCCATTGCCTAATTGTTACATATTCAAACAAGCAGTGTTGTGCTTTCTCCCATGCTGTTCTTCATGCTTGGCAGGAGCTCCTCATTACAACTTACAACGCTCCTTACTATGATGCATACAAAAAGCTTAACAATGACAGGGCACCGTGCCCTGAGACCACTGCCTAGCCTACTAACCAATATTATCTTATTGTTTTCTTTTACTCTTCCATCTAACTGTCTGTATCCATCTGTTGTCTCTTGCCTTATACTTAGAATGGACACTCTTTGGGGCAGGGACCATCTTTTTGTCTGTTTGTACAGCACCTAGCACAGTGGGATCCTGTCCCAGAATTAGGGCTCCCAGGCACTACAGTAATACAAACAAGTCCATTTATCTATTATGTATTTTAAGCTGAACAAATGCTAATAAAAGATGCTGGATTGAAACGCTGTTGATTTATTTCTTGCTGTGGGTGCTAGAAATAATAGGGTGCTATGGGCTGATTGCTGCTGTGGGTTTATGAATCAGTCCTTCAAGGTGCTGAATTTCTCCCCCTTGTGTTGCTGAGCACCCTTAACTAACTCCCAAGTCAATGGGAAAAGATAACAGAAAAACTCAAGCTAGCTCAGTAAATATAAAAATAAAACTCATGTCAAAGCAGTGAATTAGAAACACGTGACTGCAGAGGAAGACTCAAGAGACCTTTCCTCTTTCGATAAGATAAGGATGTAATGAGTCAGATTCCTAGAAAGTTTCTTATTACTCTGACTAGCCCTTAGGGCTTCCCATTAAAAAGTTAGCATTTGTGAACAATTACCATCTGAGATACCACAGTATGCAGAATATTCTATATGCAGAATAGATTAATACCGTGTTTATTTCCTGTTGCAAGCACAGAGAATACTGTGGCATTTGAGATGCTACTGTGTGGCAATTGTGAGTAAATACCAACTTTTTAGTGGCAACTACAGCAAGTTCTGGTCAAGAAAGCAAGAAAACTCCCTACCAGACTGACTCATGGTATCTTTCTTCTCCGTGTTGACCAAAGAGCCATTGAAACATTCTGGTCAATTATGTGTTTCACCTGAGCTGCTCTGAGTATCATTTTCACCTAAGTGTGATAAAATTATGTGGTAGTTGTTGGCCAATGCTGACTTTTTAAAATGGGATTTTAAATAGTATTTCATGTGAAAGAATAAATACCCTTCCCCTAGCCAGGTGTATTTAGCCTTTTCGTGTATTATTTCACTCCACCACCAGTTCCCACCTTCTGTAATTGATATCTATAACGTGAATTAGGAATACGGAAGAGAGGTTGCACCATAGGGTCTTCTTCCTACAGTGCTCAAAGGAGTGGGTCACTTTGTAATTTATTTGGCAGTGTGTTTTGGAGCAATATGAATCAGAGAAGACTTGTTTTCTTTTCTAGTCACTACGTAGTTCTAACCTTGTGTGTAAACCACATGCCGTGTTTTTTGCTTCAGGGATTCTGTGCAGAAGGAAGAGAACTATCTTATCCCACCCTATGCTCATGTGTCACTCATTCTTGACTAAACCCTCCAGACCAATCAGAAGGCTGCAGATTTTCAGAACAGACAATAAAGGAAGGTTGTGGATGATGTTTTATTTTTTTCTAGTCACGGTTCACACCCAAAGAAAAAATTGTAATAGTGAGGACCAATGCCCTATGCATTACAATATCTTAATCTCGGTGCAGTCACTATGACCAACATTTACAGGAGTGGACAAACGAGTTAGGGTATCTAAGGTGTCAAGTTGGGCTCCCAATAAAACCACTGATCACTATTGAAAATCTTGACCTACCTGCCATCACTGCATCTTAGCCAAGAGTTTTAAAAGAGACACTTTCTGGAAAGTCAGGCTCCCTTGAGATGTGTCAAGTTGAATACCAAAAGAGTGATGCATGATCACTTTTGAAAACCTTGACCCTCATTCCTAGCCTATAACAACCTTGCTATTATTCCATCCTTGCTACTTTGAGCTGACCTGTCCAGAGATGCAAATCAAACACATGAGGTGCTTGTGTGATATACACAAATGGTGCTTAGGATGAGGGCAGTAATTTTTTTTTTTTTCAGTCAAAACTCACATTAGGATTTTACAGTTCTGTTCACCTGGGACATTGCAAATCACGAAACCCAGGACAAAGCATGTGAGAGCTGAGGACAAAGCATTCTTGATTGATTGGATCCAGCCAGGGAACAATCTTCTGGAGGAGATCAGTCACATCTATAGTCTGACCGTTTTTTAGGAAATATTCCAAAATCTTCCTCTCTGAGAAAGCATTTGCACTGTCTGAGACTATTGGTTGTTTATTCTGTGGCGTGGGATTCAAGAGAACATTCATATCCACAAAGTTTCAACATTCCTGAAATAGAAATGTTTATTTTGGTTCATTGAACTGACCCCAAATGGTTTGTTTTGACTCAGTTCAATATTAAATAGCATTTTTCCCACAGTGGTGCATTTGCTAATGGGAATTGTAGTCCATTCTCCCATATGGGTCAGTCTCCCTGGCAGGACTACGGCTCCCATGATGAACCCAGAGTTATGCAATTTCCATGATGTACCATGCAGGTTGGTCAGAGGAAAATCTTCATTGCATTATGGAAGATGTAGTCTTCTGGGGAGCCTGGCTTATAGGAGAGAATGGGGGCCTGAAGAGACAACTCCCAAAAGGAACTGATGGGGAAAACAGTTTGATGCTTTGTTGAACTGATTCTAAATGAAATGTTCTGGATCATTTCAACAAAATAAACGATTCCAATTCAAGTCAAACCAACTCAAAAAAAATATTTCCTTTTAATTTTCCTGGTTGAAAATTGGAAATTTTCATCAAAATCTAAATTTTCAGGTTGAAAATTTTGATTTTGTAGAAGTGTTCATTTTCTCTTGGAAAGTTCCCCACCAGTTCTACTGGTAAGTGATACAAATGAGCTGCTGCTCCCTCCCCCACACTTACCCCCCAAATCTGTGTACCCCACAGTAAAAAATAGATTCTTACAGTTTTTCTGCTTATGTTTGAGGCTCTTCATGATCCCTTAACGCCTTTCCTTTCCAGACTTCTTAATACCTTTGGTCTCTTATCCTATACTAGTGCTTATTTATCCCTCCTGGAGTTGCTAGCAAGTCGACTGAGTCTGTCTGAGCTGTTACATCTCTTGATGTTTAGAATTATTGGCCTGTAGATAGCAAGTTTGTTGGTTTTGCATGTATGTTTTACAGAACATTGATGTTTAGAATTATTGGCCTGTAGATAGCAAGTTTGTTGGTTTTGCATGTATGTTTTACAGAACATTGACTCATCTTTAGGAAGCACAGCTGCTGTTAGTGTCGTGTGTGTGTGTGTGTGTGAATTGCTCTAGTGTGTTGTGTGTATGTGTGTATTGCTCTGGGATTTTTATGAAGTCTGTTTTCTTGTTCTTGCTGAAATATCTAAGCCTCGGAGTTTCATAAAACACAAACTGAAACTTTTTTTAAAAAAAATAAGGTTAAATATAGGAGGTGCTGATATTGGAGAACAAGTTCAAGTACCTAGGATTTAGCTGCTCAGGGACATGATGCTTTCAAAAGGAGTGTGTGTGTGCGCATGCGGGCGCACGTGTGTGTGTGTTGCTTTCAAAAGGAGTGTGTGTGTGTGTGTGTGAGAGAGAGATTACATGTTCAGGAAAGATTTTGCTCTTATTATCTAAACCTGATTTCTAGATTATTATGGCAGGATTCAAAGCGGGACTTTTGCAGTAGGACATTCAAATAATCTTGACAAGTATAAAGTGTTAAGAAGACAAAAAAGGCCCAATTGCCCTTTCTGTTCACAGCATGGGCCAAGGGAGATCAAAAAGGGCACAATATAAGAATAGCTGCTGCTTTTAAAACAGTGTTTGCTGGGTGCTCTTTTGATTGGCTATTTTGTCTTCTGGATCTGTCCTTAATTTTTCCTTTGTGCACTTTACCAATTCTCTAGCAGGGTCCGCTTTGGATGACCTATGGGTTATAGCTCCTGTATGATATATATGGGTAGCCACATCGCTAGTGAAGTGGGGTTCTCATGCCCCCAAACTCCAAGCACAGAGGGGACCCTCGTCTCACAAGAAGTGAGGCTCAGCTCTCTCTGTGGCACACCCCCATCCCAGACCCTGTGAAGATTGCTATCTGTGTTCTGACATTCCTCCTAGGGAAAGGATGAGGAAGGCACATCACCTCACCCCTCTCCAAGCAGAAATTAGATAAAAATTGATCAAACAGCCTGTGGCTATATAATCTTTTGCACACCGCTGGGCAGAAGCCCTTCTCCAAGAGTCTAAGAGCAGTCATGACCAAGTGGAAGCCCCTCCGGTTGTACCGCTCCAGCTGGGGGCAAGGAAATCAGAGTCAAGGAAGAGAAAGGCCAGATGGGGAGATGTTGAACAGTCCAGTGGTTAGGGTGCTACCTTGAGAGTCAGGTTCAATTCCTTGCTTCATTATAGACTTCCTGTTTGCCGTTGGGCCAGTCATTTAGCCTCTTTGTGCCTCAGCCCCATTTTACAGATGGGGAAGTAACAGCACTTCCCTACCTCACAGCGGTGTTGTGAGGATAAATACATTAGAGATTGTGAGGTGCTCAAATGCTACAGGAGTGGGGGCCATATAAGTACCATAAACAGATTTGGGATGGGCCATGCAGCCTTTCTATGGAAGGTAAATCACAATGGGATGATGTAAGGGGAGCCTTATGGTGGTTTCCCCTCTCAAAGCCCCTGATGGATTTTGTGAGGAGGGTGATGGTCTGAGCCATGGTTTTGCTGAATACCTGAAGTGTTCAGAGCGGTGTAGCTGCTCTATGTGAATTTGTGCTTTCACACATCTTCTATAGGGTGTAAGTGTAACTGTATACTATACTTCTTCTCTTCAATGCAATGCACATGCTTGAAGAATAATTAGAGAGCCATCTGCATCAGCTGTGTCGGAAGAGTCAATTCTCTCCCACCTTGTGTTTTGCTCCTGACACAGGTCCCCCCTGCACCAGACTTCTGAAAATATGTTAGAAGAGCTTAGCTTCCCCTCACCACACTTGTTAATATTGGCATTCTTCCACTAATAATCCATATGGCTGAGCTCTCTCCCGACACTCACACAGTATCACAGAGTGGAACAGGTTATTGTTTCACATATACTACATTAACACTTCCTGGCTACTTCTCTTGCCATTCCAAGCTTTGCCTTTGTCATTGCATTGCACAGTGGGCACACTGGCTGAGCAAATCGGTTTATTTATTTCGAGGCAAGGGATGCAAGAGAGCATTCACAACCACAGCAGCAGACATGGAAGCTATCTTGCTGAGCAAAGAACGGCAACTATCCCATGCTGTGAGTGGCTAAATCAAACAACTGATCCCTGATGCATAATTTCTCCATTTCATTTAGAAGGACTCGATGGAGTGTGGCTTTCTTATGATTTCCTAGAGACTCAGAACATCCCCCGTCTGCACTGATGACAAAGAAAAGGATGAATTCAGTATGCTGCTGTTGCATTGCCTGCCTTACTGAAATGTGCTGTTTGCCATAGAAAGGTAAGGGTTCTCCCCTTAAACACTCCACAGATGACTACATCCTTTCCTCTTGCTGCACATTCCCTTCCTGTCGTCAGAGCTGAGGAGGGGGTGGAAAGTTGACCTTTGTGCTCCCCCAATACGGGGGCTGACCCCCCCTGTGGAGGTTGCAACAATCTGAAGACTACCCTAAAACGTTCCAGCCACCAACAGTCCCAAAGGGTGGTTAAAGCTGTTGGGGATTGTCAGAGGGACGGGAGACCTGGCCACGTCACCTTTCCTCCAGCAAAGTAGCCAGGAGGTACTGTGGAAACTCTGTGACACACTAGGGTATAAATAAGCTCCACCAGGGGCTGGTTTAGGGCTGTTTTGCACTGGAGAAATAGCAGAAAGTAGTTGCAGTGCAGCCCAACATCTCCACATCTGCATCCACCTGCCATAAGGTGTGTGGAGATTTGCACTGTGAACAAAGACAATTTGGGTCAAACCAATGTATGCGTTTTACACAAAGGACACTGCAGAGAGGCACCTCGGGTTTAAAAAAAAAAAACCCACAAATCAATGGAAGGACTTTATATGCTACAAGTTGATGAGGGCAATATTGTCATGACCACAGTGGAATCTGGTGCAATCTAGTTAATAAGGAACTGAAACCACACAAAAATGAGATCAGAAATCCATTCAGCGAAGCTATGGACACTTTCCATTATTTAGCTAACATGACTGATCTCCAGTACTAAAGAGATATGTTGAGCCCTGAACAGGAAGAAGAGACACAAATGTGACTGATATAACTTAATCTTCAGTTCTTCCTTCCTTAGTGTTTAACATTTAGGTTCCTGGTTTCTACCCCAAAAATATGTTTCTGAAAGAGGTTGGGCACAGTCTGTTACTTCAAAGTGATGTGAAATGGTAGAAGACAGTATCAGAGGGGTAGCTGTGTTAGTCTGGATTTGTAAAAAGCAACAGAGAGTCCTGTGGCACCTTTAAGACTAACAGATGTATTGGAGCATAAGCTTTCGTGGGTGAATGCCCACTTCGTCGGATGCATGTAATGGAAATTTCCAGGGGCAGGTATAAATATGCTGGCAAGAATCAGCCTGGAGATAACAAGGTTAGTTCAATCAGGGAGGGTGAAGTCCTCTGCTAGAAGTTGAAGTGTGAGCACCAAGGGAGGAGAAACTGCTTCTGTAGTTGGCTAGCCATTCACAGTCTTTGTTTAATCCTGATCTGATGGTGTCAAATTTGCAAATGAACTGAAGCTCAGCAGTTTCTCTTTGGAGTCTGGTCCTGAAGTTTTTTTGCTGTAAGATGGCTACCTTTACATCTGTTATTGTGTGGCCAGGGACAGAAGCAGTTTCTCCTCCCTTGGTGTTCACACTTCAACTGCTAGCAGAGGACTTCACCCTCCCTGATTGAACTAACCTTGTTATCTCCAGGCTGATTCTTGCCAGCATATTTATACCTGCCCCTGGAAATTTCCATTACATGCATCCGACGAAGTGGGCATTCACCCACGAAAGCTTATGCTCCAATACATCTGTTAGTCTTAAAGGTGCCACAGGACTCTCTGTTGCTTTTTTGTAGAAGACAGGAGAGTCAAATTCAGAAATCCATAATTTAGGAGACTTGAACCCTTATTCAAACATTTCAGCACAAATGGAGCATGCTTTTAGCATGTGAAGTTTTGATCAAACCAATCCAGACAACAGGCTGGGTACTGAACAAGAAAATTCACTGGTAAAAGGTGTCTAACAGCACATACAAAACTAGTGGTAGGCTTAACTAGATAGCACAGAGGTGGGCAAATTACGGCCCACGGGCCACATCCGGCCCGCGGGACCCTCCTACCTGGCCCCTGAGCTCCTGGCCTGGGAGGCTAGCCCCTGGCCCCTCACCTGCTGTTCCCCCTCCCTCGTAGCCTCAGCTCGATCTGTCGCCGGCGCAATGCTCTGAGCGGCGGGGCTGCGAGATCCTGGGGCAGCGCAGCTGCAGAGCCCGGCCTGACCCGATGCTCTGTGCTGCACGGTGGTGACGGCATGGCTGGCTCCAGCCAGGTGGCGCGGCTGTAGCGCCACCAGTGCTCCAGGCAGCGCGGTAAGGGGGCAGGGAGCAGGGGGTTGGATAGAGGGCAGGGGAGTTTGGGGTTCTGGGCGGGGGTGTGAATAGGGGTCGGGGCGGTCAGAGGGCGGGGACAGGGGGGTTGAATGGGGCCGGGGTCCCGAGGGGGCAGTCAGGAATGAGAGGAGGGGTTGGATGGGGCAGCAGGGGGCAGTCAGGGGCAGGGGTTCTGGAGGCAATCAGGGGACAGGGAGAAGGGGTGGTTGGATGGGGCAGGGGTCCCTGGGGGGCAGTCAGGAAGGAGTGGGGGTTGAATGGGGTGGCAGGGGGCAGTCAGGGGCAGGGGTGCCGGGGGGTGGTCAGGGGACAGGGAGCCAGGGGGGGATGGGGCAGGGGTCCTGGGGGGCCATGACCCCCTCCCCTAACCGGCCCTCCATACAATTTCCGAAACCCGATGTGGCCCTCAGGCCAAAAAGTTTGCCCGCCCCTGAGATAGCAGGTATGAACTTAATTGTTGTGTTTTTGTCTTATACTTACAGAATCATGAGCTTTTTTATTTAGGGAAAATAACTCAAACCTGTTAATCACCTTTCATCAGTACAAACACAAAACATTTGTATTCCTGTATTTTCCATTTGTCGCAAGACAAACAATAAACCCCAGAATTTTAGCATCTCTTTCGCAAGCCATTCAGTGTGCTAACTCTCAGCATTTCACACTGTACACAGATTGAGGAGCAAGAGGTTTAAATGAGAACAAACTACTCTACTAAGGACAACTGGGACTAATACATTCAAGCACAGATGGTGCACAGTAAGGTATTACGACTCCCTCTGCTGGTGTTTTCATTTTATGCAAAGCTGTCTGAAATGAGGCATGAAATATTAAGACACAATTAAATATAATATTTAGCCTGTGCTATTTATGAAATTCCCTACAAGAAAAAAATCATTAATTAGAGTCAAAGAAATCTGTTAGTCTGGTTATTATCCCGCAGGGATTGTTTAGAGATGCACTGATCTAGCAGGACCATACACTCCATCACTTTTTATAGTTAGTCAAGTATATTGGTTCAGGTTCACTTGTATTCGAAATATAGGTCCCAGCAAGTCTACTTTAGCGCCAATAAAAATGTACTAGTTATAGTACATTATGGACTATTTCAATGCGACCATTATTGTTCAGGAATGAAATTACTGGAGTTGAAGTAACCAGAAAAAAAAATCCTATACAGAAATTAGGCTCAGTTGCTAGGATATCTTTCAAAGGATTTTGGGATTTGCAATTCCCAGTGGCACTTGACCATGATGCTCTCAGCTGTGTTACAAGGGAGATGGGCTAGGCCAGCTATTACCCCTCCAAAGACTAGAGAGGGGCAGCAGCCGTTCCTGGCAGACTCAACAAATACAGTGGGGAGGTTAGTGGCCAGCTGATGCCCCTATGAAGGAAGGCCACCTATTGTTTTCCCTCTTTGAAGCCAGTAATTAGCCACATGGGAGCTAGGGGGGCTGGGAAACAAGGAACAGAGGATAGTTTCTATGGAAGTGGAAATCTCATGAGTACTACTGTTCACATGATATTTCCACCATTTTGATTTGGTTACAGGATCTGAATTTAGATCTGGATAAATATGCCAAATTCTAACTATGGTGACATCTGAATCCACATGCCTTGTCAACCCATCTCTGCTTTAAATCTGTTGTAAAAGAAGCCAAATCAATGATACTTCTTCATTTCCTGTGGCAATGACTTTCATAGATTTTACTTTTTGCCCATGAAAAATTATTTTCTTTGATCCATTTTAAGTATCTTCCCTTTTAATTTCATGGAACGCCTGCATATTCTCATGTAGAACTATATGAGAAATGCCACAGGAATACTAATAAATACATATATACAAGAAAGCTAAAGGAATCCCTTATCCCTTTTTACTAAGTAACATGCTATTTTACATACCTCAATCATGTCCCCTCTGCCTTTGCTCCTTTACAGGCTAAGGAATCTCTTTAAGGATTTTAGAAATTGCTCTTTGTATGCAATACTAGTCTCATCTCACTGATACAGATTTTACATTAATATAGCTACCTTGACTTGAGTAGCGCTCAGATACCACAATGATGGATAAGAACCCAAATACAACAAAAAAGGGAGTTACTCTTGGTTTACATCAGTGTGTGCAAGATCAAGTGATATTATGATAAGACAGTAAATATCATAATGCCACTGTATAAATCCATGATATGCCCACATCTTGAATACTCTGTGCAGTTCTGGTCACCCCATCTCAAAAGCGATATATTAGAACTGGAAAAGGTATAGAGAATGGCAAAAAAAAAATTATGGATATGGAAGAGCTTCCATATGAGGAGAGATTTAAAAAATTGGGACTGTTCATCTAGGAAAAGAGAAGACGAAACAGAACTATGATAGAGGTGTAATAAAATCATGAAAGGTGTGGAGAAAATGAATATGGAAGTGTATTTACCCCTTCACATAACACAAGAACCCAGGGTCACCCAATGAAATTAATAGCAGCAGGTTTAAAACAAACACACAGTGCCTGGTCAAACTGTGGGGCTCGTTGCCAGGGCATGTGGTGAAGGCCAAAAGTATAACTGGGTTGAAAAAGGAATTAGCTAAGTTCATGGAGGATAGGTCTATCAATGACGAATAGCCAAGACAGTCAGGGACGCAACCCCATGCTCTTTGTGTCCCTATACTTCTGGCTGCTAGATGCTGGGATTGGACAACAGGGGATGGATCACTCAATAACTGGCCTGTTCTGTTCATTCCCTCTGAAGCATCTGGCACTGGCCACTGTCAGAAGATAGGATACTGGGCTAGATGGAACATTGGTTTGATGAAGTATGGCCTTTCTTACATTCTTAAGATCAGGCCTTTTGTCTCATTCCTGTCTGCCTTCAAATCTATCCATTTTATCTGTCTTATAATATTTGCAGTTTGTCTTCCTGTTACTGAAGGGTCACTGGAGGCATGAGCCTGAAGATTAGAAAACAATGAGCCAGATCTCTAGCTAGTGAACATTGGTTTAGTTACATTGGAGTCCATGAAGCTACATAGATTTACACCAGCAGACGATCTTTTTAATGATATTCACTACATACTAGTGACTACCAGAACTATTTTTGCCCTGCATCTGTCGGGCCAAAGGGGGGCTCAGATACACTCAATGAAGCTACATGAGGTGTATAAGTATAACCGGTTTTATTGCCAAAGTATAATAAGCTTCCCAGCCTTCACACGTTACTAAATACGTGCTTTGCAGCAACCAAGCAAGAAAGAATGCTTACGCCACTTCTGCTACGGACAGTCCCAGACCCTCCATCCTTGTCCCTGAGGGCCCGTAGCAGGCGCTGCTCCAATGTGGGGAGTTCCTGGGCACCCACAAGGCCAAGGTCCGCAGGTGAGACTGTTCGTCTAAAGCAATTCTCATAGCCGTTTTTATCATCATCTCTTTCTAAGGGGGGCATATTCATCCACCAGCAGGCTCTGGAAGGAAACATTATTGCTTTCTATTCCCACACTTAACACTCTTAAGCCCTCCTTATCTCATTTGTTTATCCAGTCGGAGTGGCTGCAAGCCAGGCTGGCCGGTCAAAGCCAGTTCACCACTAGCTCCACCCAGACCATTCTATAAAACAGGCCAAGGTAACTTGCGGTCAGCCCCGACAGCATCCCACAATTAGATCTGTATGGATTCAAGAGTCTACCTCCATGGACAATTGCAGGACTAAGGCCTACATTTTTAAAGCTAGACTATATAGCTTTTTTAGTAGCTCATCTTCTCCCATGTTTTTTCTTTGCATAAATATCCTGATGACTTACTGCAGCTGACCCTCTGTTTATCTATCAGCTCTTCTATTCCCTCTCTGTATCACACATGCATTACCTATGAAGAGGTAACCTTTAGATATGGATAGGAATTCTTCCATCATCCTGAGCTGCAAAGACTCATGCAAAATAACTGACTAATAGCTTCTTTGCAGCCTCTTCATCCTCTTTAACTGCCCCTTCACTCTTTGGTTCTAGACCAATATGCATTTTTTAAACCCACAATTTCAAACAATCCATTAGTGCTGAGGAAGGCCACATTTTGCCCATGTGGCACAGTTTCATTAAGCTCTGCCTTGCATATTGTTTTACACTGGTTTACACATTTTCATACAGGTTGGCACAAATTCCAGGGTGGGATTAATATACTGTAATAAAGAACCAGCTGGCTCATTACTGAGCTCTGTGTTAACCCCCGGTACAATATCCACCCAACAGAGGCTCCATAATCCCTCCAGCGCGGGAAAGGGAAGATGTGCCACAGGGGAACCAGGGCTCAGGAGTGAGCCAGAAGCTGCATGGGAGCAGCCTTGCAGTTGGCTCTGGAGAGAAGGATGGGCAGCATGGGAGCCGGCAGGGAAGGGCTGAGAGCCATTCTCGAAGCTGCTTGTTTCTAGGAGAGCGATAGCGACAGCTGGTGAAGGGGATTGTGTGGACAGATCTGATTGAGACCACAGTTGCAGACAAAAGGATTGGACTCTGGCTGGGACATCTGCAGGCAATTGACTCCTTGAGGGACTAGCCTAGATGGAGTCTCCCTGGCACTCAGGCCTGAGGAGCCCCACCTTTATACCCCTGGACTGCCCCTAGTAGCTAGACTGGGACCTGTTCTGTTTGTGCTCATCATCTTTATAATCCACCCGGCTGAGTTATTATAGGAACCTACCGAAGAGTGGAGTCTGAAGGGTGAAGACTTGGAGCATCTACAGCACTTGCCTCCAATGGTGGGGTACATCAAGCACACTACTAACCATCCTGGGGACAGGTGCACCACAGCACTTGCAGTGACTCCTTGCAGAGGGTTTGGTTATAATACGATACTTGTTAGCTGCAGGGCCGGTGCAAGGCAGTTTCGCGCCCTAGGCGAAACTTCCACCTTGCGCTCCCCTCCCCCCCAGCCCTGCGACATCTCCCCTCCCAGGGAGCCGTGCGGCAGCTCCCCACTCCAGCTTACCTCTGCTCCGCCTCCTCCCTGAGCACGCCGCCGCCGCTCTAATTCTCCTCCCCTCCCAGGCTTGCGGCGCCAAACAGCTGATTGGCGCCGCAAGCCTGGGAGGCGGGAGAAGTGGAGCAGCGACGGCGTGCTCGGGGAGGGGGCGGAGCAGACGTGAGCTGGGGTGGGGAGCCCTGCGGCTCCCCCCCCCCCCCCGCCCTGAGGCACACACACACCTCCCGCGGCAGCTCCCCACCCCCCCGGACCGGCCGCTGCGCTGGGAGAGGGAGTCTGAGCCGCACATGTCAGCGCGCCGCCGGCAGCCCAGCCCAGGAACGCTGTAAAAAAGAAATTGGGGGCACCACTTTTTGGCGCCCCCAAATCTTGGTGCCCTAGGCAACCGCCTAGTTTGCCTTAATGGTAGCATCAGCCCTGGTTAGCTGCCTCACAGAAGACTCACAGAAGCTAGGCACAGTTTATGAGACTGCTGCCCACCCCAGGAATCAACATTGTTTTGACACTGGTTTGAGTATGTGATCATGCACAGGATATTGGGGGTGGGAATCTTAAACAACATTTATACATCTGCCTAGGAAAATTACCATGTACCAGCCCAGGCAGAAAATCTACATGGCCCTTTGGCATGCTGACATATTAGCTCATGGGCGGGGGGAGGAGGGAGGAGTGAATGTCCCAGCTGAATGAATAAGTGGAATTCTGCCTGTTTTTTATACTTTTATGTGAGTTTTTCCTTTAAGTGTCACTCAACCAACACCGTAAATTAACATAGACCATTCATTCTTTGCTATTTGTCATCGTAATGGGAATGCCAGGCTTCTGCATGTTGCAACCTGCAAGGCTGGATTTTCCCTTTGATTCAATATTTCATCTCCATGCACACACCGGAACAGCTTAAGTTTCTTTTTCCTGACTTTATTCTCTCATTTCAGGTATGAGCTGGATTCCTTCAATTGCAATTAGTGATTTTCCTAGAGTTGTAGCATGCATGGTGCAACGTCTTTCCCAGTTCCCAGTTTGTCTCTCTTCCAGCCAAAGGATATTTCACACCCACTGATTTACACATAGTCATTCCAAAAAAGGACAAAAGCTTCCACTCTCCTCAGCACTAATAAGGCTTCAACTGGTGTACTGTGTCCAGTTCTAGACACCACACTTTGGGAAAGATGTAGACAAACTGGAGAAAGTCCAGAGAAGAGCAACAAAAATGATTAAAACGTCTAGAAAACATGACTTACTAGGAAAGATTGAAAAATATGTGTTTGTTTAGTCTGGAAAAGACTAAGTGGGAACATGATAACTGTCTTCAAGTACTTAAAAGATTGTTATGAAGAGGAGGGTGATAAATTGTTTTCTTATCCACTGAGAACAGGACAAGAAGCAATGGACTTAAATTACAGCCAGTGTGATTTAGGTTGGACATTAGGAAAAACTTCATAACTCTAAGGGCAGTTAAGCACTGGAACAAATTACCTAGGGAGGTTGTGGAATCTCCATTATTGGAGGTTTTTAAGAACAGATTAGACAAGCACCTGTCAGGGATGGTGTAGATCAGGGTTCTCAACCTTTTTCTTTTCAAGGCCCCCACAACATGCTATAAAAACATCATGGCCCACCGGGGGAGGGGCTCAGCCACAGGGGACAGGGGCTTCTGAGAAGGAAGAAGGGAGAGAAGTTGTGCAGAGCCTTTCCTCTCAGCACAAGGAGCCAGGCAGAACACCTTCCTGATACACCAGACTGCTCTAGAAGGTGTGTCCTGCTAATGTGCTTTGCCATCAGTGGGATGTGGCCTTAACAAACACAGGGTTTGGAGGGGGGGCTCAGGAGCCCTGCAGGATAGGGGGGTTGGGGCTTCTGCCAGGGCTCAGGGCTTCAGCCCCACAGGGCGGTTTCTGTTGGGTCTTGGAGCACCGGGGCTCCGGGCTTCAGGCCTACAGGGCTGGGGGGCTCCGGGCTTCAGCCCCGTGGGGTGCCTGGGCTCAGGGCTTCTGTCCCAGGGGTGTCAGGGCTCGGGACTCTGAGCTTCAGCTGCCTGGTGCCAGGGCTTGAGGCTCTGAGCAGCCCTGCTTGTTGGACCCCCTGAAATGGTTCATGGGCCCCCAGTTGAGAACTGCTGGTGTAGATAACACTTAGTCCTGCCTCTTTACAGGGGACTGGACTAGATGACCTAACAAGCTCCCTACCAGTCCTACTTTTCTATTTCTAGGATTCTATGAAGGCAAAAGACAGCAAGCTTGAGGATAGGCCTGGGGTCTGTGTTTGTTAAGGCCACATCCCACTGGTGGCAAAGCACATTAGCAGGACACACCTTCTAGAGCAGTCTGGTGTATCAAGAAGGTGTTCTGTCTGGCTCCTTGTGCTGAGAGGAAAGGCTCTGCACAACTTCTCTCCCTTCTTCCTTCTCAACCCAGTGCAGCAAATGACAGGATTGAGCCCTAAATCCTTTATCTAAATACAAATTCTCATTGGCAAGATGGCTCTTAGAAGTCATCTGAACATCATAATACTGTAATCACAATCTATACTGCAGGCTCTACTTTAGACAACAAGTAGGCTGGGAAAGTAATCTACCTTGAAAAATGCTACAAACCCAGTGGCCGTGATGTTAACGACAGAAAGGAATTATTCTTCCTTAAGAGTTAATACAGTAAATGTTTATCTTGAGTAACACAGGATAGCTTGTGCTGCCATCCTCATATGTAATTCAAATCTGGGATCTACTCTTCACTCCTTTATCATTAATAGGAGTTATGCATGTGCATTGAAAGTGGGCTAGACTTCTCCAGTAGGGTCTGGGTCTCAAGTAGCCAGAAGGAGAATAATAATATAGAGTGACATGGAAGTAACAAAAGCCAGTGAATCTGCACTTAAATAAATAAAGAGGGTGGCTGGAACTATGGCAGCTAGGCAAAAGAATATCAAGTTGCTGCCTTTAATTAGGGCCAAATCTTGAGACCCAGTTATGTAGGAGTAAATCCCCCAAGTTTGGAGCAATACTGGACCCTGGTTCAGAACTAGCTTCACTTTTGTTCCCTTTGCCTGGCCTCCAAATGCATCCTCTCCAGGTTTTAGCCTTCACCTGTAGTTTGAGCCTTCACCTCTCTGGGGCTGGATCCCACAATTCACCCACTTTTAGCCCAAGGTACTAGTCTACAGTGTCCTGTGACCCAACCATGCTTACTCCCCACAAGTCCTCCAGGACGCTGTACCTGCAGTTCTTTGATCTGGGAGCTAGGAGCAGTAGGTGAATACAGTGACCCAAACCAGCCTCTCTTAACAACAGAAACACAGCATAACAAAAACAAAGGATTCATTCAACAAAAGGCTGTAATGAGGTAGGTAGAATCCACTCTAGCAACAAGAGTCGGTGGACCCAATTGGCTGTGCCCCGCTGCACCTCCAGTAAATATTAGGCATGGAGAGGGAAGTTAAAAGGGGGAAACTTAGCCCAGTTCAGGGCTGGCCAGAGCTCTACTTCTCTGAGTGTGAGAAGCCTGGTTGCAGCCCACAGAGCTAGCTTGGTGGCTGCCTGAGCCCCTGCTAGAAGGGATAACTAGCCCCGGGGGGAGGAGGGCAGCAAAAACATGGACTCTTTGAAGGCAATCCCTACATACAAGGGTAGGCTCTCACCAAAGTTTTGTTGGGTGACTCTGTTTTAAGTTGTGGTTTTCTGTTCCTGATTTCTTTTGGACCCTAGCAACCTGGAAAGGATAGGACTGTAATGTGCCTGGGCCAAAGGGCCAACGCACTGTTACCTCAGACCTCATAAGAAACAGCAACCTAGTGGCAGAGACCCGTGGCTGGTGAGTTGTGCCCTGTACAAGACTTTGCCGGGGCTCGACCCTCTCCAGGCGGCGGGTAGCCACACCGGCTCGCTACACCCCGTTGAGCTTGGGGAAGATTCATGCGGCCGTGGGGTCTCCCTCGGCAGCTCTTGCTGTAGCCAGAAGAAACACAGCAAGCGTGGCCCTGGCTCAGGGCAGGGCAACAATGCCAAGTGAGAGCTTTGGCCCTCAGACAGGGCTGAGCAACAAATAAGTAAAGAGGATTAAGCCCAGGCCCTAGGTCAGGGCGGGGCAACAAACGCTGAGTCAGGATCTCAGGCCCTTAGTCAGGGCTGAGCAACAACAGGTCCCAGCCTTCTCAGGCCAGGGAGAGGGGGAGTCTGCCACCCACGAGTTGGGTGGCAGGGTGGACACAGGCCCTCCCACTCCACTGCGTCCCAGCCCAGGGCCCTAGCATCGGCAGAAGACCAGCTGCTGTCAGTGGGGATCTTGGCCGCAACACACCGACATAGGCTCTGGCAGTGCTGCAGCTAGACTGGGGTCGGCTGCCCCCGGGCTACTTCCACACTCCCCCTTGGGGCCTACCTGGGTCCTGGTGTCGGCCTCTGGGGGATCCAGGACCATGGGTTCTTCAGGGCAGGGATTGATCGGCAGGTCCGGCAGCTCCTCCGGATAGCGGGCGCAGGGCAGGTCCGGCAGCTCCTCTGGATAGCGGGCGCAGGGCAGGCCCGGCAGCTCCTCCGGATAGCGGGCGCAGGGCAGGCCCGGCAGCTCCTGGCAGCCGCCTTGGGCCGCGGAGTTTTCCCAGCCACGAGCTAGGCTGGAGTCATCTGGTCTCTCCGGCGGCTGGGGCCTTACTGAGCTCTGAGGGCGAGCCTTTATACTTCCGTGTCGCCACTTGACCCTCTGGGGGGCGGGCTCTGAGCTCCCTAGCTCCGCCCACTCCGGCCTCCGGATGGGCTCTTCCCCCTCCGGGGTGGCGGGGAGCCACACCACCTCGCTACATGCCCTAACAGATCACAAGGGGGCACTCCAGAGGCAACCCAGTCACAAATGCCTTCACGCATGTCTGTCTTACCTGAAGCTTAGATAGGCGTAGCTTACCCAAGGAGCTTTCCTCCACAGATATACACACACACATTTCTGGGGACTAGGTCTCCCTCCCTGCAGTCTCTGCCTCTTTCCATGTGCTCTCAGGGGCTATGATTGTCTCCACCCCAAAGTCTTTGTCTTCCTTGTGCCTCATGAACCTGGTAGGCCCAATTTATGTGGCCCATCAGAGGTAGCATATCACAGTTAATAGTCCTGGGTGTTTTCTGAGGAGCTCTTACCCAGGCTATTGTCACTTTTCCTGGGTAGGTTTCTTGCTGAAGCAGCTATTGAATTAACTCAATATGCATGTAGTAGACATCTTTCCAATACTCAGACAAACAGAGAGAGCATACAGTATTAATAAATTATTACAGGAAACTCCAAATCCATCACACTGGGGATAGCCTTTATTGGAAGTGTTCAGAAATGTGCCTGAAGTTGAAGAAAAATATACAGCAAAAACACACAGACAAAACTTTATAAGCTCCAACTAATACTTATTACATGGAAAATCACATTTGACAGAGACACTGTACTTGTATAGCATAATGTAATCTATGTTGCCTTCTAATATGTTTTTTCACCATTTCAGTTACTCTAGACTTACAGTGGGAAAAGCCTTTGTGGGACTACAGGGTCTTTAAGAGACAGGACACATTTGGTTGTTCATGGTGACCTGATTCTACAGGTGTTATTTATATGAATGTACTGCTATTCAGGGCTGGGATTGTGTCTCCTACATTTGTACAGGGTGCAGTGGAACAGGGTCCTGATCCAGTCCTCTGGGCATGGCTGTACTTCATTAATAAAATAATAAAGGCCCATTCACTTCAGTGAAGCTGCTCAGATAAGTAGTGACTGGATTTAAAACATAAGCCACAGTTTGAGCACCTGTAAAGTTCTAGAGGTAGTTCTGGGGTTGATTCTCTCTAGTTATATCTCCAAGAGTCTCAGGGCCAGCCCCAGACCCAACACAATGTAGAGCTTCTGAGCAGCTTTAACTTGCACTACTGGTGCAGGGTCATTAATGGAACCTATGGCAGTGGTGAATTGCTGTGGCAGAGCTCTGTTGCAGCATACTTCTCCCCATCCCCTGGCACTTAACATTCCTCCAATCTGCCTCCTACATTATGAGTGGGTGGGCGGAGGTTCAAGGCCCAGCAGCTGTGTAGATGTGCCAGCAGGCTTCCCACCAGGATTCTCTGCTGCACATTTGCAGCTGTTTTCCAGCCCTTTTACACGAGCCAAATGGTGAAAGGAGCCATGACGCAGTTACAAAATCTGTTCTATTATCTCTAAAACCGGACTTCAAATGCCAACACTGGGCCTCTCCTGTATGTCAGCGTTCATCTTAGATCTGCTCGTTCCTTTGTTTAGTGGTCATTTCTCCAGCCAGACTTTCACAATGCCCTTAAGTACTCCCAACATAATAACCAGCCATTGTTAGGCAAACTCTATAAAAGCTATTCAGCAACAGTAACCAATTTATTACAACCCAGTGTTAAAGCCTTTTGACAAACAAGAACAAGAATGAACTAGAAGAACTAGAGCTGGTTGGAACATGGAATTGCCATTCTATGGAAAATTCCAAATTTTCAACATTACTTTTCATTACGAATCTAATCTGGAAACATCAGACCATTTCACTAAGGTAATGCTGAAATGTAAATTATAAAGATACATGCAATACAGTACTATAAAATAAATTATTTTATATGTCTAAACAAAATGAATCAAGATGATAAAATTGAAACTACATATTTTACCCTACCAAAATGTTTTGACATTACCAAAATGAAACATGGTCTTTCTCCTGTTGAAAATTTAATAAAAACTGACACATTCCTACAAAACATTTTGATTTCAGTGAAACTGCATTTTCTCACAGAAAACTATTCTATCAAAAATATTTCAACTAGTTCTAATGAGGACTATAATAGACAATACCACAGCCTACACCTCATTGTTAATGCATTATTCACTTGGAGAACTGTATTCCTGTACTCTGTCTAGATAATAAAACTGATCTTAAACAGCAATTACTATTATAGATGGGTGAAATATTTGTAACAGAAATGTTGTTGAGAATGACATATATTCAAACTCATAAGATGGTCACAAAATGGAAATAATGTTAATAAAACGTCTAGATTTTTCTGAAAAATTACCCTTGCTGATGCTGGGACAACTTGAGAATAGGGCACTGTAATTAGCTTTCTGAGAACACCTGCTTTATTCTATACAGAGAGTATTTTGACACAGAAGAGACTATGGCTCCCAGTGGTCTGATGATGAATCGCAAGCAATAAAATATACAAGAGAAAAACTTACTGAGAGTCACAAGAAGCAACCATTATAAACAATGTTACAAGTTTTGTTTAACTTTACATATAGGTAGGGCCGTAGCAAATTCACGGTCCATATTGGTCAATTTCACAGTCATAAGATTTTTTAAATCATGAATTTCATTATTTTAGCTATTTAAACCTGAAATTTCATGGTTTTGTAATTGTAGGGGTCCTAACCCAAAAAGGAGTTGTGGGGGCTGGGGGGGTTGCAAGGTTATTGTAGGGGCGGTTGCGGTACTGCTATCCTTGCTTATGTGCTGCTGCTAGCGGTGGTGCTGCCTTCAGAGCTGGGCAGCTGGAGAACGGCGGCTGCTGGCTGGGAGCCCAGCTCTGAAGGCAGAGCCGCTGCCAGCATCAGCGCACAAGTAAGGATGGCATGGTATGGTATTGCCACCCATACTTCTGCACTGCTGCCTGAAGAGCTGGGCTCTCAGTAAGTAGCCACTACTGTCTGGCCACCCAGCTCTGAAGGCAGCAGCACAGAAGTGAGGGTAGCATGGTATGGTGTGGTATTGACACCCTTACTTCTGCGCTGCTACTGGTGATGCGCTGTCTTCAGAGCTGGGCACCCAGCCAACAGCCACCACTCTCTGGATGCCCAGCTCTGAAGGCAGCTCAGAAGTAAGGGTGGCAATAAAGTGAGTCCTCTAAAATAACCTTGTGACCCCCCTGCAACTCCCCTTTGGGTCAGGACCCCCAATTTGAGAAATGCTGGTCTCCCCCATGAAATCTATGTAGTATAGGGTAAAAGCAGACAAAAGACCAGATTTCACGGAGGGAGATCAGATTTCACAGTCCATGATGCGTTTTTCATGGCCGTGAATTTGGTAGGGCCCTACATATGGGGAATTAAATATTGGCAGAGACTCTGGGTATTTTTTGTCTTCTTTTGCAATATGGGACATGGGTCACTTGCAGGTTTAAACTAGTACATGGCAGATTCTCTGTAACTTGAAGTCTTCAACTCTTGATTTGCCAAATAATTAGTCCCTTCTTAGGATACGTCTATACTGCAGCTGGGAGTGTGCTTCCCAGCACAGGTAGACAGACGGAGGCTAGCTCTGCTTGAGCTAGTGTGCTAAAAATAGCAGTGTAGCCAGGGGAGCAGAGGTGGCAGGTTGAACTAGCCACCTGAACATGTGACCAGGAGGTCCGGGTGGGTTTGTACTCAGGCAGCTATCCCAAGCTGCCCCCATGGCACCCCCAGCTACACTATTATTTTTAGCACATTAGCTCAAGCATAGCTTGTCTGTATCTGTGTATCTGCTCTGCTCTCCCAGGCCTGGTCTACACTACGAGTTTAGGTCGAATTTAGCAGCGTTAAATCGAATTAAGCCTGGACACGTCCACACGACGAAGCCCTTTTTTTCGACTTAATGGGCCTTTAAAACGGTTTCTTTACTCCACCTCCGATGAGGGGATTAGCGCTGAAATCGGCCTTTGCGGGTCGGATTTGGGGTAGTGTGGACGGAATTCGACGTTATTGGCCTCCGGGAGCTATCTCACAGTGCTTCATTGTGACCGCTCTGGACAGCACTCTCAACTCAGATGCACTGACCAGGTAGACAGGAAAAGCCCCGCGAACTTTTGAATTTCATTTCCTGTTTGCCCAGCGTGGAGCGCACAGGTGACCACGCAGAGCTCATCAGCACAGGTAACCATGATGGAGTCCCAGGATCGCAAAAGAGCTCCAGCATGGACAGAGCGGGAGGTACGGGATCTGCTCACCATATGGGGAGACGAATCAGTGCTAGCTGAACTCCGTAGCTGTAAACGAAATGGCAAAACATTAGAAAAAGTCTCAAAGGCCATGAAGGACAGAGGCCATAACAGGGACACACAGCAGTGCCGCATGAAAATTAAGGAGCTAAGGCAAGCCTACCACAAAGCCAGAGAGGCAAACGGAAGGTCCGGGGCAGAGCCGCAAACATGCCGTTCTACGCGGAGCTGCATGCCATGCTAGGGGGTGCAGCCACCACTACCCCAACCATGTGCTTTGACTCCATCAATGGAGAATCAGGCAACAGGGAAGCAGGTTCGGGGTACGAGGAAGATGATGATGAAGACAATGAAGATAGCTCACAGCAAGGAAGCGGAGAAACAGGTTTCCCCAACAGCCAGGATATGTTTATCACCCTGGACCTGGAACCAGTAACCCCCGAACTCACCCAAGGCGTGCTCCCAGACCCTGAGGGCACACAAGGGACCTCTGGTGAGTGTACCTTTGTAAATATTACACATGGTTTAAAAGCAAGCATGCTTAATGATTAATGATTAATTTGCCCTGGCAATCACGGCCAGTACAGCTACTGGAAAAGTCTGTTAACGTGTATGGGGATGGAGCGGAAATCCTCCAGGGACATCTCCAGAAAGCTCTCCTTCATGTACTCCCAAAGCCTTTGTAAAAGGTTTCTGGGGAGGGCTGCCTTATCCCGTCCGCCATGGTAGGACACTTTACCACGCCAGGCCAGTAGCATGTAGTCTGGAATCATTGCATAACAAAGCATGGCAGCGTATGGTCCCGGTGTTTGCTGGGATGCAGACAACATCCATTCCTTATTTCTCTTTGTTATCCTCAGGAGAGTGCTATCATTCACGGTCACCTGGTTGAAATGGGGTGATTTTATTAAGGGGACATTCAGAGGTGCCCGTTCCTGCGCGGCTGAACAGAAATGTTCCCAGCTGTTAGCCACGCGGTGGGGGGGAGGGGTGAAGTGATCATCCCAGAGAATTGGGTGTGTGGGGGGGGGTAGTCGGGTTTGTGCTGCATGTTAGCCCGGAAACCGCAGCCCCTCCTTTTACATTGCAAACCCATTTTAAATGGCCAACCCAACAGGTGCTTAGTATGGGAAATGAGGGCGCTGCTGTTTGAAACCATTCCCACATGTAATGAAGGTTAAAAAAGCCAAAAGACTGTGGCTTACCATGGCTGCCTGCAAGCCGAAATCTGTTGCCTGGCACTGCGTGAGTGATCTCTCACACCAAACTGGCAGGCCCTCAATATAAGAGGAAAAATGCAACCTTGTAATGAAAGCACATGTGCTGTGTAATGTGAACAGCAAAATTTAACGTGAAAGAGTGTACCCATTGTTCTCTAAAATGTGTCTTTTTTAACCACCTCTCCCTTCTCCTCCACCAGCTGCAAATGTTTCTCCTTCGCAGAGGCTAGTGAAGATTAGAAGGAGAAAACGGCGGACTCGGGATGATATGTTCTCGGAGCTCCAGATGTCCTCCCACGCTGACAGAGCACAGCAGAATGCGTGGAGGCAGTCAATGTCAGAGTGCAAAAAAGCACAATATGAACGAGAGGAGAGGTGGCGGGCTGAATCGCGGGCTGAAGAGAGCAAGTGGCGGGCTGAAGAGGATAGGTGGCATCAGCTTGCTGACAGAAGGCAAGAGTCGATGCTCCGGCTGCTGGAGCATCAAACTGATATGCTCCAGCGTATGGTTGAGCTGCAGGAAAGGCAGCAGGAGCAGAGACCGCCGCTACAGCCCCTGTGTAACCAACAGCCCTCCTCCACAAGTTCCATAGCCTCCTCACCCAGACGCCCAAGAATGCGGTGGGGGGGCCTCCGGCCACCCAGCCACTCCACCCCAGATGATTGCCCAAGCATCAGAAGGCTGGCCTTCAATAAGTGTTAAAGTTTTAAAGTTTTAAACTGCAGTGTGTCCTTTTCCTTCCCTCCTCCCCCACCCCTCCTGGGCTACCTTGGCAGTTATCCCCCAGTTGTGTGATGAATTAATAAAGAATGCATGAATGTGAAGTAACAATGACTTTATTGCCTCTGCAAGTGGTGCTCGAAGGGGGGAGGGGAGGGTGGTTAGTTTACAGGGAACTAGAGTGAACCGGGGTGTGGGGGAAGGTTCATCAAGGAGAAACAAACAGAAGTTTCACACCGTAGCCTGGCCAGTCACAAAACTGGTTTTCAAAGCTTCTCTGATGCGCACCGCGCCCTGCTGTACTCTTCTAACTGCCCTGGTGTCTGGCTGCGCGTAATCAGCAGCCAGGCAATTTGCCTCAACCTCCCACCCCGCCATAAATGTCTCCCCCTTACTCTCACAGATATTGTGGAGCGCACAGCAAGCAGCAATAACAATTGGAATATTGGCTTCGCTGAGGTCTATCCGAATCAGTAAACTGCGCCAGCGTGCTTTTAAACGTCCAAATGCACATTCCACCACCATTCGGCACTTGCTCAGCCTATAGTTGAACAGGTCCTGACTACTGTCCAGGCTGCCTGTGTACGGCTTCATAAGCCATGGCATTAAGGGGTAGGCTGGGTCCCCAAGGATAACGATAGGCATTTCAACATCCCCAACGGTTATTTTCTGGTCCGGGAAGAAAGTCCCTTCCTCCAGCTTTTGAAACAGACCAGAGTTCCTGAAGACGCGAGCAACATGTACCTTTCCCGGCCATCCCACATTGATGTTAATGAAACGTCCCTTGTGGTCCACCAGGGCTTGCAGCAGCATTGAAAATACCCCTTGCGGTTTATGTACTCAGTGGCTTGGTGCTCCGTTGACAAGATAGGGATATGGGTTCCGTCTATCGCCCCACCACAGTTTGGAAATCCCATTGCAGCAAAGCCATCCACCATGACCTGCATGTTTCCCAGAGTCACTACCCTTGATATCAGCAGGTCTTTGATTGCATTGGCTACTTGGATCACAGCAGCCCCCACAGTAGATTTGCCCACTCCAAATTGATTCCCGACTGACCGGTAGCTGTCTGGCGTTGCAAGCTTCCACAGGGCTATCGCCACTCAACTGTGAGGGCTGCTCTCATCCTGGTATTCTGGCGCTTCAGGGCAGGGGAAAGCAAGTCACGAAGTTCCATGAAAGTGCCCTTACGCATGCGAAAGTTTCGCAGCCACTGGGAATCGTCCCACACCTGCAACACGATGCAGCCCCACCAGTCTGTGCTTGTTTCCTGGGCCCAGAATCGCCGTTCCACGCCATGAACCTCCCCCAGTAACAGCATGATTTGCACATTGCTGGGGCTTGTACTTTGTGAGAGGTCTATGTCCATGTCAATTTCCTCATCACTCTCGTCGCCGCGCTGCAATCGCCTCCTCGCCTGGTTTTGCTTTGGCATGTTCTGGCTCTGCATATACTCCAGGACAATGCGCGTGGTGTTCATAGTGCTCATAATTGCCGCGGTGATCTGAGCGGGCTCCATGATCCCAGTGATAGCTATGGCGTCTGGGCTGAAAAAAGGCGCAAAACTATTGTCTGACGGAGGGAGGGAGGGGCGAGTGACGACATGGCTTACAGGGAATTAAAATCAACAAAGGTGGCTGTGCATCAGGGAGAAACACAAACAACTGTCACACAGAATGGCCTCCCCAAAGATTGAACTCAAAACCCTGGGTTTAGCAGGCTGTTGATTTCACGGAGGGAGGGGGAAGCAAATGAATACAGAACAAATCTGGTCCATCTATCTTTTACATCTTAGGCTGGCAGCAGATGGTGCAGCATGACTGATAACCATCGGCATCTTCTGGGTGCTTGGCAGAAGATGCTATATTACGATTGCTAGCCATCATCGTCAAGACGGTTCAATAGGACTGCTGGCAGGACTGAGTCTCCAGGAGACAAAACATGTCTGCCCAGGTGCCTCTGACCGAACTCACTGAGGAATATGACGATGATGGATACCAATCGTAATACACCATCTATTGCCAAAAGGCAAGGAGCTGCTGCTGTATAGCAATGCAGCCCCATGTCTGCCAGCACCCAGATAGCCGATGACGGCTACCAGGCATACTGCACCGTCTACTGCCAAAAGGCAATTAGCTGCTGCTGTGTAGCAATGCAGTACCACGTCTGCCGGCACCCAGATGACATATGGTGACGGTGAGCTGAGCTGAGCGGGCTCCAGGCTTGCCGTGGCATGTTGTCTGCACAGGTAACCCAGGTAAAAAGGCGCGAATCGATTGTCTGCCATTGCTCTGACGGAGGGGGAGGGGCCTGACGACATGTACCCAGAACCCCCCGCGACACTGTTTTTGCATCATCAGGCATTGGGATCTCAACCCAGAATTCCAATGGGCGACGGAGACTGCGGGAACTGTGGGATAGCTACCCACAGTGCAACGCTCCAGAAGTCGACGCTAGCCTCGGTACTGTGGACTTAGAGCATTTTATGTGGGGACACACACAATCGACTGTATAAAACCGATTTCTATAAAACTGGCTTCTATAAATTCGACCTAATTTCATAGTGTAGACATATCCCCAGCTGCATACCCTAAGAGGAGACTAGTTATTTGGAGCTTAATTACCATAGAAACCAGTTCTATAAACCTTTTTGGCTTCTATTTTTAGCTTGATAGCTTGAGCAGAGCCACTACATGTCTGTCTACCCATTCTGGGAAGCATGATCCAGGTGCAGTGTAGGCATACCCTTAGAGACTTTCCACAGTAATCTAAAGAAGCCATATCATTTTATCCAATTAACTGATGTATTAAAAGATGATTTAATAGTTTAAAACATTTTCAGGTTACGACACAAAACCAGAGTTCTCACTCAGGTACACATTCTGCCAATCCAAATCCCTCCTATGCGTGCAGCTGATTACAGTTTCCTCTCAATACAATATTAAATAACTGCACATTCTACCCAAGCGGCTGAAGCACTTAATTGGCTAGACTGGAGACAGACTAAGATTCACAGTCTTAATGTTTTGTAGCTAGGAAATAGCTTTTTGATTCTGGATACCCTGTTGATTAGTTAATTAATGGCCCAGATCAATCTGTGAACCAAGTAATTTAAAAATATTCTGGAAAGGAAAGCATTTAGACCATCTAAATCGAGCCACAGACCCAGCTGATTAAGGAAGTGTAGTAGTGACAACTTCATCAGTCTGCAGATTTGTTATAAACTAACCCCTGGATTTAATCTAGAAATCAGAAACTACATATCACAGGCTGTGGGTCAGAGGCAGCAACTGTGATACAGCACCTCTGAGTACTATCACTTTCTTTGGAAGATTCAGCCTTTGTGAGTAGGTCCAAGGGAGACAGACTTGCCTGAACAGTGTCACGCCCTTGTCAGCCTGCACTGATCAAACAAGATGGTGTGTTGACCAAAACAATCCATCCCATCAGCCTCAAGACCAGAGCTGAAGAGGCTTCATTTCACAGTAGGCTAAGAATGGACGGCATGCTGTGCTCTTGCCTTTATCTAGTCTCCCCCTTGCCACAAAGACACACAACCAATCCTATCATCTCCCTGACCTCCTCCTGACTGAGGAAAGCGGGCCTTTTTATATCCAACATGTTTTTGTTAGTAACCTATAGTTCCTATGGTTGCTGTACTACACGTCCCAGAATCCCTCTGTTTTGTCAGAAACTCCTCCACAGGAACAAGCTAACCTGGACTCTCTTAAAGGTCCAAACCTACTTTGTGTCATGCACATTACTGGATGCACAGTGAAGCATTTTCAGCACCAAGGGATTTCACCTATCCAAGTGTTGTGGTAACATCCTCTTATTGTGTCTATGAAATGAAAATCATTTGTTGTAACAATACTTTACTCTTCGACAGCCCCTAACATCTATTTGGGGATCTCAAAGAGATTTCCAAACATTAATCCTTGTGTGTCAGGTAAGTATTACTATCCTCATTTCATAGACCGGGAACGGGATAGAACATAATACTGAAAATATTATAATGCTGTTATACAAACCCGAGGTACATGCTGGCTTGGAACATTGTGTTCGAATCTGATCACCTTATCTCAAACAAATAAAATAACAGTAATAGAATGTGCTCCAGAGACAGGCCACAAAAATGATGATAGGGATAAAGAGATTGAAACAATTGGGATTGTTTAGTTTAGAAAGGAGATAACAAAGATGGGAACATGAACAGGGTTACACAATATAATGAACAGTATACAGAAGGTTTACTCCTCATATAATAGAAGAGCAAGGGGACATTCAATTAAACTGAAAAAATTAACTTTAAAACTGATAAAAGGATTTTGAAGATATGCAACACATAATTAATGTGTAGAATGGTTTGCCATAAGATAGCATTGAGATCAAAAGCTTAGTTGGATTCAAACAAGATTAGACATTTCTATGGATAATGAGAACTTTCACAGTTACATTGGTTGGGATTTTTAAAAGTTGTAAGGGATACAAATCTGCATACTTTGGGGAACAAGCCAACCACTGATTGGGAAAGAGGTGTTACTTTGTGGCAAAGATCTCCTTTTCAAGCAACCAGCACTCTGCTCAAAATCGCTTCCCTCCTGTGAGGACATCTCTGTAAGAAACAATGCAGACTGAAGATTTTGCTGTGCAAGCAGGTACAGAGGGTTCTGCAACGAGAAACAATACAGATGACAGCAGCAGAGCTGCAGGCCCAGCCTACCCAGCACCTTAATAAAGCTGAACTGCTACACTGGGCTAGGTGGTGGTGCCTTCAGGTGGGACCAGCAAGCAGCTCCCTTGCCACTGGAGATAGCCCTGCGAAGAGACACTTGGACTACTGCTACTCGCTGATCCAAACAATAAGTGGAATTTGTTGGATGGGTGAGATGGTGCAGTCAAGGCACTATTACCTGTAGGACATTCTCACCAGCAAGTGGAAAGGGAGTGAGACAGATGACTGACAAAGTAACACGAGTCAAAGGGTGAAGGTTATTTTACCCTTTATTTATGTATGTATTCTGTTGCTGTGTTCCCCTTTTCCTAATAAAGATTTACCTGTTTGTACACTGTCTCGGTGTGCCTGCAAGTGGGAAAGTTCTGCTTGTTAAGGAAGTTTTCCCAGGTTCTGGATTGGGGCTCGAGCCATTTTAGTTATTTGTCAAGAGGGACTCTAGATATATTCAACCCAATCCTTACTGTTGCCATTAATCACCTGGCTGAAGGCTTACCTGGGATTCTTACATCTGATATTCACCGTGGTTAAAGACAGGATACCAAATTAGATGGACCAGGGGTAAAATTCTATGCTCCAATGAAAATCTGAAGCAAATAGAGGTTAAATGATTTGCCCAAAGTCACATGGGAAGTCTGCTGCTAAAAAAAGATTTCTTTTTAATGAAGAAATGGCTTGACAATGCTTTTGAAAGGGTGTGTATACTTAGGTATGAGGAGGAGATAATTGACATGGCATTACTGACAGTCAGACATTTGCATCCATACACTTGACCCCATAGAATAGAGGGGTGAGAACATAAAGGAAAACAATCCTTTTTCACATTTTTGCTAGATAACAGGAGAAAATTGACGATAAAGAGTCCTGTGGCATCTTATAGACTAACAGACGTATTGGAGCATAAGCTTTCATGGGTGAATACCCACTTCGGCAGGAGAAAATTGCGCAATAACAAATTATGATTATTTATTATTTGTATTGCGGTAGCACATATGAGCCCTCGTCGTGGACTCACTGTGTTAGGCACTGTACAAAGACAGAACAAAAAGACCAGCCCTGCCCCCAAAAAGCTTGCAATCTGCATAAATGATGGTAAATGTCCAAATGATGTCCGTTAATTTCATAGACACAAGTGGGTGAGGTAATATCTTTTATTTTAATAATTTTAATAAAAGTTATTACCTCACCCACCGTGTCTCTCTAATATCCTGGGATCGACACGGCTACAACACTGCATACAGTTAATTTCATGACTGTTTTGCAAAATACAATCAAATTTGCTCCAACTAGAATACATGTCAATGCCCTTCAATGTATACAGTAGAAATCTGTAAAATGTTTTGATTAAATAATATATGGAGATATGCCTATCTCATAGAACTGGATGGGACCCTGAGAGGTCATTGAGTCCAGCCCCCTGCCTTCACTAGCAGGACCAAGTACTGATTTTGCCCCAGATCCCTAAGTGGCCCCCTTAAGGATTGAATTCACAACCCTGGGTTTAGCAGGCCAATGCTCAAACCACTGAGCTATCTCTCCCCCCCCAATTGTGGCACCTGCTTTTGAGATGGTTATATCCAAATGGTCATCATATGCATGACCATGAAATAGTGAACTTTCCAAGACATGGGCATGGAATCCAAATCTCCACCTTGTAAGGACATTGTAGAATCACATATGACATTCTCTACCTTTAACCAAGCCATTGAAAGCAATACAGAATTTTGTTGTGCATTGGGTTAAACCTTGCTGTCATACATTGGGTATAACCGCTATGCATTCAGGATGAATGTAAAGAAATGATTGAAGTAATAGCAGTCTCCAAATCCAGAACACAGGCACATGCCTCTGCCCAAAACCAAGGCAAATGAAAGGCTGCACAGAAAATTTAACTACCTGGGTGGACGGTTTTGCTTGTGTGTGTGTGTGTGTGTGGTTTGTATATTCTTTGTAAATAAACAAGACTGCACCAAAGAAAAAACATGAATTTATTATCAGTTTCTCCTCCTAACTAACAACCCACAAACGCTGAATTTGGCTAACCATTTAGGTCAAAAGGGGGTAACAATATCAAAGAAGTTGCTTCCACTTTGATCCTTTCAACTGATACCCCTCAAAATCAGTTTAAACAAGTGGCAAACATATCAGCACACCTGGGAAATGGTTTTTGGAATATAAACTTTGATCCATAGAACTGAGTTATCATTACAAGCAGTAATCAGCAAAATCAAGTTCTTCTTACAATACTACAGCTTGCCACTGCACCCAAATTTTTACAGAAGCTCCATTTCCTGTTAGTAAAACTAGCAGAATTTATAGGAATACATACTGATCTGGAATCGCTAGTGTACATACCCACTTACTGTATCACGGAGTGAAACCACAAAATATAAAAAAAAACGGTTGAGAATCATAAAAGCATTTGATAGTTATTGGAAAATGAGTTGGGTAATCTGTAGGAGTAACTTCCACCCACTTTCTAGTGAAAGTGGACTCTCCAGCTAAAGGGGGGAATCATTTTATGCTACTCTAGCCAGGAAAACGAAAGTGAAAGAAATGAACATCACTGCACACGTTCCCAAGGCATGCAATGAGGCAAACTGTCCAAGTGCTGTAAAAACAATTTAAAGTAGTAAGAAGTTAACACATTCCAGTTACATAACAGAACATAATTTATCTGTATGTAAATTAGGAGATATTTATGTATAATTTATAGCAGACTGTGGCCAAAATTAACAACTCAATGTTAGAGTAGGTTGATCATTTTTGAAATTGTCAACATTTTTTACCAACATTTTTATTTTTTATTTTTAAAGCTCTTTGCAACATTTCCCATCAAGTGACCACACAGCAGTATCTGAGACACCAGTTGTCCCCTGTGCTTAGAAAAAGATGTGTATGCGATGGTGCCTAGGGGCAAATGTTGATTTTTAAAGTGGTGGTTGCTGTAAATGTCATACTTAGTCTTCTCATGAAAAAACATTAGTGTATGATACATCAATAATGCAACTGTAACCCACACACTTCCTGGGTACGGTGTTCTGTCCCCTCCAGTGGCACTGAGACCACTTAGAGATTAATGAGTCTGCTACAGCTTTAGCTAACAGCCAAATGGCTTTTAGTTTAGGCAGTAGAGGCTCATGCATTTAGCTCCTGAAGTTCCCAGGTTAAATCCCGCCCACCGACGACTGGGGTTTGTCAGTATTACACAACTACTGTGTGGTAAAAGTATAAGGTAATATTTATTTGCATAACTCCTATTAATATTAGCATCTATAAATATAAAGTGCCATGGACTATGAGCACAATTTAAATAGTTATTTCAGGCTTCAGAGATATTACGGATTCCAGCATTGTTCCCTATACTTAAACTGGGGAATTCCACTAGAACTGCTAATATCTCTAGACCTGGAATAAATGTCTGTGTTGAGATGACAATATAGCTATCAAAGTATATATTTTAATTTATACTTTTGGACAGCGTTTTATCAAAGACTGTTGATTGCTTCTCATGTTTCGGAGTGACGATATCTAGTCAGAGTGAAAACAATCCAATGCACAGATAACAAATGCCAAATTCATCATCCTGGTGCGCAGCCCAGAGAAATGGATCATGTACTGGAAAGAGAATCTTCTACTCCTACCCCGTCTTCAGATGGCTGTCACCAGTGGCTCAGCATGGATCTTCTTCTCTTGCCCCTAGTTCCTGAAATGTCTCTGCATGCTGCACCATACGTGTGCTGCTTGGTGTCCACAGCTCCCCGCCTGCTGCTGCCCACAAAGGAGCAGAACTGTTGCACTGTGTTCAGCGCTTTCTGAAGCCATGAAGAATGGGGAGAAGTATTTTCAAAGTATTTGCCTTTAAGTGAGACATTGTGATTAGTATCTTCTAAAGCTGAGCGGAGAAAGGTGGAGGATTTCGAAATTTCAAAATCTGGTGTCATTTTGATTAAAAACAAAAAATTCAAAAAGCAACAGAGTCCTATGGCACCTTAAAGACTAACAGATGTATTGGAGCATAAGCTTTTGTGGATGAATGCCCACTTCGTCAGATGCATTCACCCACGAAAGCTTATGCTCCAATACATCTGTTAGTCTTTAAGGTGCCACAGGACTCTTTGTTGCTTTTTACAGATCCAGACTAACACGGCTACCCCTCTGATAAAAAATTCAAAATTCTCCACAAAAAAAGGAATGGAGTGCTGGCTCCAAGCCACTGCCCTGGTGGACTGCACTGGAAGCCTTGTGGTTATTGGTCCCAGGGCAGTCTGTGTAGCTGGCTTTTCTAGAGCCACAGATCATGTGGTTGCCGAGAAGCCAGGTGGACAAGGTGTCAGGAAACCGGGCAACCAAAGGAACCATGCCTGACAGACAAGATTCTGTCAGAACTTTGGTGAAATCTGTCCAGTGGCCCCAAAAATGTTCCAATTTTGATGAATCTGCAAATTTGAATGAAATAATGTTTTTGACCAGTTTTGTAATTTCCCCCCATTTTATGTCCATCAGTTTAGGTCATGCTGAACTTGCTCATAATCAAAACAGTGTACTGCAGGGTAGCAGGGATATCACCACCATCATCTGGTTCTTGTACTTTTGCCAGTAAACAATATGTAATATTTTATTTTCCCTGTGTGCTTTTTCAGTAGGGTTATTACATAATAGGGTTGGATGAAACAATTTAAATACTAGTAAGAATGAAACCATATTTTCATCCCAAACTCAAAATTAACTTGAAAAGCAGGAATTACTGCATATATTGTGAGATTCACAAATTTTCTGGTCACCCAATATTTTAGTACATTCAGGAATTTCAAATAACAGTTAAAGAAACATTTTGGTTGATTATTGAACCTGAACTGAAACTCCAAACTTTTTCAGACTTTCTCATCACAAATGCAAGAGAAAGATTATTTGTGATCTTACTCATTTAAGAGACAAGGGCAGAGTTAGTAGCTTTAGTTATACATCCAGGAACAAAGAATGTAAGGCCATATTTACAAAATGGGGGACTCTATCCTGGAAAGCAGTGACTCTGAAAAAGGCTTGGGGAGGGGATCATGGAGGATAATCAGCTATACATGAACTCTCAATGTGATGCTGTAGTCAAAAGGGCTAATGTGATACTTGGATGTATCAAAGGGAATATTGAGTAGGAGTAGGGAAGTTATATACTACCTCTGTATTTGGCACTGGTCAAACTGCCCCTGGAATAGAGTATCCAGTTCTTATTGTCCACAGTTCAAGAAGGATGTTGATAAATTGGAGACAGTTCACAGAAAAACCATAAGAATGATTAAAGGATTGGAAAATGCACTTCATGGTGTAACAATAAAGGGTCATGGTGGATTCTCCATCAATGGAAATTTTCAAATCAACACTGGATGTTTTTCTAAAAGATCTGCTCTAGTTCGAATAGGAACTAAAAGAAGTCTATGGTCTCTGTAATACAAGGTGTCAGATTATATTATCACATTTTAGCCTTGTAATCTGTGAATACCTTGTAATGAGTTCATTGATTTTATTTAAAAAAAAGTATTGAACTCTGAAAACAGAGTAGAAATAAAAATGAATAAAGTCTTCCTTGAGGTAATGTTACATATATGTTAATCTATTTTGTTTTATTACTTTTTCTGGAATGTTTTGAAGTTTATTTGAGAAAAAAATATTTGTATTTTTAATAAAATATCAGAAAAACGTCAAAGCATTATCTGTAATTGCTAATATAATTATTATGTTTCAGATCTTTTGCTTTCAAGATACTTTATCAAAAAGTTATGAATTACCACCTACTTCAATTATTGTTTCATTATTATTTTCTCATGCTATTCAGAATTTTAAGTTTCCAATTCTAAAGTTTCTTGTTCATGTAAATGTTTGGCATAGGTTTTCGAAATCAGCTTTTGTAAAATCCTTTTGTAACTGTGGAATATTGATTAGGTTTCATTTTATCTTAAATAAAAAAAATTAACCTGCTGATTGCTATTGCAAGTCTAGACAGATCTCATTAGCCCAGGCATTTTTCTGCAAGATTGGGTAAAGAATGTGTCTTTCATAAACAGCTATCAAGTTCTAGGAATCCAGAAATATGCTTGTCCTTTTCCCTCACATCTGCCATCCCCTGCTTTCCATTCCTTTTGGATCTAATAGCAATGCCTAAGATAAATCTCACTATGCAATACCAAATGCAAGAGTGTACCATGTATAAAAACTGGAAAGTGTTGTTCAAATCAGTGGTCCAAACTGAAAATAATCTTCTACAACTTCCAGGGTCTAGGGACCAAATTCTGCACTCAACATACATTATTATCATTCACTCAACTTTCATTGAAATTAACCAGAGTTTTATTAAGTAATCAATAGCTGAATTCAGCCCTAAACCTTAATGTATATCTTCAATCTTCCTGTTCTGTTGAAATGCTGCACTATCCATATTTGGGTTTTGTTCTTTTATTTTTCATAATGGAGCATTTGATCTTACGGTTGTATACAGAGCTTAGCTTTAATGTCAGAATCTTGAGATATGACCCTTTCCAAGTTCTTATAGAGTGAGCCTCTTGAAAACTGTCCAATCTCTGGTTAACATTTTACTAATTATTTGTGTGTCCTAAAGTAAAAGGGGAACCTACCCAAAGCTGTCAGCATCCCTGCCACTATGTACATAAGTAAATAAAATTTAAAAGACAGCAGAACAGAAAACTCCCCACAGATCTGACTGCCATCAAAACCCATCCTCCACAGCAGCCCATGCAAATAGATGCTCCTTTCAGAGTGCCCTGACAATCAAAAGACTATGGAGAGGGAAGCTTGCTCCAAAGCTGAGGACCACTCACAGAGAATGTAGGACTATTAATCCCTTCCCTTTTAAATCAAGAAAGATATGTTGGTTACGCTGAATAATAAGATCATACCTTTTCTTACCACTTTCATCCAGTCGAGACCCAGAGGGCAGATTCTGTGTAGTGGTTATGATTGATGTCTTAGGGCTAGATTCACAAAAGAATTTAGGCACTTAAAGTGTCAGTTAGGCAACTAAAATCCAACATCAAGCCACAATGGGATCCATAAAACCCCTACTCAGCTGCTACCAAAACCATAGGCACCTAAATTTGCTTGGCACTTAATTTTTTGCAGTAAAATTTCCCTACGCACCTATGTTTTTGCCTGTGCAACACATGTATTGCAGCCCTACTCCAGGTGTCTAGATGCCTAAGCCCCAGAGCAGGGCATGAACCAGGAAGATAGCTGTGCCTCTGCCTAATTCACTTATGAGGTCCATCCCTAAGCATTCTCAGAGCATCACCATACCTAAGTTTCTTTGGGAATCTGGCCTTGGTGCTTAGAAACCAAATGTTGCTTGTATAGGGGTATTATTATGTCAGAAGCCAACAGTGTATCACGTACTTTCACCACATACAAAATGATGACTCTCCTAAGGCACAAAAGAGAGTTGGAACCAAAATATACTGTCCTTGAAACAGAACATTCTCCAGATGCATCTGCTTTGCTAACCCTCCCAGTGAAGTATATTTTTTATAGTATCTGAAGACCTAGTTCTGTAGTATGGACTCCAGGATTTGGAGCATTAAATTTTAATATGGAAAAGACTTATTTTATGTTATCTTGTCTACCACCTGCCAACACAGGATTTTCCCTGAAAGTAGTTAATAGCTACTCATATGCTAAATTGTATTAGTCATTTGCCTTGAACTTGTATGTTACCAATCCATGTATAAACAGATTACTAGCATAATGCATATAGTGAGCCAAACTCTGCTCTTGGCTGCACTAGTGTAACTGAGATCAGAATTAGACTCAGTTTTGTTTTGGACTTGATATTTGCTAAAATCGTTGTATCAGAATGGCGGCTAAGACTATTATCTCATGCTGGGATGCTGTGCGGTTAGAACATTTATAGACAGATACGTGTTTGTTTCAAGTAAGGATAGCCCAGCTAATTGCCAATTTCTGGTGTGACACCGTGCTGAATTTTCTACGTAAAGGAACAGAGTGGATTAACTAAACTGAGATAATGACTCAGGCCCAGATCAAGGCCAAATTTTCTGCAGTAGCATAATGGGGAGTAAGGTTGTCACCCCAACTCTTGCATGGGCTCTCCAGAAAGCTGCTCTGGGTACTGGGGACAGAGCAGGCTCCATGGTCCATTTCTTGGGGATGGATCAAGATTCTGCCCTGTGATCCCATGAGCAAGTTGACAAGGATGGGCAGAATCTTGACCACACGCACACAGACCAAATGCACTGCACAATGAAGCTGAGCCAGTGTGGGAGACGTAATCTAAAACTGATAAGGGGCAACGGGATATTTATTTCCTTCTGGAGAAAGTGGGGAACAGGAAGGATTTAGAACTACACCAGGCTTTGCCTAAACACACAATCTGATTCTCAATGACCATAACAAGACGCCACAGCAGGGAAAGAGTACCACGACTGGGTACATGTCTGGCTCTGTTGATTTGTTTCCTTATTTCCTCATGCGGGTATCATCGTTTTGAGAATGCTTGGAAATGCTTGAGAATCTTCACCAAGCATTCTCAAAACTACGATACCCGCACAAGGAAATAAGAAAATAAATCAACAAAGCCAGACATGTACCCAGAAGCCTCCTGCTGCAAGACAAGCCCAAGAAAGAAACCAACAGAACTCCACTGGCCATCACCTACAGTCCTCAGCTTAAACCTCTCCAATGCATCATCAGTGATCTACAACCCATCCTGGACAACGATCCCTCGCTTTCACAGGCCTTGGGAGGCAGGCCAGTCCTCGCCCACAGACAACCCACCAACCTTAAGCATATTCTCGCCAGCAACCACACACCGCACCATAGTAACTCTAACTCAGGAACCAACCCATGCAACAAACCTCGATGCCAACTCTGCCCACATATTTACACCAGCGACACCATCACAGGACCTAACCAGATCAGCCACAACATCACAAGTTCATTCACCTGCACATCCGCCAATGTAATATACACCATCATGTGCCAGCAATGCCCCTCTGCTATGTACATCGGCCAAACTGGACAGTCCCTACATAAAAGGATAAATGGACACAAGTCAGATATTAGGAATGGCAATATACAAAAACCTGTAGGAGAACACTTCAACCTCCCTGGACACACAATAGCAGATTTAAAGGTAGCCATCCTGCAGCAAAAAAACTTCAGGACCAGACTTCAAAGAGAAACTGCTGAACTTCAGTTCATTTGCAAATTTGACACCATCAGCTCAGGATTAAACAAAGACTGTGAATGGCTAGCCAACTACAAAAGCAGTTTCTCCTCCCTTGGTGTTCACACCTCAACTGCTAGAAGAGGGCCTCATCCTTCCTGATTGAACTAACCTCATCATCTCTAGACTGATTCTTGCCTGCATTTTATACCTGCCTCTGGAAATTTCCACTACATGCATCTGACGAAGTGGGTATTCACCCATGAAAGCTTATGCTCCAATACGTCTGTTAGTCTATAAGATGCCACAGGACTCTTTGTCGCTTTTTACAGATCCAGACTAACATGGCTACCCCTCTGATACTTGAAAACAAATGAACGCTAATAGGGTTTACATTCATAAGTGTTGAAGATAAGTGTTAAGAAAAATTGTGAATAAATTTAGTATAGTGGCCAAAATATTCAAAAGTGACTAGTGATTTTGGATGTCTCAATCTTTTGGTTGTGTAAATTGAAACACCTTAAAAAGGCCTAATTTTTGGAGGCTGGATGCTCAGCATTTTCAAAAAATCTGGCCTCTCCTACAGGTGTCTCTGCTTGGGCACCTAAAATCACTAGTCACTTTTGAAACTTTAGGCCAACATAAATAATTTGGTTTATATTTTCTGAATAGAGTGTGAAATTTCCACTTGAATCTGTATTGCACAGGGTTCCGCTCTTGGCCAATTTCAAGTGCCCTTTTTGAGATTTCGTTATCATTAAATTTACACATCAAGATCCCTTTGCTGCAAAGATTTCTGCTTATCTTTAAGCAAGTGAGTAGTCTGAATGACCTCGGTAGGACTGCTCCTGTTTCTAAAGTTAAGCCTGTGCGTAGCCTTTGCAGGATTGAGGTCTAACCAAGAATATGACAATTCTTATAACTTGACACATCTTTGAATGTTTTTAGGTTTGTAATTTATGAATTCTTCCACAGAATGGAAGAATTGTTCTACTTGTTTTTGTAAGTAGAAAAAAATTAGCAGCTTTAAAGATTTATGTGTGGGACTATTAAAATAATTTCCAAAAATGCCTAAAGTTATCAATTTTTGTAGTGTACTATAGTATCTATGGGTGATGTAAGTTCCAAAGGTTTAAAGGCATAAGATCCTTTAATTAAAACAGTATTAAAGACAAGTAATCAAACTTTTCAGAATAACAAATAATATGGTGATTGTGTTCTCTTTTTCATATGATATTTGTCTGTTCTGATTTAAAAAATATCCTTAGAGCACTAGATTGTTAAAAAGATGATGTAATCCAGAATGTTTTTGAAACTAAATATGTGAATTTGGATGCTTGTTTGCCCTACTGAGAGAGGTGTGCAGCTATGTAGGTGGGTAGAGGTATCCTGGGAAAGAGGCTCCAGTTTCAAGAACAGAAAGTAGTGAGTACAGAAAGACAATTTAAGGAAATGATACCAAAAGAAATAAGGGTTAAACATCTTCATACCTGCTTCAAATCCAGATTCAGGCATCTAGAGGCCCTGATTTTCAGAAGAATTGAGCATTCACAAATCTTATTTCAGTCAATGGGAGCTAAATGTGCTCAACACCTTTGAAAAACAGACAACTTTTATTCAAGTGCCTACATCTGTATTTATGAGCCTAACTTTAGGTTACCAGGTTTGAATATTTTGGCCAGTCCCAGTCCCATTTTCACTTAAGTCAAGCGAGAGATTTCCATTGATTTCACCAAGAGTTGGTGAAAATTTATGCTGTAGGAATTATTTTGGGGACGTTCTGTCTGTGTTGTACAGGAGGTCAGACTAGATAATCACAATAAAGGCAGGGGGCTGGACTCGATGACCTTTCAAGGTCCCTTTCAGTTCTATGAGATAGGTATATCTCCATATATAATGATCCCTTTAGGCCTTGGAATCTATGAATCTATGAGTGGAATAGACCCTAAAATGGAATTTTAGGCCTAATTTTCAAATTAGTTGTGCCCACAACAGCCTCAATTTTTGCATGCAAATGGAATTATGACAAGGCTCCTGTTGAAATCAATGGCAAAACTCCCACTGATCCCTGGTGGACTAGGGGTAGGCCCTTTGTACTTAAACGGCCATTTCCATGTACAAATGCTTGATTGCACATGCAAATGTGGATTTTGTAGATGACTGGTTACAACCTCTTCTGAAAATGCCAGACAGCCCGTTGAGCATTTTAATCAACTTCTAGTCTGGTTTTTTTAAAACAATTACTCACAAATATTATTAATCAAATATTTAATGCAAAGAAAAGCACCTACACTTTATACAGTGAATGGTCACATGAAATCTGCTCTTGGTCTATGTACAAATACACAGTGCTATTTGCTGCCAATTCATGTAATTTGGTATCCTATCTATTCCTTAAAAATCTGTTCAGTATACATAAGATTGAATCTTCTACTAACTTTCTACCTATCTCCAGTGTTCCTGAAGGGAGATAGGAGAACTAAAGCCCAGTTGTATGCAATGAGAAATAATTTGCAACAGTAACAGCTACAGTATAACACTTGTAAATATCAGCCCTATTTTGTATTCACTCAAGTTGTGATGAACTACTAACAACATTCTCCTAATGAATCACCAGTATCACTTCCTGGATCATCTAAATGATCCTTGAAAATTTTCCATCCAAGTATTCGACCATCCTGCCATGACCCTGAATACCTTATGAGTAAGGTTTTGAGTTCGTCACAGAGGTCACAGATTCTGTAATTTTACATGACCCCCGTGACTTCAGCTCCAGATGGCAGGCCTCGAGCTGTCAGCCTTAGGCAGCCAGGTTCGGACTGTCGGCCCCAGCCCCACACTCCAGGGTTTGGGCTTCCATGATTTATTGTTTATTGCCACGACCTGTCTATGACTTTTACTAAAAATGCCCATGACAAAATCTTAGCCTTACTGATGAGATCTCATGAGGTAAGGCTGCAGACCATATTACCACTGCATGAGTCATTGGCAAGGAACTAGTTATGCTGATGATGCCAATTGGTGAGGCACCATATTCAAGACTTTGATGCATTCCCTAATGCTCTCTCTATTCCTTGGAACACAACCCAAAATTAATCGAGTCTGCTTGTTCATCTACAGTGAAATGTACCATATTTGATCAAGATAACCTCCCTTACAACTGTGTCTGCAGGCAAAATAAGACATATGGAGCTAAAATTTCATCTTAATGACAGATCATTAGTCATCATTAGCATCTTCTCCATTCACCTACTGTCTCCTTATATGTTTAACTTCCTGACTGAAGTAAAAATGTTAAATGAAGGATTATAACACGGTTTTGAATCAAATTTAGCCAATTTAATAGCTATAGCTAAACAAACTATCTGAATTTCTCTCCCTAGCAGCATCATTTGCTTACAGCTGTCCCAGACTAAAACATAAATATTCTTCCCATTCCCTAATAAATGTCACCAGGAGCTATGACATATTGACAGGCCAAGCTAACCAGTGGAGACAGCAGGTATCAAGACAGCAAGTTTTCCTGTATATAATTTTTTTAATCATGCTGAGACTGTCTCTCTAGGGATGATTCAATTGGCCCAGCTAGGATAGGGACTGCTCCATTCTGAACCATCTCCCAACTCTTGACTCAAACTATCTTGGAGTTTCTAAATCATTTGGTGAAGAACCCACTTGCCATACATGAGGGATGTTACAACAAGCTCCCTGTGACTTCCCACCGTTTTCCTTGCCACCTTTCTTTGTGGCAAGTTTTATTGCAGGACGAGCGGGGGAAGCTGTCATCAGAAGATTACAGAAGAAAAATGCCCCTCTGCTGTAGCCCTTTATGCCTGGTATTCATATTGGCTGCACTATTCACACATTCAGCAGCCCTGTCATGCATTTCACAGCCCTGAAGGAATGGGGGCAGGGAAACTGACTTTTTCCCTCAGCTCTCATGCCCCGTGCTGGTTCAGAGTCAGATGGCCCTGTTGGCAGTAAGGAGGAGAAAGCAGCAGTAGCAAGTCACTGGTGGGAGAGCTGAGGGACTCGGACTCTAAGGGAGAGAGAGGGATGGGACAGAGAAGTGCAGGCCACCCCAGGTTCCCTCACTCCATAGCTACACCTCAATAACTTTCCAAGTCTTCAGGCATCCACTGGCCCCCAGTAACCTCTTAGAGTGCCCTAAGATCTTCCCCCAGGTTCTCCTGCCTCTCTCCATAACATACCCTTAGGCCTCACACTCCTTCCTTCCATAAAAAAACCCCTTTGTCAGGCTCCTTCAGGCTGCCCCAACTCTTTCCAATGCCCTGGATCCCACTGGCTTCCCCTTCAGTCACCACTGGCTCCTTCTGAGGGGCAGAAGAAGGGTAGAAACCTTCCCCACACACATTGCAAGGAGCAGCTTGTTTCACATCAAGAAATATCACACATACTGCTGCAGAAAATTTGGCAGCTATGGGTAATTCCTTCTTAAAGTGTCATCGGGTACACTGGTGCTCTGAGGACTTTAAATGGGTGTACTGTTATGGGAAACACACACTCTCCAGTCCAGCCCTGAAGTTTTACTGCTGAGCCTCATGGGAGAATACCACTAATTTAAACCCAACCAGTCCCAGAACATCTCTAATCTTATTATTCTTTATTTGCAATATTGTAGTGCCTAGAGGCCTGAAAGGAGATCAGAACCCCATTGTGTTAGGCACTGTACAGACCCATAGAATAGATAGTCCTTTCCCCCAAAGATATTTAGATATTCCTATCTAAATAGAGAAGTCAGACAAATTGAGGAGAAGGGAAACATTATTAACTCCCCTTTTACAGATGGGGAACTGAGGCACGGAGATATTAAGTGATCTATCCAAGACCACACAAAAAGACTTGTGTTTGTTGATACTATTTTTTCCAAGATTCCCTTAAATATTTCTAGGACCTAATATGTGACCTTGTGAGAATCCTCGGTACATCTAAAGTAGGAGTATCACATAAATATTTAGGATTCACAGCAATAGCAGCAAGTAATAGTTTTGTGACAATAAATCTTTTTGGAGAAGTGAAAGTACTTTTTGGCAGCTGCAATGGCTAAGTCATTTACGTGAACAGGACTCCACCCATCAGCCATGAGCTGTTCTCAGCAGTGAGGTTTACACCTATGAATTCCAAAATCACCTGTATGATGATATATCCTGGGTAGCGAGGAGATTAGTTTCTTTCAGGTGTGGTTTGGGTTGGATAGGTCAAGTACTACTCCCATCTTGTGGAAATTCTCCTTATACAGTAAATTGTATGCTTTCCAAAAAAAACAACAACTAGTTCACACCCAGCTTAAACAAATAAAAAAGGGATCGTAAAGAATGTATCCAAGTATCTCAGTTGGAGAGATCCAGCCACTTTCTGTCCCTGGTATCATGACAGAGCAGCACAAAGGGGTCAAACAACAACATTGAATGCAGCCCCTTATCTTTGGATCAAAATAATGTGAAATACTTTTATTTATTTTAATATTGTGTATATTTTTAAGTGGAGTCTATCTTGATATTCTTCAGTGTTCTGTGTAAGGAGCAGTTTCTGAATCCGTTATACTACTGCCAAGGCTACTTATTATTATTTTCTTTCTCTCTTTTTTTTTTATTAAACACAAATGCAGTAAAGCTGCAGGACTGAAGATGTCCTGACCCAACTATTCATCTGGATTCCAATGCTTAAAGCCAAACTGCACAGATTTTTTAATAGTAGAAGCTGATGTCAAAGGTTAAGGTGGAAGAATTGAGAAGGTAACTTTTCAAATCCACTGACCCATTTCACTTAAATTTAGGACTAACAAGAAAGCTTCCTCCACTGATGTAATCCAGTTCAAGTTTGTAAAAAAGTGCATTAATACAATAACCCAACAATGAAAAGTTCATAGGAAAGACGTCTATAGATTTTATCTCAGTAAGAAGTATTGGACGTGATGGTGTGTATATTCAGTTGTTCATTTGACTTTGAATTTTGATTATTTTGGAATTATTCTCTTTGAGTTCTAAGTTACCATAGCAGTTAATTAAAATCCAGATCTTACTTGAATAAGGTCTGATCCAATTAGCACAGAAGTCAATTGACACCTGTCGGCTTTGGATCAGGCTCTGTAAAATAAAGTAATTTAAAAACTACTAAATCACTAATGACATAATGTAGCTCCAGACACACTAAAGAGGGCCTTGAAGATCTTATCATTCTAATTCTAAAATCAGATAGTGCTGGAAGTTCATGAATGAAAGCCAACTCCTGTTATGGAATCCACACAATGGATCTCTTGAAGTGGCCTGAGTTTAATTGTGGGTGTGATAAAAGGCCCAACATACTAATTATGGTCTGGTCACAATGTACTCGGCAGATGTCAGTAGCGTCTTATTCTGCAGTCCCTGTCTCTCGATGCTTTATCCCATGCTGCCCCTTATACTTGGGAGAAGTTCTCCATAAACTTCTGCAAAACTAACTCATTATCCTCCTTCCAAACCCTTCTTAAAACTCTTCTTTGCCATGAGGCCTACAAAAAAATTGACAAGGGCTAGGCTGATGGTGTGCTGAGACCACAGCCTATCATGCAGACCTATATTGTCTCATTGTTTCCTTGTACTCCCCCATCCGTCTGTCTGCATCATCTTGCCTTGAACTTAGATTGTAAGCTCTTTGTGTCTTTTTTGTTCTGTGTTTGTACAGTGCATAGCACAATGGGGTCCTGGTCCAGGAGTGGGGCTCCTAGGCACTACGGTAATACAAATAAAAATAAATAATAATCAATTAATCAAAATGGGTTAAGCAAGGAAGCGGAGGATGTTATGAGAAAGCGCATAGATACTCTTTGTGCAACCCTCAAAAATGTGCTTTCTGATCAGTTACAGAAGACAATGATTATAATATCTAATCCCTACAGTTCCTTCTGATGGGAGCTGTGTTGAAATTGTGTTTTGATATTTATACTCGATATATTTAAAATTCTCACAGTTATTGTGTAAAAAATCATGTGGCTAAATACTATATATGAAATTTAGACTATTTTAAAAATACAGAATTTACTTACCTATAGTTTAAGCATTAGGGCCTGGATCTTGTAATTAGCATAGTACATACTGTGTGTGTAACAGTACATGAATGGCACTATACAGTACATTTAAAAGCATTGTACAGAAATCAGCTAATTACACATGTAACAAATTATTTTTGCTTATCTCACAAATGAAGGTAGAGTTTTATAATTTGTTCTACTTTTTTTAGAGGGGTTGTAATTATTATTTTCTAATTAGTTTGAGTTGACTGTTTAGTAACTGGTAAAAGACTATCTGTACTAAATGCCATTGACTTTTGCCATTGACTTCAGTGGGCCAGGATTTCACCTTGGAAATTTAAACGACTAGTCAAGAACCTAAAATCTACAAATAGCCTTACAAAGTTTAGAAAAAATTTTAAAACTTGTGAACATAAACAAACCCTTATAACTAGACTCAGATCTGGGGCAAGTGATTGGTAGACAGCAAATCACACTGGTGTTGATTTTGCATAAATGGGGCCCAAATCCAATAAAACCTAAGTCCTTCCATCTCCCAGCAAATGAAATGCTCATAGCACTCCGCTCCCTGCCCTGACAAAACTACCAAGTACTCCTCAGTCCCTATGGTAAACATCAACATGCTGGGTTTTTTTCCTCCCCAAAGATGCTTGGGTTTATAAGCTCTTTGGGTTAACGGGCTTTCTCCTGAATCAGGGCCCAGATCTATAGATATTACCTTCATCTACTGCTAAGAAGATATGAATGAAGAGCACATATTTCCCAGGCTTACTTGCTAGGTATGCTAAGGCAAACCTCACTTTATAAAATCTGGCTACCATCTTTCCAATAGTAACAAAAATGTCAGAAATAGTCCGTAAGGCCAGATGACCAGTGCATTTCTCAAAATGGTAAACAACTGCCTGTATTGCTTTACCATCAATTTGTTAATTGGCACTTATGTAGAACACTAGCATTCAGCTAAGGTCCAATACCTAGGCCATATGGGTAAGGCCTAGATCTTGCAAGGCTAGATTTTAAAGCAACTTTAGGTACCCAAAGATGAAGATATGCACATGGTGGGATTTTCAGAAGTCAGGAGTTAGATGCTTAGGCACTTTTGAAAAGCTCAGTAGGCACCTAACTACATCTTTATGCCCTTATATAGCTTTAAAATTTCAGCTCAAGGTGCTTTCTAGCTGGTAATAATACACTGCTTAGTATATTGGGGAGGTATATCACAAAAAGAGAAAGGGAGACATTCTAGAATGAGAATAAAAATGACTTGAAGAAGTAGGAAGTAATAAGCAAGAGCAACATAGCTACCTTGTGGGGTTGTTTTGATGCATAAATCATTAATATTCATATAGAATTTGAGAGCCTCAGACAGAAGGTGTTGTGGAACTGTAGTTATTATTCAATAAGGCTGTGATTTCTTTCAAATTTGTTGGGAGTTGGACATATAACTCCCTTAAACTCCTTTGAAAATCCCAAAAGACAACCAAAAACCTGAGGTATTTTTTTTCTCTCTAAATCTCTCTCTATATGTACCCACATGTGAATATTTATATATGTTTGTAGTTGTATATAAAACACATACATATTTACCGGTACCTATAAGAGGGTGTGTGTATATATATATATATATATTTGTGTGTGTGTATTGTATGTGTGTATGTGCATTCATCTAACTGATAATTATATAGATATATACGTGTGTGTGTGTGTGTGTGTGTGTGTGTGTGTGTGTGTACACAATGGTCACAGATTTAAAAAAAAAGTATTGGTAGGGAAGCTATTACCAGAGCAAATAGTGTTCCCCATTCAAATATAGAGAATACAGTGTCTGTTCAAACTGGTAAAAAACATACATTTTAAGCTATGTCCTTTGTATATGGATATTTAAAAATCATTAATAGTTTACTTATTCAATTCCTGATGTAAAACCCACTAGAAATGCACACTAATATATTTCAGTCCTATTGACTTTAGTAGTATACTTCTTTATATCTGTATTTAAATTAAAATTTACAACTCTAGCCTCTATACCACCCACATATAAAATTTTTCTAGTACCCGGAAATAAGTGTACCTGAAAGGATGGGATATTGAAAGAAGGAACTGTTTCACTTTGCATCAGCAGATGAAAGAGGGCAGGTCAGTGGTTTCCTAAGGTGAGCAAAGAACAGTTAAAAGGGACTCGGGATAGCTGGCAGAATGGTATTGCAAGAGCTGTCCAGAAGTGTCCTATCAGGAGCTGAATCTTATCCCCAAGGTAGGATGCTTTGATTATAACACTGGAGGGTTTTTTGTTAAGGAGAAGAATTTATGTATAGTTTTTCCTTTACTATAGTGATGCCTATTGATTACTATGAAAAATAATTCATATAAAATATATTCTTATATTGAAAGGGTCACCATCAACTTAAAATTCAATACTTTCTGACTTTTTTAAACACACTGATGTTACAAGTAGCAATTAGGAGTAGAATTACTATAAAACAGATTAGGTAATAATATTCTCCATTTTCAGTTTGTTTACTTTGTTCAACTGTTGTTTCACTGTTTCCTCTGTATAATCAGTTTCCTATATTATTTGTATGGGTCTTACACAGAAAGGCAGGGAGAGAGGTATGAACATTACTTTTAACTTCTTTTTTTTTTAACTGATAGTGCGTCTTTATACATATTTTTCCAGTTTATATTTAGGGTAATGTAATTCAATATAACATTGGCTCTTATTACAAGTTTGCACTTGTTCATTGCTGTAAATGTTTGTAATGAAATCTTGCAAATGCACCAGAATGACTATCAACATATTATAGCCTCATAACATTTAAAACATATACCAATATAACATCAACAATCAACACCTCGCCATCCTGTTTTCATTTTACCTCGAGTAGCACAGATTCTGTCTGGTATAATATACTAGGCCAGATCTTCAGCTTGTTTAAGTGAGTGCACACACACTGACTTCATTGAAGCCGTGCTTATTTATACCTGAGGACATGGCCCACTGTCTTTACAGAGAGTAATAGAGTGTGTAAGAGCAGGTGAGTTGAACAATAACTGTACACATTTTACAGAATTTTAAAACCATCTGAATTAGTTTTGCTCAGTAAGTCCCATAAAAGTTGCGCAGAGTCTGAGGATTGAATCTTTGCTTTCCCCCACCCCCTCAGAACATGTACTACTTCAGGAGCCTCCTTTTCCTGATAACTGGCTGCCTGGTTGCCAAGTCCCTTGGTGATCATAGAAGTAGCAGTCAACGCTGCATGGAAAGCATCCGATGGAATGAGGTTTTGAAGGAGATTGAGAAACTGGTATGTGGCTTCTATTTTACCATCCAGATGTGTCTTTATATTTTGTTTCACAAGTTTGTGGAATAAAGAACCTCTCAAAAGTGTATCATGGTTGGGTAGTCAGTAGTTTTAGTGACACCAAAAAAAATGGACCATATTGCCCCTCTCACAGGAAAACGCCTTGGGAGGAAGGGCTAAAAAGTGGGGAAACAGCAGAAGGTTCACTTCCAGAATCCTTCTGCTGGACAGCTGGAGTTTGTGTGTCTCCCCCACCCCACAACCCATATGAGCAGTAGTCCAGCTTCAAACTCTCCACATAGAGATTGCATGGGGGTTGGACTAGATGACCTCCTGAGGTCTCTTCCAACCCTAATCTTCTATGATTCTATGCCTTGGGGACCAACCATGGTGCTCAGTGGCCAATGCCAGGTACTTCAGAGGGAATGAACAGAACAGGGCAATTATCCAGTGATCCATCCCCTGTTGTTCAGTCCCAGGTTCAAGCAGTCAGAGACTAGGGACACTGTCAGGAGACAGGATACTGGGCTAGATGGGCGATTAGTCTGACCCATTATGGCCTGCCCACTGCCCGTCCTCACATCCGCAGGGATTTACAAGCCCGATGGAGCATTCAGGGAGACAAGCAGAGGGGGCTGGGAAAATGTTGCTGTAGAAGCAGCTCTCTCCTCCATTCTGTGTAGGCATGGGAAAGTTTGTGCAGAATGGGTCCTCTACACATGCAGTCAGAGGGCATGTTCAAGTTCTATATTAGCATAGTTGTTAGTATGCTCTGATGCACTCACATGGTCAATGGCATCACTAATAACTGATTTTCTAATGGATTGTTTTTGTGATAAACCTTTTTTTAAATGTGCATAATGTATTTACACTTCATTTTCCTTAAAGAACATGAGAAGCTTTCCTCTGGAGTGCAAGGACATGGATAACAAAGATTTGTGTGTCCCAGAACAGCTGTTAAAAGCAGTAAGTTGAAAAAATATTTGCTAAGTTGTTATCATTGCTACATTGTAACTCCGCTGCTTTGCACATTCTGTACATTTTGCAATAAGCATTTTACATCATAAGCGATAATATACTAAGCTACACATTTAATCAGAAAAATTAATTAAATATTGAATAATTAACCTTCTTACTGGAACTTTTAAAATTTTGGGCCTGCTTCCACTGAAGTCAATGGCAAAACTTCAATTGATTTCAAAGGGAGCAGGATTTGGGGCAAAATTCACCCCTGTGCATAGGACCTGCACAAGGCCTAAAAATTTTACTCCTGCTTTACATCACATTCAGTGTGATCTGACTGTGCAGCCCTAAAATTGCCTTAGGACAATTTTTTGCATGTAATATGCTTCTTTTTAAAAAAGAGAGAGAAAGAGAATGAAGTTGCTTGTCCTTAATATTAGAATCCAACTGGTCTGTGCAATTCCTACCTCACAGGGGAAGAGGGGCTGTGGAGGTAGAAAGGTGGAGAGAAAGGAAAGAGTTGACATCTGGCTTTTGCTTTTGTCATTGTTTGACTACAGACAATTTTGCTTCTGCTATTGTTTGACCGGAGATAGTTTGACTGGAGACCCTTATCAGTTTAAGTAAGGTGGAATGGAAAATTTAAGTGCTTTTTTTTAAAAATGGAAGTTTAGAATTTCTGAAAAGTTGGTGAATAAGGCAATGACTTTGGAAAGAGCCTCCCTGCCTCAAAAAAAAAAAAAAAAAAAAACAATCACAACAAAGGCTATGTTTTCTCGCAGCTGTGACTGTCTTTTTTTTCTGATGTTGGGAGGCTATTTTTTAAGAGTTTTGTGATATTTGGGGTTAATTTTTTTTTATTAAAATTGGGGCCTAGATTATGCAAGTAAAAACGTGTAATGGCAAATTGTACATGTAATACCTGATGTGTGCTCACAAATGCACATCCTGGTGCATAACTTCTGTATTTAATTTTAGTGGTTAGAAAAACAGAGGGCAGTCATGAAGATGAGGCAAAACTTTTATGTTGAATCTGGCAGCTTCAAAGTGCCCTGCTAATTCAGAAATCTAAAATCCAACGTTTGAAAAAAATACCTAGGATTTCTTTTTTTCTGCTCCTTATAGGTTAAGCATGATAACGCAGCCATTGTCCAAATAGTCCGTGAAATTACTGAGCTTTTTAAAACAGCCAAAGTTCCTTTTCCTGGTACAAACATTTTTCTAAAGGAAATGTATGCAACTCATGAGCAGCTCAAGACTTGTGTAAGTATGGAAATTCATGCCCCAATGTGTTCTTCAAGCTAAAGCCATGGACATTAAAGGAAAATGAAACTCATAATGTATAATAATGAAAATACACTAGAAAGCTTTAAAGATACAGAACTAAATTTGTAAACAATGGCACATATGATGCATCCGTAACATATGAATATGTAGAATGGGTAATGGTACAAACATATTAACATATTCAAATACCCATTTTTGCACACATATTTCCAAGTTTTAACAAAAAAATTTAAGGCTTGATTTATATGCCCAAACAGTTTTTAATTTTTGTTTGTTTACTAAGATACTACTGAGTACACAATCAATTCTTTACTGCTCTGCCTCGCTCTCTAAACAGTGAAGTCTTTCTTTTTATTTTGATTCATTACACATTCTTCTTAAGCCTAAAAATTACTAACCACAGTAACTGCCAAATCCCAAACCCTGTACTAAGCAATATAGAATTTAAGCAAGTGCTTAAATCCATTCCTAATCAGCAAAGCACTTAAGCACATGCTTAATTGTTTTGTTTAAATGGGATTGAAAGCTCAGGTCAATGGTAGCCTCTCTGGCAACTGCACCCTCCACCCCAGGGGTGGGATGGGCTGAAGGACCTTTGAAGTTGCAGGCAGCCCAATGCACACATTTGTTCCAGCAATTCCCTCTTCATGCTGCGGTAGAGGGAAACCACAGAGCACAGCTCTTTACCGTCAAGAGATTGGGAATTCAATGGAACCGCATACCCTGTTCTAAGCCCTATGCAGCAGAACCATGGGGCTTCTGATGGTTATCAGGTTTTCTGTACCAGCAAAGGCCGGGACAAGATTTGCCTCTAAGTGAACAATAATATCCCGTGCTCATCCAAGCATACTAAGTATTTCCATGGTTTTACTACGGTAACAATGTACCGCCATTAGAATAATATACCTACTGTACCAAATGGTCTAAAAATGAAATAAAAAACCAAGCATTATAAAACCATGTCACCTTGCTTGGATTCGAATTCTAGTGTACTTAATTTCCAAATCTCCATACTTAATTAGAGACTCTTTGTATGTTTTATAAAAGCTATCGGTATAGTTTTGATTATTTAATATAGAAATTGTGATTTCATAGTGTACACATTTTCCAAAACTAACTCCCTCAGTGCAGTACTGCAATGTCCAGACCTGCATATGAGAAAGATGTTGCTATTAGTAGCTAGTTATGCTCTATAGTAGACTATCATAGAGCTAGAGGAGGGGATCATTTTAATAGCATATATTCCAAGCCAAATGTATTTTTATTTCCAAGTGTTCAAGCTCATAATGATCATTTGCTTTTCCTTTTATTTTTAATTCAACAGCTACAGTCCAGTCTTTTTAATGTTATCCACGAATCCATAGTAAAAGACTGCTTCAAAAGGATGAGTAATTATTTGATCAAAGTAAGTACATTGAGTACTGTCTTTTCTTCATGCTCATGTTAGCAAATATTTAAGTCAGGGAGAGCTTCTTACTTACTCAAGTAGTCCCGGCTGTAATAATTTTTTTTTTAAATTATCTTTAAGAATCTGTGGATTGTGCTATATTACCAAATCCTATGTAAAAGCTAAAAAAAGCATGTTTGTGTCCAAGGGCGTTTTAAGCACAATGCACCATTTTATTCCAACTTCTGAAAATGGTATAACTTTTTTGCTTTAGAGGTGACATTTGTTTATGGGATTAGTCACTCTCTGCTCAGGAGCACCCAACAGGAATCTGCCAATACCTATGTTTTAATGAGAGCACTAATGACCACTATACTTAAGGCTACGTCTTCACTACAGGGGGGATCGACTTAAGATACGCAAATTCAGCTACGCGAATAGCGTAGCTGAATTCGACGTATCGCAGCCGACTTACCCCGCTGTAGGGACGGTGGCAAAATCGACCTCTGCGGCTTCCTGTCGACGGTGCTTACTCCCACCTTCGCTGGTGGAGTAAGAGCGTCGATTCGGGGATTGATTGTCGCGTCCCGACGGGACGCGATAAATCGATCCCCGAGAGGTCGATTTCTACCCGCCAATTCAGGCGGGTAGTGTAGACCTAGCCTAAGGTTGAAATGCAGCTACTGCAGTTACTCAGGGCTTGTCTACACTTAAAATACTACAGCAGCCCTGCTGCAGCTGCACCACTGTAGTGCTTCAGTGTACAACTACCTACGCGGACTGGAGGGGTTCTCCCATCGGTGTGGGTAATCTGCCCCCCCCCCCAAGAGGCTGTAGCTAGGATGACAGAAGAATTCTTCCATTGACCTAGCACCGTCTACACTGGGACATAGGTCAGCTTAACAACGCCACTCAGGAGCATGGATTTTTGACACCCCTGTCTGATGTAGTTAAACTCACCTGATTTTCCAGTGTAGACCAGGTCTCATACCTTTCTTAAACAAATTCCATTTTGATGGAAATTTTCCAAGCTTGCTGTCAGTTTGAGGACAGTTTCAGCAAAATCTCTTCAGCTATTTTTGAATTTAACATGCCCAAAAATTAAATTAAAAACATACAAGCCAGGTCCTCAGCTGATGTAAACCGAAGTAGCCTCATTGATTTAAATGGAGGTCTAGCAATTTACAACAGCTGATGATATGGTCTGTACTACTTTCAGTCCTGACTTGTCATAATCTTGAATCTCGTTCTTTCAGTGCAAAGTACAATATCTAATAAACATTTCTTCAATATCCCTTTCTTAAACAGTCAAACAGTCACTGCGCTTGGCAAGAGGTCCACGCACAATCCAGAGAGATTCTTCAACGAATTGAAAATTACGCATTCAGGAGAAAAGGAGCATATTAGTGAACTCACATTTTACCTTAACTACTTTAAATAATTAGTGCCACACTGAGCTAAAGTAAAGAATTTTATTTTTACATAAATTAATAGCATAGCCTTTGCATAGATATTTTAAAATGTTTTTACTACTTAATTTATTCATGTCGTGATCTTTGTTTCTAAAACTAGTTGTAATAACTTCATTCTTAATAAAAAATATAAAGAGGCAAGTAACACTGTTCCTACATATTTATTTCTTGTGTAAAAGAAACAGAAACAGTCTTTAGAAAATAATTTACTGTGGCCCTGGTCCTGCAAACCCTTAAGCTCATGCTAAACATTAAGCATGTGAGCTGTCCCATTGACTTCATAGAAAATTGTTGCTTTACACTGTGGTAATCTTCACCTGTACAAGTCAGGGTTTTTCTCCCGTGCACAGTGTCTATACTAGGGGGTTTGCACTGATGCATCTACATCAGTATAGTTACAGCAGTGGCTAAAAACCCTAGTGTAGAAAAGCCCTGTTTCCATAACACCTTCCAACCAGGTTTCTGGAAACGTTTCCTACAACCTGCACAGATCATCTTCAGATTTCTTTGGGGTTTGATCATCCACATTCAATATTTACAGTCTGTACACCACTCTTCTATTTATTATCTATAGACCTGATTCTATGAAGGGCTGAGTACCCTCAATCTCCCCCATCTTCCCCCAAACAAACATTGACTTCATTGGTGGCTGAGGGCACTCAGCATCTGGCAGGATCAGCCCTATATCTTTAAGCAGAATTTGAAAGCAAGTAAAATTGATAGGGTCTATGAAATGAATAAATAGCCCTGGGGGTGCTGTAAATGAATGATATTCCATAACATCATCTGAGTAACAATTTTCCTAAAACAAAATGTTCATGAGCAATCCTTTAAGATAGAGAGACAGACAATGATGCTGATTTACACCCGCTGACAATCTGGCTCAGAAATGAGAGTTTGGCTCTGGATTCAAACCACCGCAATTCAGCCTCAGGGTACAGGGTGTTTAAAGTCATTTCCTAGGCTACATCTACACTGGCATCCACACTCAATACTTACCCCTGTTTATGCCTACATATGTATCCCAGGCCTGCACTGAGTGCCCACATATCCTGTGCTGGACATGGGTTCAAGCTGTATACACACGTCCATTCTGCTGCTTTTTGGTATGCGCTTTTGGCAATAGGATTTCAGGGGTAGTATCCCAGGATTCTGTGTGTCACAGCAGACACTCCGGGAACCGCCTTGCAGTGTGTTGTTGGTACTGTCTGCTGCCTTTGCACATTTGTTGATGGCAGTTCCTGGTCACCCCTTTTTCCTGACCAACGTGGTGAAAGACATGGAGCAAGTGAGAAACAGATGTCTGGGGTGGTGACTGATGCACTGTCACTCCATAACACAGAGATGCAGGAGACTACCAGAGTTCTGACTGAATGTCCATGAATGTACTGCTGCTTCTGGACCAGGAGAACCAGCATGGTGTGGGGGGATCACATCATCCTGAAATCTTGAGATGATGACTAGTGGCTGCAGAACTTCAGAATGAGGAAGTAGATATTCCTGGAGCTCTGTGAAGAGCTGGCCTCAACCCTACAGGATAGAACACTTGGTTCCATAGACCCATACCGGTGCAGAAGTGGGTGGCTATTGCCCTCTGGAAGTTGGCAATGCTGGATAGCTATCGTCAATCAATTGCAAACTACTTCAAGGTGGAGAAGTCTATTGGGTTCTTGGTGGTGCAGGTTTGCGAAGCTATCAATATTCTCATCTACCCATGGGTAGTTGCCCTCACCAAAGTTCTGGAAATGATAGCTGGGTTTCAGAGCATGGGGTTTCTGAAGTGCCTGTGGGACCTAAAGAACCAGCTGGATTTTCTGCTGTGCCAGAAATTTGTGAACATACATTTATGAGACTAGAAGGCAGGTCGAATGGCAATAGACCATATTCTAAAATAGCAAATGGTGCCTGCATGGAGGGGAAAAGTGAACCACTGCAAATGACCACCTGTCCCCCAAGCCCACACCACCAGCATCAGGAAATCCAGCCCCTTCGTCCAGCAAAGAGCAGAAAAAGGAATGAGGAAAGAAAGAGTCAAACAGCAACTGTGCTTTTGTAAGCGGGGGAATGGTCCCGCTATTGTGGGGAACTTTCCTGGCTTCTGCACTACCCCGGTGAAGTGGGCTAGCGAAAGGATTTGAGTCCTCACTCCCACTTCCTTTACCCAGAGGCCTCCCTGCCCTTGAGGACTTCCCGTCCACTCTCCTGTCTGGCAGAGTCCTCGTAAACCCCGACAAGGCTGGGCCCAGGATTCCTGGGGGTCTCGACCCCCAACCCTGCTGTGGTCACCCAGGACAGGGGCTAGGGTGTCCCCACTCCGGGGTACTCTCTTTGCACTGGGCACCTCCCTGACCCACTGATCATTTCATACAATTTAAAGCAAATACAAGTTGTTTAATTAACAATTAATTAAAAAAAAGAATAAGGAAAAATGGGAAAAGTTAAAGGAAAACACATCACCCCACTCTGTGGCAGGGAACATCACAAACAGTGTCTCTGGAATGTCAGGTCAGTTCACGGTCTGTTCCTTGTAGGTCCCAGGCTCCTTCTCAGGCCCTGGCTGTGCTGCAGAGATGCTGCGGGTTGGACACTTGCTCTGGCGGTGGCCACACGCTCTCAGGCTCCAGGTGGCAGGACCCTTTTTGCCAACGTTGCCCCCGCCCTGACAGGGTTACGATCCCCCTCCAAGTCTGGCCTGCAGAGCCTCTTGGCTGAGGTGTCTCCCTGCACTGGGCCTGCTGCCCAGGGTCCCCCTCCTCTCCCCAGCTGCTCACCACACCCAGCTCTGGACTGCTCCAGCCCCAGCTCCAGCTCCACTCTGCCTCAGCACGGCTGCTGCTGCTGCTCTGCCTTCAGATCCCTGGGCTGCTTCGCTGGCCTCTCTGGCTCTGGTTGCTACAGCTCTGCCCCCAGGACAGGTCTGCTCTGCAGGCTGCTTCTGTGACTCTGCTCCCAGCTCTGACCTGCTTCCTGGCTGCTTATCTAGCCCCTCTGGCTCTGGTTGCTGCAGCTCTCCTCCCAGGGCAGGTCTGCTCTCTCTGGGCTGTGCTCTGGCTTTGGGGCTGCAGCTCTGCTTCCAGCAACTTAGCTTGGGCCCCTGCTCTCTCCTTAGCTCGGCCCCACTCTGTCTGACTCAGGACATTCCAGTTCACACAGAGGATGAGGCCTCCTGACTCTCTGATTAGCCTGCCCGCCCTGTCAATCAGGCTGATCTGAAGCATTGGCCTCTCCCCATTGTTCCTGGGGACTGTCAGTCTCAGGCTCCTGATTTCCCATCGACCCTTCTCCTTTTAGTGCTGGGAGCTAGTCAACCAAAACACCCCCACTGAATGTTACTAAGGGGGCAACAGTCCCCTTACACTTTGTTCCATGAACTTTCTGATCAAGACCACAAGCCACTCGCATTCCCCTCCTCTCCCCCCCCCCCCCCGCAAAGAGATGCTACTTTGTGTTTTTGCAGCTGCTGGATTAGATATCTCACCCACCCACCCCCTTTTTCCTGACTTGTGCGGCATGGCTCTGAGAGGGGAAATCCTGGACACCAGTGACAGAAAATGCTTGAAAATCTTTATACTGTGACAGGTTTCAGAGTGGTAGCCATGTTAGTCTGTATCAGCAAAAAGAACAAGGAGCCCACAAAACCTTATGCTCAAATAAATTTGTTAGTCTGTAAGGTTCCACAAGTACTCCTCGTTCTTTATACTGTGACAGAAGATTGCTGTCACATTCCTTGGAGCAGCACAGGTTTCCCTCCTACTTCCTGTACTAACTGGCCCTAAACCCGCCCACCCCTTCTGTGTGTCTCCTGTTTGTAAGTGGGGGAAGAGGACTTACTGTAATGAAAGCTTGTGATCTTGAAAGGAACAGAAAACAACAGTAACTGTTCAGAGCCATTAATCTTCTACAAATGTCCTGTCCCCCAGCTAATCCTCCCCCCCCCCAACCTTGCTGTCAGCCGGTTGGCCAACAAACTCACAGACCCAGAGGCAGTATGATAGTTCACTGATAATCTGTTCTATGGCCTCTGCCAAAAGCTTTACAGTGGTTTGAGGTAATTCAATAAAATATTGCATGTATAGTTATGTCTTGGTCAGGGAACATTTTTGGGGGGAGGGAAGCTTCCAGTCCTGAATGCAGCCCCAGAGAAAGAAGGAGGGGATGTTGGCAAGAAGGGTGGGGGGTTAATTTATCCAACTCAGGTTCCATTTCCAGCTGTGTCTCAGGGTCCTCCTCTGGCTTGTCAGGAGGGGCTTGCGGAGCCAACTCCTCCAGGAAGAGGGGCAGAATAACTTGGTCCTCTTCCTTCAGGTCTTCTGGGGCTTCCTCCACCATGGTCCCCACTGTCTCCTCACACCCTCTTTCCACTGGCCCTCATCGCCATCCTGTCAGATGATGAAACCAGCGGGATTCAGGAGTAGGGTGACCAGATGTCCCGATTTTATAGGGACAGTCCCGATTTTTGGGTCTTTTTCTTATATAGGCTCTTATTACCCCCCACCCCTTGTCCCGATTTTTCACATTTGCTGTCTGGTCACCCTATTCAGGAGGAGGTCAAGAGCTACCTCAGGCTTGGTACTGGAGCCCAGGAGAGCACCAGGTCCCGCTGCTTGAATAAGGCGTATGATGCAGTCTTGAAGTGACTGTTGGAGTCTTTAGCCTTCCAGTACCAGAGCCTGAGGTGCTTTATTCATTCCCAGCATTGGGCCAGACTCTGGTGAATACTCACCTGCTCCAGCCTCTCTGAAACTTCTTGGTAAAGGTCTTGGCGGGAATTCCAACATGCGCTTTGAGGTTCTGATCCACATCCCACTGCTGGCATTGGGAGACATTGACTGCAATGGGCTTTGGCTCAGGCAAGGGGAGAGCTTCTTGAGGTAGATAAAGGTCCCCTGGAAATCATCTATTATTTCAAGTTGCATTAGCTTGTATGAGGCCTGGGTACAGCTCTTTTCATTGTTAAAGGGGAATAATTGTGTGGGTAAATAAAAATGGCAAACTGATAGCACAATACTATTAAAGACAGACAATAAGGTAAACATGTGCTGCACTTCCCACACACATCTCTGCAAATCCACCTCAGTCCTAACCAGCAACTTACATACAAGTGCCATCCTGAGTAGAACTGATTGAGAATTTTCTGACAAAATGTTTTTTTTTCCATAGGAAAAAGGCAATTCATCTAAACCAAAACTGTGCACAGGAAAGGGTCAGTTCTGCCTCTCTCTCTCTCTCTTTTTTTTTTCACAATGAAAAATTCTGTTTTTCTTGTTCAAAACAATTTTTTCCCAAAGTTTAAACTACTTATAGTACAAAAAAGTTTAAAAAACTAAAAAAATTGTTGAAATTAAAATAGAATGTTTCAATTGACCTCAGTTGAATTTTTTTTTCTTCAGATTCTCAGTTCACAAAAATATTTGAGATTTTGACATTTCATCCCAATTTGGGATGGGAATTTTTTTAAAAATATTTTGAACGTTATTGTGGGACTGGAAAAAAATTTTTCCTGCCCAGCTGTAGTCCTGAGGCCACTTGAGCAGAAGCTATAAATAGTGCCAACATGGATAGTCACTGGGAAACAGATTGAGATTCCCTTCATTTCAACTGTGATCTAAACACTGAAAGGCTTGAATAGTTCAACAATAATACATTGCTGAGGGTGGCCCTCTAGGAATACAAAGTGATGTTTTCATTCGGTACCCCTGGAAACACAAACATGAAGTCAGAAATCCCTTTTGTTTTCCCTGTTACACAACTCTTCCAGTGAAACTAGCCAGGCATCTTCTACACAGCTGCCACAACCACTTTGGTGTGCTGGCCTTAGACTTTAATAGAGCTAAAAGATGCTATTGTGGGCCCTAACCGTGTATCTGATAAGAAGCTAGAGAGGCTAGCGTATCAACTGATTCCTTGCTATGTTCAATCCTAAAAACCCCTTTCTACAAAAGAAATGTGTATACAAGCAGGCTACATGACTGTTCAGCTTACATTGAACTTTACAGTTCTACAATTACTGTACAGTGTACTTCCATAGCACCTTCCATCTGAGAATCCCAAACAATATAAAGATAAGTTAACGAGTTCAGCTGCACAATTGAGGTGAAGGGTTAATATCCCCTTTCTATACATGGGGGAACTGATGCACACAGAAAGGGTGATTTGTCCAAAGTCATAAGGGAAAGATGTGTCAAAACTGGAAGTAGAATGGTGGTATCCAGGCTCCCCATCCTGTGCTTTAACCACAACATCAGCTGCTTCCCCAGTGAGTGGAGAGTATGAGGGTCAATCCCACTGACCAATGTATATGGTCTATTTGAAAAATAATCCCAACAAAATACAAGAACACAACACATAAACATAAGAACGGCCGTACTGGGTCAGACCAAAGGTCCATCTAGCCCAGTATCCTGTCTACTGACAGTGGCCAATGCCAGGTGCCCCAGAGGGAGTGAACCTAACAGGTAATGATCAAGTGATTTCTCTCCTGCCATCCATCTCCACCCTCTGACAAGCAGAGGCTAGGAACACCATACCTTACCCATCCTGGCTAATAGCCATTAATGGACTTAACCTCCATGAATTTATCCAGTTCTCTTTTAAACCCTGTTATAGTCCTAGCCTTCACAACCTCCTCAGGCAAGGAGTTCCACAAGTTGACTGTGCGCTGTGTGATGAAGAACTTCCTTTTATTTGTTTTAAACCTGCTGCCCATTAATTTCATTTGGTGGCCCCTAGTTCTTGTATTATGGGAATAAGTAAATAACTTTTCCTTATCTACTTTCTCCACATCATTCATGATTTTATATACCTCTATCATATCCCCCCTTAGTCTCCTCTTTTCCAAGCTGAAAAGTCCTAGCCTCTTTAATCTCTCCTCATATGGGACCCGTTCCAAACCCCTAATCATTTTAGTTGCCCTTCTCTGAACCTTTTCTAGTGCCAGTATATCTTTTTTGAGATGAGGAGACCACATCTGTACACAGTATTCAAGATGCGGGCGTACCATCAATTTATAAAAGGGCAATAATATATTCGCTGTCTTATTCTCTATCCCCTTTTTAATGATTCCTAACATCCTGTTTGCTTTTTTGACTGCCTCTGCACACTGAGTGGACGTCTTCAGAGAACTATCCACAATGACTCCAAGATCTTTTTCCTGATTAGTTGTAGCTAAATTAGCTCCCATCATATTGTATGTATAGTTGAGGTTATTTTTTCCAATGTGCATTACTTTACATTTATCCACATTAAATTTCATTTGGCATTTTGTTGCCCAATCACTTAGTTTTGTGAGAGGCTACACATTAGTAGGTATATTTGAATCTGCAAGTGGAAAGTGTTATTAGAATGTCCAGGTCTCTTCTTTTTTAGCAGGACATTGCGCATCTTCAGGTCTTATGAAGGAAGGCAGGGGAGGAAAGGAACTAATAGGAGGAGAGGGGAGTCGTATTATAGGGTGCAAGAAGCTATATTAAGAAATAGGCTGTGCAATAACAAAATTTATTATTAAAATAAAACACAACTTCATGTATCATTTAGAATAGTATCTTCCCTACAAACTGTATCTTGAAATGCTTTTGAGTATGAAATGAAATTATACAGAATGTCAGACAGTGTGTATTATAAAGCAGTATTTGTATTATATTAAATATATATGGTATAAAACATGTCATTTTAAAACAAATACATATACTAGTGGCATTGAGTGAAGGAGAAAGTCTGGCATATTCCACTGTAATAGCTAACAGGAACTGACATGACAATAGGATTGCTTTTAGATTAATTATTTAGGATTCACTTGGGGGCATTACATAATACATACAAAGTGGTTTCACCTAAAACATTTTGTACAAAACCTTGTTCCTGCTCAGTGGCCTTGCCCAATGAGACTAGAGGACAGCATGGCTGTCTCCAGATCCAGTAAATGCTATATTTTAAGTGACTGATATTTTTCAAGTTACAAATACTGAGCCAGACGCTATAAGCCTCACTTACATTACATAGTATTTCCTTGTGGGAGAAGTCCTGCTAACGGGTCCCCCATTCCTACTAGAGTCTGGGGCCCTAATAATAAGAGGCTCTGAAGGAGAAATAGTGAAAGGAGAGCTATGGTCTCTGTAGGTTGAAGCTATGATCATGGGTACTTTATAGTCATAACACTCAGCTCCGGTTTTTTTGTTTGTTTATTTTTTGTTCCATGCTGACATTTCATTTGAATGTGTGCAACATGATTTTAAGTTCTTGTTCATTCTGCATCACATAGAGTGTGGTCCCATTCTTCCATCCTTCTCTCTGAGCTGAATAATATAACACATCACATCAGAGGGTTTTGTCACCCAGTTTCACAGAGTACTGAAGATCCACTTTATATGCAAAGAGATCTTATGGTGTCCTTGAACTAGTTATTTCCGAGGAGGAAGAGTACCTGGAGGCATATGAGACGTATAAAAATAAAAGGTTTCTGTGTAAAGGGAAAGGAGATTGAGGTCAACAGCACATGCAAAATAAATAAAAAATCCACTTATGCTCCACTTTTGGGACTCTCAAACATTTCTATTGTGTGGGCCATGTCTTAATAGAGATACTGTCTCATATCTCCTGTGACAGACCCAGACCAGTGGGGTACAGGAGTCTGGTAGAGGGCAAATATACTGGTCACTGGATGAGTAGTTTTCTGTTCCCTGAGTGACCAGAGCAGGGGCTGCACTAGAGTAATCAGGAACCTGCTAGAACCAGTTAAGGCAGGCAGGCTAATTAGGACACCTGGAGCCAATTAAGAAGAAGCTGCTAGAATCAATTAAGGCAGGCTAATCAGGGCACCTGGGTTTTAAAAGGAGCTCACTTCAGTTTGTGGTGTGAGTGTGAGGAGCTGGGAGCAAGAAGCTGAGAGTGAGAGGGTGTGCTGCTGGAGGACTGTGGAGCACAAGTGTTATCAGACACCAGGAGGAAGGTCCTGTGGTGAGAATAAGGAAGGTGTTTGGAGGAGGCCATGGGGAAGTAGCCCAGGGAGTTACAGGAGGCACTATAGACAGCTGCAGTCCACAGGGCCCTGGGCTGGAACCCGGAGTAGAGGGCGGGCCCGGGTTCCCCCCAAACCTCCCAATTGACCTGGACTGTGGGTTCTTCCAGAGGGGAAGGTCTCTGGGTTGTTCCCCAACCCACATGGTGAATCTCTGAGGCAAGAAAATCCGTCAATAAGTGCAGGACCCACCAAGATAGAGGAGGAACTTTGTCACACTCCCCTCCCAGTCATGTTTTCACAGGCTGCCTCTCCCCCTATTTACTATTGTGGCAAGCTACAGTAATTGGTTAAATGGCTTCAGGAAAATATTAATGTATTGTCAACTTCTTTTAAGGGGCTATTGCAGCTGACAACAAGGAGGAGGAGCCAGTGACAGCCAGTTCTCTGTAGAACACTAGAGATCTAGTGATAGTTTTGGCACCATACTGGTAATAGCAGGTGCCTGGACTTGATCCAGGAGCTCCCTTCCAGTCCTATATTCCTATGTCTAAGAAGTATGGTCTGCACACAGGATTGGGTGCCAGGAACTCCTGAGTGCTAGTCCTGACAGACCCTGACTTTTTAAGTGACCTCAGAAAATCACTTAGCCTACCTGTAAACTGGGGATAGAAATACCTGCCTAAATTGCAGGGGTGTTGTGAGGCCAGATTAATGGTTGCAGAGCCCTATGGTAGGTTGAACAGGTAGGGGGAGGGCCTGCCAAGCCTAACAGTGGTGTTGGTTATATTTTCTTTTAACAGGTTCACTCACCCTTATATATTACATGACCTTGTTGCTCCAGTTCAAACCTGGAGAACAGTGATAGTTGTAGTAAGATGAGGCCCTGAAACATAAACTCTTGTGTCAGAGGCCTAGTCTGAGGCCTGAAGCCTGAACCAAAGTACTTCCAGGCATTGCTAAGCAAAAGCTGGGCTGTGAGCCAGAAGCAGCCCCCACTCACAGAAGTTGGAGAGAAGAGGGTTGTTAGAAACAGGTGCATTCACATATAAGTGCTAATAAGAGGAACTTGTGCCAAGATGGCACCTGGACAGCCCGATACAAGGACACTCCATAGACATAACAAGGAACAGGCAGGTGGATCTTAAAGACAGGGTCAAAAGGACAGCATGATGGATAGATCTGTTTGTCTGAAACAACATGATCAAAGTTTGTCTGAAACAACATGATCAAAGGGGGAGACAGCACCCTAATGAGCCAAGAGGCTATGCCTCAATAAGTCAGTAGGGATGAGTAATCTGTCCTGTAACTGTATAAAAGTAGGTCCCAGAGTGCGCATCTTTGGCCAGCCTAGGGGGCAGTGGAAAGTCCCGCCACTGACTGAGCTGTGTCCATTGCCAGGGGGCACATATTCGTAGTATGTCCTGTAGAGTCTATAGGAAACTATTACTGTGCTTCGTTTGACAATAAACCTGGCTTGGGTTCCTTCGTCTGTGGTCTTTGGGGGTTCTCTCGGGGTTTGCTGTGTCAGCTATCTGCGCAGAGCTGGGGCAGCACGCAGAGGGAACACGCACGCAGCCGACTGTTATCATCGAACAAGAGCAGAGCACCACACCGGTTAGCTACTGACAACAATAGTCTCGGTTTTCATCCCTGATCTATATGCAAGCATAAAGAGAGAGAACCAAGACAGTGTTACATTCAGGCTTTATTCCTCCCTTCATGTACTCTGTGCTCTCATCAAGCACTTCCTGAAACAAAAGTTCTCTAAGTGCCCATACACAATCATACCATAACTTCCCTGTAGACAGAACTATTTATCGTAACCTCCCATATGTCACATTTGAAATAGCAAAATTAAACATGAATACTATATTCTTATATACTTACTCTATTATACTCTACATATGATAATATAGAGTTTATCAACAACTTTTTGTTTTAATTAAGTAACTCAACTTCTTTGGTGTCTAAGGCACTGGTTCTCAACCTTTGTTCATTTGCAGACCCCTAAAAAATTTCATATGGAGGTGCGGACCCCTTTGAAAATCTTTTGTCTGTTTATATAGTTGAATTCTGTTCAGCCTGTTTTGCCTAAGTCTTTCATGGACCTCTTAGACATAGTTTGCAGACCCCCAGGGGTCTATGAACCACAGGTTGAGAACCACTGGTCTATTTTCCTTTGTGTTTGGAAGGGTTGTTCTTTCATACCCTAGAATTGTATAAAGTCTTGTATATGTCTTGAGGATGGTTTGATGTTGGAGCGTGAGTCTCTCTTCTGATGATAGAAGACTGCCATGAACTTGGTGGTGTGGTATTTTGACAGTCTGTTCCAATATCTATCAGTCAGTGCTCCTGTGCACCTTCTGTGTCCTGCTGAGCAAGTCTCAGTGGAGCGCATATTTCACTGTCTTCCCCGTCTGTGATTTTATCTTGTGTTTGTACTGTGTGAATGTATTTGTGGTTTCAGTGAACTATGTGCCCATCCACTGCTACATTATCTGAAAGAAAGTTTATCTGTTTGACACATGTACCTTGCTTTCAACAGTGATTTGTCCTAAGAAAATAATTTGATTCTGACAGGATCTCCTGTTTGTACTTCTGGGTGGTCTTTAGCTTATTGATTGTAGTAGGCTTTGGCCTTTGTGTATTTCTCTTCCTTTTTGTCTGTTACTCCTTCCATTACTCCTGGTTGTAGTAATGCTGGGGCTGTAAGCACCAAGCTGTGTAGGTGATGGTTCTTGGGGTACCCAGGACTGCGAATCAACTTGTTAGCCCCTGCCTCCTGCATGAGGGATACTTGTTTGTGCTTAACTGGATGTCAGCTCCCTGACACCACCAGCCTGTTTGCCACACACACACTCTTCTCTGGGCTTTGCCAGCCCTTACTTTGCCTTGCAGGCTAACAGTAGGTGCACCCCAGTCTCCAAACCCCTTTGAAGCGTTCCCCTGTTAGTGTCCAGCCCCCTATCTGCTGAACACTCACATAAATACCAGATCTGCTGTCCCCAAGGGAACAGTGCACATACCAGTTGGTATGATTCAACTCAGGATCATCATCTTGCTTAATATAACAGCACTGAGATGTATTTATAGAGAAAACAAGGATAAGTATATTACTGAAGATTTAAGAGATGGTGAGTAAGGGTAATGAAAACAAAAGGTTACATGTAAAACAAAATCATAACACACTTTGTAGTAATTAAACTTAACTATTAGGTTAAACTTCATTAGGAGGTTATCTCACCCAAAGCTTTACAATGTCTTCAACCACAGCTGGTTGTGATCCCATTTTTCATGAATGTAAACACACTTCCCATTTACTTCCTTGGTGCAGGATAAGGAGATGCCTTTTTTGCCTTCTGCTTATTTCCCCAAAGTTCACTGTCTGTACTCAGACACAGTACAACCACCTGTTACTTGTTTTTCCTATGTGCTCATACCTGTTGACTTCATATGTCTCTGACTTTGTACATAATTGTGCATCCATTGTCTTAGCTTACATGCTGACAGAGAGATGTGTGAATAAACATATTTTGTCTGACAGGAAACTTGTTTCTGCCCGTACTATGATACAGAAGCTACAAACATATTTTCAGTCTACATACATAACTCCTCACATAGTATTTCTCAACAATAACAGTGACCTGTGTGACCCTGGGTTTCATTTGAGACCTCACATGACATTCTTTGGTGAATCAGAATGTACATACCATAATCAGGATACTCTTGCAATGCCCTTGCCAGTTGGCATTGAGGAGTTCTTGGGTCACAAAATGTTCATCTTGACATCAAATATTGTACTGGACTGCTATCAATGCCTTCTGTGGGAGTGGTTCTCCATTCAAGAATGTCTTGCCATATATTCTCTTTGCTTTTTGCCACTTTCTTTAACAGAGTCGTAGCAACTTTAACTGCCTATTCAGCTTTGTCAGTGACTAGCTATGGTATGGCAATGATGTGATAGGACAATGATGTGATCCCATTTCTGGATAAACTGCACAAACTTATTGTCAGGAGCCCAACAAGCCAGGGCCTAGGGCCAGAGCAGGAGCAAACCTGAGGCTAGGAGTAGCAGAGGAGTTCATAGCAGGTCCAGGCTAGAGTCGATACCAAGGGTCAGAGTCCAAGTCAGGAGGTGAAGTCCAAATCAAGCCAAGGTCAAGCCAGGAATTCAAGAGTAAGGAGCTGTAATAGCCATGGCAGCTACAGAAGATCCACACGCTTACCTGAATACTTCCTAGAATGCCCCTTGAGTTTATATAGGGCAGGGAGCCAATCAGGAGCTAAGGGCTGCTGTTTGTCAAACTCTTGAGGCAGAACTTCTAGGGGTCTATATCTAGAGTGTGTCATGGGGAGTGATGTACAAGCCAGTTACAGCTGCTGCTGGTGGGCAGCCTGGAGAGGCCAGCTGCCTGGTAGCTCTACTAGGCCTGGGTTCTAGACCCATGGGACCTTATATTTGCTGCAAGTCAGCTGGGGTCTATTGTCTGAAACTATACAGTGTGGGATGCTGCGCCTGCTGAAATGCTTCATTACTTTGTCTATAAGGATAATAGTGCTTGACAGTTCAGCTAGTTCCCAGGAGTCTAGCTAGTAACCTAAGTAATAAGGTAGTTTGTGATCAAAGAGTCCATTATCACTTTGCTCTGTTTGGAATCCTGTGTATTTCCATTGTCCTTTTTTTGCTGCTTGGCCTGCTTTTCCCCACTTGCATCACAATTGCTCACAGGTCTCAGTTGTCCTTGATCATGTTTGGCCAGTATATGGCATCTCTGTCTTTCTGGGTACAGGCTTCTATTCCAGAATGGCAATGATGTATTCTTGAGAGAGTTTCTGTTCTCAATGATCTGAGTATTAGGATTCATCTGCTTTTCTATATCATGCTATTTTGTACATTCAACTTGTCTTGATAGCGCCTGTATTTATTGGTATTGTCTTCCTTCCTCTCTTTTAAATGCTTCTTGGATGAAGCTGTTAAAAATAAAAGTATTTCATAATCACTAAACGAGAGTAAAAATACATGGCTTTGCACATATCTCCCAGTATTTTAACCACTTGCCAGTAGACTTTCTTTTGGGGTCTAGGCTCCATTTTGAGTAACCCTATGGATTTTCCAGTTGAGACTGTTCAATGAATGCGAATGCTATGGCTAAATTTTTCAGCTCCATTGATGAAAATGAGAACTTGCTCCAGATTTCTAGTAGATTTAAATTAAAATGGCTCAATTCTAACTGCTCCATTTACATTATTGGCAAAGTGCATAGGAGCTTGTTTTAACCACCGCTTCTTATTCTCAAGATTCCTTTCAAAATTTTAAAGACAGGCATTAATGGGGTTTAATGTTTCTTCCTGTTGAATCAGTATTCTGATCTCCAATGCACTGACATTGGGATTAATAATGAGGATACAGGCGGCACCACTTGGGCAGTATAATAAGAATTATATGGCATCTGTCTCATATTTTTGGAGTTCTTGATTTCTGAAAGAGATCCCCCCCCACATTCCAAGATTCCTCAGATAATTTTGTCTCAAGCCATCTAAATACAATCTGTATTTTTTGTTGTCTCCTCTTCTATTACACTGGTCTACAATTTTTGAGAAGTCGTCTGCTTCAGAGATAAAATGTGCTATTTATTATGTATTTTGATGTGCTGAATTCAAATATGACAATTAAAACAACTGATTGGCTACTGTTTCTAAGATATTTAAGTTTTTACATTTTATGTCTATGTATATTGTGTAGACAGTAGAGTTTTAATCATAAATTGTAAACCTAGGTCTTTTCATGTGTTTATGGTTGTTTTACATGATAATATTTCACCTGTCCTGTTTACGTAACACTTTAAAAATCAGCAAAAGGGTTATATAAATAAAATTTATTATGAAACAAAAGGCAAAAAACTATTATGTACATAGTTTAGTCCTATTCAGTGTCTACTCGGCGCTTCTTGGCTTGTCTCTTGTATTCATTAAATGGAGCATCTCTTGTCACTGTCCAGCAATAGTCTGCAAGCATTGATGGGCTCCATTTGCCCTGATAGCATTTCTCCATTGTTGCAATGTCCTGGTGAAATCGCTCGCCGTGCTCATCGCTCACTGCTCCGCAGTTCGGTGGAAAAAAATCTAGATGAGAGTGCAAATAATGTATCTTTAGTGACATGTTGCAACCAAGGCTTTTGTATGCCTTGAGGAGGTTTTCCACCAACAACCTGTAGTTGTCTGCCTTGTTGTTTCCGAGAAAATGTATTGCCACTAACTGGAAGGCTTTCCATGCCGTCTTTTCCTTGCCACACAGTGCATGGTCAAATGCATCACCTCGAAGAAGTTCACGAATCTGAGGACCAACAAAGACACCTTCCTTTATCTTAGTTTCACTTAACCTTGGAAATTTTCCACGGAGGTACTTGAAAGCTGCTTGTGTTTTGTCAATGGCCTTGACAAAGTTCTTCATCAGACCCAGCTTGATGTGTAAGGATGGTAACAAAATCTTCCTTGATTCAACAAGTGGTGGATGCTGAACACTTTTCCTCCCAGGCTCCAATGACTGTCGGAGTGGCCAATCTTTCTTGATGTAGTGGGAATCTCTTGCACGACTATCCCATTCACTGAGAAAACAGCAGTACTTTGTGTATCCAGTCTGCAGACCAAGCAAGAGAGCAACAACCTTCAAATCGCCACAAAGCTGCCACTGATGTTGGTCATAGTTTATGCACCTCAAAAGTTGTTTCATGTTGTTATAGGTTTCCTTCATATGGACTGCATGACCAACTGGAATTGATGGCAAAACATTGCCATTATGCAGTAAAACAGCTTTAAGACTTGTCTTCGATGAATCAATGAACAGTCTCCACTCATCTGGATCGTGAACGATGTTGAGGGCTGCCATCACACCATCGATGTTGTTGCAGGCTACAAGATCACCTTCCATGAAGAAGAATGGGACAAGATCCTTTTGACAGTCACGGAACATGGAAACCCTAACATCACCTGCCAGGAGATTCCACTGCTGTAGTCTGGAGCCCAACAGCTCTGCCTTACTCTTGGGTAGTTCCAAATCCCTGACAAGATCATTCAGTTCACCTTGTGTTATGTGGTGTGGTTCAGAGGAGGAGGATGGGAGAAAATGTGGGTCCTGTGACATTGATGGTTCAGGACCAGAAGTTTCATCCTCTTCCTCTTCCTCGTCTGACTCAAGTGAGAATGATTCTGGTGCATCAGGAACCGGCAGTCCTTCTCCGTGGGGTACTGGGCGTATAGCTGATGGAATGTTTGGATAATGCACAGTCCACTTTTTCTTCTTTGACACACCTTTCCCAACTGGAGGCACCATGCAGAAGTAACAATTGCTGCTATGATCTGTTGGCTCTCTCCAAATCATTGGCACTGCAAAAGGCATAGATTTCCTTTTCCTGTTCAACCACTGGCGAAGATTTGTTGCACAAGTGTTGCAGCATATGTGTGGGGCCCACCTCTTGTCCTGATCTCCAATTTTGCAGCCCAAATAAAGGTGATAGGCTTTCTTAATCATAGTGGTTATACTGCGCTTTTGTGATGCAAAAGTCACTTCACCACAAACATAGCAGAAGTTATCTGCACTGTTCACACAAGTACCAGGCATCTCTGCTCACTTTGGCTAAACAGAAATGTGTCCCTTTGCAAAATCAAACCCTGACAAATAAGAGAGCACGACACTGTATGATTTCTAGAGCTGATATAGGGCAATTTGTTCAGCAGAGTGATGTAAGCTTCGTTATGATTGCATCATCCATGACTTCTAGGAATAACATGATGCAATTCATATCATGTATGACGCAATACCAGCTTCAGATTGCATCATTCATTGTTTTGCCTAAAAAGCAAGTACTGTCCAAACCCAGTCATAGATTTATTCATAGATCCAGTCAAAGATGTATTTTAGTCATTTCTGGTTTAAATTGAGATCCCTTCCCTTTATAACTCACTTATCCTCCGCCATTCCCAAGTCAAAGGTCGTATATACTGACCCAATAGCATATCTTGAAAACTAGAGCCAATCAACAATTTTAAGCATCATTTTCGTTCTCAGTGACCCAGAATTAGTAAAGTTTGACTACATTTATTTCAGAAGCATTTTGGCTGTAGAGCATTGTTATTTATAGAAACCCATCTATTAAGTTCATTTGCAGATGACTCCTACTCAGTCTGCTCAAATTTAAAATATTCTTGCATAATAATTCATTTAATAGCGCACAAATACATTGGAGAACAATAAATTATTACAGTAAACTTTAAGAGACATCACAAACCAAAAGCTTCAAATAAAATAAGGGGAACTCTGGCAATACAGCATGTTTAACATACTTTCTTTTCCCATTTCCATAGTTGCATACATGCTTCTTATAGAATAAGTGTGTATTTATATTTTGGTAGCCTAATATTTAAAATGCATTAAGTCCTTTAGTTGATGAGGAACTGGAAGGATAGGTTTCAGGAGGGAGCTAGTTTGATGAGATAGCAAAGGCTTGGGAATACAAGCTGGGGCCAGGCTGCCATCACATAGACCTCAGCATGTAACACTGGCCTCTCATCATGCTTATTAAAGATCTCTTTCCTCAAACTCTGCTGGCCAGCTGCATCACCTGTTGCTAATGAAGCAAATCACACATGGGTTATTTGGAATAATCTTTAAACATGCATGTAAACAACTTATTTCCCAAGAATGTTAAGATTGAACAGATAGCTGAATCATTTAAATAATGTTTCTAAGTTACACTTTATTTTTACTGAATTTTGGATGCAGCAGCAAACTTCAAATAATTGTTTTTTTAAAAAACACCTACTCATCAGTTATAATAAAAAAAAATCCATACTCCAGTTACTGACCACTTTAAAAAAAAAAAAAAAAAAAAAAGCATTTTATCCAGAACTCCATGATAGCAATAGTTCTGTAAAGATTTTTTTCTGCCTGCAGAGGGAGCACTGCCCCCTGAAAACACACTAGGATTTTGTAAAAAGGAAAACATATTTCTATTAAAGAGACAAGGTGAGTGCAGTAATATCTCTTATTGCAGTGGTTCTCAACCAGGGGTCTGGAGCCCCCTGGGGGGGCTGTTAACACATTTCAGGGGGTCCACCAAGCAGGGCCAGCATTATACTCGCTGAGGCCCAAGGCAGAAAGCTGAAGCCCGACCACATGGGGCTAAAGCCCAGGGCCCAGAGCCCTGTCACCCGGGGGTAAATCCGAAGCCTGAGCAATGTAGCTTTGCGGGGGGCCCTGTGGCATGGAGCCCAAAGCAATTGCCCTGCTTCACGCTGCTGCTGGTTTTTATATGCAGAAAACCAGTTATTGTGGCACAGGTGGGCTGTGGAGTTTTTACAGCATGTTGGGGGGAGGCCTCAGAAAGAAAAAGGTTGAGAACCCGTTTTATTGGACCAGATTCTGTTGGTGAAAGAGACAAGCTTTTAAGCTGACACAGAGCTCTTCCTCAGGTCCAGGAAAGGTACTCTGTGTCACAGCTAAATACAAGGTGGAACAGATCTTTCAGCATAAGGAGTTAACAGGTTGTAAAAGAGTTTTCAAGGTGAAGTGGGCAGTTCACACCTCTGCAGTCATAGGACAAAGGAGGGTAAGTGGGTTATACATTGTTATATTTCTAATACAACATGTAGTAAATGTTCCCTAATATGTATTCCAAATGAATTATGTTGAGTAGGTTTTGTTTTTGTTTTTTTGCATGGCTAATATACTTTTACTGCAAAGGGCATTTACAAACATAGATACGTTTGTGTGTGTGTCAGACAGTGAGCCAAGTATAAGTTGTACTCCTTTTTAACACCCACTAATACATAATTTGAAAGCTGCACTGTCTGCAAGATACAAGACAATGGTTGCAACTGTGGATTGCAGAATGAGACTATGTGAGGAAGTTGACCAAAGAAAGATGATTGTGGTGACCAGTGAAATGTGGGACAACAGTGGGAGGACTACTTGTGCTAGTTTTGTTAAATCAGGAGAATGGAGAACCTATCTAACAAGAACCTACTAAACAAGGTTCACTCGTTTAGCCTAGCAAAACAGAGGCTGAGAGGGGATATGATTGGAAGAAGAACAGCTTAAGAACTCAAATCATTAATAGAATATCTGCACCACTTATAGTGCAGGTAATAACATATATGAAAAAGTATACATACCAGCAAATGTGATAGTCGAGGAAAATCCATCACTGTAACTTCATTACCGCTCAGTACATTAACACACTGTGGGGCTGCCAGGGTAAGTTTCCAGTCACACAGTAGCAAGTTCTTGTCCATATGACAGAAAACAGGTAGAGAGCTATTATTGTGAGCATTTAAAATTCTGCATCATTTCAGTTCATATATAGAACCTTGTTTGTGATACATAACTGGAATACTCATACTGGGGTAAAACCCGCCCTTTCCTCTGTGACTGCAGAAGAACTGGTTTCCTCAGTGGGCTACTTGAGTGTAAATGACAGAAGAATTTAGCCATGTAGTTGAAATTTAACTTAGAATTCTGTTGATGGTAAATTAGTCAGAGTGAAAACATATTTTTGCCACTAAAATAAGCAGATACTACTTTGAATAGCTACAGCAAGCAGATCCATTCCGGTAGAAGTTGCCATTTTTGGATGCACACTTTCCAAACTAGAATTACACTTTTATTCTGTTATTATGAAATATGAATGAATATATAAAACTTCCCTTCCCCCCCCCCCCCAGACTTTCAGCTTTGAAACTATGTTCTGAACAACAGAGAGAAGAGGGAATTGTTAAATGCAGCTTGGTTTGCAATGAACTTTTCATCCATGGAATGCTGCAAATTACAAGAGCGTACATGCTTTCTCTGACTCACTATGTTTTTATTAGACATCTGGCTAGAGATTGTATCCCTCTTCAAACTAATTCAACATGGATTCTTGTTTCTACTGTTATTAATGTTAATTCTGTTTAGGACTCAGTGAAGAAAGTCACTGAAAAGCTCCTGTGACGGGTTGGATCACAGAAACCCCCTTGGGAGCCGCCACCCAATGTGCAAAGACTACCCCTGCTTCTGTTTTCCCTGCCAGCTCAGGATTCCAGCACCCCGTCTTGCTGAGCCAGACACTCCAGTCTGCTCTAACAAAGACTCAGGGTCTGAATTACTAGTCCCAAAGCTGCAAGTTTACCTGAAAACCAGCTCACAGGAGTGTGCTTGTCTTTAGCACTCAGATGCCCAACTCCCAATGGGGTCTAAACCCAGATAAATCCGTTTTACCCTGCATAAAGTTTATGCAGGGCAAACTCATAAATTGTTCGCCCTCTATAACACTGATAGAGAGATATGCACAGTTGTTTGCTCCCCCAGGTATTAATACATACTCTGAGTAAATTACTAAATAAAAAGTGATTTTATTAAATACAGACAGTAGGATTTAAGTGGTTCAAAGTAGTAACAGACAGAACAAAGTAAGTCACAAGCAAAATAAAATAAAATGCGCAAATCTATGCCTAATCAAACTAAATACAGATAATCTCACCCTCAGAGATGCTTCAGTAAGTTTTTCTCAGACTGGACACCTTCCAGGCCTGGGCACAATTCTTTCCCCTGGTACAGCTCTTGTTCCAGCTTAGGTGTTAGCTAGGGGTTTCTCCATGATGGCTCCTCTCCCTCTCTCTTCTCTTCCACCCCTTTATATATCTTTTGCATAAGGCGGGAACCCTTTGTCCCTCTGGGTTTCCACCCCCCCTCACTGGAAAAGCACCAGGTTAAAGATGGATTCCAGTTCAGGTGACATGATCACATGTCACTGCAAGACTTCATTACTCACTTGCCAGCACACACATATACAGGGAGACTCAGAGGTAAACAGCCATCTGCAGACAATGGGAGTCATCAAGATTCCAAACCATCATTAATGGCCCACACTTTACATAATTACAATAGGCCCTCAGAGTTACATTTTATATTTCTAGTTTTAGATACAAGAGTGGTACATTTCTACAAATAGGATGATCACACTCAGTAGATTATGAGCTTTGTAATGATACCTTACAAGAGACCTTTTGCACAAAGCATATCCCATTTGCATTATAGTCACTTATTATTAATTTTTTATAAAACTATCCCAGTTACATTATATTCACTTATTATCATGTTTTTATAAAACCATGTAGACTGCACAACGTCACAGCTCCAACAGATGGTACTTCAAACTTAGTAAGCAAAGCAACAATACATGGATATGATTCTGCAGACCTCAATGCTGCTTTTGTCTGAGCAAAGACTGCAGAAACACACTTCATATTTCATTGTATGAGAGAGCAGGTAATACAAAGTTAAGATAAAGACAATATTTTACAAAATAAATTGTTAAAATAAGCATGCATTAATATGTATATATGTTTAAGCGTTAAATTTAACAGCAAAGTATTAGAAAATACACTGTAGAAAGTGATCCTGTACTGTTGAGGGATAGACTGGACGGCCTAACAGATTTCATCTCTAACTTTTATGGCTTTAAGAATTTGACCTTTTGTTCGGGATGTTTTTTTGTTTTTTTTTTAATACACCTTATCCTACATCAGCAACAAAAGTGTCTGCTTTCTTCAGCATTCAAATGAGGACTGAGTACTTAGCTTAGGTCGGTATAATTTATGTTACTCAGGGATGTGAATAAGCCACCTCCCCCCCCCGAGCGACATAAGTTATAACGACCTAGCGCCAGTGTGGACAACACTATGTTGGTGGGAGAGCTTCTCCTGCTGACATAGCTACCGCCGTTTGCAGAGGCTGGAGTAATTAAGCTAACGGCAGAGCTCTCTCCTGCCAGCTTACAGCCTCTGCACTGGCAGCACTGCAGTGGTGCAGCTGCATCGGTGCAGCTCAGTCTGCATCAACCTGGAGCTTGTGCTTTGAATTATTAATACCCTGGGAGCTCTGACTGAAAGATAATGTCCTCCATTCATACGACAGACTGCGCCATCCTATGATAAAACCCACAGGAGGCAGCCCAGAGAGAGAAACTCTTCAAGGTTCCTTCTTATAAAGTTTGCCCTGAATCCTTCTGTGAAGGGGATGGTTTTGCTGCCTTCAGACACTGCAGATCCTACAATTAGGGTTGCCAAGTGTCTGGCTTTCGACTGGACTGCCCAATCAAAAAGGGACTTGGTGCTGACTGGTCCATTAAAAGTCCGGTCAGCGGCGCAGATGGGCTAAGGCAGGCTCCCTGCCTGCCCTGGCTGCACGCAGCTCCTGGAAGCGGCCGGCATGTCCAGCTCCTAGACGCAGGGGTGGCCAAGGAGGCGCCGCGTGCTGCCCCCGCCCCAAGCGCCAGCTGCACAGCTCCCATTGGCCAGGAACCACAGCCAATGGGAGCTGCGGGGGCAGCACCTGTGGGCGAGGGCAGCGTGCGGAGCCCCCTGGCCGCCCCTTCCCCTAGTGGCTGCAGGGACATACCAGACACCTCTGGGAGCTGACTGAGGTAAGCGCCGCCTGAAGTCCGCACCTCAAATGCCCTCCCGCACCCCAACCCCCAGCCCTGAGCCCCCTCACGCACCAAAACTCCCTCCTAGAGCCTGGAGCCTGCATCCCGCATCCCCTTCCACACCCCAACCCCCCTCCCCCAGCCCTGAGCTCCCTCCCACACCCAACTCCCTCCTGAAACCTGCACCATACCCCTTCCTGCACCCCTACTCCCTCCTAGAGCCTGCACCCCCACCCTCTGCCACAGCCCTGAGCCCCCTCCAGCACCTAACCTCCCTCCCAGAGCCCACACCCCCTCCCACACTCTGAATCCTTTGGCCCCAGCCTGGAGCCCCTTCCTGCACCCCAAATCCCTCATTCCTCCCATGCCCCAGCCCTGAGCTCCCTCTCACACCCCCCATACCACAACCCTCTGCCACAGCCCTGAGCCCCCTCCTGCACCCAAACTCCCTCCCAGAGCCCGCACCCCCTCCCACACTCTGAACCCCTCAGCCCCAGGTTGGAGCCCTCTCCTGCACCCCAAACCCCTCATCCACAGCCCCAGCCCGCACCCAAAGTCGGAGCCCTCACCCCCTCCCGCACTGCAAAATCCTGCCCCAGCCCAGTGAAAATGAGCGAGTGAGCGACGGTGGAGGAGAGTGATGGAGGGAGCGGGGATGTAGTGAGCGGGGGGTAAAGCCTCATAGAAGGGGTAGGGGTAGGGGTGGGGTCTCAGGGAAGGGGCCAGGCAGGGGTCTTCTGCAATCAGAAAGTTGGCAACCCTACCTACAAGATCCATGGTCTCTGTACAGAGACTCTATGACTGCACCAGCTGTCACCCCATGCATGGTTTTCCCTGACTCCCCAGCAGTGTCATAGGAGCAGCACTGCAAGATTCTTCCACCACATGGTACCTTCTCTCTGGATCGCCCCAAAATGGAACCCACTGTGCAGAGAGTAGGCTAGTACTTCTCCTGAGTTCCGGTTGGGGGGAGGGTTGAAACCTCTCTGCATGTGGAGGTAAGGAGGATAATGCAGTCATAGCGATGAGAGTGTGTAAGAATGGCAGGTATTTCTATACACTGATTCTAAAGTTAATTTCCAATTACATTTTATATACATGGGCTCTGTTTCATGTACTGCACACCGAGTAATAACATAAAAGGGCTCTTTGCTTGTAAAACTAAACTGGTTCTTTATTAAGAGAACTATTTACAGAGCCATTGCAACTGCAGCTACTATTCTAGGCGTGTGCACACAGACTGATTTCCTGATGCCTCCTCCAAACCCTTCCCTCCTGCAAGCTGAGCACTTTCCTCCAAGTTGAATTCAGATTGCTATAGGTTTGATCACATCCCAAAGATCACTGCATGTGGGTCTCCCTGTCTGCATGAAAAGAAGTAGGCCAATTGCCTCCCCAGCAGCATCCTTTCCTTCCCCTGGAACTCTGCAGTATTCTCCATGGATCCGCATTGGGTGCTGGACGGACGGACGGACACACACACACACACACTCTCTCTCACTCGCTCACTCACTGGTCTACAGGAGATTTCCAAGGAAAGATAATACAACCTTAGGGCCATAACCCCCTCCACGGTGGAGGGCATCCCCCTTAAGGGGGACCTTGGAGCAAGGCTTCCAGTAAAAAAAGGTTGGCATAGAGGAACAGGACATTCCACTGGATGGTTTCGGGTTATGGCCAGTGGGGCAAATCTTCCTCTCCATGGCAAAGAACAAAAAAAATAAAAAAATAAAAAAAAATGGAGCCAATTTCCAAAGGTGCCGAGTATCCACAGTACTCATTGAAGTTAATGGGAGCCAAGGGTGCTGAGTAGCTCTGAAAATCAAGCCCTGGGTACATACTTAAGATATGATAAATACTCATTGCAATCTTTATTTAGACTTGTAACTTACTTTCTGGGACGTCATTCCATAAAGCTGCTTTGTGTGCTAGCACTCAGCTCCATCAGGGTTTTGTTCTTGTTCCAAGAAAGTAATGTCTGGGTGCTTTTAGTTACCAAAACAATCAATGAAAAAAAATGATAATACAAAAGGAAAGTTGCTCAGAAGCTTTAATCACCTGTATTTTTTTCACAGACTATTCATAAAAGATTTGAGAAAACCTTCAACTTAATGTGTGCTGGAGAAGCAATTATAGGACATTGCTACATCTTAAATGTTTAACAGAAACTTTGAGTGTAGCTCTTTAATTTCTGGAATCATGATGGAATGCAAACTACAACCAGGATGAATTCTGTTTTCTTTTGGGAACATGTACAAGTTATCATATTACAGCCAATACATTTTACCTAGCAAGGATGTCTCTATTCAGACATCCATACCTCTGTTTATTTTCTTTCCTACTCAGCCTTCCTCTTTCTGCTTTTTTACCCTTTCTTCCTACTGCTCTCTTACTTAACTGCCTGTAACACCCAAAGCAAGTCAGAATAGAGTCAATAATGTATCTATTGTGTTAATGTCAGTTATTTTTTGAAAATATGTATAATATTCTTTATCCTACTTGTTAAGAGAGGGATTTTTTTTTATGCTTACAATCAGCTATTGTTAGTGCACCTGTTGTGTTAACTGGTTAGAATTAAGTTTTAAAAATCATGAAGAGCAAATTGTCACGGATCCACAGGATCAGTGCTACACCCCCAGCTTTGGCACAGTCTCTAGGAGAAACCCCTTTAGTGTGCCAGACCCCCAAGAGGTCTCACTCTTCCTGTTCAGGGTAGGCCACACAGCCTCACCGCTTCCTTAGACTAAACCTCTCGGGCTCCAGCAGTCCTGCTTCACATTATGAGCTCTATTCAGCAAGTCCAACTGAGACAGACCCCTGGTAGAGACTTGTACACACTTCTGGGATTAATGCACCTCCCCAAGTATTTGCAGTGACACTCAATCAGCATTGTGAAAACAGTAGTGTTTATTAGTCAACTGGAACACAGGATAGTAAGTCCTTAGGTTAACATAGAGAACGGAAGGTTAAAGCACAGCCCAAGTCCATTCTGATTAGCCAGAGCCCAGCTAAGTTGTAGTGAATGCCATTTTTCAAACTGTCTCCTTCGTCAGATTCCAGGTCACAGCCCTAACTCCTTCCCAGCAGCCAATTCTTATTCCCCGCACCTCACACCACCCCAGTCCATTGTTCTCGAGCTGGAAAATGTTGCTTGGTTTCCCTGCAGAGAGTTGGGGAAATGCATCTCCCTCTGGGTCATTGGTTGCTAGGTGTCAATGTCCCAGTGATTGGCTTTGCCATTGTCTTCACAGATCCTCCATTGATATGGGGTCAGCCTCAGCCAGTCTGTGACACTCCTGCTGGCCGTCTTGGGGTTTAGCTCTGCCAGTGGGTGCACCCTCTTCTGATGGTGCCTCTTTTGCCGTTGTGTCCACTTGCAGACCCATATCACTCCAAGAACTGTAGCATCCTCTTCATGACTCGGCCCTCTGTCCGGGTCACCATTTGCGTTTCCCCCTTCTGGAGGGTGGTCATCACTGTCCAATAATTAGGCCACTTCCCCGGTGCCGAAGGGGGAGGAACCTGGGCCTGCCTGCTAAGCCAGGCCCCAAACCAGGGACCCTGTAGATAGCAGCCTCCTGCTGTGCCTCTTTAACTTCTGGCAATGCTGCTACAATTCCCTGGGTCACTTCTTCATGACCCCAGCACCTTCTTCATCCTCATCTCAGTCCCAGCAACCATCCATGAGCACCCTTGCTCCCCCAGTCCCTGCCAGCAGCTACCCTGTCCAAGGTACACCAGCTCTCTCGCCTGCCAGGGACACAATCCTCACTCCGAGCTCCCAGCCACCCACTGACTGACTGGCCCTGCAGCTCCTTTTATGTGAGCCCGCTGGGCCCTGATTGGCTGCTCCTTGCAGCCTCTCTCCCATTGACTGTTTCCCTTGTAGCCTCCCTAGACCTCTTGGAGGACTCACCTCCACTGCTCCACTCTAGGACAGGGCATGGCCAATCCCCTCTACCACCTCTACACAGTCCTTTTTTCAATAACCAATCCCAGCTCAGACAGTGAGGCAACATTCATATCAATGTCTCTTAGCCTGCCCTGAAAGCAAATGTCCTCCCCCCCGCCCCACTGAGTAACCATGCAAAACATAGGGGAAACTGAGGAACACCTAAGGGTCATAAAAATATTACAGAAAATTCCCACTTCATCACAGAAGTGTCTAGTATTTGCTTTCCTTTTCCAAAGACAGGAAAGAATTTTGCATTTTTGTGTGATATGAGGCTGCAATAGATCTTGGCATTAAATTAAAGAACTCATGCTGATCTTCAAAGGAGGAATTGTTGATTTCCTAGCACAATGAGGCCCTCAGATGGTCCAGGCCTCTAGCTGCTACAACAATGTAAAATGTTTATTGCAAATGTCTCATTAGGCATGTTCACTGTTTGATGTTCCACATAGATTGGTCATTTGGATAGAATGATCAAAACGGGATTCCTCAAAGCTACCCTTATAATAGGATTCCACTTGTCAGTATAAACACGGGCTCTAGAATAAGTAAACATATTTGCACTGTAATTTTTGCACCTATGTCTATAAGATGAGAAAACATCAATTAAAATTAGGGCTGTCGATTAATTGCAGTTAACTCACGTGATTAACTCAAAAAAAATAATTTCAATTAAAAAATCACGCTTAATCACAGATTTAATTGCACTGCTAAACAATAGAATACCAATTGAAATTTATAAAATATTTTTACTTCTTTCTACATTTTCAAATATATTGATTTCAATTACAAGACAGAATACAAAGTGTACAGTGCTTACTTTATATTATTATTTTTTATTCCAAGTATTTGCACTTTAAAAGTGATAAACAAAGGAAATGGTATTTTTCAATTTACCTCATACAAGTACTGTAGTGCGATCTCTTTATCGTGAAAGTGCAACTTACAAATATAGAATTTTTTTTGTTACATAACTGCACTCAAAAACAAAACAATGCAAAACTTTAGAGCCTACAATTCCACTCAGTCCTACTTCTTGTTCAGCCAATCACTCAGACAAACAAATTTGTTTACATTTACGGGAGATAATGCTGCCCGCCTCTTGTTTACAGTATCACCTGAAAGTGAGAACAGGCATTCACATGGCACTTTTGTAGCAGGCATTGCAAGGTATTTACGTGCCAGATATGCTAAACATTCATATGCCCCTTCATGCTTCAAAGACCATTCCAGAGGACATGCTTCCATGCTGATGATGCTCATTAACAAAAAAGAAAAAAAAATCAACCTTCTGCTGGTGGCATCTGACTCAGATTATGAAAATGAACATGCGCTGGTCCATCCTACCTTGGATCGTTGTTGAGCAGAACCCGTCATCAGCGTGGATGCATGTCCTCTGAAATGGTGGTTGAAGCATGAAGGGGCACACGAATGTTTAGCGTATCTGGCACATAAATACTCTGCAATGCCTGCTACAAAAGTGCCATGTGAACACCTGTTCTCACTTTCAGGTGACATTGTAAACAAGAAGCGGGCGGCATTATCTCCCATAAATGTAAACAAACTTGTTTGTCTGAGTGATTGGCTGAACAAGAAGTAGGACTGAGTGGACTTGTAGGCTCTAAAGTTTTGCATTGTTTTATTTTTGAGTGCAGTTATTTTTTGTACATAATTCTACATTTGTAAGTTCAACTTTTGTGACAAAGAGATTGCACTACAGTACTTGAAAAATACTATTTCTTTTGTTTTTTACAGAGCAAATATTTGTAATAAAAAATAAATATAAAGTAAGCACTGTACACTTTGTATTCTGTGTTGTAATTGAAATCAATATATTTGAAAATGTAGAAAACATCCAAAAATATTTAAATAAATGGTATTCTATTATTAAACAGCACGATTAATCACACGATTAATCACAATTAATTTTTAAATCACAATTAATTTTTTTAGTCGCTTGACAGCCCTAATTAAAAGTAAACATTAAAAACAAAAGTGTGTGGAAACCAATCCTGAATGAATCTACTCTCACATACTGTATCCCATGAAGATGTATTTGCCAAATATCTTGAAAAATCTGCCATTGCCCTCACACACATAAGTACAACTATTATTTATAGACAGTTGATAATTCTTTTTTGACATGATTCCACTGTCAGGAAGTTACTTTTACTTCACTTTTCAATTGTGTCTGCCAAAATATTTTCTTAATGTAGGCCTTTTGGCATTTGGCCATCTTATTTTATTTATACTTCTCAGAGTTAGCTTAATTTGGGAGTCTGGACTATTTTTATGGAAAGACCTTGGATAAGACAGATGCAAAACATGATCAACTGTAAATGAGTACAAACTTCACCATCAGAAATCACTTTTTAAAAAATTGATTAAGCTTAGGTTTGAATATCTTTGCTTGCACATAGACCCACTGTGGAGTTTTCTTTGTTTCTTTGTTTGTTTTCTTAACAATCATGTGTCAAAATACATTTTGTACTGCTTCCCTCAACAAGAGTGAAATAGACTATGTCATCCATGTCGGTATCCAACCTGGTTTCTTGCAAATGATGAACAACTGTATTGGCCATTAAACTCCAGTGCTCAGTGCCAGAACTGAAAGCCCTCCTTGACTTTCTGACACCAGTTACACTCTGATGCTTATGGTCCTGTACCACTGACCCTTGCAGCAGCCAAATAAGCAAGGGAAGCAGGCTGATGCCCATTTACAAAACATCTCTGGCTTCCACTTTCAACTTTCCTGCTCACAACGATATCAGTAAAGTGAAAAACAGTGAACTTCTCCCTGACATTCAGGAAGGAATGGCTAAGGAATATTACCTCAGTGCTAGGAAGCTGAGGAAGAGGAAGAAGGTGGAGAAGAGAGACAGAAGTTGGATGGAAGTGGCAGAAATGAAGGAGCTAGGGAAGAAAGGAGGGGGAAAGAAAAATAGCTGGGATAGCCCAGGGAGAAGAACAAGATTTGTTAAAAAGGACATAAAACAAATACTAACTTGCTCTGGGACAACAATAAAAGATTTGCACTTTTCTCGGGGGAAGAGTCCTTGTTTCTGTCTATTACCCATGACATACTACAATCTTAGGAACTATTTTTTGAGGAATCTCTTACTATTATTGCCCCGTTGTCACTGTTTTGAATAATACATAACATGAACATTATATATACTAATTAATAATCAATTGATTTTTTTAAATAGTCTTGTAGTCTCTCTCTCTCGTTGGTTGCTAAAACACAAACACCAACTCTGTTTAACACCCACTCAGTTATTTTACTGCCAAATAGTCCTTTCCTAGATTCATGCATCATGTAAAAGGACAACTCTCTTTTGCTCTTAGTGCTCCTTCATAAATTATTTGCAGACTACAAAGACTTCACATTTGTTAATTCTGAACATTGTGCTCAGTAATTAGTTTTTTCCCAACATTGGTCATTTGTTTTCCTTCTGTTCAGACCCATGTAGAATTACTTGGGAAACTGAATCCCGCTACAATCCAGCAAAGCAGGAAATTACCCTGAATAATGTACTCCTGTGAGTTGAGGAGTTTTCTATTTAACATATAGCATTAACATAGCCATCAAACATGTTCTGTATACTTTTTAAAACATTTAAATCATTTCTTTAATGAAGTGAGTATAGAAGGCGTATCAGAAACTCATGCCATATATTGCAGGTCTTCCATTTTACAAGCAGAGGGACAGATCCTGCAATTATTTATATATTTGCTTAACTGCATTCAATATTTTCATGAATAAAATGGGGTGATCCATACAAGTAAAAATAAATACATGCTTAAATGTTTGCAGTGTGCTACCACAATATAAATGTTAAATAATATTTAAGGGTAGATAATGGTACACTCTTATGCCCCCACATGTATAAGGATTATAGTGATAAAATCCTTCAATGGATTAGGGCCATGGGGAATACAAGTAAAGGAATAATGTATTTTATACCATTATATCTAGCCAAGGATTCCATGTTTTTAATGTCTTACTGTTTCCTCAGTCTACAAACAGTTCTTCACTGATGGCACACTGTGAAACTTCTAAAATCTGTTAGTTGACCATTCAAACATCTTTGAGTTTTTATTGCCATATGATACTTAAAATTGCTGAAGAAAAAAAGAATGCACAGAATTTGTTTGTGAAAAGATGTAAGATCCATATTCAGGGGGATCCAGTGGAGAATTTTTATAATGTGTCAACCGTTCATTCACAGATTTTCCCACAACTTCATATCATGTGTATTAAGTCAGCATTTTCTTCATTACACTTTAAGCATTTGTTTAACTCTGATGTTTGTTTCAGATTTTTGGAGGGTCCAATAAAGATCACAAATCAAGAAGTTGTACTCTAAAGTTTCTATTTGTTATGTTTCATGATAATGTTCAAGAATTCTCCCTTTCTCCCAATACCAGAGAAGTTCCTAGATATGTTCTTCGTATATTTCTTGTAGTTCCATCTTTTTAAAATCCATTACATCTATAATTGTATTCTAAGTCTAAGTAATAACTTCACCTGCATCAGGTTCTTTTAGCTTAAGGAATATGATCCCATTAGTTAAGGGTACATTGTTCAGATCTCTATGGATGGAAATGACCAATGCCAAATTTGTAGGTAATGATAAAAGCTTGTATTAGCAAGAGAAAATTGAGTCTACAGTTGCTAAAAGGATTTTAATCAGGGCCGGATTTAGGGGCAGGTGACCCAGGTGAGTGCCTGGGGTGCTGGGCTCGGGGAACGCCGGGCTCAGGGTGCTGTTTTTCTTGTTAGCAACAAAAGGGAAAATAAAATGTTTGAAGTAAAATGTTTCAGGAATTCCATATGTGGATTCATTTTTCACTAACCTCCTAGAATGTTCTGGACCTTTGTAGAATCTCTTGGAACCTTCCAGACTTTTTGAGAACTACATTTTCCTTGAACCTCCTAGAATATTTTCAGCCAGGCCTTCATGGATATATAAGAGGTGGGGTGTTGCCAGTTAGCCAGTGAGATATAAGAACAAAGTGAAGTGAGAGCCCAGTTGCGATATTGTGAACCTTGTTTTATTGTGTAATTGTGAAAGTTGACTTGTGTTTTAAGACTTGAAGAGTGTAAGTAGTGACTAATAAAGGACATATTTAATGATGTCATGCGTGAGGACCTACGTCAAGTAGTTCGTAAAGAAGCTATGGACAATTACTGCAGCAAAACAATTCAAAATGAATTGATTGACCTTATGGCAAGGAAGATGCTTGATAACATATTGAGGCAGCTCAGCAAACCGAAGTACTACACAATAATAATGAATTGTACTCTTGACGTTAGTCACAGTGAAAAGATGTCATTTACAGTAAGATTTGTTAACAACGAGGATGACTGTATCCAAGTAAAGGAACACTTTATCCCGTTTCTGGTCTATGGACGACTCTACTGGAAAAGACCTAACAGAACTGTTTATGAACGTTTTGAATGAGAATAAAATAAAGCTTCAGGACTGCCACGACCAAGGCTATGACAACAGTGTGAACATGAAGGAAAGAAACAGTGGCATCCAGGCAAGGATCCTTGCGCGGAATCCAAGAGATTTCTTGGTGCCTTGTGGTTGCCATTTCCTCAGCCTGGTTGTGTCAGATGCAGCAGAATCTTCTTTAGATTCATTAACTCTCTCCGAAGTACTGCAAAGGACATACTGTGACAGCGTACCCCATAAGGCTTTATGGGTGGGTGTTTATAAATGTATGTATGATATAACTGAAATATGTTTTGTGCTGTATGCTTGCTTGATTTCTAAGTAAGCTTGGTGAGGCATTTGGTCAGCTTCTTTAGGAAGGAATTTGCCAGGTTAAGTACCTGATCGGGAAACACTTGGGGAACAATGCATCTTGGAATGCTCCAATCCACATAAGAAGTCTTCCTGGAGACATGCAAGATACCATGTGGACAATGGCGTCGGCCTGTAAAGACTGAGTCATGCAGGGGCATGTGACTTGCCCAGGTGTCTCCAAAACTCCATCTTGGAGCTGGACTTTGCATAGGAGGGAGGAGGGGGGTCTCCTCCCACAAGAGAGAGCCTATTTAAACCTGGGGGAGACCCCTCCATTTGGTCTTCAGCTGGCTAAAGAAGGAGCCTCTCCACCCCCCCAGGATACTTGAAAGAAACTAAATCAAAAGACAGAGACTACAGGGGTTGTGAGAGATTGCTGGACCCAGGCTAAAGGGAGATTAGCCTGTAAAAGGGAGCATTCGGGAACTGGTGAGGAACTTATCTGTATTTAGTTTGATTAGACATAGATTTGCGCATTTTATTTTACTTTACTTGGTAACTTACTTTGTTCTGTCTGTTACTACTTTGAACCACTTAAATCCTACTGTCTGTATTTAATAAAATCACTTTTTATTTAGTAATTTACTCAGAGTATGTATTAATACCTGGGGGAGCAAACAACTGTGCATATCTCTCTATCAGTGTTATAGAGGGCGAACAATTTATGAGTTTGCCCTGCATAAACTTTATGCAGGGTAAAACGGATTTATCTGGGTTTAGACCCCATTGGGAGTTGGGCATCTGAGTGCTAAAGACAAGCACACTCCTGTGAGCTGGTTTTCAGGTAAACTTGCAGCTTTGGGACAAGTGATTCAGACCCTGAGTCTTTGTTAGAGCAGACTGGAGTGTCTGGCTCAGCAAGACAGGGTGCTGGAATCCTGAGCTGGCAGGGAAAACAGAAGCAGGGGTAGTCTTTGCACATTGGGTGGCAGCTCCCAAGGGGGTTTCTGTGATCCAACCCGTCACAGTGGCGTAGTCGAGCAGGATCTGTGCACAGCTGATTGCTTTGAGATACTGGTAGTGATTTTAAGTGAGTTTTACGTGTGGTGGCTGGAGGACAGACAAAGTAGTTACTGGTTTGTTATTTTCTGTTTGCTTATTTCGGGAAAGGGAAGTAGGGACAGAAAAGGAAGCAAAATAAGTAAGACGGAAGATCAGAAGAAATTAAAACTGCACAGGGTACAAATTGCCCAGAAAAGCTGAACGCTGGGCACTGTGAAAGTCTTGGTTAACTAAGAATCCCCTGAGCTAAGTGCATCTCAGTTTCAGTGAACTGCAGAGGGGTTATGGCCCAGCCCAAGAAAGCAGGAAAATGAGTACTAGTGATCTCAGTTTCAGTGAACTGCAGAGGGATTGTAGCCCAGCACAAGAAAGCAGGACAATGAGTTCTAGTGACGCTGCTAATAAACTAAAGCTGGCCAGGCTGGTAGCAAAAGAGAAAGAAAATGAACATAAGAGACAGTTGGAACTAAAACAATTAGAAATTAGTGCCAGGGAGGCAGAACATGCAAGGGAAGAGGCTGCCCACAAGAGAGCTATGGAGGCAGAGGCAGCTGCCCACAAGAGAGCTATGGAGGTGGAGGCAGCGAGGGAGCGAGCGGCGGCAGCGAGGGAGCGAGCGAGGGCGGAGGCAGAGGCAGCTGCCCAGGAGAGGGCTATGGAGGCCCAGAGGGAGGCCCAGAAACATGAACTGACTGTTATAGAGTCGAGGAGACAAAACCCTCCCCCTGCTGGCTCCACTTCCCCAAAAATCCACAAATGGGAGCGACTATGTCCACAGTATGACGAGTCCAGCGATATCGCCGAATATTTCATCACCTTTGAGAGACTGTGCACCCTCCATGCCATCCCTGAGGATCAGAAGATGACCACATTGATAGCAAAATTGACTGGCAGAGCTCTGGACATATTCAATAAGATGCCTATTGATGATGCTTCAAACTATGGTAAATTTAAGGAACTGGTTTTAAAACAGTTTCAGGTTACACCTGAAACCTACAGGGTTAAATTCAGGAGCCTTAAGAGGGGATCTGGATTAAGTAATGTGGCTTATGCCAATGAAATGAGAGATTTGGTAGATAAATGGGTGCGGGGGAGAGGCATTACCAGCTTTGAAGGGATGTGTGATCTGGTTACTCAGGAACACTTCCTGAATATGTGCAGTGATGAGGTAAAACAGTATTTGTGGGACAAAAAGGTAAATGCAGTGGGTGAATTAGCTGAGTATGCTGACTCTTATGAACAAGCACAAACTGCGATCAAACATAAACCACTGGTGGAGGGGTATAAGGTTGGGGGAAAGCAGAATCACCGTTTTACCCCTGGGTCTGGGAAAAAGGAGGCTGGGCAGTCACCCCCCCATTCTCCTGTTACTCGTCCCAAATTTCCTGCACAAGCAGGGGATCCCAGACGGTGCTTTCACTGCAATTCCCCAGGGCACCTGAGGAGTAGCTGTCCCAAACTGAAGGAGAATAAACCTCCCTTGTCCCATGTTAGCTCGGTTGCCTTCAGCCCTGAGGCCCCAGAGGGCACCCCCACCTCTTATCACACCAGCTTGGTGGACATGGGGCCCAGTGAAGCGGACAGGGAACACATCAAGGTTGTCAAGATCGATGGCATGGAGTGTCTGGGATGGAGGGATACGGCGGCTCAGTTCTCTCTGGTTCGACCAAGTGTGGTCCCAGATGCTAGTGTTCTGACGGGGCAGACGACCCACATTAAGGGGGTGGGGCCGCAGAGGTTCCCTGTGCCCCTGGCTAAGGTTCATGTGGAATGGGAAGGTATGGAAAGGGATTTACTGGTGGGGATGCTCGAGGACATCCCCGCGGACATGTTGCTGGGAAATGATTTTTTCAGCAGAACTAGGACTGTTAGTGTGGTAACTCGCAGCATGAAGAAAGGCTGTGAGGGGGAGGCTGTTCCGGCTGATGACTGTAGATCTGATGCAGCTGAACAGCCAACACCTCCTGCCCCAGGGAACATGGTGGTGGGTGACTCAGAGGGAGTCCCCAGGGAGGGGGCGGGGACCTTGGAACCCATCGAGGAGTTGGGGGAGGGTCTCATTGACAGAACAGTGCAGGGAGGCGGGGTACTTCCAAATATGGGAGAGGCAGAGCCAGGCCTCTGTCTGGCTGAGGACAACAGGCTCCCAGGGGTGGGGGCAGGGGAGATGCAGTAAGTGCCCAGGGACGCTATCTCAAGGGTTGTCTGTCAGGAATTTGCAGCTAGACAAAGGGCGGACCCCTCCCTTGAAAGTATAAGAAAGTGTATCTCGGAGGGAACTCCAGGAAGGGAGGGGGGGGGAGAAGTTTTTTGAAGAGGACGGGAAACTGTACAGGCAGGCCCCGGTAGGGAAAAACCAGGGTCCCGGGCAACCCTATAAGCAGTTGGTTGTACCCAGCCAACACCGGGGGGAATTAGTGCTGGTAGCGCATGACAGTCCCTTTGCTGGTCACTTGGGGGTACAGAGAACATATGACAGGCTGAGGAGGAATTTCTACTGGCCAAGGATACAGAATGATGTGAGGGATTATTGTAGGACTTGTGCGGTGTGTCAGGAGAGGAAGAAGCCGGGGGGACCCCAAAAGGCTCCGCTGCGTCCCTTGCCCATCATCCAGGAGGCATTCCAAAGGGTGGCAATAGACATAGTGGGCCCTATGCCACGCCCCACCCGGAGAGGGAACAAGTATATCTTGGTGGTAGTGGACTTCGCCACTCGGTACCCTGAGGCAATTGCACTGTCTAACATAGAAGCCGAGACAGTGGCAAGAGCTCTGCTCACCATATTCAGCAGAGTGGGCTTCCCTAAGGAAATTTTGTCAGATCGGGGGGCAAACTTTATGTCGCAGTTGTTCAATGAGCTATGGAAGGTGTGTGGAGTGAAACAGCTTAAGACGGCCCCCTACCACCCCCAGGCCAATGGGCTGGTGGAAAGATTCAATGGGACCCTAAAATCCATGCTGGGGATGTATGCCAAAAAAAGGGGCCAAAGTTGGGATGAACTATTACTGTTCCTGCTGTATGCCTACAGGGAGGTACCCCAAGAGTCCACAGGCTTTTCTCCATTTGACCTTCTGTATGGGAGGAAAGTGAGGGGACCCCTCGATCTCATCAGGGATACCTGGGAAGGATGCAACATGGTAAGGGAGGAACCTGTGACTGAGTATGTCCAGAGGTTCAGGAGGGAGTTGAAAGACATGATGGAGATTGTACAAAACAACCTCCAGAGCAGTCAGGCCAAGCAAAAGGCGTGGTATGATAAAAATACTTGTAAACGCACTTTTGATGTAGGAGATTTGGTCATGGTACTCGGCCCTGCCAAAAAGTTCAAGATGCAAAACTCCTGGGAGGGGCCCTTTGAAGTGGTGGAAGTGGCGAATGAGGACACTTATAAAGTTAAAAAGCCCCTGGATGGTGCGGTACCCCAACTGGTACATGTAAACAGACTCAAGGCCTATCACAGCAGAGTGGCCGAGGTAAACATGATCTGTTGCGTCGAAGGGGAAACTGAGGCACACCCACTCACTGATCTGATGGCTGAATGCCAAGACGGGTCGTCCCTTGAAAGTATAGAAATCTGTAGTGAGCTGACACCACTCGAAAGAGGGGAAGCATTGTCAACACTGCAGAAGTACAGTGAGGTATTTTCCAACAAACCAGGGAGGACGCACTTGCTGTCCCATAGGATCCTCACAAAAGGGGCTCAACCTCCTCCTTCCAGGCCTTATAGGGCCACCGGCAAGGTGAAGGAGCAAATTCAGGCTGAGATACAAAGCATGTTGGACTTGGGGGTGATTAAGGATTCCGACAGTGCATGGGCTTCCCCTGTGGTCTTGGTCCCCAAAAGAGATGGCACCGTTAGATTTTGTGTAGACTATAGAAAACTCAATGCTGTCACTGTAACAGATGCATACCCCATGCCAAGAATTGATGACATGCTGGATGTGCTGAGCCAAGCCAAGTACCTTAGTACCTTTGATCTGACCAAAGGTTACTGGCAGATCCCTCTGGAGGGAGAGGCGCAACAAAAATCAGCTTTTATCACGGACATAGGGCTCTATGAATTCACAGTGTTACCTTTTGGTCTGGTAAATGCAGGTGCCACCTTTCAGAGACTGGTCAACAGAGTGTTAAATGGCTTGCAGCATTATGCTAGGGCATATATAGATGACATTGCTGTATTCAGCAACACCTGGGGTGACCACAGAGAGCACCTGGAAGTCGTGCTATCAAAGCTCAAAGAGGCTGGGCTAACTGTGAAGCCCTCCAAGTGCAAGATAGGGGCAGCCAAAGTCCCTTATCTGGGGCACTGGGTAGGGGGGGGTAAAATATCCCCCGACCCTCTTAAGGTGGAAGCAATCGTGAAATGGCCTGTACCCCAGACTAAAAGGCAAGTCCAATCCTTCATAGGCTTGGCAAACTATTACAGGAGGTTTGTGGTGGGGTTCAGTGACGTTGTGTCCCCAATCACGGACTTATGTAAAAAGCATCAACCTAATAAGGTCATTTGGTCAGAGGCATGCCAAAAAGGCTTCAACAAGGTAAAAGCACTCCTGTCCGCGAAGCCTGTGCTGGCCAGCCCTGACTTCGAAAAGCCTTTTGAGTTGTGCACTGACGCGTCAGACACAGGGTTGGGTGCTGTGCTGATGCAGACAGGGGAAGACAGTAAGAAGCATCCCATTGCCTTCCTGAGCAAAAAACTGTCCCCGGCCGAACAGAATTACTCTGTTATAGAGAAGGAATGCTATGCCATTGTGTGGGCCGTCAAACAATTAAGACCTTACCTTTTTAATAGGAGGTTCAGAATTCTAACTGACCATTCACCTTTAGTATGGCTTCACCGAACTAAGGGCACCAACTCCAAACTGCTACGCTGGAGCCTGGTCCTACAGGAGTTTGACATGGAGATTACTCATATTAAAGGAAAGGAGAACTGGGTAGCAGATGCCCTGTCCAGAAAAGAGGAACTTTAGGTATACTGCCTCCGCCATGGACAGTGTCCAAGTCTCTGGCAGTAAGTTCAGGGGGAGGGTGTGACAGCGTACCCCATAAGGCTTTATGGGTGGGTGTTTATAAATGTATGTATGATATAACTGAAATATGTTTTGTGCTGTATGCTTGCTTGATTTCTAAGTAAGCTTGGTGAGGCATTTGGTCAGCTTCTTTAGGAAGGAATTTGCCAGGTTAAGTACCTGATCGGGAAACACTTGGGGAACAATGCATCTTGGAATGCTCCAATCCACATAAGAAGTCTTCCTGGAGACATGCAAGATACCATGTGGACAATGGCGTCGGCCTGTAAAGACTGAGTCATGCAGGGGCATGTGACTTGCCCAGGTGTCTCCAAAACTCCATCTTGGAGCTGGACTTTGCATAGGAGGGAGGAGGGGGGTCTCCTCCCACAAGAGAGAGCCTATTTAAACCTGGGGGAGACCCCTCCATTTGGTCTTCAGCTGGCTAAAGAAGGAGCCTCTCCACCCCCCCAGGATACTTGAAAGAAACTAAATCAAAAGACAGAGACTACAGGGGTTGTGAGAGATTGCTGGACCCAGGCTAAAGGGAGATTAGCCTGTAAAAGGGAGCATTCGGGAACTGGTGAGGAACTTATCTGTATTTAGTTTGATTAGACATAGATTTGCGCATTTTATTTTACTTTACTTGGTAACTTACTTTGTTCTGTCTGTTACTACTTTGAACCACTTAAATCCTACTGTCTGTATTTAATAAAATCACTTTTTATTTAGTAATTTACTCAGAGTATGTATTAATACCTGGGGGAGCAAACAACTGTGCATATCTCTCTATCAGTGTTATAGAGGGCGAACAATTTATGAGTTTGCCCTGCATAAACTTTATGCAGGGTAAAACGGATTTATCTGGGTTTAGACCCCATTGGGAGTTGGGCATCTGAGTGCTAAAGACAAGCACACTCCTGTGAGCTGGTTTTCAGGTAAACTTGCAGCTTTGGGACAAGTGATTCAGACCCTGAGTCTTTGTTAGAGCAGACTGGAGTGTCTGGCTCAGCAAGACAGGGTGCTGGAATCCTGAGCTGGCAGGGAAAACAGAAGCAGGGGTAGTCTTTGCACATTGGGTGGCAGCTCCCAAGGGGGTTTCTGTGATCCAACCCGTCACACATACATCCTGTTTTCAGCCTCAACTATCTGGTGGATGATTCTCACAGACAACGTGACAAATCTGACTATGAAGCCGCTAAGTGACACTTTCTGGGAAAGCCACGTTGACAGTGCAAGGCCAGTGAGGTACCAAGTGACTGAGGTTTACGAAGCCCTGATGGAACTGGCGCAGTCGAGTAAAGCCAAGGCCAGAATCCGACACGAGACACAAAGCTTGGCAAACCAGATCACTGACTTCAAATTTCTGGTCTCATTTGTGGTCTGGCATGATATCTTTTCCCAAGGAAACGTTGTAAGGAAGGCATTACAAACTCAGTCAATGGACATCATGACTGCTACTACTTTGATGAGAAGCTGCCTTGATTTCGTTGTGGCCTACAGAGACAACTGATTTGAAGATGCCATCACTGCTACCAAAGAAATGGAAGAAAACGCAGGAGTTGAGCCTGTCTTCAAGGAAACTCATATTCATTGGAAGAAAAGACAGTTTGGTTATGAGGGCAGAGATGAGGTGATAGGAAGCTTGGAAGAAAAATTCAAGAGGGAGCTTTTTTGCTCACTTGTTGACCCTGCTTGAGTGTCCACCAAAGAAAGGTTTGGACAAATGAAGCACCACAAAAAGTCCTGGAGGGGAGGTTGTATGACCTTAGTAAGCTGCCGTTGGACGGGAAAACACTCTTGAACAATTGTACGGACCTTCACTGGATGCTGACACATGGAGAATGTTTGGACGTCAATGATAAATTGGACAACATAAGTCACATTTTGCAACACGGGATGCACTTTCCATGCTAAGTTCTCCAATTCATTCATGATGCAGAGCTGAAGGGTATTCCTAATGTGTGAATAGCTTTGAGGATTCTGCTCATGCTGCCGGTCACAGTCGTGAGTGGTAAGTGCAGCTTTTCAAACCTCAGGCTCATTAAAACCTATTTTTGATCAACCATGGCTGATGAGAGACTGACGTTACTTGCTATTTTATCGCTTGAAAATGTGATTGGCCAGTCTTTGGATCTCTCTGACGCTGTCCTTCAGTTTGTGAGGGTACCCCCCCACCACTTGATCCTCTCCGCACCCTCCCCAAGGCCCACCTCTGGCTGCTGCTTGCTCCTCTCCAACCTATCCCCTGAGATCTCCCCACCCACCACTTGCTCCTCTCTGCCACCTCCCCCGAGGTCCCCACGCCTGCCACTCGCTCCTCTCTGCCAAAGGCGGCGGCTGACTGACACACCTCCGGAAGGGTGACCCACACCACATCTACATCATTTCCCCCCTGCATGGCCAGCCTTTTTTAGGGAGGCTTAGCCTCCCCTCTGCTTATACGTGCTGCTCATGCAATAGGGGTACTCTACCCCCATGCTAGTCAGGCAGGATGCTACTGTTCGACTCCCCTCACCACCACTTTGGATGGGAGAACTGAGCCACCTGGGTAGAAGTTCCAGCTACCTGCTTCCCACCCAACCCCACTCCCTTCAGAGAAAGGTAGGGGGAATAAGAACCTTAGGGGAGGCATTTTTTGGTGTGAATGGACAGTAAAGGGAGACTTGAGTAAAACAGCGGAGGAGATGTGTGTGTGAGAGAAAAGGGACTAGGTAGGGGAGAAGAACAGGAGGAAGGACCCTTGGGGGACATTGAGGGCTAGAGGGAAGGAATGTGGTAGGAGAGAGTGGAATCTTGGGGAGGCAGGCATAGTGGTCAGCTTGGGTTTTGAGGATACTAGGGATGGGAAAGTTATAGGAGGAGATGAGAGGGGGCTCATAAATTCAGGCAGAGACACAGGTAAAGAGGGACCTTTGGGGAAGGAAGATCACAGACAGGAAGAAATATTGTGTTGAGAGGCATCTTTGAGAGCTGGAGTAAATACAAAAGGAGACCTTAGGGATGGGGACCAGGATACAGATACAGAATCCAGAGGAGGGGGAATTAGGTACTATGGGGAGATGATGTAGAGGGAGATGCTGAGACTTAGGCAATTTGGAGAGGGGGAGGCAGAGATGATGGAGATCTAAAAGAAGAGGCAGACAAGAGGGTTGAAGAAACGGGGGGATGGAGAATGGGAGCTGGATCTAAAAGAAGCAGAGAGAAGAGGGATGAAGATGGGGGAATATGTGGGGCTTGTGCAGAAGGAACTTATATTGCTGGGAACGTCATGGAGATATTGCATGATATTGCAGGGGAAGAGATTTGTCTTCTCTCCCTAGTTTTGTAGGCAAAATTACTCCACTGGTTCACAACGTGTTTATTTCAATGAGCACAAGATACATCCATTATCTGTTCCACGAGCATGAATCAGATATACTTGCAGTTTATACTGCTCTCACAGGCATTGGTCACCCAAACTCTATGGTGTCCCAAGGTAAAAGCCTCCTAATATGGCCACATATTAGTAGGTCACATGAGGGGACAAAGTTCTCTTGGAGATCTAAGACTCACTTATGTCTCTTGAGAGACTGAGTTGTGCTGGGAAGTGGGAGGAAATGCAGCACTCCAGCAGGACACTGAAAGGTATAATGTATATGAGGAAGTACACCTTGCAGAACCTGTGTAATAGGTGTAGCCTGCCCGGCACTCCCTTTAGGGCAGGCTGTGGATGTAAAGCCCTGCCCATGTCCCACCCAGACACACATGTCTTGCGGCTGCTACTGATTCCAGCAGTGGGAGTTGACCTGTTAACAACAGCTAATGGCTCACTATGGAAGTTCACTGGAAGAGGAAATAAAGGCTCCTTGTGTACTCCACCCCTAGCGTACTCAAACTAATTAGTGTCATTCATTAACTATATGATAAATGCGACATTTCCTCTTGTAAACTAGCTTGGGCAGCCTTATCTGTTCTAAAGCCTCTATGTAACTTGGTGCAATTGATGATAAATGTACGACTGGGATGGCTCTTTATAAGCCCTGTGTATTCAGCGGCTTATCTCTTTCTGCAAAAAAATACTCCTTGGTCTGGGATTTCTCTTGGCGGTTCTCAGCCTAGTTATGAATTTGTTGGGGGAGGGGGGGGGACATTTAGCCACTACTGAGCAATATAAGCTCAACAAGACTGTACTTTTCTATTTAAAAAAAAGTTTATTCCCTCCTGTGTTTTGTTTGTTTTGTGAGTGGTTGTCCCCAAAATAGTCAAATGACTCAGGTATGTTTTCCTTAATGAGATGTGTGCCCTGTGCTTAGAATGTGATTTGTTAAGTTTAACAAAAGCTGACAAATAAACAAATGAAATTAACATATTGTGTGCATGCTGCATGTTTTTCTCACTGATTTGACAGTATTGAATACAGGTATCCAAATATACACACATGAAAGTGTGCATATGAGAATGTCAAAATTAAAAGAAGTATAAGCCATGGATTCTCAAACGCTTTCATAATGTGAACAATTCTCTAAATGCAGAGAGAGTCTCAGGGATCCCTGATCTTCCCATTTAAGTTTGCATGGACCACCTATCCCCCCATTCATGCTCATATCACATCCCTGTAATGATATAGCAGTTGTTCACATGAAAAACAATGTTAGGAAAACATGTCTTGTATTTGTAAATGTCTCAATGCAATTTAGCCCCTCAAAACAGCGGAAAGGAGAAAGCACCATATAATGAGCCAGATCACCACAGTTAAGAACACCGGTAAGTCTTTTAAGGTAAGACAGATACTCCTCTGCAATAGTAAGTTGACATACCTCTCAATCATACAAGCAGCATTAATAGTTTTTTGCATTTAACTATTTATAGATTTCTTTATGCTAGATAAGTACTGTGTCAGGGTGTGAACCGGGTAAGAGCTGAAACAATCTTCCTGCTTCTAAAATTACACAGTTTTCCTGCTAAGCCTACGGTGGCTGGGAATTTATTTACCAATTCCTTATTTTGGCTTAAATTCAAACTTTCTGAAGAAAAAAAAAAGCTTTAGGTGAGGGGGAGGGAGGAATAATGCATAGAACAAATATTGCCCCATCCAGTGTTTTCTTCTTTTTATGTAAAATAATAGAAGTCAAGTAAACTTAAAGATTAAGTTCATTAAACAAATTATTTGTGGTTTTGGTGTCATATAAAACCTGATTCAACTCACATTAAAGTCTTTCCATTGACCTTAATGGGAATTGGGTTGAGTCCATAGAGAAGAATTGGATAAATCCCCAAATAATGAGTATGAAGAAACAAACAGTAACTTCATGGGAATAAATTCATTATTGCTACAATCAGGATTCAAGAAGGCTGTTCAGTATCTGATTTTCCTTTTGTGGGGAATGAGCCAGGGTGACCTTTTTACATCATCTTCTCTAGCTGAAAATAATGTACTTTCTCATCTCTTTATAGCAGGCATTTATCCACTCTGACCACCATGCTGCTGACCGGGCAAGTATTTTAACCTTGTTATGCTATTAAGTACTGTTGTCACCCATCTTTAAAATGAGGATATACTGGCCCAATGACATACTGGATACACTGAGTGATGATGCCAGTTCTGCTTCTATTTGTTAAAGACAGGAATGTCATTGCCATTGGAAATTAATTAAATCTTAATAGGGAAAAATGACTTCTCTATGTCTGATATGAATATGGGTGAAGAATGTAGACTAATAGTTTGATTATTTAAAATAAAACTCTCTCTTCTTTTGCCTGTTTGGTTATGTATGCCTCTGTTGGGGGTGGCAGGAAAATTTCTGTTCAAGGCTGTATTCATTGCTGGTCTCCTCTTAATAATGAGAACAAATACATTAGGAAATATTGTTCGGGTAATTAGTAAAAAGCTCTTCACTATTCTGATCACAGGTCTGCCTTACTTCAGTCTCGGTATCAACTTCCCATCTTTTTCCACATAAAAATCAAGCCTCTACTCATCTTCACAGCATGCCATTCTTCGGGCTTTGCCTGCATTTCATCTCCTACAGCAAATCCCTCATCCCAGCAACACTCCTAGACCCTGCACAAGCTTCTATCCATATTACATATTTGTATTAACGTTGTGCCTAGGAGGCCCGAGAAAATAGAGGTGCCATTGTGTTAGGTGACCTACAGTAAAATAGTCCCTGCTCCAAAGAGGTGACGATGTTAGCTTATGATAAGATTTAATAGGTGGGTGAAACAAAGAGGGAAAGGATGGAGTGAGAGTAATGCAACATGCTTTAGGATAGATGAGGCATGAGCACAGTTGGTAGTGTGTCATGTTTTGGGGTGCAACCCAGACCAGTGGGGGCCTGTGTCACCACCTGCCCTGCAACTCTGTGTGCCTTAAATGGTATGCCGCTCTGGCTCATAGTCCTGACACCAACAGCCAGCCTTACAAGCATGCAGGTCACACCCTGACTTCCACCACCCAGTTACTTTTTGCGGAGTGATCCCAACACCCCCAGTTCCAAACGTCCCCCAAACTATCTGTCTCTGTAGTATCCAGCCCTTTCCTGGAACACTCACAGAAGTTAAGTGTATTGCTCCTTTAAATCATAGAATATCAGAGTTGGAAGGGACCTCAGGAGGTCATCTAGTCCAACCGTCTGGCTCAAACCAGGACCAATCCCCAACTAAATCATCCCAGCCAGGGCTTTTTCAAGCCGGGCCTTAAAAACCTCTAAGGAAGGAGATTCCACCACCTCCCTAGGTAACCCATTCCAGTGCTTCACCACACTCCTACTGAAAAAGTTTTTTCCTAATATCCAACCTAAACCTCCCCCACTGCAACTTGAGACCATTACTCCTTGTTCTGTCATCTGGTACCACTGAGAACAGTCTAGATCCATCCTCTTTGGAACCCCCTTTCAGGTAGCTGAAAGCAGCTATCAAATCCCCCCTCATTCTTCTCTTCTGCAGACTAAATAATCCCAGTTCCCTCAGCCTCTCCTCATAAGTCATGTGCTCCAGCCCCCTAATCATTTTTGTTGCCCTCCGCTGGACTCTTTCCAATTTTTCCACATCCTTCTTGTAGTGTGGGGCCCAAAACTGGACACACTACTCCAGATGAGGCCTCATCAATGCCGAATAGAGGGGAATGATCACGTCCCTCAATCTGCTAGCAATGCTCCTACTTATACAGCCCAAAATGCCGTTAGCCTTCTTGGCAACAAGGGCACACTGTTGACTCATATCCAGCTTCCTGTCCACAGTAACCCCCAGGTCCGTTTCTGCAGAACTGCTGCCTAGTCACTCGGTCCCTAGTCTGTAGCAGTGCATGGGATTCTTCCATCCTAAGTGCAGGACTCTGCACTTGTCCTTGTTGAACCTCATCAGATTTCTTTTGGGCCAATCCTCTAATTTGTCTAGGTCCCCCTGTATCCTATCCCTACCCTCCAACGAATCTATCACTCCTCCCAGTTTAGTGTCATCCGCAAACTTGCTGAGAGTGCAATCCATGCCATCCTCCAGATCATTAATGAAGATGTTGAACAAAACCAGCCCCAGGACCGACCCTTGGGACACTCCGCTTGATACCGGCTGCCAACTAGACATGAAGCCATTGATCACTACCCGTTGAGCCCGACGATCTAGCCAGCTTTCTATCCACCATATAGTCCATTCATCCAGCCCATACTTCTTTAACTTGCTGGCAAGAATACTGTGGGAGACCTTATCAAAAGCTTTGCTAAAGTCAACCAATAACACGTCCACTGCTTTCCCCTCATCCACTGAGCCAGTTATCTCATCATAAAAGGCAATTAGGTTAGTCAGGCATGACTTGCCCTTGGTGAATCCATGCTGACTGTTCCTGATCACTTTTCTCTCCTCAAAGTGCTTCAAAATTGATTCCTTGAGGACCTGCTCCATGATTTTTCCAGGGACTGAGGTGAGGCTGACTGGCCTGTAGTTCCCCGGATCCTCCTTCTTCGCTTTTTTAAAGATGGGCACTACATTAGCCTTTTTCCTGTCATCCGGGACCTCCCCTGATCGCCATGAGTTTTCAAAGATAATGGCCAATGACTCTGCAATCACATTAGCCAACTCCTTTAGCACCCTTGGATGCAGTGCGCCTGGTCCCATGGACTTGTGCTCGTCCAGCTTTTCTAAATAGTCCTGAACCACTTCCTTCTCCACAGAGGGCTGGTCACCTCCTCCCCATACTGTGCTGCCCAGTGCAGTAGTCTGGGAGCTGACCTTGTTCGTGAAGACAGAGGCAAAAAAAGTATTGAGTACATTAGCTTTTTCCACATCCTCTTTCACTAGGTTGCCTCCCCCATTCAGTAAGGGGCCCACACTTTCCCTGACCTTCTTGTTGCTAACATATTTGTTGAAACCCTTCTTGTTACTCTTAACATCCCTTGCTAGCTGCAACTCCAACTGTGATTTGGCCTTCCTGATTTCACTCCTGCATGCCTGAGCAATATTTTTATACTCCTCCCTGGTCATTTGTCCAAGCTTCCACTTCTTGTAAGCTTCTTTTTTGTGTTTAAGATCAGCAAGGATTTCACTGTTAAGCCAAGGTGGTCACCTGCCATATTTACTATTCTTTCTACACATCGGGATGGTTTGTTCCTGCAACCTCAATAAGGATTCTTTAAAATACAGCCAGCTCTCTTGGACTCCTTTGCCCTTCATGTTATTCTCCCAGGGGATCCTGCCCATCAGTTCCCTGAGGGAGTCAAAGTCTCCTTTTCTGAAGTCCAGGGTCCGTATTCTGCTGCTCTCCTTTCTTCTTGTGTCAGGATCCTGAACTCGACCATCTCATGGTCACGGCCTCCCAGGTTCCCATCCACTTTTGCTTCCCCTACTAATACTTCCCTGTTTGTGAGCAGCAGGTCAAGTTGGTTCCTCCAGCACTTGCATCAAGAAATTGTTCCCTACACTTTCCAAAAACTTCCTGGATTGTCTGTGAACTGCTGTATTGCTCTCCCAGCAGATATCGGGGTGATTGAAGTCCCCCATGAGAACCAGGGCCTGTGATCTAGTAACTTCTGTTAGTTGCCTGAAGAAAGCCTCGTCCACCTCATCCCCCTGGTCTGGTGGTCTATAGCAGACTCCCACCATGACATCACCCTTGTTGCTCACACTTCTAAACTTAATCCACAGACTCTCAGGTTTTTCTGCAGTTTCATACTGGAGCTCTGAGCAGTCATACTGCTCTCTTACATACAATGCAACTCCTCCACCTTTTCTGCCATGTCTGTCCTTCCTGAACAGTTTATATCCATCCATGACAGTACTCCAGTCATGAGAGTTATCCCACCAAGTCTCTGTTATTCCAATCACATCATAATTCCTTGACTGTGCCAGGACTTCCAGTTCTCCCTGCTTGTTTCCCAGGCTTTTTGCATTTGTGTATAGGAACTTAAGATAACTCGCTGCAACTCATTAGTTTAACTGGGGTTTGACAAACAGATTTATTTCAGTCACAGCACTGACCGGTTTATAGAAAAAGTAGAACAAGTTTATTAAACAAAAAGTCATAGGTTTAAGTGATACCAAGTATAAGGAATAAGGATAGAAAGGGTTACAAGTAAACAAAAGTGAAAATATGCTTCTAAAATTAAAACTTAATTTCAGCAAATTACATTCTTTGCCTAAGCAAGTTTCTTGCCTAAACTATTCTCAGAGACTTCAGTCCCTTGGTTGAAGGACCCAACATTCTGTAATTTCAAGAGCTACAGCCCCTTGAATCTCCCAAGTGATGGACAACTATGGGGTTCTCTCCCCTTTCTTTTTATAGTCCAATAAACCTTTAAAATATGTTCTTTGAAAGGTAAGCCCAGACACAGAGCTTCTCTCTCCTTCTGGGGTGTAGATGCCATGCTGTATTTCCCAAGTTCATCAACCCTGCTTCAAGATGCAGGAAGTCTTCCTGGGGGTGCAGTCTCCATCCTCATGCTGATTTGTATGTAAATAGAGTTTCCATTGTTTTGATTCCACACTGGTTAATTTACATTGGAGACTGGTAGATAGCTGCCTTCCCTCCTATCTGGGAGAAAACGTGTTTCTCCCTTTGCTTGATCTCAGACATTAAAGCATAGTATCTGTGAGTATCCACAATTCATCACGGTGTTAATGCATACATTTCTCAATGATATTAGTCACCAGGGTGTCCCAGACTTTCCTAAAAGACCTTACTCAATACACTTTTATAATACAGTAATATTGCATACAATCAGCTGATTCAATTGCTTATCATTTGAGGTTCAGGCCCTCTGTCTTTTTAGTTAAGAGGCTATCTCCCCCACTTCCTAGTTTGATGTCGTTATTTACCTTTTATGTAAATGTACCTTCATTGTCTCTGCCTGCTGACAAGGCTGGTCAGACAAGAAAATACACATTCTTCTGTCCAAGGCAGACTGTGCTGATGCAGCACCTGCCAAACACATTTTAATAACATAATTCTAGCACATTTATAACTCTTGGTACACACCCTGTACATACATCACACATGCATATTAATAGTCAGTGAGTTACTAGTTTTCCATTTATATATTACATGCCATCTTTTGGGTATATATCCTTACAACAGTGTTTTAGGTGTAGTGAGTATGTCAGGCCTGACAAGAGTTGCTGACACAGAGGAGTGAATCACCAATAGTGGGTTTTTTTGTTGTTTCTTTGTTAATGGAGATAGATAAGGAGATCTCCAATGGTAGTCTTGTTTCACCAGCTGCCTTGCAATTATATCCAGATTGCTCCTTTTCTTGCCTTTGCTCATGCCCTCTTTCACGCTGATCCATACACCTGAACAGCCTCGTAACTACCCTCTCCTCATTTTTTTAAACTCCTCTCTTCTGTGATTCAGTCCATCTCATACACCATTCTCTGCTTGTCCTGGTTTGATTTTTATTGCACTGTACTTCAGGGGCTTTTTCTTTCCATAGCAGAAACTTTGTTTTGGAAGAGAACTTCATATTGTAAAGTACTGTGGATATCTATGGCACGATACACATAATAATGAACTACTGTTCCTGTAGTTGGAGGGCAGCATGTTTAAGTGTGAGTTGTACAGTAAACTGAGGATTGGCCAGGATACAAAACATTTTCTATTACAGTAAGGATCAGGTTAGAATCTTTAAGTACTGCAAATACTTTGATGAGGAACAATTGTAAGACCTAGTGAATTAGTTGGTTTAAGAGCCATGTAAGAGCATTCCTTTTTTGCTTCACAGAATCCCTTTACAGTTATGAGCTTACAGATCACAAAAAGGGTCTCTTTTCTCAGTGTGAACGTATGAATATTACTATGTATTATGCATGTGTATCCAGATCCACTGAGATAATATCCCTTAAAGTTAAACAAGATAGCCATCTGAAGCCGTCTTCAATATTATGTCAGGAATAAAGAGAGATTACTGGTGACTGAGTTTCTTGAAAGTTTAAAAGCGTGTCAAGGCAGCCTCGGGCACAAACAGTGCCCCATCCTTAATTTACTTGTTATCACTACTGTCAACTTTGTTTTAATGTCCTGATGCTAATAACAAAGTAAAATGCTTCCCTAATGAAAAGTTAAAGACAAAGAATAACAATAACAAATAATGAAGCAGCTGTTTCTGAATTTAAGAGAAGACAAAAAAAATCCTACCACCTGTTAGGAGATAAATTTTATTATGTACCTTACAGGACAATCTGAAAAACCACTGCTTTCTGGGAAACAACAACCTCTGATTACCAAGTGTATACAGGATTTATGATAAAGGTAGACAGAAATCTAATTTTCAGCCTCATAGTTTGCAGGACTTGCCTAAAAATGCCCTAAATAAAACAAGAAACACACACAAAACAAACATTAGGAGCCTAATCCAAAGGCACTGGAGTCGGTGGAAAGTTTCATAGGGGAAGCTCCCCAGCTGGTATAAATTGTCATGATGCCGCTGACTTCAATGGAACTATGACTGTTTATACCAGCTGAGGATACTGGGTGTTGGATCAGGCCCATTAAGACAATATACACAACATATTTGGATTGTAAGCCTTTGAATTACTTAACTCCAAGGCCCTCAATCCAAATATTTTTAAACAGAATTAATTATTGTGTAACTACTTACATAGGTAAGGGTTTGTGGAACTGGGCCTGTTAGCTCTTTGATGCAGAGAAGTGTATTCACTTTCACACATGATTCATTTTGCACGAGTTTCCTAGTTAATGTGCATCAATATTTGTAGGATTAGAATACTTACAAACACCAGTGTACATGAGTAATTCTACTCATGTGAATAGTTTCACTGAACTCATTGGGACTACCTATTTGAGTATAGCTACTCATATATGTAAAAGTCTGTAGGATCAGGGCCTGTTTATAAAGCACCAAATTTAGGATGTGTATAAATGTTGAATAAAAACAATAATTCTAATAGTGATTAAAGCATAGGATTGAGAGTTAGCATTTGAATTCTGTTTCTGACTTGCTGTATAATTTTGTCGAGTCACTCAGGCCCTCATCCTGCAAACATTCTCACAGAGGCTGAGCTTCACACACATAAACTGTCCAGTTGAATACGGGACAATTCATGTGCATAAAAGCAGGGTCTGGGCCTTAATCTGTCTCTGTGATCAGGATAATTATACTACTCTGCTCCATAGGGGTATTGTGATAATTATTTTTTTAAAAGAATTATGGATCAATTATTCAATACATATGCATCCAGAAAGTATCTATTCACAAGAGAATGAAAACAAATGACAAAATCATAGCCCAAATATTCAATGTGGATATTACCAAAAGAGGTTTTTTTAACTCTCATTCTCCTGACCTAACAACAAAAAGGGGAAAAGAGAGGGTGCTCTAAATAGATATTTTTCAGTTCCCCGTCTCCATAACTGTGACAAAACTTCCTTTGACTCACCCTTTGTCTGTTTAAATAGTACACTCTTCAGGGCAAGAACTGCCTCTTGCTGTGTGTGTGCAGCACCGAGCACAATGGGACCCTGATCTCAGTTGGGGCCTCTAGGGGCTACTATAATACCAATAAATTATACTCCAATAGATCTTTACAATACTTTTTGGCAGTGGAATAACATCTTCTAGACAATGACAGTGCCTTAATAATTAGCGCAAAACATTTTCAGAGAGAGTTTGAACAAAAAAAACCAAACAAACAAAAGACAAAACTGGAACCTCTAAAGAGGGAGATTTCCCTTCACTCTCTAATGGAACGACAATGATTGCTTGCTTATAGAGACCAGCAGCTTTTAGGGTTGCAGGGAATGGCCTGGGTGCCTAGTATAACCAGAGCAGGACAGAGCTAGGTCGAAGAGAGACGATGGTATTATGTGCTAGCCTGCTCTCAGGGGTACTGCCCCTGGGTGCTGGAACTAGGGGTGCTGCCACACCCCCTGGCTTGAAGTGGTTTCCATCATATCCAGGGTTTACAGTTTGGTTCAACGGCTCTCAGAACCCCCACTATACAAATTGTTCCTGCACCCCTGTACTTCCCATCCTTTTACTGCCAGACCATGCAGGGCAACGACAAGGAACAGCTACCCCAGGGTCCCCAGACAGGCCCAGTCTACTTTCCTCCCAGCACCTGCAGGCAGAGACCTGAGTGCCGCTCAGGACTGGCCTCCAGCAGGGGGAGCTGGGGGGGAGGAACCTCACCGTGCAGTTCCCTCCTCCTGCGACTCTGCCAGGAAACCAGCCGCTTCCTCTGCCCCCTCCCTCTTGCTTTAGCACATTGACAAGGGAAAGGAAAGGAGGGGGCCGCCTTTGCACTCCTCCCCCTCTTTCCCACCCATTCCAGCCTCTCCCACCTTCCCCACCTGCGGGCCTCTTCCATCACTGCCTCCCGCCCCTGCGCCATCCCCACCTGCCGCCGTCCTCGCCCCTTACCCAGGCTGCGGCATCCCAGCCCGCTCCCCCGCCCGCTGCAGGCTGCCGAGCGCCTTGGGCGGCGCACTTGCTCTCATTGGCTTCTCGCCCTGCCCTTCAGAGGGTGGAGCCGCACCAGCGCGGCGGAGAGAGGGGCCGGCTGGGTTGCTCTGGGCAGAGCTGCACGGGGTGGGGAGAGGCACGGGAAGGCCGGAGAGGAGGACGCTGGAGAAGGAGCAGCAGCAGCGGCGGCGGCTGGGGTGGGATGTGAAGGCTGCGCTTCTCGTGCTTTTTCCCCACGTATTTTATGCCGTAGCGTTTCTGTTCCGGGTTCCGTCCCCAGGGACTCCCTCCGGCGCCGCCCAGGGACCTCGCTCGCTCCCTCCATCCCCCAGCCGGGCAGGGGAGCCGCGCAGCCGGCCGGCAGCTCGCTCCCTCCCCTCCCAGCACCATGGCGGACCAGCCGGCGGATAAGAAGTTCTTCGAGAATCTCTCGGGCGCAGGGAAAGCCATCGGGGTGCTGACCAGCGGCGGGGATGCGCAAGGTGATGCAGCTGTGGGGCAGCGGGGGAGGGAGGGGACTATGGGATGGCTGTTGGATGTATTGGGCAGCATGGATATGTGTGTGTGGGGGGGGGGGAGTGCATGTCATACGGGTACATTTTGGGGGGAAGGTAGGGGGCAATACGGATGAGGGGTGCAGCGGGCAGGGGTAGTTTGGAGACGGGCAGGATGCTCATGTGGGCATGGGCGGGAGGTGCATGGACACTGGGGGGCAGTGGGTATCTAGTGGCTGGGCAGGCAGCATGCACACTAGGGCAGGAGCAGGAACACGTTGGGTCGGGGCACGGCGGGCATTGAGGTAGGGGGCAGATGGGGGCACTGGACATGGGCTAAAGGGGGCTGGTTTGCTGGCAGGGAGGGCCGGCGGAGAGTGCCTGTTTCCCTGCAGTTCCACTGATCTTGGACTGATTTGAGATCAACGTTAAAAAAAATTCTTCCTTTTGCCTCACCCCCGTGTCTGGGCTGCAAACGTGCCTAGATAGGCAGCTCGGCAACAAGCAGCCTCCATTCATCCTCCCTCCCTTCCTCATCACATTTTCAAACGTGTGACTTCTTCTGAGCCTGCCTTCTGGAGGGCAGGGAACCGAAAGCTCCAGTAACGTTATCCCCAGACGTCTTCCCCTTTCAGGGGATGGCAGGGAGCGGGGAGGATGGAGAAAGGGCTAGTTAGTGCCCCAAATGTGAGGGGGGTGGGGAAAGTGGTGGTAGGAGACTTGCTGCACTGCACATGGGAGCAGGGGAGCTGTCTGCCGCTGGGGCAGTGCCAGCCCTCACCCCATCCGCCTTTCACTTCGTTCTTTGGCACGACTCACGAGGAGTAGTTTCGCATTCGTGACAACGGTTTAGGTAGCTCACACCGGCGCAAGATTAATAAATTGCAGACCTCCTTAGCCCCCTTCGATCGCTAAACCTACACGGAATCCTTCCAAAGCAAGAGTAGCAGGGGTTTAATGTTGGGGCTTAGAGACCAAGGACCTACAGAAATTGAATCAAAGGGCGACCAGGGAACAGGAGAATTGATTGAAATTTACTAACCTGGTCATGAGAGATCCCTTCTCAGGCCCCCTCCCCCTTGTCCCCGAATTAAGTTGCGTCTGTTATTAACAATTCTATCTTGGGTTGCTCAAGGCGCAGATTTTAGATGGGTAAGCGGGGCAGTATTAAACAACAAAGGCTCTCGATGCCCTTAGACAGAAGGAGAATTATCTTGTTAATGTGCAACGCTGCCATCATTCCCCGTAGCCTCCTCCTCGGCGGTGACATTAGTTTTCCCGCAGCTCCGGGAGTGCGTTGGGAAGAAGTTTAATCCAGTAGCTGCCAGTTTCGCTGCAGCTCGGGAGTATGTCAGCAGCGTGGGGCGCGAGGCAGGGGACAATCGGTGTTGTCCTTTGCATTGGGGATGGGGACCGGGCCTCCCCGCCAGTGTTTCACGTGCGTGGGGGTGAAGAGAGAAGTATGGTTCCTGCAAATGCGCTTGTGGGTGGAGGGACTTGTGAGAAGAGAGACCCCTCTGGGTGCGTAAGGGTTTGGAGGAGCGGGGACTAGTTTCCCCCCACTTCCCTCAATGAATGTGTAAGGAGAAAGCCTCACTCCCCTTCCCCTTGATAGGTGTATGTTTGGGGTGCGGGGGACCTGTCCTGTCTCCCCCTCCAGTCTCTGCCCCCCTCCTTTCCCTAGTGCGCACGAGAATGCTAGTTTGCATGGACCAGTCTCTCCTCGCTCAGTCCCCGCCTCCAGTGTGTACGTGATCCGCTGCCAGGCGTTGCGGATTCATCTGTGCGTCATGTCTGCTGAAGAAGCATCCATCCTCCCTCCCCCTGGAGTAACGGGGTGCCCTGGGGCTTTACCTGGGATTAGGTAACCTCCTCCCGAATATGGGGGCAGAAGGGATCTGCCACCGCAGAGGACGAGGCAAGCAAGCTGCTTCCTTTGACAATCAGCGGCTGGCTTGGCTCCTCTTGCAGTCGCCCGCCCCATGACGGTGTTACCAGTTGTGCTGAAATCATTCCAGGAGAGCTCGGGATCCGGGCACCTGAGCCCTTACATCGCCATTTTCCTTTGAAGCAGTGACAGTGTATTGCCCGGAGCAGCATAGCAGCAAGTCCAGGCTGAGCCCTGGCACTCGCTTCCGGATGGCTGCGCATTACATAACGCTGGAGCAGCGGCTCTATCTCCTTTTGTTTAAAAAAAGTATTACATCGCTGTTGCCCCCGGGCGCTATAGTGCAACATTTAAACATCGTCCCAAAGTAAATCGATCGGCCCTAGATTTGATTATCTGCAAAGTGTAGCAACAAAAAAAAAAAAAAAAAAAAAAGGGGGGGGGGGAGCGTTTGGGGAGCGCTGCCCAAGCGCCGTGACTGTTTTGCAAAGACTATGAGCAGAGTACACTGGATGTCGTCCAGGATGTTTTGTAGGCAACATCGTTTCATTTCTTTCATGAGAAGAGAGACTAAACCCAACCTTAGGGCTCGAGTGTCTCTGTCTGAGTGACATCAAGGAGTCATTTACATAACTGGGTTGGGATTTGGGAACAGTAAGAAGACTGAAGTATGACCTCCATACTGCATCACATCCTGGCAGGGGAACAGAATACGGAGGACTCTGAGTCATGACCTTTCAAGGTCATTTGTACTGCATGGGGCTAGAGTAATTTAGAGAGAATATTGAGGTCTGTAGGTGAGAGAGTTTATATAGAAAAAAGCAGATTAGCAGTTTTGGAAGAACTATGTTGTACAAAGTTTAAATTGGGAGGGTTTTCTATTCTTTAACTGATTTTCCATCCCCCATTTGCTTTAACTTCTTGAATATTTACAACAGAAATCTGTTTCTGCAGGAAACAGGAATAGATATCATTACAGCAACACCTGTTAGTGCTGCACTATATGATGGCTTCTAAGCTTTTCCCCACTGTTAACCTGTATTTTCACTGAAGCAGCAGGCACATGCCTACACTGTTCCAGGCAGATGCTTGACATATAAAATCTCAGCCCAAGAGTTTACTACTTGGGGTGGTTTTTCTACTTTTTAATCATTTAAAAGTGGCCTTTTTTAAAATGAAAAATTACATGTCTTTTCTACTTAAAGTGGATATTACTGCTCAAAATGTGACATCTTCAAATTTACAGTTGTTAATCTCCTTAAGGTTTTTTTAATGTGTATATAGTATTGTGGATCCAAGAGGTTTAAATCTGTATTAATACACATTCACAGCACATACTATAGCAGCTCCCTTGAAACAATCAGGAGTTAATCACTGTATTTACAGTGTACACGTACTTTCCACCATTTTGTGTGGTGGATTTAAGCAGTGTATTGGGGATTTAGTGTAAGTGAAAGTGTTACAAATAATTTGTGCTTGTAAAGTGTAGTCTATACTTGCTGTGTCAGCACTACAATTTTGGCCACCCAGCTGTTAAATGGAGAAACAAATCCAGTATCTGGTATTCTGTCTCTTGATGTATATTGTGACTGAACATTGACAGCTGATTCTCAAGGATCTATCAGCATGATGTGCCAGAGTCTGGACTGCATCCAAGTGCGGTTGGTGCAGTTTTGGAGGAAGGGACATGAGAAGGGGGTCTTTAAGCAGCTGTTATGCCCTCAGATCATGGGTTGGTCCTTAGCACAATGTAGAACAGCCTCAGGGCTACTTTATGTCAGCTGTCAATGACCTCCAAGGCCATTCTGGCAGTCACAGATGACTGAGGGATGAAGAGTGTCCCCTAGGCAAATTGCCGATGTTGGAACCATGATGAGGGTGGTAGAGGAGCAGCAATTACAGTGGCCCAGGATCCCTTATATAGAGGGAATGCTGTACCGTCTGGGGCTGACAGATTGGTGGGCCAATGTAAAGTGGCCAGGGAATGGCTGAGAATCTGGACGGGTGTTCTTAACCACAAAACAGAATGTTCAGGTAACTTCAAGGCTTGAATGCTGTGGAAGATAATGTGAGTGAGGGGCCTGAGATTGTGAATTGCATGTGTAGGTGCATTGGACTGTTGGTCCTGCTGTGTTGGGCCTGGACGTGTTAATGCTGACACTGGTGGGTGAATTTATATACCAGCCATTGGCTCCTGAGGTGTGGATCTTCTTTCAATAGAATGTCATCCTCCCCTTATTCTCTGTCACACACAGGAAGTGAGTTGTTCTATGTATTTTAGAACATAAATTTATGGAACCCTCATAATGAGCAAAATTCTAAATGACAGTCGTACAAACTTATTTACTTACCTCAGCTCTTCCTCACCCCATCCCTTCATTTGCTTGTTACTCCTACTCTTTGGTTTTGAGCTCTTCAAGTTAAGAGCTATGTCGTGTTTTTTTATTTGCATGGCAAAACACTTTTGGGCACTAATGAAATAGTCATAGCCTTCTGGGTTACAGAGCCCAGAGCGCAGATCTTGGCTCTGTAGTAGGCAGACCTGTGCAGTAGTTTCATCACCTACTGGTTTAGAGTCTTATATTGTCCCAGTCCATTACATGTCCCCCCCACAAAGAAAAAAAACCCCTTTTTGTCCCCAAAATTGTAGAATTTATATGTATATTGCATAATGGTTGCTATGTGTGTTATGTATATACATTATTTGAAGACAGCTCCATGGATTTGTTTTAAATTTTGTAAATAAAATTTGAAGAATAATTTATTTGCTAAAAAAGTTGACATGTCATGTTTCAACATACATTTTACAGATGGGAAATGAACATTCTATAGTTAATGGCAATCTGTATAGACTTGTTCAGTATTCACCGTATCTGGTGTTTTGGAGACGTTACTTCTAAAATTAAAAAAGTGACTTGTGTCACAAATTAATTCCTAAGTGATTGGTACTAATTTTTTTTTTTTTTTTTTTTTTTTTTGGGGAAGAGGCAGAGAAGGCATTTTGAATGGAAACAAGCCTAAAATGCCCAGGATGCTATTCTGTGTGTATGTATAAGTATATATGTGTTTAGAGAACTGCATATGTTTAGAGAACTAATTATGTGTATATATATATAATTAGTTCTCTAAACATATGCAGTATAGAAGACATGCTAGCATATGCATTTATACAATAGAAGTATCTTGTTGGAGAGGGTTCAGGGAAGAGCCATGAGAACGATTAAAGGATTAAAAAAACTGCTTTATAGTGAAAGACTCGAGCTCAGTCTATTTAGTTTAAGAAAGAGACAGTTATGGGGTGACTTTATTTCAATCTATAAGTACCCGAATAGGGAACAAATATTTAAGAATTGGCTCTTCAGTCTAGCAGAGAAAAGTATAACAACCTTCAATGGCTGGAAGTTGAAGCTGGACAAATTCAGATTGGAAATAATGTGTATATTTTTAACAGTGAGAGTAATTAACCACTGGAACAACTTATCAAGGGTCATTGTGGATTCTTCATCACTGATGATTTTTTAAATCAGGATTGGATGTTTTTCTAAAAGATCTGCTCTAGGAATTATTTTGAGGAAGTTCTATGGCCTGTGTTATGTAGAAGGTTGGACTTGAAGATTGCAAAGGTCCTTGGAATCTATGGATGTATAAATAATTTGGTAATAATTCTGTGTTATAGCAGTGCTTTTGTGTTTAGGAAATGATCTTTCTAAATATTTCCCTTCTGCAGTTTGGCAGGTATTCAGAAATGTTATAAAGTTATATTACTATACTATGTGATTATTAATGTAATTTGTTGTATACTTGAAAATAAAGTGTAAAGCAAAAATAAACACAAATAAAGCTAGTGTCATGGTGGTTATTCTTTACACTGTTTTTTGGCTTTCTCATAAGTTTTTCTCTTTGTTTTCTGATTATCATCTCTCTCTTGACCAACCTTTTTTTCCCTTATTTCTTCATTTTGATGTATTCTTTTCATTCTTCATTTGCATTTTCAATTGCAGTCTGTTCCTTGTCCGTTATTCAGGTTTTTCTGTCTGCTTAGCTTAATGTCTATTCTTCCTCCTCAGTGTGTGTATTAATTTCTCCCTTTCTTAGGGTATGTCTACACAAGAGAGCTTACAGCGGCACAGCTGTGCCACTGTAAGATCTCTCATGTAGCTGCTCTCCAGTTGGCATAATTAAACCACCCCCAATGAGCGGCAGTAACTATATAGGCGGAAGAAGCTCTCCCACCGACATAGCACTGTACACACTACTACTTATGCTGGTGGAGGAACATTCACACCCCTGAGCAACATACGTTTTGCTGACATAAGTGGTAGTATAGACATGTCCTCAGCTGTAGTGTATTACATTGTATTAAAAACTAAGGACTGGATTCAGGCAAGCATTCTGATTCAGGGCAGCACTTAAGCCACTTAAGACCCACTGAAGTCAATGGCACTTGTTTAAAGTTAAGCAAGTGCTGAAGTTCTTTCTTGAGTCGGGGACACAGTACAGATTTTTTTGCATATTTTAAGTTTCTCTTTCTTTTAAATTGTTCAATGATAAAGGGTCTGCCAGAGTTAAGTATGAGATGATGTTTTAACCTACTTCATGCTGCTGTGCTGTAACAGCTCATGTGGTATGTGGGCACAATGGAACAGTGTGTAGACACAAAGGATGAATATCTCTTAATTCTGTATTTTCAGCTTTTGGCAAGTTAAGAACTTCTGTAATATTATAGAGTGGTAGCCGTGTTAGTCTATATCAGCAAAAACAATGAGGAGTACTTGTGGCACCTTAGAGACTAACAAATTTATTTGGGCATAAGCTTTCGTGGGCTAAAACTCACTTCATCAGATGCATGGAGTGGAAAATACAGTAGGAAGATATATATAACAGTACATGAAAAGATGGGAGTTGCCTTACCAAGTGCTAACGAGACAATTCAGTTAAAGTGGGCTATTATCAACAGGATGAAAAATCACTTTTGTAGTGGTAATCAGGGTGGCTCATTTCAAACAGTTGACAAGAAGGCATGAGTAACAGTAGGGGGAAATTAGCATGGGGAAATTAGTTTTTATAGTGACCGTCTCTAATGTGCCACAAGTACTCCTTGTTGTTTTTGTAATATTCTGTGTAACCTTGGTGTGAGAATTGTTCTTGTTTTGCAAACATAATTGAACAGACAATATCCAGATATAGGATACTAGCTTCTCCTTGATGCATTTGTTTCAGCCATCATCTAATGCCCTCCAGCCAGGTTATTCAATCTTCAGTTGGGCCAAAAAGTGCCAAATAAATCTTAGCACCTATCAAAGGTCTGATGAAAAAGAAAATGGTAATTCAGAAGGATTTTAGATTATGTTGCCATATTTTAAATGGCTATTTTAGCCACAGTTTAGTCTCTAAACCACTGTTCAAATCCTCTGTGTGTATCAATTCTGTGCTGAGTAATGAGGACCAAGTCTCATGACTACTGAGTACATCCATTTTCCAGTAGTAATATAATTACATTTCATAGCCACTCTAATGGAAATGCTGGTTGTAAGAAGCCAAAGATAATGAAATAAAACATAGTTTACCAGTGTTTTATTAGTCAAGTTGTGCTTTAGAAGAGACCTCATGCTCTCCTCTGTAGATACCTTTATATATTTGAATGCACTCTGGTCAAAATATTCAGATGTAAGTACCCAATGGTAGGTATTTAAAGCCAAATTTAGGTTTGTTGTGACATTACTAGATTATTCAGTACTGAACTGCAACAGATTCTTCAGTGTGAGTTCTGAGTACTCAGCACTTCTGAAAATTGGCTAGATGCGTGCCTTTAAGCACCCAAGTCTGAAAATATTGCTGTCTGTGCATAGAGGCAAACAGGTTCCAAGGCCTGAAGGGACCATTGTGATCATCTAGTCTGACCTGTATAACACGGGCCGCAGAACTTGTCCAAAATAATTCCTAGAGCAGATCTGTTAGAAAAAACATTCAGTCTTGTTTTAAAAATTGTGAGCGATGGAGTGCAAAATAGTCACACAGTGTCAAGCTGTGGTAACACGTGTATATTAAATAGCCAAGTTATAAACTTTCCGTGAGGGTATACAGAATGGCCTGAGGCAAGGGTTCTCTTCTTTTCCAGACTGACAACCCATGTTGCAATAGACACAAGTTTTGGGATCCGTCCACCTCCTATTTAGGCTACATATACAGTATGAGCTAAAGATGTGACTCACATGACCTGTCATCGAGCTATTGGGAGTATAAATAGCAGCGTAACTGCTGTAGCATGAGTAGCAGTAGTAGAGGCATGGTTTAGCTGTGCCACATACAACTTGCCTGAAGCTTATGGGTCTGTACTTGGCATGGCTCAACCATGCCTCCACTGCTGCTACCCATGCTACTATGGCTACACTCTATTCAATGTGAGCTAGCGTGAGTATGTGTACAAGAATAGGAGAATCACAGCCCTACCTCATAGTGTAGGCGTAGCTTTAGACAGAAGGGAGTGAGTAATTGTAGCCTCTTGAAACCTGGTTACAACCGCCATGTTGGGAATCTCTAGCCTAAGTGTTACTCACATATCAGCCTTTTGAGCCACTTCCTCCGACATGGCTTTCATACTTTGAGACTTACGTACAGTAATTGTATCAATAGGAAAACACACATGAGTTTGGGGTCATCTTCCTAAAATGTTGTGTAGAAGTAATTTAAGTGATTAGATGGATACACATCTATTCAAGAAAACCGTATGCATAGAGTACTCTGTGGGACAATTGCACTGTAAATTTTCTGAGGCACTGAACTGGAACTATTACTTTACAAATAATGATCAATCTAAGTGCTTGGTAAAAGTTCTGAAATTCTCACTGGTGACTGGAAAACCAGGTTGTGTGAATGCCTTATTGTTTATATTAACCAAAGCTGATATTCCTGGACTAGAAACCTTCCCATCTTTATCAAATAGACATGGAAAATGTAAATGTGTGGAAACAACCCTGGATTTTCATGTACATTTTTAGCTTTGCATAGGCATCCTGTTTCAAAAGTAAAATTCTCAATAAACTGAAAGCACCAGTAAGTTCTTAAAATGGAAACAGAAAAGAGAAGTTGGTTTAAAATTAATAAGTATGGAACCAGCAGAATAATGCTGCTTAAACTGAGCAGGAAATTAATAATTTAACATTAGGAAAAGTTTAGTACTAAAGCAAATGATATTTTCTGAGCCTTTTAGTCATGTAACTTTTTTAGTGAATTTGTTACCTGTCTTCTGAAACGGTACTTCTATTGTAACTTTGATTTTTTTGGTGGAGTTGAGTTCCTCAACATTAGTGAAACCGCTCAAAATGAATACATGTAAAATCATATAAACAGATAAGAAAAAAATATGTTTGAACTGAAAAAAAAAAAAAGTAAGTTACACAGCAAATAGGGCTAAATCACACATGTAAGAAACCATACAGTAACTAAAATGTACTGCATCAGTAGAGACCCTCTACTTATTAAAAAGATGAGCAAAATATTGTGTTCAAAAACATTTTCCTTTCCCTCACACTTTCAATGAAGAAACAGTTATAAAGGTTAATAGTCCAAGGGAAAAAAAATCCTATGTAATATGAGGATACCTGATTCAATGGGATTTAGGAGCCTCTTAGCAAATCATTGGGTATGAGACGGCTATAGCTGCCAAATCTAAAGGGTCAGAGAAATCAGTATTTTAGGCTTAATTTATTTTTTATTGATTTATAAGTTGCCTTTCACCAAAGCTATTAGGTGCTTACTTGCATCGAGCAGCCAGCAATGGGTACTAATAATGAATCACTGCTGCCATCTCCTGAAATGTTAACATATACACTGGCACCAAGTCAGAAAGTTGAAAAAAAACAAACAATTCAGACAAAGGTTAAACAAGTTTCTAATAACATATCCTAACAATGACCACTCTTGGATTCTGTTCGATCACCAACAATGAGGGAATCATAGAATCATAGAATATCAGGGTTGGAAGGGACCTCAGGAGGTCATCTAGTCCAAACCCCTGCTCAAAGCAGGACCAATTCCCAACTAAATCATCCCAGCCAGGGCTTTGGCAAGCCTGACCTTAAAAACCTCTAAGGAAGGAGATTCCACCACCTCCCTAGATAACCCATTCCAGTGCTTCACCACCCTCCTAGTGAAAAAGTTTTCCCTAATATCCAACCTAAACCTCCCCCACTGCAACTTGAGACCATTACTCCTTGTTCTGTCATCTGGTACCACTGAGAACAGTCTAGATCCATCCTCTTTGGAACCCCCTTTCAGGTAGTCGAAAGCAGCTATCAAATCCCCCCTCATTCTTCTCTTCTGCAGACTAAACAATCCCAGTTCCCTCAGCCTCTCCTCATAAGTCATGTGGTCCAGCCCCCTAATCATTTTTGTTGCCCTCCACTGGAAAGAAGATGAGAAGTCACCTTACCATTATTATTTGTATTCCAATAATGACTAGAGGCCCCAGTCATGGATCATGCCACTATTGAGCTAGGTGTTGTACAAAGACAGAACAAAAAGATGGTCCCTCCTCCAAAGAGTTGACAATCAAAGTCATTGGCAGGTTCAGCCCTAGATAGCTGATAAGAAAGTGCTTCCCTCCCTGGCCTTAAATGATGTGATGCAGTTAATGTGTCCATGACATTTCAGGGTTTTAAAGATTATCACCAGCACCTTGAATTGATCCCAGGAATGGGACAGAGAAACAGTACAAAGACCTGAACACGAGTGTTGTGTTCACTGGTCTGCTCTGGTTGAGCAGAAGACAGTTATATTTTGCTCTAGCTGAAGCTTCAAGGTGGTCTTAGAGGTTAGGCCTAAGTATGGGTTATTACCATAGTGTGGTCTGGAGGTGCAAAGGTGTTACTGGCAGGGAAGAATTCTGCATTAGAAGGGAGTGATCAGACTCCTCACAAGCCACAGATGATTAAAATAAATATGTGCTGCAGCTGTAATCTGAAAAACCAGGATCAGTGACGGATCCATTAGGATCTTAATTTAGAAAACATTGACAAAATGCAGACATGCGTCATCAGCAGATGATGCAGCTAATGCCTTTGCCCAGTCCATTAAATGCTTCTTCATGCCCACAAGAATCTCTTCTGTTTTAGCTGGTGCAAGTCACATCCATTCTGAATCTCAGCCTGTCCATTTTCCTTCCAGTCAATCACACATTTGGGCTAATGAGACTGTTAGTCAATGGAAGACAGACACAGAACTTTGTGTTGGTCAGTATTTATTATATCCGCAAAACATCTTGCAGTCACCTCATACATGTTGAACAGGAAAGGTGATAAGGTGGAATCCTGAAGGATGCAGCAGGTGAGAGCTTTCCAGAAGGATGAAAGTGGGGAAGGAGAAAACTCAATGAATGGCCATTCTGAACATGACAGTAAGACCCTATAGACAAATCAATGGTACCAAAAGCAGCCGATAGTTCTAAAAAAAAGCATGGCCTTTACCCTGCTCATCACTATAGGGATGTAATTAACCATCAGTATCTATAGAGACTTGGTTTAGAGAAACAGTATTCTGCATAAAAATATTAGTATGCTAAGCAACACTTGCATCTCTTCTTGCTCTTGGGTTGGCAGAGACCACAAATGCCATAGAGAACACGGACAGATTTTGGAGGTGAAGAGTGCCCTGTGCCACACTCTACAGCGATTACTGCACCCTCCCTGGCCTTAGTCGATACTTGAAAGGCCAGATCTTCAGCCAGTGGAAATTGATGTAGCTGCATTGGCTTAAAAAAACCTGACTCAAAGTGTGTGTGGTTTCTGGAAGGAGAATTGCCTCTTTGAATGGATATTTGCTACTACCTTGCTCTCCCTAGCTGACGGACTTGTTTTCCTCACTGGGTATGTCTACACTTGGAGCTGGGGGTGCGATTCCCAGCCCATGTAGTCATACTTGCACTGGCTTTCATCAAACTGGCATGCTAAAAATAGTAGTATAGCTTCTCCCACCGACATAGCTACTGCCGTTCGCTGCGGGCGGTTTAATATCAACAGGGGAGCACTCTCCCATCAACATAGAGTGGCTACACTAGAGATCTTATAGCAGCACAACTGCATTGGTACAGGTCTCTGGTGTAGACATAGCCTTAATGTTCAGTTCTTGCACAATGAAAGACTTCCGTTTAATAACAATGACTTTATTTGTCTTGTGTTCCTAAGTAATAGGCACTTGAGGTAACCTCAGGGTCACTGAGACCTTCACACTAATCAATTTCAGCATTCACAAAGAGGTTAGTTCAGTGGGACTTCAAATACTTCCCTGGAAGTGATAGTATCTAGGCTCCCTGAGGACAGGCCATATGCATGACTTTGTTTGTGGGTATGGAGATTCAGTTCAACTCTCTTGTATGGTTTAATCACCTTATGTGTTTCAAATCAGGGATTATTTTGCACCTATGTCATCAGCAGAGCTGATCTATTTCTTCGCTATTTCCAGTAACTAATGAATCCTATTGATCTGGGGGACTGTAGATACTATACTATATTTTATGCTGTGGCATATCTAGAAGTCCAACGAGAGTGCTGATCAGCTGTTAGAGAAGTCTCTTAGCTTCCTTGCCCCTCTCTTGTAGCTCTGTATTTGTTTCTTGTGCCTGGAGTCTGTTGGTAATTCTCCATGTCTTTTATCAATAGTAATATTCCCCATGGTAGATGGAGAGAGCCATTACAATAGACACCACATAATTTTTGACTCTTTGGATTGACACCCATTGCGTTTGCTATAAAATGGTTCTGTGGAACATATTTGCTGCTTAATAAATTGAAGTATTAACACTGATACAAACAAGTATGACATCATTCAGCCAAGTGTTTCAATTTGTCAAGCTTCTATGAAAAGAGTACTAAGGGCTCCATTGTGAGCTGCAGGACATGCCCGCACAGGGTAGTAAGGTACCATAAGGCACTCCCTTACCTATGCTATCCACATCACAGATGTGTACTCAAGGGGAGAGCAGCTGGCACTGGCTTGCTACCCTCCCCCCCCCCCGTCTCTCTCATGTGGCTGCATTGTCAGTATGTACATTTCTGTTATAGTAAAAGCTTTTTTTTTCTGTTTAGAAACAAATTATAGCTTCCAATTAATTCCTTCGTTGTTGTTGTTGTTGTTGTTGGATTTTGTTTTTGACAAAGGTATTTCAAGTTAATATTAGAAAATTGAGATGATCTTGCATAATTTTGTAATAAATGAATTCACTTTCTCTTCCCAGGTATGAATGCTGCAGTACGTGCGGTAGTGCGTATGGGAATCTACGTAGAAGCTAAAGTGTATTTTATCTATGAGGTTAGTTTTCCTGTTGTATTCATTCTGTATTTGATTTTTGAATGCGTTTGGACCTTGTTCTTGTGGAAATTTCACATGGACTTTAATGGTGTAAGTCTCAAAATATTACACATTGTGTTCCTTTTGGTCACACCAAAAGCCTTTTTTACCCATGAAAGGTAATTTACCTGGTAATGACCAAGAGATGATATTCTAATTAAAACAGAAGTTTGATTTCTGGTTCCAGACCTTTTCTCCATACAACAGCAAGGGGTTGGGAATATTGAGAAGACTTAGCTGTGGTAGTTGATGGGATCAGGCCTTGCATTACGCAGCAATGACCTGTCTATCTATACGTGAATACCTTCTGTGAGGTATTCATCTAGCCCTCCCCTACCCTCCCTTACTATAGTATGAACACCTTACAACTTTTGAGGTATTTATTCTGACAACACCCCTGTGAGGCAGGAAAGTAGTATTATTCCCAGTTTACAGATGGGGAACTGAGGCACAGAAAGATTACATGACAAGAGTAGTCTGCAGCTGGTTCTATAGCCACTGGACAATTTTTCCCATTCTACAAACTAAGGGGAGTAGTTGACAGGCTGGCTACAAGATGAAGTCCTCTCCACTTCTTTACAAACATCAGAACTATTGTGTCTGTGATTGATGTATATGTATGTGAAGTTATATTCAAACTGCACGGGATATGGAAATTTGAAAGACATATACATGTACATCAAAAGGAGAAAACTATTTATGTAAATGTTACAGGGAAAATGTCCATATTGTACTTCAATTTAATAAAGAGATATATTTTACCTTTAAAGTATGTGAATATTGGAATACCATAAACATTTTAAACAAACAAGTGGCCCATTTGTATTGTATGTTGGAATTATATCAGTTCTCCTTTAGAAGCCTTTAGTTTTTAAAAGTAAAGCAATCATGGGATAACATGGAAGGTCCTTTCATGGATCAGTAACTGGTTAAAAGACAGAAAACAAAGGGTAGGAAAAAATGGTCAGTTTTCAGAATGGAGGGAGGTAAACAGTTGTGTGGCCCAGAGATCTATACTGGGATCAGTGTTGTTTAACTTATTCATAAATGATCTGGAAAACGGGGTAAACAGTGAGGTAGCAAAATTTGCAGATGTACAAAATTATTTAAGATAGTTAAGTCCAAAGCAGACTATGAAGAGTTACAGACTCACAGAACTGGGTGACTGGGCAACAAAATAGCAGATGAAATTCAGTGTTGATAAATGCAAAGTAATGCACATTGGAAAACATAATCCTAAGTATATATACAAAATGATGGGGTTTAAATTAGGTGTTACCACTCAAGAAAGAGATCTAGGAGTCATTGTGGATAGTTCTCTGAAAACATCCACTGAATGTGCTGCAAGAGCTGAAAAAGCAAACAGAATGTTAGAAACTGTTAGGAAAGGGATAGATCAGTGGTTTTCAACCTTTTTTTCATTTGTGGACCCCTAAAAATTTTCAAATGGAGGTGTGGACCCCTTTGGAAATCTAGTGTCTGTATATATAGTTGAATTCTGTTCAGTCAGTTTTCAGTCTAAGTCTTCCACGGACCTCTTAGACATAGTCCATGAACCCCCTAGGGAGGTCAGGCCTTGAATCACAGGTTGAGAACCACTGGGATAGATAAAAAGACAGACAATATCATAATACTTCTATATAAATCCAGGGTTTGCCCATCCCTTGAATACTGCGTGCAGTTCTGGTCACTTCATCTCAAAAACAGATATATTAGAATTGGAAAAGGTACAGAGAAGGACAACAAAATGAATATGGGTATGGAACAGCTTCCATATGATGAGAGATTAAAAAAGACTGGGACTTTTCAGCTGGGAAAAGAGATGACTAAGAGGGGATATGATAGAGGTCTATAAAATGGTGACTGGTATGGAGAAAGTAAATAAGCATCTGTTATTTACTCCTTCACATAATACAAGAACCAGGGGTCACCCAATGAAATGAATAGATAGCAGATTTAAAACAAACAAAAGAAAGTACTTACTCACACAACACACAACCCGTGGAACTCGTTGGTAAGGGATGTTGTGAAGGCTCAAACTATAACAGGGTTCAAAAACAAACTAGATAAGTTCATGGAGATTAGGTCCATCAATGGCTATTAGCCAAGATGGTCAGGTATGCAATCCTATGCACTGGCTGTTCCAAGCCTCTGAGTACCAGAAGCTGGGAGTGGATGACAGGTAATGGATGACTCGATGATTGCCTTTTATGGTCATTCTCTCCAGAGCACCTGGCACTGGCCACTGTCAGAAGACAGGATACTGGGCTAGATGGATCATTGGTCTGACCTAGCATGGCTGTTCTTACGTTTTAGAAGTTTATAAGCCAAAATAAACATTTTATCTAGGCTAAAATGTGGGATGCAATTTTGCTAATTAAAGGTGATTTTAATATGTCATATAAACCAAATTTAATTATAGAAGTGCTAGAAAATACAGCGTTTGCTAGTTTGTATTTACCTAACACACCGTTTATATTTTTAAACTTGATTATTTATTCATTTTTGTCCATATCTGTTTATACTTAGAGTGCAGCCACTAGAGCTATAAAACACATTTGTAAAGGAAGCTTTTTGTTTGTTTTTGCTTTTGTTTTTTAACTTAAGCTATTCCTAATGCTGGACACGTTAAGCTGTAAAAGTTACTTGGCATAACAAGGCATTCACTGAAGTTTGTATAGTAACATAAGCAACATATACATTTATATGTGTTTCAGAATAATGTGTACATATGGTTAATCCAATAGTCTGTGGCAGTTTTAAAATGGACATGAGTTTGGGCTCGAAAGAAAAATAGTAACAGCTATTTGAAAAACAACCATCAAGCAAATTTTGTTATATTGGACACTTTAAAGTTTTGTTTTAAAATGCAGAAATTAATTCAACTATGTTATGAAATATGATGAAGGTTATTCTGAGGCTAAATATGGTAAAAGCTTTCCACAATTTTAGCTTGCAAGAAAGACAGCCAAAGAACTTCTTACCCTGCCCCCCCACCCCCAAATCTAACCCCTGGTCAGAAGGGATACAGATTGGCTGTGAGTTGAAAGGAAATTCCAGGAATTGGCAAGCTAATGAGCACACCAACTATTCAGAAGCTGGTTGTTGTGGCAGCACAGCACAAAAGATTTCTGGAGCACAGTGCTCTGCTTATTTGCATACCAATTCTCTTTTTGTAGTAGGAAAATATTAATTCTACCCTTCATTCCCTGCCCCTCCCATGGTTCGAAATTAATATGTCTGCAATCTGCATGGTTTGCTACCCCTATTGTATGACTTAATGGACGATTGGCAGTGAAGTACTGGACTGGGTCCTGCATCATGATGATAGGGGGAGCCGAGAGTGGACAGATGTGGGGTTGAAGCCTTAGGGACAGATCCCTGAGTGCAGCCAAAATACACAGAGTGCAAGTCAAGAAGCAGCATGCAAAGATGGCTTAAAGCTCCTGTGTTATTGTCCTGCCCTGGTGCGTCTGTGTACATGGACTATATGGCTGTTCTCTTTACCCTGTCGTAGAGCAGTGTGAAGGATTCTCTTATTCAAGCCAGGCTACAGTGGTCATAAGGGGTCCAAAATGCATCTGAGGATCAGTGTGATGTATGGATGTTGAGCTGCACACTCTTTTCCCTGCTGCAGGGAGTATAATAGTACGGGCCTGGCACATAAGACCCCCCATATCATGTCTGTGCCTCTGGAAGATCATCCTCACACTGGGAAGTAAAAAATTCACCCTCTTCCTGACTTTATGTACCCCAAAATTAATAAGATAAGTGTTCAGTTCAAGCCTTCTCAGTCTTGGCTGCTCCTGGGGTTCCTACCTCAGGACTGCTCACATTCATTCATTTCCCATGCCTTTCCAAGGCTAACCTGTTCTTAAATTTACCAGAAATGTAGAAATACTTCTTTATATGACATTCCGGGGTGCAATCCAGACCAGTGAGGGGTTATGTCACCCTTGCCCTGCAGCTTGGGGTGCCTCACAGTGCTTTGCTGCTGTAGCTCCCAACCTGGACTTCTCACAAACAGTATGCAGGTTACACTCTTTGAGTGTCTGTGTATAGCCACAGCCCTGGTCCAGCAACCCTGGCCCCAGCAGCTTGCCAGCAAACACCAGCTACTCTCGGTCTTCCAGCAGCCTTGGGTTCCACTTGCAGGTGACCCAAACACATGCCCAGTCCCAAATTTCCCCCCCAAAACGTGTATTCTGCACTGTCCAGCCCTCTTCTGGACAGTCCAGGTATATTAGGTCCATTGTCCATCTAAAGGGATCAATAAACAACAGTTTGCTACCCTAAATGGAGTTACCTACACTATTCAGTTTAAACTCAACACTGGATTAGTTTTGATTAATGAATAAAACAAGCTTATTTAACTTCAAGGAGATATGTTTTAAGTGAGTACAAGAATAAGGCATTAAAGTTAGAAATGGTTACAAGAGAAATAAAGATAAAACGCTTCCTAAACTTAACAAACAAGACTTGGTTCAAGGTGAAGTTCTTACCATATGCTTCCAGCAACAGAGCTGACCAAACTTCAGGTCAGGATCTCACCCCAAAGTCAAATGGGTGGGTTTCTTTTGCCTTCTTCCATGAAAGAATGAGAGATGGATAGGAAGAGATAACTTGGAGGGGTTTTGCCCCTTACTTTTATAGTTCAGTCACCCTTTGAAATGCATTTTCCTGAGGGCAACCCCTAATTAAAATTCATTCAAACAGTAAAGGAGGGTGGTGAAAGATTTTCCTCTGTTTGCTGAAATGCAGATTTTTCTTGTCTCCTGTCTTCCCCTCTTGCTGTCTGAGGACACTGTTTACAACTTATATGTAAATTGAGGTAACCGCTCATTCCTTTGTTTAAGACCTGCTTGACCCGTCCTGCCTAATCACGTGGGTTTGAACATGTGCTACTAACATTATTTAGGGGGAATTCATAACTTTACATATAATGTTGCTACACGCATTTCATTATGGTATTATTGACCAGCGAGTTATTAGTTTTCCAATGATACCTCACCAGGCATATTTTATACAAAATTTATTACAATGGTGTGTAGGGTGTGAATACAGGGATGCATTCTGTCATACTTTAGTGGACCACTTAATACACTCAAATGTGTAACTGCTGATATTCTGCAATTTTTAGCTTTCTTAATGCCTTCCAGGATAAGGCAAATTGGGGATAATCACAGATTAGTTACTACGGTTTGAAGACATGAATCTGTAGAAGTTGTGTGAGGTGAATATTGATGTACAATGTAGTTACTGTAGCAGAGAAGGGATTCCAACAGAGAGTAACATTCTATCTTGTTTACACTTGTGTAGGTCTGGAATACAGGAGCATATGATTCGTTGTGAGTAGGGGACATGCCTATGAGAGAGAAATAGCTTGTAGTTCAACCCTTTCAACATTACACTGTAGGGGTGGGCAAACTTTTTGGCCTGGGGGCCACATTGGGGTTGCAAAACTGTATTGAGGGCCGGGTAGGGAAGGCTGTGCCTCCCCAGACAGCCTGGCCCCCACCCCCTATCCGCCCCCTCCCACTTCCCGCCCCCATCAGAATCCCCGACCTATCCAACCCCCCCTTCTCCTTGTCCCCTGACCACCCCCTCCCGGGACCCCTGCCCCTAACTGCCCCCCCCGGGATTCCACCCCCTATCCAACCCCCCCTGCTCCCTGTCCCCTGGCTGCCCCGACCCCTATCCACCCCCCCCGCCCCCTGACAGGCCCCCCGGGATCCCACGCCCATCCAACCCCCCCCCACTCCCCGTCTCCTGATCCCTATCCACACCCCTGCCCCCTGACAGACCCCCGGGACTCCCATGCTTATCCACCCCCCCTGTTCCCCGGCCCCTGACTGTCCTCCCCTCCCTCCCCCCGAACCTCCGCCCCATCCAACCGCCCCCTGCTCCCTGTCCCCTGACGGACTCCCCGGGACCCCCCGCCCCTTATCCAGCCCCCCGGCCCTGGCCCCCTTAACATGCCGCTCAAAGCAGCATGTCTGGCAGCCGCGCCGCCTGGCCGGAGCTAGAGACGCTGTCGCTCTGCTCGGCAGGAGCGCACCGCTGCACCACCCAGAGTGCTGCCCACGCAGCCGCGTGGCTGCGGGGGAGGGGGAACAGCAGGGGAGGTGCCGGGGGCTAGCCTCCCTGGCCGGGAGCTCAAGGGCCGGACAGGATGGTCCCGCGGGCCGTAGTTTGCCCACTTCTGCTGTAGGCAGTCACTAGGGTGTTGATTTTTATTCTTCTTTGATTGTGTGTTGATTAATCATGCAGTCATTTTTCTTTCATGGGTGCATACAAATGCCTTAGAAGTATGCTGTTTGCAGTGTTGTTGTAACCATATTGATCCCAGAGAAAGACAAAGGGTGGGGGCAGCGGTTGGTCCAATAAAAAAATAATATTTTTTTATTGGACCAACTTCTTTGGGTGGAAGAGACAAGCTTCCAAGCTTCACAAAACTCTTCTTCTGGTCCGGAAAAGGTAACCAGAGTGTCACAACTAAATACAAGGTGGGACAGATTGTTAAACATACGGGGTTAATGAGTGTTGCAAGAAACCACTTAAAATGAAGCTGTCAATTAACATCGCTACAGTCATAGAACAAAGAAGGGCTAGTAGATTACAAATTGTTGTAATGAGCCATAAAACCAATGTCTCTGTTGAGACTGTGATCATTAGTGTCTAGCAGAGTTATGAATTTAAGTTATCTGGCTTGTAGTTTGAAGGTGTTGTGCAGGTTTCCTTTGAGGATCAGGATTGGTAGGTCAGCTTGTATTGTGAAAAATGTTTGTCTATGGGTGATAGGGTGTTTTTGTCTTTTATCATTTTTCTGGGTGAGTTCATTCGAGAGCAAATTGATTGTCTAGTTTCACCCATATAGCTGTTGTTGGGACATTTGATGCACTGGATGAGGTACACCACATGTCATGATAGACACGTGTAGGGGTATTGATCATTATAGCAAAGATATGTCAGCAAGTTTTCCATCTGTTTTTCTGGCAGTGTGTGGTACCGCTTTGAGTTGGTGTGTTCTGGCCACTGGGGAGCTTGCTTCTGATGATAAGCTTGGAGATGTTGGGGGGTCTTTGGAAGACTAGGAGAGGGGTTTGGGGAAAGATTTCTTCCAGGGTATGCTCCTCATCAAGTAAGGGTTATAATTGCTTGATGATACCCTGTGTGGATTCCAGTTTGAGTAGTGTGATCGGTGGTTTTTTGTTTGTTTGTTTGTTTTTGTATTGAATAGGGTGGATAAAAATCAATGATTTTAAAAAAATCAAAAAAATCTGATTTTTTAAAATTTAAATCAGATTTTTTTGATAAAATGCTTTTTGAGGAAAAAACCTATCTAAAGATAGTTTTAATTAAGATCCATTATAGCTCGAAGATATCTCATCATGGAATAGGGATTATAAATTCTAATTCTATAGTATGAGACTATAGTCATGTAATGTTTAAGAAAAGTTTTGTAAATGAGTTCCAATAGTTCATGGATTATAGGGACCCAATTTTATGGGGTTCCAGGGGCTTCTGTATAGATTATTTAGGTTAATCTTTCTGTCTGCCCAATGGGACTCAGTGCTCAGTCTAGAAGATAGCATCAGAGATGCTTAGTTTTGCAGTTCTCAAACTGTGGATTTGTGTCTCCAGAGATAACATGCTTGTTAACAGCAAAAATGTTTTTAAATGAATAAATAAGATATAGAGGTGAGAAATAACAGACCTCAATCCTATTGTCCCTCTGTAAATTTGTGTACATAGCGTCAATCCCTTACCTCTCTCTAAAAGTGCAAATTTTCAAAAAGTTCAATGAATAGAAGATTGGTGGGGGAGGAATAGATCTGGACAAGGAGAAGACGTCTGGAGATAAATGTGAGAAGGGAGGGACAGGCAGTAGAAACAAAAGTGAAACTGTTTGAGCAGCATATTCCAGAAGTCTTGAGGTCTTTCTGAGTGTAGCCTTCATTGATTTGAGATCTACCATACCATTCTCACTAGAAGGGAAAACCTGTAATGACAGTAGGCCGTAAAAGAGACCCAGTTTGGGACTATTTTAATGAAGTTCCTCTACCTGTGGGCAGGGCCGGATCCAGGCACCAGCCGACCAAGCACGTGCTTGGGGTGGCACCTTGGGGCAGGGCGGCGCTCACTTTTTTATTTTTTATTTTTATTTTTTGGATTCGGCGGCGCGGCGCTCGGAGGGGGGGCGGAGGCTTCGGGTGGCGTGGTGCTCGGAGGGGGGCGGGGCTTCGAGCGGCATGGTGCTCAGAGGGGGGGCGGGGCTTCGGGTGGCGTGGTGCTCGGAGGGGGGCGGGGCTTCGGGCGGCGTGGTGCTCGGAGGGGGGCGGGGGCTTCGGGCGGCGTGGTGCTCGGAGGGGGGCGAGGGCTTCGGGTGGCATAGTGCTCGGAGGGGGGGCGGGGCTTCGGGCAGCGTGGTGCTCGGAGGGCGGGCGGGGGCTTCGGGTGGCGTGGTGCTCGGGGGGCGGGGCTTCGGGCGGCGTGGTGCTCGGGGGGGGCAGGGCTTCGGGCAGTGTGGTGCTCGGAGGGGGGCGGGGGCTTCGGGTGGCGTGGTGCTCGGAGGGGGGGGCAGGGCTTCAGGCGGCGTGGTGCTCGGAGGGGGGGCGGGGGCTTCGGGCGGTGCTCGGGGGGCGGGGCTTCGGGCGGCGTGGTGCTCGGGGGGGCAGGGCTTCGGGCGGTGTGGTGCTCGGAGGTGGGGTGGGGCTTCGGGCGGCGTGGTGCTCGGAGGGGGGCGCGGGGGCTTCGGGCTTGGGGGGGTGGGGTCTTGGAGGGGCGGGGGCTGGCGCGGTGCGGCGCTCGGAGGGGGGCGGGGGCTTCGGGTGGCGCGACGCTTGGAGGGGGCGGGGCTTCGGGTTGCGTGGTGCTGGGGGGGCGGGGATTTCGGCGGCGCTCGCGCGGGGGGGTACGGTGGGGCGGCGCTCTTCTTTTTTGCCTGGGGCGGCAAAAAAGTTAGAGTCGGCCCTGCCTGTGGGTAAGACAGACATGCGTGTAAAATGCAAACAGTGCGACAAAGAAAAACTTGACTGTTTACATTCAAAAATTCATATGCTTGTTTTGTTAAAATATTATATGTTTGCTGTTGAAGAAAAAAATCTACATAACATTGTTGTTTTAGTTAAATAAAACAATTTAAATCTCTGTCTGGTGATGTTCTCCTCCTAATACAGCATGTCAAAAAAATCCTCCAAATATTAATAATTAATCTGTTGAATTGGAGATAGTTCACCTCCCAATTACTTCATAAATATCTGCTTCAGTTACCTTTGGTAAATTAAATAACCAAACAATCATTCATTTTCTGATATAGCTGTAAAACTAATCTGAAAAGTTTTCAAAATAAATCACTTTAAAAATGTATAGTGTGTACCTTCTAAAATTGAAACCTACATCTATCTCTGAGTTGTGAAGAATATGTATTAAGGTTATAACAACCAAGAAGAATGCACTTTTATGTAGAAATCCATGATTAAATCGAGTCTTCCTGACTAGTGATTTAAACAAATCCATCCTGGTATTGAAGCAAGTTCTCTCAGGTTATTTGGGTGGCCTGTTCCATGATGTGATCTACCCCTTTGGTGGAGTGAAGCTGCTCTGGGAGGTTAAAAAACAAAACAAAACAAAAACACCACCAAAAACCTGAGAGTTAAAAATATTCCTGTTTAGATCCAATTGGTGAAATTAAAGGTCTTGAAATTTTCAGCCTGACTCGTTACTGGACAGTCTCTACGCAAAAGAATAAATGGACACAAATCAGATGTCAAGAATTATAACATTCAAAAACCAGTCGGAGAACACTTCAACCTCCCTGGTCACTCGATTATAGACCTCAAAGTCTCAATACTCCAATAAAAAACTTTAAAAACAGACTCCAACGAGAAACTGCAGAATTGGAATTAATTTGCAAACTGGACACCATTAAATTAGGCTTGAATAAAGACTGGGAGTGGATGGGTCATTACACAAAGTAAAACCTATTTCCCTATGCTATTTTTCCCCCTACTGTTACTCACACCTTCTTGTCAACTGTTGGAAATGGGCCATCCTGATTATCACTACAAAAGTTTTTTTCTACTGCTGATTATAGCCCACCTTAACTGATTACTCTCGTTATAGTTAGTATGGTAACACCCATTTTTTCACGTCCTCTGTGTATATATATCTTCCTACTGCATTTTCCCCTGCATGCATCCGATGAAGTGGGTTTTAGCCCACGAAAACTTATGCTCAAATAAATTTGTTAGTCTCTAAGGTGCCACAAGTACTCCTCGTTCTTTTTGTTACAGTTGATGAGCCAAAGGCAGTCCATCCCATTAATGCTTCCTCTGACCCCACATAAAATTGTTTCATCCTCTTTACTCATTTCTTTTGCAATGTCAAGAGCTCTGCAGTTGTGGCAAAAAGTAGCCCCACGTTCAGGCAAAATGTAGCTGTAATGGGTACAGCTTTGAACTGAGTAAGAACAAACTGGCTGTGGAATAAGATTGAGCTCCTTTACAGCATCATGTTTATTTATAGGGATGTTTTACCATATGTGTAAACAGATATTAATTTAATGAGCCCTATACAATTCTTGGAAGTTTTTTGTGCTGCTTGATAATAACCCAAAGGAAAATGGACTCCAGAGTTTAAGGAAAATTAGCAGTTATTATAGAATATGAATAAGAGCACAATTTTGATCCCCCAAAAGCAAGGGCATTTGAAAACTCCTAAATTGTTGATTTTAGTCCGGAAAATATACTCTAAATTTGCAGTAGAGGAATATGAGATTTCAGGGTTCAAGGAGCTGAGAATACTCCCCCTAACAATTTTAGGGCCCACTTATATCACCCTTAAGGATTGACTAGACATGAACATTAATCCGGAATAAAATAGGATGTGAATATAAAGCAGATTAATTATTCCTGATTAACTCCCAGTGTAGACACCCGAATTCTGGAATAAAACTGCCTTATTCTGAATCAGTGTAATGCACTTCCAGAGTGGATTAGCTAATGTGGAATAAGGTAATTTTATTTCAGAATAAGAGTGTCCACTCTTGGAGTTAATATGGAATAGCCCTTACTCATGTTGAGTAGTATGTTGGTTTGCAAGCAAACCCATTGCTCATGGAGTAATGTACTACAGTACTCAGTACAGGTACCCACTGTACAATTTGTTAACATATAGTCAACTTCCTAGAGCCCCACCCGCTTCCCCTGCTGGGTAGATCCCCCTCCTCACCCTGGTCCTTCAGTGCAGCCCTGTTAGGTCCTTGCGACCCACAGTTTTGAAACCTCTGCTCTAGTTCAAACAGAAATTAGTTCAGGGAGGTTCTATGGCAGGGGTTCTCAAACTGGGGGTCGGGACCCCTCAGAGGGTCGCAAGGTTATTACATGGGGAGTCGCGAGCTTTCAGCCTCCACCTCAAACCCCGCTTTGCCTCTTGCATTTATAATGGTGTTAAATATATTTAAAAGTGTTTTTAATTTATAAGGGGGTCGTACTCAGAGGCTTGCTATGGGAAAGGGGTCACCAGTACAAAAGTTTGAGAACCACTGTTCTATGGCCTGTCTTATAGAGGAGTTCACACTAGATGAGCATAATGGTCTCTTCTAGCCTTATAAAATATGAATTTATGCGTGAAGGAAGATAGCTTGAGCACCAGTGGGGAAAGACCCTTTTGTCCCGTATTGATTGTGACATCAAGAATATTTTGGGTTCTTTGCTTTCACCAAATTCCTGATTAAGGGACCTCTTCTGGTTGGTGAATAACTTGTTGAAACCTTTTTGTCTCCTGTTGGACTGCAATTGAGCATTTCTTGCTATGAGGAGATTTGATGCACTTTGCTCAGATTCGGATGGAAAGCATCAAAATTAAAAGTCTAAATTAATTCATGCTGAAGAAAACCTGGTTTTGTGTGTGTGTAGATGCATGTGTGTGTGCGCATGTGTGCACACATGTGCATTTTTCCAGTATTCTGCTTACCTTGGAGGGAAATGTGTTACCAAATACTTCAGTTTGTAGAGACCTTGTTTAGATGAATTCTAAGAGCATGTAAAACATAGAAAAATCACAGAAATTAGCACCTGAAAGACCTTTCCTGAAGCCTGTCTATTCCATTGCCCACTGCATGATTGCACCTAAAATGTATTTATTTCTCCAGTCTACTTTGGGAAGAAGCTTCTACCACTTCCCTTTTGAGACTATGCCATAAACCTTTTGAGACTTCAGAGAATTCACGGTCACTCAGGATGATACTCATAATATTTTACTCAGTATATAATTTCTTCTTACTGATTTTATCTTATTACTCCTTTGGATCACCCTAAGTACTTTTTTCTCCATCCTTAACCTTTTACGCCCTTTAAACATTGGTAGGCTTATCAGGTTCCCCTGAGTAATCACATAGTGAAACAAAAAATATTTGTGCTCTTTTGATCTTTCCTCATTACTAAATCCCTCCAGATCATAATTAATCATTTCTGTTGTTCTCTGAACTTCTGCCAATTTACAGCCCCAACTTTTTAGTATTCAGATTCCCCAGACTGACAGATGCATTCTTGCCAGGGTCCTATAAAGAAGGACCATTAACTCTTCGCTCCATAGCATGATTACTCTGCACATGCAGCCACAAGCCTCTTTACCCAATTTTGTTACCATATTGGACTGCATCCGCTTTTAATTTAATGTCCACAAGGCTGAATAACAGCTGTAAATGTCTTTCCTATCAGATCTACTCGTTTGTATTTTTCCAGATTAAATCTCATTTTATTTCATTCCTCTCACCATGTTTTGCAACACTTCCCAATAAATTAGAATCTGCAAATGTCAGTATCCTGTGGTTAATAGCTATATAGTGAATTAGTGAAACCAAATTATTACTGAGCCCTACAGCTTCCCACTAGACATCTTTCCTCTTCTCATCCTGATACATTGCCATTTAACCATACCCAATGATTTTCCAAGCCAATTTGAATTTAGGTTTTGAGGCACTGTTTTAAATGCTTTATCAGAATCCAGGTACATTGCCTCCACTACATTTCCTTCACCATTAATTGTGTAAAAAAGAGCAATAAAGTGCGTCTGACCCCATTTGTTCTTTGTAATCCAGTTTTGCGTGTTGCCTTTTGATTCTGTTTTGCTCTGAGATGTTTAGAGATATTTCCCATTACTTTAAAATGTATTTAAATTATGATTTCTAAACAATAAATGTCTGAATCACTTTCCTTTCCTTTGTGGAGACTATAAACACTCTTGCTTTCACCTTAGTCTGTCCCCAGTACTTCATGGTTCTTCAAAAATAATAGAACGTGTAATCTTTAATGCACAGCAGATATATTGCCATTCCCTTATACTAGCTATCTGTGTTGTACTTTGATGGTGTAATATTGCATTTTGAAGCTAGGGCTTCGAAGCAAATGGCTTTCACTCATATCCCATACTGGCACTTCTCTGAAGCCACTTTCCTGTTTTTCAGAATCTCAGCTTTAATTTTTATAAGTAAGTCTCTAGCTGTCACGGTTGTGAAGAAATCTTCAAAAAATATGTAACTGATGCAGAGATGAGTCTGCAGAGGGGCTGGAAACTAGCTTTGAGAGGCGTGAACCACACCATTCATCTTAGTGGAGGGTTAACTCAGCAATCTGGTGATGAACATTTAATTGTCAGTATTATTAACTTTTTCATCTTTTATGTAAAAAAATGAGAGGGAGGAGCACAGATCTGCACAGTTTATTGAGAGCGATGACTCATGTCAATGCCACAAGTAGTGGTTTTTGGGAGATACCATCATTTACCTTCAAATCAAGAAGAAGCCAAGCCTCATGAGCCAACAGGGCCCATAGGTGCATTCAAGTACCTCAAGGGGGAGCTTAAGAAGCCCATTAGAGCCAAGTGGCACATATGATCATATTGTGAACATCAACACAATTTACTGTGAATAGTGTATAATTTTTGTGGTTCATGTAAATGGGGCTAAAGTTGTGGGTGGAGCTTGGAAGAGTACTACTGTCTAAAATATATGTATATATAGATAGATCTAGATATAAATGTACAACATGACCATCACCCCAGTAGTAATACTATGCAGAATGACATGTCAGGTTTCTAAAATATGTTTTCTTGTCTCAGGGTTACCAAGGTATGGTTGATGGAGGTGACAACATTGTTGAAGTGTCATGGGAAAGTGTTTCAAGCATCTTGCAAGTGGTAAGTACTGTAAACAACAGAAAACAAAGCAAAGCCCTCATTTGAAATCATTAACCAGAATTTTTAAACTTGAAGATCAAGGCCAAGAATTTCAAAAGTAGTCAGTGATGTTGACTGGCTCCATTTTTGGGCATCCAAGTTCAAACGCCTGTTGAAAGGGTCTGATTTTCAGATAATTGATGCACAGCACCTTCCAAAAATCAGACCTCTATGTGGTATATCATGCCGGGCACCTAGAAACAGTAACCCCTTTTGAAAATGTAGGTCTTAGATTTTCAAAATTGGGTGCCCAAAGTTAGGCTCCTAACTGCATGTTTAGGCATACACATTAATCAGGAGTGGCAGAATTGTGCCCCAGAAGTTTAAAACAATGTCATATTAGTAATGTATTAGGGGAATGCTGTGTTTTATGTGATGCCATGGAAGCTGTTCACCAATAAAAGTAAACATTTACATTTTTAAAATTTATATGCAAAACAATTGCTAAAAAATGAAACCATTATATGTGGAGGCTAGTGCACATACCTGGTGGGCTCCTTTAACCAGATCATTGTGCAAAACAAGATTGTGCTGTAGTTACCTCTCTGCAGTATTTCTTCTTCATAAAATAGTTCTCATTTTCAATAACACACAAAAGAAAGAAGGATGTTGTTTGCCGGCCTTTCTGTTCTTTTCTGTACTATTCTAATTTTATTTTGCAAAAATAAGTATTTTGAGGGAATGGGTAATTTTTTTCTACTTGGTTCATAATTCTGTTTCTGAATAGAGGCACCCACTGTTAGCAGCAAATGGGTCACATACTTCTTTCACTTAACACAGACTCTTGCCTATTATCATTTTTGATGTTTCTAATGTGAGTCATTTACTCATTGTTTCCATCATGACTGGTTACTTTTAGAACCATTTCAAGTGTGTGTTTGTGCTGCACTCTCATTCATGGAGACAGGTTTCCCAGCTCTCTTCTTCCTCACTTTCATCTTCCCATTATCAGCTTGTTATAACTTTCAACACGTATGGGCAGTGCCAAGAAATGGTTTGGAACAGGAAGTGCTCGGTGGTGAGGCAGACTGTTTCAGATGGTAATACAAACTGTACAAATTCCAAGCTCAAATTTGGGTTGGGCCTGGCTCAGATTTCTTGTTTTTACTCTACGCAGGAAATGATTATGAAACACTGAGGTAATAATCTCTAAATCTTCTGCTAGGAAAAAAGAAAATCTGCATTATGTTAATATTACTTTCTAGACTACATTAGAAATACAGCAAAACTATAATCAAGGACAGTAAGCTTGTATAAAAGACAAAAAAGATATACTGATGATTATATATTTTCTGTAAAGCTTGCTGACAGATTCTAAACAGATTTTAAACAGCTAACAAAATCATCCAAAAGACAGGACTTGATGTTCAACTACCCAGACATCTGTTGGGAAAATAATACAGCAGGGCGCAGACTATCCAATAAGTTCTTGGAATGCATCGAAGACACATTTTATTACAGAAGGTGGAGAAAGTGACTAGGGGAGAGTCTATTCTAGATTTGATTCTGACGAACAGGGAGGAACTGGTTTAGAATTTGAAGGTGGAAGGCAGCTTGGGTAAAAGTGTCCATTAAATGATAGAGTTCATGATTCTAAAGAATAGTAAGCGGGAAAATGGCACAATAAAGATAATGGAATTTCAAGAAGGCAGACTTTAGCAAACTCAGAGAATTGGTAGGTAAAATCCCATGGGAATGAAGTCTAAGGGAAAAAAGAATTCTGGAGAGTTGGCAGTTTTTTAAAGAGACATTATGAAGGGTACAAGAGCAAATTATCCCAATATATAGGAAAGAGGAAGTATGGTAAGAGACCACCCTGGCTTAACAGTAGATCTTTAATGACCTGATCCTCCAAAAGGAGTCATATAAAAAGTAGAAACTAGGTCAAATTACAAAGAATGACTATAAATAAAACCAACACAAGCAGGTAGGGACAAAATTAGAAAGGCCAAGGCAAAAACATGAGATTAAACTAGCCAGGGACATAAAGGTAGCAAGAAAACATTTTATATATACAGTAGAAGCAAAAGGAAGAGCAAGGACAAAGTAGGCCCATTACTCAATGAGGAGGGAAAAACAATAACAGAAAAGGCAGCAAATGGCTGAGTGTTAAATGCCATTTTTTGCTTCAGTTTTCACCAAAAAGGTTAGCAGTGATCGGATGACTAACATAGTGAATACCAGTATAAATGGGGGAGGATCTGAGGCTAAAATGGGGAAAGAACAAGTTAAGAATGTCTTCAAGTTCGCAGAGCTTGATGAAACATGCCCTAGAATACTTAAGGAACTAGCTGAAGAGATCTCTGAGCCATTAGCGATTAACTTTGAGGAAGTGTGGCGGATGAGAGAGATTCCAGAGGACTAGGAAAGGGCACGTATAGCACCTATTTATTAAAAAGGGAATAAGGACAACCCAGGGAATTATAGATCAGTCATCTTAACTTCAGTACCCAGAAAGATAATGGAGCAAATTATCAAACAATCAGTTTGTAAGCACCCAGAATAAAATAAAGTGATAAGTAACAGACAACACAGATTTGTCAAGAACAAATCATGTCAAACCAACCTAATAGCCTTATTTGACAGGGTAACAAGCCTTGTGGATTGAGGGGAAGCAATAGATATGATATAACTCGACTTTAGTAAGGCTTTTGATACAGACGCACATACCTTCTCATAAACATGGTAGAGAAATATAGCCTAGATGAACCTACTGTAAGGTGGGCACACAGTAGGTTGGAAAAGCATACTCAGAGAGTAGTTATTAATGCTTCACAATCAGACTGGAAGGGCATATCAAGTGGGTCCCTCAGGGATCTGTCCTGGGTCCAGTTCTATTCAAAATGATTTGGATAATACACTTACAAAGTTTGTGGATGATACTATGCTGGGAGAGATTGCAAGCATTGCAAAGGACAAATCTTGACAAACTGGAGAAATGGTCTGAAATACATAGGATGTTATTCAATAAGGATACATGCAAAATTCTCCTCTTAGGAAGGAACAATCAATTGCACAAATACAAAATGGGAAAGGACTGCCTAGTAGGGAGTACTGCAGAAAAGGATCTGGGGGTCATAATGGATCACAAACTAAATATGAGTCAACAATGTAACACTGTTGTAAAACAAAGCAAACATCATTCTGGAATGTATTAGCAGGAGTCTTGTAAGCAAGACACGAGAAGTAATTCTTTCACTGCTCTCAGCACTGATAAGACGGAGTATTGTGTCCAGTTCTGGGCACCACATTTCAGGAAAGATGTGGACGAATTGGAGAAAGTCCAGATGAGAGCAACAAAAATGATTAAGGGTCTAGAAAACATGACCTGCAAGGAAAGATTGAAAAAAAATGGGTTTGTTTAGTCTGGAGAAGAGAAGACTGAAGGGAGACAGGATAACAGTCTTCAAGTATATAAAAGGTTTTCTTATCTACCATGCTTGTTTCCTGCCTCATTGCCTGATATGCATGTACCATAGTTTTTAGAATGTAATTTTCCTAGAGATTTGGGTAACTCTATTATTTTCTAGTGTACTCCCATACTTTTTTTTGTTAATATTTTCCTTAATTAACAAATCAACATAAAAATTATTAGCAATTTACATAAAATATGACAAAGATAAATTATTTATTTCCTTTTTCCAGGGAGGGACAGTTATTGGTAGCGCACGCTGCAAAGAATTTCGTACCCGGGAAGGCCGTTTGAAGGCAGCTTTCAACTTGATTCAGCGTGGAATCACTAACCTTTGTGTGATTGGTGGTGATGGTAGTTTAACAGGTGCTAATCTCTTTCGTGAAGAATGGAGTGGACTTCTAGAGGAACTGGCACAAAGTGGTAAGTTTGCATCTCTGTGAACATGTAGAGCTCTTAGTCCTCCTTCAACTGATGAAAGAAAATATGTTGTTATTACACACAGAAAAGTTACATTCAAAGAACGTTATTTAGGTTGCAAAGTCAACCACATGAAAATTAGGAAATGCTAGATTTATGATTGTGTACACATAACTTTTCAGTCCCCTTGTTCATCCATCGTGTGCTCTGAATAAGCCAGAGTTCCTGTGGAAAAAAAATAGCACAGGATCAAGTAATTAAAGACTATCATAATGCATACACAAAAGGGTCCAAATTAAAGTTGCATAGTGTCACAGTGTGACTTGCCCCGTGGGCTGGAGAACGTGGGTCCAACCCATCCCTGATTACAGTTTGAGCCACACCTTACTCCTGAGGGCATTCTGTGCCAAAAAATTAAAAACTCTGCACCAAAAAAATAAAAATTCTGTGCACAGTATTTTAAAATTCTGCAAAATTCTTGCAAATTTTATTTTTCAAATAAATGTGGAGGCTCCAGCATGGCATTGGGGAGCACAGACCACTGGCTGCACAGAGGTGGGAGATCACTGTGCAGCTCCCTTCCGGGACACGGAGTCAGTGGTATGGTTGCACCCAACCCGTGACACAGCGCAAAGATCGGGCCTGCCCCAGAAACACCCCAGGGCCCTGCCCCTCTGTGCCAGGTGCATCAGGTCTGGGCAGACAGGCTCAGCAAGGCAAGATCCAAGTGTGGAGGGGCTTAGTATGGGGGGATCCATGTCTGGGTTGAGAGGGTTCTGTGTGGAGTAATCTGCGGGCGGCTCAGTGGGGGATCCAGATGCTGGGGGATCTGAATGCACAGGGGCTTGTTGGGGGGTTCTGATTGCAATAGTAATGGGACTCTGCAGGGGGGGTCCAGGTGCAGGTTGGGGCTCAGTGGGTGGGGTCTGGGTGTGGAGGGGATAGAGCTTTGCAGGGGGGTCTGGGTGTGGGAAGCTCAGTGGGGGGATCCAGATGCTGGGGGAATGGGGCTCATTGGGGTGGGGATCTGGGTTGCAGGTGGCTCATTGGGGTGGTCCAGGTGCAGGGAGAGTGGGGCTTATCAGGAGAGGTTCTGGGTGCGGGGGGAGTGAGGCACAGCAGGAGGGTCTGGGCATGAAGGGGTCTGGATGCACAGGGGTTGGGTATTGGGGGGCAGCTCCCTGTACAGTGATTCCTCCCCCTGCAGGTGAGGAGCAATGGATGCAGGAAGCATAAAGGTGGCAGTTTGCAGAGCTTCCTACAGCCGGGGGAGAAATTTGGGGGTGGATCTGACACAGCCCCAGATGCCGTGCAGCTGAGCCTGGTGCAGGGTACGAGCCACCAGCCGGGTCTTCCCCAGTCCTGCCCCCTGCCCCACAGTGATTTACGTCTCTGCCGCCTTCCCTGGGTGCCCGAAATATACTACTGGGGAGGGTCGTATGACCGCTCTTGTGGCTTCCCTTTGCTTCCCTGTCAGAAAGTCATTTTTCTGCAGGGAAGCAAAGAAATCTGCGAGGGACATAAATTCTGTGCATGTGCAGTGGTGCAGTATTCCCCCAGGAGTAACACCTGGGGGAATCAGGCAATTCACTATAAAGAGCAAAAGGTGGCTGCAATATGTCGGGAAGCCCAGGGAGTTGCAGCTATGCTCATGGACATTGCAGGGAGAAAAAGGGCTACTGCTGGACCATGACAGTAGGGAGCTTGGAGGGTAAAGCCCAGTGAGAAGGAGGTTCCTGAGGGGCAAGAAACTCTAACTGCATTTGGGACTGGATGTCAGAGACCCAGCAAAGGAGAGCTGGGAGGGGTCAGATTGGTATGGAAGCAAAGCTCTGAGAATGAGAGAAAACAGCAGAGTGAATGAATGGATGTTTTCTTTGTGTTGTTGGAATGGATTTTAGTTTGGGTCTCTGAATTGCTGGTAACTGGTCCTTGTATTAAACTAGCCCCAGCCAGGGATACTGTTAACCAGAGAAAGCCTCTGTGAGTTCTTAAAGGGCACAGCAGAGAGGAAAAAAAGAGGTGGGGAGCTGCAGAGACATCGCTGGCCACAAGGGGTGCTCAATAACACAGCAATCCTGTTACACACAGGAAACCATAAATCTGGCATTTTCTAAGTTTTAAGTGCTTGACTTTGCAGCCTAAATAACTTTCTTTAATGTAGTCTTTATGTGTGTAATGTTCTAGAGTTTTAATTAAATGAAAAAAAAGATAAAGCCAAGTTTTATTATGTGCAGCTTTAACCACCTCTCCACTATGAATCAACAGCAGGGTCTGAACCCTGAACCTCCAGCACTGCTACTTATTGAAGTACCAGATTAACAACATTGGCTGGCACCCAGAGAAGGCTGTTTTCTCTGAGGAGGGGGTGGGGTTTTGGATCTATGGGATAGTTGGGGGGAAGCCCAGTCTGGCCTGGAGTTCTCTCTCCCCCCCACCCCAGAAGTCAGGGTTGCTCCTGTCCCATGTGTTACCCCAGAGGGATGATTGGCTTCTGGTACCATGTGGTGGATCTGTGGGTGGTTGGCCTCTCTCTCTGTCTCTCTCTCTCTCTCTCTCTCTTCCCCTGGCCCCCAGCCTGGGAGTTGGAAGAGCTGCTGCCCCATGTGATTCCCCAATTGAGGGGGAGGGGGGAGCAAATGGTTTATAAGCAGAGAAGCCTGGTTCAGCTCAGCTCTTTCCTCCCCACCTCCGCTTCACAGCTCTGTCAGCTCCTTGGTGCAATGTGTGATGGTGCTGCTGGTTTGGTGCTAGCATGAGCTTGGGCTGGGGAATGGTCAGTGAGCTTTTTGGCAGTCTGCCAAAATTTCCTGCGGTTATATCTTCACTGCATTAGTTTGGGTGAGAGGTTTTCATGTGTGGATAAGGTAGGGGGTAGGTGCAACAACCAATACGAGACAGAGTTATCTCTGCAGTGAAGACATATCCTGAGGAACACGTAAGAGAGGGTAATGGTGATTTTTAACACTTAATATCTCGGCCAAATCTGAATGGAATTTCATGGGACAAAAAAGGCATGCTGTATCCCAAGGGGAAACCCCTACCAAATATCCAGGCTTGCTACAAACAGTAGAGGTATGAGACCTTTTCAAAGAAAAGATTTATAAGAAATCTTTTTAATGGATAGCGCTAGGCAATCTTTATATAGACATTGCTACCACCTTCCTCTATAATAATAGAAAATGTCCCAACTATTGTATGTTGCTCAGTTGCACCAAAATGGTGCAGCGGACGTGGTTGCAGTGCGGTTGTCTCCTTGATGCTATAAATTGCAGTTTATGCTTGTGTTGGCTCCAGTTCCCATTGCTTTAATTCACTTCCTCTACTTTATCCTTCTATTTTTCTAAAAATAATTAATCTGAGATTGGAATTTAGTCTTAAACACATGAATAATATACTGATGTAAGTCTTCCAACTGAAGTCACCGGGAATACTCATGTGAGTAAACTACATACTTGTTTTCAGACTCAGCCCCAAGTGTATTGGGCTGTCACATCACATAATCGCTGAGCAACTTCTCAAAAAGATTCCCAGGAACTGAATGAAATATGCATTGTATAATATATTAGCAATGTCACATTTGTGCCCTCTTTGGATAGCTGTATTTTGGCCCTAAAATATTAGACTCTTAAAAAAAACAACCACCCTTTCATAGCACATTCTTTGCTAGCACAAATTAGAAGTTTGTCTTTGGCAAAATTCTGTAGCTTTCCTGCATGTAGAAATCTAAATGACTGACCCAGTATTTTTTCATTGTAGTTTGAGAGAGACATGCTTAGATTTAGAATGCGGCTTCTCCATTCCCACTCATTCATCAGTCATGAAACAATGTACTGGAGTCTTTCAGGCACACAGAAAAGGTTTCACCCAGCATTTCATGCTGATGACCATATATTTTCTCTTCTTTTAGAATTTCCTGTCCACTGGAACATGCTCGGTCACATCCACAATTCAGTTTGCCCCCCTCTACTTCTTCACTCCGTCCCATACATTGAGCGTGTAATCTGAATGATGTTTTTTGGGTTTAGGGAGTGACAACCTCAAGACTAGTTCTAAACTCCCTGAACAAATGGCCTAGCAAATCACTCGGTGGGATAAAGTGCTTTTGGTTTGTTCCAAAAGACCCTTGATCTTAAAGAAAAGCTGTCCTCTTGCTCCAAGAAGTTTTATTCAGTTTTTAGCTTTGGCTAATCCTTTCCCTATGGAAATGTGTTTTTTATTTTAGAAATTTTAACTCTTACCAAAAAAAAAAAAAAAAAAAAGGACTAAATTGATACATTGCAGCTACAATCTGATTTTGCTTCATCTCATGTGGCTGGCTATTGTTAATAGATGGTTTTACGGCTATTTCTCTGCAGGCAAGATTGAAGAAGAAGCTGTGAAGAAATATGTTTACCTCAACATTGTGGGGATGGTTGGATCCATAGATAATGACTTTTGTGGCACAGATATGACCATTGGTACTGACTCAGCCTTGCACAGAATCATTGAAGTTGTGGATGCCATCATGACCACTGCTCAAAGGTAACAGGATGCATGGGAGAGTACACGAGATTTTAAAATATTATGTTTTTCCCAGTGGTAAAATCAGGCATGTTTATGATTAAGTTGTCATAGAATACTTCATACGTATGAACTAATGTGATGTAAGGTTCTTAGACTGCATAGACCCAGAATTACATTGCGAGCAAAAGTTAAACCCTTACCTCTTGAATTGGTTTGTGTGTTGTGGGAGGGAATTGGGGGAAGGATGGTTTGAGAGATGGATCAAACATGGACAGGGAGCATTTTTATGTGTGTTTTGCGTTTGTAAATTTAATCCTTTTATTTTGCTAACTGGATTGAATTGTGCAAATATACTTTCTGTTTTCATTTGTGACTTTCTAATTAAAATATGGATGATGATGATGAAAGAAAGAGGCTTATAACTTCGGGGAGAATACAGTGTAATCTGGGCAATGATTGTGCAGTGGTAACCTCCATCCTAAAATGCAGCAATACCTTATTTCAGTCCTGGGCCTTTCATGATCACAGGATACACTCTGTTCCAAAATCTGGGGTGCCTGTGAGATATGAACAAATGTCCATAAGGGAAAACAATGAGAGTGCAAACCTGAGCAAGAGTAAACTCAGATCTCCAGAGGCAAAAAATTGATCTGTTAATCCAATTTCCATTTGTCCATCACCTTACTATATTCAGCATCACAAAACTTTTAAGAGTGAAATTCACTCCTGTACAGAGCAGCACAAGGCCCTGTGCACTAATTAAATCCCCCTTCAGCACAGAGGGCTGGTGGTGATTCTCTGCACAGGGATGAATTTCACCCTAAGAAAACTGGAACTCTGGACGAGACTTTTCTGAACTGGTGAGAAAAGATATATAGTTACAGCTCAGCTATGTAGTCACTTTGACTGATATTTCTCACTTCGTCAGACATGTGCAATGGTATGAAAAGTAGGCAAGAGTATACAGAAGGCAAAAGTATTCAAACTTTAGCCAGAGGAGCAGGTGCACTAAAGCTTGGCTTTCTTTTTAAGTATCTCATACTTATGCATTGGTATTCCGTGCTACAGAAATACATTTGAAAAAACATAGATACTTGATTCAGTTTCACTCTTGACAAATAAAGCAATGACCATGCTGGTTTTACAGTTAGCCTGGTAATCAATGGAATTATTAAAAGCCAAATGGTTACAATCCTTGAAGTGACACTAGTGTGATTGATGGATTAAATATTTTTTCACCCTTAATTAATTTATTTGTTTGTTTGTTTATTTATTATGCAAAGTTTTGGTCTCTTACAAAAATAAATCAATATATTTTAGAGCAGCACTACAATAAAAAACTGGTTTGCATGTACAGTGGATGAAAAATAATGAAAGAAATATGTATTGCATTGCTCTGAAACCTTAGCCCTCTCCCCCTCTCCTGTCGCTCCTTGTAGTCACCAGTCATTCTGTATATTCCTTTGAGCACAGCCTGCATCTGGGTAACATCTGGATGTGAAAAGTTTTAAAGAGGGTACAATATTGAGCATGCTAGGACTAGTTCCCCCCTCCCCCCATCAGACAAGTGATTATACTTTTACTTCTGGGTTTACTGTGTTATTCTTGGTGTAAGGGACTGATCCCAGCTCCCATTGACTTCAGTGGGATTTGGATTGGGTCTTTCAGTTGCAATAATGTTGTTGATCTCTCTTGTCATTTTATAGCCATCAGAGGACCTTTGTCCTAGAAGTTATGGGAAGACACTGTGGGTATGTACTGTTCTCACAAGTTTGTGTCTAGTAAAATTTAATTATAAAAAAACCTAAGTTTTGAAGTTTAATTGTCTTCTTATTTGTGTTTTTTTAATGTGTGCTTACTAGGTATCTAGCTCTTGTTAGTGCATTAGCTTGTGGTGCGGATTGGGTATTTATTCCGGAATACCCCCCAGAAGAAGGATGGGAGGATCAGATGTGTGTTAAGCTTTCTGAGGTAATCTGTAACTGCATCATGAACATTCTGTATGCCATGTGACGCTCACATCTGAAAAGAGGTGCCTAGCAACATAAATGATATGGGCCAAATCCTGTCCAGTAGGATTCAATCAAATTTTTGCTATTGATTTCAGTGGTAGAACTATTTGGTCCTAAATGCCTCTATTCCTGCATTCTCCAGCTGTTTGAAGCACAGTTAGATTCCATCTAGGGCTGCCATAGGTCCCGCAAACATAGCCATAGTGGATCTGTTTTCTGGTTTGTCATCTTTCTCCTTGGTGTCTTATGCAGAACATTTAATTTTGCTCTGGAAACTTTTCTACATGCATATTATTTCAAAGAGCATTAATATAATCTGGTATAAAAGTGGAATTATGTGAGTGCTTTCAAACATGTAGTAATGCATTAGCATACGGAAAGCATACACTACAAAACTTACAAAACTAGGATAGTATTCCCATCTCTTTGAAATCACCCGCTTAGCCAGCAGAACATTTTTAAAGCGAAGACATTTCCAGCAATTAACTGGTTTCTTTGCTGATATCAGAAGCATATGAGGCAGATTAACTCTGAAATCTTGAAAGGAAAATAAGACCACTTCTTCTACAAGGCTTGTAAAAGTAAGAATGAAAAATACCAGATTAAGTATATTAGGAGTAATAAGAATCTAAACTGATGCATTCCTCTTGGTGTCCCAGTGTATGTTTTCTTTTTGTGTGAGTCTCCGGGAGTGAAAGATCTCCAGGATATGGAGCAGTGTTGAGATTTATGTCCTGTGCAGCACAGCACATTTTGACAACACTAAGTTAATAACCAGGCAAATAAAGTAGAACCTCAGAGTTACGAACTGACCAGTCAACCACACACCTCATTTGGAACTGAAGTACACAATCAGGCAGCAGCAGAACAAAAAACCAAAAAGCAAATACAGTACAGTACTGTGTAAAATGTAAACTACTAAAAAATAAAGGGAAAGTTTAACAGTTTGACAAGGTAAAGAAACTGTTTCTGTGCTTGTTTCATTTAAATGGTTAAAAGCAGCATTTTTCTTCTGCATAAGAAAGTTTCAAAGCTGTATTAAGTCAATGTTCAGTTGTAAACTTTTGAAAGCACAACCATAATGTTTTGTTTAGAGTTACGAACAACCTCCATTCCTGAGGTGTTCGTAACTCTGAGGTTCTACGGTATACAGATGTCTTTCTCTCCTTTTCGATTGGATTAGTTGAGCTACAAATATCTTTGGTAAATTATCCAAAGGAAAATATTCTAGTCACTGGAGTTTAATATACAGTACAGTAGTTTGCTTTCAAAACTCTTTTTTTAATGGCATATCTTGTTTCAGGCCTTTTTTCAATATCCAATGTTTTTCTTCTCATAGAACCGTGCACGAAAGAAAAGGCTGAATATCATAATTGTGGCAGAAGGTGCCATTGATTCTCACAACAAATCTATAACTTCAGAAGAGGTTAAGGATGTAAGTATTGAACCTCTTTGTAATGCAGTTTCTGCTGTGGCTATAATTTAGTGTAGTTCCCTTTCCACTGCTAAAACTAGAATTTCCACAGGCATTCTGGTAAAACAGCCTTTTACAGTACTTGTCAGGTGCATTTTTATGCTTCTGCTTTATGGACTTAATCCAGAGCCCATTGAGGTAAATGGGAATCTTTCAATTAGTTTCAATGAATTTTGGATTGGGACCTATTTTTTTGTTAAATTAGAGGGCAGTCAATGAAGTGATATTTTTAGAGACTTGATCTCTAGGAGATCTGCTTAAATTTGTCTCAGATCATTAATTATTATATGATGGTATCTGATGGTCCTTGGGGAAATTAAGTGATGGTCTGTCAAGTTCCTGGTGGACTAATGATGCCCTTATCGTCACAATTTACCAGTAAAGGAAGCATTTGGGGAAATCTCCCCAAGGCCAAGGATTACATGGGCACTGAGAGTGGAATTACCCTCTCATGCTTGGAAATGGTCCTTTTTGGAAACAAGTTTTGAAACACATTCATTGACAGAATGGTGCCAGGGAAACTTGAGCTGACACTGCTCGTGCTTCACCTGTTCTGTGATTACAGCACTTTGTTCTCCATAGCTGTCAGTCTGGCACTTTTCAGAAGCACTAAAATAATGAAGTTGTCCTTGACTTATCAATATAGAATTGTACTCCATTTAAAAAACTACAAATTAGTTGCACCGATTAGCGTTTTTAAGTAAAAGTGTGCAAAATAGTCGTTACTCATCTTGTTATTTACAGAGGAAAACACTACTTGCTTGTTACACAGACTTCAGTCTGTTAAAATGTCTAGGAAGCTGTAAATAACAGGAATGTAACTCTTGGGGAGCGTGAGTGAGGTTTTTAGACATCTCCTTGCTGGCCTTGTAGGAGAGGGGAAAGTATGCAGTACTTACTTCTGTTTGCTTACATCCTAACCTTATTCTGTAACAGAGGAGATTTTGATGAATGATCCTATTTTAATTATCCTGGACTTGTACTTTACTTATGAATAAATGGACTGAAAAGAAAATGTAGCTGGAAGAAGTAAATAACTGCATATGTTTTTCTTTTGTGTCTCTTTGTGCACTTTTTTCAGTATAAAATTATTTTATTCTCTATGATTTTCCTAATAAAAACATCAGGCTATTAAACTGGACAAATTTTACTGTTACTGAGAGGGATAAAAACCAACATTTTTAACTTGGTGGAGCCCAAAGTTTCTGGAACAAATTGTTACACCTCCTTTTGTTAACGGACATCAGCCAAAGGCAGTGAATCAGAAAATCTGTATAAGGCTAAATGCTTTCACTGGGGCTTTAATTGCACAATTACTCCAAGATATTTAGTATTGTATATTTATAATATGGTTATAAAGAAACCCTATTACAGTAGATTATTTTTTCCAGACTTCTAATTGTAATGTTTAAACCTTTTTAATAAGGTTAAGGACTGTTTTTCTAAGTGCTCATTTATTACTAAATAAATGACATCAGTATGCCTCTCTCTAATTAAAGCATTGTAGCCAAAACAACTTCTTTACCATTATTAAACTGAACCTTCCTTCCTTCACAGTAGGAGTCTGGAGATTAGTTTTCCTAATCTAGATGCAAAGAGACTTAAGTAAATTCCTTAGCTGTGTCACCATAGTTGACGTGTAAACATTTATATTATATACAGTATAATATTACAATATTCTCAATATGTGCACTCTATATAACTGCCGTAGTGACGCTGGTATTTTATATTTCTCATTTATGCTTTGAAATTCTTTGCAGCTTGTGGTTCAGCAGCTGGGATTTGACACTCGTGTGACTATCCTGGGTCATGTTCAAAGAGGTGGTACTCCTTCAGCTTTTGATAGAATTTTGGTGAGTGAACCTATGGTGATAACGTATATCTGTCTGCAAACCTGGAAGAGTGCACGTTGCAACAGTAGTAGCAATGTGCTTCCACTTATGCATACATTTTCCTTCTAGAATTTTGAATCATTTATAAAAATCAGTTAATACCCTCAATACTTTTGTGAAGTAGCCAAATATAATTATTGTCCCCAACTCAAGCAACAGAATAGTAATGCTGTTTGCCCCAGGCAACATACAGAGACTGTGGCAGAGCCAGGTTTAGCACTCAGTAACTAGTGGCTCCTAACTCCTTACTGATTCCATTGCTGCCTCTCTATAGGAGGGCAATTTAATCCACAATTGGAGAATCACATCAAATCCAAATTGGTCCACTGAAATCAATACTTATGTGCGTAATTTTTTTCTGGTTGGGGCCATCTTCTATTCTGCTATTTTAGGCATCGCTCTAAATGGACATACCCTTAGAGCCCCGACCGGGGTTATTCTATCTACTACCCAAGATCCACAAACCTGGAAATCCTGGACGCCCCATCATCTCGGGCATTGGCACTCTCACTGAAGGACTGTCTGGATATGTGGACTCCCTACTCAGACCCTACGCCACCAGCACTCCCAGCTATCTCCGTGACACCACAGATTTCCTGAGAAAACTACAGTGCATTGGTGACCTCCCAGAAAACACCATCCTAGCCACCATGGATATAGAGGCTCTCTACACAAACATCCCACACACAGATGGAATACAAGCTGTCAGGAACAGTATCCCTGATGATGACACAGCACAACTTATTGCTGAGCTCTGTGACTTTATCCTCATGCACAATTATTTCAAATTTGGTGACAATATATACCTCCAGACCAGTGGCACCGCTATGGGCACCCGCATGGCCCCACAATATGCCAACATTTTTATGGCTGACCTGGAACAACGCTTCCTCAGCTCTCGTCCACTCACGCCCCTTCTCTACCTAGGCTACATTGATGACATCTTCATCATCTGGACCGATGGGAAGGAGACCCTGGAAGAATTCCACCATGATTTCAACAGCTTCCACCCCACCATCAACCTCAGCCTGGACCAATCTACACGGGAGGTCCACTTCCTAGACACCACCGTACAAATAAGCGATGGCCACGTTAACACCACCCTATACCGAAAACCCACCGACCGCTACGCCTACCTTCATGCCTCCAGCTTCCACCCCGGACACACCACACGATCCATCGTCTACAGCCAAGCACTGAGGTACAATCGCATCTGCTCCAACCCCTCAGACAGAGACCAACACCTACAAGATCTTCACCAAGCATTCTCAAAACTACAATACCCACACAAGGAAATAAAGAAACAAATCAACAGAGCCAGATGTGTACCCAGAAGCCTCCTGCTACAAGACAGGCCCCAAAAAGAAACCAACAGAACTCCACTGGCCATCACCTACAGTCCTCAGCTTAAACCTCTCCAACGCATCATCAGTGATCTACAACCCATCCTGGACAATGATCCCTCACTTTCACAGACCTTGGGAGGCAGGCCAGTCCTCGCCCACAGACAACCCGCCAACCTTAAGCATATTCTCACCAGCAACCACGCACCGCACCATAACAACTCTAACTCAGGAACTAACCCATGCAACAAACCTCGATGCCAACTCTGCCCACATATCTACACCAGCAACACCATCACAGGACCTAACCAGATCAGCTACAACATCACCGGCTCATTCACCTGCACGTCCACCAATGTTATATATGCCATCATGTGCCAGCAATGCCCCTCTGCTATGTACATTGGCCAAACTGGACAGTCACTACGCAAGAGGATAAATGGACACAAGTCAGATATCAGGAATGGCAATATACAAAAACCTGTAGGAGAACACTTCAACCTCCCTGGCCACACAATAGCAGATGTAAAGGTAAAAAGCAACAGAGGGTCCTGTGGCACCTTTAAGACTAACAGAAGTATTGGGAGCATAAGCTTTCGTGGGTAAGAACCTCACTTCTTCAGATGCATTTCTTGCATCTGAAGAAGTGAGGTTCTTACCCACGAAAGCTTATGCTCCCAATACTTCTGTTAGTCTTAAAGGTGCCACAGGACCCTCTGTTGCTTTTTACAGATTCAGACTAACACGGCTACCCGTCTGATAGATGTAAAGGTAGCCATCTTACAGCAAAAAAACTTCAGGACCAGACTCCAAAGAGAAACTGCTGAGCTCCAGTTCATTTGCAAATTTGACACCATCAGATCAGGATTAAACAAAGACTGTGAATGGCTATCCAACTACAGAAGCAGTTTCTCCTCCCTTGGTGTTCACACCTCAACTGCTAGCAGAGCACCTCACCCTCCCTGATTGAACTAACCTCGTTATCTCCATACTGATTTATACCTGCCTCTGGAGATTTCCATTACTTGCATCTGAAGAAGTGAGGTTCTTACCCACGAAAGCTTATGCTCCCAATACTTCTGTTAGTCTTAAAGGTGCCACAGGACCCTCTGTTGCTTTCTAAATGGACAAAAGAACTGGGAGTTACACAAAAATATGGATTATGTACAACAAAACCCTATACACATGCATATTAATCACCTAGAATTGGGGTGACAAAGTGTAAGACCTTGTCTCCACTAGGGAGTGTTTGCTGGTATAGCTATAGCAGTATAGCCATACGGACAAACTCTCCTAGCATAGACAGAGTTTATATGGTAAAAAAAAGTGCTCTTGCTAGTATAGTTTATACCAGTTCCCCAAATGAAATAAGCATTGCTGGTTAAAGAGTATTTTTTCCAGTATAACTACAACTACACTAGGGGTAGTGCTGGTATAAAAATAATCACACTACACAGAAGCATTACTATACTGGCAAAAGTTTCTAGTGTACACCTGGCTTTAGACTGCCTTTGCTACACATCCTTGCAGTGCTGCATATCGAATCACCAACCTAAATTAATGAAATATATAGTTTGTGGATTTGCAGAGAGCATGCACATATACATGCTCAGTTACTACTGATAGGTGCTGTATATGGGGGCCATATAAGTAGGTGGGTAGATTTAAAAAAGAATGACCTTCACTGTAATGTATGTATTAATAATCATATTTACAAGTAATCCTATTTCCTTTAGAAGAGCTCTGATCAAAACCTGACTGTGCAGTGGGCTTGACAAGCCAGCCGTGAGAGCAGGCTTACTTGTCTTGTGGGTCACAGTACCCTAAACATAACCAGCTGTGATCACAGTTATCAAGGAGTGATTGTTTTAACGATGTAAAGAGAAATTTCCCTGTTTCTGTGGTGGGAGCCAACTAATTTACTCCTTTTAATACTGAGTGCATCCGCAAATACAGAGACATCTCTCTATATATTTTATTTTCAGGCAAGCCGTATGGGCGTGGAAGCTGTCCTGGCCCTTCTAGAGGCTACAGCAGATACCCCTGCTTGTGTTGTGTCCCTGTCTGGGAACCAAGCTGTCCGTCTGCCTTTAATGGAGTGTGTGCAGATGGTGAGTTCCGGGAGAAGAGCCAGTTTACACTTATTCATTAACTATAGCAAAGTGCTCTAACAGTCAATGGTCTGTTATTAGTTATAACACATGAATGGAACACTTAACTTGGTAATAATGATCTATTCTTATGTCTTTGCTGTGTGTAATTACTATGTAGTTGTTTTAGGGATAATCACTGACAAATGCAGTCCAACAAAGAAACATTGTTGCTTTTTTTCAGATTTGGAAACCAGTATTGTTTTTCAGTTTCATCTGAATCTTTCATTTTGCACCTTGTGTCTTTGATTACAAAATCTCCATCCATTATAGCTCATTTGCATTAATCTGGTTTCCTCCTCCAAAATTATTCAGTCTTCATTCCAATTTAAGTAAAAAAAAAAAATTCTCCTTTTGTGGCTCTTTTAGGTGCCAATCTTCCCTCTCCTGCCCTCAAACCTGCTTGTCCTCTATAGAAATGGTAAGAAAAATATAAAAATGCCAGTGTGATGCAGGTCACAAGAGACAACAAATCAAACAACAGATTGTCCTTTCAGGATTCCAAATAGCAGTGCTGTTTCAGAACAGATCCATTTACAGTACAGTCCTTAGTTTACTAACCTTTTATTCTATTCTTTTCATTAATTTTTAAGACTCAAGAAGTACAGAAAGCAATGGATGAAAGAAAGTTTTGTGAGGCTGTGAGACTTCGTGGAAGGTACAACACATCAAATCACACCCATCTATCTGCTTTAGGAGATACTGAACTGCTTTGCCTTCCCGTTAATGTTCCAGGGTCTGGGGATGCTCATGCATTATTCTGCATAACTATCCACTCCCCTTCCTCCTGCACCTCAGCTTAATGCTTTGCTGAAGCATAGGCAAGAGTTCAGTCTTTACAGGATTTTTCAGAAAGCATTACACAGAGTTAAACCTCAGGACTATTGTATGTAAGACTCTGCTAAATAGATGGTAATAATCCCCAATCAATTTCAAAGAGAGCACCACACTTTCTTAGTTAAGCAAACATTTAATGCGCACAAAACACACTTTAAATAGGATAAAATGTTATAAATAGTATTTGGAATACTATGAATAACTTTTAAGCAAAATCTCTGAGACAGTAAATCTGCTGGTGTTCCTTATATAGACCTTCCCCCTTTTGTTTCTGTTACAAACATTCAAATATAAGGTTTCAACATAACATTTTCTGTTCATTAGCACACACATCAAAACACATTCTGCTCTGATCGTCTCTCAGAGATGATTTTTCAGTCTTTATGGTGTGACTATGGTATGTTGTGTGTGTCACCTGGACTCTTCAGAGCATGAGAAATAGCAGCATCTCAGTCCTTTAAAACACTTCTGAACCCCGTCAGCAAACAAACAGTCCTTGGATCTCCACAGCTAGCAGGAGTGCAGCCCTCAGGTTAGCAGCTGACCGGTCCTCTCAGTCGTTGGTGAAACAGTATCTTGTTTCTAAAGTGGCACAGGGATTGGGACTCAGTCCACATGGCAGACACATCGCTTAGTCCTGTGTCAATCAGCCACTGAGTCCACAGGGCTGTCTTTAACTCCTATACTTATAACCTTTCCCTCCCTTGCTCTCTGACTGGCTCAGTTCTCAGAGGGTGACTAGAGTATGACCTGCCCGGTTGGTTGCCCACAATGAGAACTTCCTACAGACCCTCAGAACCAGCTACTGAGCATGTCAGTTTAACTCCCACACCCTGTTCTACAGTTTCTATGCCCTTCTAGCTGAATTGCCCTGTCCTGCTCTCTGCATGTGTGCAGAGACAGAATATCCAGCCATGATCTAGGTCTCTTCTCCACTGCTTCTCTTTCCCTCCTAAGAGAAACAAAGTCAAATGCTGCAGTACCAGGCATGTGGGTTACATTAACACTGGCTATTTTATTTTAAATAATGTAGTTAATTATATTGCCAGTAACAGTGGTAGAGGAGCTTTCAGAGGTTTCCTAGAAAGGACAGTAATAAAATTTCATATTCCTATCATTTTCAAAGACTGTAAACAATAATTAACTGCAGCTTGCTTTAAGACTTCAGCATAGACTTTGATCCTGATGTAAGTCTACAATTCAGGCAGGAATGAGTCAACAGGATTGTCTGAGGTGACTGATAATGCTAGTGACTGAATGTGTTTGCTTATGCATAAAATTTGGAACCAAGTACATAGTGTATTAGGGTGGGCGGGCCTAGTAAAGGTAGTTGGTTGTTTTATAAGCACTGCATTAGATCACTGCAAAAACAGTGCAACTCTATTAAGGATTTGTGAAAGTTAGTATGAGAGGAACAAATCAGTTATTGCTTCAAGTTGTTTAATGACAAAACACATCCTTCCCTATCTGTAATACTACTTCGCCTGTTAAATTTTAGAGGGATTTTAGTGACATTCTTACTGTTATTTTAAATACTTTACATTATTTTCAGAGTTCTAGACTTTTCATCTTTCCAGTTTTTAAAATGTTTTGCATCTGTGATTTAACGTTCCAAACAAACAAACAAAATATGTTATTCCTGTTAAGTGTCTGAATTTAGAAAGTCACTGTGATTTTGGTTAAAGTGTAAATGTATATATAATGAAGATAAGCACTTTAGAGAGTAAGATATAGTCATTATCACCTTTAATACTTTTCAATAGCTTTTGTAAAGAAATAGTATTACCACAGTATACTCCCTAGGCGTTCCCTATACTAAATCATATTAACTGCTGGTAGTTGCAAAGATAACGTTGTAAAGTTTTTAAGGTCAGCTACTGTAACTTGAGTTGCTGTCTTTGGTATTATTTACTCTTTAGTTTAATAATGTTGCCCTTTTGATCTGAGCAGCTAGTCAGTTTGGGGCCTGTGGATGTTCCAGTTGGGAACAGAAATTGATGGTAGAAAGGTATTACACCTCTGCCTCGACATAACACTGTCCTCGGGAGCCAAAAAATCTTACCGCGTTATAGGTGAAACCGCGTTATATCGAACTTGCTTTGATCCACTGGAGTGCGCAGCCCCGCCCCCCCGGAGCACTGCTTTACCACGTTATATTCGAATTTGTGTTATATCGGGTCGTGTTATATCGGGGTAGAGGTGTACTTTGATGTAGTTTTGGTTATTTACAAAGAACATACAAGATCCTGTGTCTTTGAATGCAGAAGGAATCAAATAGCCGGAAACAGCTTCTTTTGCTCACAGCACCAAGAGCATGTTAGTCAGCCTGCATCCCTGATCCCAAAACTTCTCCTCAGATTTCTTCCAGGGTCGGGGACAGTGCTTTCAGCTGCTCTGTTAGGCTGTATCTCTCTGAAAGCAATACTCAGAAAAAGCTCTTGGGCAGGTTCAGACACTCCTTTTGTCTTAATTGGGGCTTATGTTTACAGTTATGTTTACTGAAGGGTGAGTTCATACCTATCAGTATCAATCCCATAACAAAATTTCACCCAGCTCAGAAGAATAACTTCTGTTGAAGAATGTGCATCTCCTAAACTAAAATCCTTAGTTTCCTTGTCTCTTCCGCAGACTAGAAATGATCATTGCCTAGTCAATGGCACCTCCTGAACCAGCTTAATTGCTGTAAGTTTGAATCTTGCCATTCAGTTTTTGTGAGGCAACCTTGCAGCCTCATTCATGTCAGTTAGGGGTAAAAGTGAAGCTTCCTGTTGCAGCTGTCTTGTAGAAAATGTAATAGTGTTTGGCGTTAAATTTTCTCCTCTCTGGTATGACAGTTAAGTCTGGCTATCCTGCTGCTTTCCATTCATGCATATTCAGAGCTAAACGTGATTAGCAATAGGAGAATGATCCTCCTTCCATCACTAAAAGGGTCACTTCTGATTGTAAAAAAATTATGACCCTGTATGTGCTTTTAGCAGGGACCTTGTCTGATACTAGCAGGTAATGAGAACAATACTAACAGCCCCTTTCATCTTTCTAAATCATCTCTGTAAAATCAGAACTCTGGTTTTTGGGGTCTATAATGTGTGTGGCTTCTATTTTGGATGCAAAGTGCCAAATTTAACAACTTGTCAAAACCGCATAGATAAAGAGATCCTTATTAGTTACAAAAACACATATTTTCTTTCAAAGATTTTAAAAACTACATAATGAAAACATTATTTTTCCTTCTTTAGGAGCTTTGAAAACAACCTTAACACCTACAAATTATTGTCTCACAGAAAACCAGATACAGAACTTCCAAAGGTAAATTATACAGTATGAATAATTAAATGAGCCATTCTGTTTTTCTGTCTAGTGCACAGAATAATTTTTGTCTGGAATATTTTAACAAAGAAATCTTAAAACAATATTTTCAGTTTGGAATTTAACAACTGTTTCTCTAAAAATAATCTTGTACTGTATTTGATATAATTAAAATCAAAACTTTAATGAAAGATAGAGGCTTGGTAGGAGACACTTTAATTTTCATCATAAAATTGGTATAGAGTAATAGTCTTTTAAAGCCAAGTAATATTCTTCCTAGGAAATTCCTTTCTAAGGAACTTATCTATCATGGGTTTATCTATGGTGCCTATTGCTGTATATCTATGTGATAGTGCCTCCTATTATGCTCCCCTATGTGGCGTGGCATGGCATGGAAGGATGCAAAAGCAAAGTGCTCAGACTTAAAAGAGCCTGTAATTCTTGGTGGAAGGGGAGAGGACACTGGGTAGGAGGATTCCTCACCTCAGCATCCAACGGGCAAAACACTTTGTGAGACCTCAGTGTGTGTGGCTAGAAGGTTAGAAGGTGGAGTTGGGTCAGCAGCTGCGTATGCCATGTGGGCCTGATCTAACCATTCATTGTGCATAGATTAGTGGCAAAATAACCCTGATTCTCCTCTAGTTTGTGAATTGTTCATAAACCAGTCTTGATTCCTACCAGTATATTCATTATTAGGAAGCTTTCACCAAACAGTTTATGTAAACAAATTTCAGCCTGTGGGCTAGTCACAGTTTGTTCATTTTGACTATTCCGTTTTCATTATTCGTGATTTGTGGTGTAGGATAAATCACCTAAATCGCCTGTTGTTGTTTCTTCTTCCTGATTGGATGAGTTATATTTTTTATGGAAGAACGATGTGAATATGACATTTGGAAAAAAAATCAGGTTAAAATTAAGGAACATTCACATGTATACCAGGTGGCCACCCAGAAATGTTGTGAACAGCTAATATCATGACCTCCACATGTAGTGCAAACAAAACATGCCATTTTAGTTTGCAAAAATATTCCCATATCACATTATTGAGTTATTTATCCAGCTCTAGGCTGTTCCCCTAAAAATACTTGAGGGGGGGAGGTTTATTATTGCTACTTGCAATGTTATTTTAAGTCCCTGGCTTCTATTCCCCTCACAGGAGTGGATAGTAGTGTATGTAAGCCACTCAGTGTGGTGCTCTGTTCCCCTGTAGTGGTAGCTGGTCCAAAGAGGTTGTGCCTTATATAGCCTAGGGTAGCAGAAGTGAGACTTTTTGCTCAGGCAGTAGAGGCTCTATGCATTTAGAGCCAGAGGTCCCAGGTTCAAACCCCATTGCTGAGGACCCACCCCCGGGGTGTGGTGTTACAAATGCAGTTGCAGACTGCCAAACAGTGGCATCACGTCCACAGACCAAGGAAAGTATTCTGCGTAGATGCCTTGAGATCCCCAGAATGTGGGCCAGGATTCTCCATGAATTCTTGAGCTCTGTATCATTAGATGGCCATGCCTTCTCTGTAATGTTTACTAACCCTTCCTCTACTTAGGTTTTCTGTCATATATGTTCTGCAGTCTCAGAGCTTTGGAAACATTACATCTAGTTTTCTCTCTGCATGAAAGGAGTGATTAGGCTCTCGAACCCTTAATGCTGCTAGATTTGTAGTTGTGCTTCCTTTCTTTTCCTCTTCCACTGAATTGGGTTTAGTTAGCCTGTTAGGTTTTTCTTCTGAGAAAACTATGTATTTTATATTTTTAAGTTTGATCACGGGTCTCTTTATTTTACAAAAGGAAAATTCCAAACTTTCCATAGTCTTTGGAAAAATGGAATTGCTAGAGTATAAACTCTTTGGCTTAGATTTATTGCCATGTTCAGCTACTGGCTAAGAGTTTAAACATGAATACAGAAAATATTGATTTTATATACATATATAGGAACTGAAAAAGTATGGCAACATGCAGATAGATAAAACCAGGAAGAATTTATGCTTTAAAGGAAATCAGGCAATGAAGGAAACAAGAAATATAAAGTAGAGACCATTTTTAAACTAGAAACAAATAAAATTGCAGGGAATAAAACAGGGCAGAGGAATCTTTAGGCATAAAGGCCAAGATTTTAAAAAATAGGAGCCTAAATCAGGTTCCAAAATGCATATTTAGATGCCTAAATCAGTGGTCTGATTTTCAGGAGTGCCAAGCACTTAGTAGAATCTGTTGATCGTAATGGAAGCTGATGGATGATCAGCACAGCAGCTTTGAAAAACCAGGCCATTTATTTAGATACCTAAACATAGGAATTTAGCTTTAGGCTAATATATATATTTTTTAAATTTGGCTATAGTCTTGCTCTGTATGGCATTAGTGGGTATTGTAGGTTGGCCTGTAATTGTTAGTAACTGTTAGGATTTGATCAAACAAATGTTTTTGGTTTTGTTTTGTAAGTGTTAAGAGGTTTTGGATTTAAATTGTTCAGGTGCTTGGCAGTTTAAAAATATCCAGAAAACTGCTTTTCACTAAAGAGAAAACATGTAAATGAACTGTTGATATACTATGTCACAGGAGTTTATATAATTATTGTTGTCTAAAAGCAAACACACATAGAAAAGTAGTCAAACTTGCTGGGGGAAAAAAAACAAGAACAGGGTCGAATGGAAGAAGCAAGAATAGCAAAGCCAAGAATGTAATAATGTAGTGGCCTATTACAGAAAGAAAAATAACTAAAAAAATCTATGGTAAAATAATAATCCTCAGCTGGTATAAATCAGCATTGCTCCGTATACTAGGTAAGGGAATCACCCATAGTATTCTAGTGCAAAATAAATAAATAAAGATTTGTCAGTGTCTAAGTTTCTTGATGAAGATTTTGTTTCTTGAGTAACTTATCAAGTTTTGAGTATTAACCCATTTGGATTGTAGGATTGTAGTTACTATCTCCTTACAATTGTTAGGTGGTTAATTAGCAGAAAATGTCTGTAGGAGTAGCCTGTTTCTTTAAAATCTTTCTGTTCTCTTTTACAGGACCATCTCTCATGTAGTGTACGTAATTACTTGCACAGTGATTAACCTTAGACAGCTCAGTAACCTTTGTAGGTTTTGAGACTATGTTTTACTTTTGCATGGTAATGAGATTTAATTTGCCTTTTTTTTTTTTTTAATTGTACATTTGTGCTCAACAGCTGGATGGTAGAATTTTCAGGACCTGTGCTTCAGTTTTGCCACAGATTTATTTATATCAAGCCTTTTTCACCCAACCCCCCCTGAATTTTAGTTTCTGTAAAATCTCTCAAATGAAACTTAAATTGATTTCTGTAAAATGAAGATTTCATAATGTACTGATAACCATTTTCTCTGTAGAAATTTTTAATGCTTATCCTATCGTGGCATGTTTATCCCAAGCCATACCATGTGTATTGACAGAGGGTTATAAAAGACAGGGGGCCCGATCCTGCAAACTCAAGTAGACTACTTGCATGAGTTAAGGGCCCAATGCTGAAAATTGTAATATTGGTATAAAATACTAATGAAGAATGAAGAGGTCAATGGAGAATAAAAGCAAAGAGCATGAGATCTGTAGATGTCTGAATTACCGTAGTGTTATCATAGTTTAATAACTTAATGACAGTTCTTAGTCCTGAGAGCAAATAAGTGTCCACCATCTAGTTCCATGGTCTAGGGTTGAGCAATGGTAAGATGATTTCTCCAGTCCATTCATTATTAGATGAATATTGAGGTGATGTCCAAGAAAAATGATCTTTTCTTTGATGTCCAAGAAGGTCAGATAATAAATTTCTCTGCTAGCTATTCCAGTCTTTAAGTATCAGGATGCAAAATTCTGGCAATGGTGCAACAGAAGTATCCAAATGTTACTCACCATCAGCCATATGTAAGCAAAAAGATTTAACGTTTCAGGAACCACAGCCATTTCATTTTTAATAGCCACAATATTATGTAAGATTTGCCAATACCATGTGTGAAGGCTTAGTCATCAGGCAAATTAAACGTCTCCTTGAAGGCAGCAGAAGAAAATGAAATATCAATTTGCAGTACAAAACTTTTCATAAATTACTCAGCATAAAATCCTTTAGGACAGACAGGTGATACTATGTTCTTTTAAATTTGACTTACATATAAATTAGCAGCCCAAACTTAATATTTGGTTATAGATTCTTAATAAATAAAAGCATACACATGCATTCTACATTCTGTATATAATAAGGCCCTGATCCAGCAAAGTCATGCCTATTTCTTGCAGAGTTAAAGTCATAGAAAGTCAGCTGTAGTACTTCAGTGCTTTGCTGGCTATGATCCTAAGTGTGCAGCAGCATAGCATTCCTTCAGATACTGGAAAATTACACTCTTCACCACAGGCCAACACAGGCTGACATGCACTGTCACACTCTATGGCACAATGGCCGGGAAATAACACTGCCCATGCAATATTTGCATAAATACCATGATTTTTGTTAGCAACTGTTTGTTTTTTTAAAACCTGTAATCTTTAGAAAAAATGTTTATTCTCTTTTGGGATTGAAAATGGAAGAATTTCCTGCTCAGTTAGGCCATTGCTATGCCAAAATCCGTGCAGAGCATTTTAATGCATGTCATTTTAATGTGGAGATGCTACTGAATGTGATTAACAAATTGCTTAAAGCTCAATGAGTGCTGCCACACAAGCTCAGACTATTTTGCATTTTGCTTCTGCTGTTCACTAGCACTTGAATGCTTCACCCTTACTAAATGTAAAATAACATAGTTTAACTTCTCCAGAAGGTAAGCCATGCAAAGTTTTAGTTCTATCCTTATTAAGATTTTTTTGGGGCAGTATTAATTTCAACTGTGGAAATACGAAACCAAATTCTATGTATTATGAATATAGACTTACTTCTTTCATTTAAAAGTAATGGGTCATATTCTTAACTGGTGTAAACCAGCATGGCTTCATGGAAGTCAATGGAGCTGCACTGATTTACACTGCCTGAGGATCTGGCCCAATGTCTAATAGTTATAATTTAAAGATTTTTTTTTTTAGTACAACTTTCAAGGAAAATAACCAGTGATTAATTTGTAAAGAACACTTCTCCATTTCAGGTGTTGCTTGTTGTAGAGAAGGCGTGAGTTTAGTAGAGTTCTATGAACCAGGGTTAAAATTAGTCTGAAAGATGTTTTGCTAATTTTTTACTCAATAACTTGACTTTTTTTTACCCTGACAAAACTCATTTCGACTTGTCATTACCTTTAGCACTTACAATAGAAATCAAAGCATAGAGCTGTTTCTTTAGGAAAGAAGCCGTGGTCTCAGTTACACCAGTGTGACGTAGGAGTAACTCCTTTGCAGAAAAGAATATTTGCTGTTCCAAAACTGGTGTGAGGTCAGAATCAGACCCTGTATATCTCACCTATAAATAAAAGGAACATCTTATGACAACATTCTGTGTATTTGGTTACCTGAGGAGTACTGAATGTGCTCTCCTGTAAATCCACCTACAAACAATTGTTTTGACATATCCAAGGTAAATTCATAATTAAGCAAAGAGGGACTTTGACACTGATAAAAGCATGTGTACAAAACACAAATTACCTGATAATATTCTGTTTCCCTTTATTATTGCAGATCTTGTTTTATTAAGAGCTTTTCTCCTTACAGCCCAGCTTGTTCTCTGCTCTGATCTTTGGTAAAGTCATAAACCTCTATTTGATGTTGTAGCCTTAGCTGCGAAATCACTGCAGTACACATGTTCATTATCCTGACTTCATTGTAGAATTAAATAGAGAGACATTCTGAACTCTGAAAGAACTAAAAACCTTTACCTAAATACAATACTTTTAATTCCCGTCAATAGCAAACATTACTTACCCAAAAGTAGTTCGTGTTGTCTAAATCTGATCTCTGAACCATAATCCCACTGTGAAAGTCTCTTTAAGTGACTGTTGTTATGGTATCTTGCCCGCATAAGGATTTGGCAGGCATTTTAATTTCAAGCTGATGTCTTTTCTGCTCCATGAGTCAGCTGATAACACATGCTTAGTGGTTATGCCACTGGACCAAAACATGTCCCTTCCCACTCTTTGCCTTGCCTACTTTGGGTGTTCTTTGTTGCAAATTTCTGCACTGATATTCTGACACCAAGTGGATAACTGAGTTTTTTTCTGTCATATTTTTTTGACCCTGTTAGAACGAAAATACAAGATCCTGAGTGATTTGATCTTCAAGGCAAATGCAGCTCTTGGTCAAAACTGTTTTAAAAAGAATTAGAAAAGCTAGATCTTTTGTTCTTTTACTGATTGTTTCTATATGGCTTTTTAAAATTTGAAGATGATGTGCTGAAACCTTTTCACCCACTTAAATCTAGAACAGTTTTTTTAAACTTTTGAAAACTGCTATAGATCTTTTTACTATACAGTTGCTATGTAAAATTAGAATATCTGTCAGTCACTTCACTGTTGTACATTCTGTCTAACAATTGTTTTCTCTTTCTTTTGCAGACTAATTTTAATGTGGCAGTTTTAAATGTAGGTGCCCCTGCAGCTGGTATGAATGCTGCTGTCCGATCTGCAGTAAGAGTTGGCATAACTGAAGGTCACAACATGTTTGCTGTCATTGATGGATTTGAAGGCTTTGCTAATGGCCAGGTTAGTACAAAATGACTTCATTTAAAGTACTGTCAATTGTTTTTTTTATTTTGTACCTTTTTGTCATATTTCTAGTGGAGATACAGAAATGACTGTGATATCATTCAGTGAACTGACTCCACAAGAGTTTTTAAATTTAACTGCTTATCTATAGAAACACGTAGTTAATTCAGATTGGAGCTGTATACTTTATTACCAATAAAAACTTATAAATACATAGATCATGTCACATGTGTACCTTTCCCATTGCTAAGCACTTGCTATAGAGACTAAGGATGTCTTGATGCAATATACAAGTGCTAAACACCAGCAACGGAATTCCCTTGCAGCCCAGAACCAGTTAATCTATGCATTAATATTCAGTTTGAGATTATTTGTTACATTGTTAAACACCAACAACGTGTGTCGTGCTATACTGAACAGAAAAATAGTCTCTTTCCAGAGCTGGTACTATTTCAGAAGAGTAGCTCTCTTGTTTGAGGGTGCAGAATTTATGCCAGCCATTGAAATGTGGCACAAATCTGAATAGTTGTACCTCTGTCTTACTGCAGGCACAGTCCAAGTATGCAGAGGCTCAGCCTACTTAATTTTGTGGCTGCAGTTATTTTTTCACTCAGACACTTTTGCAGCTGTAATACGTGTCTGCAAACAAGCAGCCCTATATAAAATGTACCTCTAAGAGCATCCTGTCTTAGGTTAACCCGGTCTGAATTCTTTTGCCTCCTGGATATTTTGGATGAGGCCTGGTCTACACTAACCCCCCAAGTCGAAGTAAGGTACGCAACTTCAGCTACGTGAATAATGTAGCTGAAGTCGACATACCTTACTTCGAACTTACCGCGGTTCAGACGCGGTCCACACGGGGCAGGCAGGCTCCCCCGTCGACTCCGCGGTACTCCTCTCGTTGAGATGGAGTACCGCAGTCGACGGCGAGCGCTTCCTGGTTCGATTTATCGCGTCCAGACCAGACGCGATAAATCGAACCCGGAAGTTCGATCCCCAGCCGCCGAACTAGCGGCTAAGTATAGACCAGCCCTGAGAAATTCTCTGTATAAGAGGTTCATTGCTTCTGCACAGAGGACAGCTTTAATGTGACCTTGGCAGGATGTTGAGTGTTTGGCAGACTGCCTACATTGTAGTGTCCATTGGAGTGTGAAGCATCTGGAGATAAGTACATAGGCTAGATAACAGTGAGATAACATGAATCTATTGTCATGTTTGTGCCTTATTGTCAGATATACCCCTTCAGTGGAATATGCTACACTATGCAGCAAAAAGAACAGGAGTACTTGTGGCACCTTAGAGACTAACAAATTTATTTGAGCATAAGCTTTCATGTGAAGTGGGCTGTAGCCCACGAAAGCTTATGCTCAAATAAATTTGTTAGTCTCTAAGGTGCCACAAGTACTCCTGTTCTTTTTGCGGATACAGACTAACACGGCTGCTACTCTGAAAACTATGCAGCAACTAAGTCCTGAGATTTGTGACATGCTGTATTTTTGAAACCCTGAAGGATTTCTCTTTAGGGCAGACACAGGTTGGTTGCTTTTTCAGAAAGTGGGGCTAGGTCTATCATGATACTTCCCTTCCTCCATGTCAAAGGCAACCCATCAGCTAACCTGGACTCCAAAAAGAAGATGGATACAGAGTTTGTCATATTCCACTTCCTAATTCGGCAAGAGGATGGGAGTGAGGGGTTAGGTCACAACAGAGTGAAAATTGTTCCTTCTCTTGAGTGAGTGAAGGACCAAGCTAGGGACCTGGTTTTGGATTCTTGCATTATACTGTCACTAAAGGTAAGGGGAGGAGATGAGATGGAGAGGGGACAAAAGATAAGAGTTGAGGAAAAAGTTGGAGGCAGGATTCATAGAGGAAGAAGAAACAAATAGAGGAGAGCTAAGGATGGGGATAGAGAGAAGGGTAAAATTTCAAGGGAGATTAAATTAACCTCTTGAAACTGAGCTGTGGGATTTTTTGCCAGGTCTCATTTGTGGCAGCTCCCATAGTGCTAAACATCTGTTCCAAAAGCTTTACATTAAACTGCATCTGTTGCATGACCAAAGAAGTAGCATTTGGAATGTTACTTAAGGGAACCTCCTCTTTTTAACTTTATTTGTAGATAAAGGAGATCAGCTGGGGAGATGTTGGAGGTTGGACTGGCCAAGGAGGGTCGCTTCTTGGCACAAAACGGTAATATCATAATTTTGGCTGTGATCACTTTACCCAAGTAGAAGGAACAGTGGCCAAAACGTACCTTTTAGTGAGCTCAGAGGTGGATTGGGGTTTGTGAGGCCCTGGGCCAGAGCTAGTGGGGGGCCCCTCCCCACCCCTTCTGCCTGCAGTCCCCCCCCCCCCCCCTCGGTGCTCCTGCTGGGAAAATGAAATTGGGGCACAGGTTAGGGTTAGGGGTTGCCCTGCCTCCTGCCTGGCACTCCTGCCGGGGAGTGGGGTTGGGGACGCAGGGGTTCCCTTGCTCCCCGACAGCAGCGTTGGGCAGATAGATGGAGCAAGCCTTGCGCCCCAACCCCACTCCCCGGCAGAAGCACCAGGTAGGTGGGGGGAGCGGGACAAGCCCCCACGCCCTGAGCCTGCTCCCTGGCAGGTGCTCCAGGCAGGCGGAACGGGGCAAGCCCCGACCCTGCTGCCAGGAAGGAGCGCCCCCATTTTTCTGGGTGCCCCCCAGTTGGCTGGGGCCCCTGAGCACCTGCCCCATTGTCCCAGTGGCTAATCCGCCACTGAGTGAGCTGCATGTGCTGTCTTTACTGTACATTTATGTATTGAAGCTTTTTTTGATTTTTGAGAATTTGTCTGACATCTGTTCTCTTTTACGTTCAGGATGTAAATATTCATCATTTTGTGATACCAATGTGTTTCCATCAGTAGAGACAGAATTAAAATAGTCCCTTGTTGTGTATCATTCCTTTAAGACAGTTAAGGCTATTGCTACAGGGTATTATTGTAGGTAGTTACAAGAAGCATGGTTACATGGTACACTACAGTCTTGCGATATACAAGTAGTGAATGGATTGCTGTGTCCATGCAGAACCATGTTATGTCTATCTGCATGGAGCAACCTGCAGAATCATGGCTTTATCTTGTGACTAACACATTCTTTCACCAAAGAACTTAAAGTTAGATTTCGCAAATCTGATTACCCTATTTAAATTAATCACCTCAGTAATGTTTAGGACTGTTGGTCGTGGGGAAACCTTACGTAAAAACTATTTGCTCCTCATGGTTTAAAAGAACCGAAGGAGAAGACCTGCTAAAGATAGAATAGACTGAGTTTATCTAATTTTTGGAGTGGATTTCCAAAAAAGTCCTTTCCTGGCTTCCTTTGTTACTGGCTGCAATTGTATTGTGTAATCATTTCAATATAGGTGATAGCCAGAAAATAAAATCTTTCTATGGATAAGGCTATGTCTATACTACAAGCGAGGGGTGTGATTTCCCCTGCTTAAATACACATACTGGGCTAGCTCTCATCGAGCTAGAGTATAAATAGCAGTAGTATCGGGGAGGGAGTAGGGCAGGAGAGGCATGGCTTAGGTGTGCCAAATACAAACCTACCTGAAACCAGTGGGTACATACTTGGCATGGCGAACTTGTGCCTCTACTGCCACTGCTCACGCTACCAAGGCTACACTGCTATTTATACTCACACTAGGTTGATGAGAGCAAGTGTGAGTATGGGTACACGAGCAGGGGAATCACCCTGCCCTGCCAGCTCATATTGCAGACATAGCCTAAGTGTGTAAAATATAGAACTTTTCACTGTACTGACAATTTAACAACCCATCCTACCAAAACGAACAGGTATTGTCAGCAATATCCATAGATATTTGACCTCTGTACTCCTTTTGATTTAACTATTTTTAGTACCCTCCCTGCAAAGTATTTGGAGAAGATTGCTGACCAGATGCGCACTAATAACATCAACGCCCTTATGGTTATTGGTGGATTTGAGGTACATTATCTAGTTGTTCTGTTAACTTCTTAGCTGGAGTGGAATTGAAACACACTACACTCATTTTTAAGCACCAAAATATTTTCTTTTGCCCATAACTAAAATTTTGCTTATGATGAATTTTGACATATGGAACAGAGCAAGAGCTTTTGAGATAAGAAATTTTGGAGATGACCCATGTCTCTTGAGCTTTGGAATCCAGAATAGTTAATAGTAAGTGCAAAACAAAATACATTTTTTTCCTTAATCAAAGGTAAGACAGCAGGGTAGAACAGATTTTCAAAAGAGCCAAAATGACTTAGGAACACAAGTTCCAATGGGACTTGTGTTCCTGAAAAATGAGGGCATCTTTGAAAATCCCCATAGTAGTCTTTAAATTATAATAAAAACTGCACCCTGGCTTCTTGTTTAAGCCACTCCAGTTCACATGTTCATTTCATTCTGATATATTTTAATTTCTGGGTCAATAATCTAGAAATATATTTTTATTTTTGGAGACAAGTTTTTAAGTCTTTTAACCAAAATAACTTTTACTTCATATAGGCCTTGATTCAGGAAAGCATTCCTTTTCAGGAAAGTGCGTAAGCATATGTTTAAAATTAAGCACTTTCCTAAGTGCCTTCCTGAATGTGGATGGATTTATTTGCCTGCATAAGTATTTTTCTGAATCAAGTCCATAGCGATGAGATTAAGGGAATTTAAATGAAAATAACTATGATATTAAAATGTATGGGAATCAGTAACATTTTTCTATTATATAGAGCAGGGATCGGCAACCTTTGGCACGCGGCCCGTCAGGGAAATCTGCTGGCGGGCTGGGACGGTTTGTTTACCTGCAGTGTCCACAGGTTTGGCCGATCGCAGCTCACACTGGCCACGGTTCACCGTTCCAGGCCAATGGGGTCTGCGGGAAGTGGTGCGGGTCGAGGGATGTGGTGTCCGCCGTTTCCCGCAGCCCCCATTGGCCTGGAGTGGCAAACCGAAGCCAGTGTGAGCTGCGATCGGCCGAACCTGCGGACGCTGCAGGTAAACAAACCGGCCCGGCCCGCCAGTGGATTTCCCTGACGGGCCACGTGCCAAAAGTTGCCAATCTCTGATATAGAGCATTGGGTATGTATAAAGTATATGTCTCATTGAGAGTGAAAGGTGTACTTACTGTTTGTCTCATATTTTAAATGTGTATATATATATATTTAATTTTTATGTATTTTTTGTTAGATTTTAGTGGTTCCTTATTAACCCGATGTGTGCTGTGGTAAAAATGGCTCTCCCTGTGGCCTCATCCATGTTATAATTCCACCCTTGTCCTCTTTTTATCCCTTCTAATTGTTCACATCATGCCTGTGCCCAACAGGCCTACCTGGGACTTTTGGAATTATCAGCTGCCCGTGAGAAATATGACGAGTTCTGTGTTCCAATGGTTATGGTTCCTGCAACTGTATCCAACAATGTACCGGGTTCAGATTTCAGCATTGGTGCAGATACTGCTCTGAACACTATAACTGATGTAAGTCTGTTCAAGTGTGCGTGCTTACTAACAAAGCGTTCAAGTTAATGCTGATTGAATTGGCTAGAAGTGGATATTTTATAGACCAGAACATTGGAAACATAATCTGAAAAATGTTTGGTGGCTGCATGCAAGTGATACTTACTGAACTGAAAAATCCTGGTACACTTAGCTTTCTCTTTCCTCCAGAAGTTCCAACCATTTTTCACATGCAGTGTATAGAAAGACTCCATTTTCATTTTATACATTTTTTTTAACTTTTGGATTTTGGAAAGTAATAGAATGAGGCTGCCACACACACACACGCACAAATGAGAGAAACAAAGCAGGTGAGGTAATATATTTTATTGAACCAGGACTTGAAGACGAGCTTGTCGCTTACACCAACAGAAGTTGGTGCAATACAAGATATCACCTCACCTACCCTTGTCTCTCTAAAATCCAGGGCACAACATGGCTACAACAACACTGTATACACACAAATGGTCTTTCCTGCATACATATACAGGGGAGAGGGGAGAAAAAAAGAAAAAAGCACCACTACAAAGCCCAAAGTCAAAAACTAGTGACAATTTATGGCAGTGTAGAAGAGGAAATCCCTTCCCTACATCAAACATTAGAGTACCCAGTTACAATAAACAGTTACAGGGTGTCCTTATATATTACAAAGATTAGGTTTTATTTCTCAGATGTTTCTCCAATAAGTAGGTATTCTACTAATGCTCTACTTTGCATCGGTTTTCACTGCAAAAGATGTGAGGGAGATTCCCACACCTGAGCAGTTCTTTTTAGGTGACAAATCTGAGGAACTGTAATAAAGAATAGAATTATCAGACACATAGATGAACACAATATGTCAGGAAAGAATCACCATGGCTTTTGTAAAGGGAAATCATTCCCCACCAGTCTTCTGGAATTATTTGAGGGGGTCAACAATCATATGGACAAGAGTGATGCAGGATATAGTGTACTTGGGCTTTCAGAAAGCTTTTGACAAGGTCCATCACCAAAGGCCCTTAGGCAAAGTGAGCAATCATGGGATAAGAGGGAAGGTCCTCTTATGGATCAGTAATTTGTTGAAAGATAGGAAACACAGGGTAGGAATAAATAGTAAGTTTTCACAGTGGGAAGAGGTAAATAGCAGAAAAAGATCTTGGTGTCACTGTGAATAGTTCTCTGGAAACATTTGCTCAGTGTGCAGCAGCAGTCAAAAAAGCTAACAGGATGTTAGGAACCATTAGGGAAAGGATAGATAATAAGACAGAAAGTATTATAATGTCATTCTGTAAATCTATGCTACGCCCATACCTTGAATACTGTGTGCAGTTCTGGTTCCCCATCTCAAAAAAGATATATTAGAATATGGAAAAAGTACAGAGAAGGGCAACACAAATTATTAGGGGTATGGAACAGCTTCTAGAGGAGGAGAGATTAAAAAGAGTAGGACTGTTCAGCTTAGAAATGAGACAACTAAAGGGGGATATGATAGAGGTCTATTAAATGGTGACTGGTGTGGAGAAAATGAATAAGGAAGTGTTATTTACCCCTTCACATAACACAAGAACAAGGGGTCAACTTTTCATTTTATTTACTTTTAGCAAAATTAGACCCTTGTGCATTATTAGATGTTTCTTTTCCCTTATAATTGCCCTTTCTTTTCCCTTATAATTGCCCTTGCCCTTGTCAAGACTGTAAACAACTGATCAAAATTTAGTTCTAAATTATTCTTTACACATGGTCCATGTTATATCTAAGTTGGCCTTGTTTCCAGTTCTGGTAAATAAAATTCTCCATTCCAAAAAGATTGACAGCAAATCAAGGTAAGTAAAATAATGCTATAGTGCATGATGCCTGCTTTTCTTCTCTTCATAGGCTTTCTGCGTTTACCTAACTCATCTTTATAGAGCTTGTAGACTGTTTCACACAGAGCAGGACACACAGCAATATTTTGCAATACACTGGGAAAGATTTTAGATTTCAGGTAACATCACTAGATATCAGACAGAGAGTATTCCCATGTTGTTAATATAATAGTTTTTTCTATTTTGAAGCTGATGCATTTTACTAATAAAAGGCTAGAATTTTGTCCAGTTCTTGTGTTTTATTTCTTCCTAGATTTTGTTTTGAGATGTATGTAAAATGTAATGGTTCAGGAAGCCATAGATTCAGTTCAGCTGTGAAGAGAACTAACCTTTTATTTTAAAAAAGTCTTTTTTTCCTTTTTTAAAAAAAGGACTTCTTTTCTTTTACAAAAGTTCATAAGCTGTGTAAGCCTTTTGCCCTCTGAGCATCTGAACTGAAGCTATGGTGGGCCACTCAGAGAACTGGTAATGGTACATAGATCAGTAGTGGGCAACCTGCGGCCTGTGGGCCGCATGCGGCCCATCAGGGTAATCCGCTGGCGGGCCGCAAGACAGTGTTTACATTGACCGTCCGCAGTTCTGGCTGCCCACAGCACCCAGTGGCCAGGAACGGCGAACTGTAGCCACTGGGACCTGCAGGTGGCCGTGCCTGCAGATGGTCAATGTAAACACTGTCTTGCGGCCCGCCAGCGGATTACCCTGACGGGCCACATGCAGCCCGCGGGCCGCAGGTTACCCACCACTGACATAGAACCTTTCGCTTTAAGGTCATCCAAATCATATTGAGTAGTGACATTATCCTCTGTAATGGCCAATTGGCTTGTTAAGTATGAATAGGCAGTCTCCTTCCAGTTCATGCGAGTGAGAATAGTGAGCAGAGATATTGCACGGGCATGAAGAATAAACTCCTCCTATAGGTGATTCCTCTAGCACAGTATTAAAGCACATTAGTAGTGAAGTTAATGGTCCTTGTACTCCTGATGTCCCTGTTCTGTGGATAAGTATATGACATAGTTTCCAACGCTATCAGTCTGGCATCTTTCATGAGCACTAAAGTGACCTGAAACTTAGTTGTAGGGATTCAAAGCAACTGTTTTATTGCTACTTTTCTCACTTAAATGTCAATCTTTGTCAATTTTCTCAGTTTGCAATAAGGTAAGTATATGGTCTGCTAGTGGGTAATGAGGCCTCTAGTATGTGTATAGGCAGGTTTCTGAGATCTTGAAAAAGTTTAGTGTGGCTGGTTACTTTAGCTGTCTGTGTTAGAATGTCTGAAAAGTACTCAGGCATGTAAGCAGTATCTTAATGCCATTATAGGATACTGACTTCCTAACTGACAAGCTTATTTTCCATAATCAGATAAATTGTCCTCTGTACATACTACAAGTATAATTTTTGGTTAGTTGTTGCATTGTATGCCTTGTGTTGCCCAAGATGTGTTTGTATATAAAATCTGTTCAAGGATGATACTTATTGTCATGAAGCCTGTAAGGAAAAAGTAAAATATTTCTCCTAACCACAATTGAATCCCAAAGTAATGAAACTCCAAAATTAAATCATGGGTAGTTCAGGGTATTTCTCTCCATACAGACAACTGATAAACATCCAGTGGTGCTTTGGCATATTTTAAAGTACTTAGTTATTTCCCATTCATTGGAATCAGGAAAAGTATTATAGAGTTAATAGGTAGCAATTAATGTACATACAGCAATTCTGAATTAGAGAGGGTTCATGAGAGCACTGAACAGAACAGGGATCGGCAACCTTTGGCACGCATCCCGTCAGGGAAATCCGCGGGCACGCCGGGATGGTTTGTTTATCGGCAGCATCTGCAGGTTCAACCGATCGCAGCTCCCACTGGCCACGGTTCGCCGTTCCAGGCCAATGGGGGCTGCAGGAAGTGGCACGGGCTGAGGGATGTGCTGGCCACTGCTTCCCGCAGCTCCCATTGGCCTGGAATGGCGAACCGCGGCCAGTGTGAGCTGCGATCGGCCGAACCTGCGGATGCTGCAGGTAAACAAACTGTCCCAGCCCGCCAGCGGATTTCCCTGATGGGCTGCATGCCAAAGGTTGCCGATCCCTGGAATAGAAGATGAACTATGAAAAATAGGACTCCTTGTCCTGAAGAATTTACAACCTAAAGAAAAGAGTGATTAGGTTCCAGTAAAGGCCCGTGCACTCCTTAGCAATGGGACCTAAATTGTGTAGCAAGATTCTTGGATTCTGAGGCTCTTTAGCACAGCACCCTGGAAATTTTGTGACAGTTTCACTTGCATTTTAGAATGCAGGGTTTTTATCAATCACATATTTAAAAAGTGAATCTTATGCTCAGTACAATTTGTCCTGTGTTGTTCGTTTTGATATTAAATGGAATTAATTTTCTGCTGTCCCTACATTTCAGTTTTGATATGCCAAAGATTTTTGTAGTGACATTGTATAACTGCATTGCCGAGATAATCTGGGGCAAACTTGTGGAGGTTTGTTTGCTGACTAGGTAGCATTTGGCACTTTTGCACCTAGCTGGGCATAGGAGACATTTGAGGATTGTGGGATAAGCATGTTAGCTGGTAGTTTCTGCTAAAAAAAATCATCAGTCAGATCGTTAACATAGTGCTGATATTTAAATTAAAATGTTTAGTGTTAACGATCTATGAAAGTGAATGAGACAGCACTTTCAAGGCTATTGTTTCAGGCTGTCTGCAAACTTAGGAACACAGCACTCAGGAAGTGTACACTGGTCAGTGTTTTCGAATTGTTTTCTTTACAACACCAAAGGCTAGATTTTTAAATGAAAGCTTGGATTCTGCAGCACAAATTTCTAGCCAGGGGAGGATTTCAGAGAAAATTCTGCACCATGATTTTACAGAAGGCAGGGAGCTCTGCATTTGATTGAACAGAGTGAAACTAATTTACAGCCCCCTTCACAGATAACAGAGCCTGGAAAGAGGATGGGGAAAAATAATTGGAAACGACATAAACCATGATGGGCTTTGGAGGGGTTAAGAGAAAGCAATAAAGAGCTGAGCAGGAGATAGGAAGAAGGCTTGAGTTCTCGATATGTCTGCACAGCAAAAGCTGTGCACAGGCTAGCCTCGCTGAGCTAGTTTGAGTCCAGCTAGTGCAGGTAACAGTAGCAGTGAAGATAGCACAGGGCAGGCTTCAGAGCGGGCTGGTGAGCCAAGTTCGTTCCCAGAATCTGTACTGTTCTTGAACTGTCCGTGCTGCACTCTCTTTGCTGCTGTGGTTATCCACACTAGCCCGTGCACAGCTTTTGCTGCACAGGCATAGCCCTATGGGAGTCGGAGTAAGAGGGGAGGGGGAAGGAAAGATGCCAGCCACAGATGGAGAATGGAAAAACTGGAGAGGAGCTGCCTAGCACCCGCCATGTGTGAGGGATGAGAGACAGTCTGTCAGGAAATCAGCAGAGGTAAGAGGTGAATCATCTAACTGAGTTGGGGAAGGAACCAGAAACAGTAGCAAACGGGGGCTGGGTAGAGGAGGGATTATGCTGAGTTATGGTATGTTCTTATACAGTATCTTTGGTCACATTTTATATTAAGGGTATATTTATAAAGGGTTGGAACTGATTCATAGATGTTATAAGCATGTTACAGACATGAGCAATCAGTGTTCTAGGCTAGATGGTTATACAATCTATAACAATTGATTAACCATTTATTAAACCATCAGTTAATTATTTGACCCTTTATAGACTGCGTGAAATATACTCTTTGTATAAAGTGACTATTTTGGGGTTTTTTTTGCAACAGTGATACTGGGTTGTTGCATGTCTTCAGACAGTAGCGGTCCTGGGTTACTGCACAGTGTTCACGCATGTGTTTGCTAAAAACACTTGCATCAAATGAAACGACGCAGTATTTAATGCAAGTAAAATGTATCTTTCATTGCAGACTAACTAAATGGTTGTGCCAGTAATTGTTCCAGTTCTCCCTCTAACTGAACCACTTTCCCAAAGCCTCTGGCTAAAACTGCATCTGTGCTCATAAGTGCTTTGCAGATGTCCAACCTGCTTTGAGGCTTCACTAAACAAAACCAGTTCCCAACTCAGTGTATCTTTTTTCTGGTGTAAGGAAAAATTCAAAGTAGCCTGGCTGGGCTGGGGTAGTGACTGTTCTGTGAAGTTCCCTCACCAAGGCTTGCCAATGGCTGATCTTGAAAGACAAATGCCATTCCCCTCTTTCCTGCCTGTGGCACTTCTCGGCAGTGCAACGATAACTGGGCAGCATTTTAGTCCAGAAGTGACACTGGGATCAGTCAAATCCCAGTTTTAGCTGTAAGTGAAAGTAAAATGTCCAAAATACCCAGGGATGGAGAGTTGGAGGTGAGATTTTCACTTTGGTCTCCTGCCACCACGTCATACCTCCAAGCCATGTGGACCCTCCACATCGACTCCAATCCCCCATCTTCCCTCCTGGAAATGTCCCAGGTAGATCACCTCTTCCCTTCCCATTTCCTACTTACAATCCACCACTACACAGACACCTGATGGATTTTAGTGGGGGGAGGCTGATTGGCCTGCAGAGCTCTCCTCTCATGTAGCAATAGGGTGTTTTATACCCACGGTGCACCCCTTTCCCCGCTGGGAGAGCGAGACTGGTGAAAAGAAAAAGTACTACAGGCTTTGGATTTCCTTTGGAGATTCATTAAATATGTGGGGATTTTTCACATTCTCTCTACACAATGGGTGTTCAGGATCACTGCATATTGAGGAAGAATTGGACTAGTGCACTCACTAAGTCAGAACAGCTGCACATTCCACAGTCCTTCGCTACAGAGAAGAGTACTAGGGACTCTGGAGCCTGTGAGAACACACAGACTACCTGACACACTGTACATTTACCTCCTGACCATATAGGATATGAAATCCCCAAAAGATCGCTCAAAAAGCCTCTAAAATGTTCCTGCAAAATATATGGTCTTGTGCAATATCCCTGCATTTTTATGCACAATTATCCGAGTTGCATGCATAAAAACAGGTGTCTCCTGATGTACATGCTTCTTGCAGGCACTTGGAAAACATAGGCCATATTTTCATGATTTTTTCTTTCAGTGACAGAGGTGTGTCTTCACCTTCTAGGACAAAGCAGTAGCTAAAAAAAGCAGTGTCTATAATAGCAGTGTATCCACAAGCATTTTCTTCTGAGTGTAGGTGTTTTTCTAGTTACCTTTCCTTAAACTATTTAGTATATAGAATAGTGTTTGTTCATTTAACTTATTTTGAGATGACTTATTTCTAGTACACTCATGCTGCCTACGTTTCTGCTTAGCTGCTTCAGATCTCTGCACTATCCACATTTCATTTTCACTCTGTACTAACTCACATTAACTTCCTTCTGCGCTTTCTTCAGAAAAGCATTGTGCCAATGCGACCCCAGTGCACTGTTGTGGTATTTAGAGGAAACTTTTTTTTTGTCCCTCCTTAATATCACCAATTTTATTTTGTTCTGCCAATGGAAAGCCAACCCTCCCATCACACGCAAGGAGCCACTAGCTGAATGCATAATAATTTGCTATCCATATGCAAGGGTGTATTGCTAATAATACTTGTACCGCTGCTTCAGGCCTTTGAAAGTTGTCTGCAATTAGCTGAGGCACGTGCTCGCTTTGAGGAGTTTTGCATTCCTATCTGTGTGTTGCCAGCTACTATTAGCAACAATGTGCCAGGCACCGACCTTAGCATTGGTGCTGACACTGCCCTGAATGCTATTGTGGAGGTAAGACTGCATATCCTTTGAAAATTAAACTGTACAATGTCTGTCTTTGTTGTGATACTAGCAAGACCTTGAAACATTTAGTTTTCTAAAATATTCTAGTTTAAAATATTAAGCTCCTGTGATCAGAAGGTAATCAACATTTTCCAGATTGATTGAAGATTAATCTAATTAAAATTAAATCAGTTATGTTGGCTATTATTTAGATTGTGTTTTGGTGTTTTAGATAGTGGCATTAGGGTAACTATTTCAATGCATTTTTAGAACCTTTGTATGTTTGCAATAAGAATAAAGTATATAACATTTTTTGTTTAAAATAATTTGCTTAGGACTACTTTGCTATACTTAAATGAAAGAATAAAAACCCATGCACCTTAAAAAAAAAAAAGCAAATGACTCAAGGAATGGACCAATGACGGAATAAGATCCCAGTTCAGCAAACCACATAAGCCCAGGCTTAAAGCATGAAGCACTTCACTGGGACTAGTCTTATGATAAATGTTAAGCACACGCTTAAGTGCTGTGCTGAATTGAGGCCTAATGACTGCAACACTTAAAGTACTGTATAACGAGAAAGTAAATTTTACAAGTTGGATACATCAAAACTTGGCTTACAGTGATGGCACTTCCTTTTATAGTCAAACAGCATTGAGATACAACTCCTGATTACTGTTGTACATGTTTCCATTTAAATTGCCAACAATTTGATTTCAAAAGGGCTGTATGACCAAAATAATGCACTTTGCACATTGTGGGCCTGCTCCAGCTCCCCTTGAAGTCAGTGGTTCACAGGGATGACTTTGGGTCCTTAGTTGCCTGTAATCCTTGTTCTTATTAGATAAAACACATGTGTGCTCTGCCATTAGACAATGTACAGAATCCTTTTATTCTCCAATTCTGGCTCCTCAGCATCACTTTAAAAATAGAACATTTTTAGTGTCATTTGGTGTCTGAAGATTTTGTCATGAATTTCAATTAGACCAGAATTTGTCCCTTAGTCCTTGCTTACCATGGCATTTCCCCTAGTCTCCCATTGTTGTACTGGCACCATAACAGCTCCACCAGTGGTGGCAGAACTAGCAGAATCTAACTCTGCATATAGCAGGTAACATGGCTGATATCAGTGGGGACAAAGTCTTCAATAGTGATTCACCTGGCAAAGACTGAAAATGTGAGAAGTACCAACAATAAAAGTTATAAATGGTAGTTGGCCACAGACAAGGTAGAAAATACCAACAGTTGTTGCTTCTATCCCACTGCCTTTTATTGTAGGCCGCACAGCTTTCAGTAATGCTTCATCCGTGTTATTGCTCTCAGTAAAAACTAAATGAGGAAAATTTTGCCCAGGCTTGCAAAAGTTATTTACTTGTTCCCATAATATAAGAACTAGGGGCCACCAAATGAAATTAATGGGCAGCAGGTTTAAAACAAATAAAAGGAAGTTCTTCACACAGCACACAGTCAACCTGTGGAACTCCTTACCTGAGGAGGTTGTGAAGGCTAGGACTATAACAGGGTTTAAACGAGAACTGGATAAATTCATGGAGGTTAAGTCCATTAATGGCTACTAGCCAGGATGGGTAAGGTATGGTGTTCCTAGCCTCTGTTTGTGTCTGATGGACGGCAGGAGAGAGATCACTTGATCATTACCTGTTAGGTTCACTCCCTCTGGGGCACCTGGCATTGGCCACTGTCGGTAGACAGGATACTGGGCTGGATGGACCTTTGGTCTGACCCAGTACGGCCATTCTTATGTTCACATGTAATCCTCTTGAGTTCCGTGGGTCTGCACCATTGTCTTGGAGCCAGTGTCTTTGGTTGAGATTGTCAGTAGTGTAGTGTTGCTTTTTGCGTCTTCTTTGAATACCAGAATTCTTAGGAGAGGCAGCGTGCTTCACGCTGTGGTAAAAGATTATCAGAATTTGGCCCCTGAGTTCTAACTCTGTTCTAACTCTGCTTCCGATGCTGACATTGTATTTGCCTTTGGGCAAGTCACTTACCCTGTCTGAGTATGTCCCCCTCAGCAATAAACGAGGAATAGTAATATCCTCGTAAAACACTTTGCCAGACCCTCAGCTGACAATTTATGCCAGCTGAGGATCTGCCTCTCTGAAAATATCAGATAAGCATTATTAACTAGTATAATATGACAGAAATGCTTCTTCCCTAAATAATATCCTATATACCAAGGAGAACTCAGTCCTGAAAATGCTTATGCTTATCAGTAACTACTTTTACTCACGAGTACAGTTATTAATGTGTGTAAGTGCTTGCAGACTCTGGACCTTTATATGTTGGAAGAAGTCCTGTAATAGGAAAGTAGGAGGATTAAAACCTTTCCCCAGTTTCCCAGATGCATGTGCGATCATGCAGTTAAAAGAGCAGCTTAAGCAAACAGACATTGTTATTCTTTACTTCACATTCTTCAAAAGCTTCATGCCGGAATTTTAACTCCTTAGTGCTGGTGATTGATGACAGCCAGCAGAAATTGTTCTGTGAAACACTGACTCTGGTGTGAAAGGATTAAAAATAGGGTTGTTGAATAATCACAGTTGACTCCTTAGTGCTGGTGGTTCATCACAGCCAGCAGAAATTGTTCTGTGAAACACTGACTCTGGTGTGAAAGGATTAAAAATAGGGTTGTTGAATAATCGCAGTTAACTCATGTGATTAGCTCAAAAAAATTAATCGGGTTTTAAAGCATTTATCGCGATTAATCGCAGTTTTAATTGCACTGTTAAACAATAGAATACCAATTGAAATGTATTGAATATTTTGGATGTTTTTCTACATTTTCATATATATTATATTCTGTGTTGTAATTAAAATCAAAGTGTATATTATTTTTTACTACAAATATTTGCATTGTAAAAATGATAAAAGAAATAGTATTTTTCAATTCATCTCATGGGGGGGAGGCATAGCTCAGTTGTTTGAGCATTGGCCTGCTAAACCCAGGGTTGTGAGTTCAATCCTTGAGGGGGCCACTTAGGGATCTGGGGCAAAAATCAGTACTTGGTCCTGCTAGTAAAGGCAGGGGGCTGGACTCAATGACCTTTCAAGGTCCCTTCCAGTTCTAGGAGATAGGATATCTCCATTAAAAAAAAAAAAGTACTGTAGTGCAATCTCTTTGTTGTAAAAGTGCAACTTACAAATGTAGATATTTTTTTTGTTACATAACTGCACTCGAAACAATGTAAAACTTCAGAGCCTACAAGTCCACTCAGTCCTACTTCTTGTTCAACCAATCGCTCGGACAAACCAGTTTGTTTACATTTGCAGGAGATAATGCTGCCTGCTTCTTGTTTACAATGTCACCTGAAAGTGAGAACAGGCATTTTCATGGCACTCTTGTAGCTGGCATTGCAAGGTATGCAATGTCCCAGATATGCTAAACATTTGCAGGCCCTTTTGAGGTATCTCAAGTTTGGCAGCCAAGTCATTTTTGGACAGCCTGGCCTATATGTTTACTTCCCCAGCACCTAAAAGCCAGAATTTCCTTAGTGATGTCATAATGTATACACTTACTCCCCATGAAATCCCAAGCATTGTCTCCAGGGAGTTAGAACTGTTGTGATCATAAGTCTGCCATTCGTGAAAGCAGCAGGGGTTGCTACAAGTATGCTGTTGTTTATTGTACATTGAGAGCTTACACTGAACTGTACTCAGTGAGGAAAAGACTGGAGACCACAGTATGGGCACAGTATAGGAACCAAGATAGCTAGAAAGGGGTTGCCATTGTAACAAACTGATGAAGTGCATGATCTGAACTAATATGTGATGTATTTTGTTCTGGAGTTGCTGCTTGTTTTTTAAAAGAATATGGGATAGCATGTTTAGATCAATCTATTTGATCATTTGTAGATATATATATGTTATAGCTCTGGTAGTTGAACTAAAGTAAATATACATAAATATATAATATAGTTATTTGTGCTCTAAATGCTGTAATTTATGATAATGTTAAATGCTTATGACTTTTTAATTTTTTAGGCTTTCCCATTTACCAGTTTAAACTTTATTTGTTTTGTGCTCTGGTAAGTAGGTATTTAATACAAATATCAGGCTCAGAACCTGTCTTTATATATCAAAAAATAAATGATGCTAAGGCTGTATTTGGAAAAATTAATCCATAAGCAGAATGGAAGAACATCAAATGTAGAACTGCATCCATAGTTACTCATTCAAAAACTCACCAGAGGTCTGAGGGCTGTTTTTATGTTTCCTTCTAAATAAGTTGTTAATAAAGGGCAAGAACTTCATGATCTTGAATTTTCCAGATCCTTGCACTCATCTGCTTCCTCTTAATTCAGCTGGGCCCACAAACCGCATTTGCAAAATTCTATTTGCCCTCAAGGAAAGGTTTTTTGAGTTTAGGGCAATTATTTTTCAAATACTCTTAGACTTGATCTGCTGCTATTTTGGGGTTTTCTCTTTAGTCCTCTGATCAGAGCTGTCAGTTTTTGAAATTTATTTTTGTGGAGGCTTGTTTAAGCTACTCACAGGCAGCTCTGATGCTGTAAATCATCATCCCCTATGCTTCATGTAAGCCAACAGATTTCCTCATAGTGAGCAACTTTTCTTATCTACGAATGGGTAAGCTGTTGTTTGAGGTCAGTCTCCCATAATCAGTATGTGTTTATGGACATGAAGTAGGAGAAATTGGCTCTGTTGCTGCCAAGTCATGGAAATGTGCATGAATAGCCCTCTGGGTAAGCAAATTGTGGATCAAAAGAAACCTAGGACTTCAGTCTCATAAATTCAAATTGTAAAGACAACTTCTTAGGAAGTGTACGTAAAACCCCTCAGTATCAAAGGTGATTTCTTCAGTCATGTGCACAATAAAAGTAGAGACTGGCTAAATTTGGATATACACCCAGATCAGAAAGCAAACTCCATTTTTATATCTCTATAAAACTCCAATATAACTACTCCAAAGTTTTAAGAATAAGAATGGGCCGCGAGATTAGTTTCTCCTTTAACATTTTCAGAAAGCAGCCAGATGGAAGGATAACACAAGCAAACATGATATTACCAAAACACCCGATTTTGAATATAGTGTCCAAGTGACCTGGAAGAAATATTTTCCTCCAGAATTAACAATTGACATGAGAGTGTGTATGTGCATATATATATATATATATATAGTAATACAGTTCAGTAATCTTATAATTGTGATAAAGAATCACATAATATATGGTAAATATCACAGTTGAGAGCCTGTTCATGTTTGCGTAAGTCCCTAATGTTCTGTGCTTTGGTTAGACATGCGATCGCATCAAACAGTCAGCCAGTGGGACCAAGCGTCGTGTGTTCATCATTGAGACAATGGGTGGCTACTGTGGTTACCTGGCCAATATGGGGGGCCTTGCTGCAGGTGCGGATGCTGCTTATATCTTTGAAGAGAAGTTTGATATTCGAGAACTCCAGGTATGCAGCTCAATCTTACTGAAATAACGTCTTTCTCATTGTTATATAGACTTTCAAAGTGTTGTGTGTATATAGCATTTAATATGTACATTGTGTTGGTGTAGTTGGTTGGATGCTGTTCCAAAAGGGTATCTTAACCTGCAGCAATAAGTGGCTACTTTTAAATGCATACGTGACACCTTCACCCCAGAGAATTGGAATATTATGCCAGTGTAAATTTTTTTTTGTAGTAGAACTTGTAGCCAGACACTCCTCATTCATGGCATCAAGCAGTGACTGCTGATGACCAAAAATTGAAACATCAAGTTACCACAGCACCATTAGGTAGAACAATTACATATTTATTCTTTTACAATCTGATTATTAGTACATAGTAATTGGATGGAGCTGGAGCAAAATGAAAAGGCAAAAAAAAAGGATAAAAGGAAATACTTTTTCACACAATGCGTACTTAAAACTGTGGAACTCCTTGCCACAGGGAGTTGTTGACTCCAAGAATTTAATAAGATTAAAAAAAAAAAAAGAATTGGGTATCAAGAATATCCAGCGTTGTTAGTATTAATGATGACAGATTTTGGAAGGGATATAAGCCTTCATGCTCCAGGGCCAATCTCTTAACTATCAGAGACCAGGATGAGCCCTAATGGGAGGGGCAGATTATCCCACAGCTGCCTATTGCTGAGTTCTTACACATTCTTCTGATGCATCTGGTGCTGGCCTTTGTTACAGGTGGGACACTGGATGGGATGGATCTGGGGTCTGATCCAGTCTGGCAATTCCTATGTTGCTATGTAAATAAAGTCCAATAGGTGCTGTATCAGTGACATGCAAGTGACCTAAAGAGCCTATTGAAATAACACTGTTGTCTAGAGACATGAAGAAGCTAAAAGTTGTTGGTGGGTGTGAGGAAAAGAGGTTAATTTTAAACCAGGACCAGTAGCTTTTAACCCACCCATTAGAATTTGTCCTGGAAGCTGCAGGTCAGTTGGATTTTCACATTACAGAAGGGATTTCTTAAGTATTGCTGTGAACTTGGAATCCTTTATAGAAATTCTCTTGGTGAAGGAGGCAATGATCATCACATTTGCTTTGTGTGACTCTGTTTCTAGGCTAATGTGGAGCATTTGACCGAAAAGATGAAAACCAGCATCCAGCGTGGTCTCGTGCTGAGGTGAGCAAAGGTCATTTAATTAAACTGCAGCATCAAAATGAGTAATGTTTTGCAACCCTCACTGCTATTTAAAACCCATGAACAGGCTCTATTTAGTTAGTTATAGAAGAAGGGATTCTCAGTGGAAGAAAAAGCAGATCTTAGAAGCAGATATAAAATCTGTTAAAATCAAAAGTCCCACACCCATTCCCATTTTAACTCTTCACATCCTGTTAATGATTTGGGTTCTTAGCTTATCCTTCCAAGTGCTGCACAAAGTGTTATAAGGAGGCTGCACAAAGGTCTCATCATTTATTTTACTGAGGGTGAAATTCCCCTCTGTGCACAGGGCCAGCACAAGGCCTATGCAGCTCTGAAGTGGTATTTAGCCCTCAGAATACATATAAAGTGGAACACAGGTCCCATGCTGGCCCTCTGCAAATGGGTGAATTCCATCCTCATTCCTTAGACTACATGTTGTATTGGAGACCATAGCAAGCTAAGCCACACAACTGAATAAAAGTTTCCTGTGTCAATTACAAGTTGACTAGCATTCACCCTGCTTTAATCTTAGTGCCCTGTGACGATGTTTTTGAACTATTTGTTTGCCCCTTAGGGAGGATTCTGGTCTGTCTTTTGCAAAAGCAGCCAACGGGATATTATCATCAGAGTTGTCAGGGGTGCGACATGTCCCCTCCATCAGTGACTGTGCCTCTGTAAAGAGGTCTGGTAGTTAATAATGTGGTTTTTAACTGGCCTGACAGTGTTGTTGTGGGGTTGTTTTTGTCTTGTTATAGGAATGAGAACAGCAATGAGAATTACACAACTGACTTTATCTACCAGCTATATTCTGAGGAAGGAAAAGGCGTGTTCGATTGCAGAAAGAATGTATTGGGCCACATGCAGCAGGTAAATAAAGTTACGAACTTTCCTCTGTATACAGCAGCAGGATTAATTTAGTGTGTGTGAACTGCCGTCACCATTCCAGGATTACGCAAGAGTGGTCCTTCTTGCATCCACTCTATACCCTTTAGACCGGTGGTGGGCAACCTGCGGCCCGCGGCCCGCACGTGGGTAATCTGGGTAATCTGCTGGCAGACCGCGAGACGGTTTGTTTCCATTTGCATGGCCGCCTGCAGCTCCCAGTGGCCGTGGTTCACCGTTCCTGACCAATGGGAGCTGCATGTTGCCCACCACTGCTTTAGACAAAATGAATGTTACTAAGGGTTTCCTCCATTGTTACTATCAACTCCCCACCCATTTTGGGGGGTTGGAAAGGGAGCGGAAGAGGGGTAATTTAGTTTTGCAGAAGGAAATTGCAGCAGATTCCCTCTTTTACCGTGTCATCTTTTTTGTTCCCCCCCATCCCTATTTTTAAAAAAGGGTGCTGTTATTTTTTAGTAGCTCACTCACTGCCTCTTACAAGACCTCCCTGCAGCTGCCAGTTCAGGAGCATCTCATCCTTGGAAGAGAAATTTGGTTCCTATAGAACGTTTGTGCTCATTGTTCACTTTTTCCTTTTGGAGGAGAGGGGAAATAGTCATCCTATTAATCTTCACTATGATTGGCTTTGCCCTGTACAGAACTCCTAGCTAGTGCATCCCACACACCCAGATGGGGCACTAATCAGCCAATAGCAGTATGAGAGTGCATAAGGGCACAAGGATAAGCAACTAGGAAACTTACAATGGGAAGCAGGGCAGGTCTAGGGGAAAGGGTGTTTAATATGAGACCCTGGGTCCCTTTCTAGTAGTGACTGAATATCTACTGGTTCCTATGAACCATAACATTTTAATTCCAGCTTTAAAGCTTCATATTTTGTTTGAAGTCTTAACCCTGTGCCAAAGTTATACAACAGCTTCCCTGCCTTGTATCTAAGTACATTATATATTTGATATACTAACACTGTTCCCGCTTGTCTGTAGTGTATTTAGAACTAAATGCTAAGAATTTCAGTAAATGCACCCAAAACAGGTTATACATAGAAAACAGTAGAATCTGCTTTCACAGGAGGAGCATATAGTTAGATCCAGTTAAGAACCCTGTTTTGACAGCTGGAATAAAAGCGAATAACTGTACCTTTTGTATTTTGTCAAGTTCTACATTCCCATAGACCAGGGATCGGCAACCTTTGGCACGCGGCCCGTCAGGGAAATCCGCTGGCGGGCCAGGCCCGTTTGTTTACCTGCAGCGTCCGCAGGTTTGGCCGATCGCAACTCCCACTGGTCGCGGTTCGCCGTTCCAGGCCAATGGGGGCTGCGGAAAGTGGCACGGGCCGAAGGATGTGCTGGCCGACGCTTCTCGCAGCCCCCACTGGCCTGGAACAGCGAACTGCGGCCAGTGGGAGCTGCCATCGGCCGAACCTGCAGACGCTGCAGGTAAACAAAGCGGCCCGGCCCGCTAGCGGATTTCCCTGATGGGCCGCGTCAAAGGTTGCTGATCCCTGCCATATTCGATCTAAAGCCCCTAGTGTCTGCTTGGTAACAGTGTTATAGATGCACCCACTTGGTAGCGGCTGGATGATACAGGCTAGAGGTCTCTTGATTACAGCCTCTGCCCTGTGATGCAACAGTGCCAGCGCCCCTGAAGCACTGGCCTGGCCTGTTTGCTCGCTCCCTCGCCAGTTCTTTATTCTGTCCTTTATTTGCTTCTCTCCTTGTGTGTATATTGCTTTTCCAGCTCTCTCTCTACTGCTGGAAGTTGTATTGTGCCATGTTACTCCAGTAGCAAACATCCTTCAGGCAGTGCTCTAGAAAGTACATGCAAATAAGCACTCTGCTGAAGGGGAGAAGCGGGGGGTTAACTAAGTCCCATTGACTTTAAGAGGAATTAAGCATGTCTTTATGCACGGATTGTGAAATTGGGGCTAGTATCTCAAACTGTCCAGGCAAAGTCCCCTCAAGACTCCCACATTGGGAATTCTGGGGCTAAGGTAAAGCACTGGTGTGTGTTTAAAAAAATGGGGGGAAGGGAGGGAAGGAAAGAGGCACAGCAGCCATAGAACAGAGATGATTGGTGGAATGGAAAAACAAGAATAATGCTCCTGGTTGGTGCAAAATTGCAACTAATCTCTAATTACATTTAAACTTTGACAGGGTGGAGCACCTTCCCCATTTGACAGGAACTTTGGGACAAAAATCTCTGCAAAAGCTATACAGTGGATCTCAAAGAAACTGAGAGAAACATACCGAAGAGGTGCAGAAATATTTATGGCTATTTACCATCTTTCTCTTCCTTTTGTGTTAACTCCAGAAAAGCTAGCCTCTCTAGCCCTTCAACACGTTTGAGGAGTCTTTAAAAACAGTAATGGAATAATGTAGTTCTTCCTGTCTTACCAACTTACCCAGGCTTTGTTATAGAATATTGTTAATGTGTTTCTAGGTGGCAGTGACAAGAAAATGGCTCCTGAAGAGAGTTTGATACCTTAAACAAGGGTTGTCCTGGATCTGTTTTTCTATGATTTGCTAGCCTAACTAGGTTTTGTTAATGCATATAGAAATTGATAGTTTTATAGTTACATGTATTCTTCCTTTTTTTCGTTTTGTTTCTTGGTGGCTGCATGGGACACAGATGAAGGTAATATGACTTCTTTAGGATTTATTTCATCAGCTTCATGAAGCAGTAGTGACTATAATAAATCTAATTTTAAGTGGGAAGTTAAGGCTGCATCTCTTATTTGATTAGTAGTTAAGTACATTGCATCTTTACTGCTTAATCATTATAACTAATAAACCACAACACAGTGGAGGTTTCCCCTAACACTGTTAAACAACTAATGCAGATGCTATCGTTTACTTTAAAACTTCAGTAACAACAAAATTAAGAATCTTACCAGAACCTCACTCCTACATCCATTTGTTTATTACAAGAAAAGGGGTAATTCTCCCCCAAAGAAAATAACATTGCGTTGTTATTGTTTATAGGAAAAGTGTTTGCCAACACCGAGGACTCCGTTTGTTTGCTAGGTATGCGCAGACGCAATCTTCTTTTCCAACCTGTGGTTGAGCTTAAGGATCAAGCAGATTTTGTGTAAGTGAAGGCGGCTCTGTGGGACCAGATGAGTACAACTTCCAGTCCTCCTTTTTCATCCCTCCTGCCCTGCTCCACGTCAGGCACTAACTTCACCAGATAGCCCCAACCTACCTTTCACCATTGCCTCCTGCTGTTGCTAGGCCTATGATGGTGGCCTTGGACCATCCCCTCATCTACTTTTCCCACAAGCAACTGCATGCTTTCTCCAGGCTGCCCCTTTTGCTTAAGAAGAGCTCCCTATGAGAATTCAAAGCTACTGCTGTATCCTCTTAAATCCCTCCTCACAACCTGTCCTTGCTTCAATGCCTGCCAATCACTGTCTGGTATTGTTTAGGGTGGCAACCCCTTGTGCCTAGTGAGACCAGTGTTACAACTAATTTATGCATACTCAGCCACCTCTATTAGCATCTTGTTCTCCCCAACCCTCTCCCATCTGGCTTTTTATGAACCTGTTGGATTTTGTTTAATTGTTAGCCTGAGTTCTCTGGGACAGGGATTATCTTTGCACAGGGCCTAGTGTAATGAGGTCCTTATGTCTTGCTGCAATAGAAATAATAAATTGCTTAGCGCTTGCTGAGATGGGAGGGTTAGGTGGAAACAATAGCAAGATGGGGAGGAGATGGAATTCATGCATGTTCTAAGGCTAGCTGGAGATGTACTTGGAGGTCAAGATAATCATTTACTGTCTGCCGCAACCTCTCTCCAAAAAATTGTTAAACTAAAAAGCAAATGCATCCAACTAGTAACAATTTTCTACGTTCCTGTCAATGAGCATAGATGGCAACATTACTCTCACAAAAATGAACCTAAGAATCAGTGAATGCAGCAGAGTTGGTCATTAATATATGCTGATAAGAACTGCCCTTATAAAACTGCTTATAATTTGAATGAAGCCAACTTTAATAGTGAATTTGGTTCTTAGGGATAACATCAATGGAATCGTTTACACAGAATAGCTTTGACTTTTTTTTCCCCCTCCTCATCTTCTGTACAGGCACAGAATTCCTAAGGAACAGTGGTGGCTGAAACTTCGACCTCTGATGAAAATTCTGGCCAAATACAAGACTAGCTATGATGTTTCAGATTCAGGTCAACTAGAGCACGTAGCTAGGCACAGCCCAAAAGAAGCAGAAATTGGAGCTATCTAAGAAGAGACCATTATTTTAGATAAAGTTGTAATAGACCTACGTTGTGCGTAACAATGCTTTAGAATATTGATTACAGCTTTGTTTGTAACATTTAAATTATTGTACCAGCACTTTATGTGAATTCAGACATGCAAACATCACACAAGTTCCTTGCCCAGTATTATCCTAGGTTTAAAGCAAACCCTAGCATCTAACTTACAAAATACCAGTTACCGGCCTGATCCTTAAGTTTAACACAATTCTGTGCACTCAGTGTGATAAGTCATTCATCTAGCGCACTTTATCTCAGAGATAGAGTCTATACTCAGAATATATGTAGAAGGCTAGTTTTGTGTCAAGTTACAGAGTGAATTTATGTATCCAAAGTGGAATAAAAGTATTGTTGCAAACCACCTGTGTGACTTCAAGTTGTCTAAAAACTAACAAATTACAACTGACGACAGGAGAACACCACTGTTGAAAGTAGGAGCAACTTTTATTTGCATTCTAAAAAGGAGGCAAATAACTGCTCTTTCTCCACTTGTAGAACAGGGGGGAGGGATTAAGAGCAGGGCAGCTGCAGATTTTTCTGTACCGCATCTGCACAATGAAGCTGCATTAATTTGAACTACCCCACACACCTCCCCCCAGAGAGGAAGTAACACACCAAAAATTACTATTAAATGCAATACTAAAGCTGTTAACCATGTGAAGATGGCTGTTAACCTCCTGTGTGTGTCCTTTAGGTTATGTCTACATGGCAGCTGGGAGTTGCGATTCCCAGCTCATGCTAGCTTGGCCCCAGCTAGTGTGCTAAAAATAGCAGTGTGGCCATCGTGAAATGGCTGGTGGCTCAAGCTACCCACCCAAGTTGGATTCTGCCTGACTCTGGGGATGTACTCAAGCAGCTAGCCTGAACCACGACGACCACACTGCCTTTATTAGGTGCTAGAGCCAACCTCATGCATGTAAGTTTAACTGAGCTGGGAATTACACCTTTCAAGCTGCTGTGTAGATGTACCTAGGGCAGGGGTGAAAGTAGAAATAGGGATTTACCAGTACGGGGCTGGGTTGGGGCCGGCTCTGGCCCCCGAAAGGGGCGGGGCCTTGGGCGGAAGGGGCAGGGATGGGGGGGGTCAGAGCCCGCCCTTTACCGTAAGTGCCCTTCCCCTCCCCCGCCGGGGTAGCAGCGGCAGCCGGTGGCTCCGGCAGCAGTTTAAAGGGCCCAGGGCTCGGCCGCCGCTACCACCTCGGGCCCTTTAAAACCGCTGCCGGAGCCCCCGGCTGCCGCTGCTACCCCAGGGCTCTGGCAGCAGGACTCTGGGGGCTATTTAAAGGGCCCAGGACTCCCCTGCTTCTACCACCCTGGCCCTTTAAATAGCCCCCGGAGCCCTGGGGTACTGGCGGCGGGGCTCCAGCGGTTATTTAAAGGGCCCAGGGCAGTAGAGGCAGCGGGAGCCCCGGCCCTTTAAATAACCCCCGGAGCCTGCTGCCGCTACCCCAGGGCTTCAACAGCAGGGCTCTGGTGGCAATTTAAAGGGCCTGGGGCTCCAGCTGCTGCTGGGAGCCCCAAGCCCTTTAAATTGCCGCCTGGGGAAGCCGGGCTGCCCCGGTACGCCGTATCGGGGCGTACCAGCTTACTTTCACTTCTGCCTTAGGGTAAGACTACACTGCAGCAGGAAGCATGTCTCCCAGTGTGGAGAGACAGACATTAACTTCACGAGATCTATCACGCTAAAAATAGTGTGGGTGTAGCTGCTCTGGCAGAGGCTCAGGCTAGCCACCTGAGTCCAAAACTGGCTGGCTAGCCTGAGCTGCACTGTCCACACTCTTCTGTTTAGCATGCTAGCTCCAGTGAAACAAGTCTGTCGACCCATGCTGAGAGGCTCACTCCAAGCTGCAGTGTAGACATACCCATAGAAGTCATGGTAACTAACCTCAGCTTCTCTCAGACAATAGGAAAACCCTCAATCACACCCAGGACCAAGGACTGTTTTCTGTGATCAGCTGAAACATCTGAAACCAGGTTATAATCACGATGGTTAAGTTACGTTGACACAGCAGTTTTTTCTCCACAACACAATTGTGGCTGTCTCAACATTTTAGCTGTGGAACCTTAGCCAAAAGGTAAACAAAGGACAAAAACAGCACCCCGAGAATTCCATTCACTACTCGGAGGAAGAACAACTGGCACAGGGTCACAGGTAGGAGCTCCATCAAAATAGCCCTGTTATGAATAAAACCACCTTTTCCCCTTCCTGTAGCTATCGATTAGCCATGAGTTGTACAGAGGACATGTTTTGATCCAACACTGCCACTCTTATCATTAAAAATGTAAGTTGTAGTGTAGACACAATACAATGTAACAAGAATAGTTATGCGCAACTTATGGAAAACTCAACACACTAGGAAAGACTTATGAAGTACCAGTGTAGGTGTAACAAATCTGTTTGTGCCCAACAGTGGAGGTTTAAAAATACAGATATTGTAAGAAAACATGATTTAAGCTAAACACATTTTAAAATTCAAGTCTTAGCTTGGCTTTTAAAAAATAATTTGTATATTCAGAAGTTATTAAAATCCATATTTTTGTGCCACAGCAGTTAATTCTTATGGAGGAACTGAAGAGTTGCTTTAGCCATAGATGAACAAATAGTTTTCATTCTTAAATACAATGCAGTTGTAGAGATAAACCTTCTTTGGCATTGTTAATTTCTTTGAGGAAAGAGCTGAGTGGCTTGTTGCATGCAGAGTAAAGAAGTTGTAATGACCTTTCACTTGGACCTTTGCAGGAAAATTAAAAATTCTAATGTGCCTTAGTCACTTATGAATTGGATTGTTTTATTTCTCTTAAGCCATTTTCAGTAACAAATGTTATCGTTTGACCCAGGATGGATCTTTGGCAATGTGCGGATTCTCTGGGCCTAGTACAGCCAGTCCTCGGGTGCTCTTCCCACCTGCAAGGTATCTGCAAGAGAGAGACAAATTATGACAAAAAACAACTGAGGAGAGTTGGCAGTTTTTCAAAGGGACACTATTAAGGGCCCAAAAGCAAGCTATTCCGCTGGTTAGGAAAGATAGAAAATGTGGCAAAAGACCACCTTGGCTTAACCACGAGATCTTGCATGATCTAAAAAATAAAAAGGAGTCATACAAAAAATGGAAACTAGGACAGATTACAAAGGATGAATATAGGCAAACAACACAGGAATGCAGGGGCAAGATTAGAAAGGCAAAGGCACAAAATGAGCTCAAACTAGCTACGGGAATAAAGGGGAACAAGAAGACTTTTTATCAATACATTAGAAGCAAGAGGAAGACCAAAGACAGGGTAGGCCCACTGCTTAGTGAAGAGGAAGAAACAGTAACAGGAAACTTGGAAATGGCGGAGATGCTTAATGACTTCTTTGTTTCGGTCTTCACCGAGAAGTCTGAAGGAATGCCTAACATAGTGAATGCTAATGGGAAGGGGGTAGGTTTAGCAGATAAAATAAAAAAAGAACAAGTTAAAAATCACTTAGAAAAGTTAGATGCCTGCAAGTCACCAGGGCCTGATGAAATGCATCCTAGAATACTCAAGGAGCTAATAGAGGAGGTATCTGAGCCTCTAGCTATTATCTTTGGAAAATAATGGGAGACGGGAGAGATTCCAGAAGACTGGAAAAGGGCAAATATAGTGCCCATCTATAAAAAGGGAAATAAAAACAACCCAGGAAACTACAGACCAGTTAGTTTAACTTCTGTGCCAGGGAAGATAATGGAGCAAGTAATTAAGGAAATCATCTGCAAACACTTGGAAGGTGGTAAGGTGATAGGGAACAGCCAGCATGGATTTGTAAAGAACAAATCATGTCAAACCAATCTGATAGCTTTCTTCAATAGGATAACGAGTCTTGTGGATAAGGGAGAAGCTGTGGATGTGGTATACCTAGACTTTAGTAAGGCATTTGATACGGTCTCGCATGATATTCTTATCGACAAACTAGGCAAATACAATTTAGATGGGGCTACTATAAGGTGGGTGCATAACTGGCTGGATAACCGTACTCAGAGAGTTGTTATTAATGGTTCCCAATCCTGCTGGAAAGGCATAACGAGTGGGGTTCCGTAGGGGTCTGTTTTGGGACCGGCTCTGTTCAATATCTTCATTAACGACTTAGATATTGGCATAGAAAGTACGCTTATTAAGTTTGCGGATGATACCAAACTGGGAGGGATTGCAACTGCTTTGGAGGACAGGGTCATAATTCAAAATGATCTGGACAAATTGGAGAAATGGTCTGAGTTAAACAGGATGAAGTTTAACAAAGACAAATGCAAAGTGCTCCACTTAGGAAGAAAAAATCCGTTTCACACATACAGAATGGGAAGAGACTGTCTAGGAAGGAGTACAGCAGAAAGGGATCTAGGGGTTATAGTGGACCACAAGCTAAATATGAGTCAACAGTGTGATGCTGTTGCAAAAAAAGCAAACATGATTCTGGGATGTATTAACAGGTGTGTTGTGAGCAAGACACGAGAAGTCATTCTTCCGCTCTACTCTGCTCTGGTTAGGCCTCAGCTGGAGTATTGTGTCCAGTTCTGGGCACCGCATTTCAAGAAAGATGTGGAGAAATTGGAAAGGGTCCAGAGAAGAGCAACAAGAATGATTAAAGGTCTTGAGAACATGACCTATGAAGGAAGGCTGAAAGAATTGGGTTTGTTTAGTTTGGAAAAGAGAAGACTGAGAGGGGACATGATAGCAGTTTTCAGGTATCTAAAAGGGTGTCATAAGGAGGAGGGAGAAAACTTGTTCACCTTAGCCTCTGAGGATAGAACAAGAAGCAATGGGCTTAAACTGCAGCAAGGGAGGTCTAGGTTGGACATTAGGAAAAAGTTCCTAACTGTCAGGGTGGTTAAACACTGGAATAAATTGCCTAGGGAGGTTGTGGAATCTCCATCTCTGGAGATATTTAAGAGTAGGTTAGATAAATGTCTATCGGGGATGGTCTAGACAGTATTTGGTCCTGCCATGCGGGCAGGGGACTGGACTCGATGACCTCTCGAGGTCCCTTCCAGTCCTAGAATCTATGAATCTATGAATCTATATGAAAAGCCACCACGTAACTGTTGAAGTGTAAGTCATATTATACTCATTCTGAAAGCAGCCTGACACGTTCCGATGAAACCTTTCGCCTATACAGTACCTTCGCACAACCAATGTCAAATATTCTCATTAGGGCTACCCTGTACCATTATGCCTAGTTTTAAAACTGATCGGTTTGAGCTAGTCAACTTTTGTTTTGAAGTATCTGGAAAAAAAAAAAAAGGAAAGGTGTTTGTTTCTCCTTTCCCCCATAGTTAGCGCAGGTCCTCATATTTTTCAGCTCGGTGCTGAACCTAAGCAACAGAAAATGGGGGAACAGATGGGCAATGCCAGTTTTACTTGACATACTCTACCACCTCTTTTGCCCATGTGAGTGGATCTCTCCATTTCTCCCAGATTGAACTCTAACACACAGCCAAGACAAAGAATAACCGCTTACTTACTGTAACTGTGGTTCTTCAAGACCCTATGCCCTTTCAACTGTATGTTTCTCCCCAACCTCACTTGGGGCAACTAACTTAATATGACGGGACTGGTGAGAACAATAAAAAAAAAAAAAAAAAAAAAAGGTGCACACTTGGTAGCAGAGCAAAGGGCTACTCCAAAGAGCACACAAGGGCAGGATGTCACTTTCTTAAAAGGAAATAACATTCTAGCCCATTAACAGCATGAACACTAGTCAAACTGGTGAAGATGATTTACACCTCCCTGCTTAAGAGGCACTGGGCACAGCAGTCCCTCGAGATTCAACATCCCTCAATTGTAAACAAAACATTTAATCTTTTAAAGGGACTGTATGTTTCTATGAATAAGAATGAGACTGGCAGTTAAACTGCATGGGGTAAAAGTTGCAAAGACACTAATTACACAATAGTAGGAAGAAACTTCCCTGTGATACACACTCCCCCAGCAAGTATTCAGAGAAAGGTGAAAACATCGGATACCTATTGGAGACAAGATCCCAGTCCAGGTGGTCCATTCACCTGATGTAATATATAATTCAGTATGGTTTAGTATACAATTTTATACCAGTGATTCGCAACCAGAGGTACATGTACGCAGAGCCCTTCCAGGGAGTACATCAACTCATCTAGATATTTGCCTAGTTTTACAACAGGCTACATAAAAAGCACTAGCAAAGTCAGTACAAACTAAAATTTCATACAGACAACTTGTCTAGACTGCTCTATATGCTATACACTGAACTCTAAGTACAGTATTTATATTCCAAATTATTTATTTTATAATTTATATAGTAAAAATTAGAAAGCAAGCAATTTTTCAGTAATAGTGTGCTGTGACACTCTTGTATTTTTATGTCTGATTTTGTAAGCAAGTAGTTGTTAAGTGAGGCATAACTTGGGGGTATGAAAGACAAATCAGACTCCTGAAAGGGGTGTAGGAGTCTGGAAAGGTTTTGAACCACTGATTTAGACACCTATAAGCAGGCAAAAAATGGTAGAACTGAGTCTAGAAAAGCAAATTCATCTCCACACAAAAGGGACTAAATCTGGAACCATCTTGTTTGAGCTGAAAAAATAAACAAACCGTTTCTGATCCAGTCAGAAGCAGAACAGCAATCTCAGCAAATTAAGAACTTCAACAGAGTTCACAAACAAATTAAAATGTTGACTAAAAAGCTAAATGGAAAACGGCAATACTCCTTTCACAGGCACAGTGATGAGGATATGAATGCAGGTACAGAAAAAAAATTACATCACAGTGGTCAGAGGTCATGAGAAATGTAATAATTCAAACCTTTACCAGCTATTTTAGATCAGACAGATTTTAATCTGAAACTCTTACAAAGGATCTGGGTTTACTTGCATTTCTAAAATGAGCACAGACTCACTTGTTTGCCACATCAATAAGGTGATCACTGCTGACAGCAAAAAGCTGCTCCCTGTGTCTCTGCTTCATCTCATTGGAGATACCATTCAAGAAATGATTCATCCCTAAAAGTAAAAATGTGACTTGGTAAGTGTACTGAGTCTTAGGCATCGAAGGATAACTGCACAGAGTACCCCAAAGCAGGATAGGTTGGGAGAGGAATGAATACAGTCTGCAGCTAGTTAATAGCTAAACAATTCTATGTTCGTCATAAAAAGTACAGTACAAACTTCTAATTGTTAACCAGTGTCAAGGCTAGAGATGGGCAGAGAATGGACGTTCCACTTTGTGGAGAATTTAAAAAAAAATGTTTTGACAAAATCAAAAAGTTTTGATTTGAACTTATATAATACAAAATGCAAAAAAATGAACCAAAAAGCCATTTGGAAGGAGAAAAAAATCTAAATTTATTCCCAAATTATTCAGAACTTTTTCCCTTTTTTCTCCAAATAGACTTTTGGTGAACTCAGAATGATTTCATGAAGGTTTTGATTTTAGCAACTGTGTTATCCAATGGAAAGCCGTTTTGTCAGAATTTTGCAGCCAGCTTTAGTCAATGCTGCTAAGACAAAGATCTGACCCACCTTTTTTTCTATATACGGTCCACATAATTCTGCAAACAAATGCTTCTATATACTCACAAGAAATCCTGTAACAAGAATCACTTCAGTGATCAAAGAGGTTAAAAATAATCACAGATGGACTTCTTGACACTGCAACTTATGACCCAATAAGGGGGAACATTAAGCAATCACCATACATTTATGGCTCTACAGCTCCATTCAACTCTCTCTTCTCTCCCCTTCTAGCTACTGGGAGGGATTTTAAGGGTATTCTCTTTCCTCTCCTCTAAATTCCATCTCACTGGAGGAGCTAGGAGGCAGCCTCGTTCATTTCCTCAGTCCTTATGAACGTTGCTATTTTCAGTACTTCATTAACTTTGCCTGATACCAGTTAGAGTGTGAGCAGCTCCAGACTAGCCTGTGCACTGCATAGGAGTGCAGATCAAGCACCGAAGGATGAGAATCATTACCCTTTGACAAGCCACCAGCATGTGACATTAAAGCATTTTGTTCACATATGAGCACCTGAAAATTGACAGTGCCTAGCCTGTTTTCATTGTTCATGGTAACAGGCAGCAAAAGCCCACGAATGGTGGAAAAGTAAAAAATGTTTGAAGTTTTTTTTATGTAATAACCTAAATGGCCTTGCTTGTGTTAACACTTTACAAACATTAAGATTCAAAATCAATGCATGTTCCTTTATTTATACTTAAGGGGTGGAGTAGGTGCCTTAACTTTAAGTTTTGGTTTGGATTTAGCAGCAGGGGAGGAGCTGTTCTCTCAAACTACAAACTATTTTGAACTGTGTTTAAAAAAAGTTCTTTTAAAAAAAAAAAAAAAAAAAAAAAAGGAGGAACCATTCATCATGGCATCCAAACATGCAGCTAATTTTACTATTTACACTTAGTACTTTTCATTAAATATCTCCAAAGCACCAAACAACTTTATGCTTTCCCCATTTCTAAAAATAGGTAAAGTGAAGCAGCGGGGTTAAGCAAATTCAGGATCAGTGTACGCATTTGGCTAAAATAGGTATATAATCCATACACTTTTCCAAGTATTCCATTTAACCAATAGACCTTTATGATTTTTCTATGTGCTAGAACAGGTGCAATTTGTTTAGGCTGAGAAAGACAGGTTAAAGGGTTAGTTATTTCTTTAAGTTCCTCCTATTCTCCCATGACAATCTTGTGATCACAAGCAGCAATAAGAACATTTCAGTGGAAAGACATCACATGGGATCTTCAAGGTGAGCAGTAGCATCTCGCTGTTTTACAGAAACAAATCCTTACGTTAAATCCACTGATGCCAAACATGAGCTTATGAAAGGGATTAGATGAGCAGAGAAGGAATCATTCACTTCCTTCTAAGCCTAGCGAGAACACTGGATTCCCCATGCCGGGGAACTAAGAACATACCTTTGTCTGAAGGAGCTATAGGAGCATCTACAGCTGCAAACACTGCAAGCTTGGCTTCATCAATGTCTTGCTGTGCAAATTCCCCAGACTGAGCCCATTCAGCTGCTTTTTCAAAAGTTGAGAAGGTTGATGTAGAATTTGGATCCCTAACGAATGAGAAGGAATTACTTTTGTATTACAGACGACAACCTGAGTCTGTACAACTTTTAATACAACGTTTGTTTTAAAACCCACTGCCTTTCATTCAAAGATTGCGAATCACCCACCAAATTCTATAAACTACATCTAGGCCACACACATACGCACATGCACACATATCATACCAAAGGAAAGCAGCTGCGTTCATACAGCACATAGAAACACTATACAGTAGTTCGAGATAAGGAGTATTTTATTCAACAGAAGTTATAGCAGACTGTAGGTAGACAGAGTGGGCCAAATTCAGTACTGATGTAAATAGTTTCTAAGCTGATCATGAAAAAGATACAATTAAATGCAAGTGCTAAATCAGTGCAACTTGCACAGATTTGGCATTCAGCAGGTGTGCAAAACAAATAAAATCTACAGTGATATATTATTTGGGGACCAAATTTAGTGCCTGGCATAAGCAGGTGCTACTCTCATTAGTATCAATATCAGTTATGCTTGCTTACTCCAAGGATGAATTTGGTCCATGAGTTCTGGAGATGGTATAGAATAAGGTGGGGTGGACAGAGGTTACACCTGCCTGTAAAATTGCTTTTCCTGCTATAACCACTTTCTGTCCCTCAGCCTGTTACACCCATTTTGCAAACCTACTGAGGTCCAAATTGGTGAAAATTACTCTATGTCGTAACACACCTGCTGTGTGGCTGACACAAATGCTTACACCACCACTCAATTTAGCCCGAAGCCTTCTGTGGGAGCTGTGCTTGGCTGCATGCAACCCATCATAATTATTTAATTAGGCTAGGACAGTGGGCATATACCCCATCTCTGGTGAAGAGTCATGGAGTTAGTTACCACATGGTTAGGATCTCTGCTTCAAGTCTAAGATGAACAGCAGAAGCTTCAGTAATAATGTGTCTCTCAAGACCAGACAGGAACAATTGTTCAGGGCTAATTAAATAGATTACATTTTTTCTTTATGTCACCAGCACCTTTCTGCTGTAATCAAGTCTTCCTTGGAGGTGTACAGCCCACTCACCACACATGGAGTCCTCTCTGGTTCTGATAGGTAGGGGAGAGGCCAGGGCTTTTGGGAGAAGCCAGTTTAGATCTATATGCCAGGAACCTCACTACCTCCCCCAACTACTGTTCTTAAAATGCTTAAGTTCCCTCTCTTCTGCCAGGACCCATCCCCATTGCCAGGCCAGGAAGAAACAAGCTGAAGCTGGCATACAGTTGAGGCTGGTGGTAAAATTGGCACACTAGTCACCACATACACTGAATAAAGAGGCAACAGGGTAACAGCTACCACCAAGCTTGGTGGAAGTGAAGCCTAGGATGGGAGAGGAGTTTTACTGAATCCTGGGAGGAGCAGGGAGAAGGGGAGAAAGCCAGAAGCCAAGTGACAGATCTCAGTGATGTCAGTGGTAAGCCACCTCTTTCCTCATCTCTATCTCGGCCTCATTTTCCTGTCCTATTCAGTTCAGCCTCATTTTCCTGTCCTATTCAATTCACTTACAGTCCTGGCAGGTAAAGTTAAATGGAGTCTGAAATGATGGCTGCATATGCAGAGACAATGGCTACATTTTATAGACAGACTCTACAGGGGGGACACAGTATTACCTGTAAGAATAGAAAGTGAATATGCCACTATTACTGAGTGTAGCACCTCCTCCATAAGCACCTCCTTTCTCTCTGATTTCCCTATGCAAGAATTTAGCTGTCATCAACCGTGCAAGGATCTGAAGGCTGAAACAAAAGATTAAAGCATAGGTGTTAAATCTGCCCTCTGGCATTTGATATCAAATCTACCACCTCTCCTCTTGACCAGAGTTTTTCAAAGATCTAAGTTATACAAATGAAGTATTCCTAATTGCACCCTACAGTAACAATGATGATGTAAGCACAAAATTGAAGAATTTTAAATGGTGCCATCTTCAATACAGTCTCTTGACTTCTGCATAATAGAATAGCACTACCATGATAGCACCTTAACTTTCTTAAATTCTTTAAATTTCATCCCCTTCCATGAAATGTAAAGTTCTCTAAGCCTCTTATTTTGTCACATACCATGTCATCATATACACAAAGGAACAGGATCACAGTGTGTAGGGTCCTCCTTCAATTTGGAAGTTATAATTAAGTTGCTTTTGGTACCCAAATTCTAACAACGTGGCAAATTCTGTCCTTGGAAAAAGACTTCAGCAGGAGTCATGAGCAGAACCAGGGTAGATTTTAACCCAATGACTCCACCCTCCCTTACAGAACTTGTTAGAATACAAGCAGGTGATATTTTTAGGCAATTATTTAAACACAATTAGATCAACAGCTGTGCAAAGACTGCCCTCTAGAGGATTTCTCATGAGTGTGCTTCAAAAATATATGAAGGTTACTGACCTGTAACTGCAAGTTCTTTGAGATAGGTGATCCCTATGTGTATTCCACAAGTTGGTGTGCATGCAAGCCATGCACCCAACTCTGGAAATTCTAACAAGCAGCGTCCACTGGCCTGCACATGCACAGGAGCTCATCTCATGCTCCAGACCGAGGACATAAAAGGCGGTGCAGGCCAATGGCTCTCCAGTTCCTCTTCTTACAAATCCAAAAAGATCCAAAGGGACAGAGGGGGTGGCTACTGGAATATAGACTGGGACCACATACCTCAATTAACTTCCAGTTGCAGATAAGTACCTCCATTTCGTCTTTGAGTGCTGGTCCCTGTGTGTATTCCACATGTGGATGACTGACAAGCAGTATTCAGACTGGAGGGGGGTGCAAGGATGCTGGCAAGAAAGATACTTGAACTACTGCAGTTCCCACTGCTGTGTCCGCAGCAGAGGCTTGAACTTGCGTGCAATGTTTAACTCTAGCTAGCCGCCCTGCATATGTCCAGAGATGGTACTCTGTGCAGTGATGCTGAAGAGGCAGCTTGTGCGCTGGTGGAAAGTGCCCTTACCCTGTCAGGTGGAGGGATATGTGCCAATTGGTAGCACACAATGATGCACACACAAACCCATTTAGAGATCCTCTTAGAAGATATAGTTTGTCCTCGTGAACTCTTTGTAAGAAAGAGCCTAGGAGGAGACTTCCTGATAGATTTGATCCTCTGCAGGTAGAATGCTAAGGTGTGTCTGATGTCAAGGGACTGAAGCTTCCTTAACAGAGGTATGGTGTTTTGGGAAGAAAACAGGTAAGTGGATAGCTTGGTTGCCATGAAATTCCAAAATAACCTTGGGGAGAAATTAAGGATTCAATCAAAGAAAGACCTTTTCCTTGTGAAAAAACAGTATACAGTTGGTCTGCCACGAGGGCTCTGATCTTGCCCACCATCTGAGGTAATAGCCACTAATAATATGACAGGTGGAACATGTTGCCAAGGGTTCAAATGGCAGCCCAGTGAGTGCTGACAGTACAAGACTGAGGGCCCACTGAGGTGTAGAAAGGTTCTAATTAGGCCTTTCATAAGCCTCACTGTTGTAGGATGAATAAAGATAGAATGCCCATCTATTGCAGAAAGGAAGACACTGTGTTGTTCAGGTGAACACCCAACATGAGTCTGTTACAATGGTGACTGTGGAGGTGGGAGTGACAAAGGGGAAGCCCACTCTCAGAGACGACCCGTACCTGCTGATAGTGCAGGGGTTACAATTTAAATGTACGGCCACCCCCAGAACAGGTTGAGTCATGCCCCCTCCCAGGCAAGTCTCCCACCTTAACCTGTCTCCCTACCCGGAAAGTAGCAGGCCCCTCCCTGCAGCTCCCAGCTGTTGCTCCTACCTCTCCCGATGGGGCGTGGCTCACAGCTTGCCGGCTCTAGCAGATGCCACACAGGGACCGGGCCTGGCCACATCATGTGTCCAAGTGGGACTGACAAACCTTGGGAGAAATCTGGGGATCACGTGACCTACGTACTGTCCCATACGTCATCTCTGCTCTCACTTGATCTGGGTGAGTTACCCTGGTGTTAATGTGATCCTTTTCTGAGGAGTACACTGAACAGAGCCAGGCTTGTAAGCAGCATTATGAAACCTGGGGAATGAGTCACATAAGTCCATGAGGCCATGTGGCCTAGAAGAAAAAGGCACATCCTGAGTGTAAGGCCTTGGCTACACTTGCACTTTATACCGCAATAAAGCCTCCCAGAGCGCTCCACCTTACTCCCTGTCCACACTGGCAAGGCACGGAGAGCGCTCTGACTCCCTGGCTAGAGCGGTCTTGGTACTCCACCTCCCCAAGAGGATTAACAGCTGTTGTGTATTGGCTGAGATGCTGCAACTCCAGTGTAAACGAGAAGTAACGATACTACGCACACTGACCTCCAGAAACGCCCCATAATTCCCTTAACTCAAGTGGCCGCTCTTGTCTTTGTTGTTAATTCAGGACGCGGAAGTGCCGTTTCAAAGCTCCATTTCAGAGAACGGCTGCTTATCTGGTCAAACAAACAGCTTCTGTTTGCTTGTGTGAGAGTGAGAGAGAAGCAGGGGGCTCCCTTTGGAAGCGCTGACAGCTAATGTTTGCTTAAGAGTGAGTGAGCGAAGGGGGGGGTGGTTGCCGTTTCTGACAGCGGCTGCTTATCTGGTCTGAGAAAAAAAAACAAGCAGCACTGTTTGCTTTGAGTGAGAGAGGGATGGGGGAGCTAGGGGGATCTGAACTGACAAGACAGCGTGCTGACACACTCTCAGCACCCCAAAAAACCACTCTCTCTCCCCCCACGCTCCCTGTCACACTCCACCCCACCCCCCTCATTTGAAAAGCACGTTGCAGTCATTTGCATGCTGGGATAGCTGCCCATAATGCACTGCTCCCAATGCAGCAGCAAATGCTGCAAATGTGGCCATGCCAGTGCACTTTCAGCTCTCAGTGTGGACAGACTGCAGCGCTTTCCCTACTGCGCTTTACGAAGGCTGGTTTAACTCAAAGCATTCTACAACTGCAAATATAGCCATGGCCTAATTCTTGGTCTGTGCGTAATCTGTGCTATCAAATGACTCATTAGCTGAAATATTTCCATGGGGATTAAAGCTCTTGCTGTAGTGGAGTCCAGTGTCGCTCTGATAAAGTTTATCGTCTGTGCGTGTGTTAAAATGGACTTTTCTTTGTTTACACAGACTCCTACTGCTCCTAACTGCTGCAGCAGGAACAAAGTTGCCAAACAGACCTCTGGGCCAGATCGACCTACCAGGACCCAGGCACTGAGAAGGGAAAACCCATATGTAACCCTGTCTCAATTGGGCTGCCACCATAGAGAAGACTTCTATGAATACTTTGGGCACTGTCATCAGTCCAAAGGGGAGGACTCTGAACTGGAAATGCTCTTGATCCACTAGAAATGAAGGAACTTTTTGTGGGACAGTTGAATATCTACATGGAAATAAGGATTCTTCATGTCAAGAGCCATGAACCACATTCTCTCCTGTCCTGAACTTTGACTTTTGAATAAAACTGTTCAGCTGTTGAAGGTCCAGAATGGGTCTCCACCCTTTGCCTTTTCTGGGGACTTAGAAGTAAGGGGAATAGAACCCACTTTCGTTGACACTGAGGTGGTACTGCTTTATTGTCCTTCGTAGGAGGAGGGATGCCTGGCAAAGAATCACCTTGTAAGAGTGATCCTTGAAGGGGGACTGGGAAGGAGGGTTGCATGGAGGGAGGAAGGGAGAAACTCTATGGAGTATCCTTGATGTATAATTTCTAGGACACAACTGTCTGTCATGATGGAATCCTAATTATGGGTGAAAAGTGTGAGGTGGCCCTCAAAGATCATGAGGGTAGAAGTGACTGGCATCAATAGTGGTAGATGGATCTCAACTGTGCATCAAAAGTAGCCCTTGGCAAGTGGCTGAGAATGGGCAGGGGTTGTGGTAATAGAGGTGGCTGAAAATCAAGGTCTCTGAATCCTGTCATTTACGGGGAGGCTGAGCGTTGACTGTGGAGGGGGCGGCCTTGGTCTGTATCCCTCCCTTTGTTGCATTCTCCATGGGGCTGGGGTGTAAATCCCCAGGGAGTGTAGAGTCATCCTCGAGTCTTTCAGCAAGTGCAGGGACTTGTCCATTTTCTCAATGAACAAACTCAGCTCATCGAAAGGCAGGTCCTGTTTGGTGTTCTGGACCCCCCTGGGAAGCTGTGAGTAGTGAAGCTAAGACTCATGCCTCATGACTATGCCAGGGGATAAGTCTCTGGATGCAGTGTCAGCTGCATCTACCGCAGCTTGAAAGGAAGCCTTAGCCACTAGTTTGCCCTCCTCCAAGAGAGACTGAAACTGGGCTCTGCCATCAGAGGGAAGATTGTCCTTAAAATCCTATTTCACTAATGCGGCCTGATAGTTAGCGATACAGAATTGTAAGCTCATAGAAGAGAAGACCGTTTTCCCCATAAGGTCCGATCTTTTTGAGCCCTTGTCAGCCAGGGTGGTCTTGGGATGCTGTGACCTTGCTCTCTCCATGGCTGCATTGGAGTTGTGCGCTGGGTGGGAGAAAAAATTTTTAGCCCCTCTGGCAGGGACATAATAGCATCTCTCAGCCCTCTTAGATGTGGGGGTGTATGAATCTGGAGTGTGCCAGACTACTCTGGCTGGCTCCATGATTGCCTTGTTAATCCAGAGCGCCATCTTGCTTTGACCGGATGCGGAATCCTGGACCTCTTCCAGTGGTGTCTGGAGGTCACTGGCAATTGTATGAAATAGCTCCTGGTATTGCCTGTAGTCATTCGGTGAAGACAGTGAGACTCAAGTGACGGCTTCATCTGAAGACAAAAATGAGTTTCCTGTCAATACCAGCAGATCCGGGTCTATGTCCTCCTTCTCGTAACTCCAGTGGTGCCACGTAGGAGAGTTGTAGGATTTGTGGACAGATCCAGGGCATCTTCCACAGTGATGCCTTTTTGGCCTTATTGGGGGCTCTGGCAGGATCGACTTGCATGTGGGGTGCAGCCCATGGCATTGTGCACCAGGGATCCCTAGGGAAGTCAGATCTGGGAGGATGATGCTCAAATCTCCTTGACAGTCTATCGTGGCTCAGCTCTCTACAAGGAGATGACGGAACAGCAAGAGCATCCTATCCAAGTCCGACAATTGCTCTCACTTCACTGGTGGGACCAACAATACCGGAGGGTTGGAGAAGGGATGGCTCCAGTGACAACAAAACACAGCTTTGTCCTCTACTGTGGCAATGTCCCACACAAGCACCAGGCCAGAGAAGAGAAAAGACTGAGCGTAAGGGAGGAATATATCCTCCAATGTAGTATAAAAGCGCCCATAAGACTCAGTGCTTGAGGCTAATGGTTCCGACTCGTCCCGGGAAGTTGTAGCCAGGTGGTCCTTAGGAGGATGGGACAGTACTGAGGAAGAATCAGGCCCAGCACTTCTGAATTGAGCCAGTGGGTGTCAGTCCTTGTGTTTTGGAACTGGAGCTACCAATGGCTCCTTTTTGCATACGTTACCCTCCAACCTGGGGGTCTTTGGTGGTCCTGGACCCACCAGATTTGCATGCAAATGCTAACCCAGCTTGGATGGGCTCGGGGAAGGTTCCTTTCCTTCTTGGGCAGATCCGGAAGGCCATCTTGCCTTATGAGCATCAGAGAGTGTTCCTTAGTCTCATGGGAAACCCAGGAAGAAGAGTTTTTGGGCTAAGCAGCTGTAGATTCCACTCCTAAGCTGGTGGTCAGAGGGGTGCTGCTCATCTGATGGGACAAATGTACTGGGTCGGGGGGAGAGGGTATCCCTGGCCTGGATCAGAGGGAGGCCTCACAGCCTTCTCCATAGGGTGCTTTCTTAATCAAAGTTCACAAGCTTTGCAAGTTCGCAGCAGAAAAGTGTGACAGATGCTGCACTTTGCAGCAATATATGTGTCTCACCCAAACAATAGAGACAGGGTTGGTGATTGTCCTTCATGGAAAAGGAGCAAGGGCAGGGGAGATGGTTCTTGAACCCTAGGACTTTAAAGCACAGTCCCAGACCACAGGGAGTCCACGGTATAGGGGGGGGAAATACCTTACCTATGCTAATAACTAACTGTGCTAATATAAACTATACCGTCTTTAGAATTTTTTTTTTTTTTTAACAGAGTACAAGGATAAAAGCTGGAGAAATATGTGGACACAGGGATTCCAACTCAGGCCATGCGGCGGTAAGAAGGAACTGGAGAGCTGTTGACCCACACTACCTCTTATGTCCTGGGTCTGGTGCACAAGGTGAACTACTGTGCATGTGTGGGCCAACGGACACGGCTTGTTAGAATTTCTGGACTCTGGAGCTTAGCACGCATGCACACCTACACAGAGACCAGCACCTAAAGAAGAATTTCTGCATACATCCTGGTTAATGGTTTTCAGTCTAAAACTAGGTCAGTTTTATTTTTACACTGCTGATCCTTTCTATTTCCCACCTTGCATAGTCAGGAGCTGTGTAGGGAACAGTTCGAATGCATTCTCCAACATAATTCACTGGGAAGGGAAGTAGAAAATGGGTCTTCATCTGACATGGTTTGAAGGTAGGCTCCTGAGAGAAAATTGCATCTGGGTTGATTAACATGGCAGTTAGAGATTTTAAGTAGCTACAACAATCCATTCATTTGAGAATATTAGCACCATTGCATACTTCTTAATAAGAGCCTGACACACTCAAACACCAGCACCCACGCATTCAACCTAGCACTGGTTATTTTGTTAAAAAATGATGAAACTGTGCACGTGCCCCCTTGTAATACTATTATCAGACATACTGAAATTGTCTTGGTCTACTACAGCACAGGGATGTTGTACAAATACTGCACCATCACACTACACATTCTCAGTTATGCAATCCCTGTACCTTACTGGACTAGGAGTTCTGATTTGCATAACCCTCTCCTCTCTGCAATGCCTTCAGAACTAACCATTCATCCCACCTAACTTCAGATACAAAAATAAAATAAATTACTCTTAGTAATTGGGGGTGGGGTGGGATGTCTGTGTAAAAGGAAGCCATCGGGGCCAAGTAGAGCCAAAAGAGGAACTATTAAGAAGTCTAGGCTTAGGCATCATGTCAGGATGAGGCGAGGGTCAGATTTCATAGCCACAGGCCTTGGAAGTTCCGAGAACAGCATCCAATGACAGTGCAGGATGAGAAGGCACAACATATTTCTGTTAAGCATGAATATCTGGAGAGTACAGTTCACTGCAATAACCATTAAAAGGGCCAATTAGATCAGTAATATGATTAACTAAAGTCAAATAAACTGTACTTACAGTAATTAGTTTCCTTGTGATTTGTGAACAATTAAGCCTTTCCCTTCCAACAGGCACGGGCTCTGGAGACTTCTACAAATATAGGACTTTGTATTAGAGTTTCAAAAGTCAGAATAAGGAATATTACAAAAACTCCCGTTTTTTCCCCTAGGATCATGCATCACCTTTTGCCCTCCTTCCCCTACAAACATCAAGGTAATCTGATTACTTGTTTCTCCTTGCATTTATGAGGAAACACTAAAATGGACTTCATCTCATGGGTAACCTGGCAAAAAGCTGTGCCATATGAGAACCTGACATTCTTAAGGGCTGTATTGCCAGGCTTTAGACAATGATTGTGGGCTTCTCAATCCCTTCTACCGTGCAGCGGCCCAAGAGATTTACACAAGTTACTCCTCTCTTGGACGCAGTCCTTAAAGCTTATTTCAGTTGTCTTATATGGTCCATGATCATAGATCAGAATTTGCTCCACCTGAGCGTGAACACCACTGAGATCGTATAACACTTCGCTAGATGTCCTAGCCCAGGAAGGAGTTATTCTACAGCTGAATGACTGTTTGGAGGAACTGCATGGCACAAGATCTCTCTCTCTCTGGAATACATCTTAAATGGAGCACAGCTAAAGAGAAGTGACAGGACCCACGTGATGGGAGGGGAAAAAATCCCTCCTCCCCAACACCTGAAACAGCAATCGGGGTGGGGAGTACAAGTCCCAATAGTTGAAATCAGAAGTTCAACCCCCACCTAATCAACCACTGAAGCCACACAGAGGTTTATACATTCTCCTAGAGATGTGCCCAAAAAAGAAAGCTGTGATGTTCAGGGGCAGAAGGAAGCACATTTTTCATTAGCTGTGTGAGAAGCTACTGTTTTACATTTTCCCTAAAATCTCCATCCACCCCTTAAATAGATAAATAGTTTGTGGCCCAGCAGATTGATATTCTACCCAGAAAATATTTACACTAGATGGCATTATAAACTATTTTCATCATCACGGAGTTGAATAACTAAACTGTAAAAAAGTGCACATTAGCTAGACAAACAGTTTGAAGGTCACATTGCATACCGAAGGAACTGATTTCTCTTTGAGAAGTCACAAGCCTCTTTGTATGGACAGGATGCGTATAAGTTCACCAAACCTTTTGCCTTCCATTCGCATGCTACACAGCATTAGTCGGTCTACTATTAATCTTATTCAGTATATTAACTCAAAAATAGTGGCTAACGACAAATTTTACTCACAAATCAGATCTTTTTGCATACCTCAATCACATGGGGGCGGACAGGTTTTCTCTCTTTTTTGCTTCTAGCAATGCCCTTTAAAAAGTTTTCTACTTCTTTAGATGCTTGTGACATCTGTTGAGGTGTAGCATTCACTGAACATCTGTTTAAAAAAACAAAACCCTTACACATAGTAACCTGTTTCTTGCAGTTTTACAACCTTTTAAATTTCAACTATTTCCCGTCGTTGTACATGTTTTTTTAAACATCCAAATCTCAGAAAATCTCTGTGCCAGTGACCCTGATGATAAAGACAAATTACAGCTGTAAATAAGGAAAGCATTGACAATTCTGACTGCAATAGACCACCAGTGCACTGCCATGAGAAACTCCCACTGGATTCTCATTGCTTTTCCCAAGACAGTGAATCAAAACTTGTTCAACAGCATCAGACTTAGCACTCTGTTAACAACCTGGCATTCCTACCCTGGAGAGACAGATAAACTATGTTTAAGCTTTAAAAGGCAATCTCTCCACACCACTATTACCAATTCTTTCTTTACAACTAGATCTTACCACAGATTCTTGCATTTAATAAAAATAAATAAATAAATAAAAAAAAAAAAAAAAAAAAAAAAAAAACGATACTTAGGTCATTTCCCTGCCCCCAAATCAAGGTACAATATCCTGCAAATTAACAAATTCAGAACAAGTTTAGTACTTCAGTAGTAACTTTTGAAATTACAGTGCCTGAGTGCAAGCATTTTGATTTTAGCATTTCATTCATCTTTCTCAATATTTAAAATACAAAGTGGATTCCAAGACCTCACTATTTCTCCTTAGAAGCAGACATGCCAAACCCACTTAAAAAAAACCCAAAACACAGAACTTGGGCTTGTTTTTGCTTTAATTGGGTTGTGAGTTGCTTGTTGGCTAGTTTTTGGCTTGTAGCTTGTTTGGCTCGTAGCAGCTTGTTGCTGCTTTTTTTTTGATCAGGTCCCAGCAAGCAGGGGCTAGAGTCAGGGGTGCACAGTAGGCCCACCACAGTCCCAGACTGTACGCCAGGGGATCTAGTCACAGAGTGTTGGGGTTCTTAGGGATTGGTTTATTTTAGCCTTGTTTTGAAATGGGTTTAGCTTGATTTTTGGCTTACTGTGAAAGTCGGGGTGCTTATTAACCGCATGAAAGTTGGCAACTGTGCTTAGAAGCAGGAACTTCTCCAACCTGAATTACATGAGTGTAAGGACATTAAGATTTTTCGTTGACTATTAACAGAAAAGGAACATTAGCAGGTTCTCACCTCATGTTATCACTGTTTAATAAATATTTCTTAATGCGTGGTAGTTTGCGTAGTACTGGTTTAATATCAGACATTTCTGCAATTCGCTTAATCAGTTTCACCTGAAAAGGAGGGAAGAAATAATCAGCAAATGTGTAGGTAGTGTATACATTAGCATAAATAAGCACAGCATTATATAAGAGTTTGACATCAGTTAAATGAACCACCTCCCCTTTACCTGATCCATGCCATTAAACATTTCTTGTAACTCTCCGGCAGGTGTAAGGGTTTTGCTAGCTCGAACGGATGCATATAAATGCCCAGAATCAGGAATTCCATTTGACAGCTCTTGCGCAGTCATCTTAACCAGTACTCTAAAATGCTCCTCTTCTTCAAAGCGTGGGCTGTATCGAAAAGGAAGAAAACAAAAGTCACTTGTTACAATAGTACAAATTTATTAAAAGAAAAAAAGAAAAACCCCGACAAAGGAACAACGGAGAAAAACACAAGAATTCTCCAGATCTCATGCAGAAATGTTCTAGTCGACTTTAAAGTATTAAATGGCTCATTGTGATAAGTTCTAAAACGAGCCTTTACCCATTCAGCTGATTAATGCATAATATGGTTTGTATAGCGAGCAGACTATTTTGATTTAGAGCATGCTGAAATTAAGTTATGCAAAATCAGAATTGCCCCAGAAAAATAAAGTAGGAACTTTTTTAAAAAAAAATTTGAGGGAGAGGGGAAAGTAGAAGAGGGCCCAAAAACACACAAAAAGCCAATACACTACTTGTTAAAGATTTCACTCCATAAGTGCATCATGTCTGGCAGATTTCTATCCAGGCACAGAGAAGAAAAGAGCACACCCTAAAGGAAAAATGAAGATACTTCACACACAGGATAAACCAATAGAAGGCTGGAGAAACATGTGGTAGCATTTTATGAAAGTGGTTCTACAGTGTCAGCCTAATGGCCTACATCACAGAACAACCACCAGATTCACACTTTATTCAAGAGAGTCCCACTGTTAAAACTGCAGGGCAGACAAGAGGTGTAGTTACACACCTCTACATGAACGGTACCTTCCCTACTATAGGGTAAATCCTGCCCCATGTGCCAGTAAGAGTCAGCTTCTGTGCCTCTATGTCAGCCCATCACATCCAGATGGTAGTTAAATGTGGTGTAGAAGGAAGGCAGTGGGATTCTGGATCAAAAAAAGCTGTTCAGGGGATGGAGAGCTCCTACAAATGAGTCCCTAATCTAATCCCCTAAAGAACCCTTCAGATATACTGGTTCCCCTCTCTCCATACACTCTGGGCAGTAACTACTGCACAGCAGTTACAGCAGGAGAAGAGGACCATAACAGGTCAACATTAAGAAAAATTAAGAGTCTTAATTGGGTTAAGTGGGGAAGTCCTAACAAGTCTAACCCCTTATGAGCTTGACTATGAATACTCAATGTTGAATATTTGTTAACTATACATTCCTAGTGCACTACATATGTAGGTTTGGCAGCATTCTATTTTTTTATTATTTTATAATATCTGTCAATATCAATGTCTATCTTTAAAGCACTTTCAAAGTTATATCAATTTAAATTGTCACAATGGGAGATATGGGGGAGATCAGACTATTGGGGAGGTCAGACAATTTTTTTAATGACAGTAAATGTTGAGAATCAAATTGTTAAAACTTTAACCATTATAACACAAATTGTCAACATCACATGTCAAAATATAAAGTAAATAGCCTTATATCAAACTCTAATAAATTTTCAAGCAACTTTTTTCTTACTTTGCCTATCTGTAAATTTCTATTATCATCGATGGAAATGTATTTTGGTCTGTGTGTGTACAGTGAAATCAATGCTTTCTGACAAAAATCTAATCCTTCCAAGTTTATATATATATATATATATATATATATATATATATATATATATATATATATATATATATTAAAAAGTCCTACACTTATTATGCCATGCCCCTTTGTCACGGAAGAATTGAAACAGGAAAACATCTTTTGTTCCTTAGCTTTTTTTACGCTACTTGGATACTGTGGTAAGAAAGGTTATAAAAACAATCTGAAGATAAAACGTTACCTTTGGGATAAAGGTAAGTTACTGTGATGGTGAAATTTATATTTTCCATAAGTCAACAAAAGCTCACTTCTACACCAATTTTCAGCCCAATGTGTTTTGAAATCACTGAAGTGTTCAACATTAAGCGCCTGCTTTATGGAGAAATTTTGCTCCACCCTTAACTACAGTGCAGTCAGTGTAATACAACAGCATATATTTTGTTATGATTTACCTGTTCATACGCATCCAGGTGTGAATCATCTGGAATGATGTGTGGGCAGACAGACATGCCACCTGTTTTTAGCTCCATTTGCTGGGCTTGCTCTCTGTAACCAAGGGCTCCACAGCCCATTCTGTTAAAAAAAAAAAAAAAAAAAAAAAAAAGCTAGTGTTTTATTTTCACCGAGTTCAATCATATAGTAAAACCAGAAACAATCCAAGTTGTCCAATACAAATACACAATGTAACTTAGAAGGGTAAGGTTAAGTAATATGAGGCATTATCAAATACATGGGGGGTTTTAATTAATAAAGACACTAGTTGTTGTTTTTTTAAATGTCAGCAAATACCCAATATATGCTATTAATCAAAGAAAAAAATTAAAATACATTTTTAATACACTATTTTGTATTTGATAAATAAAGTGGTTTACAGGCTTACTGGCTAACTGTCTCAGACCCTCCTCCATAATCAAAATTATTTGTACTATTGAAGCATCACTGAAATTACAGAAAACAGAGGTAGAGATAGTGAACAATTCCTAGAACAATTGCTTTCTATCAAGATTATTTCCATGTATTGTAACACATCATATCATCCTCACAGCTTCAAATACACTAAATTATCTTACTTAGTAATGACATTGCAGAAGAGTGGCACATATGGTTTGAGTTCCTCTGGAAGTGTGTTCAAGCTGGAAACAGCTCTGAAATATACCATCCCATTGGTCGGCTGAGCACAGTACTGGACAGGGATTTCATCAGCTATAAACAAGAGAAAAACATTGCAGTCTGCATCCCTCACTTTGAGCACATCATAACTATGACATTTGCCAAAAGGACTTTATACTTAAGAGTTATTTTTGACACCGCAAAGATAATAGGAAGCCACTTTCTGTTTTAATTGACGATATTGTTATGAGTCCTGGATTGAATCATGAGTTTTCTAGGCCAGTATATAGTTATACTCAGTAGGAATCACCTTCCAAATTACCAGATTGAGAAAGATCATTAAATATTTAAATTTTAGAGTCAGAGAAGGACAAAGTAGGTGTGGTAATATATTTTTATTGGACCAATAAACTACTGTTGGTGAGAGAGAGAGAGAACCTTTTGAGTTACACGGAGTTCTTCTTCAGGTCTGTGTAACTCAAAAGCTTGTCTCTCCCACCAAACAGAAGTTGGTCCAATAAAAAATATTACTTCACCCACCTTGTCTCTCTAATATCCTGGGACTGACACAGCTACAACACCACTGCATACAAGAATAAGAGAAAGCAGTCAAACAACTGAAAGGCAAACTGTTTTTGAAAATTGCACTAAGGAACCCTTTGTCCCTTTTTCCCCTTGACCCCATCATCTCCAAAGAATAGCTGTGATGTTTTCATTGTAAACAAAACCAGTGGAAAACTCAAATATATTGTAGTTATTGATGTGGAGACAACAGTCTTGCTGACCTGTGGGAAAGAAAGGAGGGTATTGTTTGGAGGAGTACAGGAGAAGAGGGGGAAGGAGAAAAAGAAGGAAACAATCATTTAAAAAAACCCAGAAAAAGCAATTTTCAGCGCCATTTTCTTTGCTTTATTTTCCTCCTCCCCCATTTTAAGTAAATTGGGGGGAGGAGTTGCTTGTGCTGAAATGAGAGAGAAACTGAGGTGGCATAGAGGTGACAATAGAGAGATGTGTACACAAAGAAGTATGCTTACTAAGGAACACTGTATAGCATGATTGCATAAGTCAATATCTATCAAAACTCAGGGAACAACATGACTGAGACAAACCCAAACATTTCTGAACTCTGATTGCCTGAAGTAACTCAATTTTTGTATCAAACTACCCAACTGCCTTTAATAGTCAGCAGCTCTCACATGCTCCTCTGGGACCAGAATTTGATCCTTCAACATTTTCTTAGAGGCAGAGGTGTTTTAGTTCATTACAATTAATTATGCTGCTCCTGTTATAAAAGTGTTTTCTAATTATTATAATGTGTTACCACAACAATGTAGGTTGACTAAATTATGCATTGGTCTCAATGATGACATTTAAATTTTGAAAGAAATACCTTTCCATTTCTCACCAGAGAAACAGGTACTTTTTGGAATTCTGCCCAGTGGTGATATTTAGTGGATGGCCAATGTAATTTTTCATTCTGTACAGGTTCCTGTAATAACTGGGAGATTATATTCACTTGCTAGCAATTGGCAACAAAACAACAGCTATTCAGTATACACCTGTTTGTTTTTCCTCTATTCAATTTAGTGATTTCAGTCTGATGGATAATGTTTCTTACCACTTTTAGTTGCTAAAGCAGCAGATTCTGTTCTATAGCCTATGCTAACAGATGACACAACAAGGCAATTTGGGAATCTGAGACACATGTACTTCTAGTCCATTTCGACTGCTGCTGTTTTGCAGAAAGGCTCCCACTGAAAATTTTGTGCAACCCAATATCACTTTCAGGATTTTGCTACAATTCTACAATTAATCTTCTTATAATTAATACAAGTAATCTACAATTACTCGTTCTCCGTCAATTTACAGAACAGCTCCTGGATCAGATAGGTAGAGTTACACTATTTATTGTATTTCAAGTGTTGCAACCACCTTAGAGCAACCTGGATTTAGGGATATGGAATAAAAGCCTAAGTCTGAACCAATATATTGCCAAATATATGAAGCCTTTTGATTTCCCGTTCATTCTACTTCTCAAAGTAAAATGCAAATTAAACTGTTCCTTCATTTTATAAAGATTTAAATACACTAACCTGCAAATGCCATCTCCAACTCAGTGAATGGGATTGTAGGCTCAATGTCAGATACTTTTAGAGCCGGGAGACAGGAGGTATCCTGAGGTTTGCTTTGAAGAGCAATTAATTCCAAACCTAATAAAGCAGAATATTAAGATTAATGCTTAAAGGTTTCCAATAAAAGCTATCAAAATCCAGTGAAATTATGTAGCTAAGGGGGAAAAAAAAACATTTCTGTGGCAGATAAGAGTGATATTTCCCATTCCCAACAGCTCCTGCAAACTATTATAGTCACTGTATTTTACTGAAATGCACATCAGAGGGCATCACACAAAATCCATCACCATCCTAACAGAATAAAGTGTTTCTATCTCCACCCTTTTTTATGATAACTCGTGATCCAGAGCTCGAAAAATTTACCAGACACCTACCAGCCAGATGTCAAAGACCTCCGCCTAATAACAACACAGCTTTCAGGTGAAAAGCTCAGTATCCACCTGGAATTCTTACCAGAGTTCTCTCTCCGGACATTGCTACATGTTGTGTGGCTAAATCGGTTAGTCTGTTTGAAAAACCTCAACCTCTATCTTTTATATCCACCTCTGGCTAGTGGTGGTTTAAAAACCCCTCAAGTTCACCTTATAATGGAGGCAACCTCACCTAGTTGCTAGAAAGCTTTCGGGGGAAGGGATAGCTCAGTGGTTTGAGCATTGGCCTGCTAAACCCAGGGTTGTGAGCTCAATCCTTGAGGGGGCCACTTAGGGATCTGGGGCAAAAATCAGTACTTGGTCCTGCTAGTGAAGGCAGGGGGCTGGACTTGATGACCCTTCGGGGTCCCTTCCAGTTCTATGAGATAGGTATATCTCCATAATTTAAATTTTAAGCTGCTCTCCTTTTCCCAAGCCCAGAACCTCCAGACTACTCTGAAGCAGTATCTCAGCTTCTCTACTCTTCTAGATTTTGTTTCCCTTTTCCTTGGTGAATACTGTACTTTATAGCCTGCCCTACTTCTGATGTTTATAGCTTTCCCAAGTACCAAGAGTGTAATTAACATGATGTTTGTATGTTTCACAGTTGCACACAGATTCCAAGTCCTGTTAATTTCATTTAGGAGCTGCTGGAGTAAATTACAATGTTAGAGAGACTACAGTCTGCAGCCTGAAAAAGACATCATTGCATCAGTTCACATTCTGAAAGTTATCTTTGTAAGCAAAAGAGGCTGGAAACAATAAAGAAAGCTCAAGCTCTTCAGAAGTGTTATATAGGTCTTCTCACTTGCTCATACAAACTTCCCTCACAACAGTGATGGAACTGATGATATGTCTGCTGTCTTGAGAGCAAGTTCACTATATGTTTCTAGTATTAGCAGGTTATATTAAAAAGAACATTGCCTTCCCCCTCTCCTCCAAGGCTCTGATCAATTTCTTCCTTTTTTAAGTGGAAAGTACTCTAAATAGTGGAATATATTGGTGATATCTTTAACCATACATTTGTCTTTTGCATGCACATTCGAGCATAGATTACTAAAAAAAAAAACCAACAGTAAAGTCTTCCACTTTCAAAACAAATACCGATGGACTTCTGGTATATATCAAAGTACTGTAAATATTCTACAAGTGACAAATAAAATAGCTGGTTGTCATTTTTTTAAATCGTTATCAGAACTAAAAAAGCGTTACAAGATGCTAACCTTTTTCATACGTTTGTTTCTTCTCTTCTTCAGAAAGAGCATTAACCTTTTGTTTCAGTTTTTCTGCTTCCAATTTTGCTTGTTTTTCATAGTAGCTTTCATCTGGACTCATCGACAGAGTCAATCTATGTGGATTATCCTGGACAAATACATTCCCATAACAAAATATTAAGTTTAAGGACGGTTTCTTCCTCCCTTTCATCTTCAGATCCCTAGATTATTGCCATCACCAAGCAGATATATGCCGCATGCATATTATTTTGCTTGCATATCATCTGAAGCCACTTAAGGTCTCATTATTTCTTTCAGGCAAAATCCTGCCCTTTGATGCATTAATACATAAGGGGTAGAAAAGGATGCACATAGCCACAAGAATGAGCCACAAGCAGCCTTCTGTGACATTTGAGCAGCCATCACCCCTCAATGAAATATTGGTCACTGGTCTAATTAAATCAATATAAAATACACCAGTGTAACTTTCTCATAGACAAGGCCACAGACACGAATGTCCTAGAAAATACATCTAACTAATGTGCTGGGATAGGTAGAGCAGCCTAATTAGACCCTTTCCCCAGGCACGTCCCACTGCCTACCTAAGAGCAAGAGCTCAGAGTCCACATGAAATGGAGCTCCAAGCCACAAAGAGGGTAGACGTATCCTATACAGCCACCTGAAATCCAGTCTCAGAGGTGCAATGAATAACGCCAGTTCTCCTGCTAGGGAGCCCACCTGCATTGTGCAAATTTCATAATTGCTATTAAATACTTTGTCTTCTACTCTGAAGCAGAGAGCTGATATATTTACTGTGAATTTTAATCATATAACTCAAATAGTTTCCATTTTATAGAATATTGGGGAGGCTATTAAAAGGACATAGTGAACATGAAAACTGTCCGTTTAAAATATTAGTTTAAAAAGATCAAGATACAATTGTTTCTGAGACCCACTATCAATACTTGGGGCACTTTCCTATTTTAGGAGTTTCTCTCCCCTGTTGGGTGAAAGGTCCATATGAACAAGGAAACGTGACTGATTATACAGGGCAACAGTGAAACTTACTATTAGGAAAGTGTTTCAGAGTAGCAGCCGTGTTAGTCTGTATCAGCAAAAAGAACAAGGAGTACTTGCGGCACCTTAGAGACTAACAAATTTATTTGGGCATAATAAATTTGTTAGTCTCTAAGGTGCCACAAGTACTCCTTGTTCTTTTTATTAGGGAAGTGTTGTCAAATGTATAGAGTGAAAAGACTTCCCTCACCTCTAATTGTTCAGCTATAGTTATATTAGGATACTTCTTGTAACAACAAATAAAAATCTTCAGATATAAGAACATCTCTGAGTATTACCATCATCACTTTCTATTTTGAGGGATGGGGCGGGTGGGTTCTCTTTTAAACTTCTCATCAGAATTATACTATAAAGGACATTCTCAGAAACCCTGTACTGCATTCCTTTGCTGTGTATGTCAAAACATTAAATCATTAAAGCCATTCAAGTACTTTCAAACTGTAATAGTGCCCTTCAGAAAGCAGCTTTCAGATCACACTTTTCTTTCATGCTGTCCAAGTCTATAACAGGAACTACTCTCTCCCTCATGAAATTTAGTTGGCAGTGACCAAATTCCTGTAAAAAGACAAATTCCTATATGATTTCACTCTAAAATCTGGAGAAAGGGGTAAACAGTGAGGTGGCAAAGTTTGCAGACGATACTAAACTGCTCAAGATAGTTAAGACCAAAGCAGACTGTGAAGAACTTCAAAAAGATCACACAAAACTAAGGGAATGTCTACACTACCCGCCCAGATCGGCAGGCAGTTATCGATCCAGCGGGGATCAATTTATTGCGTCTAGTCTAGACACGATAAATCGACCCGACTCCTCTCCTGTCGACTCCTGTACTCCAGCGCAACAGGCGCAGGCAGAGTTGACAGGGGAGTGGCAGTAGTCGACTCACCGCAGTGAAGACACCACGGTAAGTCGATCTAAGTACGTTGACTTCAGCTACATTATTCACGTAGCTGAAGTTGTGTAACTTAGATCGATCGCAAACCCACCCCCCCCTCCCCCCGCAATGTAGATCAGGACTAAGTGATTGGGCAACAAAATGGCAAATGAAATTTAATGTGGATAAATGTAAAGTAATGCACATTGGAAAAAATTACCCCAACTATATATACACAATATGATGAGGGCTAATTTAGCTACAACTAATCAGGAAAGAGATCTTGGAGTCATCGTTGATAGTTCTCTGAAGACCTCCATGCAGTGTGCAGTGCCAGTCAAAAAAGCAAACAGGATGTTAGGAATCATTAAAAAAGGGATAGAGAATAAGACAGAGAATATCTTATTGCCCTTTATAAATCCATGGTACGCCCACATCTTGAATACTGCGTACAGATGTGGTCTCCTCATCTCAAAAAAAAGATATACTGGCATTAGAAAAGGTTCAGAGAAGGGCAACTAAAATGATTAGGGGTTTGGGACGGGTCCCATATGAGGAGAGATTAAAGAGGCTAGGACTTTTCAGCTTGGAAAAGGGGAGACTAAGGGGGGATATGATAGAGGTATACAAAATCATGAGTGGGGTGGAGAAAGTGAATAAGGAAAAATTATTTACTTGTTCCCATAATATAAGAACTAGGGGCCACCAAATGAAATTAATGGGCAGCAGGTTTAAAACAAATAAAAGGACGTTCTTCTTCACACAGCACACAGTCAACCTGTGGAACTCCTTGCCTGAGGAGGTTGTGAAGGCTAGGACTATAACAGGGTTTAAAAGAGAACTAGATAAATTCATGGAAGTTAAGTCCATTAATGGTTATTAGCCAGGATGGGTAAGGAATGGTGTCCCTAGCCTCTGTTTGTCAGAGGGTGGAGATGGATGGCAGGAGAGAGATAACTTGATCATTACCTGTTAGGTTCACTCCCTCTGGGGCACGTGGCATTGGCCACTGTCGGCAGACAGGATACTGGGCTGGATGGACCTTTGGTCTGATCAGTATGGCCATTCTTATGTTCTTAATATGTGTGGCATCATTATATATAAAGTTATATGATTCTACTGTAGGATGTTACTAAGGCATATTCCAAATCTAGGGAAGCAGCCCAAACCATTTCCTCAGAGACAAAAGGCAAACTGACATCTCAGCTAAATGTCAACAAAATCAAATGGACTATAATCTCAAGCCTCATCTCTACTCATGGCATCAACGTTTGAAAGACGAAAGAAGCATCATTGAACTGGGAGAAAATCCAGCCAGACTGCTGTAAACATATGGTGAGAGCCTGTTTTTTACCTTTTATTTCTTTGTAACCGATTCTGACTTTTATGCCTCATTATTTGTAATCACTTAAAATCTATCTTTCTGTAGTTAATAAACTTGTTTCTTTTATCTAAACCACTGTGTGTTTGGATTGAAGTGTTTGAGAAACTTTATTTGGTATAACAAGATTTGTGCATATCGTTTTCTATTAATTAAATGACAGATTTTTTATGAGCTTGCACTACACAGAAGGAAAGAGCTGGGCAGAACAAGATGCACATTTCTGGGGCGAAGTATGGGTCTGGGGATTTGCTAGTGTCATTCTGCAATACAATTAAGGAGTGGCTGGCTAGGAGCACTCATAACTCAGCAGGGAATAATTTACATGCGAGAGGCTGTGTGTGAGCAAGGCCAGGAGTGACTGCTCTCACAGTGAAGCAGTGTAAAAGGCACCCCAGGACACAGCTGTTCAAGCAGGCTGGATTGTACCCTGGGTAATTTCACATTTGCATTTTGCCCAGAGTTCGTGTACACACTTTAGTTGGACATTTCAAAATGAAGCTATCGCCTATTTTTGCCAAAGGTTTACGGTATATATCATGAATGGACTCCATCTGTAAATGCGGACATTTAAGCTACCTACAATAATGGGTTCTATAGTTATGAAAAAATCAAGAGGCCTGAAGCTAGTACTACTGTCACAGGCTCAAACAATGCGATATAGAAATTAGTATTAAAAGAGCTTTTTCTTTAGTCTCCTTACCTTAAAATACTGTTTAACTTTTTCTTGAAGAAATGTTGGGTTTTCCTTGAGGTGCTGTCTGAACTGAGTCACTTTGTCTGCAATCTTCAAAAGTTCCACAGGGTCTCCTTCATGATTCCAGCAGGAAGCTATGTACTGGATTGACAAGAAATTAGATAAACATGACATTTAACTGCACACACAGGCATTTCATGGATTGGCTTGCTTATTCCAGAACACACACATTACCAGTCTTGTTTATATATTTATAGCAGACAAGCAACATGCAGCACTTCAGTAATACTGCCATTTGATATGTACATCAAGATAAAGGCGACACTTTTGTTTGTTAAAAGGGACATCGGGGTTATTTCCCTCCTTCCCCCTCCTCAAAAAAAAGTTACCTTGGCAGGCTCCCAATTTTCCAAGTTTTCACCTTAAGGAGTCTTTTGTCACATTCTTCCCCCTTAGCCCAGATCTCATCCATCCCCTTACTTTTTAGAATAAACAAATATTCAGTCCAACTGGGAGGAAGGACATGGAAAAAGTACAATTGAACCAGAACTGCCAAGAGAGATCAGATTCTACAATCAACTACACATTTGTAGGAGTTTTTCAGCCTAAAAAGAAGACTGTGTTTTTTACATAACTCAGTTTTGCGTTTAAATGGGACCACTGTTAAAGTAGATATGATTTTATAAGAAGAAATCTGCTAAGCCTTTTTGTTTTGGAGGTTTTGTTTTCGTTGTTAGGACTTATGTGGGAGGAGTTATTAATTTTAAAATTTGTGAAACTACTATTGAAAGTTGACCAACACACTATACAAGAACCAGAACTGAAGAGATTGATAGTTTCTGTTCAGTAGAAGAAACACACGGGGGAGGAGGGGACTTGAAATAAAGTACATTACAAAGCAAATGTTAAATAAATGAAGAAAAATTGTTCTTGAACTTCATTTATCAAAATTATGTTTTCTACAGTTCTCCATTTTCATTTTCTTAAAAAAGAAAAATATTAGTAAGTGTCCTAAGCATATAAATGACTGCTTCTTGGAGCAGCTGGTACAGGAACCCACAAGGGGAGAAGCAATTCTCGATTTAGTCCTGAGTGGAGCGCAGGATCTGGTCCAAGAGGTAACTATAACAGGACTGCCTGGAAATAGTGACCATAATATAACAACATTTAACATTCCTGTGGTGGGAAGAACACCTCAACAGCCCAACACTGTGGCATTTAATTTCAGAAAGGGGAACTATGCAAAAATGAGGAGGTTAGTTAAACAGAAATTAAAAGGTACAGTGACTAGAGTAAAATCCCAGCAAGCTGCATGGACACTTTTCAAAGACACCACAATAGAGGTCCGACTTAAATGTATACCCCAAATTAAAAAACACAATAAAAGAACTAAAAAAGAGCCACCATGGCTTAACAACCATGTAAAAGAAGCAGTGAGAGATAAAAAGGCATCTTTTAAATAGTGGAAGTCAAATCCTTGTGAGGTAAATGGAAAGGAGCATAAACACTGCCAAATTAAGTGTAAAAATCTAATAAGAAAAGCCAAAAAGGAGTTTGAAGAACAGCTAGCCAAAAACTCAAAAGGTAATAACAAAATGTTTTTTAAATACATCAGAAGCAGGGAGCCTGCTAAACAACCAGTGGGGCCCCTGGACAATCGAGATACAAAAGGAGCACTTAAAGACGATAAAGTGATTGCGGAGAAACTAAATGAATTCTTTGTTTCAGTCTTCATGGATGAGGTTGTTAGGGAGATTCCCAAACCTGAGCTGTCCTTTGTAGGTGACAAATCTGAGGAATTATCACAGATTGAAGTGTTATTAGAGGAGGTTTTGGAATCAATTGATAAACTTAACAGTAATACGTCACCGGGACCAGATGTCATTCACCCAAGAGTTCTGAAAGAACTCAAATGTGAAATTGCAAAACTATTAACTATGGTTTGTAACCTGTCCTTTAAATCAACTTCCGTACCCAATGACTGGAAAATAGCTAATGTAACGACAATATTTAAAAAGGGCTCTAGAGATGATCCTGGCAATTACAGACTGGTAAGTCTAATGTCAGTACCGGGCAAATTAGTTGAAACAATAGTAAAGAATAAAATTCTCAGATACACAAAAGAACATAAATTGTTGAGCAAAAGTCAACATGGTTTCTGTAAACGGAAATCATGTCTTACTAATCTATTAAGAGTTCTTTGAAGGGGTCAAACAAACATGTGGACAAGGGGAACCCAGTGGACATAGTGTACTTAGATTTCCAGAAAGCCTTTGACAAGGTCCCTCACCAAAGGCTCTTACGTAAATTAAGTTGTCATGGGATAAAAGGGAAGATCCTTTCATGGATTGAGAACTGGTTAAAAGACAGGGAACAAAAGGTAGGAATAAATGGTAAATTTTCAGAATGGAAAGGGGTAACTAGTGGTGTTCCCCAAGGGTCAGTCCTAGGACCAATCCTATTCAACTTATTCATAAATGATTTGGAGAAAGGGGTAAACAGTGAAGTGGCAAAGTTTGCAGATGATACTAAACTACTCAAGATAGTTAAGACCAAAGCATACTGCGAAGAACTTAAAAAAGATCCCACAAAACTAAGTGATTGGGCAACAAAATGGCAAATGAAATTTAATGTGGATAAATGTAAATTAATGCACATGGGAAAAATAACCCCAACTATACATACAATATGATGGGGGCTAATTTAGCTATAACTAATCAGGAAAGAGATCTTGGAGTCATAGTGGATAGTTCTCTGAAGACCTCCAGGCAGTGTGCAGCGCCAGTCAAAAAAGCAAACAGGATGTTAGGAATCATTAAAAAAGGGATAGAGACTAAGACGGAGAATATCTTATTGCCCTTATATAAATCCATGGTATACCCACATCTTGAATACTGCGTACAGATGTGGTCTCCTCATCTCAAAAAAGATATACTGGCATTAGAAAAGCTTCAGAGAAGGGGTTTGGAATGGGTCCCATATGAGGAGAGATTAAAGAGGCTAGGACTTTTCAGCTTGGAAAAGAGGAGACTAAGGGGGGATATGATAGAGGTATATAAAATCATGAATGGTGTGGAGAAAGTGAATGAGGAAAAGTTATTTACTTGTTCCCATAATATAAGAACTAGGGGCCACCAAATGAAATTAATGGCAGCAGGTTTAAAACAAATAAAAGGAAGTTATTCTTCACACAGCGCACAGTCAAACTGTGGAGGATGTGAAGGTTAGGTCTATGACAGGGTTTAAAAGAGAACTAGATAAATTCATGGAGGTTAAGTCCATTAATAGCTATTAGCCAGGATGGGTAAGGAATGGTGTCCCTAGCCTCTGTTTGTCAGAGGGTGGAGACGGATAGCAGGAGAGAGATCACTTGATCATTGCCTGTTAGGTTCACTCTCTATGGGGCACCTGGCATTGGCCACTGTCGGCAGACAGGATGCTGGGCTGGATGGACCCTTGGTCTGACCCAGTATGGCCATTCTTATGTTCTTATCTGTCAAAACTCTAAAAAATATTTAAGAATACCATAGGAACTTTCTGTTTCAAAAAACATTCCCATATACTCAAAGTAATTATTGTTGCGTGATGATAATCACTCCATAGTTAAGGTTGCAACTGGGCTTCCATTATAAGACCAATGCGAGTTCCTCACCAAAAACTTCAAGCAAAGGAAATATCAATTGAAAAATGGGTAGGTTAGGTCTTGGGCAGCGGTAAATTTTTCTACAAACTTTTAATACAAACTGTTATTGTTCCAAAGAATACTTCAAGATTTGGAAGAATTTAACATTACTCACTCATTAACTTTGATCATTCTAGCAATAATTCATTTGACAGTTTCAATGCGTCTCTACAAACGCTGTTAAAAAAAAAAAAGAAATTCCTGTATGATTTCACTCTAAAATTAAGGTGTTCCAAGTTCAACAAATCTAACTTTTGCTTTTTTGTCACTGTTGTAACAAGAAATTAACAAAAGAAAAGAGAGAACTCAGTTACTGTACTGAACTTCCGCTAAGATCTAGTGTTTTTAAACAATCATCCCTAGAAAACTTGAAGTTATTTCCATTTTTATTATTAATGTAAATATGGAGAGATTAATATGGGATGTTACTGCTGGAGACTTAAGCAGATTCTTTTTCTTTTAAATAAAGTACGTTTCTAGAGTATTTTCTTGCAGAGATAATCCTCAAACTTCAAATTAATTGCTTGCAAGTCTTATCAATTAAAAAGAGGGTTTTTTGAAGCAGAATTTAATCAGACAAGCTGAAGACATTTTAAAAAATGTTGATCACCATAGTGAGAAATTTATAAAGCTCTTTTTGCCAGATCCTAACTTGAAAAGAACAGGGAGACATTTTAAATTCAGTTTGATTTGATTATTCTATTTAATGCATTCTCTTGCTGCTGTCCCCTCCCCAACACTCCTGGTAACCCCACTATCCCACTCTAGAAGACCTCCTAAAATGCTCACTTCCTTTGGATCTTAGGGAGGTCCACAGGTGGGATTTGCAGGCTAGAGAAAGCATGGAACTTGGATTACATAGTGGAGAACAGGATATAGAAAGTCCTAGCAAAATGGGGGAGGGCACAGTGGTGAAGACAAGAAGGGTGACAACAAAGTGAGGGATAGTGGACAAGTGGAAACAGGGTGTAGCAGAATAGGAGACAGCAGAGGAGTTGATCATTGGGAAAGGCAGAATGTGAAATATTCCATCTCTCCTGCAGATCCTCACAGAGCCCCCCACTTTACAAAGCTTAGAAGGCTTCTCAGGGTTCTTCAGAGCCACCCACATTTTCTAGGGGGCTCATGTCTACAATTGCTTCTATGGGGAAATTTTAGGTAAACATGAAAATATGCCCTGGCTTGAATGTTTAAACTATGAATGTTAATTACAGCAGCAAAACTAAGTACAGGGGACCAAGTAATCAGTCATTATTTATATAGCGCTATGGGGTGCAAGAGGACTTACAAATGTATAAGTCCATGCCCTGAGTTTACAAACCCAGGAGAAATCGCTATCCAAGCAAGCAATTCCAGTGGACCTAATCATGTTAACATTAGGGGATTGAGCCCTAAATTAGGCAATTAATACAGTAACTCCTCGTTAACGTTGTAGTTCTGTTCCTGAAAAATGCGACTTAAACAATTTAATACTGTACACAGCGATGATGATTGTGAAGCTTGGTTGAGGTGGTGAAGTCAGAGGGTGGGATATTTCCCAGGGAATGCCTTACTGCTAAATGATGAACTAGCTTTTGGCTGAGCCCTCAAGGGTTAACCCATTGTTGTTAATGTAGCCTCACACTCTACAAGGCAGCACGAATGGAGGGAGGGGAGACTATGGCAGACAGAGACACACCCCCTGTGTGAGAGAAAGAGATGAGCATTGCCCCTTTAAGTAGGCTGACCCCACTCTAAGTACACTGCCTCGTTAAGTAGATCAGCAAGTTGAGACAGCAGCTGCTCCCAGGAAGCTCCCTCCATCCTGAGCCCTGTCGTGTTGTTTCCCGCCCCCCCCGGCCATGGAGATGGGGTAAGTGGGGTGTAGGAACGGGGGGAGAGGGACACCCTGACATCAGCCCTCCTTTCTCCCCCCCCGCCCGCATAGCAAGCAGGAGGCTCCTGGGAGCAGCTCCAAGGTAGAGGGCAGGAGCAGGAGCAGCACATGGCAGTGACGGGAGGGACAGCTGAACTGCCGGCAATGGATAGCCTGCTGGGCGGCTGCCGCACAGGGAGCTTAGGGGAGCAGGGAGTTGGTAGGGGGGCTGCCGGTCCACCCTGGTTCCAAGCCCCCACCTGCTAGCTCCAATGGGCTGCTCTTCCTACAAGCAGTGGACAAAGCAGGCGACGTTATAAGGGAGCATTGCACAACTTTAAACAAGCATGTTCCCTAATTGATCAGCAGCGTAACAACAAAACAACGTTAACCAGGATGACTCTAAGTGAAGAGTTACTGTACAAAGTCTAATGACGACAGACCTTTGTTGATATTGAGGGGAAGGAAGGGAGACAAAAAAAGAGACATTTCAGTAGAAGGTCTGCATGAGACAGGCCTTGCAAAATCTGACCCAGAATTCTAAGACACTGTTGAAAACTGACATTTTTCCTATTCAGAAAAAAGGAGCACTTACTGATGTCAGGGCAAGTCCAAAACTTGTAGACTGATGCTTCATCTGGATTTCAATTTTGTGAAGTAGAGCTTCAATCCTCTCTTCCTCAAATCCTTTTCTTTGGGAAAAGAATTTTTTTTTATATAGATGCAGGGGAGTTGTATACATACATACTACACACACAATATATATACATACATATACACACACACATATACATATATATACATATACACACACACACACACACACACAGAAGCATGCATGTACCCATTAATATGCTACTAATCGTAAATAAAGACATGAAAATGAATTATAGTATTGATGAAGCATTGGTACTTAATATGTACCATATAGAATAAAACTGATAGTAAGATCATGGTGTGTCATTTAATGAAACAGCACTATTAACTCCTAAATATTATGGTGGGGGTACACTATAGGACAAGTATTTAAGGAAGCAGGGGGGAGGGGGCAAGAAATAAGATTAGTTCTTAAAAGTACTGAACCCTTGAAAATTGCTACTTTAGTGTAGTTTTCATACATTTAAAAAGAATTGATATTTTAAAAATATACTTCTAGAAATAGTTTTTGCTAAAAGAATACTTCAAGAATTTTAACATTACTCACTCAATAACTTCATCTATTGTTCTAGCAGTAATTTGTTTGACTGTTTCAATGTCTTTCTCAGCAATTCCCTGCAGGCCTACACTGAAGTAAGCCTCTCTCGTGCAGCCATTAAACCTAGAATAAAAAACATTTATTCCAGTGGTAGGTACTGAAACTTTTACACAGAACCACAGAAAAGTAATAACTAGTTAATGAATGCAAAATGAAAAAGAAAAAGAAAAAGAATTTACAAGATATAGACTAAGGTGGAAAAGAAAAAAACCTAACAGAAAGGCAAGGAGCCAAAATCTTCAGCTATTTATTTTTCAATTTCAGTAGGAATGTTACACTGTTTTAAAAAGTTTCAGCCATGGTTCAAACTAAAGAATGAAATACAGCTAGAGAACCAAAACTAAATTAGGCAGGACAGAAAAATCTTGGAATTAATCTGTATTAGTGTTTTCAAATACAGAAGATTTTTCTGTATTTATATAATTTTATTTACATGGCAGATACCAAGAGGAAAACTCTTTTTAAACCAACATGTACATTTTACTTATGACAGTGAGTAGAAGGCGTCTACAATTTAGTCTTCATATAGCAGTCTTTGAAAATTGAGTACAGAGATGATATTTTGGGGGTTCCATGTTTATGTCTCAGTGACTCAATAGATTTAGGGAAACTGAGATAAAGAAATTGTAGTCCAAGTTTTCACAAGTGACTAACTTTAGGGCTCAACTCTAGAAACCTAAAGTCCCATTTTCAGAAGTCCTGAACATCCTACAATTCCAACAGAAGCCAATGTAATAGGAGCTGTAGGGGATCGGCACTGCTGAAAATCAACTCCTCTGCACTTAAAATTCAGCATGCCAAAACTGAGCCACACAAATTAGAGGCCATTTACAATTTCCCACCCCCCATGAATGACTTGTCAAAGACCATAAAGTGATCCAGAATTCAGAAGTGTCCAATTCTCTGACTTATGCTCATTCCTCTAGACTATTACTCAGGGGGGGGTGGGGGGGGGGAATTGTGCACCACTGCGCATGCTCAGAATTTATGTCCCCCGCAGATTTTTGCTTCTCTGCAGAAAAATGACTTTCTGATGGGGAAGCAAAGGGAAGCCACACGAGCGGTCATGCAACCCTTCCCAGTAGTATGTTTCGGGGGCCCAGGGCAGCCAGCAGAGAGGCAAATCACTGTGGGGCAGGAAGCTGGATGGGAAAGACCCGGCTGGTGACTCCTACCCTGCACCGGGCTCAGCTGCTAGTCCCGGCTGGGCTGAGGAGGACAGGACTTCCTCTTCCCCTGCAAGGCATGCAGGGGCGGGTCAGACCCACCCCCCAGATTTCTCGCCCGGCTGCAGAAACCTCTGCAAAAATCCGTCTTCCCCCTCCCATCCCACTTCCTGTGCCCATCACTCCTCAGCTGCAGGAGGAGGGATCCCTGTACAGGGAGCTGCTTCCCTCATCTGCCCCCAGACCCCCTCATATCCAGACCCTTCCGCTCTGACTCACTCCCCACACTCAGAACCCCCCCTGCAGAGCCCCACTCCCCCTGCACCAAGCTGACAAGCCATCCGCACCCGGATCCCCACCCCACTGAGCCCCAACCAGCTGCACCTGATCCCGACCCCACTGAGCCCCACTCCCCCAGCATCTGGACACTCCCCGCCTCCCCCAGTGAGCTCCCACACACCCAGAACCCCCTGCCGAGCATGTCCTTCCCCCACACACCCAGACCCCCTCCTGCTGAGCCCCTACCACCTTCATCAGACCCCCCCCCCAACAAACCGCTGTGCATCCAGATCCCCCCCACACCCAGATCCCCCACTGAGCCGCGTGCATCCAGATTGTCCCACACAGAATCCTCTCAACCCACACCTGGATCCCCCACACTAAGCCCCTCCACATTTGGATCCTGCCTTGCTGAGCCTGCCTGCCCACACCTGGTGCACCTGGCACAGATGGGCAAGGCCCTGGGTTGTTTCTGGGGCAGGCTCAGTCCTTGTGCTGTGTCAGGGTTGGGTGCAGCCTCACCACTGAGTCCGTGTCCCAGGGGGAACTGCACAGTGGCCTGCCGTCTCTATACAGCCAGTGGCCTCTCTCCCCAATGCCATGCTGGAGCCTCCTCATTTATTTGAGGAATAAAATTTGCAGAATTTTAAAATTTTGTGCACAGAATTTTTAATTCTTTGGCGCAGAATGCTCTCAGGAGTACACTATGCTGCTTCTTAACGTTGCACTGATAAATACATACAAGCTAAATTGAAAGTTGCCAATGAGTTTCTTACCAAGAGGTTGCACATTAACCTAGTAGGTACTAAATACTGTCATTTTAATTGGAATGAAGTGTAATTATTTAAAACATTAAGTACTTAGGAAATGATCCTACCAGCAGTTATACACATGGGTATCTTTACTCATATAGAGTCCCATTTTTCTGTTCAATATATTACAAAACAGCATCTGTAGAATGTCCTAGATCTACAAGAGACTTTTGGAAATGCAAGGTAACTTAGATATTGTACTATGAAAATTTGATGATATTTCATTACTAAATCAATCAGAAAAAGAAAAGAAAAGCACCATAAGTAAATAAAAGCCGACCAAAGATTAATTTACTGACTGTTCCAAAGTAATCCTAAAGCACTTAAGATGTCAAGATAAAATAGTTTTGGATATTGAAAATATACACTTTGACATGCGAGAGACTGCCACAGGGTTTCAATCCACTTGCTCCAGTGTATAGAATCAAACATACATTTGAAAACAACTGTTTAAACAGTGTATGCAAGTAATCGGTAACAGCAAAATAGCAACATGGATTGTGAATTATGGGCCTTATTCCGATCTCCATTACATCAATGTAAGTCAGGAATAAAACTATTTATGTATCTTGCAAGGTCATAATTTACACTTGAAGATACTTCACTGATCCACTATGGAAAAGAGTAAAATACACCAGAAGATTCTTGTATAAAAATAGCATGAAAATTATAATAAGAGTTAGCTTTCTCCCCACCTATCCTTCGATGTATTTTTCAAAAAAGGAAGTAATTTTATAACAAGAGCAGTATTAATGTTACAGAAGTTACAGTCGTTAAAAGGTGATGCAAAGTAAATTGTGACACTTACCCAACATCAGGAGAAAAGTCTGTACCAAGATTGGCCTCAAGTAAGGCTTTGTAGAAGGGAGAATTAGGTCCACCAACCAACAGGGAAGACAACAGGTTAAGCGTGAAAGTTTCAAAAGTATCTGTAATGCTAAGGAAAAAAAGTTAAAAAAAAAAAAATCAGTGTTACAGCATGGTGCTCTTTAAAATGGCATTGTGGGGTACTATGTATTATATTTAAGTTATTGTTGGTATCAAACTACAGGGGGTGGGTTGGGAAGTGGGGGGAATGAAGAGGTTTTTGTTTTGTTTTTTAAAGTCACTAACAGTTGTGCATGCGCAGCTTGCGCTCCTAGAGCCAAACTGGGTTCTTTCCACTTGCTACATCATTGCCAGTCATAAAGGTTGTACTGGTTTAAATAGGCCCTGAGGTACATCTGGGCAACCCCATTACATTTAATAAGTTTGCATAGATGTAACCAATTAGAATACAGTGAACCATTGAAACACTGGTCCACAGAATACATGGTATTGGTTCTTTATTTCCACGCAGGGCCACCCAGTCATGATGGGATGTGAGGTGACCCATACTATGAAACAAATTTGAGAATCCTTACAGTAAACAATTCTGCTGATTATGCTCATGGTGAAATAAACCCTTAGTAAGATCCTCATTTAAAGGAATAAGCATGATTCTTCTGTTGTAATTTCATTTTCAATACACTTACTCTGTCAACAGGAAGCTGACACTGATAGTTGTCTGCTTTGTAGGGTCTGCAGCAAATGAATCTGAGCCACATTTCACATGATGCTCTCTCTGTCAAGTATAATACATAAGTAACTAGAGGCAGTAAAATTATTTAAAACATTAAACTCCAACAGAAGTTAATAATAAAGGATAATTTGTGTTTCAATAGCATCTTCCTTCCACAGATTTTAATGCACTTTACACATGTTAATGAGTTAACTTGTAAATTCATGAATACATCATCCTTGCTTGTTATCATCCACGAGAGGTAGGTAGTATCTCCATTACAAGTGGGAAATTGAGAAAGAAAGGGCCAAACAAATCCTGCCCTAACTTCCATCCCATTTAACTCTGGGTGCAAATTAAAGGAGTTCTCCTAACTCCCAACACTCTGTGTCAATTGCTAGATGAGAACAGAGCAAGCCTCTGGCAGAGCTAGGAATAAAGCCCACATCTCCTATCTCATAGAATTGGAAGGGACCCTGAAAGGTCATCGAGTCCAGTCCCCTGCCTTCGCTAGCAGGACCAAGTACTGATTTTTTTTTGCCCCAGATCCCTAAGTGGCCCCCTCAAGGATTGAACTCACAACCCTGGGTTTAGCAGGCCAATGCTCAAACCACTGAGCTATCCCTCCCCCCTATCCCTGCATTTTCTCCTAACTCCCAACACTCTGTGTCAATTGCTAGATGGATAATTCTCTAATAAGTGAATATAATGTGGCAGTCTTCAAACACTGAGGGATCATTGAGACCCTAAACATAACAGTATACAGAACCTAGAAGTCAATCATTTAAATTTATCATAAGGCCCAAAGACAGTTAACACTTTTATAACCAAACAAAATGTCTGAGTGTTTTATAAAAACAAACAACAGTAAGTTGAATAGCATTGCAGACCAGAATCAATATTTAAAGTACTGCAATACAAAGGCTGTTTGTATATTTATCTTTACTTACAGGCTTATCCCAGAGTTGCTGTACTGGGATGGCAGTATTTGGTTCAATTCTATGAAACTTAGTCAGCGCTTCTTCATGAATTTGTTTCAAATGCTGCTCCAATGGGAAGTTACCATAAGTGAAGAACCTGCATTTTAAAATGTAAGATTAGGATTTAATTTTTTAGTCTGCATGCATAATACAGTAGCAATGAAGTCTGAATTTCATGCATCTTTTAGTGAGTTAGTTATACGCAGAAATGAATGAGTCTTCATGGCCCACAAACCTGTCAAAAATGCCACCAAAAATTCTGCTGCAGAAATAAAACTAACACACACTAATCAGAAAGTTATTCAGAGCTGAAGAGCCCACGCCATTTTCCAGTCAGTTTCATGCACTGAAGTCAAGAGCACTAGAAGCCAGCAGCTAGTTTGTAGGACAATCATATAGTACTCTTGGGGGGAAATAGTTGTGTGTCCAAACAACCTAATCCCAACAGCCAAATTCCCAAAACACTATTTTTCTAGAAGAGAAGCAAGGTTATTTAGCTGCTCGCAATACAGATAAGATCTCACAATCCTTGCCTCAATGAGGTTACAAATTTTGACCTGATCCTTCAACTGGCTCCACCGAGGCAGACCCTTGCAAGAAGCATCATTGATTTACAGGGGCGCTACACAAGCTCTAGGAGCTGCCTATGAAGAGCATATTGGATTATCAAGATCAATATTCAGACATGTTAGAAATAGCAGGTTGAAGAGAAAAACAAAACAGCGGGATGTGAGCTGGGAGGTCAGCATCCCAATAGCTGAATTAATTTCTCATGAAAGATGCTGGATTGACAGCCCTCTAAACTGAATTTCTATTTATGCACAGAATTGGTTCAGAAAAGGCAGAAGCAATACAAGTTTCCCCACTAATACCCCTCAATTCTATCTGAAGGAATCACCTGTAAGTCTCCATGTCAAGTCAATTATTAGCTTCTATGCAGGCCTTGTCAAATATACCAACAGAGTTAATGGCTGAGCATTGTCAACACCTACCAGTAGGAATCTGATATCATTACCTCATGTCACACCAGCCACTGAAGAGCCATCAGATTATAACATCTTTCTGTGACTTCCAATATGGGCTTGACTTGAATGAGTGACAAAAATTTTACCAAAAAAAAAAAAAAAAAAACCCAACAACCCACACATACCCATTTATCCATTCTTGGGGCTATAAAATTTTGCCCCATGCCTTACATAGTAAACATTAATATAAAGTAAATACCTGCATTATTGTGAGAGACACAAGTAAACACATACACGGCTAACCCAGTATATCACCTAAGAAGTCAGCAACAACAATTTAAAGTACCTAGCATTGCTTGGATGATAATGAGTGGCATGGAACTGTTTAAGCTGTTCCCATGTAAGGTCAGGAATACTTAATGGGTCTCCACCAGATATTACAGCATAAGTGTGATCAGGAAGGAGTTTATTCTGTAGATGTTGTGAGAATAACCTCTCATTGTCTGTCTTAAAGGGAAAAAAATACATTTTAGCAAGCCGTCAGAAGAAATTTTAAGATTAAAAATATTTATCAGTAAGACCTGATCTTATAGGCCTTACTCATAAAAGTAATTCTTACACAAGCATGTAGTCCACCAGTTCCACTGACTTTAATACAACAATTTTTATTAAAAAGTTGTCATCACTGTTTAATCAGATGACTAATGGCCGATTACTGCAACATTATAATTCCAACCTTTGCTCAAAAGATAGGAGAACAGCAAGATCCACTACTTAAATACTACATTTATATAAATAATAAGCTTTTCAACAGACTATCCTTCAAAATAAATCCTATTCAATCTATCTTCAGTATTACTATTGAGCGTACGAGGTTAATACTGGGGATAGTGGAGCTATTCAAACTCAATGAAACTATGAAATTGTTAATCTGCAATTTAAACTACTTTAAACATTCACAATGCACCTTTATAAATAGTGTTGATAATAAAAGCCAGAACTTACAAATGCCCCTTTCATTTCATTAAAAACAATTCCTTTGAAGACTAGTGGTGTCTGAGGATCAGTCGGATTCTCGTGTTCTAACCTCCAACCTTCTTGCCTGTAAAAGTTTTAAAATTATAAGCAAGTCTTTGATTTTTAATGTTTATACACCCAACTGTACAAGTCTTACCAGAAATCTAGTTGTCGCAAACATGGGAAAAAAGCAGCATCCAAATACACGGACAGGAGATTCTGAAAATCCTTTGGATTTTGTGATGAAAATGGGTAGAGTGTGTAATCACTGGCTGTATACAAACAAAGTCAAATATTAATGACCAAAGTATTTTAGGAAGTTTGCAGTGGATTTCACTTCCTATTTTTATTTTAAGTTCTATTGTCCAAGTAATTAACTGGAACAGAGTAGAACCTCGCTAATTTGCGGACCCAATAACGTCTATAGAATGTGATGTTTTCTCTCCACTCCTCCGCAAACATCTGGTACTGAAGTAAGAAACTCATTGCTAAGATGGCTGTTTTGTAAAAGTGATGCTAACAGAACATTTACTTATATTACTATGAAGTGTCAAATAGTATATGAAAACTAACCTATACTTGTCAAATGAACAAAATACATTTTGTGAATCAGCACCGTCTTGCTTGTTTGCTTGCTAGTTTATAAAATTCAATATTTTGCAATGGATCTCCCAGTCAATGTAATTAGAGAGTCTCAACAATACTTCTAAATAATTATAGCAAAACAAATAAAAATAAACATGGAATTTAGGAAGTAAGTCATAATCATAAAGTAAAAGATAATTAACAATATTATATATGTCAGGGGTTCTCAAACTTCATTGCACCGTGACCCCCTTCTGACAACAAAAATTACTACACAACTCCAGGAGGAGGGAGCAAAGCCTGAGCCTGCCTAAGCCCCGCCGCCCCAAGTGGGACGGGAAAGGGGGAAGAAAGCCAAACCCTAAGCTCCACTGCCCTGGGCAGAAGGGGTGAGGTGGGTGCAAAGGCGAAGCCCTTGGGCTTTGGCTTCAGCTTCAGCCCCAGGTGGTGGGACTCGGGCTTCAGGCCCAGCAAGTCTAAACTAGCCCTGGCGACCCCATTAAAACAGAGTCGCGACCCACTTTGGCTTCCCAACCCACAGATTGAGAACTGCTGAATTATATGCTTTTAGTTATCTTGAACTCACCTGTAAATGCATTCATGAAAGTGGACAGTGATCTGTTTAACATTTTAAAGAAAGGATCTCTGCAAGGATACTTCTGAGAACCACAAAGCACAGTGTGTTCAAGGATATGTGGAACACCAGTACTGTCCAACGGGGTGGTACGAAATTGTACACTATAAAAGAATGCAACACAATGGTTTGTGACCAAAAGACAGCACATCTATTATTTGTTTTGTAGTTTAGCCTTATGTGAAAGGCAGCATGGTTTAGTAACTAAACTAGTCTTCCAATACTGGTGCAGCTGGGAGGCAGGAATATCATTTCTTTCAAGGGGAAACCACCAAGCTCACAATTAGAGGACTTTTGGGGGCTTGCCAGGAGAACGTATACCTTTTGGTTGAGATATGGTGTTTTTCCAGTGCATGATATGCGGTTCAGCAGACAAACTAAGTAACTAAGGTTGTCGATAAAACAGCTACAGTAGCTAACACCAGTATTGTAAATGTACATCCCCTTTTGACAGTGACTATAGCAATATTTGTTACTAGCCTTACAGGTAAGTTGTGTGAATTAAGCCTTGACTACATATGAAAGTTGTACCACTTTAAGTTAAAAACAGCACAACCCCCTTGTGTAGAAAGTCTTAAATCCATTTAAGAGGGTCTTACACCAATTTAGTTTATAAAGATAAGCAATCAACATAAGATAAATTGATAACGCATTCTGAAATGGATTTGATAGTATGAATTTTTCCTTACTGAAAAAATAAACTCATTTCACTAATTGAAAGGCAGAAGAGAAATTAAGTTTTACAACAGTTTTGGTAAAATAGGATTTTTTTTAGTCTTGCAACTATGAGCTCCTTAAATGGAAAGTATTAGTAATGTTCAAGTATTATGAAGCTGTATTAGTGTTTGCAGGTCTCAGGTTGATCTTCATGTGGAAGGTGCTTTATAAATATTAATATTAAAATGAAAACCTGAATAAATTATTGGAGTCCTCACGTGCCACATGTAAATATTTGGCTCCTGTGTTCTCATGACTAAGCTTCACTGCAGTTAGGAATAGCTCAGGAACAGCTGTTACCTAAATTGGAAGAAAACCTCCATGTTAGTATTTAGATAAATTCTAGGTAAAATAATTTGTGAACACTATGAAAAGAACCAACTAGCCTCTGCTGCACATCAAAGACAATTAGAACTAAATTAGAAGAAATTAAGGTTACGATGGAAAGCAAAACCAAAGAATTTCATAGGGAAGATTACACCACCATATAATTCAATATTATATTAAAGTCAGGCACATTCAAAGGATTAACAGTCATCCCACTATGTTTTACATGCAAGTATGCTTTACCTTCCTTGTCTTTGTTGTTTTATGTTGCAACCCTTTGATATATTACCAAAAAAGTCACCATTAGTTTTAAGAAAAAGTATTAAGGAGTAATTTTTAAATATTTTTGGTCTATGTAGAAATGCCTAGGATTTTATTGTGTTCCCATTTGCTCAAAAGTACACTGTTATGTACACTGTCACTGACAGATACTTCCACGTGCTATAAATGATTTTGCAAGACCATTTGGTACTTATGTACCTCCATGTTTCAGAGAGCCAGATCAAGCACTTATGCCCCCATCCTGCAGCTGGCCCTCACACCCAAATGGAGTCTGATTAATTTCAATGGAACTCAAGAAGCCACTAAATTGCATCAATTTCAGGATCAGAGCCTTAGGTTGTAAATAAAACTTAGCTGGTGAATAAAACATAAGTGGTGCAAGTCTATTTTTAGCAGATAGTTTTCATAGCATGTTGAATTAGAGGTGAATAAATACAAGAAAAATAAATTAAATAACACAATTACCTGAAGAGCAGAAATTATAGTTGTATCTGCAATAGAAACCAACAATACTTGTCTCGTATAGGAAACAATCTTTGAACAATTTGGCCACTTCTATAAATTGTAAGGAGCATGAGATTCAGAAGATAGGGCACTGCACTAAGGATCTGGTTTCTATTACTCGCTTTAGCACAGATAACTGATTTTGGCCAACTTACTTCCAACTCTGTGTGCTAAAGTTTTCCCCTCTGTAATATGGGGATAATGATACTGACTTCCTTTAAAAGGATATCAGATGAAAAGAGCTATATAAATATTGCTAGTTCCACTACAATAAATAGGCCTCCCCGACCTAAGAAGAGTTCATATTTTTGTAATAACTTGCAGAAACAAATAAAGAACAAAGAACACACAGTGAAATACAAGTACTGACAGATGATTGAATGTTTAATATAGTTTTCAATGGCTTGAGTTTCTTCTCCAAAGTTTACACACAAGTCACTGTGTTTTGCCTGTCACAAATTCTAGCAGAATTAGGGTCTTCTTTTAAAGCAGGCATTTTGTGCTGGCATTGCCTAAAGATTTTTGTCCACAAGAATATTTTATCTGCTTCTATTTGATACTCAAAGCATATATGTAAAAATTTACCCTGCAACCCTAACTCTTGGTCTCAACTTCTGCAGGGAAACATCTTACACTAAGTTCTTTTGTCCAGTTATAAAGTGCTCACAGTGAGAGATGGAGAAAAAGACAATATTGTACCTGGTTTACAGTGAACCCATGGATTCGTTCTCCTATCTTGTATTGTAGTGCTTTTTCATTTGCAGACCCACTCTTCCACCTCCATGACTTTTGATTCAAAGTCCTGAAATAAAATTTTCTTTTTGAAAAAAGATGCAACCGCACAAGCAGGTTTCTCTTTACCCCAACCCCTTTCTGTGCTTAATTTTGGGGGTGGAGAAAAGGGTGCAGTATTATGAATGTTGCATCCTATAGACCAGTGATTCTCAACCTATTTGCCATTGTGGGCCGCATATGTGTTATGTGGGCTGCATCCAATGCTACCTGCATGGCTCCGACGATGTCACCTGGGCCACAACTGGGTGCTGACTGCATCGCAAGCAGCCTATGGGCCACAGGTTAAGAACCACTGCTATAGACAAATGCCAAGTTCCTACCTAGAAGAGTTTACAAGATAAAGTTGAGCTTATTGCAAGATTGGAGCTTCATATGAACAACCCCTCCTTCCCCCGTGCACATAAAATTTCACTGACTTCAATGGGAATCTGCCTATATTGAGCTCATTTCAGGATCAGGGCTTAAAACAAAAGAGGCAAACATTGGTTAGGGTGGGTGTCAACTTTAGGGTCTTGTCTGTATTGGGAAAATTACAAAAACAAAAACAACAACATTCCCACCAGTTCAGCAAAGCTCTAGTGCAATCACTACTCCAGAGGCCAGACCTATTTTTACCTCTGTGTTAGTTATGTCTGTTTTTCTTGCTGAACTGGTAGGAATTTTTGTGGATGTTTTTCCAGTGTAGACATGGCCCAGAATTATGCAATATTTTAAGGGAGCAACGTGAGCATTGGGGAGAGCAATCAGCATCATTGGGTTATGTCACATTGATCAGAGTTATAGGAGGTAGAAGACTTCAAGTGAAGTAACAGTTTTGCTGGGGTAATATCAGGAAATTGAACAAGTTCTGGATAATAGGATGGGGTAGGTTGTGTGTCAGGGCAATATTAGAAATGTAGCTGGGAAGGACAGTTAGAAGGAGGGACCATAGAGTGATTAAGATCTATGGAGTGTGAAGGAGGGGTTTCTATGAGGCAGTGTCAGATGGATTATGACCTGACTAGGGGAGGTGTTTCTGTAGCAGATTAACAGCGGGGGTGAAATTGTGCATGTTGGTATGTATAAGGACCGTGTGTGTAAACGGCAGGCAGGAGGGAGTGTTATCAGAAGTAGGGACTGTGAAGGGGTCATATTAGAGAAGGTCAGGATGATATGTTAGGGAGTGTATGGACAAGGGGAATGTAGAATTTATAGGGGATAACAGGAAGTTTAGTACTGTAAGCGCACAAACTGGGGGGAGGGGCAATATCCAGAAGGGTTACAGGGAGACAAATGCTGTGGGGAGGATACATGGGGTGTGGGGAAATGTCTAGGGAGACGAATGCTGTGGGGTGTGGGGGAGGATACAGGGGGTGCGGGGGGCTCAGGGTAGGGGGGGGTCTAGGGAGACGAATGCTGTGGGGGAGGATACAGGGGGTGGGGAAAGGGGGGATGTCTAGGGAGACGAATGCTGTGGGGGAGGATACAGGGGTGTGGGGGGCCTGGGGGAATGTCTAGGGAGACAAATGCTGTGGGGGAGAATACAGGGGGTGGGGGAAAGGGGGACGTCTAGAGAAATGAATGGTGTGGGGGAGGATACAGGGGGTGAGGGACTGGGGGAAGGGGAGGATGTTTAGGGAGACGAATGCTGTGGGGGAGGATACAGGGGGTGGGGAAAGGGGGGATGTCTAGGGAGACGAATGCTGTGGGGGAGGATGCAGGGGTGTGGGGGAAAGGGGAACGTCTAGAGAAATGAATGGTGTGGGTGAGGGACTGGGGGAAGGGGAGGATGTTTAGGGAGACGAATGGTGTGGGGGAGGATACAGGGGTGGGGGAAAGGGGGATGTCTAGGGAAATGAATGATGTGGGGGAGGATACAGGGGGTGGGGGACTGGGAGGATGTGTAGGGAGACGAATGCTGTGGGGTGTGGGGGAGAATACAGGGGATGGGGGGATGTCTAGAGAGACGAATGGTGTGGGGGGGGGCTGGGGGGTTTCTGGAAGGAAGATGCTGGGGGCGGGCGATGCATGTGAGTCGGTGAATGGGATGATCGGGCCCAGGACCGCCGCCCCCCGCCGTACAGCGCCCCCCGCTCGGCCCCTCCTCACCGGCTGAGGCTCAGCAGCCGCCGCGCCGCCAGGTAGCGGCCCCACATGGCTCAGCCCGTCCCCCGGCGCAGGATCCCGACTGAAGCGCCAGGCCGGGCCGCGTCAGAGCCTGTCGCTGCCTGCGGCCTCCGGCGGGGGCGGGGCGGGTCCGAGACTGCCCTGCGCCGGGCCCTCATTGGCGCGGCTGCGCCGGGCCGCCCATGGCTCCGCCTCCCGCCAGCGGAAAGAGACGCCCCCGTCCTGGCCTGCCGGCGGGCGGGCAACTTGGGCCCGAGCCCATCCCTGCGTGTCCGAGCCCAGCACTCCCCGGCTGATCGCAGCCCGTACTGCAGCGACAGCCGCCCCGGGGCGCGGGCTCGGCCTGCCGGGCTCACTCTTGTGTCAGGCTCGAGATCGGGAGGCGCCACGCTTGGCTCCTCTGCGGGGTCAGCCCCGCTCTCCTGGGGCTGGAGGGCAGCCAAGCTCTGCTGTGCTCAGAATAAGTCACCTTGTGGAAAAGACACAACTTGGAAAGGGCTTGGGGGCTGTCTGTTTTAGGAAGTATTGGCAGGTTCGCAAATCCTTGCTCTGTAAATATCAGAAGCCTAACACTAATCATTGCAACAGTCAGCGTTGGGTTAAAGAGACATGAATATTAGGGAGGCCACTCATCCAGTTTGAACCGACCACCCTTTTGGGGAGGCTTGTCCCCCAGCTGATACTGGCAAATCTGGACATGGCTTTGTCCAATATCTGAACGCACATTTTAAGAGTAGGGTGACCAGACAGCAAGTGTGAAAAATTGGGACGGGGTGAGGGGTAATAGGAGCCTATATAATAAAAAGACCCCAAAATTGGGACTGTCCCTATAAAATTGGGACATCTGGTCACCCTATTTTAAGAGTGCGCCACTCAGGCACAGCATCACATGCACTGTGCACATGAGGTCATGGCAGTCAGTGCAGGTGTGCTCTTAAAAATGGTGTCCTTCCTGCTCCCCTTCTGCAGCATGACTTCACATGTTTTTTCTAGAAAGTTGAAAAACGTAATACCTAACTTGAAAGTATTGGTACCATGGGAGAGTAGGCCAGTTAGTTTTGATCTCTAAATGCAAGTTGGCAAATTTCTATTTCCAAGGTGGAAAAGTTCAGAAATTTACAAGATACTCAGAATAGTGGTCCACAACAAAAATGGTTGTGCGGCCTTAAAAGCAATCCTGAAAACCTACTCAGTTTTTTTTAAAAAATAAATTAAAATTAGTTTCACATACCGCACCTGTTACTGATGGCTCCCACATCCTCCTAACTTACGGTTTTACAATCACATCTCCTTAGTTTTTAAATGTTTTTTTTTCTATTTCCTGTTGCATGAAAGACAGACACAAACAACAGGGGAAACTAATCAAGGCCTGCAATTGGATTCATGTGTGCAGATACTTGTACCAAAGCACAGCCCTATAGATACAGTAGTAACATATTTTAAATAGAGACCTGATGGAAGTGTATGTAGACTGGGCAAGTGCATCTCTGATGTCATTTGGTTGACCTCAGTGGAGTTTCACTAGTGATCAGTTTAATGCTGTGTGCCCACTGAAGAATCTAATGCACGTCAATCGTATATTCTTGTTCTGGTCTTTACTGGCAGATAGCTTGATATTTGATTTAGTTTATAAATTTAAATAATACATTTTTAGGTACTAATATGGGGACAGATAGCTCAGTGGTTTGAGCATTGGCCTGCTAACCCCAGTGTTGTGAGTTCAATCCTTGTGGGGGCCACTTAGAGATCTGGGGCAAAATCAGTACTTGGTCCTGCTAGTGAAGGCAGGGGGCTGGACTTGATGACCTTTTGGGGTCCCTTCCAGCTCTATGAGATAGGATATCTCTATTTATTTATTTTTATTTTATTATTATTTTATCTTCATTGTACGGGCTCTAATACATATACCAAAAGAGACCAAGAATCTGGGGAATTAAGTATGTCTCCAAAATTTTCAAACCCGTGTTTCTAAATGTAGGTTCCTAAATTCATATTTAGACACCTAGATATAAGCGGCCGGATTTTCAGAAGTGCTGAGAAACTTGTGAATCCATTTTAAGTCAACAGGAGCAGCAAGTGCTCAGGTCCTTTGAAAATCTGACCATTTTTATCTAGGTATCAGGGCTGCCCAGAGGATTCAGGGGGCCTGGGGCAAAGCAATTTCGGGGGCCCCTTCCATAAAAAAAGTTGCAATACTATAGAATACTATATTCTCGTGGGGGCCCCTGTGGGGCCCGGGGCCTAAAGCAAATTGCCCCACTTGTCTTCCCTCCCCTCCCCCTCCCCCCCCCGGGCGGCCCTGCTAGGTACCAACATTTTAGACACCAAAATTTCGGCTATGGCATTTTCTGAAAGTTTTGAAATCTTATGTGGTCTAGAAATTTCCATTAAAATATTTTACTAAATCAACATATTCTACATCTTTCCGACTCCAAGCACGACAACACAGACAGGTTTTAAAAAAAGACATACTGTCTACCAACAGTTCAGCCACTTTAGTTCCTCCCTCTACACAGCACAGCATCCTCTGATCTTTACTTCCCTTTTCATCACTGTATGGCACAACTCTCCTCTCCCTCTACATTGTGAACCCCCTTTATTCCTTTCATCTTCGTTTCATGATTCAGCTCCCTCATCTGTCTCCTCTCTCTTTTCCTCTACTACAGGGTGCAGCTCCACCAAAACACACTGGAGATATTACTCCCTTATCTCTGTTCACCAGCTACAATATTGCAGCTTATCCTTAGCTTCTTTCTGCCTCTCCCACTTTCCCTCTCAGTTTACGTGTTCTTCACTTGAGTTTTCTGTTATCTTTTGTTTTACTTTTAAATTTAACATCAGGAGCCAAATTCATTCCTGGTGTAACTCTGATGTAGTTAAAGAAGGTTTTGGAAGATGTGCACTAACTAGGGTGACCAGGTGTCCTGATTTTATAGGGGGACATTCCTGATATTCAGGGCTTTATCTTATATAGGGTATTATCTCCCACCCCGGTCCCAATTTTCACACTTGCTATCTGGTCACCCTAGCATTAACTCACCTACCTGCCTTTCCTCCCCTCTCCTTCCTTCCCCCCATTTCACTTCTTTTGTTTCTTATTTGATTTGTTGAATCTTGGTTCAACTTAGATTGTAAGTTCTTGGGGGCAAGGGCTGTTTTTACTGTGTGTGTACAGGACCTAGCTTCTGGGTACTACCACAGTAATAGTAGTAGTAGTAGTAATAACAATAAGTAATATAATACCATAATTACACCAGGAATTAATTAGGTTGCCTCAGAATTTTAAAAATATAATACATTATGTTCTTGAAACAATAAATGTATAAAAAGGGGTGGTTTCTGGAACTCCAAAGAAATGAGTTTATTCTTCATAGTGTTATTAAAATTACATTTTGAAATATTTGCTACTTATTTTCTCACACTAACACCACAATGTTAGCGTTTGACACCAGGGAGCAATTTTTACTTTAAGAACATTATGTTGACCTTCTTCTTTCCTATTTAGTTATGTTACTTATTTTCTAAGGTTTAGTATGAAGCATTTCCCTAATTTGACCATGAACTACCATATCTTATTACATTTTTCTTTGTCGTTGTTCCTTTGTTTGCCTGCTGTAATTTGTGACTGTAATTATGGAAGAGTTTTCTATTGCCATCTTTTATTTTTCATTTGGGGTGCTTTTATTGGTATGAAGGCCCATTGACTGTCTGTATTCATACCAGTGCATTTGGCAAGCAGCATGTATTTGCAAACTCAGACAGTCTGCTAGGGCAGAGTTTCAAAGTGCAGCAGTTTTTTATTCCTAAATGTAGGGATTAGTTACCATTTTTTCCCCTTATAACACCCTTTTAGATAGCTTTAAATCATTTTTCTCTATTGATCTTACCCTTGACTATATCTCATACATTAATATTTTTTCTCTTTCTGAAATGGAACTGAAATTCATGTGGCTATTTTGCTTCATTTCCTAATTGTGCTAGTTTACTCCTGCAAAAGTAACATAAGAGTGAAAATATAGTTTGTTTGTGGATACATATTGTTTAAAATTTCTTTGAAATGGAATGATGAATTTAAGACAAAAAGGAGAATTCAGAGGAATCTCTCCACCAAATTAAAAAAATGTATAATAGGTCTAAAATGAGCATAGTCTTAGTTCTGCACAACATCATATAAAGAATTTTGAGTTGTCATGGCCAAAGTCTACTCTCAGTTAGTTTAATGTGAATTCAGATTAACTGCACTGACTTCAGTGGACTTTTTCATTGATGAAGAGTAAGAGTGGAATTTGGTCCTCAGTGTTTTATTGAGCCTTTATTTAAGAGAAATTATAGATTCATAGATTCCAGGGCCAGAAGGGACTATTGTGGTAATGTAGTTTGACCTCCTGTATAACACTAAAATAATTCCTAAAGCTTACTGGTGACACTAAGCACCCCTGTATTCATACCCTACATGCTATTGTAATAATCTTTGTACAAAATATGCTTTGTGAGGTACCATTTGAAAACTAATAACTCACTGATCATTTATATTGTTGCATGATGTATGTATGTTACATGTATTAAGAGTTATTAATATATTCTGAAATTATGACTGAAGTATATGTAAACCAGGTATGTTGGATAGTTGCTAAACAGATCTATCTGAGAAAAAGGAATATTTATTTGATTATCTGACCAGCCCTGTCATAAACATACAGCTAAGGGTAGCATAAAATCCCTCCTTTATCTGTAAAGGGTTAAGAAGCTCAGATAACCTGGTTGGCACCTGACCAAAAAGACCAATAAGGGGAGAAGATACTTTCAAATCGGTGGGGGAAGGTTTTTGTTTTGTGTTCCTTTGTTCAGTCCAGTCAGCGAGGAATCGGGGCTGGGAAAATACATCTCCTAAAGCCATACCTGAACTAAGCATCTAAGATTACAAATTGTAAGTAATAAGAAGGAAATGCGTTAGATTATCTTTTGTTTTAGCTTTGTGAATTTTCCCTGTGCTAAGAGGGAGGTTTATCCCTGTTTTTGTAACTTAAAATTTTGCCTAGAGGGGAAAGCCTCTGTGTTTTGAATCTGATTACCCTGTAAATTACCTTCCATCCTGATTTTACAGGGGTGCTTCTTTTACTTTTTCTTTATAATAAAGTTCTGTTTTTAAGAATCTGATTGGGGTTTTTAGTGTCCTAAAAACCCAAGGGTCTGGTCTGTGCTCACCTTGGTTACTCTCAAGCCTCCCCAGGAAAGGGGGTGATGGGGCTTGGGGGGGGGGATATTTTGGGGAAACAGGAACTCCAAGTGGTCCTTTTCCTGAATCTTTGTCTAACTCACTTGGTGGTGGCAGCATACCTTCCAAGGACAAGGAAGAATTTGTGCCTTGGGGAAGTTTTTAACCTAAACTGGTAGAAATAAGAATAGGGGGTCTTTCATGCGGGTCCCCACATCTGTACCCCAGAGTTCAGAGTTCATTGAACTTTGGAAGATATAAACAAGGACAGAAACTATTTTTGGCATTCATCTGTACCCCAGAGTTCAGAGTGGGGAGGGAACCCTGACAAGCCCAGTATTTGGGCAAAGACAATGAAGGTCCATATTTACATATCAGCAGAAACAGGACCATCAAGACATCAGGGTGAGGAGATGGCAGGAAACAGAACAATTTGAATTTCAGAAGAAAAAGCATAGGGCTTCCTTCACAACCAGACTCCATGTTGTCTTCCTCACAGCTTGAATAAACTTTGAAGGTTAACCCTCAGAAGAATCCATTAAAAAAGTTTGCTGGTCTATAAAGATCCTCAAGTGATAAGCATTGAATCAATCCATTGCATACAATACTACCGTATTATACAGATGTATAGCGTAAGGCCTTTTCTGAAAGCTAATGAGACATTGGTGATTAACATCACTGTAAAATGTATGTATTAACATGATGTAAGGCATTATGGATTCTCATTGATATTAGGCTGTACAGTCTGCCCATACAGCTATCTACCAGTCTCCTATGTAAATTAAGCATTGTGGAATTAGAACCAATGGAAGCCCCATTTTCATAGAAATAATACAGGGGGGTGGGAAGCCCACAGGAGGGGAAGGACAGCATGAGGTTATCCTGTCATTCATTGAACTTTGGAAGATATAAACAAGGACAGAAGCTATCTTTGGCATTCATCACTAGACAGACACAAGAGGCCAGAGCTCTTGCAAGCTGAGAACAATGGGTCCTTTAACCAAGGGGATAGAGAGACTTGAAATATCTGGAATTGAATATACGTGAGAAGCCTGTGTAAGCAAAGATCTTTCAGTTAGGAAGACAAGGGAAACCAGCCGCTTGTGCTTTCTTTAAAGGTCCTGACTGAAAGTCAACCATGGCTGGGAAGAAGAATGACTGGTGAGAGAAACCATCTTGAACAAAGCCGGTATCTTGTTAGATTGAGTTTTAGATTTTTAGATGTGTGTTTTTACTTGTATTTGCTTGTAACCCTTTCTAACTTTATTCACATAACGTATATTCTGTTGTTAATACATTTGTTTTATTTTACTATAAACCAACTTAGTGCTGTGTTTAAAGAAAAGGGTATATTCAGCCCAGTAAACTTAATAAGCTGTGTTGTGTCTTTGTGTCTTTAGAGGAACAAACAAACCATATTATTTATCTGAATTGTTCAGAAGAGGGCTAGACTTATAGAGCACATGGTTTTGCGGAAATTCAGGAGTGGGAGCATGTTTGTTCACCCTGCAAGTAGTAGTCAAGGCTGTTGGAAGCTGCTGCGGGGCTGTAGACAGGCTGCTGGGGTCAGAGCTGCTGAACCAGGGCTGTTTAGCACACAGATGCTCAGGGTGTGACCTGCATGCTGGTAGACTGGTTGGGAGCGGCCCAGGTTGGGAGCTACAGCAGCAAAGCTTTGTGAGGTGCCCAAGGTTACAGGGTAGGTAGCGTTACCAGAGGTTTTCACTTGTTTGAATCCTGTATAGATTGCAGCACCCTGGATAGAGATACTGACACTCGAGGGTGGGGAGGGGAGTGAGAAACATCATGAACAATTCACCTCTCCCAATTAACATTACAAAAATAGTGATAGCATTAGAATGCTTTAGTTTGTAGGGGACAATAGTTTTAGACCTTGTCTACACTGCTACTTACAGCGCTGAAAAAACACCCCCCTGCATGATGCAAGTTTCAGTGCTGTAAAGGTCAACCAATCAGAGGAGACCAGAAACTGAATATAAGAAGTCAGCTGGCAAGCTAGAGTGTGTGGTGGATGAGAGAGGGAGAGAGAGTGGAGAAGATCGGGAGGAGAGCAGAAGATCAAGAGAAGGCAACCAGACAGTAGCACGGAGTTGAGAGCGGAGATTGAAGGGAAAGATCAGAGCAGAGTTTGACAGAGCAGAAGGAAACCTGGCGATCAGAGGGATTGGCAAAGGAGTGTAAATCTGATTTTTTATTTATTTTAAAGAGACTGCTTCTGTGTGTCTGTCAATAAAGCTGGATGTCTGCTTCTGAATGTGATCTGCCCCACCCCATCCTCTGAGCGGCCGGCCACTGCTCACAGAATGGTAAATGTTAATTGTTCAGTGTTTCTTTAATGCTATGTTGTAGCACTGTTTTAGGCATTGGGTACTTGTATGTTACATTGTAATAAGTCCAAAGCTATTATATTTGAGGCCTTATGCATAGGTATGAAAAGTTCAGTGTGTACCAACTCACAACATTGTATTTGTCTCCTAGTCTGTTTAGTCTTCTGAGTCAATTGAATGTATAATCTTTAAAAGTAATCCAAGTGTGCCTTATTAGCCATGACACATTGTAATTTTTTTCCTTTCCTTGCTTATTTTACCGAATAGTATACATTGCAACCTTTTTCATTTCCGTACTTTCTTTACTAAATATATTGTAATCACCTATTTTTCTTTAAATAAATAAGACTTTGTTTTTGAAGTATTACTGATTGTGTGCCTATTCTTGATCAGAAGGCTGTATCCGTGTCCTTTCAAGGGTTAGCTGGACTAGCCTGCTCCGGGGAGTCCTCTGCAGATCAGAGACAAACCCCCTGGCAATTGCTTAGGGAGGATCATCACTTTTCTCCCCAGTTGGATAGGCAGGCCAGTATTGAGATACCTTAAGTCCAAATAGTGAGGTAACAGTAGTGACATCACCCCTTCCTTTCTGGATTTGCACATCTGAGGGCATGTCTACATTACCAGCGGGGGTCGATTTATTGTGTTTAGTCTAGATGTGATAAATCGACCGTCGAGCGCTCTTCCGTCAACTCCAGTACTCCACTGGAGCGAGAGGCGCAGGCGGAGTCGACGGGGGAGCATCTGCTGTCGACTCACCACAGTGAAGACACCGCGGTAAGTAGATCTAAGTACGTCGACTTCAGCTACGTTATTTACGTAGTTGAAGTTGCATAACTTAGTTCGATACTCCCCGCCCCCCATGTTGGACCATATCAGGGAATTTCTGTATTAGAACCATAAAGTGTATGTGTATAACAAGTCTGAGGCCGAGAGACAAGGGGTAAGATTGAATTCCCCACAGCTTAAACTCCAAGATATTGGTAATAGAATAGGCCTCTTGCTTTCTCATTTGTGTGTGTGTGTCTCTCTCTCTCTGAGAAACATGCAAGGCCAAACTGCTAATTGTGTTAACACATCCTAAGACAGAAAGTCTGTTCTCAAAGAGTGATAAGGCTTTGCAAAAACAACTGTAATTGTTCTTCAAAACAGAACACAGCTTCCCACTCTTGGTAACTTTTAACTTGTTTGCTATGTACGTTAAAGTTTAAGTAGATTTGCAACATTCTGAGAGTTGTTTAGAAGTTAAGAGATAGTGAAGTAATAAGTGATAAATGTATGTTAAAATAGAGGATGTATGTGGATGGATGCTTGATTTAGATAAAGAATGAATGGTTAGGAAGTGCCAGCCTAAGAATTACAACTTCAGTCTCGATTGGCCGAAGAATGCGCAGAGTGGAGATAACTGGATGACCCCCGGAGGGCAAACCGAAATCCACCCAACAATCCCAAGGATGAAAGAATCAAAGAACAAGATAAACACCTGACAGCCGTCATGGAGCCGTCACTGCTGTGCCATTTGTATGATGGACTTATCATTTCAAACATGAGAACAGTGAGTTATTAACACTTCAAATGCAGTAACAGCATGATGAAGCAATTCCCACAGACTGGCATAGGAATAAAATCCTATAAAAACAGACTCTAAAGACTGAAAACTTTGAGTCTGGTTCTGCAACCACCCTCCAGGAGCATCGGATGCGCATCTGACAAGGACTCAGCTCCACCCTCGTGTGCAGGCTACCTGGCCAGTACTCTGCCACGAGCAAGCTCTAGACTGGTAACTATAACCAACTCTGCAGAACTTGTATGAATGAGTGTGTGAATGAATAAGGAATGGTAGTGAAATAATATTGAATTGCATATCCTGATTTCTCACTCTTTCTCTGTATTTACAATAAACCTGGCATTTTGCCTGATCCCTCTTATAAGATCCTGTTGGTATTATTTTATTAGTGTAACACCCAGTGTAGACCAGGCCTGAGTGTCACAATGCCTTTCAGAAAAATATCCATTAATTCTATCATTCCCTAACTTATAAGTGCTTGACCTTGGAACTTGAACATTCTTTCAATATAGGCTTTTGTGTGAGAGATGGTTTTGTTTTATATATATATTCCTCTGAGTACTCTGGATGCTTTACAGTGGTGGTTTAATGCTCAAAACTTTATCTACAGTATCACATTTGCAGGAGAGGAAAGTTGCTCAGTATTTCAGTTTCTCAGAGGTTCACCAGAACTCCATATAGAACTTACTCTGTGCTGCATCCAGGTTGCAGTTTTAAAATGTATTCAAATATTGCACAAAGTAGTATTAACAGCGAAAGTTGAAGGACTGCAAATGTCCCAGACAATACAGAGCAGAAATGATTTAGAAAACTGACAGCATTTTATTGCACAGGCTACAGTTATCCTGCTCATGAAATGAACTATTGGGAGACAGGGTATGCCTTTGATTTCTTGTAACACTAGTTGGCATTTTGCCTGGAGGAATTACCTTCCTTTGTTGTTCGCTTAAGTCACTCAGAAATATTTCTGACATACCTCTTCATTCATCCTGTTTTATTTTGGTTATATCCTCCACCTTAGCTCTGCATTAGTATTTATTTGCTTTGAGAAGATAGTATTACTATTATCCAGTTCTTGCCAATAGAAGAGAAAACTGCTTTAGCCTCAATACTAATAAACTACTTTGTTACCATTCTAATCTTTTTGCCAGCTGATGTCAGCAGCAACAAGGACCAGGTTCTATATCTAGGGTTCCACTTAACAATATAGAACAGAACCAGCTCAAGCCCCCACCCAGAAATCTAGAAAAACTAAATACCACCCCGGGCACATCTAAGAGGTAATACTTCCTCACTGGCAAGCACCGAGTCTGGGTATAACAAAAGAAAAATTTTATTAAAAGAGAAAGGGATCCCTGCATTAATTTGGGAAAACACCTCAACAGTGATTCAAAAGGATGCAAACCATAAGTAAACACCCACCCCACAGTATCTTGGGGAGTGTCCTTTGCTTCAGTTTCCCACCTTCTGGTGTGAAAGTCCAACAAACGAATGTTCCTTTAACACACCACTCTCCTTTCCCTCTGCTGTACTCCACTCACTGTTGGTTGCCCAAAGTCAATGAAGTCCCATAATTTAGGTGTGCATTCCCATGGGTTCACGTCCTACCCCTGAAAGGGGTGTGTCATAACTATAAAGGGAAGGGTAACAGCTCTCCTGTATACCGTACTAAAATCCCTCCTGGTCAGAGACTCCAAAATCCTTTTACCTGTAAAGGGTTAAGAAGCTCGGGTAACCTGGCTGACACCTGACCCAAAGGACCAATAAGGGGACAAGATACTTTCAAATCTTGGGGGGGGGGGGAAGGCTTTTGTGTGTGCTCTTTGTTTGAAGGGGTTGTTCGCTCTTGGGACTGAGAGGGACCAGACATCAATCCAGGTTCTCCCCATCTTTCTAAACAAGTCTCTCTTATTTCAAAATTGTAAGTAAAAGCCAGGCAAGGCGTCTTAGATTTACTTTGTTTTCTCAACTTGTAAATGTACCTTTTACTAGAGTGTTTATCTTTGTTTGCTATACTTTGAACCTAAGACAGAGGGGGGTCCTTTGAGCTCTTTAAGTTTGATTACCCTGTAAAGTTATTTTCCATACTGATTTTACAGAGATGATTTTTACCTTTTTCTTTAATTAAAAGCCTTCTTTTTAAGAACCTGATTGATTTCTCCTTGTTTTAAGATCCAAGGGGGTTTGGATCTGTTTTCACCAGGAGTTGGTGAAAGGAAGGAGGGGGGAAGGGTCAATTTCTCCTTGTTTTAAGATCCAAGGGGGTTTGGATCTGTATTCACCAGGAGTTGGTGAAAGGAAGGAGGGGGGAAGGGTCAATTTCTCCTTGTTTAAGATCCAAGGAGTTTGGATCTGTATTCACCAGGGAATTGGTGAAAAGTTTCTAAAAGCTTCCCAGGGTAGGGAATGGTGGCAGCGGACCAGAACTAAGCTGGTAGTTAAGCTTAGAAGTCCTCATGCAGGCCCCTACATTTGTACCCTAAAGTTCAAAGTGGGGATACAGCCTTGACAGGGTGTGTGTTGAAGAATGCCTCTGCCTCTTGCTACGATGCCGTGTTCTCAGGTTCCACCACTTAGCCCAGTTATTAGTGATTTCAGCTCTTAGTGAGTTCACTGGGTAGTGGGGAACCTCACTGCTGCTGCATCCTCTGTGTTGTCTGTCACTGCAACACTATCCCCACATCAGGTATAAGGTTCAGCTCTAGACCTGCTCATCAGTAAGATTTTGTCAGGGATATTTTTAGTAAAAGTCACGGACATGTCACAGGCAATAAAGAAAAAATCATGGAAGCCGTGACTTGTCCATCACTTTTACTAAAAATATCTGTGACAATATGGGGATCTGCAGGTCCCCACCCTGCCTGCAGTGGGGCAACTGCACGGAGGGTGGGAGCTCCAGGGGCTCCAACCACGGGTTGGGTGTCAGAGCTCCAGGGTCCCCCACTGCCCACGGCTGGGAACTGCAGGGCTCCCGCCGCCTGCAGCAGCTGGAAGCTGAGGGATACCCCTGCCGCCTACAGCTCTGGGGGCCCGCAGTGGCTGGGAGAATGGGGGTGCCCCTGTTGCCCGCGGTAGCCAAGAGCTGCAGGGTGCCCCCACCGCCCACGGTGGCCAGGAGCTGTGAGGTGCCTCCACTGCCCATGGCAGCTGGGAGCTGCAGGGTTCCCTGCAGCCCACGGTGGCTGGGAGCTGGGGGGTTCTGGCAGCGGGGGTACCCCGCATCTCCCGGCCACCACAAGCTGAAGTTACAGAGGTCTCTGGAAGTCACGGATTCTGTGACTTCTGCAACTTCCAGACTAAATCGTAGCCTTACTCATCAGCAATGGCAGCTCTAGTAATTACTCAGGAGAACCATAGACGCTAAACTGAGTCTGATCAGGAGGAGGAGGGTGAACTGGTAACTAGAAGTCTTTAAACAGAGCCCACACCGGGTCAGAATACCTGTCCCTACTCCCTCTGACTTCAGCTTGGATTTGGCATCACTAGCGCCCCCTGCTTAGTGAGTGAGGTTAAGTTAGGGTGACACCCTCCGTTAAATCACGTTAAGTACAGTTCTACTGTCCTTTAGTCATGCAATAAGAATAACATTTTATTACCCTGAGTTAAAGATTAAAGTTCATTTCAACCCAAAACAGACAAAATTGATCACTGGAAAAGTAGGTCTGCTGATCACGTTGGCAAAGTAGTTATGGCTATGCAAATACCATCTGCCCTTAAGGTCTTTTCCGCAGTTCATTAATAAATAGCCGGGGAAAGCTAATTCAGACCCTGGTTTATACCACCATTTCAAAAACTGTAGAATCTTCAGGACTGGAAAAGGGATTAACAAGTGGAGAATGTTATCATGTGCTGTGTTCTTGATATTGCTCAGTGATCCCCATCTTATTAAACATATTTTTGCCTTTTTTGCATTTCATTTTGTTTTCTTTCCAACCTTTCTAAGTCAGTTTAATGGGACTAATTGTGCTGGGATGAAACAAGCATCATGTACATAAATGCTGTGCAAACAGTTCTCACACTACTCTGACAAAGTACCTCAATCCTTATATTCCAGAGCTCTTAAAAAGAATGTCTACTCAGCCTTCAGGAGTGTACATGTCATCTACACAGCTGCACATTGGGCAGGTCTGCACTGAGAAATGGACAGAATGCTGCACAACGTGGAGGTGGGAAAAATAATGTCTGCATCCGGGGGTTGTGGAGCTTATATAGAGTTGAAGAGTTCATGTAAATGAGCTCACTGCCTCTCCAGAACAGAGGGCTGGATCCAGTAGGGCTACAGTACCAATCTAAGGGAAGAGGATGGAACATATGGTTGAATGTGGGGTTTTTTATTACAAAAGAGAAACAACATACAGTAAAAGCTTTGGTATCCGGCATGCTGGGGAAACAGGAGATGCTGGTAAGTAAAAAATTCCAGTTAACTAAGAGGGAGGGAGTTTGGGTGTGGGAGGGGACTCAGGGCTAGGTGTTGGGGCACGGGAGGGGGTGCAGGGTGCCGGATCTGGGCAGCGCTCACCTCGGGCGGCTCCCCGCAAGCGACGACATGCCCCTGCTGCTCCTAGGCAGAGGCGCGGTTAGGCCAATGGGAGCTGCAGAGCCAGCGCTCGTGGCGGGGGCAGCACACAGAGTTGCCTAGCCACGCCTCTGCCTAGGAGCAGCAGGGACATGTCACCACTTGTGGGGTGCCACCTGAGATGAGCGCCACCCAGATCTGGCACCCCACACCCTTTCTCGTGCCCCAACTCCTTGCCCCAAACCCCCTCCCAAACCCAAACTCCCTCCCAGAGCCCGTGTCCCACACCCTCTCCCGCACCCCAACCTCCAGCCCCACACCCCCTCCCACACTCTGAACCCCTTGTGGCTGTTCCTCTGCCTAGGAGCAGCAGGGACATGTTGCTGCTCGCGGGGAGCTTCCCGAGGTGAGCGCTGCACTGAGCCGGCACCCCGCATCCCTTCCCATGCCCCTGCCCTGAGCCCCCTCCCACACCCAAACTCCCTCCCAGAGCCCATGTCCCGCACCCCCTCCCGCACCCCAACCCCAAGCTCTGCACTCTGAACCCCTCCATTCCTTCTTCTCTGTGGCCATTCCTCCGCCTAGGAGCAGCAGGGACATGTCGCTGCTTCTGGAGAGCCACACAGAGCCAGGTAGGGAGCCTGCTGGCCCCGCGCCAACCAGACTATAAACCAGACTTTCAATAAAGATCAGAAATGCTGATTTAAAGAGCTTTCTGGTTGGTAAAGTGCCGGATAATACAGCTTTTACTGTATTTTGAATAGAGGCAGGACCTTGCAAGCCCCTGCAGTTGTCCTGATTAGACTTGAGGTCCTCATCCACACATACTGATGTTGGAGGGGGCTTCTGGTCCCCAGATGCCAGATGTAGTAGGGCTTTCACATATACTCATCAAAGTTCAGGCTCACTCCCCCTTTTGGGGGAAGAAATCTTCAGTTCAGTGGATTTCTTGCATCTCTCTGTCTGAGCTCCCTTATGCTCCTCTCCTGATAATTTGGCTGGCACAGGTAAGCATGTAAAGTCAAAGTTGGCTTATGTGTCTATACCCCAGGGGATATGTCCTGTAGTAGCTAGAAAGTCAAATTTCCACTAGTCCTGGACCTTCTTTGTGTGGACACAATACATGCTTTCTGATATGCACAAATGGAGATATTTTGATAAACTCAAGTAGCAATTAGAGTGAATATACCTTGTTTTCATTTATAACCTAATTTGGGATTCAAACTCTAGTTTTCAGACACGAAGAGCTAAATGTCTAGAAAAAAATGTACAATTTATATAAAGTTATATCATCCAGAAAATTCACCTATTTACCCATTGCTTAAAAAAAAAGCAAAACAATTATATATATTTCAGTGACTCATAGAAATTGTTTAAAAAGCAGCACTAAACACACTTTGATTTACACTTCATTACTACAAAACAATTGTGAAGCAGAAACCCTGTTCATTCCACTGTTAACATCTGAATGCTACTGCACAATTGTCCAGCTCATAATCATATTCAGACAGAGAATATGATTGCAAGACTGGTTAAATATTTGCATTTTGTGCCATCATCTCGTTTCATCAAAGTAAAAAGAAATGCAGGTCATCTGTCTTGATGATACAAGTAAAAACATCAGTGATGCTGAAGGCAGTGCATGAATTTTCATTGCTGGATAACCTGTTCTCAGTTAATCATTAAATACTATAGGCCAAAAACTTTTGCACTATTTTACATCTTGCGCAGTCCCTCAAAGTAAATGTGATTGCATGAAGTGAATTTCAGTGCAGATTTGCCTCATAGCCTTGCTACTTCCAGATCTTACCAATCATTAGCCTGAATGATCACTGGCTTGAAGGGAAGGGGCACAAGCACTTTTAATATCACTGTGCACTGATAGAAATGAAAGGATCAAATATGCAATATTTCATGCAAAGATCAGACCTTGTTAAAGACAATGACGTCTTATGCACTTTTGCAAGGACATTCCACAGCTGTATCAGTGACTTTTAGCTATTTGTTAATGGCACATTTATCTGAGAAAGGATTTCAGAACTGAGCCAAAATTTTTAGCCTACAAATGTTTAGCCCAGTTTTCAAGATGTGTAGGTCTTAAGCCCTTGAATAATCCATTTGAGTCTTCAAATAGGTAATGTGACCTGATCTTCATAATGATCATAGGCTGTGTCAGATGTAAAATATTATCCAAAGTGAATGAAATGAGATGGATTGAAATTTTGAAAGAATGTCTCCAGAATGTCTGGACATATTTGTTTCATCTTCAACATGTAACGCAAATGAAGAGCACATTATGATATACTCCACATAGAATATAGTTCATTATGTTCAGCAACATGTCTTTTCCATCTTATATTAAAGCAAAATATTCTTTTTCATCTTTGTTCCTAATGAAGACCTGCCACCTCTCTGCTTAATAATTTAAGACAAACTACCATAGAAATTTCCTGTTGGACGGTTGCCTGCACACGAAAAAGAATCGAGTTATTATTTCTGATAGTTCTTGTAGTTATTAAAACAGGATTGGACGTCATGATTCCAGGAATCTGTTTGTAGGTTTGCTACCGACTTCTAGAGTGAAATCATGGTCCTAGTGAAGTCAATGGCAAAACTCCATTTCCATGGAGCCAGGATTTTATCCATAATTTCTGTAATTCCAAAAGGTTTTAAAACCATTAAGCCTCACAAAACTCTCATAGAGTAAGATTGATATTATTACTTCCATTTTACAGATAGGAAAACTGAAGCACAGTGACTTGGCCAATGTCACACAGTGAGTCAATGACAGAGCTAGAAATAGAACCCAGGATTCTGGACTTAGTGGCTCCTGGTCTAATTACTAAACAAGATTATTTTTCTTAGTGGAATCTCTTAGCCACTCTGGGCCAGATCCTGCCCTGATATATGTGGCTGCAACTCCCACTGAAGTCACTGTAGAGTTTGGCCATGTGAGCCTCCACCTGTAAAGAAATTCTTAATATTTTTAACAAAACACAAAGCTACTTGAAATTCAGAGATGTTCTTTTCTGAAGCCTCCATTATGAACTTGGAAACTTGAAATCTTTGCATAAATGGATTTTTTAGAGTGAATTGCATCTGATTTTGAGCAAAGATTGCTTCTTGGCAAAAATGTGCTCAGCTGTGTGGTTCGGCAAGCTTTGCCTTTTTACTGGAAATTTTGTGTAAAACAAGGTTTTGTGGTTTTGCAAGCTCACCCAGTAGTGAAAACTGCTACCAAAGTCAAAGCCTTTGGATTCCTCGTGTGACCCAGGGTTCTTCAGCCCAAAACTCTTGGTAACTTTACTCTGTGCGAGGTAGTGTCAGGAAATAAATCAATGGAGACACGGCCATCCGACCGATAGATGGCTGGCACAAACAGGACAACACAAGAGTGCTTTCTCTTAAACCTATACTTAGTCTCAAGCACGTACACATGTCTCCAACCGGTTAGTAAAACACCCCAACCCTCAATAATTACCAGAGCTGGGTGTGGCTCTCGAACGGCACAGCAGCAGTCAATGGCCAATCTTCGGTCTGCCAATGGGGAGCCCACCATGTGTCCTGAAGGAGAGTCCCTGAAGAGTCCAACTACTCCACATTTTTCTTTCCTTATTTATTCATTAGTATTACAATAACACGTCAGTCAAAGAAAACTTGTTAAGCAAGCAATTTCAAAGGTTAAGCAAGAGGTTTCCCTCTGATCATCAATTAGCCAGATGTGGCTTTTTCAGAGTTCGCATGCCTTGAGGCCCTGACAAACACATCCCTGAGGGCACATATAGATAAGCTTCCTGTTTTTTTTAAATGCATACCTCAGCAATTTCAGCAGAGATCTCATCAAGAAGGACGTGGGGTCAAGCTGCCCTTTTGTGGTCACCCAAACCTCCTCCCCTCCTGACACGGTCATGCTAAGGCTGCTGCATAGGCCCACTTATGACCTGCTGGCAAGGCTATTTTCAGCAATAAGCAGCAGTGGTTTGGGCACTTTACTCGTCTGCCAAGATCTCCCCGTACGCTCACACTGCCTATCATTACCATTTCTAAAGAGACAAGACCTACATTAAATAGTAGGAAGAAAGGTTCCTTGATAATTGTCACCAAAACTGTAGAGAAAAAAATGTAAAGAGAATTCTTCTGACAGACTTTATATCTTCAGTTTCTGGCAATACGTAAAAAAAACACACACACCCCCCCTGTTTTTTTGCAGTTAAGTTCATATCTAAGTTTATGGGAAATCTGTATCTGTCTGACACTTACTTTTTTTGGCTGTTCAAGGGACATGTCTTTCAAATTTTAAGGAGTCCAAAACCCTAAAATATCCTTATGAAATTGACTGGTTTAGCATAATGTAAAAAAGTATGGGCCCAGTTGTGCAAGATTCGGAGTGTCTTTATCTCCCTTTGATTTAAATGGAAGTAGGTGGCATTTAGCATCACATTGTATCAAGGACTAAGCTGCATAAATATACAAACATAAAACCAGAAAAGCTTCTAAAATCACGAGTCCCATTGTATGTACATTCAGTGGTTGTGGCTCTATGACAGGGGTGGTCAAACTTACTGACCCTCCAAGCCACATACACCTATCTTCAGAAATTTAAGAGCTGGGGCGTGTCTGCCAGGGCTTGGGGCTTCCACCCCGCAGGAGGCACTTGCCGGGACATGGGGCTTCCACCCCGCGGGAGACGTCTGCCAAGGCTTGGGGCTTCCGCCTCACTCCTGCTGAAGCCCTGAGCCCCAGCAGGTCTGCCCCGCAGGGCAGAAGCCCCGAGACCCCACGATCTGCTAGCAGAAGCCCCTACCTCACCACCCCACTGTAAGGCAGAGGTCCTGAGCTCCCCCCAGCCCAGTCTGGTAGGTGGAGAATGTGGAATGGTGTGGGGTGCTCCACGAGCCACACTTTAACAGTAAAAAAGCTGCATGTGGTTTGTGAGCCACAGTTTGGCCACCCCTGCTCTATGAGGAATGAGGATGAAAGAGAAATTGAATGACTCTTTCATAGGAAGCTTGTCTCTATGGATGTTGGAAGCTTGAAGGCTCAGGTTGGATCCATGGCTTAGGGTCAAGAATATATACATATTGTTCACCCATTCCCCTTTCAGTGCATTTTATTCTCCTTGTGTAGCTAGCAAGGTCCCAAAGATGCATACTAATTCTTGTGGGGCAGATGTTAGTATATAGGTCTGTTTGTTAGCCGGGGATAGTATTTTGGGTTTGACTTTTTGATACTCTTATGTGCTTGCTTCACAGTGTGTAAACAAGGGAAAAAGACAATGTGATGTTGCTTCTGCCTAGTCAGCTGGATTTGTTAGTAGAATGGGAACAGATAAGAGCAGTTAAAGTGTTACTGAGAGCACACTTTAAGATCGCCTCAACCCCTATCTCAAGGCAAAGTCAAGCAACCAGTTGGGAGGAGCAAAGGGGCTTTGGGGGAGGTATAAAACACTAAAAGACCAAGCAGCACAACTTCACTCCTTACCCCACCCATGGGGTACAAAAGGGGTGGGAGGAAGACCCCAGACCCAAAATGGAACATGACCCTAAGTTGTAAGGGGTGGGACTGTAAGCATGCATTGCAGGAGTATTTGGGCCTGCTAAGAAGGAGGAGGTGGGAATAGGGTAAATGGAAAATGGGGAATGGGAAATAGGCAAGGCTCTGCGGCGTCAGAGCTGGGAAGGGGGAGATGGGGTAAATGCTCTGTGGTGTCAGAGCTGGGAACGGAACACTGGGAAACAGTCTCTGCTGGTGTGTAGAGCTATGGATATGCTCAGGGCCGTCCCTACCCATACGCAAAGTACGCAGCTGCGTAGGGCACCAGGAAATTTTACGCAGCTGCGTGCTGCTCCAGCCCTTGCCCTGCCGCTTCCCCATGGCCCCCGCCCTTGCTTTGCCCCAGCCCCACCTCTCCCACCCCTGCTCCGCCCCAGCCCTGCCCCCACTCTACCCTTTCCCCAAATCCCCCACCCTGCTCTGTGGCCCCCGTCCCTTCCCCGCCCCAGCTCTGCCTCCTCCCGCCCCTGCTCCGCCCCAGTCCTGCCCCCACTCCCCTGAGGACTGCATCAGGGCCAGGCCTGCACTCACAGGCAGCGGGAAGTGCAGTGACCCGGCCCCAGCCGTGCCACTGTTGAGTGTGGGGGGGCTGCGTAGGGCCCCAGAATAGCTAGGGACGGCCCTGGATATGCTTGTTTGGAACTAACCCCAATAAACATCGCATTGTCTGCACTTCAGACTTCTGGTCTTTTGCTGCTTGCTGTCTGCATGACGAGGACCAGGGAAGTGAGAGGGTGAAGGGAAAGCCTTCTAACAGCAGAATACCATTTTCCATCTCATCCCATAACATGGATACATTACACAAAAATCAGAGCTAGGTAACATGCAAGTAACAGAAGAATGTCCCTGCAGCAACAGCTGAGCATAAAAATGAACATGATAATAACTTTGGCTTATTCAGCTGTTAAACATAGCATTAGCTGGAGGGTGCATCTGCATTTAGACTAAACAATCACTAGCCTTGGCAAAAGGTCCCAAAGTGCAGTTATTGGCTAAAACCATTGCCTTCTTTCAGTCCTCCTTCTATTATTGCTATAAGCTATAAGTTATGGTAATTCAAGCATATGTGGTGGTAATTCAAGCAAAATTCTAAATGAATTAGAAAAGCTTTACAACAAACTGAGTAATATTGTATATTCTAAATGACAAAATAACTTACAAATACTAGAAATCTGTTTAATATTCACTATATTAATGTTAAGAACCTATTCAGATTTCACTTGTGGATTCCCATGTGTATCTGTGCAATGTGGTGGACCCACACCGTCCATCCCTTGCACTGAGGCAGGACCAAATATATCTAGACCATCCCTACAGATGTTTGTCTAAGTTCTTAAAAACCTCCAATGATACAACTGTCAAGGCTGTATCCCCACTTTGAACTTTAGGGTACAACTGTGGGGGCCTGCATGAAGACTTCTAAGCTTAACTACCAGCTTAGATCTGGTCCGCTGCCACCATTCCCAAAGCTAATTCCCTTCCCTGGGAAGCCTTGAGAAACCTTTCACCAATTCCCTGGTGAATACAGATCCAAACCCCTTGGATCTTAAGACAAGGAGAAATTAACCATCCCCCTCCTTTCTCCCACCAACTCCTGGTGAATACAGATCCAAACCCCTTGGATCTTAAAACAAGGAGAAATTGACCATCCCCCTCCTTTCTCCCACCAACTCCTGGTGAATACAGATCCAACCCCCTTGGATCTAAAACAAGGAAAAATCAATCAGGTTCTTAAAAAGAAGGCTTTTAATTAAAGAAAAAGGTCAAAATCATCTCTGTAAAATCAGTATGGAAAATAACTTTACAGGGTAATCAAACTTAAAGAGCTCAGAGGACTTCCCTCTAGTCTTAGGTTCAAAGTACAGCAAACAAAGATAAACACTCTAGTAAAAGGTACATTTACAAGTTGAGAAAACAAAGGAAAACTAATACGCCTTGCCTGGCTGTTTACTTACAAGTTTGAATTATGAGAGACTTGGTTAGAAAGATGTGGAGAACCTGGATTGATGTCTGGTCCCTCTCAGTCCCAAGAGCGAACAACAACCAAAACAAAGAGCACAAATAAAAGCCTTTCTCCCCCCCACCCCAAGATTTGAAAGTATCTTGTCCCCTTATTGGTCCTTTGGGTCAGGTGTCAGCCAGGTTACCCGAGCTTCTTAACCCTTTACAGGTAAAAGGATTTTGGAGTCTCTGGCCAGGAGGGATTTTATAGTACTGTACACAGGAGAGCTGTTACCCTTCCCTTTATAGTTATGACAACAACCTCTCTTGGTCACCTGTTCCTTTGATGAATGTGGATTTTCCAACTGTACCTAAAGCATCATTCAAAATTGAAGAGGTTAACTCCAGCTGGGAATTCAAATGAATGCATAATTTAAATTTGTTTTGAGTTTTATCAAAACTACCAATTTTGTACAAAAAAGCTGTGAATAATCTCTCATGGGAGAGCTGGTTTAGAGAAGATTAATAGGAGAATTGGATAATGAGTTTAGTAAGAGATTAAAATTCAATTGATCTTAAAAATTTGGGCCTTAGGGAGCCTCAGCCAAATTTAGGCATATTTTAAACATAAAAAGTGGGGAGGGAATTACCAAACTCCCATTTGCAGTAACACACTATTAAAAATATTTTCTTTCCATTGTTTCTGATAGCCAGAAGCTTTTTCTTTTATTGTTCCCATTGTTATGTCCTGGGGATAACTTCTCTAGATTCCTGACTGAAACTTTGGAACTATCAAAGAAGAGTCTGCTCCTAGACAACCAATCCTAGGTTTTACTGAGCCCAGTGCATGCTGGGACAGGACTATGAGAGACAAGTTGCTTTCGTGTGAATACTCATACACGGCCAATTCTACCTTCTCCTCCACAAGTGTGGAGTGCCCTCTTGTAGAGAAACCAATACTAGTGGGGCAAAATTTCAAGAGGCTGCACAAATGGTAGAGTCTGGATTGATAGAGGTGGCACAGGGTGTATAAATTCTGCATGTCCCAGAGCCCAGCTCCCTAGCGGATATCTGGGTAGTTGTGAATGGGAGGTGTGGCTCCTCCACACTGCAAAGCCACTGTTCTTTTTACCTGTGGAGGGGACCTTTACGTTGAAGTGTTGCAGCAGAGAAGCTCTGCTCTAGGTCTGTGTGAAGAGCATTTCTTCTCTCTCCTTCCCTCTGTGGAGTTCCAAACTGCCATCTGAGATACTCAGCTGGACAATGGGGAAAGGATATATGCCTAGTACAGACTTGATCAATAAAGCTCCCAGTCATGTATCACTCTCAAATCTCCATGCATTGATTCAAGGAAGTACATTGCAATAGAGCACATGCCTCTTTCGTTAAAGTCCATACATTCTGCGCTTGTCACATTGCTAATATATTTAGTTATATATCATATTTTCAGCTCTTGAGACATAATTTTGTTTCTGGCAGCTTTGGGAGAGTTAAAACTATTTAGCCATATACTGCTCTGATTGCTACATAGTTCCAGTGCTACTTTCACTTATGCTCCATTAACTTCAGCGGCTTCACAGAGGGTGTAAGTCAGGAAAAATGAGGTCAGCTGATAGTATTTCAACACAGTGAACAATTCACCCACATTTGCAAGATACAATGAACCATCAGTTTTAATTTATAAATGCAACACTGGTTTGTTATTCCACTAACCCTGTAGAGGGCATGTGTTCCATATTGTGGCATAAAGAATTATCACAGAAACAGCTTTCCTTGCTATATAGCTATATTACTTCCACATATACTGTATCTTCCCCATCTCATTTAAAATTGCTGTTATCACCCTCTCTCATGACAAACCCTCTTCCTTCAGCATGCTGTGCCTGTTGTACCAAATGCTGACTTCTATCCAGACAATCTTCATTTTCCCTGATGCAACGCAGGGTTGATACTTGGGTCTCTAGTTCTTTAACCTTCTCTTCCAATATGGAGACTAGCTTGCACTTCGTACAAACGAAGTCACTTCTATCCTCTGGGAGAAAGACAAACATGACACATCCTGTGCAGGTCACAACAGCTGATTGCTCACTATCCATAATGTCTTCCTTCTAAGAGCCTCTTCAGATGTTATATTTACTGCTCACAGAAGACTGGAAGGCAAAAAAAAAAAAAAAAACCTCTGTGGGAACCGACCCCCCAGGCGAACGCTGCTTGCCATGCCCAGGGGGAGTATGTAACCCCTGCTTGCTCAGAGTGACGCTCTGTCACCCTCTAGTGGTGGCTAGGCCCACTAGAGAATGATGAGCCTGCTACAGCCTTGGCTAACACACAGGTGTCTTTTAGTTCAGGCAGCAGAGGCTCATGTATTAAGCTCAAGAGGGCTTGATCCCTGCTGCTGATGCCCCTGTGTGGGTCGGCGTTACCCATTAAAAAGCCACATGCTGTGGTCAGTACAAATATGGGGAGAGCCACAAACCAGGAAGAATTTGAAAGCTTTGGTGTCAGCTTCACATGGAGGAAAACCTTGATTACACCCACAAAACCCATTCCCATGTGGAAAGGCATCACTGTGGTAGGGATGCCAATTTATTTCAATGAATAGACTCTACTGTTTACAAATTCATTCTAGGAGAAGCGGAATAGTGTGGTTGAATGGAAAGAACTTTTGCCATAAGGGCTTTCCAGGCATTGCAAAAAAGGCAGAAATCCAGCTTTGTCCTGTGGGGAAATGTCCAACACCTTTTTTCCCTTATCCAATAAAACATACCTATATCTGCATAATTAGATGTGCACGGAATAAAAAAATAGAGAGGGACAGCATAAGGTACAGAATTAGACAATATCATTTATGAGAAGAAATTGTTATTTAGTTATTTGTATTGCAGTAGTGCCCAGAGGACATAATCAAGGATCAGAGCCCCACTGTGCCAGGTGCTGCACACACACATAATGAAAAGATAGTCCTTGTTTCCAAAGAGTCTGCAGTCTAAGTAAAATTCCATTAAAATGATTACACATCTTTAATTGTAAATAGGAATAAACAGCACTGCTGTATTTATCCATCATTGCCATTTGTGAATTTACAATAAAATCAGATTGCAATCTTCCAGAAAACATCTATTTGACAAAATATCTTGTGATTGTGCCTGGTAGATGTGGGAAGTAAATATTCATTTGCATTTCATGTGATGAAAAACATTAACATTTTTTACACTGAGACACATACTAGTATCTGAAACCAGATTCCCTCAGTGCAGTCATATGTATGTTCAGTTCATTGGAATGGATGTCAGGTAGAAAACAACCGCTATTACATGTGCACTTTCCCATACCAATGACCCTTGTTAATGGGGCAGTGAATTAACTCATCCTGAACAGTCACAGAAAATATGCCATTTGTAAAGAGTTGAAATTACCAGGCCTTCAGATAGCTGAATGACACAGGGTGGCAGCAGAGATCAACAAGACTGGCTGCTGTCCAGGAAAGGGATAATAAAACTTCAGTGAAACTCATTGCATAGAATTGCCCTGCAATTTTTACAGTGGTCTCCATAGTCCAACTCTTATTGTCAAAGTCTTAGCCTGCAGTGGTTTGCCTTAAATGGACTGAAGTCAAATGCTTATCTCCTACAGTGTGATTTTGTTCCTATTGAAATCATTAGTGGGAGCAAGAGAAACCCCCTTATTTAGACAATTTTCAGACCCAAATGCCTAAAGTTAGACATCTAGCGTAAAATCCTGGTGTTATCAAAATCAAATGGAGGTTTTGCCATTGATTTCTGTGGGGCCAGGATTTCACGGTCATGAATTTTCAAAGGGATCCAAAAAATTAAGAGGGAGGGCCAATGGGATTAAGTCACTTAGATGTGTATGGAAATATTACTAGGGTGCCTATTTCCTTTAGGCGTACTTGAAAATCCCAGCCCCAAATCTATATTTAGTTAGCTGAACAAGTGGCCTGATTTTCAGGCATGCTGATTAGCTGACAGTGGGAGCGGTGTGTGCACATCTGAAAGGCTACCTCTTAACTTTTGACTTTTCAACCTAAATGTCCTTTAATGTGGTTTTTTGTGTGTATATATTAGGTACAAAAACAAAGTTAAGGCTTCTATAGACAAAACCTACATAGATAATATTTTTTTAAATCCATATTAAAGTTCTCTGTCTATCTTGAGTCACCTATTATGCCTAATATTTCCCATCCTGTAAAAGCTTATGCACATTCTTAACTTTAAGTATGTGAGTAGTTCCATCATAGTCAGTGGGACCTCTTACATGCTTTAAAGTGCATGTTTGCAGGATCTAAAGTATTAAGCACTTAACAGTACAAAGATCATGCGTGTTTCTTAAACTTCTATGATATGTTGAGATACACCAAATGAATAGGAATTCCCTAATTTGGGATTGCATGTCACAGTCTCAATATTACTTTAACATTAATTATGTTTAATCTCTCATGGATTCTTAATAGGCATCAACAGAAATGCACTTCAGAAATGGCCTTGAAAAGGAAAAGAGAAAAAAGATGGACTTGTTCCTTTTTTTTAACATCTGAAATTTAGATCTAGTCCACCTTGGAAGACTTTACAGTGACTGGACAAATAATGACATTATGCCATTGCAAGAGAAAAGAGACTGAAATCTAAGCAAATGAAAAGAGAATTGATTTTTAGCCATTATTTTCAATTGTTTTTTGCCTGTTTTTGTTGACATCTATTTAACTCCAGAGCCTACTGAACACTTAGTAGAAATGATTTATTTATCAAAGATTCAGTCCCCCCTGCCCTTTAGTTAAGTGTGAAAATCTTCTAGCAAATTCAGGGAAAAACAGATAGATTTGACCTTTCTGATATTTCTAAAGTAGAAAACAAATAGATTTTTCCCCCTTTTATTTCTTAAACCTTTCAGTCTTTCGTCTCACATCCTAGTGAAGAAAAAAAGACACAAAAATCTTATGCAGCTCACATTTATAAAGTTTCTTTTTAATGTACCCATAATTTTATTAAAGTTTTTTCTGCTTTGCTTCTAGGCACCTCTGTTCACACTCTGATGCCATTCACTGAGGCTGTTATGAGAATGCATATAGATGCACAATTTGGTGCAAGATGCATGCATGTTGCACCTTGACATAGTTGGATGCAGCAAAGATAAATAGACTGAAAAGTAGTCAGCTATCAGCATGAAGAATTCTGTGCAGGGTTGAGACAAATTGTGTCAATGTCATAAAGTGTATGCAGTGATTGTGTCAGAAGGAAGGAGGACATTATGCAGTATTCATTATGCAGCTCTAAACAGTTTTTGAATATTAATTCTGAGCAGGTATTTCTTATAAGTTGAGACCGGATTTTTATCTTTGATTTTTTAAGGACTCAATCCTGCACGGTGCTGGGTTGCCTCAATTCCTATTGATGCCAATATGGGGCAGGGTGGGGGGAGATATTCTTAGCTGATGTAATTTGTCATAATAGCGCCATTGAATTCAATCCATTCCCATCACTGGAGCTATGGCAATTTACACCAGCTCAGGATCAACCCTTGGGAGTTATAATAATAAATGGAGATATACCTATCTCATAGAGCTGGAAGGGACCCTGAAAGGTCATTGAGTCCAGCCCTCTGCCTTCACTAGCAGGACCAAGTACTGATTTTTGCCCCTGATCCCTAAGTGGCCCCCTTAAGGATTGAACTCACAACCGTGGGTTTAGTAAGCCAATGCTCAAACCACTGAGTTATTTGAAAGTACTCAGTACTGCCAACAGCTGCTCAGCACCTCACAGGATTAGGCCCTAAAGGTGTCAACAACACTATAGTATATTCACTCAGTGAATATATGCGTTTTGTGTTAGGTAAGAATTATGGTGGTAATAAGTAAAGTCCCACCATTCTAAAGGCGGGGGGAAAGGGACTTGCAGTAACTGCTTTACTAATAGTCATAATATGTCATTTTAATATTTAAAGGGCTGATTCTGCCATATGCTGAGAGCTCTCAGATTCTAGTACACTCAAAGGGAATGGGGGCACCCAGCACTCTGCAAGATTGGACTGTAAATGCATGTTAAAAATAAACAATGGGGCTAGGGATAATTATGACCAAATTGCTCTCAGTATTTAAAAAAAAAAGAGAATAGTTAGCATTAAAAAAAAAAATCCACCCCAAATAGGCTCAAGAGTTTTATCTCACCTCCTCCTAAAAATACCAAAATGATTGTAATGATATATCTGAGTGCTGAGCATTCTTATGGAGATGTGATCTATAATGGATATCCTGACAACTGCAACTATTATGGTTTGAACAGCACTACCAAAATATCTCATTGCCTTCTGGAAAGTAACAGTATGTTTTAGAATAGCCCAGACTCAATTCATATTGATCCACATAAAGAACAATGACCAACTACAGTGTTTCAGTGGAATTAATCCAGTCTCTCTCTTTCTTTCCCCATCCCCGTGTTGAACCCTCAAGAGAGCATTATAGATTTCTTTTACTGTTATGCTCATTCATTTGCTACGTGACAATGACCTACTTTCTGTCTAACATTGTGAATATGAGACTTTGAATGTAAGCACGTACTGCATTAGGCTTATAAATATTTTTTCAGAAGGTTTGAGATAGAATCTGACATCCAGTGACACTTTGATCTTGAAAGGATTGTAAGGAAATGGTACTTGTGTGCATCCAAACACTTGCAGGCAATTGCAGGTAATCCAAATGCAGAATCAAAGATTCAGGGGTTTGTAGAATTGATTCACATTCAAAAAGTTCTAGATAAACTGCAGCTCTGATTTCCATTCTTGGAGATGTGCTGGCACTGAACGTACAGGAATCTACAAAAAGAGCTCTCACGCCTTTTCCCCTAGATTTCCCCTGACCCTCCCCACCTTAGCCATTGCAGGAGAAATGGTAGCTTATAAGGGATTGGGATACTTATTCCTCCCTTAAGAAGCAACCTTTACTTGGGATCAGGAGGGAGATGTTGGCAAAGGTTACTATAAAAGCAAATGTTTCATTTCAAATAATAAAATCTTACATTTGTACTATGAAAAATGTGTCAGAGAATCAGACAAGCATGAAAACTAGAATTTTGAGGCAAAATGCATGTATCTGCACATTATTTTGCTTGCACACCAGAAATACATATTGGGTTTCATTCATCACTATATTAGCATGAGATTGGAGTAATGCTGCTACGAATCAGTCCCATTGTGTGCCAGCCTCAGGTCTGAGTTACTACAGAGGATGCAATTATGCTATGTCAAAGCCTCAGTGATAGTATATTTGCATTGATCCGGGTACTAGAACAAATTCTATAGTCTAGATGTTCACATGCTAAGAGGAAGAAAATTAATTCTGATGCCTAAAATGTGGTAGATTATGATACCTACCTACTCATCAAGGATAGTATCTTACTACTCCATTTGTAGTCTCATTTCATTGTGATTAATAAGGCTACTTGTGAGGTAAGTACGATCTGTCTGTTAGTGAATAATTAGGGCTTATTTACACTGGAGTATTTAGGCAAAGGTGGATACATGGATACAAAACCCTAATATAGATGCCTTGCACTGGTGTAAACTTGGCCTAGGGGAGCTTACCCCAGGAATGTTTAAAGCCAGAATGCACTCAAAGATGGGTCCCTTGCCATCAAAGGTTGTGCAAGGTTCTGAGTATCTCCAGCATTCAGTTGAACTCAGTGGGAGTTGGGAACATGGATCAGGCCCACAGCAAGAGAGTTTTCCATTACAGCTGGTTGAGAAATATGTTTTATTCCCTCCCCCTCTCCCCCCAAAAATGTCAGTGAAAATGAAGAATATTCGGTGAATTTATTTTTTATCAGAACATTTGTCAAACTATGGGGGAGTTCATAAAAATGTCAAATTATTGGTTTTCTCTGTGACAAAAACTGTCAAAAAATTGACAAAAATGGAAGTTCTCGTATGAAAAATAGGAAATGTCATCAAAAGGCATATATGTTTAACTATTTTTTGACATGCGGGAAAAAAGGCTCATGAAATTATTTTTTACAATTTAGAAAATGTTTTCTCTCCTTAAAGTTCGAAAATGGTTAAACAATGTTTGCTCACACTGCAAAAGTTAATTAGCACTTTCTATAATATTCCTTTTATTTACTGGGAGACAATGTATATATAAGTATGTTGTAAATCCCTTTGCATCTTCCCAACCTCTGTGTTGTAGATGAGAATTGTTATATCTGTATTGCCAATGTTCAAAGTCACAGAGAAATGTATTTCACATAAATACGTTTAATCCTGCAATAATTAGGTTTTTCTTTAATCTTTGCTCACAAGATGAACACACACACCCCCGATAAAAATATATAATCAGGGAATAACTATTTCCATGATGGCTATAAGTGAAGAAGTAGACCACAAACTTTTGGAACAGTCACAAAAATCCTTTCATGTGGTCCGGCTCTCAGAAATCATGGCTGAAAATATGTCATTTATGAAATAAAGGAATAAAGTCAAAATTAAGACAACTACATTCCAGTAGCTTGCTTGATAGTGCTTTTTAAGATGATTGAATATAATCAGTAGGAAAGACCAGTGTGTTCAGGGAGATGATACGAGTTGGCCTCACCAAGGTATGTAATTTTCCTCTTATTATACTGAGTAAAGAAAATTGCATTCAGTAATCCAAAATGAGAATTTATATAGGTTCAATTTAACTAATGTTCCATGGATGCATGAAGCAATCCATGGAGGAAAATTAAAGCTATTCTGGCTAGTGTTCATGGAGACTAATCTAAGAAAGTCTCCAAAAAGAAGGGCAGTTTTCTGCAGTTTCTGCTTCATGCTGCATAGTGGATTTTCTACTCTATTCCTAATTTTACAAGACAACAAATACTGTCTCCTTTGACAAATCTGGCTTGAAGGAGCCAATCCTGCAAGGTACCAAGTGTTACATTTTTCCATATACAAAGTGCAACCATATATTTTCAGTCAGAATTATTTTATTTCATATCAAGAGAACAACAAGCGAGAACATTTTTGCCTCTCTACAAAGGAAAAAGGACACTAAACTATCTAAACTGCTACATGCCACAAGGAGCCACAACAGTAGTTCCCTTAACCCACCCAGCAATATTGTTAATCTTTCCAGCTATACTCTTAGCCCAGCAGAAGAGTCTGTCCTATCTCGGGGCCTCTCCTTTTGTCCCTCCAGACCCACGAACATGACACAGTTCTGCGGTGACCTAGAATCCTACTTTCGACGTCTCCGACTCAAATAATATTTCCAACATACCTCTGAACAGCATACTAACCCACAGAATCCCCCCTACCAGCACTACAAAAAAAAGGATTCTGCGTGGACTCCTCCGGACGGTCGAAACAACAGACTGGATTTCTATATAGATTGCTTCCGTCAACGTGCAAAGGCTGAAATTGTGGAAAAGCAACATCACTTGCCCCATAACCTCAGCCATGCTGAACACAACGCCATCTACAGCCTCAGAAACAACCCTGACATCATTATCAAAAAGGCTGACAAAGGAGGTGCTGTCGTCATCATGAATAAATTGGAATATGACCAAGAGGCTGCTAGACAGCTCTCTAACACCACATTCTACAGGCCATTATCCTCTGATCCCACTGAGGATTACCTAAAGAAACTACACCATCTGCTAAAAAAACTCCCTGACAAAGCACAGGAACAAATCTGTACAGACACATGCCTAGAACCCCGACCAGGGACATTCTATTTGCTACCCAAGATCCATAAATCTGGAAATCCTGGACGCCCCATCATCTCAGGCATTGGCACCCTAACATCAGGCTTGTCTGGTTATGTGGACTCTCTCCTCAGACCCTACGCTACCAGCACTCCTAGCTATCTTCGAGACACCACTGACTTCCTGAGGAAACTACAATCCATCGGTGATCTTCCAGAAAACACCATCCTGGCCACTATGGACGTAGAAGCCCTCTACACCAATATTCCACACAAAGATGGACTACAAGCTATCAGGAACAGTATCCCCGATAATGTCACAGCTAACCTGGTGGCTGAACTCTGTGACTTTGTCCTCACCCACAACTATTTCACATTTGGGGACAATATATACCTTCAAGTCAGCGGCACTGCTATGGGTACCCGCATGGCCCCACAGTATGCCAACATTTTTATGGCTGACTTAGAACAACGCTTCCTTAGCTCTTGTCCCCTAACGCCCCTACTCTACTTGCGCTACATTGATGACATCTTCATCATCTGGACCCATGGAAAAGAAGCCCTTGAGGAATTCCACCATGATTTCAATAATTTCCATCCCACCATCAACCTCAGCCTAGATCAATACACACAAGCGGTCCATTTCCTGGACACTACTGTGCTAATAAGCGATGGTCACATAAATACCACCCTATACCGGAAACCTACTGACCGCTACACTTACCTACATGCCTCCAGCTTCCATCCAGGACACACCACACGATCCATTGTCTACAGCCAAGCTCTAAGATATAACCGCATTTGCTCCAATCCCTCAGATAGAGACAAGCACCTACAAGATCTCTATCAAGCATTCTTAAAACTACAATACCCACCTGCTGAAGTGAAAAAACAGATTGACAGAGCCAGACGACTACCCAGAAGTCACCTCCTACAAGACAGGCCCAACAAAGAAAATAACAGAACACCAGTAGCTGTCACCTTCAGCCCCCAACTAAAACCTCTCCAGCGGATCATCAGAGATCTACAACCTATCCTGAAAGATGATCCTTTACTCTCACAGATCTTGGGAGACAGACCTGTCCTCGCTTACAGACAACCCCCCAACCTAAAGCAAATACTCACCAGCAACCACACATCACTGAACAATAACACGGACCCAGGAACCTATCCTTGTAACAAAGCCCGATGCCAACTCTGTCCACATATCTATTCAAGTGACATCATCATAGGGCCTAATCACATCAGCCATACCATCAGGGGCTCGTTCACCTGCACATCTACCAATGTGATATATGCCATCATGTGCCAGCAATGCCCCTCTGCCATGTACATTGGCCAAACCGGACAGTCTCTACGCAAAAGAATTAATGGACACAAATCTGACATCAGGAATCATAATACTCAAAAACCAGTGGGAGAACACTTTAACCTGTCTGGCCATTCTATGACAGACCTGCGGGTGGCTATCTTAAAACAGAAAAACTTCAAAAACAGACTCCAACGAGAGACTGCTGAGCTGGAATTGATATGCAAACTAGACACAATCAACTCAGGATTAAATAAAGATTGGGAATGGCTGAGCCATTACAAACATTGAATCTATCTCCCCTTGTAAGTATTTTCACACTTGCTTCTTATCAAACTGTCTGTACTGAGCTATCTTGATTATCACTTCAGAAGTTTTTTTTCTCTTACTTAATTGGCCTCTCAGAGTTGGTAAGACAACTCCCACCTGTTCATGCTCTCTGTATGTGTGTATATATATCTCCTCAATATATATTTCACTCTATATGCATCCGAAGAAGTGGGTTGTAGCCCACGAAAGCTTATGCTCTAATAAATTTGTTAGTCTCTTAGGTGCCATAAGTACTCCTGTTCTTTTAACAAAACTAAGGTCTCTCATGAGCCTGATCCATAGCCCTTGAAGTCAATGGAAATTTTTCTACTGACTTCAATAGTCTGTGGATCAGAACACACATGACTTGATTTTCATTTACACTCAGTTACCTTTACACTGCCTTAAGATGAGTGCAAATATAATGTATGCCCACTTTAAGGCCCATATACACTGGTAGGGTCATATAAAGGGGCCCTAGTGCAAATGGCAAACTCACTGTGTCTCTTCTTTAGCAGACCATTGAAGTATGACTCTTATTACAATTGCTGCCAGTAACCTGGCAAATTCTGTTGATACCTTGGCAACTATGGATTTATTAACAATGGCAACCATTATATTACTGCTATGTCTTAATTGCAAACTCTTCAGGGCAGGGACATCTCTTTGTTATATGCTTGTACATTACATAGCACCACGAGTAAGGTTGACAGGTGCCCAGTTTTTGACTGGTATGTCCTGTCGAAAAGGGGACTTGGCAGTGTCCGGTCAGATGTACTGACTGGACACTAAAAGTCCAGTTACTGGGGGTGAGTGCGGGGGCAGAGGAGGCGCTGGGTCATCAATCTGCGCGAGCCCCTGCTCAGCCGGGGCTGCTTCCTACCTGCATCTTGTGAGCAGGCAGGCAGGCAGGCTGCAGCTCCAGAAGAAGGGTGGGGGATGGAGGGAAGGAGGTGGAGAGGATCGAGCTACAAGGAAGGGTGAGGGGGAAGAGCAGTGAGTGATGGGGGGATAGGGTGAGAGGGGCGAGTGGGGGGCAGGCCTGGAAGAAGAGGCAGAGCAGGGGGAGGGACTTTGGGGGAAGAGGTGGGCAGGGGCTGGACCTCGAGGGAAGAGGCAGAGCCAGTTGGTAGCAATTAGAAAGTTGGCAACCCTAACCATGAGGCTGGGGCTTTTAGACACTACTGCAAATCAGCTACTCAATATAATAATTAACAAATAATGTTGCTATTGTTGTGAAAAATGCTAGATTGGCTGCTTAGGAAAGTTAAAGGCCTCCTTCTGGGTGGGAACCAAAGCTCATTGGAGTCAGTGGAAAGACTCCCTCTGACTTCAACCATCTTTGGATCGGGCCCATCATCCACAGAAGAGGCAGTATTAGTAAAAGCTCCCCCACTCTTCTCTGTCAGTTTCCTTGACCTCAACCTGGAGTGATCGTCTGCTTGGCTGAGCAAAGCAGTTCAGTTTCCACACCTGTTCAGTCCTGAATCTCTCTGTTGAGACTGCCAACAAGTCTGCCACTGAGTGCCAATTATAACAGTGGATTTCCTGTCCACCATGAAGTGGCCAAGGCCATTCATTAATTTCACAATCAGGTGGTAACAATTTGATTGGGTTTGAACCTATAATCTAGATTGAAAGTTTCTGTGTCCTACTAATAGTCTCCTAAATCATAGAAGCTCCCACCCCTCAGAAGTGTATTCGGTGTAAAATAATCAACTTATATTTAAGGTGAGTGCACACTTAGAAACCTTATTTTTAAAAAAATGTGGAAGTAGGAGGAATTAATTAATTTATTCTATAGTCTTAGCAGAGAGATGAGAACTGCACAAAGTAAAAAGAACAGGAGTACTTGTGGCACCTTAGAGACTAACAAATTTATTAGAGCATAGGCTTTCGTGGGCTACAGCCCACTTCTTCGGATGCATATAGAGTGAAACATATATTGAGGAGATATATATACACACATACAGAGAGCATGAACAGGTGGGAGTTGTCTTACCAACTCTGAGAGGCCAATTAAGTGCATCCGAAGAAGTGGGCTGTAGCCCACGAAAGCTTATGCTCTAATAAATTTGTTAGTCTCTAAGGTGCCACAAGTACTCCTGTTCTTTTTGCGGATACAGACTAACACGGCTGCTACTCTGAAACCTGGCACAAAGTAAAATATTTCAGTTTCCCTAGCTGGACATCCCTTGGGGAAGGCTGTGTTTTTACATAGTGTAGCCTTTAAATAATGGTTCTAAACTCCACTCAGCTGATACCCTCAGCTCTGGTTCATTCATCTGGTCTGAGAGGTGCCCAGTTTTCAGCTAAATATTTTGCTTCTTGGAAGTACGTTGGTCTCACCCTTTGAGAGCTGATCAGTCTCCTGGACTGTGGTTCAAACTCTGCCTGTCTAGTTTTTAAGCACTAGCTCTCTGTTAATATGACCATAATATCTAATCACCTCAACCATTAATTCATTTTACACTCACAACAGAGCTGTGAGGGAAGTGGTGTCCTCATTTTGCACCTGAGGAATTGAGCCACAAGGAAGGTTATACAGGAATCTGTGGCTGACCCAGGAACTGAACCAAGATCTCTTGAGTTTAAGTTATTATATGCCACAGCCATTAGATTCAGGGCCATATAATACTGCAAAGAGGGTAGCAAAGAAGTGAAACCATAGCTCTGTCCACCTTTATGCATCAACCACTACCAATTAGGAGAGCATATGCTGAGCTCTATAAAGGGATGTAATGGCAAGAACACAACTTCTGCATGCCTGTGAATGCCAGGAGGCAGGCCCTAAGGCATAATGACAACAGCTTTCTCTCTCTAGGACTATGCACGGCCCACAAGTCCAATAGTTTTCACTGGGACTGTAACCGTGTCAACATTCCCCTACTACGAGTTAAAGGAAACCTGGGAGAAAGACATGGCCAAAAATTACAACCTGAGCTTTTCAGGTAATAGAATTTTAGTGTAAGTACTACCTGGGATTGATCCGTTCCTTATGTAGGATGTTGTGCACATTGAAAATGTGCCTTGAAAAATCAGCTCTTCTGTGTGAGAGTGGAAAAAGCTGATGTGGAAAATTGAAGGCAAGGAAGTAAAGCCCTCTTTGAGGTCATCTTGTAATGAGAAGAGAAAAATGATCTCATATTGACTTTTTCAAGTTTAACTTTACCAGTTTACCAATGTTTCTCTCAGAAGGTTTCCATCTAGTCTTTTGAAAAATGCCAAAATCTATTTCCAAGATTTCTCATGAGGTTACCTGTTCTTCCCCTTCTCTTCACTAAAAAGTGGTTCTGATGGATACCAAAAAGACCTAAAAGATACCAAAAAGGGGGAAAACACCTGTAAACTTTAGTGAGATGGTAGAAATTAATTATTCAGCAGCTCTGTATGTACATGATTTTGAGTTCTAACAGCCAGCAACTAGTTTAAATAGTAGTACCACAAAGGGAAGCATAACTGAGTTAACATTTATATTTAAATGAGATCATTTAGAAAAATCTAATGTAGAGTAATCTGTTATTTTTATATAACAATTCATAGATTGTTTTCCTAATAGGTATTTGTGATGCTCTGTACCTCGGGGGAACACCCTGCACACCTATGCTCATCCTTATAATATGATTGTGTGGTATCCAGTGCAAAGTTTGTCATGTCGGGTGTCTTTGGAAGGCTCATGATGCACTGAGCATTGTTGTTATAGTGATGTTATAGACTGTAATTTCACGTATATAGTTATGAGGCTGAAAATGTGTCCTCATGGCTTAAAACAAGCCCAGGCAAAACTCTCCAGGAGCAGAGGGGCAGTTCACACCTTATCAGGGCATGTATAGGACAAACCCAGCCCAGCCTCACAGGAACAAAGGACACTGGCCTAGGCAACAACAAAGGATCTGTTGGACTGTTGAGTGAGTCACCCCCCTTCTCTTGGTCAGTTTGGGACTATGATGAGGTAATGATCACCTGACTCTGAAGGGAGAGCGGGGGGGCAAGGCCAAGAGGGAAGAAATAACATGATAAAAGGGAGAAATGTTTGCCATTCTGCTCTCTCTTCCACCTCCATCTACAGACACCATCACCAAGCGACTGAAGCGCTGATCAAAGGGGACAGCCTGGCTGAAGGGCAACCAGCCAGCCTGTGGTGAGAAGCATCTAAGTTTGTAAGGGCACTGAAAGTGTTAAGATCAGCTTAGAATGCATTTTGCTTTTATTTCATGTGACCAAATCTGACTTGTTGTACTTTGATTTATAATCCCTTAAAATCTATCATTTGTAGTTAATAAATTTGGTTTTTTTTATTCTACCTGAAGCAGTGTGTTTGGTTTGAAGCATGTCAGAGGCTCCTCTTGGGATAACAATCCTGGTACATATCAATTTCTTTGTTAAATTGACGAACTCATATAAGCTTGCAGCGTCCAGCGGGCATAACTGGACACTGCAAGATGGAGGTTCCTAGGGTTGTGTCTGGGCCCAGAGATATTGGCTAGTGTCATTCAGTTGCACAATCCAAGCAGAGGCTGGCCAAAAGTGCCCACTCATGTAGCTGGGAGCAGCTTACATGCTAGAGGCTGTGCGTGAAAAGCCCGGGAGTGGGGGTTCTCACAGCGGGCAGGGTAAGGCTGACTCCCAGAGTCAAGGATTGGAGTGACCTAACAGATCACCAGTCCAGATAACACCAGGGGGACGTCACAGTATTCCTCACAATATAGTTTTATTACTCACTGGTCTCAAATTGTCCACACACATTTGATGTGTTGTACTTTTAACCTGTAAGAAAAAATGGATTATTTTCCATTTATTCATAAACACTCTGATATGGGAAAAACATCCCTGTTCAAGACAGCATTTAAGCACATACTTAACTTAAAGCTCATGTTAAGTCCGACTGAAGTCCCATTGAAATATTTACAGTTAAGCAGGACACGATGATGCAAGAAGCACAGAGCATGGAGGGACTGCTACTTCCCAGTTCCTCCAGGGCCACATAATTCCCTAAAGGGAGCAGGGAGGAGGTGAGGGCATAACTCTGGTCACATCTATACACAAGTTAAGTATGTGCTTCAGTGCCATATTGAAGAGGCATGAACTTAACAGTTTGCTTAAGTACTTTCCTGAATTTTGGATCTATTTGAATTTGTGTGTCAGAAGTTTTATGCTATGGTAATGAGTAAAACAACAACAACAACAAAAAACAATCTGCATAACTCTGTATTATGCCTTTGCAATAACACTGTTGCCAGCTCTTGGAGATTTTATTGTGAGTTTTGTAATTAGAGCTGATTGAAAATTGGAATTTCCACCCTGTGGCATGCTCCAATATTTCAATGTTTGTTTTGTCCTCGGTTGGGACAAAAAGTTGAAATACTGAAATTTATCATGGAAAGAGAAGTTTCAAAAAATGTTGACTTAGAAGTGTTGACATTCCTGAATCAAAACATTTCAATTCTGTTTGTTGAACAAAATCAAAATGTTTTGTTCTGGGTTAGTTTGGCACAAAACTACATCTGCCTGTGGTGCGGGTGCCTCATGGGAGCACTAGTTTGCCACCATTATTCCTTTATGATTGGGTTTCTTGGCAGGACTTCATCTCCCATGATGCACCCACAGAAATGTGACTCCCATGAGACAGCATGTGGCACAATCAGAGGTGAAACCATGGTGCATCATGGGAGATGTAGTCCAGGGAAGAGTGAGGGTATGAGACACCTGCACTACAACTCTCATGACGCACCAGAGAGTCTTGAAAAGAATTATTTCAGGCCAACAACCTAAAATGTTTCAGATTGAGTGGAACTGACCCAAATTGAAATATTTCATCACGGTTTTCTATCAGGAAAATTGAAAAATGTCAGCAAAATCAAAATTTTCCATTTTCCTTTGAAAAAAATCATTGGAGACTATGATAAATGAAGGGGGGTGGTGGCTCCCTTTTATAGACACCCAGCTAGCCAGTTAGCTATAAAACACCTGTTAGGAGCTGTTCTCTACTTGCTTTACCTGTAAAGGGTTAACAAGCCCACAGGTAAAAGGAAAGGAGTGGGCACCTGACCAAAAGAGCCAATGGGAGGGCTAGAACTTTTTTAAATTGGGAAAAAACTTCCCTTTGTCTGTGTGTTGTGGTTCTCGGGAAAGAGAGGAACAGGGAGCAGTTATGCTGTGAGAAGCTGAAAGCCAGGTATGGAAAACCATCAGATCATACCTAAAGATTGCTTATCTGAAACCCCAAATATGTAAGTAAATTAGGGAATGTCTAGAAAGACACAAATGCTTTTTGTTCTTCTTGTAACCATTAAGCTGGACCTCAAGACGATTATACTTGATGTTTAAATTTTGTAAGTGGGTTTTTTAAATCTAGCAAAAGCCTAAGTTCCAGATGTATTTTCTTTCCTTTTGTGTTTAATAAAATTTACCTTTTAAGAACAGGATTGGGTTTTTGGTGTCTTAAGAGGTTTGTGCATATGTTGTTTAATTAGCTAGTGGCAACAGCTGATTTCCTTTGTTTTTTTTTTCTCAGCTCTTCCCCAAAGTGGGGGGTGAAAGGGCTTAAGGGTATCCTACAGGAAGGAATTCCCAAGTGAGCCTTTCTGGCTTCAAAGGGTTTTTTTACATTTGGGTGGTGGCAGCATCTACCCATCCAAGGTCAGAGAGAAACTGTAACCTTGGGAGTTTAATACAAGCCTGGAGTGGCCAGTATTAATTTTTAGAATCCTTGCGGGCCCGCACCTTCTGCACTCAAAGTGCCAGAGTGGGGAATCAGACTTGACATGCTCCCAGACAGAATACACTAGTAGAAAGAACAACATTCCATCACCAGGTCGATTGCGACAGGGACAGTCTTTTTCATTCTGCTTTTGTACAGTGCCGAGCACAATGGGGTCGGGGTCCATGATTAAGGTTCAGAGGTGCTATGGTAATACAAATAATAACAATAATAATTAATTCCTAGGTCTTTCTACCAAGGTTTTATAGACTTGCCCTGATTTCAGCCATTACAGATCAGCCACTGATGTAGCTGAACCAATGTAGCACAGACAGGGCAAACTGCTATAAGGCATGATTTGTACTACTGCAGCTTGCTCTGCTTGAAACTGGAGTAAGCTGCATTGCTTCAAATCTTGGCTGACCTTATCCACACTAGAAGTTTGCACTGGTGACTGTCCAGCAATGGCCGATAATCCTCCCAGTCGACAAGGTCTAAGACTGACAACCAGGATACCAATTGTAGTGGTTAATTTAGTGTTATGGACACATTTTCTGGGAATTGGACTGAGACCATATAACCTCACCTCACTGTGGACATTGATCAACCATCACATGACTTCATCTCATTATTTATTCAGTGCCTAAAAATGTGCTAGTACTTCATATAGGACATAGAGTAAGACCCATGTCCCAAAGAGCTTACCATCTAAATAAAGGCAAGACACAACAACTGAAAATGAAAAACAATCGGTGAGGTGGGGGAGGAAAGACAAGGTTATGGAGTGTCTTTCAATTATTACTACCCTGCACTAAATTCAAATCAGTAACCTAGAGGTGAAAAGCTCTATATCTCATTAATTACTTTGAATTGTCCATTTTCCAGTAACAATTCCCCACTGGTTTTGGTTCCTATTATTTTAAAACATTTTCTGGCAACTTTATTTTTCTTGTTATTGTTGATTCTTTATTTTTCTTCCTTCTAGTTTTACTGGCTCACTACAACTTTTTTTGTACATAGAGAAATTGCATCCTCTGGCTAAGAGCTACATTTTTGCTCTCCTCCACTAGACAATGCTAATAAAACCTCTCTTGAAAACAATGAGCTAAACCTATTGTGAGATGGTCAGCTGGAAAGAAACCAAGCAGAGCTGTGCCAGAGAAAAGTTGAAAAAATAACCGTGAATGGCCGAGGGCAAAAAGTGATGTAAATTAATGAAAGGTTGGTCACCCTGAAACTGAAGCCCAGACTCATCATTCATTCCAGATCAGTGCTGCAAGCTCCAATGTAATAAAACAGGGTTTTAAACAATCTAGTTTTGACATGTTTATGCATTTGTGATGCCTTGTTGTCTCTGTGTTTGAAAGTGACCCTCTGGCAACATCAGCAGACAGTGAGACCAAGAATGGAATAGGCATGGAGGCCCTGGCTCTGGTGATCAGAAGTAAGGAACATAGGTGGGTCATTCTAGAAAGCATGCACTGCTGCTGCCAATACTGTACTTTTACTTCAGTCTCCAGGGCTGTGAAGCTTGCACTTAAAAAAATATTCACTGTTAAAAACATCCTTCTGAGGCATTTAAAACCAGACACTGATGTTCATGGTGACATCACCTGTTGAATTCAGTGTCTTCTTTTAATTACCAAGTCAGTCTGTGTTGCAACCTGTTAAATGTGTGCTTGCGATGTTATTTTTCTTAGTTCTTAGATCCATAAAATCATAACTTTTCTCTCCCTTTAGCGCAGTCAGGGTGACATCTTGTCAGTTTTTATTATAACACCATTACCAATATTTTTAGCTCAGAGTGTGAGAGGTTTAGAGGAAACCTGCATTTGAGTAATGTCTCAAGCTTAAGCATTTTCTTTAGACAGGACAGGCATATTATTAAACCAGGCAGCCAGCCCGAGTGGAATGATGCATGATAAATATTTGGCTACACGTCTTGATTAGCTGATGACAACTGAGCAAATTCCTGAACATGAATGTGAGGCAGGATAGATGGTTCATGCTGATTTGGGGACTGAAGGCCTGATCCACTGACTTCAGTGGGCTGTGGATCAGACCCTGTGCTTCCAGAAAAGATTCATATAGCCCTTTGGCTGAGCATCTGTGGAAGGGAAGAGGAAAATGGAACTTGAATTTATTCCCTTGTGTACTGGGGACCAGGTTGTAATGCCCCTTGCAATCTGTCCTCCTAAGAAAAATGCAAAATCACCTGAAATTATTCTGGACAAACTCCCTCCTTTGGGAGTACAGCAGTTCTCGTGTCATTTGTACAGTATGGCCAAACTGGCATCCTGCTTCCCAAATTGGCAGGGGCCTGGCCAGTGGGTCTGCACATAGTTTGAGTACATTGGCCCCAAATCTGCATGGGAGGATGCAGTGGGCCACACCTGCAACTGATCTCATGACCAGAAGTGTTGGCCTCAGCCTGGCTATATGGGAGCATCAGGTCCTATTGCAGCAATGGGGGAAGATTCTCTTCCCCTGAACAGAATTCTTGTACTTCTATTTTCATACAGGAGCCAATATTTAGCCCATAACAGTAACGGAAGAGTGGCATTCCATTGCTGGCTAGACTTAAACCACCATGAATCCACATCAGTCAAAACTGACTAATGTTTCAAGATACTTTTGAAAATCAAACACATCACACTGTGATTCAAATGTTTCCCCATAGTTAACTTACAAGCAATAAGAGGAAGCAGCTGACTTCATAGATCTTCTTGTGTAGTGATGGACAAGAATTCAGTGCAATGCATGACACCAGGCATTAGTGAGAGAATGGCGTGTTGTGGAGATGATCCGCTCTAATTTGGGGGCAGAGAGGTGCCAGTTCTGCATTTTCCTTTGCCAGTAGATCTAAGAAACTGGCATTAGCCCTAAATAAATCACATTTGTGTTTTCCTGACCAAAGATATTGGGCCATGATATTGCCAATGTATCTGTATGAGCGTGTTCGATAGATACTATGTGGCCAAATTGTTCCTGGCCTTACCACAATGTGTGGAATGGGAGATAAAAAAACCTTCCCTCCTCCTCCTCCTTGGGCAAGGGACAATTGCAGTCTCTGAGCTCAACAGAATGGAGGGATAATTTCCCCATGTACATCCTGGGGACTCAAATTGTCTCCAAAAGGGCTGGGAGGAGCCTGGGGCCAGGGGCTTACCTTGTCTGCATTAGCTAGTGGAACCAGTCTGTGGCAGAGAGGGAACAGGTAGCACCATTTTAAATGCAGCCTGTGCTCTCATTCTGTGTATTAGGACACTCTGGAAAGAGATGGTTCAGTCTGAGATCTCTGTGGGGCAGTGCCTCCCAAACCCTCTTCAGAGAGGTGGCTAAATGCCACCCTCTAGCCCATGTTCTGTACTTGTTTTACATCCTTCTTAAAGACTTTAGTCCCTGAGTAAATTTCCGCTTCAGCAAACAAGATTTTGGTAGAATTCAGTAGATTTTCTGACACTGCCAAATGGTAATTGAAGTTGAGATTAACTCACATAGGACTATGGCTATTATGCCTTCTGGCTCTGCTTCCATCTGTTCCCAGTGTAAAATATAAAGGACATGTTATTAAAAAGCAGCAGCAAATACAACTACCTATTAGAATCTGGCTATCGCTTACTGTTTACATTGATAAAGTATATAGAGACTGGGATCTGCTTGTGATTAGATTGAGGCTGTAATTCGGTCAAGGATTTTGCTTTCAGTGTGAGCCATATTATAACCCACACTTTTGTATGGAGACTGAGAGTCAAGATTGAATTACAGCTTTACTATCCAATTATGTTGCATGTATTGTCATTTATAATGTAAAAGGACAGCTTTGAAGTAAAATAAAATAAAATAAGATAAAATGGCATCACTTGTGGAGAACCAGAATATTTATCTGTTTGTCATCTCAGAAATGCTTTTTTTCATTAGCCTCTGGCTTCAGGGGAAAACTACTTCAATGTGCAAGCTGAAGCAAGAATTGATGAAAGAATTGAGAAGACAAGAGACCAAATCCTGCAAAGTTACTCACATGTACAAGTATGTGCAAGGCTGGGCCCAAGGTTTGTTATAAGGTCTTCCCTGGATTTCATTGGGAACTGGACTGGTTTATGGCACCCTACTGACAGTCTTTTAATATTACAAAAATATTACATAATTAAAACACATACACCAAATAAGTTCTTGGAATGTATTGGTGGCAATTTTTTGTTTCAGAAGGTGGAGGAAGTAACCGGGGGGCAGCCATTGTGGTATTGCTTCTGGTTAACAGGGAGGAATTGGTAGCAAATCTGAAGGTTAAACACAATTTAGCTGAAATGATAGACTTCATGATTCTAAGGAAAGGAAGGAGTGAGAGCAGATCAATAAGGACAATTCTCCAAAAAAGCAGACTGGTAAATAAGGTCCCATAGGAAGAAAATCTAAGGGAAAAAGGAGTTCCGGAAAATTGGCAGTTTCTCAAAGGGACAATATTAAAGGTACAACAGCAAACAATCCAGATGCAAAAGAAATATAGGCCAATATTGCTCCATCAGAAGCTGTTTAATTAACTGAAAATCAAAGAGGAGTCCTACAAAAAGTGGAAACAGGCAAATTGCTGAGGCTGATTTCAAAAGAACAGCACAAGTAGGGACTAAATCAGAAAGGCTAAGGCCCAAAACAAGTTACACCTAGCAAGGGACATAAAAGACAATAAAAGGAGTTTATAAATACATTAGGAGCAAGAGGAAGAGGAAGAAAAATATAGATCCTCTGTTTACCAGGGCAGGAGAACAAATAGCAGATGACATCAAAAAGGCTGAGGTGTTTAATACTTATTTTGTTTCAGTCTTCACTGAAAAAGGTAAACCGAGGCAAGACACAACACAATTAATATTAATATCAAGGGGGAAGGAATGCAACCCAAAATAAGGAAAGAACAGGTTAAACAATATTTAGGTAAGTTAGATGTATTTAATTTGGCAGGGCCTGATAAAATTCATTCTAGGATACTTAAGGAACTAGCTGATGCAATCTTGGAAATGTTCACAATTATCTTTGAGAACTCCCAGAGGACAGGTGAGGTCCCAGAGGACTGGAGAAGGGCAAACAGAACACCTATATTTAAAAAGGGGAACAGAGAGGACCCATGGAATATTAGACCAGTCAGCCTAACTTCAATACCTGGAAAGATACTGGAACAAATTATTAAACAATCAATTTGTAGTGGATTATAGGGATATAAGTAATAGCCAACATGGATTTGTCAAGAACAAATCATGCCAAACCAACTTTATTTCCTTATTTTACCTAATGGATAGGGGGGAAGTTGTATGTAGACAGTGGTATATTTTCATTTTAGTAAGGCTTTTGACAGTCCCACATGACAATCTCGTAAGCAAACTAGGGAAATGTGATCCAGAAGAAACTACTATAGGACAGGTCCAAAACTGGCTGAAAGACCATATTCAAAGAGTTACAGAGAGTCCTGTGGCACCTTTAAGACTAACAGATGTATTGGAGCATAAGCTTTCGTGGGTGAATACCCACTTCGTCAGAGGCATGCTGACTAAAGATTATGCTCCAATACATCTGTTAGTCTTAAAGGTGCCACAGGATGCTCTATTGCTTTTTACAGATCCAGACTAACACGGCTACCCCTCTAATACTTGATTCAAAGAGTAGTTATCAAGGGTTCACTCAAACTAGGGGAATGTATTTAGTGGGGTCCTACAGGTTTTGGTCCTAGGTCTGGTATTCAGTATTTTCAATGATGACTTGAAGAATGGAATGGAGAGTAAGCTTATAACATTTGCAGATGACAAACTTGCAAGGGTTGCAAGCACTTTGGAGGACAGGATTAGAATTCAAAATGACTTTGAAAAATTGGAGAATTTGTCTGAAATCAACAAGATGAAATTCAATAAAGGCAAGTACAAAGTACAAGGAAGGAAAAAAATCAAATGCCACAATTACAAAATGGGGACTAACTGGCTAGAGAGTGGTACTGCGGAACAGGATTTGGGAGATACAGCGGCTGACAAACTGAATGAGAGTCAACAATATGATACAGTTGTAAAAAAAAGCTAATGTCATTTTGGGACGTATTAACAAGAATGCTGTATGTAAGACCCTGGAGCTAATTATCCCACTGTACTTGGCACTGGTAAGGCTTCTGCTGGAGTACTGTGTCCAGTTCTGGGTACCATACTTTAAGAACTATGTGGACAGATTAGATTAGAAAGAGTCCAGAGGAGAGAAACAAAAATGGCTAAAGGTTCGTAAAATCTGACCTATGAGGAAGATTAAAAAAACTGTTTAGTCTTGAGCAAAGAAGACTGAGGGGGGACCCAATAACAGTCTTCAAATATATTATGGACTGTTATAAAGAGGACAGTGATCAATTGTTCTCCACGTACATTGAAGGTATGACAAGAAGGAATGGGCTTAATCTGCAACAAGGGAGATTAGGTTAGATATTAGGAAAAACTTTCTAACTATAAGGATAGTTAATCACGGGAATAGGCTTCCAAGGGAGATTGTGGAATCCCTGTAATCAGAGGTTTTTAAGAACATGTTAGACAAACACATGTCTGGAATGATTGGTCCTGCCTCTGCGCAGGGGGCTGGACTAGATGAACTTTCAAGGTCTCTTTCAGCCCTATGTTTCTATGATTCCATGATTAATGTAGTTTTCTATCACATTAATATACATTCCATTAAAATAGTGTGACAAAGTAATTTTAGATTCCAGGACAGCTGAGATACCAGCATGAATTATCAAATCTGTGTAGCTAAAATACTTCCAGTAATTGATGTAACTTGATGTTTCATTCAGGTAACTTGCTGTTTCATTGACCTATGGACATAGAACACAGTATACACCTGAAGAAGTCTAATCTACCACACACACACACACATTTGTGTATGTGTGTGTAGGTGTACTTTATATGTTAAAGTGGTTGCAACTATTATATTTAAGTTTGAGTTGCAATTCCCATTCTATTTAGTTATTCCAGTTACTCATAGCTTTCTCAAACAAACTACTTTTCTAATAAAATATTTCATGCTTGGTCTCAGTGCAGAGGTAATATTTGTATAAGCTCCAGAAATTTTATCTGATTCAACCATTTTTAAAATTACTTCATTTTTCATGAGAGAGACAAGGTGGGTGAGGTAATATTTTTTTATTGGACCAACTTCTAAGTTTCATCTTCATTTTCATAAAATGATTAGAGAATGGAGAAAAACTTTCATATGAAGAGAGATTGAAAAGATTGAGATTGTTTACCTTAGAAAGAAGATGAATAAAAGGAGACATGATAATATATATATAAAATAACGAATGGTATAGATAAAGTAGATTGGGTGCTTCTCCCAGTATCATAACACAAGAACAAGGGGACATTCAATGAAATTAAAAGGTTATAAATTCAAAACTGATAAAAGGAAATACTTTTTAACATGATGGGTAATTGGACTGTGAAACTCATTGCCGCAGGAAGCTGTTGAGACCAAAAATTTAGTGAGATTAATAAAAGAACTGGGCGTTTATATGGATAAATTTTGGAAGAGATATTAAACCTCATGGTTCAGGGCTTTAAAAAATGTCTAACTAGCAGTGATTGGGAGACTTCTTATACCTTCCTCTGAAGCATCTGCAGACAGGGGACTGGACTAGATGGACTGCAGGTCTAAAGCCATATGGCAATTCCCATGTTCCTATGGAAAAAATACACATTTCTCCAAGTATTGTGATTAGAGATTTTGTCTTTGGATATTTCAGAAACAAATGGTGTTGGAAACACCAAATTTGTTTTGTTTTGTAGGGTTCACAGGGCTATAACGGGAGTTGGATTACAGGCCTGTGCCTGTGCAATGGCGTAAGAGGGAGTATGGAATCCTTGTGGATCGCTGCACCGGCTACGTGAATCTTGAGTGCACCTGCTTTCTCCTGCATCCAGCAGCTGGGTAAGGAGTGGATAGTGATGGGCTGAGCCTTGACTCCAGCCCTACTTGCATGCCAGCTCAGATGAGAGATTGCAGGAGGTGTCATAATTTCCTGCAAGCAAGGGAAGAATTGTGACGGTACGTCACGATGCGTCAATAGGCTTATTTCTGGGGTGTTGGGGTGATGCAGCTCAAGAACCACCCCTTTTTTCAAGACTATATCCATGTCAAAATCTAACCCATTGGGAGTTAAAATGCAAACTAAGTTTGAAAAAAGTTAACTCATTAGTTTTTTAAATTATGATAATTTACAATCAGGGGATAAGGTTTTCAAAGCAGTGTGGTGGGGGTTTGCAACATAACTTCCATTAATTTAAATGTTCTGCATCCCACTTCAGATGTGTTATTTATAGTCATGGCTCAGAGTCAAACATTTTGCATACATATTGTTTACTGCTCTTTTGTTTGGCAACTCTTTATGCAAATAACTGTAGGTCCAGCATTATACATGGACTGGATTTTTTTAAGGCCCTCAATCCATTCGCCATGTTTGTGATTTTTTTTTTCAATTTTGCTTGATTTTGAACTCTCACTGAGATCTATGTGCAAGCAAGTTCAATAGTTTAAATCTGTGAATTTTACAAATGCCTTCATAATCCCTGAACATCCTAAACTCGGAGAGTTTGTGGTCATCCCTGTTCAGGATATATTTGCTGGTTGTATAAAGGACCAATGGATATGTGCAAAATCCCTGGTTGATTTTCAAATTGGTGCAGGGAATTTGGCCACATATCTTCTATTCATTCCATCAATTAACCTGGGGTCAGTGCTAATTGGCATAGCTCCAATGGCTACAGTGGAGTCATGCCAATGTATACCAGCTGAAGATCTAGCTCAGAGACATTAAAGTAGCCCCAGTTCAGCACGTGTCCTGAAAAAAACTAAAACCAAACAGCATGACTTCTACAATCAAGCCAAACCATTGACTATGTAGAAAGTCCTTGAAGCCTTAAAGTGAGTGTGAAGCTTCCAATGGGACTGAACTTCTTAGCACTAAAGCACGTAAAAGGGATTGACAATGTTTGTAAAAATAAAATAACTTCAGCCTTCGTAGCTGGATAAAATGTTTGCATTGGTGCTGACTCCTTGCTTGAAACATCCTGTGGCATGATTTCTTTTCCCACAGCATCAGCAACCTGAATGATCAAGGAAGTATTAAAACTGGAATTCAATGCTAAATCAAAGGCCTGGTCAACCCTGGAAAAATGTACCATATTAGAAACTGTGTTCACAGGTTTAAACTAACATGACATTAACCATGATTTCACCCTTATTGTGTGGACATGTTTTGGAGTGGTAGCCGTGTTAGTCTGTATGAGCAAAAAGAACGAGGAGTCCCTGTGGCACCTTATAGACTAACAAATTTATTTGGGCATAAGCTTTCATGGGCTAAAACCCACTTCATCAGATACATGGAGTGGAAAATACAGTAGGAAGATATATATATATATATCTACATAGTACATGAAAAGATGGGGGTTGCCTTACCAATTCTAATGAGACAATTCAATTAAAGTGGGCTATTATCAGCAGGAGGAAAAATCACTTTAGTAGTGGACATGGACAGTCATAGCTGGTCATGGTTAACCCTAGATGGAGCCCTACGGTCAATCAAAACCAGCTAACGTGTTTTAAAACACAAATTGTCCCTGTCTACACTAGGTGGTAAGTCAGGTTTAACAGCATGTTAGTTAAAAGGTGTTAGTTAGCACATTTTCTATCGTGAAACATTTTCTCACACGGTGTAAACATAGCCACAATTGTGGCATTGCTGCTCACAGAGCCTCTCAGTGGATAGATTCACCATTTTTCCAGATCCAGAAATTACATGGATGGTGGTGATTTTAATAGTACATGAATCTATAGGAAGTTAACATTTTTAATACAATAGGAACCATCCTTCCTATTCATGCCATTCAGCTCAGAAAGTCATCAATGAAATGTTCAAGTTCAAATGCTACATCATTACAGCAGTAACTATGCTTTTGCCTAGCCACTCTGCAGTAGTGAGGTTGATTTTGGTCATTAACATGCAACATTGGTTTTGTAAATGATGACAGATGTGCTAAAATGATAACTCTGTGCTATAATAAATACTGGAATTGCCCTAATGAATATTTAAAAATAATCAGGGGATGAGCTAAAATCTGGATGACATTCAGACCAAATCAAAAGACCTTAAGAATAGGGCCAAACAGTGTATCCAGAGAAGGACTAAAGAGAGCCTTTGCCATTGATCTAAAGGCTCAATAACACATTAGAGGCAATACTCCTTCCCTTTAGTAGCAATGTAAAAAACGGGTTTGATTTGATTTTAAATACACACGTGCATGCACACACACACGTTTGTGTGTTTAAAATCAAATCCAACCTGTTTTAAACATTGCTACTAAAGGGAAGGGTTATGGAATTACATGTATATATATATATATATATATATATATATATATATATATATATATATATATATATAATGCTAACCACCCTACTCGTCGACAGCAGGAATCAAACCTGGGACCTATAGAGTTTAAAGTATAAGCCTCTAGTGCCTGAGCTAAAAAGCACCTTTCTCTCAGGCAAGGCTGTAGCAGGCTCATCAATCTCTAGCTGGCCTAGCCACCACTGGGGGGGAGAGAGTGCCACACGGAACAGGCAGGGGTCACATACATACATATGAATACTGATTCTGTCATATTTCTATCTAAGGTGATGTTTTCCTACCAAAAGGAAAGGTGTTTCAGTGCTTAATCAGCTGTTAAGAAGTCAGTTTTGTTGAAGTTGTGGTAGTTTCAGACATTGACTGATGGAATAATACATATCTGAAAAGCTTGACGTCTGAGAAAACCAGTACCAGAAGGCAGATATAGCTCATGTCTGACCAAATATGACAAATCTTCAAAGAGATATTTGAAAACTGATACTTGTAAAGCCCAGTCATACTACCTCTTTTCCCCCAAATGATGACTTGTAATGATGACAATGTATCATTAGATAAATCCCTCCTAAACTAAGATTCTAAAGTCTGGAAGATTGAGCAAAAAGTTGGGAGTCGGGAAATACTAAATTGACAGCCTAGCCCTATCACTCACCTACTGTGTGCACTTTGGTAAGACACGTCAATTGTATGTCTCAGTTTTCCCATCTGTAAAATGGGGACAATAATGATAAGTAAAAATTCTACCCTGCAAAGCTCTTGTGAGGATTGTTTGACTAATGTTTTCACAATGCTTTGAACACGTAAAGTACTTTATAAACATTATTTATTAATTGAAATCCATGATTGCTTGAAGTAGTGTGTCATTCCTGCCTTCTCTGTCATTAGTATGAGTCTCAATTTTTGTTTATTTGTAAATGTAAACTTGATAAAAGAGAGCAATCTTGTACATTCTTACATCACTTCCTTGTTATAGTCAACTGTGTTTCAATATCCATCCACCATGAAATCCCATGCTTGTTGGATATAGAAAATGCAAAAATATTTGCTTAATGGTTTATAATAAATCAGTCATTTGTGTTACTTCATATTTTAGGGTGGGTTTTTTTCTGTATTTTCAAGGGTTTTATGAGATTTCTGGGCCAGCTCCTCAGCTGGTTTAAACTGGCATAACTCCACTGAAGTCAGAGACAAGGTTAATTGAATTAGACAGGAGGACCTAAAGATGGCCCATTGAAGCCCAAATTAAGTTCTCATAGTTTATATCATTCTCCATGAAAGCTAAATGTGAGGTAGGTCATATTCGTGACATGCTGCATGGAAGTCAATGGAGCTGCACCAATTTACACCAGCAGAGGATCTGGCTTTCTTGTGGTCCAAAACCCTCAATAACAAGTTTGTAAAATATTTATGGTATTGTCCAGGTAAGGAAATGGAGAAACCCAACTATTCTGGATTTGGTCTAGCTGTCACACAGGGGAGTGGGAGTAAAGAAAGACTCCAGGGTTTTAGTTCTGATGCTTGCACTGATTTATTGTGTGATCTTGTGCTGTCTGAGTCTTGCACATCTGTAATACTACTCAGTTACCTCATAAGACTGTCTTAATTATTATATCTAACATGTTTTAAGACCACTGGCTGAAACACAATCTCTGAGTTCAAAGTATTATTTTCTAAGCTCAGAAACGTGTAGGACGCTACTCTTCTGATCTCAGTGAAATTGCACAAAACCACATTTCCTATTACAATGATTCACTATAAGAATTCAATGGCAATGTTGTGTGAGATTAATCAATTGTTATTCTCACTGCAACTCCATGCTATTAATCATCCTTTCCATCTACATCACCTATAGATTTAGATGGAGTACCTACAGGCTTACATCCCACCTGCTTCCTTATCACATAAGTTAAGGTTCTGATCCAACTCCCATTGAAGTCAAAAGAAAGACTCCCATTGACTTCAGTGGGAGTTGGATCAGACCTTAAAAGAGTATCTTATGGATAGCAGCTGTTAGAGGAAATGCTTATTGCCAAGGAGCTCCGTCATGTTCCACCACAGAGCAGAGATACATACATACAAATCATCATAATTAATGATGTTCCGTTTTTAATGAACATTAAAAGGTGTCCTGTGTGGAAAGGCTAAAGACAGAATGAAGTAAAATACAATGATCTAAACTATGTCATGACTAAGAGCTATTCTCACATTTAGTTTTCACATAGAATGATGTATAATATGAGCGCATGACTCAACTGGCTACAGTTTGCCCCCTTCAGGTGCTGATGTCTAACTGGATTTGTTGCAGTGAGTCACTATGAGGTGGTGAATGCCCAATTCATTTTCTTAGATGAAGTACAGCGTTCTACAAATTGCCACTGTCAAATTTTAACTGCAGACAGCTATTACATACTTAGCAACATAGTCTTGATTAGTTCGGAGGAAATCATTTGTTGTGAACAAATTATTTAACTAATTTAACTTCTTTTTCTATTTGCAGAATATTTGCAAGTGGTTGGGTGATTTCCTCAAATGTATGTTATTGAGTTTATCTGGTGAATCTCTTTTCCAATTTTTGTATGGCCCCAGAATATGGGGAGCAAAAATGTGGCTTAAAGCCCCCACCCCACCCAGTACCTGCCATAAGTAACTGAGAATAAGACCCAAGATACATGGAGTCAGATCTTCAACTAGTGTATAACAGACTATTTCCATTGACTTCAATGGAGTTATGCTAATTCTGAAGGATTGGTCCATGATTCTTGCTAAGGATTTATTAAAGCAGAGGTTATTTCAGGCAAATCCATCTTGTAATCCTAGATCTGTCAGAAGGCTACTATCTGTAAGAAGCAGAGGCTAAAAGTAAGTCTAGAGAAAACTATTGGTAGGAGTATCATCCCTTTTAATATCAGATTATAAAACAGGTACACACTATATTTAACTAATGTAAAAGCTAATGGAATCAAATGAAATATAGGATGAAAGCAAAAGATATTACATTGCTGCTGTCCTATGTACAATTGAAAAATGTCTGAAAAGTAGAAATATTCTGTATTTTATCAAGTTAAACTTTATACAATGTCCACCAGCAGTGGATCTTTGTTTCAAGATCTAGTGATATTCTCTTATCTGTGCATGCACAAAACTCTCATTATTAGTGCTGGGAGTTCACATGGCCATCTAGAGAATATGCCCCCTACTAAACAGTATACACAGATGATGCTATCACGGTTTTAAAGATAATCACAGGAACAGATAGTCTAGAAAATTGAGATGCATTTATTCTGTGTTTTGCTGGGTATACAAAAATGATCAAAGCATTCTACTAGTACAAGCAATGGGCAGACTGTACAATTCATAGCATTTCATACAGTAAATCTTTATACAATTGTATTCCACCAGGTGTCAGTGTGCTCCTCAGAAATGATGCTATATCCTGTAAAATCATGGTTTGCATTGAACCTTGTTAGAAGTATAATCATTGTTAGAAGAAAAATGTCCTTTAGAAGAATAACCAGGAAACCTGCATACACATTGTCTTTTCAGGAGAAACCCTTCCCCTCGCCCCGCATGATTCTAAAATGCACTAAAAATAGAACTTTTACTCATATAGGAAATGTGCTTGTTTTTGTATGCAGTTAACTAAGGCTAGGAACTGAATTTAGATTGGAAAAGAATATTTAAAGAAAACATGACTCCTTTTGATTTGTTAAAGTGGTAATATGATCAATTCTGTACATACCCCCAGTGGACAAAGCAGAGGAGAAAGAAAACCAAAGACAAGTGAAAATAATAATACATCGCTGAGTAGAAGATGGCTCCATGGGGAACTGCCTTCAGCTCTTGTCCTAAAAAAATGGGTCAACCAGATATGTGGCCTGGGAAAGGATAATGGACCATTTCAGGGTTTCAGAGGTTTTCCACAAACAAGTATGTGGTTCTGGGACTAACATTCCACTCACTGAAAAAAACATAATTATCTAATCATGTTCACATTTGTTGCAAATCCAAAAGGGAACACAGATTCAAAATGAATAAGCTGAAAGTGCCAACCCATTTAGAGGGAACAGCATGATGTATTTGAAGGACAATGCAGAGCAAAACGAAGTGGTCAGACTCCAAATCAGCAAGATACTTATGCACGCTCATTTTAAACACATAAGTAGTCCCTTTGATTTCAGTGGGACTGCACCTGTACTTAAAAGTTACATGCATACATAAATACCTTGCTGAATCAGGTATAGTAACAAATGTCAGGGCTCTGGACTGAGAGGATTAGAAGGAGTATCCTGTTTGAGATCACTTGGAGTATGTACATTATTGAGCTAAAAGAGCGTCTGGAAACTGTACATAATGTGAGCTCAAAAGCCCAGTTAGATGAAAATAGCCTTTTTGCCTCCAGAATCATTTCTCATTAAGCTGGTTATAACCATTTTGTACCATACTGTGGATTCATCAGAGTCAATGGTTTACCATCAATACATTTAATCATTTAATCACAATAGATTTTTTTTCCCTCCAAAGATTATGATTCGGAGTATGGGTAAAATATTTTGGAAGTTGTGTGTGTGCAATGTAATTGCTGATATTGAGTATGATTCCCAAAAGCACCAGATGTGGTTCTGAGTCAAGTTTGAGCCTCCATGCTCTGGGAAGTGGCTCATATCACAAAGCCCCAGATAGGTTTTATAGAAGGGGACTGCCAAATGGCACACATTCAATTAGCTTCTCTAAGTGGCATATTTAGGACAATTATGGGAGACTTGTGGAGTCATTTGTTCATGTTGGTAGGTGTACAGAGAGCTAAATGTGCCCCCACCCATTTCTTCAGAAATTTCATATGGTTGACTCTAGCTAACAGTGGCACCACATTCTTAAGAATCAAAGCCATAGCATAATTAGGAGAGGTATTATTTTGTGTTTAGTAGAGCACTAAACTGATGATATATAGTCATGATTCTGCTGGTGCACATCCCTGTTACTATGGCAACAATATTATGTCATGTTAGCCTGTCCTTGGTGTTACTTAGAGCAGCAAGGTCTCAGCAAGCTTCTAATTTACTTTAGAGACCTAAGTAGACTATTTGCTATGTGTGCGGAATGAAATCAGATTTATTATGGCTACAAATGCTATATATGCCATGAATTTCTTCTCTTATATTAGGATGTCAATTACTCTACTTAAATGAAGCATTAGCATTAAAATAAAACAGATAATTAGTGAACTGCAAATGACTAATGTGCTCATATTGTACAAATTCCCCTTTTCATATTCAAAGCACTAGCATGTGCTCCAAGTTCTCCAACCTCAGCCATTAACCTCAAGGGTTTGCAGACCAAAAAAGGAGATGGAGTCAGTCCAAGAGGAAACATTTCCATCTCCAGAAGCACTATCTGCTGATTCCCAAAGAAAGAATTTCATAAATTCAACCTCTCTCCTCTCCCCCCACTCTATTCCCTCTTCCCCCAGACTCTAAATAAAAGGCAGAAAATTAGGTTTGCAAAACACTCCTGCTAGGAGCACACAGCATCAGATTCATGGTGCTTTTCAGCATATAAACCCAAGTTTATATGATCAGAATCATTAAGACTAGAATAAGCCTTACAACAAATCACATTGTGAATAGATGATGTCCAGATCAGGTTTTGGTCATTTTGATTTTTTTGTTTTTCCCATATGTCCTTTGATTTGCAATACTAACTACTGAAGTGTCTGATACAGTGTAATACAGAGCACACTTCTCTCAGGTTAATGCAATTTACTTGGCTAATATAATTATTCTGCAGAGCATCAACCAGCAGATGGCAGCCCGGCTGTTACTGTTTCAGCCAAAGTATTTTTTATAAAATATTTGAAAGTAAACCAAAGGTACATACTGTGTGTGTGTGTGTGAGAGAGAGAGAGAGAGAGAGAGAGATCCACAAATAACAGATTAAACAGAGAAAGCAAAGCTTTTTATTTTTTGTGCACAGTAGAAGAATTAACCACATTTGATAAGGTATCTTTTCCCTTTTCACACAAAGTGATGATAAATACTGGTTAAAACAAGGTGAAAACTCACAGCTTTGGCTACTTTGCAGAAATACTGCGTCCCCAGAGTAACAGCTGGTCAATCAATTTATCTTGATCCTTACAGCTTGGAAGTGCATCTATTAATAGGATATGCATAATGTACAAAAAGATAATTAATGATAACCATATATCAGTGAACATACTGTAAGTAACACCATTACCTTCCCCCTAAGAAAACAGAATAGAGCTACAACATAAGAACGACAATGCAGAATTTAGTTTGATCCACAGTTTGTTAATTCCTGGAAATATAAGGCAATATTCTTAACTGGTATAAGTTAGGGTTGCTCCAATGAAAACAATAGAAGGCATTGCCTTCAATGGAGCTAGGGTGATTTACACTAGCACAAGATTTGACCCACAGTCTTATCTCCAGTCTTCCTTTACAGTTAAACCATTCCAATTGGGTTCCCCTGCTCTCCAATCTCTGGTCTCTAGTAGTTGTAGCAGGACCCTTTGGTGGACTGGATCCTAAAAGATAAAAAGAAGAGATGGAGAGAAAGAGAAAGAAGAGCTCTCAAGACATATTAAAGTGTAATCTATGCTGTCTTTGAGAGAATCACATGATCCACTCTCCTCCTTTTCCCAGTCTGGCTGGTTGCATAAAGTCAATGTCTTCCACAAACAGAGAGCTCTTTTCATAAACCAAAGCTGTCCTTGCTCACGAGGAAACAGAGAAAATCAATAGAAACAAAAAATGTTTATAGATTTTCATCAACATAAAGGCAATTTTCATTTTATCACTGCTTTTTCATTATATTGGACCCAGATACAATAAGGATGGGCACTATAAACATGCATATATAATAACAAGTACACCTCTACCCCAATATAACGCGACCCGATATAGCACAAATTCGGATATAACGTGGTAAAGCAGCGCTCCGGGGGGGGGGCAGGGAGGGGGCTGCGCACTCCGGCAGATCAAAGCAAGTTCGATATAACGCGGTTTCACCTATAAAGCAGTAAGATTTTTTGGCTCCCGAGGACAGCATTATATAGGGGTAGAGGTGTAATAGAATACTTCTGGCTTATGGAAGATACCTTCTAACATCACTGCTCTTCATCTTATGATAATTAAAGTCAGTGTCAAAGCTTCCATTTACTTAATCGTGGAAGATCGGGACCTGAAAGCATGATTTCCTGCCAGCACCCTTCCTTTCACCCTGCTGCAACTGTGGCAGCACGAGGTAATAGCCCACAAGAGTTCTTCTTTGGTGTTGCTCCACACCAGGCATCCCTGCCTCTGTAAACACTATTCAGGGCACCTGAGAGTTTATACCAAGGTAGGCCATTTCTTCAGTGACTGCAAAAAAACATTCTGCCCAATGTGACATCAAGGGGTTGCATGGTGCAGAATATTGCCCCACTACCTCTGAATGTGCCATTATTTCACATAGTTCTCCTCTCTAGCTTGTTGCCCCCTACCTCTTGCTAACCATGCCATGGGCTAGTCTACATAGTTTTTATAGCAATACAGCTATTTGAGTTACTGATATGATTTTTTATTAACATTGTTATATCAGTTCAGCTCCTAGTGTGGACACAGTTATACTCACATAAAGGAGCCTCAGGCCAGGTCTACACTACCGCGGTAGTTCGACAGCTGGCAATCGAAGTTCCGGGTTCGATTTATCGCGTCTGGTCTGGACGCGATAAATCGATCCCGGAAGCGCTCGCCGTCGACTGCGGTACTCCAGCTCGGCGAGAGGAGTACCGCGGAGTCGACGGGGAGCCTGCCTGCCGCGTGTGGACCGCGTCTGAACCGCGGTAAGTTCGAACTAAGGTATGTCGACTTCAGCTACGTTATTCACGTAGCTGAAGTTGCGTACCTTAGTTCGAATTTGGGGGTTAGTGTAGACCAGGCCTTATACTGGTATAGTTTAATCTCCCTTCCTGTATAGTAATAGCTGTACTGATATAAAGTGCTTTTATACAGGGATACCTGTGTCCACACTGGGCCAGGTCTACACGATAAACTTTTGCTGGTATAGCTATGGTGGTTGGAGGTGTGAAGAGGTGTGATTTGTGAATAACATAGCATGCCAGGAAAAATCCCCTAGCGTAGATGCAGTTATCCCAGCAAAACTGCACTTTTGCTGGCATAGCTTATTCAGTGGCGCCTGGAAGAAGCTTAAGTGCAGTTTTGTCAGTATAAGTTGCATCCACACTAGGGCTGCTTTGCTGGTAGGTATAGTATGCTTCCACAACAATACTGGCCGGGGGAGTTGTACTGCTTCATTAGTGTTAAATCAGCACAGCTTCTGTATGTAGGATAAGCCTTTCTGCTTTTACTGTGAGGACCCTCCTGCCCTTATTATGGAAACACTTTCTTTCCATCAGAAAAAAATCTCCTCTTACATTATTTGGCGGTGGCTATCCCTCCATATGCGGATGATGTCTGCCAGGGGGGAAAAGTCATTGATAAGACTTAAGATGGCTGAGCAGTACAATCTGTGCTCTACAGGTTTTTCTACATATGTGACAGGTGGTTGCTTGGAGAGAACACAACTGCTGGCTGGGATGCTGTACACTCTCCTTTCTCCTCTGCCGTTTCTCAGCCTCTTGAGCAAGGTTATTCTCTTCAAAACGGGCTGAGGCTTGATGTATGATGCGACACCATCGCAATCTGTTGCCAGCCAACTCTTCCCAGTTCATGAGGTCAATGCCTCCCTTCTTATGATATACTTTCAGGGTGTCCCTGTAGACTTTTCTCTGTCCTCCGTGAATCCTCTTACCACGACAAGTTGAAAAAAGAGAACTTGCTTCAGAAGATGAGTATTAGCCATCTGCATACAATGGCCAGCCCAGTGACACTGATGTTTCATAATCTTCACCTCAACACTGGTGGTGTTGGCTGCAGAGAGAACGCTGGCGTTGGTGATTTTCCCATTTGGAGAATCTTCCTAAGGCAGCGCAGTTGGTACCACACCAGATGCTTAAGATGGCTTTGTTATGTCACCCATTTCTCACACCCATAAAGAATACATTATTATTATGCTGCTTGCTACCATTGTATAACAGTATGCAACCTGAATCATGTAACCTATACTCAGACAAGTAGGCCCACTGACTTCAATTGGGCTGCTCAAGAAAGTAAGCTTTGGTAGGATCCAGCTTTCTAATACTACAGTGATAAGGACTGTGACCACAAAGCGTCCCCGCATCATTTGACAAAAGGCTTTTTTTAACAGCTAATAATCAGTCATTAACAACTGTGCCTCATTTGCTTTTTACTGAATGAGCACTTTGAGATATGCACATATTTTCCCTTTCTCTGCTTCACTATACTCATTAAGCAAAGGTATACATTATAGTATCGAGTTAGATAGTTACCTGCCAGTTACCATAGGTTAGATGATTATTAGTTTCCTTATGTAGGTTTGTTATTGCTGCTTAGTTGTTACTGACAGTTTCATCATTACCACAGGGCACATGTTCATTGGAAGGTTGCTTATTCAGTAGATTTTATTAATGGTCTTAACCTGCTGTAATGTCAGTTGATGCATTCTCCAATTGGTGTAATACATGATGACCGGATCTCACAGTGAATATAAAGAGTGAGTTAGAGAGTATATGTGTGAGAGAAAAAAAAAGATTGTGTGGGTGGGTGCATGCACTGAAATATTAGGACAACCCTGTAAAGTGTTCATCACTGTGAGGAGTCTATCTGTCTAGACTGCTGTGGCTCTTATCACATAGTATTTCAGCACCCCACAAACATTCAGTGATTTAAACTTCTCATCACCTTGTGAGGTCAGGAAACATTATTATCTTCACTTTACACAGAAACTAGGACACAAAAAAGCCTGATCCAGCAAAGCATGTAAGCACTTGCTGAATCAGGGCTGGAGAGAAAGAGATTAGGTGACTTAGAAACCACCACTGAGGAAGTCTATGGAAGTTGCAGGATTTGAACCTGCATCTCTTGGATGCAATTTAGCACCATGGCTGCAAGACCATCTCTTTTTGTACTTTACTTTTAAATACAGTATACATTGTAGCTTGTTAAAAGGAAAAAATCCAACCAGTTATGTTGCTATCTTTGGACCAAATCCTGCTTGCTATACCCAAGCGATTAGTCCTACTGACTTCAAGATCTCAAAGCCTAATGCTAGAAGAACTACTTGTTTGCATAGAGCTGGCAGGAATTGGCCTCTTGGTAATTTTAGAAAACTTTCCTCTGTCACACAAAGGTTGTTGGCTACAGATCAGTGAACTTATTTTTCTGTACTAGAGAACCTTATTTTTATTCAAGAGAATGTGCCAATTTCTTTTGTTTAAGAAAAACCATTGGCACCATACATAATAATATGTAATAAAATAATACCATGAGTGGTTGCCATTTTGTGGTGAGGATGCAAACATGGTGCTAATATTGTAAATGATTATGGTTTGTTAGTACATGTTACAACAATTGCTGTTGACAAAGATGGGAAGTAATAGACAAACCAAGATGTGACTAAAAGAACAGGAGTACTTGTGGCACCTTAGAGACTAACAAATTTATTAGAGCATAAGCTTTCATGGGCTACAGCCCACTTCTTCGGATGCATATAGAGTGGAACATATATTGAGGAGATATATATACACACATACAGAGAGCATGAACAGGTGGGAGTTGTCTTACCAACTCTGAGAGGCCAATTAAGTAAGAGAAAAAAACTTTTGAAGTGATAATCAAGATAGCTCAGTACAGACAGTTTGATAAGAAGTGTGAGAATACTTACAAGGGGAGATAGATTCAATGTTTGTAACGGCTCAGCCATTCCCAGTCCTTATTCAATCCTGAGTTGATTGTATCTAGTTTGCATATCAATTCCAGCTCAGCAATCTCTCGTTGGAGTCTGTTTTTGAAGTTTTTCTGTTGTAAGATAGCCACCCGCAGGTCTGTCATTGAATGGCCAGACAGGTTAAAGTGTTCTCCCACTGGTTTTTGAGTATTATGATTCCTGATGTCAGATTTGTGTCCATTAATTCTTTTGCGTAGAGACTGTCCGGTTTGGCCAATGTACATGGCAGAGGGGCATTGCTGGCACATGATGGCATATATCACATTGGTAGATGTGCAGGTGAATGAGCCCCTGATGGTATGGCTGATGTGATTAGGTCCTATGATGATGTCACTTGAAAAGATATGTGGACAGAGTTGGCATCAGGCTTTGTTACAAGGATAGGTTCCTGGGTCAGTGTTTTTGTTCAGTGATGTGTGGTTGCGGGTGAGTATTTGCTTTAGGTTGGGGGGTTGTCTGTAAGCGAGGACAGGTCTGTCTCCCAAGATCTGTGAGAGTAAAGGATCATCTTTCAGGATAGGTTGTAGATCTCTGATGATGCGCTGGAGAGGTTTTAGTTGACTGTGAGATGTGACTGTGGTCATGTGTTCCTCTCCACTGTCCAGTGCAGAGGGAAGCAAAATAGTGGATATTACATGCAAATTAAGTAATAAGGGCCACTCAGAGGGAAAAGGTTGCTAAGTGGTAGCACTCCTCCCTGCCCGCTCTGGCTTAGCCAGCTGCAGTCCCCTTACACCAATAATGCATAGCAAGCGGGAAAGTGTTTAGCACTGGGGCCAGGGCTGGCTCATGAAAACTCGGAAATATGTTGCTTTTTCTGGCATATTCCCTTGAGAAAGTAAAACAATGTGTTCTGGATAAACTGCTGTAAGTACACGGCCACTGCTAAGGGCATCACTGCAAGGGAATGGTGAAACCATGTTAGCTTGGCTTCTGTACTGCTTCATATCGGGGCTCCATAGCTCAGGGGTTAGAGCATTGGCCTTGTAAACCACGGTTTGTGAGTTCAACTCTCACTGGGGCCTAGGAAGCAGTTTTGGGAGGGAGGGATAGCTCGGTGGTTTGAACATTAGCCTGCTAAACCCAGGGTTGTGAGTTCAATCCTTGACGGGGCCACTTAAGGATCTGGGACAAAAATTTGTCTGGGGATTGGTCCTGCTTTGAGCAGGGGGCTGGACTAGATGACCTCCTGAGGTCCCTTCCAACCCTGATATTCTATGATTCTTCTTGGGGTCTGGAGAAGCTTGAGGCCAACAGGGAACCCAATGTATTACGTGATATTGAGAGACTTCATTGCTCTTTCCCGTAGCTCACTCACCTATGTGAGATATCCCTACTGACAGGCCAGTCTCAAGGAATGTTGCAGGAAACTGATGAGTCATCCAATCATAGGCAGCACTGACCACTATGGGAAAGAAACACCAGTTTCCCAAACAGCCTCCATGGACTTCCCTCAGCTGTTCCTGTGTTTGAGGGAACAGCTACCTTTGGTGCAGTCCATCATTTAGGACTTGGGTCCAACAAGCGGGAAATTATGTTTGAAATTTTATAATCATAGAAAACAGTGTGTTTTGTTTTAAAATGGTTCATTGCTGGTATTTTTTTATGGTGAATTTAGAGCTGGTATAGAGGCTGAGAGGAGAGCCTGGGAGACTGAAGGCCTCTGTTTATCTGCAGAACAAATGCATTTGGAGTGGCTAATGCATGTCACCTCTGAACTAGAGACCATCTTTAGTAACAACTATAGATGGGTCTGGACTGCAAAATTTGGAACTGAGCTGTGGTTTAGTTCAGCCCATTACTGAAATGGAGGCTATCCACAAAAGTCAGCGCCAGATTCTGATCTCCTAGAAAGTCTGGGTGTTCTGAATTGAGTTTTGGTTTAGACATATCTTGAGTAAGTGGGAGAGCAGTTCATTCTTCATACCTATTCAGTCCTTGGCCTCTACTGAGACTTCAAACCAAGGATGCTATACAGCAGCAATTGTGGTGCAGAAATATGGAGATCTGTTCTGTAGGAACTGAAACAGGGCAATCAAATTTATTTCAGGCAGGCCACTAAACAAACATCCCCCCAGAACCAAACTAACACACTAGACTCCATACCCAGAGCCATCCAATCCTGTGATATTTTACTGTTATTCGCAAGCAATTAAATGCCATTAGTTTTGAGTCCTTATTGTTCCTTTGTCAGAAACTATCCTTGGCAGCTCTGCCAAAGACTCCAGAGGATTCTGGACTGCTGTATAGTAGGCATGACAGAAGGTTAATAATTAAAAAAAAACAAACACCACCACCTTGGCAAAATGACAGACTGAATGAATGTTTCTGCCTGGATCTACAGATTTGCCAAGTAACCTGGCAAGGAACCAAAGTGAATGGTTACAATTGATGTGAGTGTTTCTTGAAGAAAATAGCACAGATGAAGATTCTGAGCCACTCACGGGGCCTGATGAAGAGGCACTCAGGATTTACATCTTATTTCAAAATGGAAACAGATTTCATGGAGATAAATAAAATCAGCAAAGCGATTCTGGAACAGCATTGGTTTTATCAAGTCCTGTCTCCTTAACACCATAGGCTTTGCACATTTGTCATTGCTAAATTAGATGGCCCTCTACCAGCTTGTGAATGTTTCTCACTTGGAGGACTAAAGGTCTGATTGTTTTCTCATTTACACTGGTGCCAGTTAAGAGGTACTCCACTGAGTTACCCCAGTGTAAATCTAGTGTAAGTGATGCCAGAAATAGGCCCTGAGTCCCTCAGCTCTCTAAAGTTTACCACTACTCATGCTTTACGTTGAGCCTTTCTTTTAATTAAAAGCCTGACAGTGACTACTCACAACAAACAATTAGTCAGAAAAAAAAATGCTGAAATGACAGCTCCCTTGAAGATCAATTTTGTCTGGTGGAATCAGAGTATATCTGACACCAAGAGAAAGGCTTCTGAGAACTCAAAAGTAAATGAGCATTTTTACAGCAAATGCTGTGTTTGCTGGATATTTCTCTGCTAATTTTCATTGAGCTCACCTACACTTGTGTGTATTTTTCAAACTTATTGTTTTAAAAATTTGCTCACCAACACTTCCCTATTATCTTTTACCCTCTACTTGGTATTGTGTACCACTCTGCCTTCCGCCTGCTTTCTGCTATCAGTGACATGAATATGAAAAAATAAAGTAGCTGACCTCTGGTCCCAGACGACCGCAAACCCAGAATTAATACACAAAGGGTGAGATTCTGACACAGCACATAGAGAGAGCTATGGTGGTTTTAAGTAGAATTGGTTGGAAATTTCCTGATGGAAAAATGTTCAGTTGGAAAATGCTGATTTGTCAAAATCAAAAAATTTCCCAATAATATGTCAATTTAGTTTAACCTTCTGATGGAAACAAAGCAGGTTTTTAATGGAAACCTGCCTGATTTCCTCCAACTTGCCCATTTGGCCAGTTGCTGCGGTACTGGGACCCTAGAAGCCCTGAGAGCCCTGCCTAAAGTCAGACTCCTGGATTCTTAGCAGCCCACCAGATGGGGAGTGGAAGCAGTGGGCAACTCAGGGACCCTCATCAATTTCCTTTTAAAAGAGTCAAAACAGAAGGTTGTTTTGGTTTTTCAATAAAAAAATTTTGGCTCCCCCACTTCCAGGGGAAATTTCATAACTGCAAGTTTTTGTTCCAAAATTGAATAATTTTTTTTAACATTTTGGAATTTCCATGGAATGGGAATTTCAGGTTCTGACTAGCACTAATTTTAAGCCACCTTTGCACCTTCTTGATCCAGGAACTAGAGAGGCCCTGAGCATAATTTAAGCCACCCTATGTGCAAGTTTAAGTTACAACAGCCCCGCAGCATTATTTATGGGCTGCAGTGCTGTCCAGAATCTCAACATCCCTGACACACACCCTACACCAGGGACTTTTTAGAGGGTAGCCTTACAGCTGGCTGCACAGAGTCTGCTTGGGGGTTGCCTATGTGTCTTTCAGAGCCCCTTTACAATGTTCCAGCTCTTTTACATGGGGCAAAGAGGCTGGGGCAATGGTAAGGTCCAATTCTATATCAACTTTCACCCCAATTTATTCATCCCATAAATAAAATCAATGAGTCTGTTTCTCCACCAGTTTTACACTGAAGCGATTCCATTGATTTCGACCAGAGATTTAGTTAGGTAAGGAAACAGAATTTGGCACAGAGGCATCACATGGATATAAGTCAGCAAAGAACTTAACCCCATGGACTCAGTGTTATTGTGACAATGATCAGCTTTATTAAACAAATCCACTCTGTCAATGCACACAAGGGTTGGTGAGCTTAATGCATAGTTCTAAGTAATACACTCAAAGTGCTCTCACAGCTTGCATTGGGTTTTCTACACTTCTATGATGGATTACTCAGAACCTGTCTCTACTTTAGGTGTCCAAAGTTATGATCAGGAACATAGGGGTGTGTGGGATGGTTCTTTCTAGGGCAGGTCAGTTTCCACTTTCTCCCATGTAGACAATGTTATATGGATTCAGAGAATAACATAACAGGTGGTATGGAAAAGTTCTACTTCACTCCCCTCCCAGAATTACTAATCGAAAATGATGATCATATGCTTATGTTGTTCTTTTAATTTACTGTTATGGCATGATGTGAATGCCTCCTAAATAAGGCTGTTCTTTATTATAAAAATAATGCTATTTTTAACTCACAAAATTGTTTACTTTCTTTCTTTCTTTTAAATTTGACCTGTTCCATTAGGCAATGTGCTCTATTTTTATATCAATGACACTATTCACTAAGCTTGTTTAATGGTTTAACACATGCCCATGCTTATGAGTCTAAATTCCTTTTAAGGAAAACTTACTGAACATCTGTCTTTCTCTTATTAGTATTATTTGGATTACAGCAGCACCTTGAGTGCCCAAACAAGATCAGTGCCCTATTGTTCTTGGCACTGTACGAACATGTAATAAGAGACAACCCCTGCCTCAAGCAGCTTACAGTCTAAACAGACCCAACAAGCAAAGATGGGTCGGGGGGAGAGGGAGGGAACGACAGTATTACTGACCTTGTACATATGGGGAATAGAGGAACAGAAAGATTAAGTAACTCGTCCGACATCACAGAGACAGAGCTGGGAAATAAACCCACACCTCCCGAGTCCCAGGCCAGTAAATTAAGCACAAGACCAGCCTTCCTTTTGTATGGTGGTTGTCATCTAGCACAAGCAGAAAGTGCTATTTCAGCATTAATGATTGGTAGATAGGGCCTCTTGGCTCTTAATGGCATGCTGAAGGCCTGAGGTGTAGCTGAGGGTATGTCTGCATTGCGATACAACATCTGTAGCTGGCCCATGTCAGCTGACTTGGGTTTGTGGGGCTCGGGCTGCAGAGCTATACAATTGCTGCATAGATATTCAGGCTCAGGCTGGAGCCTGGGCTCTGGGACCCTCCCTCATGTGGGGTCCCAGACCCCAGGCTTCAGCCCGAGCCTGAATGTCTACACTACAGTTTTATAGCCCCACAGCCTGAGCCTCGCAAGCCCAAATCGGCTGACATGGGCCAGACAAGGGTGTTTTATTGCAGAAAAGAAAAACCCGCAGCAGGTGCATGCCTGGGGCCCAGGCTGCAGGGATGTTTCATTGGTGTGTAGACTTCCAGGCTTGGGCTGGAGCCCGAGATCTGGGACTCTCCCACCTCGCCGGGTCTTAGAGCCGGGACTCCAGCCAGAGCCCAGACGTCTACACTGCAGTGAAACAGCCCCACAGTCCAAGCCCCATGAGCCTGAGTCAGCTGGCACAGGGAAGCCGCTGGTGTCTAGTTGCTCTGTAGACATACCCTGCTGGTCCTTACTCCGGAAAGTCATTAAGTGCAGGAAGATGATCAACTTGGAGGTCACGATTGCTATTATGAATTGTGAAACCATTGAAAGAAAATGGTAAAATAATTGGCCTGAATTCCATTCTCTGGTTCATGATGGCAACAGGGTTGCATGGATAGGACTAAGAGCAGAATTTGGTGCAGTATCTTTTCTTTTAACTTGGAGAATCGCTGAAAGTTGAACTGCTCATTGCTATGGCTGCAGGAGTGCTATTGTGTTTCAGGAGTGTAAGGGCCAAATTCCTCCCTGCTGAATCTCCATTGAATGTGGCCCTTAGCAGCTAAAGACTAGTGCAGCAACCAGCAGGAAGGCAGGATTCCATCCTCAAGGTCCCCACCAGCCTTTATTTTCACTCAAGCAACCCTCTGCAAGTCTTTTCTCTCTTTATATATATATAGAAACATCATAGTTATTTCATGATGTATTTGCTTGATTTGAGCCTGTAATTAGTGCAGTTCATAGAGACTTGTTCTCTTTGCTCTTTACTTTTGGTAGGGAAAGCAGTAATCTGGTGTGTGGCTAAGGCAGGCTGTGATTCATATTGTCTTTTGCTGTGGCTTGAACAACGTGCTCTGTTTGTTTTCAGAGTAGCCAAGGAGAGGATTGGAAGAAGTGAGGAGGACTGTAGGTGCGGTCCTTGCATGAAAACCACAGTGACACTGGTCTGCTTTAAGAGCTACATGGAGAGTAGATTGAACTGAAAACATTATCCAGGCATTTCACAGATTTATTTTTAAGTATAATACTAATGCTTAGATTTGTTTATAGCTGTAGCTTCAAAGCACTGTACAAACATTAACTAATACAAACACGTACATTAAAACATAGGCAGACAACAGTTTATCTGATAAATACTCAGATTACAAGGTAGTTTCTTAATGCAATTTATCTGTACTAGAAGTAGAAATTGGGCCTGATTCTCTGCTGTATTTTGTTAGTTTTAGGCTGGTGCATTAATTATAGTGGAATTGCACCTGCCTAAAACTGCTCTAACAGTGGAGTACATGGCCCGGTGCTCTCAATACAAAGTGCTTTGGAGCGAGGGGTGATTTAGGCTACATCTACACTAGAAGCTAGGGGTATGATTCCCCAGCTTGTGTACACATCCTTTTGCTAGCTCTCATTGAGTTAGCACAAGTCTAGATAGCAGCGTAGTCACAGTAGCACATGTAGCGGCAACACGGGTGAGTCATGCCAAATACGAACCTGCCTGATGCCAGTGGTATGGGCTTGGCATGGCTAAGCCACGCCTCCCCTGCCACTACCCACGCTACCATGGATGCACTGCTATGAGCTAGTGCAAGTGGGGAATCACACCCCTACCTTGTAGTGTAGATATAGTCACAGATGGAGGGCCAGACTCTCAGTCCTACTGTAGTCTCTTGGTATTACACTGGCCTGGCAAAGGACTTGTAAAGCTGGATTCTCCCAGTGCAGGTGTTCCAAGGGAAGGAAGTATGGCCAAAGTACCACTGGGTAAGTGTGACGGGTTAGATCACAGAAACCCCCTCGGAAGCTGCCACCTGATGTGCCAAGACAACTTCTGCCCCTGTTTTCCTGCCCTATCAGCTTGAGACTTCAGTGCCCTGCCTGGTTTGAGCCAGACTCGCTAGCCTGCTGCCAACCCAGACCCAGGTCTGAATCCTGTCCCCTAACAGCTGTAGGCTTACCTGAAAGCAGCTAACAGAGGTGTTCTTGTCTTTAACACTCAGATGCCCAACTCCCAATGGGGTCTAAACCCAAATAAATCTGTTTTACCCTGTATAAAGCGTATGCAGGGTAAACTCATAAATTGTTCGCCCTCTATAACACTGATAGAGAGATATGCACAGCTGTTTGCCCACCCAGGTATTAACACATACTCTGAGTTAATTAATAAGTAAAAAGTGATTTTATTAAATACAGAAAGTAGGATTTAAGTGGTTCCAAGTAGTAACAGACAGAACAAAGTAAGTTACCAAGCAAAATAAAATAAAACACGCAAATCTATGTCTAATCAAACTGAATACAGATAATCTCACCCTTAGAGATGCTTCAGTAAGTTTTTTCCTCAGACTGGACACCTTCCAGGCCTGGGCACAATTCTTTCCCCTGGTACAGCTCTTGTTCCAGCTCAGGTGGTAGCTAGGGGATTCTTCATGATGGCTCCTCTCTCCTTTGTTCTGTTCCACCCCTTTATATATCTTTTGCATAAGGCAGGAATCCTTTGTCCCTCTCTGGGTTCCCACCCCCTCCTTCTCAATGGAAAGACTCAGGTTAAAGATGGATTCCAGTTCAGGTGACATGATCGCATGTCACTATAAGACTTCAAGCCTTCATTCCTCCCAGCCTGACTCACAGGAAGGCTTGCCTGCAAACAGAGCCATCCACAGTCAATTGTCCTGGTTGATGGGAGCCATCAAAATTCCAAACCACCATTAATGGCCTACACTTTGCATAATTACAATAGACCCTCAGTGTTATATTTAGGGTGACCAGATGAGAGGAAGAAAATATCGGGACACATGTGGGGGGGTCACCAGCAGAGAAAAAAAAAACAAAAAAAACCCGGAGTGCCGCTGGCGGAGCAAAAAAGAAAAAGAAAAAAACCGCAGTGCGAAATATTGGGACAAACTGCGTCCCGAAAAACATCGGTCAGGACGCGGGACAAACGCCTAAATATTGGGACAGTCCTGATTTTATCACGACGTCTGGTCACCCTAGTTATATTTCATATTTCTAGTTTCAGATACAAGAGTGATACATTTATACAAATAGGATGACCTCACTCAGTATATTATAAGCTTTGTAATGATACCTTACAAGAGACCTTTTGCATGAAGCATATTCCAGTTACATCATATTCACTCATTAGCATATATTTATAAAATCATATAGAGTGCAACGTCACAGTAAGGTCTCTCCTTGGTACCAAAGCATCCAGGCATGTATTAGAGCTGTCTTAACTGGCCTGTGGCCACCCCATGGATCTAGAAGCTACAAAGGTGATGCAAAGCCACTGTTGCTACTTCCTTCCAGTCCTGTGTGGAGTGCATTTTGGCTGGACCAGAGATTTCCAGCCATAGAGTTGAATTCATCACTAGTGTAAGAAGGTCCAACTCAGTGGCATGCCATGACATTTTTAGTATGACATGCACTTGCTGCAAGGAGTGACCTCACACATATGATGCATGTGAGGTCATGCTGGGCAGAGGACGCCATTTTGTTCTACATGTGCCTTTGGGGACTGCACAGAATTGCCCCATAGGCACAGGCAGTTCTGGGGCATGCAATGCATGCATTGCATACATAGAGGGCGTGCCACTGTTCCAACTCCACTGAAGGCACCAGAGAGGTGATGAGAGTGCGTGCTGAGAGATGAGGAGCCCCCTCAACTCCCACTGTCTTCACCCTCTTGCAGCACCTTGGCACTGCATCAAATCTCAAAGCACTTGAAGAAGTTGGACACAGTGTCTTGCATATAAAAGGGCAGTTTACTTATTTACAGTGCATTACTGAACTGTCAGTACACCTGAGACAACCACAATGAAAGAAAACACCATTACACACTAGGCTGACCAGACAGCAAGTGTGAAAAATTGGGACAGAGGGTGCGGGGTAATAGGAGCCTATATAAGAAAAAGCCCCAAATACCGGGACTATCCCTATAAAATCGGGACATCTGGTCACCCTATTACACTCTGATGTTAGTTGCACACTGACAAGTTGGTAGTGACACAGCCAGGAATAAAGAATCTAAATCTTCTGGTTTCCTTGAAGGATTGTTGAACATGTTTGTGTGTAAAAGAGCCAACTCTTTTTCGCAGTGGGTGTGCTGGTGTAGAAGTCCTATAGTCCAAGGGAAAGGGTACAAAGGCAGCCTAAGCTGTTGATGTATGAAGTGTATGAAATATTTTATGAAGGATGTAAGGCCCCGATCTTGCAGTGATCTCTGTATGGATACAAGGCCCTGATTGAGAATTTAGCCATTTTCTCAGGTATTTGGACCAGAATCTTTTGGTGTTTAGAATTTTTCCATTTTAATATTTCAAAGCAACAAAGATTTCCCCCCAGGTCAGATTGGCAGTGACCTTGGGGTTTTTTTCACCTTCCTCACAAGCATGTAGGTGTGGGTCACTTGCTGGGATCATCTGCCATTTCAGGGGCCTCGAGGTCTGGCGCACGTGGGTCCCTCTTATCAGGGCTGGTGCAAGGATGTTTCGCGCCCTCGGCGAAACTTCCACCTTGCACCCTCCCCGAGCCCTGTGGCAGCTCCCTGCCCCCCCGCCCTGAGATGCCCCCCCACAGCAGCTCCCCACCCCCTCCGCCCTGAGGCACCCCCCTTGTGGCAGCTCCCCCCCCGCCCGGGGAGCCGTGTGGCAGCTTCCCACCCCAGCTCACCTCTGCTCTGCCTCTTCCCTGAGCACGCCGTCGCTGCTCCACTTCTCCCACCTCCCAGGCTTGCGGCGCCAATCAGCTGTTTGGCGCCGCAATCCTGGGAGGGCGATAAACAGAGTGGGGCGACATGCTCAGGGGAGGAGGCGGAGCAGAGGTGAGCGGGGGCGGGGAGTTCCCCTGCGTGCCGCCCCCCCCTTACTTGCTGCAGGCGACCCTCCCCGCGCCCCCCTGCCCCAGCTCCCTCCACCTAAATGCCGGCGGCGACCGGGGCGGCCGAAGATCCAGCCACCGCGGTCGCCGCCGAAGAAAATGCCGCCTCCCAAATCCTAGCGCCCTAGGCGACCGCCTACATTGCCTAATAGGTTGCACCGGCCCTGCCTCTTATTCTCTGCCTGTGGCATATTATAGTCTAGTCTTTGGTGGGTCTCATGTACTTTGGTCTTATTTCTTGTTTAGTGTGCAAGTGCTGGGTGGTGTCGGTGGCCCGTGATATACAGGACGTCAGATTAGATGATCTAATGGTCCCTTCTGGCCTCTATGACTCTATGAACATTCCTTATATAATTTTTTTCGGATGTCACAATCCCTCTTAGCACTCCACAGGACAGTCCCCACACTCTCTCTCTCTCTCTCTTCTGCTCCACTGTGCAATTTTTCCTGACTTCATTAGCATGAAGGGCTCTTGACTTAGGAATTTGCTTCCATGCCCTTGGCTCAAAATAGCCTAGATTTATTGACTTCCAGGATAGGTATATTTGTTTTCACTGGTTTAAGGGACAATTGAGAAGCATGGGGTAGCTGGGGCTTTTAGGGAGATTAGGATTTTCATTTCATAGTTGATTGCTTGATCAATTGATTTGTTGTGTTATATGGCTCAGATGTTCTCAGGCTAGACTTGTTATTTTCGTTTAAGTGTTGTGTAAATTAAAAGAACTAAAGTGACATACAAGAAAGCTGAAACAGCATGGGAAAAGTACATATCCAGCAAAACTGGTGAAAGGCAAATTAGATATTTAAAATTATCTCCATTTTTATAGTTTTTGATATTAGTAGTAATACAGGTAATGTAATCTGTTCTTAACAATGTATAAATTGTAACTTGAAAGCTTCTATGTAGTGGAATTTGAAGATCCTTAGTTTTAATACTATACCTTGTCTCAAATGTAGTTTTGATATTATACAACCACTCAAATTCCTAAGCCATCACAATCTGTAACTCAATTCCCATTTATACCTAAGAAGCTGCTGACAACTGATTAAACACCAATATCTCCACAAATACATAGACATTTCACTCCTGCTGGGTATCAAGTGAAAGAATCTAAAGTTTAAAATGACACTAAGTTTGACATGCAAAGTCTTGATATGCATGCCTGCTCCCTGCTGGTGTTTAAATGGAATTTTTCTTCAATATTTCCTGTGATGTTTCCTGTTTTGGCCTTAGATTCTTATTTCCTGTTTCCTTAGATTTTTATTTTCTGTTTTGTCAGTGGCCTTAGATTCTTAATGAGATTTTTCATATTTACATAAAATGTGTGATTGAATATTAAGGTAATTTGATGAAACTTTTCGTCCTGGTTCCATGTAGTTTGTCACCTCAGGCACTTGGACTTCTGTTTCAACAATTCATCAGAATTCATAAAGAGTTTGACCAGACAGCAAAGCAGCAAGGCAGAAGACCAGAACCCTGAGACTAATAACTGGATTTATTATATTACATTTTACAAATACAGCACCTCTGTATGCTCATGAGGACAGGCACCCTGTCTTTGTATTTCTTTGTACAATATCTAGCACAAATAGGGCCTCTGAGCAAGACCACAATAGAAATAAATAAACAAATAAATAAATAGGTACATAACGTATGTACAAAATCTAAATATATAATAATTGCACAATTGCTTATGTGGCACTGTCTGTGTCTGTATTATTAACTACTGGCTGGATGATGTACCTGGATTATTATTAACCCAGGATATCTGCTTTAGCATGAGTCAAGAAATGGTTAGAGTGGTGTTATAGCTCTACTGGTTGCGTCAGAACATAAAGATAGGAAGTCTCCCATTCTAAAGTAAGATTTGTTTCAGGGTAAACACTTCATATATGAGTTCTGGGCTAGAATAAAATTGGAGTTGTGGAGGTATGCAAGCCACCCCAGGCTGCATTTGTTACATTCTGGCCTGAGGTTGGAGTCACTAAAGAATATTGTCCTTCAGCATTTATGCAGACAATGACTCTGGTACAGTAGGCTGAGTCAAGAACTTACATCTTCTATTTACTTCAGACGGTATCTGAACATATATTCAAAACATATTGGTGGCTCTTATTTTTGGCATGGAGTTGGCAGTTTGGTGGTAAGGAGTATGTCAGAATTATTATACCCTTGTCATGGTCTGAACATTACTTCATTCAAGCTGATCTTAAGGCACATTTTTGGGATTAATGAATCCAGCTGGGTTTTAGCACTCTCTGACAACTAGTGAGCAGCTCTCTGTGTTCTGTGGGACATTATTATCATCATTACTCCACAGATATTGCTATGGTGCCTCTTAAATGCCCCCTCTATTGATACCATGTTCACTAATCACCTTGATATCCAGAGATGACATCATGCCCTAATTCTGTTTGAACATCACACAGATTGTCTGAAGTGTTATGCTGTGATGGAGGCAAAGAAAATGTCTCCACTTCCACCAAAATATCTGCAAAGTCCTGTCAGCCTGCTGAACTCAGTTTTCCTTTGTCAGAAACAGAGTAAAATGTTTCTCACTGTGAGGAGTTTTTCATCTGCTTCACAAATGTGCCACACTCAAGTTAGTCAAGGTTGCTTGCCTCTGGGCAGATCTACACTTAAAAGGCTGCATTCACACAGCTGCACAGCTTCAGCTGCACTGCTCTAGCACTTTATTGAAGACATTCTACGGCGACCAGAGAGAGCTCTCCCGTCTGCCTAGTCAATCCACCTCCGCGAGAGGCAGTAGCTATGTCGGGGGGAGAAGCTTGTTTCTTCTATGTCAGGGATGGGCAAACTTTTTGGCCTGAGGGCTGCATCTGGGTATGGAAATTGTATAGCGGGCCATGAATGCCCGGTGGGGGAGCAGGACTCTATGGTGTGTAGCATGGGGGGGCTCTATAAGGAATGTTACTGAGGTGGGGGGAGGGAGAGCTCTACAGGGGCAGTACCGGGGACTCCTAGGGGCCCTGCCAGCAGTGACACCAAGGTGTCCGTACCAGGCACCGCCATGGGCAGAAGCACCCTAGCTGGGATGGGTGCGGCCCCTGGGTGGTTTCAAGGCTCTCGAGGGTAGGGCTGTAGGAGACTGGGAGGGGATTGGGCGCGCTGCATCAGGGGCGGGGTTCCAATCCCGGAAACAGTGCGGTGAAGTCTCGCCTGCACAGTGTGGCTCTGCATGCCAGAAGATGGTGCTCATCAAGGGAACTGTGAGTCAGGGGCTGGGGAGTGCCAGGCAGGCGGAGCATGGCAAGCCCCAACCCCACTCCCTGGCTGGAGCCCCTGAGCGGGGCAAGCCCCCAACCCTGCTCCCCGGCGGGAGCTAGAGGGCCGGATAAAAACGTCTGATGGGCCGGAAGCTGTGTTCTATGATGTGATCATTGGAAAATCCCTGACAATGAGGTGTACCTTTAAAAAACATTGCTGAATTCTTCCTGTACTTGGGATATGACATCCCAGTTGTGAGGTTTTAGAGGCACCTGACTCACACAACCTGTATAATAAATTCAAACTGAGCCTAAAGCAAACTAACTGCATGGGTCAGAAAAATTTAGGTTATTGTTCATTATTTTTCTGTAACCTGAACTAGCAAAGTGTATATAATTGTTCCTCTCTAGTGGCTAGTCCACATAAGAGAATAAGAAGCTACTTTGGCTAACAGCTAGAGGTAGAATTGTTCCTTTCGCTTAGGTAGTAGTGGTTTATACTTGTAGCTGTGAAGTATACACAGTTCAAACCACAGCCCCTTATCACCCTCCCTCTCCTCATTACATTTCATTTTTGTGAGCCTCAGCCACAATGGAGATGTCAAAATACCGCAATACAGCCTCTCTTCACAGTATTCCCAATCCAACCAGAACCAGGAAAGCCTGTTCTCTGAGATTTTCAGTGCAAGTTGGAAGAGCCAAAATTGTGGGCTACTTTGATAGCTGTTGGAATCTTTGCTAATCTGGACCAAACTAAGGCTCAAAACTGTTTCAGGTTCATCCTTTAACTATTCTAAGATCTGCTGTTGGCAAAACTCTATGCTCATCATCAGGCACATTCTATGAATAAAATCAAACGGAAATATGGGGAAGTGAAGAACCAATACATTACCTGAAAAGTAGTTAAACATTATCTCTCCTGTCTTTAAGTCAATCGGGGACTTCGAAAATTCCATTTCAGTTTATGCTTCACTAACTTCTCTGAACTATCCCCATCAAGTCCCTGCTTAATCAAGGTTCTTATTTTTGCTGATTCTCTTTCAGTGTTCTCATAGTTGAATCCTATAATCAGTATTCTATAGCTTCAATTATAGCTGTCTCTCTAAAAACCTGAAATACAACCTTTCATTTCCCTGTGGGATCCTTCACGTTCTTGATGGAGTCGTGAGGATCTCATAATTTTGTGATAATAAAAAGGTTTTTATCTGAAGGTGGAATGAATAGATTTGGACCATCCTGGGTACCCTGGGAGGCCCCCTGCACGTTAGAATTTGCTCTTTTTTGGGGGTCAATAATAAATAAATGCAGGGCAACATAAAAGCTACTGTGTATTGCCTACTCAATGTGTCTTCAGACTGGTGGGTATAAGAATCACATCCTATCCTTTTAAAATTGATTTTTAAACACTTTTTAAAAGTACATTTAGTGCTTGTGAAAAGTGCTGGCATGGTTGAAGTGGAGATTGAAATCTGTATCTGTCTACCTACCAGGCACAAGCCTGGGCAGTGGGACTGCAAACCTATTCACACTGCACTGTCAGTACACTTCAACACTGACCTAAAGGGGCCACTGTGACAATCATGGAGCTGCTATGTATCATTCTATGAATAATAATGTGCAATAATGGCATGAATTTGTACAGCTCAGTGAGGTAAAGCTACTCTGTAACTATGAAAGATTATTAGAATTTCCTGTATGGATCACAGACCATTTTGCTGGTTTCAAAACCATCTTCAATGTACTCAGTTAGATTTACAACTTGGCTACAGCATGGATGTCATGGACAGACAGCATCTTGGTCATCAGTCAGCTGCCCTTCCAATATCGGTGCTATTTTACCTGCTCATATAGCTTGTAAATTGAGGAGATTAAGGATACTGGGTGTAGTAGAGCAAAAGAGCCTGGAGCACTGGGGCTGGTGCAAGACCTGAGGCCTAAACCAAAGGCTGTGAACCAGAGAAGGCCTGGCCTTGCCAAAATAATAACACACTAAATTTTTAAGTAAATACATTTCAAAAGGCTAATACAAATACACCCCAATCTAGTACAAGAGAAGATAATTTGACAGAATAATGAATAGGGATGTTTTGTTCAAAATATCAGGAATAAGGGGAGGTAACAAACAGATGTCATAAAACACGTAAGATGGTACACAAGTTGTTTGTCCCAGTTGTTTGTTTCAGTCTATAAATGTCAGGGTACCTCACCTTATCTGTTTGTGTGGCCTCCGGGACAGCAGAGACTCCTGCTGCTGACTGAGCCACTCCTTTCCACTAGGCACTCATGTGTTAGTGTACCTGTAACCATGGAGCCAGGGTGCTAGGACTGTGCTTTGAGGGCAATAAACCTGGCTGAGGGCCTTTGTCACCGAACTGTGCCAGTAGTCTTTCTTTATGAGTAACATCGAGGTCTGCTGAATTAGCAGGCTGCACCATCTGCTAGTGCTGATAACACTGAAGCTCCAAGAACAGAAGCACTGAGCAGCCTGACCAGTGTTACCAAGGCAACAACATCCCAGCCTTCTACACTTGACTACACTGGGTGATACTCTTTGCAGAATTAGGATCTTTATGTAGTTTAAATTATGCAACCACTTTGGCCTGTCTCTACAACCTGGGTATCTGCATTGTTTCCATGCAAGGATTAAAGAAGTCAAGCAGCCGCTTCTGTGATCTTGTCCAAACTGTAGTAATAGTTCACTAGATATACCATCGAATCCAGCTGCCTTTCCCCATTTCAGTATTTTCATGGTTGTTGTCAGCTCCTCAGTTTTGAGCCGCTCATTATGGACTTTATAGTCTCTGAGGAGTGAGTGAAGTTCATTATCACATTGCTTTGTAGGCTGGTTTACTATATAGGATGAGCTGGTGTGTGACTTGTTTGGGAGAGACTGTCGTGATACACTTTTGTTGTTATCCATCAGGATTCAGCTTGTGAATGGTAGATCATGGGGGGGTTTTTGCCATTAGGCTCAGGTTATGCACACAGTGCGACAATTATCTCCCATGTCTTACATAAGACATTCCTGTTAATACACCCCAGAACATTAGCCTTTTTTGCAACTGCATCACATTGTTGACATACTTAATTTGAGATCCAATATAATCCCCAGATCCTTTTCAGCAGTACCTCTGTGTAGCCAGTTATTCCACATTGTGTAGTTGTGCATCTGATTTTACCATCCTAAGTGGTAGTAGTTTACACTTGTCTTTATTGAATTTCATCTTGTTGATGTCAGACTCATTCTCTGATTTGTTAAGGTCATTTTGAATTCTATTCCTGTCCTCCAAAGTGCTTGGAAACGGATCCCAGCTTGGTGTTATCTGCAAATTTTATCTGCTTCACTCCGTTATCCAAATCACTAACGAAAATATTAAATAGAACTGGACCCAGGACAGACCCCTGAAGAACCCCATTAGATACATCCACCCAGTTTGATAGTGAACCACTGATAACTAGTCTTTGAATATGGTATTTTTACTAGTTTTGCACTCACCTTATAATAATTTCATCTACCCCACATTTGCCTATGAGACTGTCAGGTGGGACTGTGTCAGAATCCTTACTAAAATGAAGATATATCACACCAACAGCTTTCTCCCTATCTACTAGACCAGTAACTCTGTCAAAGAAGGAAATTAGGTTGGCTTGGCATGACTTTTTCTTGACTAATCCTTGTTGCCTATAACTTATAACTTACAAATTGATTGTTTAATAATTTGTTCCAGTATCTTTCCAGATATAGAAATTAGGTTGACTGCTCTGTAACTCCCCAGGTCTTGTTTGGTCCCCTTTTTAAAGAGAGGTATTACTTTTGCCCTTCTCCAGTCCTGTGGGATTTCACCTGTCTTCCATGAATTCTTGAAGATAATAGCTAATGGCTCTGAGATTGCTTCAGCTCGTTTCTTAAGTAATCTAGGGTGAATTTCATCAGGTCCTGCCAACTTGAATAGATCTAACATACTAAATATTCTTTAACCTGTTCTTTCCCTGCTTTGGCTTGCATTTCTTCCCTCTTGATATTAATATTAATTGTGTTAAGTATCTGGTCACAATTTACCTTTTTAGCGAAGATTGAAACAAAATAGGCATTAAACACCTCAGCCTTCTTGACATCATCAGCTATTAGTTCTCCTTCCCCGCTAAGTAGAATACCTATACTTTCCTTCACCTTTATATTGCTCCTACTGTATTTATAGACCCTCTTTTTATTGCCTTTTATGTCCTTTACTATGTGTAACTTAATTTGTGCCTTAGCCTTTCCGATTTTCTCCTTGCATGCTTGCGCTATTCTTTTGTTCTCATCCTTAGCAATTTATAATTTTTTTTTACTTTTTGTAGGATTCTTTTTAGAATTTTGAGGTAATTAAAGAGCTCCTGATGCAGTCATATTGTCCTCTGCCACTCATACTATCTTTCTTTTGCATTAGGATAGTTTGCTGTTGTGCCTTTAAAACTGTCTCTTTGAGAAATTGCCAGATCTCCTGAACTCCTTTTTCTCTTAGATTTTTTCCCCATGGGACTTTACCTACCAGCTCTGAGTTTGTTAAAGTCTCCTTATTCTGCTTCTCTGACTCCTTCTTTCCTTATAATTATGAAATCTATCATTTCATGATCATTTTCACCCAAATTACCTTCAACCATCAGATTTGCAATGAATTCCTCCCTGTTTTTTAGAGTCAAGGCTGAAAAGGCTGCCCCCTTGTTACTTCTTCCACCTTCTGAAACTAAAAGTTTTCTGCCAATACATTCCAGGAATGTATTATACATTTTGTGTTTTGCTGTAATACTTCTTCAGCAGATGTCTGGATAGCTAAAGTTTACCCTTTACAGGACTTGTGCTTTCGATATTTCTGTTATTTGTTTTAGAAATGCCTCATACACCGCCTCCTCCTGATGTGGAGGTCTACGGTAGATCCCTATAATGACACTGCTTCTGTTTTTCCCCTTTTATCTTCACCCAAAGACTTTCAGCTGCTCACCTCGGAACACCTGTATGTATTCTTGATATATAATGCAACACTTTCTCCCTTTTCCCCTTCCTGTCTTTCCTGAACAAGCTGAACCTACATACCAATATTCCAGTCATGAGATTTATCCCACCAAGTCACTCTGATGTCTATGTACTTATACTTCCACTTCTTCCTGTTTATTCCCCATAGTGCTTGCATTTATGTATAAACATCTAAACTGTTCAGTAGATTCCTCCACTGTTATCCTTCATGTAGCTCCTATTCCCCCTGCCCCATATACTTCCTCTAACATTTAGCCTTCTGATAAGATTACCTTTTTTTATATCAACCTGTGGGCTTTTGTCTTCTGCCCCCTTTGAAACTAATTTAAAGACCTCCTCAGTATGTTGGTGAGTAGGTGAATGTATCTAAGTAAATAGAAGGCTGTGGGAGGAGCTAATAGGGCAGTCAGACAACTGATTTAGATAAGGACACCCCAATACACACCTGAAAGACAATTAATTATGCTGTTAGCCTTAAGCTTCTGTCTCTGGTCTTTAATAGGGTGCAATCCTTATGTTTTTCAAAGCTGGGAGGCTAGAGATCAATAGAACACGAAAGAGTTAAAAACTTTTCTCAAGGGGGCATAGGAAAGTCAATTGTCAGACTCTGTCTATAGAGACAGGCTGACTCAGATAGCAAATCTGCAGAGGGAGTGTAAGGAGTAGGGCCTTCTCTTATCCATGGAACGGTCAGCCTTGGAAAAATCTAGATACTTGTACAGTCTGTTTTATTGTTTTTGAGATATGTTTCCTCTGAAATGCTTGGTCTAAATAAATAATACTTTGCTTTGTGGAAGATGTTTGGTCACTGATTACCACTGCCATTGCCTTGCAGGGAACATAATTGCAGAGTTTGGACATAAGTCAGATCTGCTTAGGTAAATCATACTTGATGCACAGGGAGCTGCAACTAGGGCCTGGACTGAACAGGGAAAATCATGTGATTTCATACCAAGAGACAGGTCACAGCTCAAGACATGAGACTTAAAGGCGGTGCACTCAGGAAGACTGGGCGAAGTCAGAGGTGTGACAACCGGGTAAGAAGATAGTTCAGTCCCAGGCCTATTTAGTACTTTGATTCTCTGCTAAGATTTCTTACTAGGGTACTAATCAGTGCCATACACGGTGGTACTGTAGTATTTATAATGTGTCTACTAGCACCATCGACTTTTTACATTGGCTACCCAACAACTATCAGATAGTGACATGGGCCATATTAAGGATATTCCTTCGGCTATCCCTCGATGCGAGGACGATGTCTGCCAAGGGAGTTCATTGGTGGGTTTTTAGGTGGCTAAGGAGCCCAATTCGTGCCCTGCAGATTTTCCTACAGAAGTGACAGGTGTAACCTTGGAGGCAACATAGTTGTTGGATGGAGTGTTGTGCCCTTTCTTTCTTCCTTTGTCACTTCTCTGTCTTATGATCATGTCTGTTCTCAAAATGAGCTGTGGCTTTGTGTATGGTGTGGCCTCACTGTGTTCTATTCTGTGCCAAGTCCTCCCAGTTTGTTGGGTTGATGCCTCCCTTTTTAAGGTGTACTTTCAATATGTCTTTGAAGCACTTCTGCTGCCCTCCACAAGCCCTTCTTCCCTGACTTAACTGAGAGAAGAGTACTTGCTTCGGGAGGCGAGTGTCAGGCATATGTACACAGTGGCCAGCCCAGCGAAGTTGGTGTTTCATGACCTGTGCTTCTACACTGCTGATGTTGGCTGCAGAGAGAGCGCTGATGTTAGTGCATCGGTCTTCCCAGCTGATCCTGAGAATCCTTCTGAGGCAGTGCTGCTGGAACTACTCCAGCTGCTTGAGATGTCATTTGTAGGTTACCGAGGTCTCACACCCATAGAGAAGGGTGGGAATGACAACTGCCTTGTAAACCAAGATCTTGGTGCTTGTTTGCAGATCCCTATCATTGAAGACTCATTTGAGTAGTCTTCCAAAGGATGTGCTGGCACAGCAGATCCCGTATTCAATTTCTGTGTCAATGTTGGCCGTTTGGGAGAGATGGCTGCCAAGGTATGGCTGCCAAGGTTCACATTTTCCAGGGGTTCTCCACTGATGGTGATTTGTGGAGTATGAAGAGTAGTTTGTACAGATGAGGGCTGATAGAGTACCTCCGTTTTCCCGATGTTGAGAGAGAGACCCAAGCTGTAATAGGCATTTGCAAAAAGATGTAGGGTGCTTTGCAGGTCGGCCTCTGTGTGTGCGAGGATGACGCAGTCATCTGCATACTGAAGGTCAGTGATGCCAGTTCTTGTGATCTTAGATTTTGTTTGGAGATGTTGGAGACTGACGAGCAGGCCATCCGTATGATGCTCAATCCCAATTCCATCAGGAAGGTGGTCACAGATGAGAATCAGGATCACAACAAGGTAAATGGAAAAGAGTGTTGGAGCAATGACACAGCTCTGCTTGACACCAGTGCGAATGATGAATGGTTCGGTCTCTGAGCCATTGCACAGAATGGTGGCAGTCATCCCATCATGGAGTAGTCTGATGATGGAAATGAATTTCTGTGGACAGCCAAACCTATACAGCACCTTCCATAGGGCATCATGATTGATAGAACACCAATATTGTTACAATATTCAAGAAAGGGAACAAATCTTTGTGCGGGAACTACAGAGGCATTGCCCTCCTCTCCATTGCAAGGAAGATCCTTGCCCGGATCCTATTAAATCGCCTCCTCCCCCTTGCCGAGGAACTCCTCCCCGAATCACAGTGTGGCTTCAGGCCATCCCAAGGCACAACCAACATGATCTTCATGGCATAACAAATTCAGGAGAAGTGCAGAGAGCAACACCAGGAGATGCTCATGGTATTCATTAAGGATATACAACATAAATGAATGCGTGATCTAGAAGTGAAAAGCTCCATGGGTAAAGTTTTGAAAATATCTATGTCCCACTGAAAATCCCTTTACTAATCCCCTGCTATTCATTACATTCCTCCCAATACCTTTCTTAATGCAGATATTTTTGGAATTACAAATATCAAAATGATACTTCCTGAAATAGTCACCACATTTTTAGGATATATTCTGTGACAGATGCTATGGCATCATTCCTTCAGAGATTTATCAACCACCCCTTCTTTTTCTTGATATGATGTAAAACCATGTTGATCCTAGCTTGTGATAGTGTCATTCTAGTTTTATACTTCTCTGAGGCCTTTTTAGAATTGCGTTTAAATTATAAAAGCTTATTTTCCAGCCAGATTTCCTCTAGACCTCTGTTTTTATCTAGCTTAGAGCAGGCCCAGCTATCCAGTTTCCACATTTTCTGATGTAGAAAAGTAGCAGAACATTCTTGCAAAGAACTGTATGAACAAAAATAGCAGGTGCAACTATTTATAGACACATAACTGAACCTATTAAAACTTAGGTAATTTTTAAAAAAAAATCTGGGCTTCTTTGTTAATTTTGCTTTTAAAAATGTATAGTATGTATTTGACCATCATTACTGAAGGTGTTTACTGTCCTGAAAGAGAGGAAAGAAATTTTCCTGCATTTTAAGGAAAAGTTCAGTTTCTTTTCTGTTTTAATAATATAGCACTTTTAGTTTATTGCTTCCCTTCCAGTTTCACAGCCTTTGTCTAAAGTCAAAGCTATAGAGAACAAAGCACCAAATTTTAAATGGTATTTAGGCACCTAAAAATGCAGATAAGGGCCTAGTAGAAGTTTCATAAGCGTCAGGTGTCTAACTCCCATTGACCTCATCCCATCTGCATCTTTAGGCATAGGTGCTGGAACTAAGGTTTCTAGGGGTGCTGCCGCATCCTCTGTCTTGAAGTAGTAATAACAAACACCATCTGGATGGTGTGACGTTGCACTCCGTTTGTTTATGGAAATATGCTTATGAGTGTGAATATAATGTAACTGGAATATGCTTTATGCAAAAGGTCTCTTGTAAGCTATCATTACAAAGTTTATAATCTACTGAGTATGTTCAACCTATTTGTATGAATGTATTATTCTTGTATCTGAAGCTAGAAGTATGAAGTATTACTCTGAAGTCCTATTGTATTATGCAAAGTGTGGGCCATTAATGGTGGCTTGGAATCTTGATGGCTCCCATTAACCAGGACAATTGACTGTAGATGGCTCTGTTTTACTTGTAAGTCTTCCTGTATACCTCCCATTGACTAGGACAATTGGTTGTGAATGGGTCTATTTACCTGCAAGCCTTCCTGTGTATGTGCGGTGGGTAATGAAGAATGAGGTTTTACAGTGACATGTGACCATGTCACATGATACTGGAATCCATCTTAAACCTGGTGCTTTTCCATTTAGAAGGAGGGGTGAGGACCAAGAGAGACAAAAGATTCCCGCCTTGGGCCAAAGCTATAAAAAGGGATGGAACAGAACAAAGGAGGCTGCCAGTCATGAGAAAGCCCCTAGTTACCACCTGAGCTGGAACTAACAAGAACTGTACCAGGGGAAAGGATTGGGCCCAGACTAGGAAGTAGTCTAGTCTGTGAAAGAAGCTTATTGGAACATCTCCGAGGGTGAGATATTACCTGTATCAGTTTCTTATTGTATTAGGCTTAGACTTACATGTTTTTGCTTTATTTTACTTGGTGACTTACTTTGTTCTGTCTGTTATTTCTTGAAACCACTTAAATACTACTTTTTATACTTAATAAAATCACTTTTGTTTATTAATTAACCCAAAGTAAGTGATTAATACCTGGAGGAGCAAACAGCTGTGCATATCTCTATCAGTGTTATTGAGTGCGGACAATTTATGAGTTTACCCTGTATAAGCTTTATACAGAGTAAAACAGATTTATTTGGGGTTTGGATCCCATTGGGAGCTGGGTGTCTGAGATAGATGATTTGCTGAGCAGTTTTTGGTTAAAGTCTGCAGCTTTGGGGGCGTGGCCCAGACCCTGAGTCTGTGTTGCAACAGGCTAGCATGTCTGGCTCAAAAAGGCAGGGTTCTGGAGTCCCAAGCTGGCAGTGGAAAATGGGCTCAGAGGTAATTCCAGTACGTCAGATGACAGCCTCAAGTTGGTCTCTGTGACCGAACCCGTCTCAGATGGTTTCCACGATCAGCACCCCCACTATAATAATTGTTCCAGCACCATGTCTTTAGGTGCCTAAATACTTTAAAAAATCTGTCCCTACATGCTTCTGTTGCAAGATATAGGAATATTTAAAGTATCTGTTCCCCATACCATTATCAGACATGCATTGTGGGACAGATTATGTAGAATAGTTTTTGATTCTATGACTACAGGATACAGGAAAAAGTTCAGATCAAAGATAGCCCTATAACATAGATATAAAAATTACCAAGAAATAAAACTGTTTCACAATCCCATGAACTGCTCATTTGCCTTAGTACCCAGGTTTAAACTGCCATTTTTGTAATTTTTAACAAGCATTTGGGAGTCCAGGGAGAAGGCAGAGCACTTTTTATTAAACGTATGAGTACTTACCTGAGGCCATGTCTACACTACAGCAATGCAGCAACAGAGCTGCAGCTATGCTGCTGTAGCATAGACACTTCCTATATCGATGGGGAAGGAGATTTTCCTCAATGTAGGTATCTACCTCTCCAAGAGGCAGTAGCTAGATTGACAGAAGAATTCTTCCGTTGACCTAGCTTCATCTACAGTGGGAGTTAAGTCGACCTAACTATATCTCACAGGGTGAGACAATTTTCTCAGCTCTGAGTGATGTCGTTAGGTTAGATCTAATTTTTAGGTGTAGACCAGGATTGAGTTCAAGTGTGGTTGGGTTTCTGGAAATATCTAGCTTGCACTGGACATGCTTGGATGCTCAACGCAAGCCTTAGGATAGTCATTCACATACTAATAATTTGTATAACCTTCCTTCAACTTATCACATGGACCTGATCCTTCTACTTTCCTCTTCTTCCTCCACTCATCAAGCTCTGGTCTCCACTCTATCCTCCATATAACCTTATCACACTTGATGCAAGTTTCTTCTTCTCTGTCCCTAATACTAGCTGGAATAGACTTTCTGTATATTTCCACCTCATTTACTTCAAATCTTCTCTGAAAATATCTTTTTTTCTCCAAGTATATGATTACTGATTGGACTACTGACAAGTGTATCCTCCTCCCACTCACATGAGTTTTATACCAGTGTAGTTCCATTAACGTTAGTGGAATTATTCCTGATTTACACCAGTATAATTGAGATAAGGAGAAGGTGAGTGCTCTGAACTCTCTGAAATCAAGTCCCTCTAAGATGGGTACTGAAAGTCACTAGTCACTTAAAAATCTTGACCCTTTGTGTCTAATCTGGTTGTAAAATCATGGTTGAATAATGAATGTTTTTAAAAAAACAATCACAGATAATTTATTTGAAAAACATTTAGAACATTTGTTCACTAAATTATTCCCAATGAATTATTTAGCCAGCTCCAATTGTGATGAAAGGTTGATTCCCTGCAACTGAAAGGTATGTAGAATTAGGAGGAGAGAGCTGGAAGGTAATGCTGTTGCTTAGCAACCTATCACAATTCAGGTAGATAATTGTATTGGGTAGAGAACTGAAAAAGAAAGGTGAAACAAATGGTTCTAAAAAGCTCCTCACAACAAAATCTGGCAAGGGAGTTCAGCTGAAAACTGCATAACTTATTTTAGTAAAAGACACTGGATAAATATAATACCATAATCCAAAGCAATGAAGTAAACGAAGTTTATAACAGTGTTACTAACAAGCCATAGTTCAGTATACACTCCAATAATGTTCCCATTGATTTATCACCTAGTCACCCCAAAAGTGTGTTATCCTATTAAATACTTAAACAAAAGTAACCATCTGATCTTAGTACAGCAACCCTTGTCCTATCTATTATTTTCTATAGCATTTTCTATAGCCGTTTATAGTCCTTTTTTTGTATCCCTTCCTATTGTATTTTACTCTTATTTGGTGAATCATGTGAACAATAGGAAGGCATGGGATAAGGACTATGTGACTACCTCTTTATTTGCTCTGTGAAGTATATAGCTTATTTTGCAGCACTGTGCAAATATGAGGGGGTCACCCCTCAACACAAAGCAACCATAACTTCACAAGAATTTCATAATGCTTTTGCAAAGAAACAAATGAGAAATGGAAAGGTTTCACTGAGCCAAAAAGGCACATGAAGCTTATTTGTCTATGTGAGTCACAGAAGCACAAAACCTATTATGTTTCCAACATTCACAGCCTTCCTGAGATTTGGCTTTTAAAAAACTATCCACCTCTATATGTAAATAATAATCTTTCCAAGAATAATATTGAATTCTTACTTTAAATATTTTACCTTTGAAAGAGACTTGACTTAATCATTTAAAGAAATATTGAACTGAGAATCCATAAACCTCAGTCTAACATGGTCTTCACAATTTTTCTTACTCTAACTGCTTCTCCACTTGTAGTGTACGTTGTTTTCATTGTAACTTATTTTACTTTGCTTAGAAATTAGGAGTCAGATAATATTTTCTAAATGGACCGATGAAAGGTAATTAGTGGATCTTTAATGATCATAAATTTCATTACCTTCATAAAAGGTAATGAAACACTTGGAAAAATCAAAGATTTGAATGTGAATACTCTGTGAATCTGGAAGCATGAACGTTGTTCGAATAGCCATAATTTGGTACGTGAGGTGTTTTGCTTGAACTTATATATCTGTGTCTATCTGTTACCTGACCAGATGGCTGTGTTTCTTAAAACCAGGTCTACAGTATGTATCTCTTATGAATATGAATTTACAATTTGCTTTCCATGAATATTCTGCAATATTTACTTAAAATTCACTATCTCATGCCTGCTACTAAACTTGATTGCTAGAATAGACATAGAAATTGAATTGAAGATGCACAGATGCAGTAGAAATTAATTTGTTTAAAAATTAGACTGGATATTTCCATATAATTTTTACACTCCCCTCCCAGCTCTAACACCAAAAGGCACTCAGAATCCTATCACGGCAATTGTTATAAATGCCTATCAATTAAATATTCAACCTTTAGTGAAAAAATTGGCATTGAAGAGCCATCATAGAGGTATAGGGAATCAAATTTTACCTAAAGACCATGCTAAATGGGATAAACAAATCCCCATTGGGAATCAAATCAGTATTTAGGGCCTCAATACTGCAACAAGCTTTGCATGGAGCTGATTGCAGGACTGGGGTCTAGGTGCACAAAATGGGTATTTATGTGCATTAGTTTTAATTGGAGCATCCAAATGCATGATTTGGAGCTCTTATGAGATGCTCAATTTAAAAAAAAAAAGTTTGTTGCACCTTATGTACAATATAAGAACCTAGAAGTCACAGTAAAATTGGTCTTATGCTTTATAGGGGTTTGGAAGCTGTATCTTCAAAAGGCCTCTGGTTATGTGACAGTTTTGTGACAGGTAGAAATTAAACCCATGCTACTGAAGAGGCCAGCTGAGAGTACAGGCATTTAAAGGACCTCTAGTATATTGGTGAGAGAGCTAAATGTTCTCATGCAATCGTTTATGCTTCCTTAGAAGTAGACCATAATATTCTAGGTAGTCAATGTACATAATAGCTGATCAACTTGATATCAGAGAGAATAAAGGACTGGGGTGCTATAAAATGAAAAAGGCTTATAAAACATACAAGAAATTGGAGAAAAATAGGATGTACAGCCAGCTACAGCACAAATTCCTGTGCATGACACTGAGAAAATCAGCTGGTTTTTTCCAGTTGCAATGGCAGTAAATAAAGAACGGCAGCTAACAAAAACAATGTGAAGGAGCCTGGGTTGCGTAAGTTGCCATTTGGTTCAGGAAACCTATGGAACAGCATATATATGCATTCGTCATGTTATTGTTAACTTAGTTTTGTGTATTGTTCCCAGTCCACCCAAGTGACAGCACAATATGTGCTGTATATTTCCTGTTGCTGAGCACAGGCAATGATCAAAGCTAAACTGTCTCTGATGTGGGCCAAAATGGAAAATAAAAGCAGCAGCCTGTTCTTAGAAGAAAAAAAAAAAGAATGAGAGGGATGTGTTTTAAAGTAAAGAGACGTTCATTTCACATCATGGGAAAGATCAAGAGTATGTACCACATCAGTAAAGAAAAGGAATATGGGACGTAGCATGTCACAAGCATTGAATGTAGTCTGTAGTGATTTGCCGTGCTTACATTATGCATTATGTTCCTTGGCTGAGTTACTGTAAATGACTGTGTACATCAGAATACATTCTTATTCCTTGTGCTATAGTACTCCTCTATAGTGTATTCCTGTTAAAGAGCACTAAGATGTACTGCCAATTACCAGTGGTGAAATGGCTAATATCAATAGCAAGGTTAAAAGTGCTGAGACATACAGTAGGCAGCCAATTTAGTCAGTCATTTCTGTGTGGGATAGATGGACTATTAGTACATTATCAACACTTTTCACTCAAGGAGCAAGATGGTAGCTGGCAGACAAGACTGGAACACCTTTCGATCCTTTTAGTCTCTTAAGATGTCAATACCATAAGGCCTTTAAGAGTGCCAGAGCATCATGCTGCTCAGTGTTTTCATATCAGTTCCAGCACAGACAGACCATCCAGCCTATTTTGAACTATCTACTGCTAATAAATCCTAGATCATTTACTGTATGCCCTAATTCTCCAACTTGCCCAGTTGTTTCAGATCAAATCCTCCTTTCCCAAACTGCAGCTATGAGGTCTCAGGTGCCACAAATTCCTGTGCCACTTGGTCACCAACATTTACCTTGTCAGTCAGTTTTGTTCCAACAGTTGGATGTTGACACACATATTTGGAAATGCTTTGAGGGAGGGAGATTTGCCAAAGTGTCCTTGGAACCCTGGGTCCACGAGTTGTTTTCTTCAGGACAGTGTGGGAACCATGTTTTTCACGTGAGCAGAGATTTTCAAAGGAGCCTAACAAACAGAGCTGCCCACACACCCCTGAAATTCGATAGCAGTTGAGTATCTAACAGCCTGGGTGATCTTTTGGAAAATTCCAGCCCAGTTAGTAACTAAGGGAAGAGACAAAGTTACATATAAGAGGCCCAATTCTAATATCATATTGAATGGTACCTTACTCCAATAGGGCCTGACCAATGGGTCTGATTCTGGCCTTATAGAAAACACCACTTTGATTTTTAAAGAGCAGGTGATTCTGTTTGTTTGATAGGAATAATGATACATCGTTGATCTATATTTGGATTATCACCTGTCATCAAGTCAGAGCTAACACAAGCCCTTTGCACCAAGGAGTCATGATTCCTGTTCTTTAGAAATAGGCCTGACATAATAGTCTCAACTGATTTTGGACTAGGCACAAGAACTAAAATAAAAGCAAGGCACTTTTGAAAACCCAATACGTTTTGTTAGGATGATGTATAGGACTTGGGCTGGCCCTCTGCACAGATGGGATTTCACCCTAAATGAATTTGTGTTCCCCGGACAGCTAAAATTTGCATCCATTCAGATTTTTCTTTAATGAGGGTTCACTGGTATTTTTAAGGAGAGCCAATTATAGAGGCATAGTTTATATAGCCAGAAGGACCATTCTAATAGTCTAGCCTTACTTTCTGCATTACACAGTTTGAACCAAAAGATTCATAGATTCCAAGGCCAGAAGGGGCCATTGTGATCATCTAGTCTGGCCTCCTGTATAGCACAGGTCATACATCTTCCCTAAAATAATTCCTAGAGCAAATCTTCTGGAAAAACATCCAATCTTGATTGAAAAATGGTCAGTGATGGAGAATCCACCACTACCCTTGGTAAATTATTCCAATGATTAATTACTCTCACCATCACAAATTTACGCTTTATTTCCAGTCTGAATTTGTCTAGCTTCAACTTCCAGCCATTGGATCATGTTATATCTTTCTCTGATAGATTGAAGAGTCCATTGTTAAATATTTGTTCCCCATATAGGTACTTATGGACTGTAATCAAGTCACCACTTAACCCTTTTGTTACACTAAATAGATTGAGCTCCTTGAGTGCATCACTATAAGGCATGTTTTCTAACTCTTTAATTATTCTTATGGCTCTTCTCTGAATCCTCTCCAATTTATCAACATCCTTGTTGAATTGTGGGCACCAGAACTGGACACAGTACTCCAGCAGTGGCTGCCGTAAATTACAGTATTTTGCAACCTCCAGTGTTTTTGTAGCTGTGTTGGCTCCAGGATATTAGAATGACAAGGTGGGTGAAGTATCTTTTTTTGGACTAACTTCTGTGGGTGAGAGACAGAAGCTTTTGAGCTACATATAGCTTGTCATCAAGTCTGGGAAATGTATTTTGCAAAATATTATATTCTAAAAGTCATATTTTGGCTTCAGAGGTTTGTCCAGTGAGACAGCTCTGAGTAGCATGTGAAATTCCCTGGTTCTGTTGACTCCAGGGAACAGAGAAGCCAGTGCTGAGGGACAGGATTTGATAGAGACATACACTTTCCATCAGCCACTTTATTGGTCAAATGAGAGTCAAGGATTAGAGGCTAAGTCCCTGAAGCAAATTTTATTTCCTAACTTTGATTTTGGCCACAAAACAAAGTCCCTATAAACTCCGTTGCATAAAAAATGGTTGCATTTTTTCTCAACTCGAAAGCTTTTTAACACTTTATCTGAAATCCTGCATTTTGCATGTCTAGATGAGATTATCAGAAAGTCCTTCACTGCAGAATCATGCCTCTGCTTCTCTTGCATTTAGGCCACTGTCCCCAGCTGGCCCAGTACAGGCAATTCTATCAGGAATTGTAGGACTGAGAGGGGAAAGGATGGATGGAAAATGAAGTAGGATAGGGTCTGGCCAATTTCTTTTTATTTATGACCAAATTGTTCATCAGTTCTGACCTGATTCCCCTAGTTTGATGTGATAAGACACTCTGTGACTGTTCATGAATGCCCTGCCCATTACACATCTGCAGTGTGCACTGCTGAGAGCTTTCCAGACTGAATAGCTCTCATTTGTGGATGCTACTAGGGCCTCTGACCAATCCCTTGAACCTCTGAGAATAAGAGAAGAAGCCACTTCATTCTATGTTTGAGGCATCTGTCTCTTGCATTTGGAGGAGTTGCCCAACAAGGACTACCAAGTATCCAGTAGAGGCTGAGGGGGCATCTTAGCTTTGTTGGAGGGACGCTCAGGTAAGATTGCCTGATCTGTTGGAGTGGACTGCTCTGCAGGAGTAGTGGCCTGACAGGGTGAATCAAAAGAAGTACTCAAAATGAAGCCAATCTCTGAAGCCTAAAACAATGAGGCAGCACAAGGAAACCTCTGGATGTGTACTGCCCTCACCATCTTTCTGGGGTTGGACTCCTGCTTTAGAATATGGAGTTAGGAAGAGAGCAAATAAGGAGCTGGTGAAAGGCAGCATCAAAAAAGAAAATAGTGTTAAAGAGGAAAGGAGGGATGGAAGAAGGATGAGACATTTGAGGAAAATATAAAGTGAAGCATTTTGAAAAGCATTGAACTCTAGAAGAAGTAGGAAGTGTGGAGTGAAGGAAAAGCAAAACCAAGAGGAAGGGGATGCTCTTTGTTTTACTGTATAGAAATATTTATATTTTATTGTTTTATATTAAATTGGATGCAAAATTGATATAATAAAGGTTTACTCCAGAGTCCAGTGTGTGCCCACAGGAAGCACAATCTCACCTGGAACTTTGTTCTCAACTTAAATCTCAATTTAAATTTGTCCCTGACTGTGACTGGTCAACCTCATTGGCTGGTTTGGTGAATATGAGGTCCAAGATCCTATCTGTTAGGGTGGTTAGCACTCCAGGGGAGCTAGGAGGGAGCATGCGGGCTCTCTTCTATGTGCAGAGACTGCATTTGTGCGGCCCTTGTGCAGGGGGATGCAAGGAGATCGTGGACAGGGTCATTGCATCCTCTCAGAACTTGTGCATCTATGCAAAGTCTATTATATAAATGCCTGATTGATTCTCTGTTGTCCACACTTGCTGTAGTCATTTATACCAGTGCAAAGCGAGTGTAAAAATAGGGTAAATGACTACCTAAGCCATAGGCAATGCAGAATTAGGGCCCACAATATTTGAATTATACACATAGACACAAACACTCGTATATATTTGGTTCTGGGCAGCGAAGTAAGGAAACTTGCTGGATTCTTGTGAAGTGCAAGAAAGTATCATTTAGAAGATCAGAAATCTAGAGAAATTTTACTTTGTTATTTTGTTGCTTGAGTCCAGAATCTAGATTAGCATCAGTTAACCCTTACTCCCAGCTCTGCTGGAACTCTATATACACACTTTTGAATTTTCACTTTTATTTGTAAAACATGTAGCATGCCTAGCATGAAGGATCCACTAGAGACCTGTACTTTATGTGGGCCGGTTAATTGACAGCCTTGCTGAGAAAAAACAGAAGGGAAGTAATAGTATCTCAGTATAGGCAATATAATCTCTGCACTGGCTCCCACCAACATATGGAAAGAAGCTTTTAAAACATCAAAAGGAATTTATTCAAATAGAGGAGTGCAGGTGAATCAATGAATAGAAGAAAGGGCTAGAAACCCTACACTACTCTTGGGGAAAATCCCAAGTGCTCTTCATGACTGCCCACAAAAAATATATTATTGTGCAGCAAAGGAGGACATGCTTTCATAGTTAGTGAAGTTTTCAATTTAGCACTGACTGCAGAGGAATGCCAGTGGACCTCTGGCATGTCCCATAACAGCCAGCACAGACTGTACTACTAACTAGAAATGTCAGGATTGCAGTTTTAACCACTTTACAGCAAAGCATAGGAATGGCAGTGAAACCCACAGTTGCCTTGCCCTAAAGAAATGCTGAATAGTTTGGCTGAACATATTGTAGATACTTCCATATTCGGAAGTATTTTCTGATCCCCGAGTTACATATTTAAAAAGCACTTTTTAAAAAGAGAAATGTCATGATTTTCAGGATTTTTTAAAAATAGGAAATCAGAAATTATCAGGAGCAATGGATTAGATTCCATTGGTTTGGTTTGGTTTTAAATTGGTCACTCGGGATATCACATAATATTGATGTGTGTGGAAGTAAGAGAAAGAGAAAGGGAGAGAAAGATGACAATCACATTTCTCATCTGGCTAGAAATGCTAATTTTTGGTGCGGTTTATTTTGTATGTTCCCCTACGCCAAAAGAGAAGTAATCAGATTTGACAACCCAAATATTTCTGAGGTGTTAGCTGAATGGTACAGAATTGAAAGGAAACTCCACTCCACATATTACTCACTAATTATCCCACAAATCCATGGACACTTATATGTGTGCCAGCCCAGTCTCCATAGCAAGGACTTTATTTCAACGTCTACAGGACTTCTAAAAATAACCCATCAGAACTATAATTACAATACATTGCACCTTGCTGTACATTCAAGGATCTCAAATCACACAGCAGTCCTGTAAGGTAGGTGAGAGTTGTATAGGGATTACTTTATCCAGCAATACTACACAATACCAGTTAGACATCTCTAGCACAGTAATTCCAGGACATCCACTGGTAAGGGCCCAATCCTGTGAGGGGCTCAACACTTGCAGAATCAGGCATTATCTTGGCAATGAAAAACATAATTTGGATGCAAGGAAAAAAAGCACTTGTTTAGAAGTACCTTTTGGAGCCCAGGTGATACAAAGAAATCTGAGAAACACAAGTGTTTCCCCCAGCATCTGTAGTTACAGCTAAGCATTGGCACCAGATAAGAGAGATTGGACGTTTATTTAAATTGTGCTCATTATCCCGAGATGAAGACTAAGAACAACATCATGTTAACAGGTGAGATAATGTGGTCCACTAGATGGAGCACAAGACTGGGACCAGGGAGTCCTGGGTTTTATTCCCAGTTCTTGGTGTTTGTCATCCTGGGCAAGTTACTTTGCCTGTCTGTGCTTCTCTTTAGATTGTAAGTTCATCAGGGCAAGGGCTGTGTTTATATATTAGGGCCACTAGGTGTTACTGTAACACAAATAATTATAAGAGACTGAAGTGACAGAGGTAGATTTAGGGCCAGATTTACAAAGATATTTAGGTGCCTGAAGATGCAGGAAGGTGCCAAGTGGGATCTATAAAAGTGCATAAGCAGAATAGGTGTCTGACTTCAACAGAGAGTCTTAGAGGCACAGCACAGAATCTCACCTCTTGAATGTTGGTGATCTCCTGCAGAATGGTCCATGGGCCAGTGCTTGAAACTGATCCATGATGCCACATCCACATTTAAACAGCTCTGTTATCTCCCAGACCCAATCGCTACTCTGACTTGAGAGGTAGACAGGAGCTGGCAAATATAAATTATGTGAAATTTGATGGTTCACAAAGGGAAACCATCCTGCAAATATAGAAGAGGTGAAAAAAATGCACCTGGAAAGGAGAGTCAGCAACATTTGATTAATAAACAGGGTGAAATGAACTTTGGAATTAATGAAATCCTAAGAATTCTTGGAAAGAAAGATTATTGCTCTTCCCTGACATTTCATTCATAGACAATATTCTTCTATCCTCCAGCAGAAGTCTTGTTGAAGAGTGAACTTGAATGTCTGTTGCTTTAAAACTTTTCAGATTGCCACTGTTCTGTGATGTGGGAGGGTTACACATGAATTGCATCCGTAAGTGCTTTTTCTTATCAGTGTTTTTGGGTTTCCTTAGATGCTGTTACTAAATAGCAGATTGTGGGAAAGAAGACGGTTGCATTGATTTACAGCACAAGGGGAAAGCCCCATTTTCAAAGATGTGCACACACATTTGCATGCTCCTAATTTATGAGCACAAATATCCAACCTGTGTGAATACATTGGGTATTTTGCAAGCGCATCTAGCCAATAAGGCACCTAAGTGTCCATATGTGCACATAAATTAGCTGTGTGCAATTATATGCACATGCATACCTTTGACACTGTGACCCAGTGGATGCAACTGGTCTGACCTTACCAATAATTCATTTCTCTATTTGATACAGTCAGGTGGGGTTTTTTTGCATCAAGGGCATTCATTTTTCTTTACATAACATATAAGTGCAAGTTGACTTGGATGAACTATTCTTAACAAGCAATTTATTTACAAATGATTTGCCAAAAGTAAAAGGGGCTACATTTGTTGAACAAACTTCAATTTTTATGAATCTGGGAGTCATTTTGTACTCACTCTTGAATGAGGGTGGCCAGATCAGGCATTTGCATCCTGTGGATTTCTTGCAATCTGTGCGCTATCACAGTTGTGTTTGTTGTTTCCATTGGTGGTAATTCACTTTCATGCAGTGCGACTGATCACCTAAATTATGTAGTTTTGTTCCTGCTTCCTGACTGGATGACTCCCGAACTTACAAACTTATTTCAAGATTATCATGTGAAAATGGCCACTTGGAAACACGTGTGCAAAAACATATTTGCATGAATATTTGGGACATATTTTCTTTCCACAATAATTTCTTACCAACAAGTTTTCTCTTTCATGAAAGTTTATGGAAACTGTAACAAATGGGTCATTGAGCTCAATGCAGGGTTAACGGGGTGAAATTCTCTGACCTGTCAAGTACAGTCTTTGAGTATGTCTATACTGCATCTGGGATCAAGCCTCACAGCCCAGGTTCACAAACTTGTGCTCACATGAGCATGGTAAAAAAATAGCTGTGTAGATGTTGCTTTGATGTTGTGACTTGAGCTGGAGCTTGGGCTTTCAAGCCTTGTGAGGGTGGGATGAGATGGGCTTGAGAGCTGTCATGGGGTGTAGCCCTCATCGCCAGACTGGCGCCTCCTCCTGGTCATGTGGGGGATTAGCTTGAGGCCAACACCCATGTCTGCAGTGTGCACATCAGCCTCTGTCTCTGCTCCTGTCTACGGCTCCTCTCTCAGCTCCCAGGAATGCAGCATCCTCTTCTCGACTCAGCCCTCCAGCTAGGTCATCATCTGTGTTTTCCCTTTGTGTGGGGAGTGGGGAGGTGGACTCTCTGTCCAACAGTCTGACCACTTCCCCAGAGGTAATTGAAGGGGACCCAGGCCCACTCACTACTCCGGGCCCCAACCCAGGTACTCTGTAAATAGTGCCTCCTGCTGCTCCTCTGTAACCTCTGTCAATGCTGCCCTATTTCCCAGGGCCACTCCCCCATGACCCAGCAGCTTCTTTGCCCTTATCTCAGGGCCTCAGCTGCTCAGTCCTAGGAGCCAGCCACTGCTCTGTCCAAGGTGCTTACCATTCCCTCAGCCCTCCAGGGATGCAGTCCTTACTGCCTGGGCTCCCAGCAGCAACTCCCCTACTCTAACTCTTCAGCTCCCTTTTATATGGGCCTGCGGGGTCCTGACTGGCTGTTCCTCGCAGCCCCTCTCCCATTGGCTGCTTCCTGCGCAGCCTCCCCAGAGCTCTGTTAACCTTCTCTGCCAGTGTGGGGTGTTTGCTCAATCACAAGCAACATCAAAGCAATGTTTACACAGCTATTTTTAGCTCACTAGCATGAGCCCAGTGGAAACAAGTGTGTGGACCCAAGCTGGAAGGCTTGCTCCCAGATGCAATGTAGACATACCCTAAATGATCTAAAGGTCCCTTCTGGTCTTCAAATATATGACTCCTGTTAGGGTGTCCCTAGCCTCTGTTTGCCAGAAGCTGGGAATGGGTGACAGGGGATGGATCACTTGATGATTACCTGTTCTGTTCATTCCCTCTGGGGCACCTGGCATTGGCCACTGTCAGAAGACAGGATACTGGGCTAGATGGATCTTTGGTCTGACCCAATATGGCCTTTCTTATGAATTTACAGGTCTTATTGAAATGAATGTGTGTGAATAGCTTTTTGTAGCATTTGCCCAGCTATAGGTGTAATGTAATGACTCTGGATTAGTGAGCTACACATTCCACTTCAGACAGAGTTGTTGTACCTTCAGTAGAGCAGATTACATATCCACTTTCAGATTGGTTGGGTTGTGAAACTGCAGATAGATACAGAGTGCACATTGTATGAAAGATTAATGTTTCTTGGCTTAACAACCTTATTATTGTCGTCTTTTGGTTACGACAAATGAACATGACAAGAGGTTTCACTTATAACAAGCACTTTTCATGATACAATGGAGTGCAAAATGAATTTTTACGAGCCCTTATTCACAAAAAAATGTATTGCCAACTGGATGCAATATCAGCTGAATGGCTTATGCATTATATGATTGCATGAACCAAAACATTTTTGTTGACATTGTACTGAAGGCATTGCACTATCAATTGATTTATTTTTTTATTGCAGACACTCTTATCTTTTCAGCAGAAGATTTTTTTCTATTTTTTTTTTCTTTTTCTGAAGGAGCTCTTATGTTGTCAGTGGAAGTTCTGCTGTTACGGAGACTTTAAAATATAATTTAAAGTACTGTCACACTATCAATAGCTTGCATGTAGACATCACACACTGATATTGATATAGGGAGGGAACCATTCTGCCCTCAGTTCCACAGGTGTAGCTCTCATTGGTTTCAGAAATGGGCTTACTTTTGTACATCGGAATTATTCCACCAGTACCCTACTTCTGGAGTAAAACATGACAGTTATTTCATAGGACAGAACAGTACTCACACACAAAAAATAGGCTACCATAAGATTTTTTGGTTGAAAATTAAATTTAATTTTCTCTTGTCATATTCACAATAAAATAGTGATCATCTGATCCTTGCTGTGAAAGATGTGGTCTGAGCCTTGTGGGGCTTGTTTCATTTTATAATAGATAGATCTTCAATCTAGCAGACAAAGGTATAACAAAGTCCAGTGGTTGGAAGTTGATGGTAGACAAATTCAGATTAGAAATAAGCTGCAATTTTTTAACAGTGAGGGTAACTGACCATTGGAATAATTTACCAAGGGTTGTGGTGTATTTTCCATCACTGGATATTTTAAAATCAAGACTGGATATTTTTCTAAAAGATATGCTCTGGTTCAAACAGGATTTAATTCAGGGAAGTTCTGTGGCATGTGTTATACAGGAAATCAGACTAAAGGATCACAGTGATTCCTTCTGGCCTTATAATCTATGAATCTATTAATTGCCGCTGTGCCCGGGCTCTGATGAAGAGGATGGGAAATACTGTTTCCCTGCTGTGTTAGGCTCTGATTCAGTACCCAAGGTCCCTTCATTTATAGAATATACAAAGTGCATTGCATTTACTGGCCTGTAACTTTCTGCCATCCGACATTGTCATTTACCCACAGTCATTGGCTCAAAGTACATATGCGAGTGTGGGTGCATGACCCTATCTGCTAACGATATGATCCTTGGCCTGAAGCTAGTCTGATTAATGCCTGACTGCCCATGGACCCAAAGAGCCAGTCTGGCATGCAGGGATAGCTGGGGCACAAGGATGCCCTCTTTTATTTTGGGGGACATGAGAAAGTGAACCCCACCTAATGATTCTCCTACACTCTAGGACATATTCCAAATATATTTACAGTGGGAGCCACAGATCAGATGCTACCACATGACTAATAATACACATTTACTGACTGCTTAACTATCCATCCTGCTGCATGGGATCTATTTGCTTGTTTCATTCATTGCTGGTGGGGCATAATATTTGGTCCAAAGACACTATTTATTGGTGTCTCCTGCTCAGGAATAAGGGATGGCCTAATTTGATAGTTTCCTAGGTTTTGATGTTATAATTCTTTAACCAATTTCAGTGTGTTGAAACTGTAACTTTTATGGACTTAATACATTCTAAAAATTGCTCACATAACAATGCTTTCATTTTGAACTAGCACAGAAATAATGGTCTGTGTTCATTCCAGAAAACTTAAACATCAGCTTTGCGCATAAGGAAAAAGATCACACTTCAAAGTTTGAGACTGGGACCCGTACACCGTTCGACAGGAAGAATGTATGCCCAACCCTGTTTTTTTTTTTTTTTTTTAAGGAGATGTATTTGTGGCTCATTTACACCTTCTCCATCAATCTCTGCTTTGGACTCAGGTTTGTAAACAAACATGGCTGCCTTCTGAACCAGGATTAAAATGAAATGTTTCTCAGTGAATAGAAGCACTTTTTCACTTTTTTGCATGTCAACACCTCTTTTTTTTATTTTTATTTTTTGAAATGAATAGAGCCATTTGTCTGGGGGGAAAAAGGCTATCGACATTTTAATGGGGCTGTTTTTGGAAAGACCTAACATTTAATATTAAATTCAACATATGGTTGTGGTCAAATTGCAAACTACTACTGTGTAAAATATATGAATAACAACCCACTGCATTCTCCTGGCCAATATAGAGAGAAAAGGTTGATTAATTTAACTAGTATCCCTTAATCTCCTGCCTTGGCTTCCATCCCATTCTGTAAGCGTTGATAAATCTTACATCCCCTGAAGAGTATTACAGTTCCTAATAGTCTTATGCTATTAGAAAGAAGCAAGACTCAACTGTACCAAAACCATATAACAAATGAAATCGTATAAATAATTTAGTTTTCACAATTTAATTTTTTTAAGTTTTTCTTTGCAAGACATGATAAGAGATGTAAATTTAGCATGCTGCAAGGGAAAAATGGTACTGTTAAATGGAAAAATACATAGAAATATGCTGCTGCACCTTGCCATTAGCACTGCTGTGCTGGGCTGTTGAAATCCAAGATCATTCATACATTGTACAGCATTTTAAAAGAAAAATATATATAGCTAGCCATAAACATTTTCTGTCTCATTTATTACTTTTACCAAGGGAAGAAGGATATTCCAGTGTTCTGGGCACTAGCCTGGGGCTTAGGATTTCCTGTCCTGCCACAAACTTCTTGTTTGACCTTGGTCAAGTTATTTAGCCTCTCTGAGCCTCAGTTCCCCATCTATTAAATGGGGATAATAGCAGTTTCCTACCTTACAGGGGTGTTGTCACGATAAACACATCAAAAAAGATTGGGAGGTGCTCAGATATGATGGTAATGGGAGCCATATAAGTACCTAAGATAGATCAATGGAATTTTCATATATTTCTTTGAGTATATGATACTAACCATCTGTGACCTGGGACACATTCTATCCAAAGTAAAGGAAAAACTGGCAAATTAGCTTTTGCTTTTCTGCTATTAAATCGTAGAAAAATGTTGAGCAAATTTCAACATCACTTACAGCAGGCCAAATTGTGCAGTTCATAGTCCTTATCTAGGCAAGATGTTCACTGAAATTGATGGGAGTTTTTTAAGGACTTAGGGCCTGATCCTGCTCCCACTGAAATCATCCCATTGACTTCAATGAGAGTTGAGTTGGACCCTCTGAAAGGAGTTCAGGACCGGCCCATGATTTGCATGTATTAATATGTTGCTCTTCCATAGCGCCTCTCTTTTGAGAATCTCTCTTTACAAACCACAAATTAAGCCTCACAACACCCCTCCGAGGCACAAAAATCATATTATACCTATTTTACAGATTGGTAAACTGAGGACCAAAGAGGCTGAGCCACAAATTTTCAAAAGTGACCTCTAATCTTTCTTGCTTGAGCTTTTGAGTGCCTGACTTCAGAGGCCCAGGGCTTGATGTTTAGGACTACTGAGCACCAACAATTCTACAAGGAAAGAAAGGAGCTCTGAGGCGTCCAAGATCCAAAGCTTTTATTCTATACCGTGCCCATCACCGTGGTATTCGAACGAACTTGGCTAGCATCTATCACTCACAAGTGCTTCCTCCTCTATTCTTCTACCCCAGGGTAAAGTGGTGGTGGGGGTATCTTTTTGTTTTTTTGGAGAAAGTTGTTTGGTTTTATTGCTTAATTAAAAATGTCACCTTAAATCATAACTGGGAGACAGCCAGGTATGTATTTTTCATCTTGTGAGAAACACTGTTGATGTTCTTCACCAGCTAGATTTTGTGAGTTGTCTGAAGGTGTAGCCTCATCCAGAGCATAGTACAGTGTTATGGTCTTCAGGTGACAAAGGGTATGTCTATACTTACCTCCAGGTTCGGCGGTAAGCAATCGATCTTCTGGGATCGATTTATTGCGTCTTGTCTTGACGCGATAAATTGATCCCGGAAGTGCTCGCCGTCGACGCCGGTACTCCTGCTCTGCGAGAGGAGTATGCATGGTCAACGGGGGAGCCTGCCTGCCGCGTGTGGACCTGCGGTAAGTACCTTGTATTTCGAACTAAGGTACTTCGACTTCAGCTATGTTATTCACGTAGCTGAAGTTGCGTATCTTAGTTCGAACTGGGGGGTTAGTGTGGACCAGCCCAAAGACATGAATCACCATGGCATGACTGTGCACATCCAGAAGAAAAGGCTGGCTGAAACCTAGTGGCCCCACATTGTTTGCAAGCCTTGCAATATCCAAGAACCACAGATGGTGCCTGGACACTACAAAGGTGTGTACATGAGCAATACTTTAGAAAGATGTGTCAGAGAGATTAGAAAAGTACTGGGCAGCAACTTTAATTCAGCATTTCTATGCTTCATTTGGTTTCGCTGAGACTCATAGGGCTTGATTCTGATCTAAGATCTACATTTGTTCAGCCCAAATGGATGGGGCAACCTCAGCATTTGTCAGGGCAGGGCACAACCTCCATTCGAAATGGTAATTGATCTGGGATACCCCAGAGCTTCCACAGATGTGTTGGGACAACTAGACTTGTCCCACATGCTTGTGCTTTAATAGCCATAAAAAGTGGCACAGTATCCCCCAAAAGAGTGAGGGTTCAGTCATCCATTCCCTTAGAAAAGCACAGGCACCCCTGTTCCACATTTCATGAGCACTAGGTCACCTCGGACCATCCTCAGATGATTTAGTCCGCAGGGAATGTTCTGCCTTGTTATTTTACACATCTTTTAGCTAAGCCAGAAAATCTAAATGTAAAATCCAGCATTCAGAGTCACCATGTGGGGTTTTGTGGCACTCTCTGAAGGACTGTGGACCCATGAAACAGTGAACAGATTACAGTCATCCACAGAGGTAGGTTTTTTTTCATGTGACAAACATACACTGCAATATTGTTAATGTTCTTAAATTAGCCTCCAAGTATAATTCCTTGCCAGTTACTACAATAACTTGGAAATATTCTTCATTTTATGTAACTGTTATGACTAAGAACACAACAGAGCAGGAATTGTTTGCAAAGATGTGCTAGGGACTACAGCATTTTGACCTGTGATATTCTCAATGAAGTGAAAGGCTTGTCACACTGGAGTTGTCCACTGAGGCATGCTGCATGACTTGGTGTCCTGTCACTACTAAAAAGACAATTTGAGAGGCATGCAAAGAAATGCTGCAGAACTACCTGCAGAACATTCCAATATATATTAACAAAGCCTGCAGCGTGCAGCCTAATTCTCCACTCTGGTGCACCTGTGGTGTTCCACCAAAATAAATGAAATTATACCAGCATAACACTGAAGTTATGCAGACACAAAACTGGTGTAACAGAGTTGCATCAGTTACAAGTAACTTTTGACATTAGACAAATCACTTAAGGACTGATCCAAGTCCCACTGAAGCCGATGAGAGTCTTTCCATTAACTTCGATGGGAGTTGGATCAATCACTTAATTTCAGCCTCTGTTGCTCTATTTATAAAACTGGGATAATGATACATATCTGAGAGGGGAGTTGTGAATAATTAATGTTCATAAGGGACTTTAGGATAGGGTTACCATATTCAAACGTTTAAAAAAGAGGACACTCCACGGGGCCCCGGTCCTGCCCCCAGCCCCGCCCCAACTCCACCCCCTCCCCGGCCCCGGCCCCACCCAACTCCGCCCCTTCCCCACCCCCATTCCAACCCTTTCCCCAAAGTCCCTGCCCCAACTCTGCCCCCTCCTCTGAGCACCCCACATTCCCCCTCCTCCCTCCCGCTCTGATCTTGGTTGGGGGTTGCTAAGTGCTTCCCTGCTCCCCACTCGCCCTGCAGCCCCTGCACCCCCCCTCCTGCAGCCTCTGTGCCCCCTGCTCCCCACTGGCCCTGCATCCCCTGCATCCTCCCCGCCCCTGCAGCCTCTGCGCCCCCCACCTGCCCTTCCCCTGCGCCCCCCTGCCCCTGCAGCCTCTATGCCCCTGCCTGCCCTGCTCCTCCTTGCCCTGCAGCCTCTGCACCCCACCGCCTGCCCCTGCGCCCCCCTGCCCCTGCCTGCCCTCCTCCTCACCCTGCAGCCCCTGTGCCCCCTGCTCCCCACTCACCCTGCACCCCCCCGCCCCTGCAGCCTCTGCGCCCCCATCTGCCCTGCCCCTGCACCCCCCTGCCCCTGCAGCCTCTATGCCCCTGCCTGCCCTGCTCCTCCTCGCCCTGCAGCCTCTGCACCCCTCCGCCTGCCCCGCTCCCCCAGCAGCCTCTGCCTGGCGGGGGCTTCGGATGCTCAGCGGCGACCGGGGCAGCGCGGGTCCCTGCAGCCCTGGCACACGCCGCACTCCCTGCCCTGCGCCGCAGCCTCCTTCCTGCCGTGCGGGGTGATGGGGCCGCAGGAAGGGTTCCCCAGTGGCCGGGGAGTCCCCGCCCGTGAGGGAAGCCCGAGCCGTTGGCTGGGCCCGGCCTCCCCGTGGTCCTGCGGGCTCGGCTGGGGCGCGCGGTCCGCCCGGCCTCCGGGGGCAGCAGCGGCCCCTTCGCCGCCTTCTGCGGCTGCGCCCCTCCTTCCCCCGCCCGAGCTCGCTACAATGTAGCCGGGCGGCTGGGCTGCACTACGGACCCGGCGGGTCGTGCTGGGGCCAGGCGGACCCTGGCTTATGCTGCCTCCCTATTTCCCCGGACATGTCCGGCTTTTTGGCAATTCCCCCCGGACGGGGATTTGAGTACCAAAAAGCCGGACATGTCCGAGGAAATCCGGACGTATGGTAACCCTACTTTAGGATGAAATGTTTTATGGAAGTGCTAGACATCAATGTTATCACACCTGGGTCAGGTGTTTTAAAATGAGTATTTCACAGTAAATGTTGTAAACAACAGTGCATTATGGAAGGAGAATGAAAATCTCAAATTGTTTCAATGCATAACAGTGTGCTCACTGCAAATCCCAGTTACAGTGAACCCCTATGTATAGCGACACAACTTCACTGTTTAGAGCTTTTCAACATTTGTTGTAATAGGAACCTGCCTGTGGCCATAATTTTAATGATATGAATTTTGTCTCTTTTTCGCTCAGTCGCTGGGAATGTACATCGCCTAAAACCAGCTCATTGATACTGAACAAATAGTGGATTAAGTGTGCCTCTTTTGTCTTCTTTCCTAAGCTGTGTGGGATCAAAGCTTTGTGCTTTGGTGCCATAGTTTAACTCTATTTTCATTTCAAGTGCCAACATTTTACAAAATGAAATGAAGCAAAAATGGGCATAAATTGTTTCAAATGTTTCATCCCAATAAGCTTTAAGGAGGTCTTGGAAAGATATCAGAAAACAATTGAATTGGGTTTGTTAATTTGGTTGGTTTCAACCCATTGCAAACCCAATCCACAAACCCACTATTTCAGAGATGGTAAATTACAGACAGTTGTGACTGCTGATTGAATAGCAGACCAGCAATTCCTAGAGATGCCCACCCACAAGTAGTTGTTACACTAGCCATGACAGACAAGCAGCATAAGAAATAGGAAGTGACATTGCTGCATGTGAATAAAATTTACACAGGCATCTGCAGTGAATGATGATGGTCTGTCTCTACGCAATTAACTGTAACCAGCGAGCAAACTGTGAACAATGGCAACACAAATTACAGTTATTGCTTTTGTATTCTGTAAACTTGTGCAAAAAGACATCTCTCAACACCTCTTTGTCACACACATCAGCCTACTTACTTAGAAGGTGCAGATTAGATTTAATCCTAAAAGGATTTGCATATCTATAAGGGGGTGGGGCTATAAAATACCTAACCTGAAATGACACAATTGATATGGCTTCTAGGAATTTGCTTATTGGAATGATAACCCTTAGCAAAATGTGATGATTTTACCTAATGCAGAATATTTTTGATCTCCTCGGGCTGCTGCCTTTTCTAGTGCATCTGGGCACCCATACAGTAGATAGTCCAGTGGGTCTAGAAGCTTAAAAGCCTCTTCACTAACTAAGGTAGAATAAGAAGGAAATGAATAAAAAAGCAATGTGGAACTGGGTGACTTCTGCTGCTCTCTATCTTTCTCTAATTTGAAATGCTAGCAGGAAGCACTGTAATGATTATTTCTTCTAAACAGCTGGCACTTCAAACTTTTTTTCACACTGGGGAAAGCAAGTACATAACAGTTGGAAACCTAGGTGAATTCTCTCAGGGGTTTTCATTGCTGAGGGTAGCGTAATTGTGTAATGGTAGGGAAAGAACAAGATTAGAACATAAACTGCTTCCTGTTTGTGTCTGTTTTAGGGTTTTTTTATTCTGAGGAGAACATGATGGGGAGATTATATTTATGTGTTATTATTTGCCAGCTTTCTAAATCAATGCAATGGAATTTAGGGATAGTAAGTTATTTAAACTTTAGGAGTCAGGTCCTTAGCTGGTGTAAATTAACAAAATCAATGGAGTTATGATAATCTACAGCAGCAACACCTACCTCCAAACATGTAATCCTCTTCTTGATTGGGTTTTGTTTGTTGATTTAAGAAAGGAAGGATGAGGTTAGTAAATTGAAATAAATGGGGGAAAGAGGGGAAAAAGAGGAATGGATGGATAGATAGGAGGAGATAGGCACCCCAAAGAGTAAAAAAAATACCTATTTGGATAGATATGGGCAAAAAAATGCTGAAATATGTAGATTCAGGTCAACCGAAACATTCCATAAATGTGTGTCAATTTCAGCAAATTGTTTCAACTGAAACAAAAGAAAAATGGAAAAAATTCAAAAATGTCTAAATTATATTTTTACTACTTTTCCATTTGCCAAAAATTCTGAAAAAATTTGGTTTCGATTTGACCTCAGTCAATTCCTCCCTCTCCCCTCCCATATTTTGGAACTGGCAGGGAGCAAAAAAAACACCAAAACCAATTATTCACACAGCTCTAATTATAATACCATATTTAGGGTTGCAATTCAGATGGGTTTTTTTGTACTCAAGCATATCTTGCTCAATTTCCTACAGATGTTCTTTGGAGCTTGCAAAGTGCATATTCTGCATGATGTGCAACCCTTGAAATCTCAGAAATGTATGAGCACCTAAAGAGAACCAGATGAGATTTGATCACACAGCATACCAGGAATTTCAGAGAAGATTTTTGGAATTCTCTTGGAGAAGACAATATTAGGAAGACAAGTAAATGTCCCACAGGTGGCTGATTGCTCTTCATTCTACAGCATGGGGGAAAATATAATGGGCAGGGGGAAATTTCATTGTACTTTGTTCACCAGGTTCAGGAGCGCCGCCAGCTTTTTTGCCGCCCTAGGCAGCGGAAGGTCCCGCCCCCGAAATGCCGCCCCCGACAGAGGTGGCCGAAGATCCGGCCGCCGCGGTCGCCGCCCCCCAAATGTTAGTGCCCTAGGCGACCGCCTAGGTCGCCTAATGGGTTGTGCCGGCCCTGACCAGGTTTCTTTTTCCACCTTCAAACTGCAGCGCAAGAGACTAAAAAGAGAGAAGTGGTGTGTTCTGGTACTCAGGAGAGTTTGGTTTTGTTCCTGACTCTGAAACTTTCCCGAACACTGTCAGTCCTGTCTTCTGAATGAGGCAGGGCTACAGCTGAAAAAACAGTATGTGTTCAAAACCAGCTGAGACCTTCCTGTGTCTGTGATACGCAGTACTTCATTGCAGTGATGATGCAACAATGCTGTAATGTCAGCAGCTCTTGCCTAGCTGCTGCTTGGTAGCCCCCTAACATTCTGAGCTCAGAGAGCAGCAGAGGCAAGTTAGTATCATTGGTATCTGCAGGACCAGATATAGTGTGTTAAAAAAGAGGGACCATGGAGATAGATGCGACAAGGGAGATGAATAAAGGTAGGTGCCACAAAGGGCTGCACATGGGGGACCACAAGGGATTGTTCAGAGAAGGAAGATGATGGACCACGAGAGATCACATGGAGGAGGAGGTACCATGATGGACTGGGTGTAGGAGGATGAGGAGGAGCTATGAGGGGTTGCATGGAGAGGAACGAATAAGTGAGACCATGAGGGATCATGTGGAGGAGGAAGAAGAGGGACAATGAGGGATTGTGCAGAGGAGGAGGCAGAACCACAAGTTATCGCATGGAGGAGAAGGATCACGATGGACCATACTGACGAGAAAGCAGAGTGTTCATGTGGGAACACTCAGGGGAGTAAGAGGAGGGATCATGAGGCATAGGAGGATAGATGAGAACAAAAGTAGGTGTCATCAGCTCTGAGGACAGATCCTGGTGATTATTCCCTATCATGACTGCCATGGGCTGGGGAAGGGGTTAACAGAGTTTCCTTATGTTGGTTGAGGTTTGCTCCCCAGACCTGGGAGTTGACTGGCATGGTGACTGGGCTTCTCTGCTGTGTCACTCCTGAACCAAACAGCACTAAAGACTCCCCCTGCTCCCCAATCACAGCTCTGCAGGCAACAAGCTGGCTGTGTTTACTGGAGTGTTGGGTTCTTCATGGTGGAATTCATTTCACACACACAAAGCCGGGGGTTCAATGCAGGTGATGAGCATGGGGTCCGGTGAACAGTCTCCACCCCCAAACTGAGATGCAGGCAGAAGTGCAGTCACCAGCTGCAGTGCAGCCACCAGCAGCTACAACAGCAGCTCACAGAATCATAGAATGTCAGGGTTGGAAGGGACCTCAGGAGGTCATCTAGTCCAACCCCCTGCTCAAAGCAGGACCAACCCCAACTAAATCATCCCAGCCAGGGCTTTGTCAAGCCTGACCTTAAAAACCTCCAAGGAAGGAGATTCCACCACCTCCCTAGGTAACGCATTCCAGTGCTTCACCACCCTCCTAGTGAAATAGTGTTTCCTAATATCCAACCTAGACCTTCCCCACTGCAACTTGAGACCATTGCTCCTTGTTCTGTCATCTGCCACCACTGAGAACAGCTGAGCTCCATCCTCTTTGGAACCCCCCTTCAGCTAGTTGAAAGCAGCTATCAAATCCCCCCTCATTCTTCTCTTCTGGAGACTAAACAATCCTAGTTCCCTCAGCCTCTCCTCATAAGTCATGTGCTCCAGCCCCCTAATCATTTTTGTTGCCCTCCGCTGGACTCTTTCCAATTTTTCCACATCCTTCTTGTAGTGTAGGGCCCCAAACTGGACACAGTACTCCAGATGAGGCCTCACCAATGTCGAATAAAGGGGAACGATCACATTCCTTGATCTGCTGGCAATGCCCCTACTTTTACAGCCCAAAATGCCGTTAGCCTTCTTGGCAACAAGAGCACACTGTTGACTCATATCTAGCTTCTCGTCCACTGTGACCCCTAGGTACTTTTCTGCAGAACTGCTACCTAGCCATTCGGTCCCTAGTCTGTAGCAGTGCATGGGATTCTTCAGTCCTAAGTGCAGGACTCTGCACTTGTCCTTGTTGAACCTCATCATGTTTTTTTTGGCCCAATCCTCTAATTTGTCTAGGTCCCTCTGTATCCGATCCCTACCCTCCAGTGTATCTACCACGCCTCCCAGTTTAGTGTCATCTGCAAACTTGCTGAGAGTGCAGTCCACACCATCCTCCAGATCGTTAATAAAGATATTAAACAAAACCGGCCCCAGGACTGACCCTTGGGGCACTCCGCTTGAAACCGGCTGCCAACTAGACATGGAGCCATTGATCACTACCCATTGAGCCCAACGATCTAGCCAGCTTTCTATCCACCTTACAGTCCATTCATCCAGCCCATACTTCTTTAACTTGGCGGCAAGAATACTGTGGGAGACCATATCAAAAGCTTTGCTAAAGTCAAGGAATAACATATCCACTGCTTTCCCCTCATCCACAGAGCCAGTTATCTCATCATAGAAGGCAATTAGGTTAGTCAGGCACGACTTCCCCTTGGTGAATCCATGCTGACTGTTCCTGATCACTTTCCTCTCCTCTAAGTGTTTCATAATTGATTCCTTGAAGACCTGCTCCATGATTTTTCCAGGGACTGAGGTGAGGCTGACTGGCCTGTAGTTCCCCGGATCCTCCTTCTTCCCTTTTTTAAAGATGGGCACTACATTAGCCTTTTTTCCAGTCATCCGGGACCTCCCCCGATCGCCATGAGTTTTCAAAGATGATGGCCAATGGCTCCGCAATCACATCCGCCAACTCCTTTAGCACCTTCGGATGCAGCGCATCCGGCCCCACGGATTTGTGCTCATCCAGTTTTTCTAAATAGTCCTGAACCACTTCTTTCTCCACGGAGGGCTGGTCACCTCCTCCCCATATTGTGCTGCCCAGTCCAGCAGTCTGGGAGCTGACCTTGTTTGTGAAGACAGAGGCAAAAAAAGCATTAAGTACATTAGCTTTTTCCACATCCTCTGTCACTAGGTTGCCTCCCTCATTCAGTAAGGGGCCCACACTTTCCTTGACTTTCTTCTTGTTGCTAACATACCTGAAGAAACCCTTCTTGTTACTCTTAACATCTCTTGCTAGCTGCAACTCCAAGTGCGATTTGGCCTTCCTGATTTCACTCTTGCATGCCTGAGCAATATTTTTATACTCCTCCCTGGTCATTTGTCCAAGCTTCCACTTCTTGTAAGCTTCTTTTTTGCGTTTAAGGTCAGCAAGGATTTCACTGTTAAGCCAAGCTGGTTGCCTTCCATATTTACTATTCTTTCTACACATCGGGATGGTTTGTTCCTGCAACCGCAATAAGGATTCTTTAAAATACAGCCAGCTCTCCTGGACCCCTTTGCCCTTCATGTTATTCTCCCAGGGGATCCTGCCCATCAGTTCCCTGAGGGAGTCAAAGTCTGCTTTTCTGAAGTCCAGGGTCCGTATTCTGCTGCTCTCCTTTCTTCCTTGTGTCAGGATCCTGAACTCGACCATCTCATGGTCACTGCCTCCCAGGTTCCCATCCACTTTTGCTTCCCCTACTAATTCTTCCCTGTTTGTGAGCAGCAGGTCAAGAAAAGCTCTGCCCCTAGTTGGTTCCTCCAGCACTTGCACCAGGAAATTGTCCCCTACACTTTCCAAAAACTTCCTGGATTGTCTGTGCACCGCTGTATTGCTCTCCCAGCAGATATCAGTCTGATTAAAGTCTCCCATGAGAACCAGGGCCTGCGATCTAGCAACTTCTGTTAGTTGCCGGAAGAAAGCCTCATCCACCTCATCCCCCTGGTCTGGTGGTCTATAGCAGACTCCGACCATGACATCACCCTTGTTGCTCCCACTTCTAAACTTAATCCACAGATTCTCAGGTTTTTCTGCAGTTTCATACCGGAGCTCTGAGCAGTCATACTCCTCTCTTACATACAACGCAACTCCCCCACCTTTTCTGCCCTGCCTGTCCTTCCTGAACAGTTTATATCCATCCATGACAGTACTCCAGTCATGTGAGTTATCCCACCAAGTCTCTGTTATTCCAATCGCATCATAGTTCCCTGACTGTGCCAGGACTTCCAGTTCTCCCTGCTTGTTTCCCAGGCTTCTTGCATTTGTGTATAGGCACTTAAGATAACTCATCGATCGTCCCTCTTTCTCAGTATGAGACAGGAGTCCTCCCCTCTTGCGCTCTACTGCTCGTGCTTCCTCCCAGGATCCCATTTCCCCACTTACCTCAGGGCTTTGGTCTCCTTCCCCCGGTGAACCTAGTTTAAAGCCCTCCTCACTAGGTTAGCCAGCCTGCTTGCGAAGATGCTCTTCCCTCTCTTCGTTAGGTGGAGCCCGTCTTTGCCTAGCACCCTTCCTTCTTGGAACACCATCCCATGGTCGAAGAATCCAAAGCCTTCTCTCAGACACCACCTGCGTAGCCATTCGTTGACTTCCACGATTCGACAGTCTCTACCCAGGCCTTTTCCTTGCACAGGGTGGATGAACGAGAACACCACTTGCGCCTCAAACTCCTTTATCCTTCTTCCCAGAGCCACGTAGTCTGCAGTGATCCGCTCAAGGTCATTCTTGGCAGTATCATTGGTGCCCACATGGAGAAGCAGGAAGGGGTAGTGATCCGAGGGCTTGATGAGTCTCGGCAGTCTCTCCATCACATCGTGTATCCTAGCTCCTGGCAAGCAGCAGACCTCTCGGTTTTCCCAGTCGGGGCGGCAGATAGATGACTCAGTCCCCCTGAGAAGGGAGTCCCCGACCACCACCACCCTCCTCCTCCTCTTGGGAGTGGTGATTGTGGAACCCTCATCCCTAGGACAGTGCATCTTTTGCCTTCCAATCGGTGGAGTCTCCTTCTGCTCCCTTCCCTCAGATGTGTCATCTAGTCCACTCTCCGCATTAGTACCTGTAGAGAGAACATGGAAACGATTGCTCACCTGTATCTCCATTGCTGGTACATGAACGCTCCTCTTTCTCCTTCTGGAGGTCACATGCTGCCAAACTTCTTCACCATCCTTCTGTCCCTGCTGTGCCTGCTCTGAATCTTCAGAATGTTGTGGCCGTAGAAGCATCTCCTGACGTCTGTCCAGGAAATCTTCATTTTCCCTTATGCAACACAGAGTTGATATTTGTTTCTCCAGACCTCGAACCTTCTCTTCCAATATGGAGACCAGCTTGCACTTTGTACAGACAAAGTCGCTTCTGTCCTGTGGAAGAAAGACAAACATGGCACAACCTGTGCAGGTTACAACAGCTGATCGCTCACCTTCCATATCACCTTCCTCTTAAGAGCTTCCTCAGCTGTTGCAGTAACTACTCAGAGAAACCCGCAGATGAAAGCCTCAGTGAGCTCTCCCCAGGCGAACTCCCAGGCAAACTCCCTCTGTTAGCCTCTGCTGTTCGCCGCTCAGCTGGTTCGCTGCTGATTGCCCTTATATACCAGTCAGGTATAGTGGGCTGGAATAGTGTCCCCAGCACCTCTACACTGGAACCACCTAATTATGGATTTCTTGGCCCATCTGCATCACTGCCCTCTACAGCACACAGGGAAGCAGGTGACTCCCTGTGTAGCCTTCAGGGCCTCACTTCACTGTAGCATGGAAGGTCTTTGCACAAACCTGAGCACAATATACTCAATATATCCTATATTTACTATGCCGGATACAAAATACTACATTAAAAGAACCTTATTAAGGTTACAAAGTCAAGCACTCAAAAGTTGGAAAATGCCAGGATTAAAGTTGCCCATGCAACCTTCACGTGGCCCCTTTGTGTGCAAGTATTATGATACAGTATAATCCATGGAAGGTTTTGATTTTGCCAGATTGCTATTTTCATCAGAAAAATGTGCAGTCAGAAATGTTCTGACCAGCGCCATTGTCATCCTGTATGTGGATCAGCACTAGAGGGGAAGGAGACATGTACTTTGCCAGTAGATTTCATAGACATTTGTTAACATTAGACAAATTACACATATAGTAAACAGAATGCCCTATTTCAAGTAAGTTCAACCCTAAACTCCATCTGCCATGGTACATAACAGGAGTTCTAGTAAAGTGCTTCATTCCCCCATTCTCCCCTATGGTCCTGGCTCCTTGGACTTCCTACACCTCCCATGATGAACTGCAGTCTTCCTTCTGATGGAGCCATGTGGCATATCATGGGCATCATGTGTTTTTTAATCAATGCTTGAGACAGACATATGGAAAGAGTCTACATAATTTAAAGAATGCCTTAAGAAACTCTGAGTCATATTGGGCCAAATCAGTGCTGCTTTGCTGGGATAGCAAATCCTCTCCTGATTGGAGGTCCCCAACTTTCTGTCTAAAACTGAACTATCATTTATTTCTGATGTTATTGTAATATATTAATAACAACACTAGGAGTTAGCTAGTGGGAATATAATTATGCTTCTCCGATTTTTATACAAAAAGTAGGTCGACATTTAGACATATTAATTTTGATACATACCAACTACTTAATTACCTGACTAATCTATTAAATAAACTATTAATTTACAGGGTGATTAAACAGTTCAGTAGACACAGTAGATTTAAATACCATAGAGCACACTTAGTCGTGTCTCTATTAGTAGGAGAGTGTATTTCTTGTACACAACAAAGAAGCAATGTATTCCCATGGATAGTGCACTGGACTGGGACTAAAGAGAACTATGTTCTTTTCCCAGCTCTGTACTGATTTTATGTGTGACCTTGAGTGAGTCATTGTACCTCTCGGTGATTGTGAAGCATCTGCTAAGCAGGGAACTACCATTCTCATCAATCCCCACTCCTAGAGGCGATGCGTAAGTGGGGGCATGCTGGGTCATCCCTCTCCCCCGATTTGTTGCTTGGCCTGCTCACCCGGACTGAGCATGCTCAGTAACACTGCTGAAGCTGGACTGCTCTCACTTTGCCAATCCACTATTGACAGGCATGGGTCATCACTCCCTTCTCCCCACTGAAGGTGGACACACAGGCACATCCCCTTCCCCTGGCCTGGCCAGAAGAGGGAGGGAGCAGAAACCCTATAGAAAGACTCTGACCCAGGAAGTGACTTGACTCTGGGAAGAGGTGATGGACTCATGGCAAGCCAGGAGCAGCAGGGAAGCTGGATGCAGGGGAAACTGCCAGGGAAGTATGTTGCACAGAAGGTTGCAACAGGAGCCCCGGGACTGTGTGTGGGACAGAGTGTAACTGTCATACATTGCAGCTGGGTTCAGGTCTGTACAGGATTCATGGGAAAGGAGCAGAGGCTGGGTAGGGGCCCCAGTGAGACACACCACTGATCCTGGTCTCAAAACCTGCAAGCTCCTATTTGCCTTTAATGGAGGACTAGACTGGAGAGGGCACCCAGGTGCTAGGCTTGAGAAGCTGTAACCCTCAGTTGCACTGCCCTCCCCTCACCCCAGGTGCTCAAATAGAAACCGCTATGGTAAACTACCCCTTCACTTAGGCATGTGCCTGAGTGGTTATTGGGACCCACCAAGGCTAGCACCTGAGGGCCCAGTAGCTGAAGCACCTTCAATGCTTTTCTCTGAGTTGCGGTACATCTGGTGCACTACTAGTAGCTGAGCGGTTTGCTGTACCCCAGCACTGAACAGCTGTAATAAATACAGAGTGCTGATATTCAGAGATGGAATACCATCCCATTTTCACATGCTTGTGACTTTTGCATAGATTCAGGTTTTGTGCTGAGCTTTGCCAGGGGTCAGATTCTGACACCTAACTCATAGTGAGCAGCACCTTACTTGGGGAGCAAGTCATAGAGAATGACAACAAATATTTTTCAGCCTAAAAAGATAAAATGCAGATTTATTTTGCTCACTTGTAAATCTAGTGACTAGAGTTAACCGGAAATTTTTTTACTGACATGTTTTTACTATAAAAAAATGCTGTTTTTGTTAAAATTGAAACATTTTGGAAAAGTATCAATTTTGATGAAATTTCTTTTATAAAGAAACAATGAAGCATTTTGATAATGTTGAAATGTTCTGTTTCAACATTTTTGGAATGGAACATTTCAAATTTTCTTTTCAAAATGACTTTTTGAAATGAAATTCATTATTTTTATATAATTTAAAAAAAAACTTGTAAAGGATTGAAATTGGAACAAAATATTTTGATTTGTGCTAAAAGAAATATTTTGATTGACCAAAACCTAATTTTTTAACAAAAAATTTTTCACAAGAAATTTCATTTTTTGGTTTGTTTTTTGTTCCCTTTCTGAATGGAAAATATTTTTAAATGCCGAGCTCCCATCCTGAGTATGTGGCCTGTCCTCACAGAGGAAGGATCTCTGTGCTAACAGCCCCATGCTGCCAACTTTATGTTGCTTAGTATCCTAAAATGTAAGTCATCCCATTTAGAAGTGAGAGTGGCAGAATCCAACCCAAAGTGATGAAAAAATTACATTGGAGCAATAGTGGGGGGAAAATTCATTCCATTTGGAAAATGAATTTGGATCTAGCTGGCGTGATTCTTTTGTGTTCAGGGGCCATGAATTCCAAGTGATTGAGCTTTACCATGGCTTTTGTGTGTTTTTTAAGGAAAAGTGGAATGCTAACTTCTAAAATTCCTTCACTAGAAATGAGCTCTAGTGGCAAAGGGCTAGGTCAAGCGTCTAGCATACAGGCCATATTCAGGGAGGGGGTGTTGACACAATGACTGAAGTGGAGCACCAGGAGGCATAGTGCCTCAGAGGGTTTGTCTACATGGCACATTCCCTACGGCAGCATGTAGAGTACATACACTCCAAATCTCCCCTCCCCCCCCCAGCACAGGTATAAATAGCAGTGTAGGTGGTGAGCTACTGCTTAGGTGAACAGAGTAAAGACACTTCTGAACCCTGTGAGTATGTACCTACACAGCTCTCTACACACCCCAAGCAGGGCCTCCGCTGACTACACTGCTATTTTTATTGTCACACTGCCTTCCTGCTGTCGGAGCCTTTCCCACCGCTGGTAGCTGCCAGAGCCTTTCCCCACCACAGTGAAACACTCTGCAGAGGAGAAGGTTCTGGCAGGGGAAAGGTAGCAGGGATGTTGGAGCCTTTCCTCACTGCCTCCCCCGTGACAGAGCCTTTCACTGCCACATGTAGCTACACACCACAGTGTGGACGCAGCCTGTAGCTACACATGCCCTACCTGCCACTGCCACCTGGGGTGTGCAGTGTAGATGTAGCCAGAGAGGCACATTCTCCTGGAGCTTCCCAGTTGTACAGGGAAGTGGGGCTTGATTTGTGATACCTCTTTGTGGTGTCACATACTGTCTCTACATGGCCAGAGAACCCTGGTGGCTGGTATCTGGGTGACAGAGCCATGACTCTTCCTAATCCCTCACCCATCTTATCCACTCCTTGCCTATTTGCTTAAGGGGGAACCATCTAGGGTGCAACCCCTGCTGTCCTCCAAGTGCCAGCACTGCAATTTGCAAGGGCAAATGTGAACCACTCAAGGGGCAGGGAGAATACTTACTCGCCCCTGTGCAGCTGTATTAGCCAGGAGTTCAATCTAACCCTAATTCTGCATGGTTTGTGCGGGAAGATGGCAATTTTACTAAGGCTGTGCAAACAGAAATCTACTGAACTTGTAAGCATGTGGGGGCAATGGCTATCTCTTTGTTATACAGCACCTAGCACAGTGAGGCTGGTTGGTGCTTTTAGGTGCTATCACAATACAATTAATGCATAACAATGATGATGATGATGATGTAGCTTCATAAAATGAGCCATAGTTAAATGAATTCAATTTTGCACTACATTTCCTGGAAGAGTTGTTGCCACAGGTCCCCTCTTTTCAACCACTCAAACAACAGAATCCAATTACTGATTCCAGGTGAAAGTAAATGTTTACTCTTAGCTCTCCTGAGGTGAACAACACTGACAATATGGGGCACTAGGAAAAAGAGTAACACATTAGTTGCCTCAAGCTGAAATGATTGAATGGGCTCAGGAGGAATATATTTTAGTCACAGCAGTAGCTGAAACAGAAAGTTTACACTTCCAGCATGTCATCTCAGAAGGAAAAAATATTTTCATTGTTGGATGAGAGCTATTGTGCACTGCCCAGTAGCTGGCCCCTCCCTAGCACTCCCATTTGTGCTATGTAGTGATACTTCAGTGCTGTTTGCACTGGGGAATGGAAGGAGAAGAGTCTACAAATGTGTTCTTTCCTCCCCAGACCCAGCCACACAGCTGCATAGGGTAGGACCTAGCCCATAGCATCAATAAATATTTCAATGTCACTTTAAAAGGTTAATATCCAATTTTCCAGGGCTATGTGTGGCTGAAAATCAGTGTGGCCCAATAATATTTTTTTAATTTAGTTCTTCTACAGCACTTTCCCTCTGTAGGTCTCAAAGTGCTTTACAAAGAGGTCAGTATCATTGAACCCATTTTACAGATGGGAAAACTGAAATACAGAAAAGGAAAGTGATTTGCCCAAGGTCACCGAGCAAGTCAATGGCTGAGCCAGCAATAGAGTCCAGGTCTCCCAATGTCCAGCATTCTATCTACTAGGCATCACTGCCTCCCCTGTTCTTTAGACAAATATTATAAATATTATCTTGTTATAGCCTGCAAATTTCAAGGGATCCTTAGTAAGGTACCAGAGTCAGGAAGGATATGATTCCACTGCACAAATAGCTAGAAAAAAGGATAGTCCTCCTTCTACCCTTCTGAAGCATCAGTCATTCTCCACTGCTGGAAGCTGAATTCTTGGCTTGGAGGACCAATGGTCTGAGACACTGTGTGAAGTCAATGAGAACTTTGCCATTGACTACAACTGGGCCAGGATTTCTCCCAGTGAGCCAAATTCTATGTTCCTCTGTACCTAAGGCTACATTTTAATTTGTGGTGCAGATAAACAGCAGTCAATGAGTATTGAGGGAATGCCAAACAAGTGTGAGATGCATAGTACTGGACATTAAGTAATTTCTATTTCTAGTCAAATGTAGACATTTGGGAATATATTGTTTCTTGTTCATAGCTATAATCAATGAAGATTAGACACAAAGAGAAAGAGATATTGCTTGTGATAACTTTGTTGAAAACGTAATTCCTGGAAACATTTTGAAGTTCTACAGTGGTTGCCGTTTGCTTTTTGAATTAAAGTTTGTTATCTACCCAATGCCCCCTAATGCCCTCCCCCCCCCAAAGACACTATTTTCATCTCACGGTAATTAGGAGAGATGGGGCCGAGATACAATGCTGAGATCTGGATCAGGACGTTTCCAAAGTTCAGCCACATTTAGATCCACCTCTCCCCCACCCCCCATTTTAGGTGTAAGACTAGCTATCAAGTGCAGTTCCAGAGCTAAGGTCTCCCAAAATTTCAAGGTGTTTATGATTTGAAACCCTGTCTAGTAACTAGATATTCCTCAAGGCACTGAATCATACAGTCTCATCCCTATGGGGTTATTTCATGTCTTCCAATTATATGTCACAAAATGTGATTAAAAAATATCTATGGCCAAAATCTTCAGTTTAGGTGCCTAAGTAAAGCACCTAAATCTATCCTGAGCACCTAATAAAAATATTTCGCTTCCACTGACTTAACTAAAAGTTGAGGGTGCTCAGCACCTGTGAAAATCAGTTCACTTTTATTTAGGTGCCTAAATATGAATGTAAGTGCCTTACTTCAGGCACCTAAGTTGAAGAATGGCAGTTTATAGCTATGACTAACAGGAGCAAACAGAGTAGTATGCAAATGAAACTTAAAGAATCCATAAATAAATCACCCAGTTTTAGGTTTCTTTCTTCAATGGTGCTGTCTTTATGGAAATGAAGCTGATGTTGAAAGTCAAATTTATTCCTACATATTTTGCTGTAGGTTTATTTTTAGCAATTGTTGTATCTTCCCAGGGCTCATGCAATAATTATGAAAAATTAAACTCTGCATTTAAAATATGCAAGAATGTATTCTGTCTGTGTAATTATTTTCCCCGGAGTAATTTTTTTCTAAATATAGTATTTATGTAGTCTGTTAAAAATCTTAAACATTCTTTCCTTTAAGATGTTTGGGGTACTTAAACACATGTATAACTTTAAACACTTGAGGAAATTCCATTAACTTAATTAGGACTACGCATGTGCTTAAAGTTATCTGTTATGGCTATTGCACTTTCCACAACAATAACAATATGAAAAAACCATATAGACACAGCTGGGTCCCAAATAACTGTGTATTAAGTACACACAAGGCCTACCTGCATACACACTGCTGCTCTAACTAGTTTCTGGCAGCTTCTAAAATAGTGGTTTTCAACCCTTTTCATTTGTGGACCTCTAAAAAATTTCAAATGGAGGTGAGGACCCCTTTGGAAATTCAACATGTAGTCTGCAGACTCCTCCCACATAAGTCTTAGACTGAAAACTGAATAAAATTCAACTATAAATGTTGCACGTGCTTGGCCTGGCATTTTATGCAGAGTGAGAAAGGGCACTAAATGGTGGGTGTGACACTCTGCACCCCATATTCACCATAGTGGTATAATTCTGATATGATTATGACATAATTATGATGCACCTTGTACAAAATGTGTCATGTAACGTGTCAATGGAAATGTTATGAATGGCTGAATATGATTATGCTATTTGTATGCACGTTTTATTTTTGTATCTGGAGTTATGAATATTGACTATGCATCTGTATTTCAAAAGTGCTTGCTCTGGGTGACACCCACAAAGCTTTACGTATAGTCTAGCCAGCACATTATGAATGGCCTATTCAAAATGAATGGTCTATCAATAAATCAATGGGCCATGAAAAGGCTTATCCTCACCTGGGGATGCTTCAGTCAGCACATGGATAATGGTTGCCATGACTCATCGAAGCATGCAAAGGGGGAAGTGACATCACAAATGGGCCTCACTCCCCACACAAGAGAACACCTAGAAACACCTGAGGAACAAGGACTGACCTGGAAGAAGGAAGCCTGCCTGTGTGTGAAACATTGGTGGACTGTTTAAACTACCTAACAGGGTGAGACACTGCTTAATTCAAATCCTATCTATTATATTAGGTTTAGATTGTGTTTTTATTTATTTGCTAGGTAATCTACTTTGATCTGTTTGCTATCACTTATAATCACTTAAAATAGATCTTTATGTAGTTAATAAATCTATTTTATATTTTTTTACCTAAAACAGTGTGATTTGAGTGAAGTGCTTGGGGGGAAATTTCAGCTCAGGAACAAGAGTTGATGCACATTCACTTTCCTTCGTAGAAGTGGCGGACTGGGTAATAACTCATATACTGGTCAGGCTTTTCACCAGGGCAGCTCCGGGGTCCTAGGCTGGGGAGCTGGGGATATTTTGGCTGGAGCTTCTCTCTATTGTTAGTTCATGAGTGGCTCTGGGAGCATTCATGCAATCTAGCTGGGTGTGGGGCTCCACATGCTGTTGTGCTAAGTGATAACAGCGCCTGGAGGGGTTTGCTGCTTGTCACTAGCAAGGCATCGTGAGAGACAGCCCAGGCTGGACAGTTCAGAGGGCTCAACTGTACTCCAGTTCCAGGTTTTATCCCGGAGGAAACCCATCACAGTGGGCTTCTATGGTAACAACAACACTTCCAGGTTGACTTGTAGGTGGGGGTATTCACACACTTTTGACTGATCAGAAAAACAGAATCCTGCCACTAGAGGGCTCATCAATTATTTAAAGGGATACTATTCAGTTCCATACACTACTTCTGAATCATGGCCTGAGTGAAGAGGGAAGGGGTGGCTTCTAAAATGATATTGCTCACCAGATTTTCATTTCAGAACTCTGAACAGTAGTACTGTATAGGGAAACCACAACTGCAACTCCTTTGGAGAAAAAGCTCATATACTATGTGCTTCACTGCATTATAAATATTTTAGAGCCAATCAGCAAAATAAAATATATTTTAGACACGTGACATTCAACTAACATACAATTGTAAAGGTCCAGAAACCTCTATTCAAGGTCAATGATACTGTGGTCATGTATGACCAGGCCAGTGTATTTTTATGACAGGAAGGTAAAACAGTATATCATTTAGACAACAGTATCATGAACTCAGAAAAACGTAGGGTGAAGGGAGACAAGGAAACTTGTAACATGTAGTACATCCCCTCTTTTGAATTGGGATTTGTATTTCTCTCTCTCTGACATATATACATACATCACCACCCCGCACTCCTCAGTTAATACTGTCCTCCATTCCCCAGGGTATTTTAAGTCATTTTAACTATTCTCTTTGGTGTATAAATTATACCTTGATTGCTTTAGTGCCCAATCCTCCTTACTTTAAATTGATGGCTTTTTCTTGTATTTGGCATTCACTCAAATACCCCTTTTAGAAACCGTCCTCCAGTCACTTCAGAATCTCCCTTCCTGGAGGAAATCCTCTTCCTTGAGGTCCCCTTTTCATTTCCTGTTTTCCAAATAATACAGGACTAGTTTCTGTGTATTGTTTATTGCCAGAGCCGTGGGACTTAAGGGCACCTCACAGGACTGGGCTGTCAGTTACTCTGGTATAACTCCAGATGAACTCCATTATCTTCAGTATAATTAATTCAGGAGATCTGAATATGGCCAAAATTCCTCAGATCCTTGGATTGTTCCCATTGTCCTTTGCTTTGGCCTTTTCCCTGTCTCTTTGGTTTAATGTACTCAGAGAACTCCTGGACATTGAGAGCTAGACTGTGACTTGGACTACTTGCCTACAAGCAGAAGTGAGAACCCCCATTAAGCCACTCCATTGGCTACTCAAATGCTGGGCTGGGCGAGGGATCCTGGGTCTCAAATGCAGGTCCGCAGGTCCCGGGGACTATTCAGACTTCAGCCACCACCCGGCACCTTGCTGGTACTAGTAGGAAGTGTGGGCTGGTGGATGCTAGCTCACCATAGACACCGCCTGTGCAGCTCCCAATTGGAGGAGATGTCCAACCTCTCTGATTGGCTCAGACTCATTATTTAACCCAAAAGAATTCACAGGAAGTTGTCTGAGCAACTAGGCCAGGGGTCAGCAACCTTTCAGAAGTGGTGTGCCGAGTCTTCATTTATTCACTCTCATTTAAGGTTTCGCGTGCCAGTAATACATTTTAACATTTTTAGAAGGTCTCTTTCTATGAGTCTATAATATATAACTAAACTATTGTTGTATGTAAAGTAAATAAGGTTTTTAAAATGTTTAAGAATCTTCATTTAAAATTAAATTAAAATGCAGAGCCCCCCGGACCGGTGGCCAGGACCCGGGCAGTGTGAGTGCCACTGAAAATCAGCTCGTGTGCCGCCTTCGGCACGCGTGCCATAGGTTGCCTACCCCTGAACTAGGCAAAGACTTGGGTGGTTGCCGTATTAGACCCTGCCTTCTTGCCTGACAACTGAGCCTGCCTTGTTTTTTGATTCCTGCCTTCCTGCCTTGTTCCAGATCCCTTCTACTATGCCCCACTCCTGGATACTGACTCCGGCTCTGACCTTTGGCTTACCTCCCAACTCTGTCCCTATTTCTGACCTCTGGCTCCTGGCTCCTGCTTTCACCACTAGACCGGATCACCATTGCTCTGACCACTAGCTCTGACCGGCTGTGTCCTAGTCTATGACAAACCCGCTGAGTGGAGCCTGCCAGGTATGGACCAATGGAGTTGCCCATGCCCCAAGGAGCTATAGTGCTCCATGAGCAGGTGACCCACAATCCAGATGGACAACCATGATGTGCAATGCAGATTGCACTCGCTGGTTGTCAAGAATCAGGTACTGCAGGGGCAAGTCAATCATCTCTGTGCCAAAAACAATGTGCTCTGGGTCCAACCAGCTGCATCACTCCCTGAGCAAGGACTTGTTATCCCCTTCCCGGAGCACTTCAGTGGGGTATCATTCCAAGTTTTGAGGCATCATGAACCATTGCTGCCTTTTGTTCTTGCTTTGCCCTCAAACATACTCATCCAACCAAGCCATGGTAGGTCTGGTAGTCAGTCTGCTGACTGAGGAGGTGTTGGACTGGGTTTCTCTACTACTGGAGACCAGCAGTCTGGTGCTGTCTAGCTGCGATGTTTTCCAGGGGGCAATATGAACCATCTTTGGTAACCCCAACCATGCTTGCTCTGCTGAGGTCACCTTCAGGAAACTCCAACAGGGGTCAGGCACAGCCACCTCCCATGCAGCACATGTCTTCTGTCTCACATCAGACCTGGACTGGAATAAGCTGTCCAGCTGTTCAAATTCTGATGGGGCCTGCAGGATGAGTTGGCTGGAGTTGAGACCCAGATGGATCTGGGTGCCTTTATCAATCTTGTCATCTGGATCAACAATAAGCTGTGTGAACAGCAGGAAGAATGAAGATGGGTGGCATTGAAGCCAGGCCCCCTCCTATTGGGCTATGCTCCATAAACCAAGCTGATGCAGGTAGATCTGGTCAATCGGCCACGCACCTCTGAGGAAAAGGAGCGGCCTACCCCTTTTAACCTGTGCTTCTACTGTGACAAACCGATCATGCTATTTCTGATTGCTCCATGAGGAATCCAGACCAAAGAAACCTGGAAAAACAAGCTAGCCCAGACCCAGTAAAGGGAGCTGGCCTGAGCAGCTGGACAAAATGTTCCCCAGAGTCTCAAGCCATGGTCCTATACAGAATGTGTTCTGAATGATGTTGAACATTTGCAAGTACTGGTTCTGTACCACCACATTTGAAAGTACTGTTGAGGTATGTATTCCAGAGATCTCCCTTCCAATCCTTCCATAGCAGGCCCTTGTTAACTCAGGTGCAGAGGACAATTTTCTCAACCTAGATGCAGCCCCAACCCAGCAGATTCCCCTAAGGCCCAAACCTACTAGTGACAATTGATAGGTCCCTCCTATCTTCTGGGCCAGTGGCCATGGATGGAGACTGTGCCCCTGGAGGTCACCATCCAAGGGCACCAAGAGACGATGCAGTTTAATGCCATTCACTTTCCACATTTCCCCCTGATCCTGGGTATTTTGTGGCTGAACCTCTGTAACCCTCATGTTCACTGGCATGAACTAAAGGTCAGCGTCTTCTCAGACTACTACTGGCAGCACTGCTTGACCTCAGGAAGTAGAGAATGGACAGCAGGGCCCTGGCGATAGCAAGCCAGGGTAGTTGGTCGGACAGACTTGCCAGCTGCTCCTGAGCATCAGCTTCCACTCAAGTAGAGTGACTTTGCCAATGTATTTGAAAAACAAATGCAGACATCCTCCTCCAGCATGAGGATGATGGCTGTCCAACTGAACTGAATTGGTAGTAAAAATTCCATTTTATTGCATTTATGCCAGGTCTGAACCCAAAGTGGCCACCCTGCACATCTACCTGCAAGAGAATCTGGCAAAGGGCTTTATTCACAAGTCCACCTCGCCTGGTGGGGTACTGGTTCTCTTTGTTAACAATAAAGATGGTAGTCTCCAACTGTGTGTGGACAACTGAGCACTGAATAAGGTCACCATTAGGAGCTGGTACCCCTTACCTGTAATCCCTGAACTATTGGACTGCATGGGAGCCACCTGGATATACTTAAAATTGGACCTCTGATGGTCATGTAACCCCTTACGTATTAGAGTTGAGGATGGATGGAAGACTGCCTTTTGATCCCACTATGGACATTTAGAATGCCTCATGATGCCTTTTGGTTTAACCAATGCCCCAGCCATGTTTTAACACTTTATCAATGACATGTTTCATGATATTCTGGACCAATATATGGTGGTATACCTTGATGACACACTTATTTTTTTCAGACAGTGCTGAGCAACACACTGTGCATGTCCATTCCATCCTTGGAAGGCTATGCCAACATGGTCTCTACACAAAGCTGAAGAAGTTATTTTTTGGTCATCCCACCATAGAATTGTTAGGTTCATTCTATCCCTCAAGGGTACCAAGATGGACCCTCATAAGATGAAGTCAGCTCCTGATTGGGCAGTTCCACAGAACATCCAAGAACTATAAAACATCCCAATTTCTATTGATGATTTATCCCAAGGTTCTCAGAGTGCATTGCCACCCTCAACAAGTTCCTCTAGTCTCTCAGGGCCCAACAGACCTTTAAGCACTGCAATTTACATTTACCTCTGCTCCCACACTGGCTCACCCAGACACCATGCAAATCTTCATCATCAAAGCCGATGCTTCTAATGTGGTGTTTGGAGCAGTTCTTTCCCAAAAACATGCCCCCTGCCCTGAGACTGTTACACCCATGTGCCTTTTATTCCAGGAAACACATCTGCAGAAGAAAACTATGAGATCCTGGATTAAGAACTCCTGGTGATCAAAACTGCCTTTGAGGAATGGCACCACTATCTGGAAGGGGCCCCGTATCCTGTCCAAGTATGCACAGCCATAAGAATTGAGAATATTTGCATAAGGCCAAAGCCTTCAATCAATGGTATCTCTGATGGGCCCTGTTTTTTCATGTTACAACTTTGTAATCTCGAGAAACCTTAAACATCAAAGCTGGTTGTCTGTCCCAGAAGGGAGAATGCTACACTGACATGATGGGATTGAACTCCACAAACTCCAACATTCTTAAACCTCATAACGTCCTGGGCACAGGTCCCCACCAAGAACTGCTTGCCACAATATGATCAACCTCAGCTCAGGGGATCCCTTCCGACAGGCAGGAAGCCATAAACAAGGAACCCCATGTCATTTGAGATGGGATAACCTATATGAAAGGGTGCATATATGTTTCTCCTGAACCTCCAAGAATTATACAGGTATGCCACAACTCTCCCTTGGCAGGACATTTTGGCAGCTTCAAGACCCAACATCTAATTTCTTTTCTCTTTTGATGGCCTTGCATGCAAGCCACAGTGTGGGCCTATGTTGCTTCTTGTAATCTGTGTGTCCACTCCAAGGCATCACACAACAAACCATCCAGCCTCCTGCAACCTCTTGAGACTCCATCTGACCCCTAGGCAATCATTGACCTAGATGTAATAGTACAATTACCTGAGTCCATTAAGTTCATGACCATCCTAACTGTGGTGAACCACCTTACCAAAATGGAAAATTTTATGCCCTGCAGTGACCTGCCCTCCTCATAGGAAACCTTCCAGCTCTGAGTTGATCAAGTCATATGCCTCCATTGCCTCCTGGGTCACATAGTCTCTGATCACAGTGCACAATTTATCTCCTCCATACCAAAAAGTCAGGCAGAGAGAACAAATCTGGAAAAGTACATACGGTGCTATATAAACTATCCTCAGGATAACTGGTCCTTGCTACTACCCCAGTCAGAATTTGCGTACAATAACACAGAACATGACTCTACAAGACAGAGACCCTTTTTTTCAAAATATGGGCTCCACCCTTGATTTTAGCTGGAACTACCCACAACCTCACCCAACTCAACAGCCTTCGACTGGGTGCAACAGATCCATTGGATCCAAACTGACCTGAAAACCAGTCTAGAAGATGCCAAGAGAAAATACAAACAATATGCGGTCTGCCAATGACATGAAGGTCCCACTTTTTCCATAGGCTAGATTGTGTGGCTTTTCACAAAACATCTGCACACAGATAGGCCATCCCATAACTGGATTACCAGTTCCTGGATCCCTATTGAATTTGCTGCTCAATCAGTCTAGTTACCTTTGAACTCCTCCTGCCTGGAGCCCTCAAAATCGATCTGGTGTTTCACACATCACTTCTAAAGCCCCATACACAGGATGTGTTTCCTTACTGCCCCCATCGCACCTCCCCAACATGCCAATACATGGTCAGGGTAACAACAAATATGTTGTCCATGCTATACTTGATGCCAAAATGAGATGGGGGTAAACTCTGGTCTTTGATTGGGAGGGTTACAATCCCGAAGGAGTCTCTTGGGAGCCCACAGAAAATGTCTATGCTCCCAACCTGGTAAAGACCTTCCACAAGAACCAATCTGGAAAACCAGCACACTGATGTCCAGAGGATGCCATAAGGCAGTGTTTCTCAAACTGGGGTTGCCACTTGTGTAGGGAAAGCCCCTGGCGGGCCTGGCCGGTTGGTTTACCTGCCGCGTCCGCAGGTCCGGCCAATCGTGGCTCCCACTGGCCACGGTTCACTGCTCCAGGCCAATGGGAGCTGCTGGAAGCGGTGCGGGCTGAGGGACATACTGGCTGCCGCTTTCAGCAGCTCCCTTTGGCCTGCAGCGGCGAACCAGACCTGTGGACGGGGCAGGTAAACAAACCAGCCCGGCCCGCCAGGGGCTTTCCCTACACAAGCGGCGACCCCAGTTTGAGAAACACTGCCCTAAGGGGTGAGGAAGTGATGTGAAGGATCTCAGGTCTCAAATCCAGGTCCACAGGCACTACTCAGACCACACCCACCATCTGAGATGAGCAGAGAGTGTGGGCTGTTGGACCCTAGCTTGCCACAGGCACCGCCAATGAAGCTGCCAATTGGAGGAAACATCAACATCTCTGATTGGCTCAAAAACTCACTATTTAAGCCAGAAGGAGACACAGGAAGTTGTCTTAGCAACTAGGTGAATCTCTGACTGGTTCCTACATTGGACCCTGCCTTCTTGCTTGACCCTGAGCCCTGCCTTGTTCATGATTCCTGCTACTCCTCCATTACTCCTTCTCCACAGCAGGGTGGCAGGGAGTGTGTGGAGGCTTGGTTTCAGCTCCCCCTCCTAGCTGGCCAGAGTAGTTTAGCCACCATGGGGGGAGACAGTAATTTACTGCTGGTATATACTGGCACTTATCCTACAGAAACAAGCAGTAAGTAGAAAGGGCATTGTGTTGAGACAGGTCACGTAGGGCAGGGCCACACATTGTAGGGTGGAAGGCATTCATCCCTAATTGAGTCAAACTATCTCATAGAGGTGTCAGCTCAGCTCAGCAGTAATTACTTTCATTGTTTCTTTTGGAGAGGTTGGATTCTTGTTGAATCTTCTTCCCTAGCTGGATATTTATGAAAAAAGCAAACCAATAACAACAATTTGTCCTTGTTTCTGTTTTGACTCTGGCAGTGGCCTCTAGTAAATTCTCACCATCTGTAATTTCCCCATTTATTGGTAGCTGACTCATTATTCTTTTATAATTGTTTGTTTTGCACAATTGTATCCCAGTTTTGGAGGAGAACATTTTGCCTGAGATCAGAGTTCTCTTGTTACCACAGAAGAAAGGCCTGGACTTTGTATTCCAGGCAGAAACCTTTTCTCCCAGTTATTGGGAACTGCCTCAGTATTTGTTCTTATTTTTGGCTCACGTAGGACAGGATTGTGGCTTTAAGCCATTGCCCTGAGCACACACTCTAAAATCTGTGAAGCCAGCTCCCCCAGTTATCCAAAGGTTTCAGTTGTCCTGTGAGACTTTTGTATAACTGAGGCTGTCTCCCCGTCATAGATATGCTCTTCACTACACTATTTTGGTAATGGTAGGTGGGGTACTTTGCATGAAATATGATGACAGAGAAATTTAAAAACTGAAATTAGCCTGTTTAAAATCTCTCTCTCTCTCTCTTTCTCCCATTGGTGGTATTAAACCAAGATTTATAACCCTCCTGCCAACTACTTAAGTCTTTGAACCCTGATATCTTTTAGATGCACTGCTCCTCAAGAGATGTTTTATCTTTTCTAAATCATGGTGAATAGTACTGCACTCAGCCAGTTAGGTAAAGACTAATAAGGAGTACTATTCTTAGGAGCAATATCATATCCTTTAATTTCTATTGTGTGCTTTTTTTTATTGTTGCTGTAAGAATTTTTGTTTGTCTTGTGGTCTGCAGCTGTGTATCAGGCTGAATGCTTTGGGGATTTGTCTATTCTCTGCAACAAAAGGCTAAAACTCCTTCCTGGTCAATATGTTACTGCACCTGGATCATCTGCTACAACTCTAATGTGTGTAGCAGACATTTCCTGTTTTGGGGTTTTCTCCATTGTTCTCCATTTATCTGCTTTGAACTGCACTTGCCTTCTTTAGCCAAGATAGGTCATTGAAATAAGTATCGCTGCATACAGACCCATTATTTTCTGCTCCTCTGTTTTTTATAATTTGCAAAATTGGAAACTCACAGCAACATTGTCAAACTGAGGTCTTGGCTATACATACAATTTGCATTAAAATCAATGTAGTTAAGCTGGTGGAAAGCACAGTGTGGGCACAGTTGAAGTGTTTTGCAACTGGTTTATATTGATTTTGTTTAATTTACTAATTGGCCAACTTCTTCTCTACCCAGGGGGTGCTCAACCCCTCCTCCCCCCAGGCCCCACCCCCACTCCAATCCTCCCCCCAAGGCCCCACCTCTTTCCACCCCCTCCCCTGATTGTGCCCCGTCCTCACTCCTTCCCCTCCCTCCCAGCACCTCCTGCACGCCGCAGAACAGCTGATTCGCGGTGGGTGGGAGGCACTGGGAGGGAAGGGGAGAAGTTGATCAGCAGCGGGAGGGAGGTGCTGGAGGGAGCTTGGCTGCCAGTGGGCGCTAAGCACCCGCTAATTTTTTTTGTGTGGGTGCTCCAGCCTTGGAGCACCCACAGAGTCGGCGCCTATGCATAATTGTGTGTGTTTATAAGCTCTTTGGAACAAGAAATATATGTTTATACAACACCTAGCACAATAGGACCCAAAACTGATTGGGTCCTCTAGACACTACCATAATGACTGAAGTGGTCATCAATTTATCTTAAGAAAAAAACACGACTTGGGAATGATATCTGGTTAATACAAGTAGGTAATCTGCACATACAGTATATTATACCTGTTGCTTTGATTATGGCTTCAGGTATTGGAACAACTACAATATTAGCAAAACAAAAAAACCCGATGTCACCCCTTTCTTTGTTCCAGTAACAAAAGAGCATGAGAGATCTGAAGATTCAGAGTCCCTAGACATTCACTCTCTCATTTATTTTTATGTTGACTCTGTAGATAATAGAGCTCCTGATATTATAGAAGACTCTGGAAAAGAAGTAATATGCTGAAATTCTATTAAGAACCAGTTTTTGTAATGGAGATTAATGAAACAGTAAAAAAAAAGGAGAAAAAAGATTATGGTCTCATGTGGTGAGAAACGTACTGGTAGTAATAATCAAGTAGAGAGCATTTGAAGATGATGGAAAAAATGCAGAACAAAAAATGAAGAATTCAGCCATTTCAAGGTATGGTCAATAGAAACTTCAGCGGGAATTTAATGTGGGCTGAATATTATTACCCACACTGGAATTTGGCCAGGATATGAAAGTTTACTGTGAACATGTCACTGATTACAAGTGGCCAGGACTATAGCTCTACATCTCATCCCAAAAAATGCCAATTGCCCCTAACACAGAGATGAGAGCCTCTTGGGATCAGGCCCTAAATTGCAAACGCCTCTTCCTATTGCATTGCACTGGAGTCCATATTCATACACTGCTCATAGAAGAAGCATGGTCTAGTGGAGAGAGCACTGGAGCAAAAGTCCTGGGTTCTATTCCCAGCTCTGCTGCTAGGTGACTTTGGACAAGTTACTTCACTGCTTCTTGCCTCAGTTTTCTCATCCATAAAATGGGGATAATGATACTAACTTGTTAGTAAAGTACTTTGGGATCTATAGATGAAAAGCACTATAAAAGAGTTAGATATTATTAAATTATGGATGTTAGTGGGATTTATTTCTGTGAGTAAGGAATACATGTGGCAGCATCTGGCCATTGGTTTTCCTTAAAAAATGCTCCAGCCAACTCCTGGCTCAGCCAGAAGCTATTTAATTTATGAGTCGGGACACTGTTTTGGATGAATGTAAGAAATAAATTATTGTGTTCGTTCGTTCACCTATAAAAGCACCCTAGATGGTAGATATTGCATTTCTTGATTAGCTACTTTTATAGTTCAGTAAAATGGAATGAAAATATACAGATAAATGATTCCACAAAAGATTCTCAAGACACTTCTGGAATCTGTTAGGAGTCTTTTAAAAATAAAAACAAGTATTCAAGACTGAACAGCTGTACATGTACAATTACCAATAGTTCTTTTAATTTCCTTTGATCTAGACACAAAAAGAAACTGGCAGAAGTGGGGGAAGGAAACTACAGAGGAAATTTGTTCCAAGCCTTGATGCATTGTTCAAAAGCCAAAGAGAACCAATGAGCAATGAGTTTTTTCCAGGCTTCTTGATGAACCAAATTCAGTTGCTTACTGTTAAAACAGATACAGTCAGTGCATTTTAGCTCACCAAATGTCCCTGTTTTAATGAAAGGTAAATCTCATGCAACTTCCCTGGAAATCCAGGATTTATAATGCAAAAAGAAATAGGCAAATCCTTAACTATGGTAGCATGCTAGTATTAACGTGAATAAATGAGCTGTTTTAAATTGCACAAAGCATAAAGTATACATCAGATTACACATAAATGACAGTTATATCAGGTTTCATTGTGGTTAATGAACTTGCCTTGGGCTGATATAAAATGCACCTAGCTTTGTCCATTTTTTGTAGGGGTAATAACACCATTTTATTCGATCGCATTAATCAAGATTAAACACACTTTGCTTTAGGACTTCAAACTTTTCCATGCCCTCTCTATGCACAAAATAAGGAATGTACTCTTTGCTAAAGACAGTGTCCTGCATTTCAGATGTCCTGCATATCACCTTTCCAATGAATAACCTAAACATAGCCTGAAACGCAGCATGCGTGCAGCTGCCTGCCTTAGCCATTTAGGTCAGAAATAAAAAGAATAAAAATCCGGGGAAAGTGTTCAGAGAGCTTCTCCCCTAATGATATGCACTTGCAGTTATGTTGTTTATCCAGAAGATATCTCCAGGCCATATTGAGGGTTCTGGAAAAGGGTGTGGGAACAGCCAAACGATGCAAGCCATCTTGTTGGTTTTGTTGTTGTTGGTAGTTTGTTTCTGTTCTCCCTGACAAATGCTTGCTTAAGAAGGACTGTGGTTCCACTTAGGATGAGACTGTACTAGGGTCAGTAGAATGTATGCAAAATTCTCAAAACCAGTATTTTAGCTTCCAGCATCTCGATGGGTGCATCCACTCTGGACTTCGGATCAAAGTAGCCAGAGTTCTACTTTAAAATGCTTCTTGCTAGAAAAGTACTGACATCGTTTCAAATCACAGCATAGACAGTGCCTACTCACCTTTCAAAATGGTTAATGAAACTGTTATATCCTGGTTCTCCTGTTCTAGAACACAGTTAGATGCTGTCTATACCTTGAGATTTGAAACAACATAAGATGTTTCTAGAAAGAAATTTCTTATAAACATGGCTGTGCTGCTGTGGCATAAGTGGAAAATTCAGATCCTTCAGAGAGTGCCTGTGTAACCCACACACCTCCTGGGTGTAGTGGTCTGTCCCATCTAGTGGCCAATTAAAGAGAGAGATAAAATGAGTCTGTTCTACAGCCTTAGCTAACAGCCAGTTGGCTTTTAGCTCATGTGGTAGAGGCTCATGCAGTAAGCTCCAGAGCTCCACAGTTTGATCCCGCCCGCCAATGACCGGGGTCTGTTGGCGTTACACCTGCGCAGAGAAATCAGTGTTATTCTGTTGAGCAATGGAGGATGGCCAATGTGAATGGGGCTGTGCACCCCCTGCGGTGTATAGAGCTCTGATCTGATACTCCAGCCCCTTGTGCAGCTGTGCACAAAGAATAAGAGAGGGTGGAGTATGGGTGGGCCAGGGAGAGGAGCACAGACCCTCCCTTCTAGCCCCGTGGGTATGTCTACATTGCAGTTAAACACCCACGGCTGGCCTGTGTCAGGTGACTCAGGCTTGCAGGGCTTGGGCTATGGGACTCTAAAATTTTGATGTAGATGTTCAGGCTCGGGCTGAGGGAACATGTAGATGTTTCACGTCAGTTATTCTAGGCCCCCCACCAGCCTATGTGTCTCCCTTTTACCTGCCCTGTCTCCTTGGGCCCGGCACTAGTGTCTGGATTTACCCTAAGTACAGCTGCTCCAGGTAGCTCTACTGGGAAGTATTGACTAATTGCCTTGGGAGTCCAGTCGCACACTGGTCCAGGAACAGTTGAAGGGAATATGAATGCAGATGATTCACAATCACTTAACAACAACCAGGTGTGTAATGCAGATGCTCTGAACCATTGCAGAGACAAATGCTTTAGACAATATTTGGCTGCACCATTTGACCATGAACTAGTGCAGACCAGCAGTTCCGAAAGCCCAGCAGTTCCATGCCAAAACAGGGTCAAGTAATGCACTGGTGAAGGGAATTTTGCTAAGCATATCTTGAAAATACAGACCTCTGCAACATAACTAACAGCACCAATAATGTTTACAGGCACTGAACTGTAAACAAGTTTCAACACTGTAAAGTGTGAAATATATGTGTCAAGTTTATTATGCTTTCCTTGCCTCAAGCTGATTAGTGCAAATTAATATTTCACACTAATCAGCCTGAGCAGTTAGCACACAATTTGGATTTAGGGATTTTGGCTGATTGCATTAAAAATGTATTCAGGCTATTTTTGCAATGTGCAAATAGAGCAAAAATATTTTAACTGCAGGTTTTGCTAGTTTCGCAGTGTTAATATGACCCTGCTAATAACTTTGTACACATGGGACAGCCATGACCTGATGTGCATGCACTATAGTTGTAAACATGCAGGATTCAGATCAAGATAAAAATTCACATCAGGTCTATAACTTTGCCATAATTTAAGTCTATATATATATCTATATATCTATCTATATCTATATCATTCTGATATGCAACCCTAGAATCTGATTCTAGATATTGTTTTCCTGGAGATTTCCAAAGGAAAGCAACAGGCACTAGTTGAAAGCCCACAGTGTTAATCTTTGTAATGCACTATCTTTAGTGTTAGGGTTGCTACAAATGTAAAAGAATATTAGTGTTTAGATAGAACAAGTATGAACCTTACACCAACTTCCTGCTGAGAAGAAGAAACAAGAATGACCACTTGCTGCTTTCAGAGCTAAGTGTGGAACCCACCTGTTAGCTATGCTTTCCCTCAATAATACCTTCGTTCTCAAGGCTTCATTCATAAAACAAGCAAATCCTCATCCTGGTGGCCCTATCGATTTTGGAAGAGCACAGCTGTGCTCCTGCTGAAGTTAACAGAGAAATTCCCATTGATCTGTTTGGAAGCAGGATCAAGTGCTACTCTTTCATAACTTAATCCAGTTTGTGCCCCATAAAGTTGTGGAGAAAAGCATTTTGACATTGACATGAGCACCAGTCAAAAGATGCACAGCACCCTTGGATCAGGCCTTTGGATACAATGTGTTTCATCCTACATCAGCAAGACATCTGGGAATCATACGTGAATAAAAAAAACATTTATAAAGTAGGGGCCAAACCCTGCAGTCTTTACTCACTGTGTATTTGGGCAACCTCCCGTTGTAAGTTTTGCTTGAGCAAGCACTGCAGTTTCAGGCTTTATTCAACAGAAGGCCCTGCATGTTGATATCATGGCACTGTGGCTGCCTTAACTCATTACATTCTCTGCTGCATTGTAAACATTTTGTCCCATGCTGGCTTCTGCGCTCTCTGGGGCTGCATTTAAAATGAAGTGCCAGATTCTGCTCCTACTTACACTGCTGGGATTACTGAAGTCAGTGGAGTTACTCTAGATGTATATTGGTGTAATTGAGATCCGAATTTGTGCCTAAGGGTCTAAGTCTAAACTTCTGCACACATGGATCTCCATTAATTTTAGTGGGACCTCAGAACTTGGTGGTGCTGGAGAGTCAAGACCAAAGGGAATGCCACCTAGAGGAATACAGCTAATAGGCTTCTGATCTCTGTGTTTCACACAGTCTCTGGAATTTTTCCCTGGGACATAGAGAATGCACAGTATGTGCGTGTTTTCAAATCTGGGCATTAAACCTTTTTCTTTGATTTGGCTTTTGCCTATTAGTTAGGCCCATTAAGATTTTCTGGTTGCCAGTGTGAAAGCTGATCTAGACAGCAAATGACAGATTGTAAATAATAGGACTATTGTAGCTATATTTCTTTAGATAAAAGAAGATGACTGTAGTGGGCTGTTTGGATGCCAACCCTCAGCACTGAAATACCCCTCCCCTAATTTGGATGGCTATTGTAAGTTGAGCGATGGCTCAGAGCCATTTGCATCCCAGTATGAAGTCAGCTTTGTACATCAAGAATCAAATTTCTACATTTCACCACTGAATAGTTATTCATAATGTACATTATACCATTATTTAAAGAAGGACTCTTCCACTTTCTTATTCGCTGAGCTGAATGCATGAATGCAGCTCTCTCACTGCTTTTTTAGTAATATAGATACATTTATATAACTGGGGATATCAGAGCAACATATGTGTAGTATTCTTGCAAATTCCACAGTTACAACCCATTTGTCAGCAGACGACAACTTTAATGACAGACATATTCACATAATATGAAGTGTCCACACTCCTTAAATAAATGTTGACTGAAAAATTTACTGCTGCAGCAAGATGTTTAAGAATTTGAGTTTTAGCTTGAGGAGTATAGACATTTACCATAAATGAAAACATATGCCACAAGAAAGAGTGCAGGCCTTTCACTTTACCCAGTATTTGCACATTAGTGTTGATTTAGGTCTACTTAGCTGAAGCGAGTGAAGTTTATTAACCCTAGGAACCTGACCTCAAAGCTGACATTACAAGACTAATTAGAATTCCTCTAGGCAAAACTGCAAGCACATGCAGGGCCAGTCAGTGCACTCACACTCAGGGTAAGCCCTTGAAGCTTTGCGGTGTTGCCGAGGGTGCAAGGCAGTGTGAAATTAGGCCCATGGTATTGTCACACTTTGAGGTTCAACCCAAACCAGCAAGAGGTTGTGCCATGGCTTGCCCTGCAACTCTGGGTGCCTGAAATGCTATGCTGCTGTGGCTCATAGCCTGACACCAATAGACAGCCTACAAACATGCAGGTCACACCCTGGCTTCTGCTGCCCAGTTACTTTTTTGCAGAGTGACCTTAATACCCCCAGTCCTGCATTTCCCCCAAATTGTTTGCCAATGCAACAATCTGCTGAGGTTCCCAGAATTGCATTACCCCTCTTAGCCTCAGCAAGTGTGAGTTTTGCTACTGCTAAACTATGTGACAACTCCCGACACACCATCTTTTCTGCCTTGCCAGCAAATTCTTCAGGACTCTGCCAGTCCAAACCTTGCTTTGCAGGTAACAAACTGTGAACCCCAGCTCCCAAGCTCCCCAGACGTATTTCCCTGCAGTGTAAAACCCCATCCTGGAACACTCACAGAAGTTCTTAAATTTGTTTCTCCTTTAAAGAGACATATTGTCTCTTTAATTGCAGCTCATTCATTTAACTAAGGTTTGACAAACACTCTTATTTCAATCCCAGCACTGAACTGGTTTATAGTAAATGTGAGGCAAGTTTATTATACAAAAAGTCACAGGTTTAAGTGATACCAGGTATAAGGAATAAAGACAGAAAGGATTCCAAACAAACAAAAGTGAAAATATGCTTTTAAGGCTAAAATTTACTTTTTGCAAGCTACAGTCTTCTCCTAAGCAGGTTTCTTCTCTATATACTAGTTCCCAGAGACTTCAGCCCCTTTGGTTGAAGGATGCCCCGTTCAGTGATTTCAAGAGCTCTGGTCCCCTTAATTTTCCAAGTGATGGGTACCAAAAATGGCTTTCTGATTCTACTTATCTCTTCCAAAGTTCATCGACTCTGTTACAAGAGGCAGGAAGAATTCCTACAGTTCTTTCCTTCCTATTGACTTCCCATCCCCCTGTTGAGTAGTAAATAAATGGAGCTTCCATTGTTTTTGATTCCAAAATGCCTAATTTACAGTGGAAACAGGTAGATAGCTACTTTCCATCCTATCTGGGAGAAAACTTGTTTCTCCCTGTCTTTGGTCACAGACTTTAAAGCCTAATATCAGTGACTATCCATAATTGCTCATAAAGTGTTAATACGTACATTCCACAATGATATTTATCACCAGTGTGCTCCAGGCTTACATAAAAAGATCTGACTCAATATACATTTATAATACAGTAACACCGTATACAATTAGTTGACTCAATTACTTATCATGTGAGGTTGAGACATGGTGTCTTTAAAGAGCAGTAAACCTTTGAAATGTATTTTCAGATAAAGTTGCGCTCTACTGCTGGGATGTAGTTGCCATGCTGTTTTCTCCCCAGCTTGATCACTTATTTTACCTTTTATGTAAATGTACCTTCATTGTCTCTGCCTGCTGACTAGGCTAGTCAGACAGGCAAATACACGTTCCTTTGTCTAATGCAGACTGTGCTTATCCAGCACTTGCCAAACACATTTTCAGAACATAATTCTAGCACACATTTATAACTCTTAGTACACACTCCGTATATGTATCATGAAAGACCATTAATGGTCAGTGAGTTATTTTTATTCCAATAACATGATATATACTAAAAGGTGGCATGTACCATGACAACAGTGCGTTAGATGTAGTGAGTATGTCAGGCTTGATAAGAGCTGACCTAGAATAGTGAACTACCACTGGGTCTCTATGTCACAGGTATATATTTCAAAGGCCACACACATGCACACACACACATTGCAGCTGCTGCTTTAGCCCCTATATGCCACACTGGTAGCACATGGAGTTTGTAAACAGGTTGCAATGAGCTAGAGCAGGGGTCGGCAACCTCTGGCATGCAGCTCGCCAGGGTAAGCACCCTGGTGGGCCGGGCCAGTTTGTTTACCTGCCGTGTCGGCAGGTTCGGCCGATCGCGGATCCCACTGGCCACGGTTCACCGCCCCAGGCCAATGGGGGCTGCGGGAAGCGGCACGGGCCGAGGGATGTGCTGGCCACAGCTTCCTGCCACCCCCATTGGCCCGGAGCGGTGAACCGCGGCCAGTGGGAGCTGCGATTGGCCGAACCTGCTGACGCTGCAGGTAAACAAACTGGCCCGGCCCGCCAGGGTGCTTACCCTGGCGAGCTGCATGCCAGAGGTTGCCGACCCCTGAGCTAGAGGAAAACTGCCCCGCCACAAAAATGCAGAACTGACACAAGCATATCTGTGCTGCCCCCACTCTTAGTCCCCAGGCTTGTCTTGGGGCAGTAAGGAGTTGAATTACTCCAGGGGGCACCAGGAGGCATTCTGACTGCCTGGTGCATACTCAGAGTGTGCCTGCTACTATACACTCTCTCTATGCAGTACAGCCTGCCCCTCCTGTTGTGCCAATCCTCCTTCAAAAGTCCTTGCAGAGGGGGAGCAGAGCATTGGCACTGCCTCTTCTCCATGCCTCTCTCAGAGAATAAACACAGAGCAGTCTCTGTCTGATCATTACCCAGCCCACACAAGGGATAGAAAGCTCCTTGCACCCTATAATCCCAGTGCTCCTTGCACCCTATAACCCCATCTGCATAAGAGCCAGGATGACTCTGGACCTTAGTGATTAGAGGGGTTTATTGTGCCAGTAAGGCACAGCCCCATCTCGAGGGTGGTTCAGAGGGCAGGCAAAGAGGCTCCTTGAGTTCCAGGAAGGGTAGGCAGAGTGCTTGGCAAAAGTGCAGTAGCTGCTCCCCTCTGTGCCCATCTAACATCCTCACTCTGCTCTTTTCTGACCACTGTGGTGGGGAGCGGGGGGGTGCTGACAGTGTGGGTAGCTATTCGGAAGCTCTTTAGCTCCAGGAACATAAGGAATGTCACTGTGCTGGAGCCTTTCCATGAGGGTGCAAGAGAAGGAAGCCTTATGTAACTCATGTGTGTGTGTGTGTGTGTGTGTTACAGGTCCCCCTCTGTATCCAATCCACATAGGCTAAAGTCTATGAGTACCCCAAATAGAGAGCTTTAGTTCAAGCTGCAGTAGCTCCTGGGTCTAGCTATGGAGTCCCTGCTGTAACAGCCAAGATGGTAGCCATCATTCTAACATATCCACACAGGGCCAGATAAAATATTAGATTTGCAGCACATCCCCTTTGTCAGTAATGCTTCCTATTTATACAATTAGGCTGGGATTTTTCAAAGGTGCCTAAGGAAGTTAGGCACCCAACTCCTATTGAATTTCAATGGGACTAAAGGTACATCTACACTTACGTTGGCATGTGGAGTACAGACACTGGTCACTCAGCTGGCATGGGTATAAATAGCAGTGTTGACGGTGAGGCATAGCTTAGGTGAGTAGAATGCTCTACATGCTTGAACCCTTGGGTATGTACCCTACACACCTCTCTACACTCCGAAGCAGTGCCACCCACATCTATGCTGCTATATTTAGCAGTGTAGTGTCCCTTGCCTCCCCACTGCCAGAGCATTTGCCCCACTCATTGAAAGGCTCTAGCACAGGGGTGGCCAACCTGTGGCTCTGGAGCCGCATGCTGGTCTTCAGAAGATAATATGCGTCTCCTGCTAGGAGCCGACTCTGGGGGAAAATGGCAGCCCTATCATCCCTCCCCCAGTGCCTCCTGACCGCCAGCAGCCCCCCTCAATCAGCGCCTCCTTCTCTCTCCCCCGTGCCTCCCACACGCTGCAATCAGCTGTTTTGCGGCATTGAGGAGGCTCGGGGGGGGAGGGAGGAGGAGAGAGAACACGGTTCGCAGCCTCACCCCTCCCTCTCCCAGCATCTCCTCCTCCCTCCCTGTGCCTCATGCCCACCGCGATCAGCTATTTTGTGACTCGCAGGAGGCTCGGGGTGTGGGGGAGAAGCGAGGACATGGCTCACTCAGGGGAGGGGCAGGAAGAGGCGGGGCAGAGGTGGGGACTTGGGGATAGGGATGGAGTGGGGGGCAGGGCCTGGGACAGAGCCAGGGGTCCAGCACCCCGTGGCCGGCACCAGTGTCTCCTTGAATAAAGCACACAGTGACTAGCTGGTGTGGAAATTTTTAATCAAAATTTTTCTTACACCATCTAACAATGGAAGGCAAGTGCAAACTGAAAAGAAAACACACAGATGAAAATCTATGCTTCCAACAGAGTGGGAGAATAAGTACTTTTTCGTTGAACATAATGGTAAGGCCATGTGTCTTCTTTGCTGGACATGTATCTCTCAGTTCAAATCTTCAAACTTGCAGCTTCATTTCACTTCGAGCCATGCACATATGGATCAAGAATTCCCACAAGGATCTGAACTCGGCACTTTAAAACTGAAAACTTTGAAACAACAAACAGATGTAGAAGCCCAGTTCTTCACCAGATTTGCCAACCAATCTCAAACTGTAACGTTAGCCTCCTATTATGTGGCCTGGCACATACCCCATGCGAAAAAGCCCTGAAGGCAAGGTTATAAAAACGTGCCTCACTGATGTGATTTCAATTCTGTCTCCAGAGAACGAGAATCTACAGTAGAAAATTTCTGGCCTGCAGCTTTCACGCCACACAATAGAACGCAGAATCTCCGACCTGAACAGTGACATTGCATCGCAACTGCACTTGGAACTCTAGCAGTGTGAGTATTTGAGCATCGCTTTGGATGAGTCGTGCCATGCACAGGATAAACCTCAATTATCGGTATTTGTCCACACTGTGTCTGACGACTGTGTTGTAAGGGAAGAACTCCTCAATATCGTGTCACTAAAGGACAGAACTCGTGGACGAGATCTGAAGGAGGTGTTGATGTTGGTAGTTGCGAAAAACCACTTGCCTTTACAGAAAATCACTGCCATTGCAACGGACGGGGCTCCGTCCATGTGGGGATCTGTGAATGGATTAGTAGGGCTTTGTAAGTCTGATGAGAGCTTTCCTGAATTTTGGACATTTCACTATATTATTCATCAGGAGCAACTGGTATCTAAAATTTTCAAATTTGATCATGTCATGAAACCTGTCTTGCACATTGTGAATTTCATTCTCTCAAATGCACTCAATCACAGACAATTTCAAAATCTAATTGAAGAACTGGATGAAGATGACTCCCCTGCTGATTTGCCATTTCACTGCGCAGTTCGATGGCTCTCAAGAGGTAAAGATATTTCCTGTTTTTTCGAGCTCCTGGAACCAGTACAATTGTTTATGGAGGAGAAGCACAGAATACACCCCAAGCTTACAGATCCTGGGTGGGTTCTAGACTTGGCATTTCTTGCTGCTGCATTTGGATAAACTAAATGTGGACTTACAAGAAAAATTCCGGTTGCTGTCTGATCTAGTGCAAGGCATATTTGTGTTCATGAACAAACTGCAGTTGTTTCACAGACAGATGCTTGAGGGAGAACTGATGCACTTTCCCTCAATGTCACAACTTCAAGCCAGATCAAAAGAGAATGCAGCAGAATCCCTAAAACGGAGCACAACTAGATATATGAGTAAGATCTTAAGGACAGTTTTGAGGAAAGATTCCAAGATTTGCAGCAGAAAAGACCTCAAATCAGATTTCTGATTGACCCTTTTAGTGCTGAAGCCGATTGTCTGAAGCCCCGTTTAGTCACTGGTGAAGCAACATCCCAGATGGAAATAATAGAACTTTTGGAAGATGACAGATTGAAATCTGTTCAGAAGACAGAGGGGACCCTTACTTTCTGGAAAACTGTACCAAAGGATAAATACCCCAACATCAGAGGTACAGCCCTAAAATTGATCTCAGTGTTTGCCTTGACATATCTGTGTGAGTCTGTTTTCTTGAGAAACATGTGAAATCCAAGCATCGATCCATTTTGATAGACAGCCACTTAAGAGAACTGCTGTGTGTGAGCACAATTGAACACAAACCAAACTTCAAGGGAATTGTTGATAGCAAAGATTGCCAGAAGTCCCACTAAGTAAAAGATTAAGTTGTTATTATAATTAATTATGCATTATAAATGTATAATAAATATACATTATCAACATATATAATGATTATGTCTGTGCGTATCTATTTATACATACATATATATATATATATATATATGTATATAATCATTACATGTTACTGTGGCTCTTTGGCAATATACATTGGGAAATTCTGTCTCCTTCTCAGTCTCAGGGACTGGGAGGGAGAAGTAAAATGCTCTGTCAGTTACCCACTGCCGGAGCCTTTCATATATAGTACCCGTAGTCTATATTTTGCTGTAAAGTGTAGACATAGCTTAAACACCTAACTCCCACATCTGGAAATCCCAGCCTGATTTATCTATCTTTAATTTGTTATTTGAATTATTTGTTACAGAAGGATAAAAGATAACCTGCAAAAGGAAAAGGCAAGCTACAAGAGTAATATATTTCCAAATAGAAGGAAAAAAGATAATAGGACTGAAAGCTTTACAAGGAAGACTGTGAATGATTAATTAGTCTCCAGTAAATAGAAGTATTGCTGATGACCTACTATGCTGAGAACAATAATGGAATAAAAGTGTACGTGTCCATGTACAAAGAGAAATGTCCATCATATTTAACCTTAACACATTTAAGTGAAAAAAGTCAAAGTCTATTGATTAATCTTTTTTCTTTTTTTGAAAATGGTATAAAAGAACCACAAACTACATGTTCTCATCTTTCCCCTGATTGTATAAGTAGCTCATCTCAAGTGAAGAAGTCTTTGGATATCCTTCAGCCAAGTACTTGAGAATATTCAGGTATCAAGCATATAATAATGCATCTTTTTGGTCAATGGGGAAACTGGATTGAGCTGTAAAACTCATTTTGTATTATCCATTGTAATGTAATTGAATGGGAGAAAAAACAACATAGTTTGGAATCATCTGGGCTTCTGTATTGTTGTGAATTCTGGAGAAGTGATCAGCAGAGGGGAGTGGATATTGCAAAAAAGGTTCACATGAATCTTTAAATAAATGTGCTTTGGCTGTGCTCAAGTTATGACTGCCATCTTGATCATAGCCCAGGAGTGAACTGGGAACTTCCAGTACTAAAAAGCATAGGTCACTATAGCTTGAGATAAAGGATGAAGGCCTGTAGTTGCTAGTTGTAAGACTTACACCAGGAGTAGGTCCAGAAGAAGCTATGTGGAATACACTGAACAGGGGCTATTGTGTTAACTTTCTGCAAATATCTGAGTTTACTATCAGTTTGTATTTACACATCTCATTAATATAGAAGAAAAGTAAAAGTCACATATAGGAAATCCAATTTTTAAATTAATCCAAGTGACTATATTCATCCTGGAATATCTTTGGTGCTGATGGAAATACTTCCATTGACTTCAATTGCAATGTTCTCATTGATTTCAGTGGGAGCAGGAGCAGCTCTCTATAATCAGGGGGAAAGGACAACACTGTGATTTATCTGACTAAGCAAAAGAGCTCAGATTTAAAATCCAGACTTTCAAGTGTTCATAACAAATAATGTGTGATCAATATGTAGAGTAATCCCAGATTTTCAGACGTGACCAGTGATTTGTTGGTTCCAATTTGAGACATTTTAAAGGGCTATGATTTTCAGAGGGTGAGTACTCCACATTTTCTGAAAACCAGACCCCTTTAAGGTGTCTCAAGTTGGGCACCTATATAATGAGGCACCTAAAATCACTAGTCACTTTTGAACATCTTAGCCCAATGTAATAAGTTATTCATTAACTAATACTTTCAAGAAATCAACAGTCTGCTCAGGAATAGTCTGTGAGCAGAAAAAGTCAGATACATTATTAATTGTATTTACTCTGTTTTAGTCATCAGAATTTTTTCCCATCCAAAAAAGGCTAGGGAAATGTAAGTCTGAATTATGTATCAACTCTTGTAATATTTGGTGGTTTTCTCAAAGCCCCAGCTCCTATTATGTGAGAATTTGAGCATTCATTGGGGGGGGGGGGGGAGGGAAAGTAGGTTTTTAGCTCTCATGGTTGCAGAGAAAAAGCTTGGCCCAAGTGCAGCTGAAAGACTCAGAAACTAGAAGGGGAAAAAGTATTATTTTTGTAAATTGCATGATTTTTAAGCCAATCACTTGATTTTGGGGAGCTGAATTCCTGATTTTTGAAGTGCTCAAGTGCAATAGCATTTGCCAAATCAGGGCCTACGTATGGAAAACATAAGAATTTTACCTCTGAGGAGTAAAATGGACCCTGTGGAACTCATATCAGCAGCTATTAGTTATGATAAATTTAGTTTAAATTTATTTATGTGAGTTATCCCATTGGCTTCGTTGACACTAACTGCTTGCCTGAAATGAACAGGATTTGGGCCAAAGTCTAATATAGGCTTCTTGATGTTTGCTGCTTACCAACACACATGGTGACTGGTTTAACAATTTTATATATAACAAAACTATATAAGGTTATATAATTATTTAGAATACATGTATATTTCCCTAAAGAATTATATATATATATTCCTCTAAAGAATTTAATAATTATATATAATGATTGTACAATCAACCCTACTTCAAAGAAGCAAATTGAATTACTATTTTCCTCTCTCTCTCTCTCTCTCTCTTTTTTTACTTCTATTATATGGCTGTCTATCCAGATTTTAATACCACTAGTTATGACTGGAAAGACAGATGAGGGAAAAAGCCCCAGCTCATTTCTACGTTTGAATATACAATAGTCAACAGCAATTCTATATATTAAGAATTAAGCAATGCAGAATTTGAACATACACTAAGAAAATAATATGTTTCTACTAATATTGCATTTTGGGTGCACATTATTATACTTGTCGTGTAAATTGTGCTTTTGAAAAAATGCAATACGATTCAAATATACAGGTAGGATAAAAGGCTCACTTAAAATGTATTTATGCATTACTTGGATAATTTTGTACGGTGCGGAGAAAGGACAGAGACTCAAGTAACAGCATCAGGAGAAAACTAACATTTAATATCTTTCACACAGTGAAAGTAAAGAAGACAAAAAAAGATTTGGAAAAAAAAACCCTCTGCTTTGTGGAAATTTTTTCTCAATTGTGATTATGATTATAATCCTCTGGCCATATTATTAGATGTGCTGTGGGCCTGCTGCTCTCACTGATTTTAATGAGAGTAATAGGTGCTCAGCAGTTATGAAAATATGGCTATTGGAGTCCTGATCCAAAGCCCACTGAAGTCAATGAAGAGAATAAAGGCACAGAACTTTATTAGCCTAAGATATCTAGGGCCTAATTTCCAGGTGCTGAGCCCCTGCAGTTCTCACTGACTTCTGAAAATCAGGCCCATAGTCCCCCCATGAAAAGATATAGACCAAGGCTCTGAGAGCTTCCAGTTCGTGGAGTTTTCAAGAGTACCTAGCTGCCTAAGTGCCTATCTGCATCTTTAGGCATCTAACTGCCTTTAAAAATCTGGCCCTATGTGCACGAAATGAGTCAACACTGCTCCTACTGAAGTCAATAGATAAAACTGCCATTGATTTCAGTGGGAGGTAGAATCTGACCCAGGAGTATAATAAAATTGCAATTTATGGAGGGAGGGGAAAAAAGCCATAATGATTTCTGGATGCCATAATACTGTGGAAGCAAAGTAATGGTGTACAGAAATGTGCATGGAGAAAATCCATTACGACTCTGGAGATTCTTTTTATTAAATATGTCTAAATAAGGGTCTGCAGGACACACGTTGTGCCTTGTTCATTCTTAGTAACCAGGCCATTTTCCCAAGGACATGGAACAAAACAATAAATTGATCTCCAAACAAGCTCTTACAGCAATTACTAAATGCATAGCCTTGAAAATCCCTTCTAAAAGCCGAGGACATATTGTGTTATTGTATAGTGTATTTTTATTCCTCATTACGAGACCGAGTATTCCTACCAACATCAGGCAAAGCAATACACTTAATCAAGATGCATACATTTGGTTGGATAAAAGATTTGTAGGTATTACTAGGAGTTCTATTGTCTCTTTTTGGAATCTCTAGAAAACAAAAAAGAAAAAATACGGTAAGTGGTTTCCATTCAGTTAATTCAGGAGAGACTTTCAATACATTTAGGGAGAGAGATTCTGCTCTCAGTTACACCAGTGCAAATCAGGAGTGAAAGTGCAACAGAAGGGGCTCTAAGGGTAGGGAGCTACATCACTGATTGAATGGATGTTGGAGTGGGGGACAAGCTAGTTGAGTCACTTTGAAAGAATGAATGGGCCAAAGGGAGAAATGATGAGACACGAGAGCAGAGAGGTTTGCAGGGAATTAAATTGTGCAGGACCTTGAAGGTATGGATTAGGGCCCAGATCCTCAAAAGAGATTTAGGAACCTAACTCCTATTGAAACCAATGGGAGTTAGGTGCCTAAATACCTTTGAGGATATGGTCCAAGCAGCTTAAGTCTGAGGGAGAGGGGCAGCAAGTAAACAAAACTGAATTGGGTCTGGACATAGTTGGTGAAGTGGCAGATTACCATTGTGTTTGTGGAGGGATTTCAAGGCAGTATAAACATTTTACTGTCCTAATTGCTATTTTCTGTTCACTGGCAGAGGAATGACAATGGTCCTGGAGAAAAAGTACATTTCCCCCTTTTTCATTAACTATAACATTCCTGTTTAGAAAGGCTATTTCTTTTGGTTTGGATACAAGTCTAGTGAATTCTGAAACTAACCAACAACTAGCCTTTTCCTTTCTGTCACATTGGCACAACTGGATATTGTCAGAGCAATGTGCTCAGCTTAGTAGACAAACATCATCCTTTCCTTCCAATCCCTGTGTTCCCTCCTCGGCAAAGGATGTTATGAGCAAGAGGAAGTGGTGAGGTAAAAAAGTAACATTTGGCAAAAGGGTCACAGCTGGCAGTGAGCATCCAGGGACATCAGAAAGCGTGAAACAGAAATGTGTACATGCTGGATAGTAGTGTGCCAGACTCAGTTTCCCTTTTTTAAACAAAGGAACTTCCTAGGTCTAACGGCTGTGAAGAAAAGTTGGAAATCGTGAACTCTAAATGTTCAAGAATCAGAAACTAATGATTTTTCTGAGTTCCTGGGGGGGTGGTCGACCCCTGCTCTGCCCCAGGCCCCGCCCCCATTCCAACCCTACCCTTAAGCCCCCACCCAATCCCAACTCTTCCCACCCCGCTCTGCCTCCTCCCCCCGTCTCTTCCTGCCCCTGCTACACCCCCTTCCTCCAGCGCCTCCTGCACACCGCTGAACACCTGATCATCCGCAGGTGGGAGGTGCTGCGGGGGGAGGGGAGCAGCTGATCGGCGGGGCTGCCGGTGGGTGCTGAGCACTCACTATTTTTTTTCCATGGGTGCTCCAGCTCCGGAGCACCCACGGAGTCAGCGCCTATGATTTTAAGCCAATTTCATGATTTTTGAGGTTCTGATGTGATTTTTGACTGCTTGGGGTTAGTAATACCGATGATGATTTTCTACTTGCTGGTATAATTATTCCCTCCTTGTTGAACTTTACTATCTGCAGAGTATTAAAGCTCAGTTCTCATCACTGTGTCGTACATATTACTCATCACATCATTAAGCTCAGTTCTCATCACTGTGTCATACATATTACTTATAGTGAAATAAAATAGAGTAGTTGCAGTTTATTTCACTGGAGATCAAGATCCACTTTTGTCACTTGGCTCTTCCCCACCACATTTGCACATTTCCATGACTTCTGCTGTTGCAAATCATACAGTGTATGAGGCAAATCCTGATTGGTACTGAGTTCCTGCTGCCTGGCATGTGGGCACTCCACTCCTACAGCAGCCAGTGGAAGGTGAGAGAGCATTCAACATCTCAGGCTCAACTTCTGGCTCATTAGAAGCTAGATAATATGGTGATGAAGAAATAATGCTATGAACAGCAAACTGTATTCACTCCCTAGGAGCTCACAGTACTAACTCTGATTTTCAATCATGAGGATTTTACACATTACCTAATACAGTACCACAGTATTTTCCTTTATACACACATGATTGGTCTGTCTGTTAATTAATCTGAGGATTTTGGAAAATATGATTAAAATTTAAAAGTTAATCAGAACCTGATCTCATTATATGCCAAAGTGTTCTCTCTCTGCCTGCTGGGAAACCTCCAGAATAACAATGAGTCAAATATTTTAAGCACCCCCTTATGGACATATAACACTACCTATTGAAAGATGAATGAAAATTGTACAAGTCAGTACATTACACAGCCAGCTACAAGATGACAACAGGTTTCCGGTGAGTTTTGAGAGGCATTTATTCTGACAATGAGGTTCTGGTTTGAAAGGGGATCCAATAAATGCTGCTGGGGTTCTTCGTTTTTGTCTTTCATTCCAGCTCTAATCTGCTTAGCCCACAAGTAAACAGAAGTCTGCTGTTCAACCCCATTGTCTTTAAATTCAAACTGCACTTTACATTCCATTTTATAGAGATATGTGAGTGGGAGAATCTCTATTAATTGAATTTCCAGTTGCTGAGGTGCCTAACTCATTTGGAGATGCTACTACAGGTAATAAAATGCAGATAGATGCCTAGCAGTTTAGGCACCTAAAACAATGGGATTTAGGCACCTATCTGCTCAGGCAGTTTTGAAAAATGCACATTGAGCATTCAGAGTGGTAGCCATCTTAGTCTGTATCAGCAAAAACAATGAGGAGTCCTTGTGGCACCTTAGAGACTAACACATTTATTTGAACATAAGCTTTTGTGGGCTAAAGCCCACTGCATCAGATGCATGGAGTGGAAAATACAATAGGAAGATATATATATAAATGGGCCATCCTGATTATCACTACAAAAGTTTTTTTCTCCTGCTGATAATAACCTACTTTTATTGATTAGTCTCATTAGAGTTGGTGTGGCAACTCCCATTTTTTCATGTTCTCTCTCTCTCTCTCTCTCTATATATATACACATACACACAGATATATATATACAGAGAAATATAGATATATATAGATATATATATATCTTCCTACTGTATTTTCCACTACATGCATCTGATGAAGTGGGCTTTAGCCCACGAAAGCTTATGCTCAAATAAATTTGTTAGTCTCTAAGGTGCCACAAGTACTCCACACTGAGCATTGTTTTCCAATGTCCAATAGACACCTCCCAGGTCTCTGGCCTGAGAGAATGTACAGTTTAAATTCACCATGAATTGGTGAAATGGGAATCATATACTGACATAAAAGAGGGCAGTGGAGAAGGAAGGACAATAATAATTTCACATGGTTAAATCATTTGAGATCTTTGGATGGAAGATGCTATATACAGTACTTGCAAAGCACACAATGATCTTGTTAGTGTAAATGTGTGCTATGCCCTGCCCTCTACTGGATGCAGCCAGAACTGCTCAGGTATGTATCAAACCCTAAACTAGTAAGAGCCAGTGAAGGTTCTACTTTAGATCAAGTAGTAGGGAGCTTTGCTTTTAGAGTGGGAGATTCTTGCTTTGTCCTGTATTGCTCCCATGAAGCTCCAAATGACAATGGTGTGCAATATAGTGATAACCATAAAGTCTGAGGCAGCAACAGATAGATTTCACTATGATTATTAAATATTTATTAACTAACGAGTGGCTATTATTACTATTTCAGTAGCACCTTCAGGCAAACCCATTGTATTGTACAAATATATAACCAAGACAGTCCCTGTGCTGAGGAATTTGCAATCTAACTAAGAGACCATAGCTGTTCAGAAAAGGAAAACAAGTGTTGGGTATTTCACTGTTGCATCCTGTACAGAGAAGTGGTTGACTGGAACACACATCAGTGTAGTTTCATATGGATGAGCACATTTCTGGTTTATGGCAGATGGCGGAAGATAAAATGTAAATAAGTTAAATCACCAGAAGTTTTCCCCAACCATCAGGATATTATATTTCCAGTCATTCAACAACAATTTACCTTTCATCAGTGCACGTTAGCTAACAACCTACATCACATGGTCTTGTAATATGAGAAGAGAAGACAGCTGTTTGAGTCACAAAAGATAAATATCTCCTGAAACACATATTGTTTAGAGTTCCCTGAATCTACTACATAGACATTTTCAATGCAAACAGATGATTCAACCCAACGTGACTGCAACAATACAGTGGCAACATAAATTGTATGGTTTCCACAGTAGAATACTAAATCTCTGCAAACACACTGTCATCTGTAAAGAGCAAGATAAATGAGAACTGTGCATATAATGTGTCCTGATGATATGATCCAATGGTGTGGGGTGCTGAGTGATCTCATCAGCATTGGTTGGGCAAGGTACTTAGGATAAGATTTTCAAAAGCATCTAAGTGACTTAGGAGCCTAAGTCCCCTTTTCAAAAGAGAGTTAGGCACTTATGTACCTAAAAAGCTTTAAAAATCTGGCCCTTAGGATGAAGATAGGCTTCTAGTTTGCTTTTCAAAAGCATGTAGATTCCTAATTCCTAGGGGGGGTACACTAGGTGCCTATCTGCATCATTAGATGCCTAAAAACCATTAAAAATCTGGCTCCTAGCCCTTAATGGGAGCAGGCCAACAATGAAAAGCAAAATACCCCATATTTAGAGTTAGAAATCATTTTGCTTCCTTTTTTGGGCTATGTATTTAAAAAAAAATTTAAAGTCCAAACCAACTGTTATTACTTTAAACATCCAAGACATAAAAAACACTTGTAAAAATTCTTTTGGTGCACAAGGAGCTTGCATTACACAGAACCGATAAAACACAGATTAAAAATTAAATATTTATGATCCAAGGAACTGCTGAGCAGACTTTCTCTGAAGAACATCTGTAACAATAAAATCCAGACTCCCAAAATTTGAATTTGCCTGTTGTGCTTGCTTAATTACTGTGCATGCTAACTTTTTAGTCTCTGATAGGGTAATGGTGTGGTTGCAGAAAATATTATTCCCATAGGGGTTTTCCTGTGTAAATTCTAGAGGGCAACATTCCCTCTTGATACACACATATGACTCCGATTATCATTAATGGAAGTTATGTGCTCCATTCAAAGGGAGAGTACACCCCTGAGTATGTAACTAAATCAACAAAAAACTATATTATGTTATAGGATTGCTAGGGATAGGACTCTAATCTACCAAAGGAAAAATATTCAGACTTAAGGCTGAAACTCCATTCTTACCTTGCCTGATGCATTCAGCGTGACACAATTTTCCATCAAGAGACCTCAGAATATATATTATGAGCTATAGTACTGAGGCACAATAGGGTGAATTAGTGGTGGTTTGGCTTTACCTCTCAGTTTTTTTGCTTATGTTACATTGTAGAGCAATTTATCAGAATCTTAACACTATTGCATTACGGAAGCTTAGGGACAGATTCTCATTTGCACTGCTCAGCCTCTGGCAAGTTGTTTTGTGCCCACTTTCACATTGCTAGAGAAAGTGTTGTAAAGTGGCCTCAATGCAAATGAGAATCACACTCGCTTAGGGTATGTCTTCACTACCCGCCGATACGGCGGGTAGCAATCGATTTATCCGGGATCGATATATCGCGTCTCGTTAAGATGCGATATATCGATCCCCGAACGCGCTCACCGTCGACTCCGGAACTCCACCAGAGCGAGCGGCAGTAGCGCAGTTGACGGGGGAGCCATGGCCGTCGATCCCGCGCCGTCTGGACCCCAGGTAATTCGATCCAAGATACTTCGACTTCAGCTACGCTATTCACTATTCATTTTGAATGTTTCTTTTTTTTTTTTAGCATGCTGGTTATTTATCGACACCACAATATAAATACTTATTTAGGGAATTTCTGCTACAGTGACTTCTCTTACACTTTGTGGGTATTAAACAGTTTTTCTGAAGTCATCACATTCATTCCTCTGAGATCCATGCAGTTTAGTGTACATGGATGTTTTGCATGGGACTTTAAAAATCAAAGTCTGGTGTAGTATTCAGGGGCATTAAAGATTTCATGTTGTTTTCCTACAAGTAGGGATAAGCATTCATGTCCTAACCTAAAATTCTTCTTTTCCCTTTAAGCAGCATATTATATACCAGCCTGCTGTCCTTCCCGCCATAGGCTGCATTTCAGAGAAATGCAGATGCACTTGTGCTGCGAAAATCCTGCTCACCTTAATCATGTGCAATTCCACTGTAGTGATTCCTCATCCTTGCCTTCCCCAATCCTGCACATCTCCCTGGCACCCAGCTGAATGATGGACTGGAAGCTAAATTTGCCTTTATATAATGAGTGAAATCATTAAAGTCAATGGAAGTTTTGCCATTGACTTCTTGGGTTCAAGATTTTAACCCATGAGTTTAGGTATTATGTATATATATTTATATCATGTAAATATTCATTTAGCATAGGGGTAGGTTCTGCATGTAAATAAGTGCCCATCAGATTTCAATATCCTTGGTTCTACTTTTCAATCCTCAGTGATTTAGGGGGATGCATTATGGAAAGATTGCTTACAAGGTGACATTGGCCAAAAAGGAAACTGGTTTTAGTTTCTGGGGTATATAATGAAAAGAAACATCCAAATTTTGTTTAAAAAATATAACCCACCCACCCCTGCTCCCCCCAAAAATCTAACAGCTTTTAAAATCATCCTTTTTAAAAAAGTATATTCCAAGTTTTCTGTATGTTTCACCTTTTTATGGCTAAGTTATAAATCAGGGTTTTCTGATGGAAACACTGACAGACATCTAATTATACACTAGATTTAGTGGCTGCTGCTATAAGTGATTATATTAATTATCCCAATAGAGGAGGAGAGAGGAGACTTACTTCATGTACAATAGAAACAGGACACAGAAAATTCGTTTGGGATCAAATACATTGCTAGCATATTAGGTATATAGTTTCTAAATGACTCCTGGCAAATGTAGTAGATCCCACTAAAGCACTGAACCAAGTTCAGATGAAAAGTCATCAAACCAATAAGCCCATATAGTAGCATTTCTCCATTATTCCATACTTGATAAGGTTACAACGATAGCAGTTCCTTTATTTAGTATGGATTTCCTAATTACAAAACACCTTATGATTTATTACAAAGACTATGATGAGATTAGGCCCAGCCAATCAATATTGCATTAATTATAAACTGCTGCTTCACACTGCCCCATTTTACCTGAATTCAAGGAGTTGTTTGAAAATCTCAAGGCTCAGCTAGTAAAATGGACATTAGTCATAAATGCTGAAGCCTCCTTTCATGTAAAAAGGAAGCCACCATGCCAAGAAAAATGTAACAGAGTTTATATGGAAATTCATGGACTACTGTGTATGTTAAAAATAAAAGCAATCAATTGTTTTTTTCTTCTCCACAAGGAGTTGTTTGAAAATCTCAAGGCTCAGCTAGTAAAATGGACATTAGTCATAAATGCTGAAGCCTCCTTTCATGTAAAAAGGAAGCCACCATGCCAAGAAAAATGTAACAGAGTTTATATGGAAATTCATGGACTACTGTGTATGTTAAAAATAAAAGCAATCAATTGTTTTTTTCTTCTCCACAAGTACTCCACACTGAGCACACCAGCCCTGCCCAGAGGTCGCGGTGATGATGCTCGGCAATGATAGAGCTGCACAGGGGAGGAAGTGGGGCTTGGGAGAGCAGTGACGCCTGCCCTGCACAGGGAGAGGAGGGCTCAGGCGAGACCTGCATGGGGGAGGGGGCTAACCCCGGGCGGTGTCCCATTTTCCCTTTGAGAAATATGGTCACCCTAGACATATTAATCTTGAGAAAAGAAGACTGAGGGGTGACCTGGTAACAGTTTTCCAGTATGTTAAGGGCTGTTATAAAGAGGTCAGTGACCAACTGTTCTCCATATCCACTGTTAGTAGGACAAGAAATAGTGGGTTCAATCTGCTGCCAGGGAAATTTAGGTTTGATATTAGGAAAAACTTTTTAACTATAAAGGAAGTTAGCTATGGAATAGGCTTCCAAGGGAGATCGTGGAGTCTCCACATAGGAAACTTTTAAAAACAAGCTGGACAAACACCCATCAGGGATTGTCTAGGTTTACTTGGTCCTCCCACAGCGCTGGGGACTGGACTCAATGATTTCTTGAGATCTGTTCCAGCCCTATATTTCTATGATTCACTGTAATTTAGCAAAGGAGACAGAGTCAATACAGACAGTCCAGCACTTGCATACTCACATCATGCCTTGCAGGGAACTCTGGAATAAATGAGGCGATTTGTGTGTGGTCATCAGGCCAGCATGATCCAACATATCCCACTGCCCTCAGGCTGGGTCTTAACTTTTGTAGGTTACGCTAATTGCCACCATATCTTATACATAATCAAAAATGGGTTTAACCTTCTTTCTTTATATGTACTTTCACCCCTCAATAATATTGGGGTCCCTATCTTCAATAGGTTAGTCAGTTACATTATACTCATTGTGTCAAGTATCAGTGGGTAGCCGTGTTAGTCTGTATCCACAAAAACAACAAGGAGTCCGGTGGCACCTTAAAGACTAACAAATTTATTTGGGCATAAGCTTTCGTGGGTAAAAAACTTCACTTCTTCAGATGCATGGAGTGAAAGTTACAGATGCAGGCATTATATAATGACACATGATGATAATGATTGAATTGGCCCTGTCAACAACTGGTTCTCCACTTGTGAGGTACTCCCTTCTCTTCATGTGTCATTATATAATGCCTGTATACTCATTAGCATTTTTGTCAATTAGTGGCCATGGAACACCTGTGGTTAGTACATGTAATTTTTGGTTAAGTCCAACATCCTCTTTGACTTTCCCTAAAATTCCAAAAGTATGTTCTTGTAGTACTTCACTTTGTCTTTTCCCATTGTGTACCATTCTTCACTGTAATAGTTACCTTGTGACTTAAGGGCACACTATCAGTTAAATACAACTTACCTAGTAACTACCTACCATCATTCCTACCATACCATTTTATATCTAGGCCTTAGCTATGCTAAGCTAATTGTTATAGAGGCCTGAGGCCTGTAGGTCCTCCTGTTACAGCCTTACAATACCTATATATTCCTTATAAATGGCTCTTACAGATATGGCTGGCTACACTATTATCTTTCTTCTTTAGCCACAAGGCACTAATTCTTCAAAGTTCCTTGTAAAGTCTAAACAGTAGCCACACCATTATTAGCATTCATTTATCCTATGATACAACAACCATTTATCTATCCCGCTATCTTTGTGTTTGTTTATCATCAGTCTGTGTAGGTTTCTGTACCATGCCCATCAAATGTGATATTGCTCAAAACACAAAAATCTCACTTGCTTTCAAGCTGCATTAAGAAATCCGAAACAAAACATCCCCAGGTTCATCAAAGAGTTCACCTTATTATCTAACACCTCAATTCAGCAAAGCATTTAAGCATGTTTTCAGTGTTAGGTGAATGCTTTCATCCATTCCCTATTCAGCAAAGCACTTAGACATGTGCTTAACCTTAGGGAAGGTTGAAATTTATTCACTGAAAATGTTTTGTGTGTGTTTTTATTTATGAAAAATGGCTTTCCAATGAAATGGAAGTGTCGCGTTTTCATAACAATTTTTTTGTTTTTGAAGAAAAATTCTAAGTGAAACATTTTGAAAATTTGTTTAATTTTGTTGGGGAGAAAATAATAATTTCTTTCACTTCCCCACCCTTTTTCTTTTTGGGGAAAAATGAGAGGGTGGAGAGCTTGGAATTAACTTTTTCACTTGTTTGCGTCTCTCCCCTCCCCTTTTTCTTTTGGCCAAAGGGAAAGAATATGAGGAGAAAGTGATTGCCTCCCATTTTATCTTTGTCCCCCTCTATGTTTTTAGAGGAAAAAAACTGAAATTTTTGTAAAAAAAAATTGTTTAGAAATTTTTGCTTGAAAAACAAAAAGTGTGAAAATTTTCAAAGTGAACAAAAAACATCTTCTCTGAAATGTAATGCAAAATATACTGACCTTATTTTTGGACCAGCATTACTTAACTTTCAGTGCATGCTTAAGTTCCATTGAAGTCAATGGAGTTACACTGATGTAAAAGCAAAGTCAATGAGAGCAGAATCAGGCCTCCTCTGGGTAAGTCTACACAGCAAAAGCTGTGCACAGGCTAGCCTACCCAAGCTAGCTTGACTCTACTGCAGATAACAATGAAGTGAAGAGAAGACAGCACAGTGTTGGCTTCAGTGACCAAATACAAGCCCAGCAAAACACCTTCTGTATGTACTCTGCTTGCTAGCCTGCTCTGCAGCCTGGATTGTGCTGTCTTCCTGCTGTTGTTATCTGTGCTAGCTGGATTCAAGATAGTCTGTGCACAGCTTTTGCTGTGTACATATATCCTTTGCCCCAAATAAACATGCTGTCTTTCTTCTATATCTTATTTCCTTCTAGTCTGTGGTTGGAGTAAGTGAGGACTTGCAGTGGCACAAACAGAAGCCCTCTGGTTAACCACTGTTCAATTAATATTGTATGTGGCCTCACACAGCACCCCAGAGTCAATTGAGGTCAATGCCCTGCTCCTGTTCTTCGAGGGTAGGAGGGGTATTTTCTTTGCTCTTACTTCAGCTTGGGTGATGAATTGTGCTGGCCAAAGTACAGAATTGCAATGTGGCATTGCAGCCTCTCTTCAGCTATGTGCTTAAATAATATTAAAAACAAAAAAGAAAACTGAAAAGCTGTAAGACAGCCAGTTCTCAATCAGTTTTAGCACCAAGTTACATCCTGCATAATTGAAGTTATTTCCTATGAGAGAACACTCCAAGCCATTTATCGTTGTTTCCAGACCACAGCCTGCTGCACTAACAGTGGAGATAAACACTGGGTATGACTTTTATTTACTCAGTATATACATACATTTGATTATCATCTATAAAATCAGGAGTATTTTTTTTTCTAGGTGTGGTGCTATTGCCATAGGACATTTTGTTTCTGAACTGGCTCACAATAACACACTTCCATTTTATAAACCTATAACAAGCATTCCTGCAGGATTCCAGGAGTTCTAAGGTTCTGACAGCAGAATGGAATTTGGAATCCAGCAGGAACCTGGATTCATCTACAAGCAAAGATACTAGTGATGAAGGTTAAAGCTGAACCCTATGTGCTGCTGAAGACATGCTACCTGGTTTTCTATATCTCCTCTCAATAACCAGACCTTAGCCACTTGAAATGAGACTTCCCCAGACACTAGTGTCTAGTACTTGCAAACAAAACACACAGCATTTATGAGGTTTTAAGGCAAGATAAGATTTCTCATTGTGTCCCAGTCACTGGGATGGACCACTAGTTCCCAAACTTTGGTCCATGGAGCACTTAGTGGTGGTTCAAGGAGAACTGTCTGGTGATATTAGAAGTAGAGCTGATCAAAATGTTTTTACTTTTCTAATTTTCAACCCCAACCCCCCAATTCCCCCCCCACACACACACACACAAACAAATTTGCATAAACTTCCTTCAATTTTTCAGCCAGCGATAGTAATGGTAAAAAAAAATTGAGTTTCAAAAAGTTTGGGTGAATAAAAATAATTTTTGTTAAACAAAAATAACCAGTTCTCTAGCCAGCTTTCATTAAAAGATTAATTCAATATTTCCCTAATGTTACTGCTCCATGAAATTATTTGCTGTAGTTGCCATGGCAATGTGATGGAATTGCACGTGGAAGTGGTGGTCCAGAAGACAGTCCTTTTACTAAAATGTATTGCAGACTCTCTTCAGCTATGCGCTTAAAAAATATTAAAAAGAAAAAAGAACACTAAAAAGCTGTAAGTTAGGGGAAAAGTTAGAGAAGCACTCTCCCCTCCTCCAGGCAGGATAAACCTCGAGAAACACTCTTTAATTGTCAGATAGTTTTCAATATTACATCCACGTCACTGCATATGCATTAAGAACTACTGTTTGAAGAGGTGCCACTCAATGTTCATAGCCTACAGCACATAAACATTGAGAATTAATTAATTTAATCAAAAACAACATAAACTGTGGTACGTAATAGTATTCATCTGATTGTTCAGTGCTGAGTCTGTTCTTACTCTACTGTAGCAATAAGCTTCATTATTACAGCAAGTAAGCAGGGAGTATTCCAGTACTGTTCCCAGTACACTACCCACACACAGTGGATCTGATCCAAACTTACTACATTCTTAGGTTGTGCAGTTATTAATATTAACAATAGCAACACATAAACCTCAGCCTAAAGTTTGAGAGGAACTTAACTGTTCCTAAGGTTTTTCCCTGAAGACCCACTCTGTCCCTGACCCTAGTTTTCTCTGCTTCAGAGACATACCTATACACCTGACTTGGAGATAATAGCGCTCATTTGGTCTGACACCAGAGTGAGTACAAAGAAATAGCCCTGCATATTGTACAGGATTCTAGCACCTGATATAATGGAGAATCAACAAAAGAGCTGTGCATATAAATGCAGACACTTAGAACTCACACCAGTGGATTTCAGATATGGGCCCTGATTAGAACTGGTAACATTTTTTTCCAATTTAACATTTTTCCATCAGAAATTACTATTTTGTCAAAAAGGTTCAAAGGGGATTTCTATGAATAAGTATAGCATGTGCAATGATATATTCCACTGGTGGTATATAAATTATAATTCTACACCTGAGAGACTATTTAAAAAAAAAACCCAGAAGGAAGAATAATGCAACCCATGCAAATATAGATTTAAAAAATCCAGTCTGCTGATCAGATTGGGCCAAATTCAGATATGTTGAGCAGCACCAAGCGTTATCCCATTGGCTCTAGTCGGACTTCATATGAAGTAAGAGACACTAATGCATGTTGAATAGAGTCAGAGTCTGCCCTCCTGTGAATTACCTGGCATTAGCTAGTTTGTGTCACTCAGCATTGCCATCAGTCAGATTTAAGCCTTGCCTTTAAAATGCAACTGTTGTATCTGCTTTTGTAAGAAGAGGAACTTGAATAAACAATTTGGCCAGCCTAGGAATATTATTCTGGGCTTTTTTTATGAAATCTTTATCTGCCTCACCAGCTGGCTCCTAAAGCCAAAACAGTTTCTTTCTATTAATGTGTTACAGACACAGTTCTGACAGAAGTCTGGGCTTCCCTACAAAATCTTCACTGCTACTTCTGTTGTGGCAGCGCAACTCTGCTGCTGATCTTGAGGCTTGTAGTTGGGTCATCACCAGTGGCCAAATGAATGGTATGAGGTTTGAACTCTAGCTTGCTTGTTTAGTTTACCAAAGAAGGCGAAATTCCCTGAGAAATGCCAGCAGAGTCTGCTGTTTACTAATTCTTAGGGCTTGATTCTGCAAATTCTTATGCATAACTTTGAACATGAGTAAATCCATGGAAATCAATAGGCTTGCTTGTGTGAGTAAAGTTACTTACATGTTTAAAGCAACAGAGGGTCCTGTGGCACCTTTAAGACTAACAGAAGTATTGGGAGCATAAGCTTTCGTGGGTAAGAACCTCACTTCTTCAGATGCATCTGTTAGTCTTAAAGGTGCCACAGGACCCTCTGTTGCTTTTTACAGATTCAGACTAACACGGCTACCCCTCTGATACTTTACATGTTTAAGTGATTGCCTGATTGCGAATGATTAATTTGTACAGCATTCTGAGATACACTAAGCCTGATTCTACTCTGATTTAGATCAATTTTATGTATGTACTCTATTGATTTCAGTAGATTTACTCCTGATTTACACTGGTGAAAGTCAGAAGAGGAACAGTGTGAAAGGCACTATATACATCAAAATTCTTTTCTGAGAAATCCAGAAAAAATGAAAAAGTTGATCATTACAGTCATAATTATTATATAGTCCTTCGAGAAAGTTTAAAGGTTATAGTCTGGCAAAATGAATCAATTACCCATAGTTTTGGAATGGGTTAAAAAAATGTGCTACAGCACTGCAAAGAGATTATTCAAATGCATTTCATTACATCAGCTGTGAAGTATTTCTGCCTTGCAAGCAAAGCAGTAGGGACATGAGCTATTTTGTTTTCTAAAACAAAGCTATTTCCTGTTACCACCATTCACAACTGTACATGGAACCACATGACTCTGCAAGACACTCTGTACCTTGTTATTCCATATAAGGCAATAAAAGTCTGTTGTTGTGCTGTTTGTTTACAACGTTGAGATGGCTGGAGAGAGATAGAGCAAAGCCCTGGCAGGCTTTTTACAGACACTTTACATTTCTGCCGCTAGTGTAACTAAATTCCATTTAGTCATAAATATTGACTCAGCAGTGGTTACTGTTTTTGGTTTCACTGTAGACAATGGCATTGGAGATTATTAGACTTAGTAGCTGTTTTTTGTTTGTTTTGTAGTATGGAGCAATGATTTCTGATAACAGAGCCACTTTATAAGTTTATAAGTCAACAAGCTGTTGTACCATAGTAACTATAATTATTCTTGTGTGATGTAATGAATCTTTTCTTCCCCATAAAAATACAAGATCATTTTCCTTCCCTTTCCACTCTGAGGGTTACAGTCATTGTTCCAGTAAGATGCTTTACATTTAGTACCACTATGAATTAACAGGAAGAAAAGTAATTTTCCCATGAAATGGATCTGTTGTTCTTCCTTGTATTATTCTTATTATTTAACGTTTATATTCAGTAGGGCCCAGAGGGCCTCGCCAGGAATGGGGTCCTATTGTGCTTAGCACTGTAGTGAAACAGGGAGTTTCCAGTCTAAGGCTAGGCAAATATTTCAAAACAATTTCTGCCAGTATTTGTCCAAATAAAATAATTAGTTTGCTCGGGCTTTGTTTGTGGCCCTTTGATTATTAAGGAACAAATTTACTGGCTGGGGAGTTCCTGGAAACTTTTTATTAATGTTTCATTTTAAATGAGTGTTAAAACAGAATGCAGAAAGAAATGTAAAGTTATTAATGTGAGTTTTCCCATTGGAAACCTGATTCCAAAAATGCTCTTCTAGTCAGGGGATAGAAATAACTTAAGGTGGCCAATCAAAACTACCCAACTGACCTGAACTGTAAATACTCACAACAAATGAGTCATGATTAGAGCTGGTGAGAAAATGAATTTTTCCTCCTGTGGAAAATTTCTATGAAAGTAAAAAAGTTGTAGTGGAAAAACTGAAAAATGAAAGATTTGGGTTTTGGCCAAAAATTTTTGGTTTTTCAGTTGTTGGATGAAAAGTCAATATTCCAAACTAAACAAATACTTTCCACAAACAAAATAATTTTGTTGTAAATTCAATTTTTCATTTGATAAACTGTTTCTATGAAACATATCCAACCAGCCCTACTCATGATCAACATGAAAACCAAGAAGTGTTCAAAGAAATCATTTGATGGATAATTTCCAATAATGAATACATCGGAGAAAGTGTCATAGACAATTCATATATAATCAGAAGCAAAATGCACTGAATAAATGATTAGCTATTATGACTTATGCACTCAGCGTTAGTTCATTACAGTTTAACTGTACGTAACCATTAGAAATGAGATCAAGGCTAGCATGAAAAAAGCATAGTATTTATCACACCAACATAAGAGAAAGTTAAATGCAGGGATGTAATGGCACAAATGGGATTATTATTAAAGCCAGTGAGGAATTTTCCACTGGAAAAAAAAGTAGTCTACACATAAAAGAGACCAGAAGAAGGTGTGAATTACACTGGCCTCACTTCCTTTAGCTAAATTGAGTAAATGATATTTCCCTATTAGGGAAAGAATTGAAGATTAGGTCAGGATTCTTACCCCTGACTCAACCTAGGACTCTTTTCCTAATTTAGACAAACCCTTAGTTGTGCCTCTGAATTTGGCTTTGAGTTCACACTACCTAGATAATCTAGTCAGATTATATAGTCTGAAGTATCTGTACTGTGTGCACTTGGAATATACATGTATTGAATATAGAGAAAGAGAGCAGGTGACGAAATATTAGTTCTGCCTCTAGCTGTCAGGTAGCTCCACGTTAAAAGGAATCTGAATTTTCTTGGCCTTCCTTAGATCATCAGTAGTTACTATGGGGGGAAATGTCTCTACGGGAAAATTCTTGTTACAGCAATTCTACTTCCCTCCTCCCCCTTATTTAACATTCAATGTTTTTCATTGTTTTTAATGAAGAGCTTCATGCTGGGAGAAAGTTCCGACAGTTTAATGATGCCATATAACACTGAGCTACACTACATTATGCCTCACCGAACTCACCCTTTATTTAAAGAAAGAATAGGTAAAGTACAGTTTGGACCAAGAGTGTAGATAACAAGTTCAGATTTCAGAATCAAATTGTTCCGCACTGAATATTGGAGCAGGGCTGCTGCTGCCATTTCATGTAAATTACCTTTGAAACAGCGAAAGGCACATTTGATAACACTTTGCTGACACAAAAATATGTTACTGAGCCCTGTAGTTCTTCTCTAAACTTGCAGCCCATAAATAGCCAGTACTGAAATGGGGAATTGAGGTAATTACTTTCTAAGAAAAAACTACCTAAGAGGTCTTCTGCTGACACAATAGTTTCACAATAAATTATCAATCTGTTCTTTTGTTTGTAGTCTGTATTTTGAATAGGTTTTGGAGAATAATTATGCTAGTTATTGCCAGTATTTTCAGGATTTATTGACCTTGGACCTGATTCTGTAACTTACTCATCCTGAGTAGCAGCTATTTTCTCAAAAATTCCTTTTTAACATCAATGGGGATGCTCCCATGAGTAAGTTCTTCTCCAAGTTGTAGAATATGGTCCTATGTGACTTTTCTAAAACCACAATGCCATTTTGAAACATATGGAGGGAAACCCTCAAATCATGTCCTTCTCTGTCAGATTTCTTCTTAAAATATAGGTTTTGTCCATACTTGGTTTAATCCATCCTGATTCTTTTAGTTATGTCAGGATGGAGAGTCCATTTATTTCAGGATAATACATATTGCACCATCTAATGAGTGACACTGTTAATTGTACATGTTCTGATTGCTTGTCTGCACTGACTAAGACGGACACCTCTAATATTATGTAGTTTTTTGTGTGTGACCCTTGGGGTTGGGCTTAAACTGCAGAGAACCAGGAAATTCAGCGCCCAACACTACTATTGTATCTTTAGGTCATGCTGATGTGAGTAGAAATCATGGCTCATAGTACCCTCCACCTCATGACCAATGTGCCAAATTGTTTAAGCCTAAGGAAACATTGACAGCTGCTGCTGGACACATGCATACGCTCATTTCTCACCCAGGATAGCTGTGAAGTTTTGTCATAAGCACACACATACATGTCATGTATACTTACATACATATAAATATCAACCCCAATTTTCTTGCCTGAAGGAAGTGATTTTGATTGGTTTGGTTTTACTTCCTTTCCTCCCCTTAGAGATCTATGAGAGAGAAACTTGTTAAAAGAAGCTGGGAATAGAGGTAGCTGTACTAAGAGCATGATCAAAAGCTCATTGAAGTTAATGGAAGTCATTGACAGTAATGGGCTTCAGATCAGGCCCTTAAGTCCTAAAAGTGTCTTCTAAGAAAAAGAAAAGTCAATGGCCTTCATGCAGTGCTGGGTAAGAAGCTCGGGCTATCCAAACTACAGCCTCCCTGTGTGCTAATGCCTGATGCTGCTGTAATTCCTACAGCTTCTGGTTACTATTTCTGCTTGCTTCCCCTTTGTGTCTTTGTCCCACTGTGCTACATTAGAAAACAGCAATGCATGCTGAGTGCTCACAGTCCCTAGTCCTCTGGTTCTTTTTGTTTTGGGGGTTAAAGTGCTTTTTTATGGAGATGTGCTACTCATTCCATAGTGAAAGTTGAAGCTAACTTTCCATTATAGGAAGAGCTGGTCAGGAAATGTACTAAAAACATGCTAGGCATCCAGATGCCTAAGCCCCAGCATTATGCACAAAGCAGTGGAAGATAGGTGTGCCTCTGCCTATCTCACCTGTGGGAGCTGAGCTGGTCTAAGCATGCTCAGAATTCACCTACCAGACTGGGTCCCTATAGGTAAGCTCACCCAAGGAGTCAGCAGAGGATCTCCCTTGTAACTTTTAGCCTAGTGGTTTAGGCTACTTACCTGGGATGTAGGAGACCTGGTTCAAGTTCCCTCTCCACCTGAAGGGGGAGAAGGAACTTCAACTATTGCCACCTCAAGGTGGCTGCCCTAGCAACTGGGATCTAGAATACTCTTCTGTGGGGCTTTCTCAGCTTCTCCCATTAAATCTGTTCCATTATGGATAAATTTAAAAAGTCATTAGAGTAGGAGGACTGGATCCAGGGTCTCCCATGCATGTGCTCTAACCACCAAGCTACAGTATCATTCTCATGTGTGTTTGCTTGCTCTGTATCTGACCCAATGACTCTTGAGAAACTGAGAGTGCCCCTATATCAAAATATCCTGTATAGCCTAGGGATTAGGGCACGCACCCTGAAAGGTGGCAGATCCCTGTTCAAGTCCTTTCTCCCTTTTCAAATGGAGGGGGGACTTGAACAGGGGGGTTCAGACTTAGGCACCAAACTCAGTGTTGCCTTGTCAAAGTGCCTCTGTAAACATAGCCATAAGCCTTTTGCCCAAAATCACAGCCTGTTGGAAAAGAGGGACCTGAATTTGGGGCTCCTGAATCCCAGGCTACTAGCTTAACCACATACAACCATCCTTCCTCACTCAGCTACTTTGTTTGTGGGTTTGTAATACTCAGTTTGGGACTGATTACAATATGGCAGTGATGGTTTTTATACTTAAGTTACTGATATGCCTTCCCAATCTTAACTCGACTGTAATGTAATTTTTTATCTGGGAACACAGATGAGCTATCCCCAAATTCTATCCTGCAATTACTAGTTGGGTCACTTCTTGGAGGTGTCATGGTAGAGATGGATTTTAAGAAGAAATCTGGATGAGTAGAGGGTGATGGCCTTGCAGACAAACTGAGGGAGGTCATCTCATAGGTGGGGAGCAGCAGAGAAGAAATTGGTAAGGCGGCTGTGGGGGAAAATAGGCAAATGGTGCATCAGGGATGGATGACATTACAGGTGGTGTGGAAGTTTAATTCACTGAGAAAACAAGGCAAGCCAAAATCTTTCAGGATCTTAGAAAAAGAACAAGAAGCTTGACCATCTCTCTAATTCACATTCCTCCCCTTAAAATAACTATTTATAAATTTACAAATCTAACTGCAACATAATGAGTTTTTGCCTGGGAATATACAGCTAATTGGATTGTATGGTTTATAAAGCTGTAATCTTCACATAGGGAACTTTGCTCCCCTTCTGCACTCTAGACAATAGACACATAGAAATTAAAGATGAGACCTACTTCCAAGACAATTGGATTGCACAAATGTGAGTTATAACAGAATCTGTCTGTTACTGAGTGTCCTTCAACTCAGACCTTCCTCTGTCTCTCCTGAACGTGCTCCTGCTCAATGTGTTCCAATAAAGTTAAAAGATGTGCCCCAGTTATAACCTTCAAACACTGGCAAGTACAAAAATATCATCCTATAAAAGAGACCTAGTTGAATTACAAAGAAAGAGATAAAAGCATCTGAAATCTTTCCTAGATACTCAATCTTTGTCTGTCCCACTTTCTTTCATTTTATTACTGCCTTGCCTTCGCATTTCCTCCACCCCAGATTTTCAGTCCCTGTCACTTTCTCTCTCCACTGCTCTGAGATTTTGTTTGCCAAATTTCAACATGGAGTGTACTTTAGGGCACATTACAAATCCCCTGAGGTGCTTCTTATCAGCAAAAATCTGACAGACCATTAATGACAGCAACAAGCAGCAGGCGCCACCAGAATTAAGGAAACATCTCAAAAATGCAAATTGCAAGCAATGATTTTCTAAGAATCCAACATGAAAATTAATTAGACACATCAGAGGTGGGGTTTTTGTTTCTCTTGAAGCCCTCCTGTGCTGGTAGAACTAGAGGAAAGCTACATATTGTTTTGGCTTATGCAGTGGGGTTGTTAGGTCTGAGATCTCACGAGCCATCAGAGCTAGAACACGGTGCTATCCACTTGCTAGGTTAGGGTGATCTGATCCAGAGCTGTTCTAGTTTTAACCTGTCTAAATGCAATCCTCATTTTACATCAACTGCTTTTCCCTGAGATTTTTTGCCATAAGCAGTTTGCTGTCTTTTGAACTTAAATTAAAGCCCAACCAACTTTTATATGGGAAGAGGGGAACCATAATTACTGTAATGAAGATGCATTGCATGTTCTTTGGGGATTTACATCAACAATTTTGTTCAATTTATTTAGGCATGTAGAGCTGAAATGACAGGATAACCCTCAAGAGAAATTGCTAAAGATCAGAGGATCCTAACTGCAACAGATGAAAAGATATGGGAGGGTGGCCAATTATCTGTACACACACAGTACTGGGCTTGAGATCCTGCAAAGAGAGGACTTTTGTACTGCTGCCACTTGATACACATTAGCGCGATGATGCTATCTTATTAATACCAATACATTGCACTTTTCCAGCATCTTTTATCCCAGGATCTCAATATAATTGCAAACACTAACAAATGAATCTTTGCAAAACCCTTGAGGTGCAGTCTATCTTACAAATAAGGACACTGAGAGGTGCAGTAGTTAAAGGCCAGGTCTTGATAACCTTACATTGAATAGTACCTTACTCCCTGAAAGCCCCACTTTAGTTTAATGATGCTACTTGCTGAGTAAGGTACTACTCAGACTGAGTGAGGGTGGTGGAATCTAGTCCTTAGTTAATTGCTGTAGGTTATGCAGCAAGGTTTTGTGAGAGCCCAGGGAAGAAATGTTGGACCCACTGAAAGATTTCAACCCTGATCTCCTGATGAGGGTTGGCTGGAAAACAACAAATTCTGACAATGGAAAAAACATCAAGGTTTTGAAAATTTTCTTTCTGTCTGATGTAGAACAATAACAAGAGGCAGAGGTCTAGCTGCCTGGTGCACAGTATCTCACTGGTTAGGACATGTATCCTGGGGTGTGGGAAACCCAGGTTCAAGTTCTCCTGGGCCAATGAAAGGGAATTTTTTTAATGTAAAAGTTTTGTCTAAAACTTTTCAACCAGTTGTACTCCTGATCCCATCCCCCACCTATATTCTAACCACACAAATGACTGTTCTGTCTTGTACACATGTAAGCCCTTATTTAAAAGAAACCAAAAAAAAACCCAGGAGGCTCTTTTTGTATCCACAATTATTTATGGTCAAGGCTTTAAGAAAGCTGTGACTTTTTTATTTATTTATTTATTTATTTATTTTTGGATGCACGAGTTGCAGCCAGGGTTTATTAAAGTTGAGGTTTTGGTGCAGTCGGTTCAAGTACCCTAAAAGGTGGGAGGTACAAGCCCAAGCCACTGCTTGGCCCTGCTCATCCGGGCCTCCCCAATACTGGGGAATGGTAACCAGTGGGGGGCACGGCTTAGGGGTGTCAGAGTTTGTGGAGTGAAGGAAGGGTTTTGTTGATTTGGGGATTTGTGCAACAAAGTTGGTTTATTTGGGAAAATGGGGGTTGGTGTGGGGAGGCAGGAGGAGATTTCATGGGGTTTGGGTTTATTTGCGAGGGGAGCTGTGGGTTTATTTGGGTGTGGGAGTAACAAGGGTCTGGTTTATTTGGGGGCTGAGAGAGGAGTTGAGAGGAGGTAGGTGGGCGCTGTTGGGAGAGGGGTTATGGTGGGGGGCTGCAGGACAGGCTGAAAGCACAGGTGGTAGTGCCAGTGACCGCAGTGGGCGTGGCTGGCCCACTCCTCTATAGCCCCTTCCCCCTCTCCTCTCCTCACTCTGTCTCACTCACACTCTCTCTTCCTCCCTCACTGGTACCAGCCCTAGCTCCACTCACAGCAACCAAGAGGGGCGGATTTGCCACTGTGGCACCAAGTATGGGGCTGGCTTGATGGGAGATTGCCACACTTGGGGCAACTGTGCCTGCGGCACCATGCTGGGGGCCTGTGGACTTGCCTCACTGCCTGGCTCCCGGGGCTCTTCCTGCTTGTCCTGTTACTGGCAAACAGGCAGCTGAGCGCCATGCTAGCCTTGGTCCTGCTGGGTGCTCACTTCATTGGGACTGCATGGGTGTAAATAAGAGCAGTATTTGGCCAGCTTGTGGTGCAGGTGTGATCTGCATTCAGTACTAGTGCAGTTTTCTGATCACTTTTCACGGAAAAAGATGCCAGACAAATACAGTATATTTTAAAACAATTTTTCCAGCTCTATTTGGTATTTACGTGTATTAAAATGTGTCTTTCATTATACAGGGAATTTTTTTTACTGACATCAAGGTAATGAAATACCAGCCAGCTGTTCATGATCCATGGGCAGCATCATTACTAGGTAAGCTAACGGGGAACCTCCTGCTAGCAGCTGTCCACGGTATTAAGAGCTGCCCTAAACATTATTTCTCTATCAGTCATTCTTACATGTACTTAGCGAGATCCTCATCTCACTTACATCAGTTAAACACAGAATAGCTCCACTGATGCCACATTCACAGGTGCAGCATACAGAGCTATAATAGTGATACTTGCCGGAGCAGAATATCCTTTTACGATAATAACTCTACTATAGCTCACTTTATACCTTCATCTTAAAGGGGCTTAAGTGAGAGAAAAGTGGTTCGTAGTACATGGGCTGTCCCTCTACTTTACTCTACTATCTCAGGGGGAGGCATAGCTCAGTGCTTTGAGCATTAGCCTCCTAAACCCAAGGTTGTGAGTTCAATCTACAAGGGGGCCACTTAGGGATCTGAGACAAAAAATCAGTAACTTGGTCCTGCTAGTGAAGGCAGGGGGCTGGAGTTGAAATAAAATTTTAATAGGGGGGAGGGATAGCTCAGTGGTTTGAGCATTGGCCTGCTAAACCCAGGGTTGTGAGTTCAATCCTTGAGGGGGCCACCTAGGGATCTGGGGCAAAAATCAGTACTTGGTCCTGCTAGTGAAGGTAGCGGGCTAGACTTGATGACCTTTCGAGGTCCCTTCCAGTTCTATGAGATAGGTATATCTCCATATATATATATATATATATTTAACAATTGTTCTCATTTTCACAGGTAACGGATTTTTGCCTCAGTTTCCTTAAGTCAGCAAGTTAATGGCTTAATTGGCTGACTCCAAAAAGCCTATACAGTTATAGATTATTTTAAGCTATCTGTTTAGGTCTGACCTTATCCACTTTATTTGTATGTTAGAGCCCTATTCTCTTCCATGTGTCTGTCTCTTTATCTTTTTAGATGGTAAACTTCTCAGGGCAGAGATTGAGACTGTCTGTATACAGTGCCTACTGCAGTTTGGGTGCTATTAAAAAACATTTATAATACTTAGAGCTGGCCAGAAAATGGAAATCCCTTTCCATAAATTTTTTTTTTTAATAATCCAAAATCAGGATGAAAAGTAAAAAAAGGCATCTTTTTTTTCCCCATGGGAAAGCATTTCCAGAAAAATTCCATTTCACAAGAACTGATTAGAGGCAGGCACTGAGGGAGCTGTCATTTCAATTTTTCCCAAAAAAAAGGGGAGTAGTCTACACATAAAAGAGGGAAAATTCTGATGTGAAATGGGCATTTTCCAGTGGAAAGTAGTCCACACCATCCTCCAGATCATTAATAAAGATATTAAACAAAACCGGCCCCAGGACCGACCCTTGGGGCACTCCGCTTGAAACTGGCTGCCAACTAGACATGGAGCCATTGATCACTACCCGTTGAGCCCGACGATCTAGCCAGCTTTCTATCCACCTTACAGTCCATTCATCCAGCCCATACTCCCTCTCTTTCTGTTATATTCTGGTGTATGTCAGTATAGCTCCACTGAAAGGACTTGGGGAAATATTTGATTCTGGGCTCTTCAATCTAGTAGACAAAGGTCTACATGATCCACTGGCTGGAAGTTGAAGCTAGACAAATTCAGACTGGAAATAAGGCATGATTATTTTTAACAGTGAGTAATTAACCATTGGAACAACTTACCAAGGATTGCGGTGGATTCTCCATGATTGACAATTTTTAAATTGAGATTTGATGCTCTAGGAATTATTTGGGGGAAGTTCTATGGCCTTTATTATGCAGGTCAGACTAGATGATCACAATAGTCCTTTTTGGCCTATGAATCTATGAAAGTTGAACGTGTCACTGACTGATACAATGACATTATAGCATCCCTTCACGAGAGTGATACATTGATATCTCCTTTTTCTCTACTCCCCCAACAAAAGAGGAATATAAAGACATACAAAAATAAAGAAAAACTCAATCCGAAGCACGTTTTTTTTACCCAGGAAAGGGTGTATTGCCAGAGATTCCATGAAGTTCACTAGGGACTTCCCTACTGTTTTTTATTTTACATAAAAGATGCTCAGGAACTATGGACCATCATAAACCTCACCACCTTTCATTCCAAGTGCAAGGTACATTTCTTTAAACTTGGCCTTCTCTAACATTAATACATAGCAACATGTGTATCTAAACAAAAAAAAATCCCCAAAACCAATCCAAAAATTCCTAAAGCTGTACCAAAACAAGACGCACCACCGCACATCCTTTTTCCCTTGGGGAGAGGATGAGAGAAGAAACATCACCTGAAAGATGTGAATCACGTTGCTTAATGCACTCACAGACTAATGGAAGGCACTTAGTTATTACTGTGTTAACACAGTATAAGAACCTATATAGAATAAAATCTATGGGGGTGGGCAGTGCTATTTAAGCCTCAGATTGCTGGATAGATTATAATAGTTTTATTTTCCATCTTATTCTTTATACATCCCAACATTTTGTTTGCTGTTTTGACCAATGCTGCACATTGAGCAGAGACATTTCCATTGAGACATCCACAGTGATGCCCAAGTTTCTTTCCTGAGTGGTCACAATTAAGTTAGACCCAGTTATGTGTATGAGTAGTTCAAATTATTCCTTCCAATGTGCATTACCTTATATTTGTCAACACTGAATTTCACCTATCGTTGTGCTGTCCAGTCATCTAGCTAACATTAACAATATATTGCCAAATGAACCTGTAAAGTGAATGTCAAAGGCCGTTTCAAGTATTTTATCTTTGCATCCTTGTTTTGCTTCACTCACTCTGCTACTGAGCAGGTGCAGAATCAACAACAGTAATGATGGGATACAGGTATTCACCTTCTGAGTCTTTCAAGATATTAACCTTTTGGTCTTCAGAACCATGGATGAGAACAATAGGCATTAGATGGTAAAAGTTTCTTTTTTCCAAAGGTTTCAGTCACAGATTCATCATGGCTTATTCAGGTATTTTGTCCATTTAAAATATGCTTACCAGTTTAGCAGAAATTAAAGGGCAGTTACTGATAACCCAAACAGGTGCCTAATTTCCTCTTGCCCAGCTTAACATGAGAACCAAAGCAAGTGTTCTCTCATTCAGGTTAGGGTTTAGGATTTTAGAGGCCAGTTATATGTACATCTGTATTGCACTATGTAGAGTGACTCAGACAGACCTGAATGCTTCAGAATAATTGGTTGATTTTTCTTTTCAAGGCCTCTCACTATGTCCAAAGAATCTGGGGCCCTTGGTTATTGTGAGCGCTCGAGGTAGCAGATATTCATTATCTTTCTCCATCCCTTTTCCTCTCCTGAAGCAGAAAGGCTAGCAATTTACTGCAGTGCTCAATTTCCTTACACACAGAAAAAATAAAAATAGGCTAGATATATTGGAAAATGAAATACAAAAATATTTTTAAAAAGGAAAGCAAGCAAAGAGAATTACATGCTATTTCCCTCCTCTCTCTCTTTCTACCTTTCATACTTCAATACTTGACTAGCAACCCTTTCAGAATGTAACAATTTCATAGGAACAGGGTAAAGAGTAACTCATTGTAGTCCAGGGCTCAGAACTCATCAAGAGCAAAGAACTCCTGAGGTCTTGCTACCATTTTGTGTGTGACCATATAAATCCCTTGGGCCTAGATCCTATAACTGAACCCATATATAGACCACCAGACCGGGGGATGAGGTGGACGAGGCTTTCTTCTGGCAACTAACAGAAGTTAATAGATCACAGGCCCTGGTTCTCATGGGAGACTTCAATCACCCTGATATCTACTGGGAGAGCAATACAGTGATGCACAGACAATCCAGGAAGTTTTTGGAAAGTGTAGGGGACAATTTCCTGGTACAAGTGCTGGAGGAACCAACTAGGGGCAGAGCTCTTCTTGACCTGCTGCTCACAAACAGGGAAGAATTAGTAGGGGAAGCAAAAGTGGATGGGAACCTGGGAGGCAGTGACCATGAGATGGTCGAATTAAGGATCCTGACACAAGGAAGAAAGGAGAGCAGCAGAATATGGACCCTGGACTTCAGAAAAGCAGACTTTGACTCCCTCAGGGAACTGATGGGCAGGATCCCCTGGGAGAATAACATGAAGGGCAAAGGAGTCCAGGAGAGCTGGCTGTATTTTAAAGAATCCTTATTGAGATTGCAAGAACAAACCATCCCGATGTGTAGAAAGAATAGTAAATATGGCAGGCAACCAGCTTGGCTTAACAGTGAAATCCTTGCTGATCTTAAACACAAAAAAGAAGCTTACAAGAAGTGGATGCTTGGACAAATGACCAGGGAGGAGTATAAAAATATTGCTCAGGCATGCAGGAGTGAAATCAGGAAGGCCAAATCACTCTTGGAGTTGCAGCTAGAAAGAGATGTTAAGAGTAACAAGAAGGGTTTCTTCAGGTAAGAAGAAAGTCAAGGAAAGTGTGGGCCCCTTACTGAATGAGGGAGGCAACCTAGTGACAGAGGATGTGGAAAAAGCTAATGTACTCAATGCTTTTTTTGCCTCTGTCTTCACGAAAAAGGTCAGCTCCCAGACTACTGCACTGAGCAGCACAGCATGGGGAGGAGGTGACCAGCCCTCTGTGGAGAAAGAAGTGGTTCAGGACTATTTAGAAAAGCTGAATGAGCACAAGTCCATGGGGCCAGATGCACTGCATCCGAGGGTGCTAAAGGAGTTGGCTGATGTGATTGCAGAGCCATTGGCCATTATCTTTGAAAACTCATGGTGATCGGGGGAGGTCCTGGATGACTGGGAAAAGGCTAATATAGTGCTCATCTTTAAAAAAGGGAAGAAGGAGAATCCGGGGAACTACAGGCCAGTCAGCCTCACCTCAGTCCCTGGAAAAATCATGGAGCAGGTCCTCAAAGAATCAATTCTGAAGCACTTAGAGGAGAGGAAAGGGATCAGGAACTGTCAGCATGGATTCACCAAGGGCAAGTCATGCCTGACTAATCTAATTGCCTTCTATGAGGAGATAACTGGGTCTGTAGATGAGGGGAAAGTAGTGGACATGTTATTCCTTGACTTTAGCAAAGCTTTTGATACAGTCTCCCACAGTATCCTTGCCAGCAAGTTAAAGAAGTATGGGCTGGATGAATGGACTATAAGGTGGATAGAAAGTTGGCTAGATCGTCAGGCTCAATGGGTAGTGATCAATGGCTCCATGTCTAGTTGGCAGCCAGTATCAAGCAGAGTGCCCCAAGGGTCGGTCCTGGGGCCGGTTTTGTTCAATATCTTCATTAATGATCTGGAGGTGGCGTGGACTGCACCCTCAGCAAGTTTGCAGATGACACTAAACTGGGAGGAATGGTAGATACACTGGAGGATAGGGATAGGATACAGAGGGACAGAGACAAATTAGAGGATTGGGCCAAAAGAAATCTGATGAGGTTCAACAAGGAGAAGTGCAGAGTCCTGCACTTAGGACGGAAGAATCCCATGCACTGCTACAGACTAGGGACCGAATGGCTAGGCAGCAGTTCTGCAGAAAAGGACCTAGGGGTTACAGTGGACGAGAAGCTAGATATGAGTCAACAGTGTTCCCTTGTTGCCAAGAAGGCTAACGGCATTTTGGGCTGTATAAGTAGGGGCATTGCCAGCAGATCGAGGGACATGATCATTCCCCTCTATTCAACATAGACTCATAGACTCATAGACTTTAAGGTCAGAAGGGACCAATATGGTCATCTAGTCTGACCTCCCGCATGATGCAGGCCACAAAAGCTGACCCACCCACAACAGAATCTTCCAGCCTGCGACCCCTGCCCTACGCTGCGGAGGAAGGCGAAAAACCTCCAGGGCCTCTGCCAATCTACCCTGGAGGAAAATTCCTTCCCGACCCCAAATATGGCGATCAGCAGAACCCCGAGCATACAGGCAAGATTCTACAGCCGGACCCTCATTTTACCAGCGATGGCACGTTAATGCCTAATTGACTAAAATCACATTATCCCATCAAACCATTCCCTCCATAAACTTATCAAGCCTAATCTCGAAGCCAGAGAGGTCCTTCGCCCCCACCATTTCCCTCGGAAGGCTGTTCCAAAATTTTACCCCTCTGACGGTTAGAAACCTTCGTCTAATTTCAAGCCTAAACTTCCCCACGGCCAGTTTATATCCATTCGTTCTCGTATCCACATTACTACTAAACTGAAATAATTCCTCTCCCTCCTTGGTATTAATCCCTTTGATATATTTAAAGAGAGCAATCATATCCCCCCTCAGCCTTCTTTTGGTTAGGCTAAACAAACCGAGCTCCTCGAGTCTCCTTTCATAGGAAAGGTTTTCCATTCCTCGGATCATCCTAGTGGCCCTTCTCTGTACCCGTTCCAGTTTGAGTTCATCCTTTTTAAACATAGGAGACCAGAACTGCACACAGTACTCCAAATGAGGTCTCACCAGCGCCTTGTATAACGGAAGCAGCACCTCCCTGTCCCTACTAGAAATACCTCGCCTAACGCATCCCAAGATCGCATTAGCTTTTTTCACAGCCACGTCACATTGCCGACTCATAGTCATCCTGCGATCAACCAGGACTCCGAGGTCCTTCTCCTCCTCCGTCACTTCCAACCTATGCGTCCCTAACTTATAACTAAAATTCTTGTTAGTCATCCCTAAATGCATCACCTTACACTTCCCACTATTAAATCTCATCCTATTATTGTTACTCCAATTTACAAGGTCATCCAAGTCTCCCTGCAGAATATCCCGATCCTTCTCCGAATTGGCAATACCTCCCAACTTTGTGTCATCCGCAAACTTTATCAGCCCACTCCTACATTCGGTTCCGAGGTCAGTAACGAATAGATTAAATAAAATCGGACCCAAAACCGAACCTTGAGGAACCCCACTGGTGACCTCCCTCCAACCCGACAGTTCACCTTTCAGTACTACCCGCTGCAGTCTCCCCTTTAACCAGTTCTTTATCCACCTCTGGATTTTCATATCGATCCCCATCTTTTCTAATTTAACCAGTAATTCCTCGTGCGGCACAGTATCAAACGCTTTACTAAAATCTAGGTAAATTAGATCCACCGCATTTCCTTTATCTAGAAGGTCTGTTACTTTCTCAAAGAAGGAGATCAAGTTGGTTTGGCACGATCTTCCTTTCGTAAACCCATGTTGTAATTTGTCCCAATTGCCATTCACCTCAAGGTCCTTAACTACTTTTTCCTTCAAAATTTTTTCCAAGACCTTGCATACTACAGAAGTTAAACTAACAGGCCTGTAGTTACCCGGGTCACTTTTTATCCCCTTCTTGAAAATAGGAACCACATTAGCTATTTTCCAGTCCATCGGTACCACCCCCGAGTTTACAGATTTATTAAAAATTATCGCCAAGGGGCTTGCAATTTCTCGCGCCAGCTCCTTCAATATTCTAGGATGAAGATCATCCGGTCCGCCTGATTTAGTCCCATTTAGCTGGTCAAGTTTGGCTTCCACCTCTGATACTTTAATGTCAATTGCCCCTCCTTTATTCCCCTCTGTCCCGCTCCCTCTATTCCTAAGCCCTTCATTAGCCTTATTAAAGACCGATGCAAAATATTCATTTAGATATTGTGCCATGCTTAGATTGTCCTTAATCTCCACTCCATCTGCAAGCTTCAGTGGCCCCACTTCCTCTTTCTTTGTTTTCTTCCTATTTATATGGCTATAAAACCTCTTACTATTGGATTTAATTCCCCTCGCGAGGTCCAACTCTACACGGCTTTTGGCCTTTCTCACCGCATCCCTACATGCTCTGACCTCAATAAGGTAGGTTTCTTTGCCGATCTCTCCTCTCTTCCATTCTTTGTACGCTTTCTGTTTTTTCTTAATCGCCCCTTTGAGACGCCCGCTCATCCAGCTGGGTCTAATTCTCCTGCCTACTGACCGTTTCCCCTTTCTCGGGATACAGGCCTCGGACAGCTCGTGCAACTTCAGCTTGAAATAATCCCAGGCCTCATCTGCCTTTAGCTCTCTAAGTATGTTAGCCCAATCCACTTCCCTAAGTAGTTGCCTTAATTTATTAAAGTTGGCCTTTTTGAAATCGTAAACCTTAGTCACAGTTTTATTTCTGTTAATCCTTCCATTTAGTTTAAACCGAATTAGCTCATGGTCACTCGAGCCAAGGTTGTCCCCTACAACCATTTCCTCAACGAGGTCCTCACTACTCACCAGCACCAAATCTAAAATGGCATCCCCCCTCGTCGGTTCAGCTACTACTTGATGAAGGAATTCATCTGCTAGCACGTCTAGAAACATCTGAGCCCTATTATTGTTACTAGCATTTGTTCCCCAATCTATGTCTGGGAAGTTAAAGTCCCCCATGATCACACAGCTCTTATTAGTTTTTACTTCCTTAAAAACATTAAATAGTTCTCTGTCCGCATCCAGGCTAGATCCCGGCGGTCTATAGCACACCCCAAGCAGTATCTCAGGGGAGGCTCTAGTAGTTCTTTTACCCAGTGTAATTATTGCCCAGACAGACTCCGTCTTATCCATTCCATCACTTATTATTTCTTTACATTTTAGCTCATTATTGACATACAATGCCACACCCCCACCTTTACCTTTTTTCCGGTCATTCCTAAACAGCATATACCCTTCCATACCTGTACTCCAGTCATGACTACCATTCCACCACGTTTCTGTTATTCCTACGATATCAGGTTTCATTTCTTGGACCTGGAGCTCCAATTCCTCCATTTTGTTACCTAGGCTTCTCGCATTTGTGTATAAACATCTTACCGTATGCTGTCTATCCTTTCTCTCATTAGTTATGCACTTTGGTACGGACCCCGTAGTGTCCATCCGCCCCCTCCTTCTTATGTCCAATTCCCTACCCCTACCTATATCTGTGCTTATCTCCTCGCCCTCTTTTTCAGTGTTGGAATCTGGCGTGGAGATCAACTGGACATCTCCCAACCGTCTCCCCCAAGTTCCTAGTTTAAAGCCCTTTTGATGAGATGAGCCAGCCTCCCTCCCAGAAGTCTATTTCCTTCCCTACTCAGGTGAGTCCATCCCGCGAGAACAGCTGTCTGTCCCCGAAAGCCTCCCAGTGGCCATACATCCCAAAGCCCTCCTTATAGCACCACTCCCTTAGCCAGCTATTTATCCTCACAATCCTGTCTGCCCTTTGCTGTCCTTCTCTAGGAACAGGCAGAATCCCACTGAAGATAATCTGAGCCTCGACTTCCTTAAGCGTCTTCCCCAGCCTGGCATAATCTCCCTTGATTCTCTCTAGCGAGAACCTAGCCGTGTCATTCGTTCCTACATGAAGGACGATCAAGGGGTTCTTACCTGCTCCTTTTAGGATCCTTTTCAACCGCAGGTCCACATCCCGTATCTTAGCGCCCGGCAGACAGCACACCCTTCTGTTTTCTGGGTCCGCCCTGGTCACAGGCCTGTCTAACCTCCTCAGTAAGGAGTCCCCAATCACATAAACCTGCCTTTGCCTGGGGGCAGCGCAATCTACCAATCTATCCCCTGTTCCCTGCGGCCGTAACTCCTGTCTGTCTCTATTTTCCCTTATAGTCCCCCTATTGCCATCCTGTATCCTCCCGGGGCCGAGTGTTGATGCTACTTCCATCAACTCCTCCCCCCTGTGTATTGGACTAGCTGCCCTTCTTTTCTTCCTCTGCCTCCCACCATCAGTTACCACCTGCTGCGTCCCCTCCTCGTTAGCCAAACACCCAAACCTGTTCCTGAGTTCTATTTCCCCCTCACTAGCCCTCCTTTTCCTTGGCCTGCTTCTCACGGTCACATGCTTCCACTGCTCTTGTTCTCCCCCCGACATTCCCCCCCTCACAGACCATAGCCCCCGCTTCCATCTGCACCCCCGAGCATGCCTCTTCAGCCACCCCTTGCCTTTGCTCCATTAGCTGCTCAAACCCCCTTCTAAACTCTACCAGGGTCTCTACCTGCATCTCCAACCCCCGAACCTTTTCCTCTAACAGGGCAATTAGGCGGCATTTCATACAGACATACCTCTGATCAGGTGCACCTGCTAGGACCATATACATACCGCAGCCGCTACATGCTTTCATCTGCATTGTGTCCCCTGCTGCTTGGCTCATGGCTGCTGTGGTCTCTGCCTGCAGCCTCTGAGGGAACAAAGCACACCGGCCACCGCGCCCTCCTGCCCCCCCTTCCACCTCCCCCTGTAAACTCCCACTTAAACTCCCCTGTTAGCAGCCCTGTTGGCCGGCTCCTGGGGGCCGCTGCTCGCTGCCTCATCTGGAGTACTGTGTGCAGTTTTGGGCCCCACACTACAAGAAGGATGTGGAAAAATTGGAAAGAGTCCAGCGGAGGGCAACAAAAATGATTAGGGGGCTGGAGCACATGACTTATGAGGAGAGGCTGACGGAACTGGGATTGTTTAGTCTGCAGAAGAGAAGAATGAGGGGGCATTTGATAGCTGCTTTCAACTACCTGAAAGAGGGTTCCAAAGAGGATGAATCTAGACTGTTCTCAGTGGTACCTGATGACAGAACAAGGAGTAATGGTCTCAAGTTGCAGTGGGGGAGGTTTAGGTTGGATATTAGGAAAAACTTTTTCACTAGGAGTGTGGTGAAGCACTGGAATGGGTTACCTAGGGAGGTGGTGGAATCTCCTTCCTTAGAGGTTTTTAAGGTCAGGCTTGACAAAGCCCTGGCTGGGATGATTTAGTTAGGGATTGGTCCTGCTTTGAGCAGGGGGTTGGACTAGATGACCTCCTGAGGTCCCTTCCCTTCTATTCTAATCATAGAATATCCAACCCTGATATTCTATGATTCTATGATATGGGCAGACTCAGTAACCTGTGTGGAGCCTCACTGAACTCATTGGTCTTAGCATAGGCCCAAGGGTCTGACTGGAGGGGTCTTCTTGGGGATTCTAGGCCTAAGGATGCAGCCACACAAGGAACCATATCACACCACTGAGGAAGAAACCCTAAAAGTGGTGTTTTATCCTCAGCCATTAAAGTCAAATTGCTTAGTTTCACTTTGCTCTCTGGTTCTTGAACGTGGTCCAGCCTTACAGTGAATGGTGGCAGGGATTTTTGCATTTTTGAGCTATAGTCAGTCTTCTAAAGAGCAGAAAAGCATTCATCAGCCATCTGCTAGAGCTGGACTTAAAGATGAAAATAAAAAGTCATGGAATTTTTCAGTTTCCATGAGAAAATTTCCAGTCAACTCCAGTAGCTGTCCATCTGTTAATAGATTACATGAAGCAGTAAGCATTGATTTAGAAACAATGGTTGGTGTTAGAGAATCTAACAAAAGGCTAATCATTCTCTAAAATGTTTTCCAGGGTCTAGTTAACTTGGAACACTAGAGCACAGCAGGCAGGCACAACATAGCAAGCTGTGGTTAGAGCACCAAACTGAGATTTGGGTTCTGCCATCAATCTGCTGAGTGATCTTACACAAGTCATCTCACCTCTGTTTTCCCACCTACCTTTTGTCTATCACAACTGTGCTTTGATCTTGTTGGGGGCCTCAAGAGCGCACTGTATTATAAATAGCAACAATAGTTGAATCAGCGAACTGCCTCAATCGCAAGCATGCCAGCAATTTTTCAGAATGATACATTGTGAAGGCATTCACCACCACAGGAGCTATGTACATCCTTACTACAATTTTTTTACTGAGTTTCAGTCTGTTAAAGCATTAGTGAGCTCTTCATGACCTCAGAAGTATCCCTCCATTCATCCAAAGAGAACTATTTTGCAGTATCTAATAACTGGTTTTTATTTGATTCTGAAACTTGCCACTAACCCTAATGAGACAGAACATGTAGACTAGCTACTTGAAACATTGAAGTCATCTCAACTTCAGAGTAGGTAACTCCCATAGAACTCCAGAATAAGAATATTAGGGAGAGAAGCATCTCAGTGATTTGCTGCACTGGGATGCACAGCTCATATTGTTACCTTACTTGCGGTTAAGGAGCTCTAATATCTATGCATAAGCCACACAGACTTATTGTGTCAGAGCTACCTCTGTACGACTGTCACTTGAGCTAAATCTGAATTATGGATCAACTAAACAGGATTATAAGTAAACAAGGTTGTGCAAATATAGATAAGATCTGCTCACACAACGTTCATTGTTGTTTTCAAGTTTATAAGTTAGTTGAAACTAACTCTCATGATACACTGTTCATACTAACTTGGTTCATTAGAATAAAGGTAAAAATATGATTTAAAGAAGATCTAAAAATCTATAATTTATCCACAGCTTCCACACATCCTTTTTCTTTAAGGCTGGGCGATGTTTCTGTGTTGTTATAATACTATTTATTTAGATTGATTTAGCTCCTCTCATCCTGAAGTGCTTCTGCAACCGCAGACAGAGCATTGCTAAAATGCAGCCATCTTTGCCTTGGTGCAGCAACTAACAGACCCACAGGATAATGCAGAACAGAAGAGGGAGAGACATGTTGGTAAAGCACATGGAGCTAAAGGCTAGATCCACAAAGGGATTTAGCCATTGCAACACTTAATGTTTAGGTGCCTTGCCCCCTGGTGGACTTCACAGCCCCAAGTTATGTGCCTAGGTTCCCTATACAGTGCCTGGGGAGAGACAGGTGCTGAAGAACAGGCTCCAAAACAGGCATCAAGCTGAATGGGTAACCACCTGTGTTAGCCAGTAGAAAATGCCAAGGAGATTGAATGGCTTCAGTGGAGTTAAACCTGATTAATATTGGTGTGATGACAATCAGAGTGTATTCATTTGTCTGAATCCCAGAAGAATAGGAACCTATAATGAGACAGGTAGTAGTTATTGGGTATTCAGTTATTAGAAATATAGCTAGTTGGGCTCATGATGACCAGGCAAACCACGTGGTGAATTGCCTACTGGGTGTAAAGGTTGCAGACCTCTCACAACATCTAGAGAGGGTTATGTGCAGTGCTGGGGAGGAGCCAGTAGTCATGGTGCATGGATGTACCAATAACATAGGGAAAGGTAGGAGAGTGGTCTTGGATGCCAAGTTTAAGGCTGCTACATAAGAAATGAAAGTCCAGGACCTCCACAGTAACAGTCTCTGAAATGCTTCCAGTTCTAGGCACAGGACCAGTTAGACAGACAGATCTGCAGGGTCTCAATGTGTGGATATGATAATGGTGTTGGGAAGAGGAATTTAGGTTTTATTAGGATCTGGGGAACGTTTTGGAGAAAGAGGAGCTTATATAGAAAGGATGGACTCCACCTAAACCAAAATAGAACCAGATTGTTGGCATGTAAAATTAATAAAGGTTGTAGAGGAGTTTTTAAATTAAGTGCTCAGGAAAAGCTGACAGGTGCCGAGGAGCACACTGTTTGGATAAAATATCACTTATGGGGGATTTATTAAAGGGAATTCTCTATATCCTAGTACAAAGGATAGGATAGAAGGTCATAAAAATACTGGTAGGAACTGAAAAGAAACAGTCAAACAAAAAAAGTTGCATTCAGTTGAGTCACAGGAAGGTAGACAACTAAATATTGACAAAATGTTATAAGTGTTTGTATACAAATCCTAGAAGTCTAAATACTAACATGGGTGAACTTGAGTGCCTGTAATTAAATGAGGATATTGATATACGTGACATTCTATACCTTGGGGGACCGTGCTGTAATACCCATATTCCTCATTTTCATATAATTGTGATCTTACGTATAAAGCATGCCTTGTAAGGTATCAGGAGAAAGGTTATGATATGCTGAAAGTCATTTCTCTATCCATATATGTATATCATTAATGCAGATGAAGTTATGAGAATTGTGTAGTATGGCTGTCACTAAAACATGCTGAAAGTTGGGGGAATCAGCCAGATATTAGTTCCCCAGAAGCAACGGCAAGGAAAGTAACCAACGTTCAGGCGGGCTGTCAAACAACCCATCAACAACCATTGTCCAGCAAGGGAGCTACAATGCAATGACTCACCTGCATGAGGCCACACCAGGGGAATTGCTCAACCTTGCTTGGAGAGATTCAGTAATGCTCACCTGACTCTGAAGTGTGTGTGTGTGTGGGTGGGGCCAGCCTGTGGTGAGAAGCATCTAAGTTTGTAAGGGCATTGAAAGTGTTAAGATCAGCTTAGAATGTGTTTTGCTTTTATTTCATTTGACTAAATCTGACTTGTTGTGCTTTGACTTATAATCACTTAAAATCTTTATAGTTAATACATTTGTGTGTTTATTCTACCTGAAGCAGTGCATTTGGTTTGAAGCACGTCAGAGATTCCCCTTGGGAGAACAAGCCTGGTACATATCAATTTCTTTGTTAAATTGACAAACTCATATAAGCTTGCAGCGTCCAGCAGGTATAACTGGGCACTGCAAGATGGAGATTCTTAGGGTTGTGTCTGGGACCGGAGATATTGGCTAGTGTCATTAAGTTGCACAATCCAAGGAGCAGTTTACATGCCAGAGGCTGTGCATGAACAGCCCAGGAGTGGGGGTTCTCACAGCAGAGCAGGGTAAGGCTGGCTCCCGGAGTCAAGGATTGGAGTGACCTAGCAGATCACTGGTCCAGATAACACTAGAGGGGAACGTCCTAATATAACAGGCATCAAAGAAACTTGATGGAACAATGATAATCAATGGGACACAGTAATACCAAGGTAGAAAATATATAGGAATGACAGAGCAGGTTGTGCTGGTGGGGAAGTGGGACTATATGTGAAAGAAAGTATAGAGTCAAATATAGTTTGATTCATTTACGATGTTTAATATCTCTGTGGATAGAAATTCCATATTTGAATAATAAGAGGGTAGCAATAGGAAAATACTATCAGCCACCTGTCCAAGATGGTAATGGTAACTGTAAAATGTGCAGGGAGATTACAAGGGCTACAAAAAACAAAACAAAACGAAAACAACAAGAAAAACCCTACAAAAAACCACACACACCCCCAATAATAATGGGGGATTTCAACTATCCCTATATTGACTGGATACATCACCTTAGGACAGGATGCAGAAATAAAATTTCTGAACACCATTAATGACTGCTTCATGGAGCAGCTAGTCCAGTAACACACAAGAGGAAAGGAAATTCTTGATTTAGTCCTAAGCGGACCACAGGATCTGGTCCAAGAGATGAACATAGCTGTACTATCAGTAATAGCAACCATAATGTAATCAAATTTAACATCCTTGTAGTGGGGGAAATACCAGAGAAAACCCTTACAGAAGCATTTAACTTAAAAACAGGAAACTACACAAAAATGAAGAAGCTAGTTAAACCGAAATTAAAAGGAACAGTTGGAAGAGTGAAATGCCTGCAAGCTGCATGGAGACTTTTTAAAAACACCACAATAAAAGCTCAAACTAAATGTATACCCCAAATAAAAACAAACAGTAGGAGGACCAATAAAATGCCTTCTTGGCTAAACAGTAAAATAAAAGAGGTAGTTAGAGGCAAAAAGACATCCTTTGAACATTGGAAGTCAGATCCTACTTGCAAAATAGAAAGGAACATGAACTCTGGCAAGTCAAGTACAATTAAGCAGGACAAAAAGACTTTGAAGAGCAACTAGTGTGATGCTGTATGATTGAAACATGACCATTTAAATAATTAATATTGCTACTGTTAGACAATGGCAACAAATTGTATACAAAGTATGTCATATAAGGTATCAATGGAAAAGTTACAATCAAATATGATTATTGTGTTTGTGTGCAAGTATCATCTTTGTATCTAAAGTTATGAATATTGACTATGTACCAGTATTTCAAATGTGTTTGCTCTTGGAGTAACACTCACAAGGTAACAAGGAGTCCGGTGGCACCTTAAAGACTAACAGATTTATTTGGGCATAAGCTTTCATGGGTAAAAAACCTCACTTCTTCAAAGCTTATGCCCAAATAAATCTGTTAGTCTTTAAGATGCCACCAGACTCCTTGTTGTTTTTGTGGATACAGACTAACAGGCTACCCCCTGATACTTGACCCACAAGGTAGTTTACATCCAGTCTAGCCAGCCATTGTGAATGAACTATTTAAGTTGATGGGCCATCAAAGAATACTTAATTCTCATAATGGGCCATAAAAGAAGATTGTTTCCACTCCGTGAGCTTTCCTGTAGACACTTTGGCCAGAAAATGGGTAACGGCTGCTCCTGTGAGTCATCAAAGCATCTAAGGGCATGTGACTTGTTCATATGACCCTGGATTCCATTTTGTACCTGTACTTTTCCACAAACTGTGCTGGGGGCTTTGTTTGGGACAGTGAAGTTCCTTCCATATGGGGGAAGGTATAAAAGATCCTGGAAGAATCTCCATTTTGTCTTCATTTCCTGTTTCAATTCGCTGGACTGATTTTCTAACAAGGAAGCTCTAAATCAGGGGTGGGCAACCTCTGGCACGCGGCTCGCCAGGGTACTTACCCTGGCGGGCCGGGCCAATTTATTTACCTGCTGACGTGGCAGGTTCGGCCGATCACGGCCCCCACTGGCCGCGGTTCGCCGTCGCAGGCCAATAGGGGCGGCGGGAAGTGGTGCGGGCGAGGGATGTGCTGGCTGCGGCTTCCCGCCGCCCCTATTGGCCTGGGATGGCAAACCGCGGCCAGTGGGGGCCGCGATCGGCCGAACCTGCCGCGTCAGCAGGTAAATAAACTGGCCCGGCCTGCCAGGGTGCTTATCCTGGCGAGCCGCATGCCAGAGGTTGCCGACCCCTGCTCTAAATAAAGACTCATGGCCGCCAAATTGTTTGGGTAATTTCCAGAGAGACTTTTGCAAACTTGAAGTTTATTCTATCACTGCTCCAAATCTGATACAAGAACTTTGCAATGATTGTATGTACTTGATTTCTTTAACCATTTTAACTCTCTACTTCATTTCTCTTAAAAATAAACTTTTAGAGTTTAGATATGAAAGGATTGGCAACAACATGATTATTGGTAAAATCTGAATTATATATTGATCTGGCTATGTGGCTGATCTCTTGGGATTAGAGGACCCTATATATGATGAAGCTGGTTTTCAGTAACCACTCATCATAGAGTCTAGTGTCTGGGTGGTGACACAAGGACTGGGATGCCTAAGGAGACTGCAGTTTGGACTTCTTGTTAACCAGTGTGTTGAGACAGAATGTTTCTGGCTTGTTATATCTAATAATAGAATAACCACCAGTTTAGGGTGAGCCTGCCCTATTTCTCAGCAATTTGTCCTAAATCTGGTATCCTCAGCTGTGACCCTCCAAGCACAGTGACAACTAGCAAGAGAAAATCTAACAACAATTTTTAATGGTACATCAGAAGCAGGAAGCCTGCTAAACAATCAGTGGGGCCACTGAACAATCAAGGTGCTAAAGGAACATTCAAGGAAGATAAGGCCATTGTGAAGAAGCTAAATGAATTCTTTGCATCAGTCTTTGCTGCAGAGGATGTGAGAGAGATTCATTCTTTTTAGGTGACAAATCTGAGGAACTGTCCCAGACTGAAGTATCACAATATTTCTGGACCAAATTGAAAAATTAAACAGTAATAAATCACCGGGACCAGATGGTATTCACCCAAGAGCTCTGAAGGACCGTGAATGTGAAATTGCAGAACTACTTACTGTGTAGTTCCTGTATGAAACCTATCACTTAAATCAGCCTCTGTATTAGATGACTGGAGGGTAGTTAATATAATGCTGATGATTAAAAAGGCTCTAGAGGTATTCCTGGCAATTACAGGCCAGTAAGCCTAACTTCAGTATGAGATAAATGGAGGAGAGAATTATCAGACACATAGGTGAACACAATATGTTGGGGAAGAATCAACACAGCTTTTGTAAAGGGAAATCATGCCACACCAACCTATGTTCTTATGAACTTGTGATTCCAGAGATTCTGTGTATTCCAGATTTTGTCCTAAAATCATAAGCCTTTGAATTCAATGGAAATATTCTTCCTATCCTCCACCACAATTACTTAAATGAAAGAAAAACATTGTCCATGTGGATATAAAGTTATGGACTGTGACAGAGAAAACTGTCTCATTTGCATGAGACTGTGACCATTAACTGGATCATCATTAAATTAAAAATTATTCTACTTCTAAAACACTGTGAGATGAATATCTTCAAGTCCTTTTTCATCAGTGAACTAAGAGCCTAAATTACGCTGTCAAATACATTACAAAATGCCATATTATCTCAAATTAGCCAATTTAATTAATCTAACTCAGCTCACAACTGCATTAATCAGAATTTTAAGCACTTTGTTAGGGAAAGGAAATGTCTCTTTTGGGCAGATCTATATTGATGAACATGATAGCATTGACATGTTCATTATTGTGCCAAAAAGTTTTGAATTCAAAGCCACGCTTCCTCTATTGCCAATGTTTACTATAGAGAATACACTGAAGAGCTCTTTCTCTCTTGCATTCTTGGATGTTATTCTTTGTCCCAAATTGCTCTTAGGCATCATGCCCAATGAGGGTGAATTTCACCCTGTGCATAGGATCAGCAGAAAGTCTATGAACCATGTAAGTTGCTCTTAAGTGATACATAAGTCTGGTGCAGGACCTCTTCATAGGGCTGAGTTTCACATGATGCGATGTTTTTCCACCTGTATGGCTCTCTTAGGCCAGAAGCCTCCAGCCCAAGAGACAACCTCTTCTCTCCTTCTCTGCTTTAATATATTAAAAATTAACACTCTGGTGAGGGGGAACGAGGAGGAGATATGTCTCATGATCTAGTTCAGAATCCTGAGGCCACTTTGACTTTCTAGAAAATTTGGAGATTTTAACCTTCCCCGGCCCACTCAGAAGTGCCATTGGATTGAGGCCTTTATTGCACTATTTTCTTGGCTGGTGGAGACAGAAGGAAGAGTTAAAATAAAGTGAAGGGGATTGTTCGTGTTTGGAGAATACTGATCAAGACAAAATCACTTGTCTTCTCTCATCTTTGTACGTCTGTGTCCTTCCTTCACCCCAGTGCTTTACTACCTGGAGCAGATTATTACTATTATAATTATCAGCAGATATTGACTTCTGCTGAGGTGATCTCAAGACTTATTGAAAAAAAGAAGGAAATATTGACTACGGTAAAGCTTGGTCAATAGGTACTAGCTGGGAACAATAAATCTTGGTATTCTGATACAAGAAAAGGTCAATATGTCTTGTGACATTTTGTGTATCCTGATCAGCAAAATTCTACTCTCAGCTCTGCCATTCACTCATGGTGTGACTTTGGGTTAGTAACCTTTCCGTGCCTCAGTTTCCTAACATGTACAATGGAGATTGCAATGATTCCTTTACAGCTGTGAAAAAAAGTTACTACTACTCTATCTAGAAATCTCTCCATATACATTATGGCCATTGATTTCTTAAGTATGTGTGTGTGTGTTTATAAACAAACTAAGGCCAAATGTTGCAAACTAGGTGCCTAGAGACAGGATTTACATTGGGGAGCTTTCTTAGACATTGAAATAAGTGGCCTAATATTCAAGTGTGCTGAGGACTCAGGAGCTCCCATTGATGTCTTATTGGGGGTACCCTTTTACTGGTTACTCTCCTGGATGCTCTTTAAGCATGGAACATATTCCCAACTGTGTTACCTTATAATATATGAATGCAAGGAAGGAGAGGAATAACCATCTCTTTTTGGCCTGGAGACTGTTAGTATCAGAAAGTCATATTTTGAGGAAAACAGCAGTAACTCCACATAGTGATTAGAACATAGATCTGGCCAGAGATTGGTAATTGTGCTTCACAAAGGATTGAGAGTTTGAGATGTGGTTTCACAGCAATTTGGAACAAACTCCCCTAGTTTTGAAATTCTCCATAAAGCAGAGTTACCAATCTTCACCCTCTTCTATTGGGAGCCCAGACTCTGGGGCACTCCCCATGGCAGATGCCCCCGAGCCAGGAAACCTGGAATCCTTAGGAGGATCCTGAGGACCTGTGAGTCTGGGAGATTGGGAGCTGGGACTCCTGGGGCATCCAGACTCCTGGGGCATCCAGGTGGGCTGCTGGATAGCCTGGAGGAGAGGTGGAGGAAGGGAAGCAGGGTCCTAACAGAAGCCTTCCCGAGAGCCAGAACTTCATCTGAAAACTGCCTGGTTTCTGGAAGATGATCCCATGCAAGGTTTGGATTAGACAAATCAGCAAGTTCCAATGAAAAAACGTTTCACTGAAATTTTTCTAACCATTTCTAATAAAGAGCAATTGGTTTCAGTGGGAGTTTCTGGATATTCAGAGCTTTTGAAAAATCAGGCCATTCATATAGTTGCAAAAAGATGGATGGACTTCTGAGCCTAACTCTAGGCATCCAACTTTGCAAATCTGGCCCAGTTTTCTAAAAGGGTAATAACCAAAACAGGACAGTCTACATCTAGGATTCTCCTGAGGTCATAACTCCCATGATGAAACAGGTGGCTCAGTCAAAGGTGTCATGGGGGATGTAGTTGGACCATAGTGAAAAATGAGGGTACAAGGCACTCAAACTACAACTCCCAACGGGGCTACAGTACCCTTAGGCAGAAGCAGTTTAATGTTGAATTGACTAAAAAACCCAAAACTTTTGTTCAGTTCAAGAAACCAATCTGATTTTGGTCAAAACATGAAATGAAATATTTTGTTTTGATTTTCCGTTGGGAAAAATCAAAACATTTCAGCAAAATTAGAATTTTACGGTGAAAAAGAGCTCTTTTGCAGAAACTGACTTCCTTTGAAGAATCATTTGGACAGAAAGTTCCTGACCATCTCTAGAAAATACTCTCATCATATTCAGTACAACTACTTAAACTCTGAAGGACTTGGAAATTATCTTAAAGGTTCCACTAGACACCTGAAATGTCATTATCTGTAGTGGAGAGTACTCTTGGATAGCACATCAAAAGAAAAATAAAGAGTTGTTGTGAAAGAAATCTTAAGTAGTCCCTTCAGCTGTTATAATCACAGGAGAGTGATTTGAAGCCCTTCCAGATAGGGCCTGATTCTGATTTTGCTTATACCAGATTTACATGAGTGTAAATCAGTGGCCTTTAATGGAGTTACTTTTGATTTAGACTGGAGTAGGTGAGAGAACCATTGTGATCACTGGCATAATTGGTGTTGGCTGATTGTTGGTCTAGTTTCCTTGATTTTCAAGTAGATGTGATGAGAGGTTGCATAAAGCAGTGATCTTTTCTGTGACTATATGAGCTCCCTCCAATGGTACTGTATGTTTATAACTCTGGAAAATAAAGAAAGGACCCAAAATACAACATGAGGTAGGAGATGTAGATTACCTGGATACTCATGTCTGAATGCATGCTTGGTTGACTCATTATGGTTGATTAACACACAGTTTACTGTCTGGTGATCTTCGGGCTGATCAGAAAGTTTGTCATGAAAATGGGGTTTCACTGAAGGGGGTTTTCCCCAGGGGAAGAGAGAAATTCACTCAGGAACATCAGAATGAAATGTGTTTGTGTCTGGGTCATTAATCTGGCTGCCTGAGCTGCTGCAATGCCTCATCGGAGCAGTAGTTCTGGGTGCTTCAGGTACCCCTTCTCCACAATGGGCCCAATTCCCTGGCCAGATTACCTCCCATGATGCACTGTAGTCTCTCCTTGTTGCACATGCTCTCCCTACCTACATATATATGGCTCAATACTGCTCCCACTGAAGTCAGTATCAAAACTTCTCCTGATGTCAAAGGATGGAGGATTGAACAAATAATGTGTTGAGTTCTTTGGGATCTTTGAAGATGAAAGACTATCTCATTACTTTAATTAAAATAACATTTTGTGACATAATTACTTGATTTATAAACCTCTTTCCAATATTTTTATTGTTTACTTCATACAGTAAGTCAACAAAAGAGGTTTACATTTACAAGATATCCAGATGAGGATATAAAACCTGCACTCTTATTGTAACAGTTGGTCAGTGAAATTGGCTTTAACAAAATCAGAGACAAATATGTATGAAATATGACAGTGGCTCTCAAAAGACCTTTTGGAGGTAGCGAGAAATATTGAAGTTTTTTAATTTAAATTCATATAATTGCAATGTTTGGCACTTGTGTAATAAGATCAGCACAATCCATGTTATGTTTGGGATTATGGCATCAGAAACCAAAGATACAAAAAAAGAAAACACTCATTTCAGTCTTCTCAGCAGCTACAATATCGGTGACATCTTGAGTTTGAGAGCTGGAGTGAGATTTTTTTGTTCATGATAACATTCTGAGGAAATATCTACTTTCCTTTGGTTTCCTGCAATATTCATAGTTAAAACTAATGATGGGAAAACCTGAGAAGACATAGAGTTTGGGTTTTCTTCAGATGAGTATCCAAACTATCCAGATTTCTTGAGTCTGTAAGATTATTCTGGAAATCTCATGAGAGCAGGCTTTCTTATGAGTTACCTGACACTCCCGCTTCTGATCACAACTGGAAATATGGGGTATATTTTGATACCTCTAGTTCCCAGCCTGTCTAACTGATAACGGTGGCAGGAAGCCAAAACTTTGGCTCAGTTTGAATTTGGTTCTAGAAGTGGGTGAAGGCCCGTGGGGATTGGTTCTGAAAGAATAACAGTTTGCCTATCCTTAATTAAGACCATCACCCATGTAGATTATACATTAACTGGATTTTGCAATGACCACATGCAAGCTTCCCATTGGCTTCAATAGAAATTTCCCACACAGAACGGCAACAGCTCCTAGTTGTAGATTTGCACCTTGAGCACCATTAATGAGAAAAATTGTGTTTTCCTTCTAAAGATTGGTCAGTGAACACTATTCAAGACCCCACTTGGATGATGGTCTATTACACTGGAAGCAAAGAATAGATCATGGACATGTTAAGCCATATAAGCCCGGTCTGCGGTAACACTTTTAAGGAAGTTAATATGAGAGGCAGTATGGGCTGTAGGATAGGGTACTGGGACTTGGGAGAGTTGGGTTCTCTCCCCAGCATTGTCACCCACCTGCCATGTGAACTCGGGCAAGTCTCTGGGCCTCTGTTTTCTCCTCCCACCATTTCTCTGTTTATTTGTCAGATCTGCTCGCCCCATCTCAAAAAAGATATATTGGAATTAGAAAAGGTACAGAAAAAGGCAACAAAAATGTTTGGGGGCATGGAACAGCTTCCATATGAAGAGAGATTAATAAGACTGGGACTTTCCAGATTGAAAAAGACGACTAAGGGGGAATATGATAGAGGTCTATAAAATCATGACTGGTGTGGAGAAAGTGAATAAGGAAGTGTTACTTACTTCTTCTCAACACAAGAACTAGGGGGGTCACCAAATGAAATGAATAGGCAGCAGGTTTAAAACAAACAAAAGGAAGTATTTCTTCACACACAGTCAACTTGTAGAACTCTTTGCCAGAGGATGTTGTGAAGGCTAAGACTATACCAGGGATCAAAAAGAACAAGATAAGTTAATGGAGGATAGGTCCATCAATGACTATTAGACAGGATGGGCAGGGGTGCAAAACCATGCTCTGAAGTATCCCTATCCTCTGTTTGCTAGAAGCTGGGAATGGGTGATAGGGGATGGATCATTTGATTACATGTTCTGTTCACTCCCTCTGAAGCACCTGGCATTGGCCACTGTCGGCAGACAGGATACTGGGCTGGATGGACCTTTGATCTGACCCAGTATAGCCGCTCGTGTTCTTAAATTGTAAACCCTTCAGGGCAGACAGTGGCTCTTATTATGCATTTGCACACAGCACAGTGGATCTGTTCTTGGCTGAGGGCTACTGAAAAAAAATAATTGTAAATGCAAGGTCTAAAAATTGTTTTTGGCTGCATAATTAGAATAGAATTATTGTTCATTTGAACAGTATCTGAAACCTATTGGGATATGAGAGAGAGAGAGAGAGACTCAAGCAGCTTTTTTTGACTTTAATACAGTTTAGCACATTGCTCTGTTCACTGATCAGTCATTTAAATGTGATAGTAAAATGATGTTGACAATGGCTTCACTAGCATATTTCCTCTATGTCTTCATTTCATCAAGGATAGAAAGCCCTGTCACCAAGAAAAGACTTGATCTGTCTTGTCACCTCTCACACCATCTGTGTGTTTCTTGTGTTTCATATCCAAGTCAGTAGATTTCATTGTAGATACTGATAATATAACTGCATGCCTTTCAGATTAGATTACATTAGATAGCTTGGAAAATGCTGTTGGATCCCTCAGAATGAAAGAAGTCATAACAGTTTATCATTTTTATCTATTGCATCCCAGGGTGTGACAGAATTAGGAACCTGGATAAAAAAGAGCTATCTAAAATTCAGTCCGGGAAAGGATAGTGATGTTAGTAGGCACAGAGAGCAATATGGGAAGTTAACAGTAGCCATAACCTAACAAGGATAACTTCTCTCCAGTCATTAAGGTGGTGTGCAACCAAGTTTTCCTTCTGGACATCCCACTACGTGTGACAACCAAATATGAAAAATTCCACATTGGAAAGTTACAGAATAACCTAAAAATGGAAGTTTTTTTCCTGCCACCCATCCATTAATACTTTGGGTATAGCCTGAAGCATGTTAAGATTAAATAATACTTTGATTTGAGGAAGCTGCCTCATCACCTGTGCTAACCACTGGTCACGAACTCCAAAAGGGAAATATAAAAATATAAACTCACCACTATGGCTCCTCCTCATGGCCAGGCATGACATAGTGGTTCTTTCCCCATCTGGCACCCCTTGAAGGCTGCTGCTCCAGCCCTATGGTGGTCTCTTCTTGTGACACCATGTTGCAGCCCAACTCTTCCCCCCAGGGTACCAGTGACCCACACAGACAGCATTGAACAAATAAACAATGCAAAGGTCTTCACCAAAAGGGTCTTCAGCCCCAACTCAGGAGCCTGTGATCCTCACACTCCCTTCTCCAGGACTCCATGCCACCTTCTCTGGTGGCTGATAGAAAGAGGGCCTGGGTTCCCCTACACTGGTTTCTTGCCCAGGAACCCTATAACTGGCAGTGAAGGTTTGTTCAGTCCCACTCCTTGCTGCTGTTTCCCTGATCTTCTTCCTTCCCTAAGCTTTTTTCTACCCAGCCTCTCTCAGGCTTTTTGCCTTGCAATCTCTCTAGATTCACCCTTGTTTCAGGGCAGAGACTCCCAGGGCCCTCCCCTGGAATCCTCTAACAAATCCCAGCATAAAACTATGAACAAAAACCCAATTCTGCCCTCCTTGGGCTTGACCGTACATACTTCTCAGTGCAATGCTTCTCAGAGCTCTGATCCTGGAAGTCCAGTTCCTGCCCTTTTGTCAGGGCTTCCTACCAGAGCCTGCTCCATGCTAATGGCTACTCTGTCACTCCTGGCTGCTTGCCCACCTCCTTTATTCAGGTGATGCTCCCAGGGCTTGCTCTCTCCCAGGCTTTCTTCTCTCTAATCCCAGAGAGGGACTGCAAACTCTCTCCCTACAGCCCTTCCTACTCTTGGCTTCCTCCCTTTATAGAAACCACCTGCTGGGACTCATCTTTGGGTGTGGCCAAAACTCCAAGTGCAACCAGGTATGTTAATAGGCCTCATTAATCAATTTGCCACCTTTGTAGGGTAAACAACCTACCATAGGAAGACTTTCAGATGATAATCCCAGTTGAGCCTGCTGAATAATCACAGTTGATATACAGGATACTGTAGCCCAGGACCTGGTCTAAAAGTGGGAGAAACCTCAGATTTCACCCCAGGACAGGTGAAAGCAAGAAGCATAACACTTGAGGGGATGCACTCAGAGTGACCAGAACAGGGGACAGACATGCACCTAGCCCTGAACCATGCTGCCTAGGAAAGTCACTTAGGGCTAGATTTTTAAAACAATTTAGGTGTGTAAAGATGAAGATAGGCATCTAGTCGGATTTTTAAAAGTGCCTACATGATTTCAAATCAAATTTCCCACAAAAAAAGTAATTGGCCTTTTTCAGAGAGCTCTCTCCTAAATGCTATTCAATATTGATTCCTGAAGGAATTGTCTGTTTCTATGCTCCCCACGACATTAGCTGCAATCAGTGGGTATTCTAAGTCTGATGGAACCCGGATTGAAATTTATTGGAGCTAGGGGCAGAGCATTCTCATAGATGGTAGTACATTCAAAGCACAGGAGACTCAAAGATTAAGCTGAATCCAAATCTTACAGCTATGAGGAAGCCATGCAAAAGTGATCTTTTCTACCAAGGCTTCGTCTAGAAGAGTGGTTGATGGCATTAAGTCCAATGGCAGACTCCAGGTATAGTTTATCTTTAAGCAGGGTCTTAAACCTAGTGTATTTTGCACCCAGATACCACAGATGACAAATATATCATCATCCAAATATGGCTTTGGAACACAATTTTATTTACATGGATGGTTGAATGAACAGATCTGGAAGGACCCAATGGGATTGTTTTATTTCAATATACAAAAGATCTGAAGGGGCTTATCTACTTTAAACCACTGGATCTAAAAATGATATGAGAAGAATACTGGATAGATTCTGATTTGAAAGTATTGCCACATAAACCTTTCTTGAACAAAGCAGACCAGAGTCTTGCTGATTAATTATTTACCCAAAGGGCAATTAGTAAATATTTACCATTTAAAGCCTAATTAAAGTAGAAGCAAGACTACTGTACAGATAAATATCCTATCATAGAGGTCATTCCAAAGCTTTTTGGCAAGAGGCACACATTTATGGGAAAGCCATATTTATAAACACATAGCTGAGCACTGGCTATAGCAGATTCTTTTTTATTACTACATGTAAATCATTTAACTCTAATCTTACTAATTGGCTCCAATCAGGCTTATGCTTTTCCGGGAACAAAATGGAATACTGTAATATCTCAGGCCTATGTAGAATTTGATTAGTCACAGACAAACGCTGGAAGCAACTCCAGCCTGTTAAGTTTATGTGCTGGTTACACTAAGCAGAATTCCAAACTATAACACGTATTTAATGTACTGTACATCTTGACATGATACAGAGCATAGAAACATTTTCTTGTCTTCAGATCAATAGAAATGGGAGAACCTGTTTCTCAGAAAAGAAATGCACCAAATATATATATATATTTCTCTCTAATTTTCTAGAGTATGAGCTAGAGCTGGGAACAAACCAAAAATCTTCCATTACAGCAGACCCAAATGAAGGTAAAATTCAAATAGAAATTTGAGCTTAAACTTTGAGGCTCATATTTATTTCTGTAACAGGCCCAAACAAAACCTTGATTTCAAATACTCCTTGAGCTTTAGAGAGTTTTTATTTAAACAATTAGAACTGGTCAGAAAACGTTTTTTTGCGTTGCAAATTTTTTTGAGATTTTAAAGTTTTTTCCCCATCCTGATTCAGGATGAAAAGTTGTAATGTTGAAAATTTTCATCTGCCAAAATTGCCCAAGAGTTTCTAATTGGGTTATTTTGTTTCAATAACTTCAAAATGGTCTATTTTGATTTCTACCTTTTAAAGTTTTTATTTATATTTTTCTAGTATAAATTAAGTTTTAAAATGAAATGTCATTTTGACCTAGAAAACAGATTTTTTTTTTTTTTCATTTTGAAAATTTCCACAAACAGTTTCAGTTTCAATGAATGGGCATTTTCTGATGAAAACATGTTCAGGGTTGAGAGAATTTGAATACATTATTCTATTTTTGACCTCTTTCTTCTTATGGCTCTTCTAAGGCCACGTCTACACTAATAAGTTAGGTTGACCTAACTACGTTGCTTAAGGGTATGAAAAATCCATAACCCTGAGAGACATAGTTAAGCTGCACTAAACCCTGGTGTAGACAGTGCTATGTGGATGGAAAAATTCTTCCACCTTTTGGGGAGATGGATTAACTACAATGCGGGGAGAACCCCTCCCTTTGCTGTAGTGAGTGTCTACACTGAAGCACTACAGCAGCACAGCTTCAGTGCTGCAGCTGTGCCACTCCAGTGTTTCTAGTGAAGACATAGCCTAAGTAAGGACATGGACCATCTCTGGAAGCCTTTTGGAGTCTTATTGGCACTACCTATATACATCCCAATCGCAGTTTAACTATGACTACCCATGTCATCTCAGTCCCCAGTTGGTTGTCTTACATTAAGCCAAAAATGGTCTCAGATCTGTGTGTGCAACTATCCACTTGTATGGGGAAACAAGGAAGTTAAGTGACTAGCTCAAAGTCATACTTACTGAGGAATGAAATCCTGGCCTCATTGAAGTCGATGGGAGTTTTCTAAGTGAATTCAGTAGAGGCAGGATTTCATTCCAGGGTCTGGTTTCTAAACCTCTGCTCTCCCCAATAAATAGGTTTTAAACATTTTTTTTAAAGATATAGCAGTTTACTTTATCTGACAAAATAATTTTAGGTGAAAGGGGAAAGGTTGTTTCTTTCACAGAAGTGCCAGAAGCCATAGAAGTAGCATACTGTTGTTCAATAACTGTCCATTCTGTTATGTCAACTGACTTGCTGCATTGCACTGGTACATGGGAGGTGAAAAACAGGTTTCCATAGGAACAGAAGGCATCTGGAAGCATTAATCTCCCATCTTGATAATACATGAACACTGTTGTGTCAGCTCACAAGTCATTAATGCATAATGCATGGGCTGTCCCCATTACTGCAGGTACAATATAGCAGTTACTGAGGGGGAAAAAAACAGGAAAGGATTATTTTTAATAGAAAAAGCTGAGCAAACAGGAATGTAAGGTATAGCTAAATTGTTAGGGCATAAGTTGTTGCTGAGCTCTTGAGGCATGTCTTGTATTTAACAAAAATGAGATCTCATGGGTAATTGCTGAGAACAGGCTGCATTCTCCTGACCATCTCCATTACCTCATAAATATGCTCAGACTTGTGATGTCTGAAGGAGAGGACACATGGAATGATGAGTTACAGACATCAGCGGTCCAAGTGAGAACAATGAAGAAGCTTTGCTTTACTGCATATATTTCCTCATTTTTAAATGCTGTCACAGATTCTGCAGAAAATAGCCCAAGAACGTGAAGCTCCATGTAGCTCCATTTCTCGCTTGGAATGCAGCGTTGTCACTTCACAGCAAGCACTGGTGCCATTTCCGTATACCATTACACTTAACATAATAGTCCATTTCCATACATTTCATGAGAAGGTGGATCTGTTGTTTATTAGAGGTATTCCAATTAATTGGCTGCTGTCACCACCTCTCCAGTTGGCTAAGTGCTAATGTGTTATTAGCTGAGTCTCTGAACATTACATAACCATTGTAAATAGACTTAGTGTAAATGATTGTTGCTCATAATGGCTCATAAAGACTGAAAAAAATACTAAAATTGAAAAAAAAATCCTTTAATGAAGGAGTCTAATAGACTTTGCATTTGATTGAAAGTGTTTTTTGCAATGGCTTGAGTTCTGGACTACATAATTGGCAATTTCGGACAAGAACTGCAGTGAGGACAATAATGGGTTTAACATTCTGTGATTCAAATGTTAACATCTGGACCAACCCATCATTGGGATTTCCTAATGAGACAGAAGGAAGTCTCAGGATTACACTACATTTTTTTTTTGTTCTAAAAGATGAAAAAGGTCACTCTAATGGTCTTTGGCAGCAAAGTGATATTCAAATAGAACTTCAAAAAAAAAAGGAGCCAAACCCTTGGTGAAATCTTCATACTGCATCAAATCAGGCTGAATTCCACTTTCTGATAACACAGACAAGGCACTTCTGAAGGGATTTTTTTTTTTTTGGTAATCACTTAAAAAAATGACAAGCTATCATAACTGTTATTGTTCTTTTTAGTATGGTAGTACCTACTTGCCCTGAAAACCTAGCAGTCTGAGTAGACAACATGTACAGAAAAGTATTCCCAATATTACAGATAGGGAGCCAAAGGATTAAAAGTGTTTTTACTAGACTTTTTTCCATCAAGTTAATTGATTGCCAACTAACTCAATGTGGTTAACATATTTGTAAAGGTTAATTAGGATGTTCCCCAAATGTTGGTTCCAGGATACCAAAGTTTGTGGTCTACCTAGGGTAAATCTAGTTCTGAATCCTAATTTTGCAACCAAGTCCTAACTCCAAAATAAAATTAAAACTAGAAACATTTATCTAAACAGTCAGAACTTTGGGTATTTAGTTAAATAAGACCCATCTCCAAACTACTCCATTTTTGGTTTTTCTTGTCCAGTCCTGGGGAAAAAAGAGTTTTGTGATAAGAAAACCACCCTCAGTTTTGCCAGCCCCATTTGCACAGCAACAGCTCAAATCCCCAAACCATTTATCCAAATCTTCCCCTCCTTCCCTAACACCTGCAAACTTTGGGGACTCAGATAAACAGGGTGATTACCTGAACCACCCCAGGTAATATCCCTCTCTAATCAGAATGAGATTTTCATGTAAGACCTGCTGCTAGCATCTCCAAAGTAAAAAACCAAGAAAATGACCTCTTAAACTCATGCTTTGGTGATTAGAACAACCACAACCAAAACCAAACAAAACCCCCTAACGCATACAAACTGAGCTTAATGTAAATTTCCTGGTTTGTTTTAGGCTGCCTCACAACTTAATTTCACGTAAATGCAGGGTTTTCTCTGACCACTTCCTTGAGTTTATCTCACTGGATTTAGGACAAATGAGACATATTTCCTATGGAGCCGTTGCAAAGGGTGAATCACCACTTTCAGATAGGGAATGCACCTTTGAAAAAAAAAAAAACTTTCCCACACTGCCAAGTATACCAAGACATGCCCGTTTAAAATATTTCCAGCCACTTAGGAGGATTCAGTAGTCTCAGCACTAAATGGGAGGTGAAGAACCTTAGGAGATATTTCAGAACAAGCCAGGAACCACCTTTGCCTACTCTCCCTGACTCCTTAGAGAGTTTCTAAAATTTCCAAGAAGGAATCTTTCCTTAGAAAATGTGCGGCATTGTCCAACACAGTGGTCACTACAATTATAAATATGTTTCTATAAAGCATTTAATCTGATGATCACAAAGGACTTTTAAAGATAATGATTTAAGTCATACAAAATGCTGTGTGAGGTAGGTGAATGGTAATAACCATCTTTACAGAAGAAGAAAGACATACACAGTCTGCTCCTGTGTTTGCAAGGCAGTTTAGGATCCTTTGGGAGGGAAGGTGCTATTGTAAATGAAAATTATCATTAACAGACTTTTCTTCCCAACTCCGCCAGTTTCTGTTTCTGTTTAATCTAGTGTAAATCCAGGGTAATGCCACTTTTTCAAGAGGTTTTTTAGTTTGTTTGCTTTTGGTTTGGATTTACACTAGCCTAAAGCTGAAGAGTATCTGGCCCTTTAGTTGTTCCTCTATATTTTCTCCCTACTCCCTGTCAATAGACTCTCTTAGGGACAGGGGTGGCTCCAGGCACCAGCGCACCAAGCTCGTGCCTGGCGCGGCAAGTCGTGGGGAGCGGCCTGCCGGTCGCCATGAGGGCGGCAGGCAGGCGGTTTTCGGTGGCATGCCTGTGGGAGGTCCGCCGGTCCCGTGGCTTTGGCGGCAATTCGGCGGCAGGTACGCCAAAGGCACGGGACCGGCGGACCTCCCGCAGGCATGCCACCGAATCCGCATTACCAGTGGACCTCCCGCAGGCATGCCGCTGAAAGCCGCCTGACTGCCGTGCTTGGGGGCAGCAAAATACATAGAGCGCCCCTGCTTAGGACCCAGACCAGAGAGATCCCGAGACTCCCACTGAAATCAATGAGAATAGAGCACCTTGCAGTATCATAGTCTTAGTCAGGCTATTCAAGGAATTCCTCCCTCTTCTGTTGGAGAGAAGGGGTAGGGAGGGCAGAAACCCGCATCTCATTTTCAGTAATGTTAATGATATAATAAGTACAAAGTTAGTGCTGATCATTGCAGTTTATCATCATTCCTCGTAATCATAAATTCATAATATAATTTATCCTTTAATACATGTGATTGATGGGTGTGGCCTGAGTATAGCTGTTGGCACAGTTATCCACCCAACCCAGGGGAGAGCTTTGGGCAACTGTGACAGCTGTCTGATTTTTGTAAGCTCCCCTGGAGCCCATTCAGAGGGTGAACTGATCATACTGATGAGATCACAACGCAGGGTGTTTGCTCCCCAAGGGACTGAGGGTGCTGCATATATAGTGTTCCCAGCACTGCCTGCCCAGCCTGGGACAGAACTAAAACCCCAACTTGGACTCCTCACCCGCACCTAGACACACCTGGTAGCACATTCTATAATGTGTTGACAGTGCATTGGAGAGCTGGCCTTAAGAAAGGGATTAGATAAATAGGTTTTATCTTGTGTACTTATTTTTTTTCCACTCCCCATTTTGTGGTGATGAATCACACTGGAGAAGATTTTTAACACACAACAGCACCTCTGTTTAGTACAGGAAGCAAGAGAGGAATGACTTTTCCTGGATGCTTATGATATAGACTCTCAAATATCTGCTAGTTTCCTGTCTTGCAAGGCCTTAGTTGTAAGTGCTGATGCAGCTCTTGGCCCTTGTGAATCATCTTCACTCCCGGAGAATTAAATCTCCAGAACTGAGGGAATAACTCTGAATGTTATTGCATTGTCGGTGGACAGTGGAGACAGAAGAGACACCACACATTGACCTGCTGTCCTATGGGAATGTTTAGAGAATGAAACCAGCATAGCAACATAAGATTTTCCAGAATTGGGCAGAATGCCAGATGCATATGTGGTGATACTCTTGCCCAAACAATTGTTTCTGGTCAAATGTAAAACACATTGGGTCAAATCCTGGCCCCACTGAAGTCAATAGCAAAACTCCTATTGACTTCTATGGAGCCAGGACTTCACTCCAGTGAGCAACGTGAACATTGCAAGAAATTGAGTGAAATACATTCGGCAAGACATGTCAGGGTAAAGGTGAACTAGCTTATGCTCCAGTAGGTGCCACAGGACTCTTTGTCGCTAGTTTCTAGAATGCAGATTTTTGAAAGTAATTAATGCCCATGAGAAGATCAAAATCTTAGTGAATGCTGTTCTCCACTCCATGTGATAGTAATCTGAACTGTGCTGCAGTTTGTCCAACAAGTTAGGTACATACATAATATTGATGCTTATAATGCATTGGTATGGTTTTCTATTTGAATACATTAGAATTAGCATACTGTATACAGTTCCTCTTGTAGGTACTATACATGTACAGTATATGTACATGGAGAAATCAGAAGATAAATCAGTGTTTTTAGGGAACAGGTTTTTTGGCAAACTCATAGAGTTGGCAATTAGTACAATTTAGACTTTTGAGTTATCTGTGTGCAAAATTAAAATGTTTTAAGACATTTTTGTAAGTGGTACTCTATTTTTCCCACCCTCGCATAACTCAAACTGAATTTTGCTCAATATTTGGGGGGAAAAATCACTTCTCAGCTGAGACCAAGCCTTGAAAATTTGAGTTAAAAAAATGTGAGTTTTCAGGAATTCAAGTTGATAATGAAAGCCCTCCGTTCAGGTTAATGACAGTATTCATTGTTATGTGACTGTCTTTTTAAAGTTCCCTCATATGTGAAAATAGGCTCATTTAGCTTACTTTTGAAATAAAGCAATGTGCACAGAAAAATTATCTCTCTTGTTTCAACATTCATTATGTGCTGAACTTAGAGAGAAGCTGGCCCGGCAGAATTCTATTGAGCTCCACAAGGCATTACAATGTTGGCAGCATAGTTAGTTATGTTGACCCTAGCCATCCATGTTGTCTATTATGGCGTTTTGTAGACTATTGCTTCAAAAGGATCAGGAAGTGGAGTAGGCCTGATTACAAGAGGAAAATAGAAAGCCAGGGTTGTGGAGAAGGAAGAGTCATGAAGCTGGGGAATTAGAAAAATGCTCTTTTGGGGCATAATGTTCTGTGATGTGTTTGGAGAATAAAACATGACATGAGTTCTGTAAAATGAGTCATGAAGACCATTTTGAGTTGAGAACACGTAGTCTAACTAGTTCCAACACATCAAACCCACTAGAAGAACACAAAGATGTATGGAATCACAGTGTAAAGATGGCACAGGAGGAAGTAGCTGGGTGTCAAAGGGAATCTGTCAGGAAGAATTATGCATTAGGAATCTTACAGTCTAGATCAGGCTGATGTTTGAATCACCGAGAATAGATAGCATTAGCTGCCCTATATTTTAGTATTCTTTCATGGGCATTTTTCTGTTCAGTGTATAAATGACTGGACTCTTCTTCCAGTTTGATATAGAGTATGCTGGTATGAATTAGCTGCAAATTCAAGAACTGTTGAGTGGGGACCTGAGTGGGATTGCGAAAAAATGCAAAAAAGAGCCAACACTAGTTTAATCAAAGCCATTTGGGAATCAGCTGAAAAGGATACAAAGCTACAGATGCAATGTAAGATTTAAGATGGTGATTCTTAATTGGACTGATTCAAGCTATGATTTTTATACTTAGTGAATCATGTCATGTCACAAAGAATTAAAAATGTGGTTTAAAAGTCTGAGAATAGCTGGTGGGTGTGGAAGGTTTACCTTTATTGGCAGCATGTATGTTTTGTCAGTGGAAAATAGCAAACCTTTAGATAAACACGACGGATACAATCCATTGCTTAGATGAATCATACTGTATATTTTGTGTCACTGACAAGGGAACACCCAGAGCCTTAGTTCGTTAGGCATTAACTAGAAGTTAAATGCATAATAAACTACAAATTCCATTTCTATTTTAGTTCTAAATAGATCACACACCAACCTTTAATCTTTTATTTTTGTACAGTGGCAGTAAGCATATGAATTGCCATACTGGAGCAGAGCAGTGGGCCATCTAGTCCACTAGCTTGTCTATGATAGTGGCCAGTTCCAGATGCTTCAGAGGAAGGTACAAAAAACGCCATGCAAAAAAACCTCAGACCATTCCCCCATAACCCCCACAATTAGAAGCTGACTTATGCCCTGAAACCTGAGTTTACATCCCTTATGATTATGAAACTTTTGTTTAAAAATCTTTACTATTATAGCTCTAAATATTGCTATGCATATAAATCCAATACTTTTGAGAGACCAACATTCAGATATGGATTTTGAATATAACGTTTCAGGCATGTTGGATTCAAAATATTTATATGGCCCAGACTAAAGACACAGCTCCTTTGAGAAATTCAGATTCAGATCCAGATTTTAACCCCTCTAAAGTTCAGGAGATATTTGGGCACATCTCTAAGGTAAACACTTTATATTCTGTGACTTTCTAATTTTTCTTCTCATCCGTTTCTCAGCATCCTTTTTTCCAAAGGTCAAAAAGTACTTGGGAGTTTTGCTCCTGCCATACAGGGGGACAATGGAAGATGTTTCTTTTGATGCCTGAGTATAAAGTTACCTCACTGATATGCAGTCTGTTTCTTTCTGCTCTCTAATGGTGATTGGAAAATTTTTCTCTCACATGACAAAGTTTTGACTCTGCAGAATACTGCTGCAACATCCTAGCCCCCATTTACTGTAATAAGATTAGTCACATCAGCGAGGGTGACAAAGTCAAAGGCCTTAAAAAAATCAAATACATTCAAGTTTTACTTCATCACGACAATCAGATTAGATGGAAGAGGCTGTGTAGTGTTCAATTTTACAAGTGTCCCCACAACATTTCTCCCTCTTAAGACAAACTTTGCTTAGTTTGATGGCCATGGGAGGAAGTTAATAATGTGATTTAAAAAATAAAGTATATTTGAAATTTAGTCATTTAATTAAAGCCCAGGATGTATTTTACAGAGTGCAAATCCAGGAAGTATTCTCCGAATTAACTACAGTAGATTGGCTGAATTTAATACTATGCAAATTTCAGGAACAACAAGTAAACAAATGCAGGTGTAACCAGATAACTCTGAAATCTAAGGTAAAAAACACTTTTGGAACTCTAAAAGGTTCGAGAACTCTACCCCTCCCTCCTAAAATATTAATGTGTGATGGTTTACAGAATCTAATATTATGAATTATGAATTTTTTGTCTGTAATTTCAATTTTAATAGTATTTTGGTTTGGATTTAAACATTCCCCATTAGTGCTTACAACCCTATGTAGCCCCTGCTAGTGCATACAAGTGAAAGTGAAATTGATTTGAAACAAAGTGAAACTGACTAATATAGAACAGGAGTACTTGTGGCACCTTAGAGACTAACAAATTTATTAGAGCATAAGCTTTCGTGGGCTACAACCCACTTCTTCGGATGCATATCCGAAGAAGTGGGTTGTAGCCCACGAAAGCTTATGCTCTAATAAATTTGTTAGTCTCTAAGGTGCCACAAGTACTCCTGTTCTTTTTGCGGATACAGACTAACAGGGCTGCTACTCTGAAACCTGACTAATATAGGTTTTCTTCAAACTGCATAAAATGCAAATAGTAAATTAACAGTGCAAATGCTGAATACTGTATTGCCAAAACCAAGTACTCAAAAATCAGGAGTTTCCCAAAGGAAACAAACAATTGAAATTTCAATTTTGTAGAAACTGCATTTTCTATTAAAAAAAAAAAGTTGATGGAAAATTCCTGACCAGCTCTAATCATTGCAGGACTCTAGGAACTAGGTCTTTAAGAAAAACATTAAATGTCATGAGATCCATGATAAAATCATGAGCATTGGCAACAGTTTGAATAGTAAATTGAATTTTATATAATCTTTCAGTTTTAGCAATTTAAGAGAGTTACAATCAAGGTAAAGACAGGTACTTTTTTCTTCTATTTTTTTTAAACCACTGCAGCACAAGATTGTAAATGTATCTCACTTTCTCATACCTGAGTAACCATGAGAAATGGCATTCTCATTCCCCCAATATTGTACTTTCCAATTGACATTAGCATTCATTTGAATATACTTCTTAAAATGGCCACTGCCTCCTGAGGACCCGCTCATGTGACTTGCCTTACAATCTCCTGCAAAACATTTGCAATTGTGGATCCTCATTACGTTGTAGAAAGCACTCAGCACTTCATGCAACTGGGACCTATAGCACCAGAAGAAGAAAAGAAGCCTAATTTGTCAAGAGCTCGTGATAGTTACAGTGAAACCCTCTCATAGGTCCAAATCCTGAGAGGTGCTGAACAACAGCAATTCCCATTGACTAGTCAATGTGAACCACACGAGTTCAGCACCTTTTAGGATTTGACCCATAATGAGGTTCATTTTTCCTCAAAAAACAGCGTACATTCACCCTGTCTGGATGATACCTGGTATTGCAATCTGTACATTAAAATACAGTGGAGTTTTCTACCATCAACCTTACCCTCAACAGAGTTCCATTACATCTGAGTGCACCTGTATATAGGTTCCACAATAACTAGCTTGCATAACCCAGGATTACTACTCAGTCAATTTACAAATCCTGTAATGTGAACATCCCACCGAGATGATGCTACTATTCATCTCTGAATCACTTAAAAATGAGGAAGAACAAATGGCACTATTATGTTTACTTTGCAAATTCATAAACTCCACATTGTACAGCTATCTTCAGTATCTTGGGCGTAACCCTATGACAAGTATTACTAAGGTATTGTTTAGTGGGTGGAAGCTGTGTGTGCCTATATGTGTGAATCAGCACAATGGCTTATAGGAAGACCTTGCTCATAAGGTAAGGCTCTGTGAGGTTGGGAAATATATCGGCCTTTGTTCCCAAATTGCTAAGTGAGATCAAGTCTGCAAAAAATGCAAAAACCCCCAAACCAAAACAAAAGAGGATAAAAAATAGGTGTGCTAGAAATTCCACTTGAATGAAGTACTTTAGAAAAGTACTGACAAATGATCCCTGCTAGGGAAAAGTATAGAGGACTTATTGTTTCAGTCAGATGAGTAAGACAGCAAAGATTGTGTGTGTGTGTGTGTGTGTGTGTGCGCGCGCGCGTGTATGAGTGTGTGTGTTAAAAAAACAAAACAAAAAATATAATAATTATATGAACCTCACTAAACATGTTTGAGAGTCTCAGCTAAGAACATTTAACTGGATTTACTAAAAAACCCTGCATAAATCTGATTGGTTCTTCAGGGAAATGTTCTGCCAAACGGGGATGGAGAAGTTCACAGAACTGCTTAACTGTACAAAACCTACTGAACTTTACACATATTATGAATTTCCAAAGCATTATTAAAATTCATTTTCCTTATTTTTCCTCTCTTTTAACCCTAATTGGAAATGCACATACAAAAATTTGATGTTAGAACTTAAATTTGGATGTTCCCGTCTTGACAATAAATCAATATGAATCAGACATACTGTGGTTAGCCTATTGAAACAGGGAAAGACTCTTTTTAAAAAATTGTTACAAGATCACACAAGTGTTTTGAAAGCATCGGAGAAAATAGACACCAAAAAAGTAACTAAATTATTTACAGAAAAACAGCACGTACAAAATCTGGCTGTGCTAAAAAATTGCTTGTCTTTTCCATGCTGAATTTTGAAAGCCCCAAACCTGCAGCAGTAAAGATGCTTATTTGTATGTTCTTGCCAGCATGTCAGGAGGAATAGAACTGATCATTGCTACAAGCAAAACTCTTGTTTTGTGGTGAGACAGAGACAATCCACTAGCGGAGGTGGAGGAAAGTAGGTATAGCAATGCTGAATAATAAATAATTACTAACAAGTGAATGTATTGACAAGTGTAAGGTTCTTTTCTTCTCGTAGAATGTCTTCAATCAGATAGCAGCTTCCCTGAACTTACTCATTATTTGAATGTATACAATACTTTTTTTGTAATTTTATTAAAAACAGTTTTAATGTTGAATTTTTGAGCTCTGGGATAGAGGGTTTTAAGAAGCCATTGAATCACTCAGAGAGAAGTTGCATTGTAGGGAGAGGCAGCAGATAAACAGGAGTAAGGAATTTTAGAACATTTTAAAACTCTTTCTTTCTAGGCCACATAAGCCTTGCCTTAGGCATTGTTCCTAGAATAATTAGGCTACTGTAAGATTGCACAGATGAGTGCACACAGGTTACATTAATTTTCTATTGTCACTTTCACAATCATTATATGTGAACATGTGGTCCTAGTTTTAAAGAGCCCGGACAGATACAGGGGTCTTACATTGAGTATTGGGAACCCGGTTACTCTGCTGGGTTAAGCATTGTCCCTTTCCAAATATCCTGACCTCCTTCACTGGTCTCCAGTACTCCAGGAACAGAAATTTCCCTAGTAGAGAAAGGATAAATTTAGGGCACAATTGACTTTCAGTGGGTGTTAGACGTTCGATGATTATTTGTGCCTTTGAAAAATCTGCCCCCTAAATGCCAAATGACATTTTAAGGCTTCATGCATATGTAACCCATGTGTGCTTGGTGTGGCGTTCTGTCCCCCTTTAGTGGCACCTAGCCCAGCTAGAGATTGATAAATCTCTACATCAGGGATAGGCAATTATTTTTTGTCAAGGTCCAAATTTCTTGGTCAAGATAAAGTCAGGGTCCAGACTCCAGAGAAAATAAAAATAAATCCAACAACAACATCAATATTAATAATAATAATAATAATAAGTAAATAAAAAGATTTTGGGGTCCATTCAAAACTGTCTGGCGGTCCAGATGTGGCCCGCAGTACACCTATTGACTACCTCTGCCTTGGGCATAGGTGCAGACTCCGTGGGTGCTCCAGGGCTGGAACACCCGTGAAGAAAAATTAGCAGGTGCTCAGCACCTAGCAGCAGTCAAACTCCCCCCCTTGACCCAATCCCCAGCGCCTCTCCCCCGCCGACGGCCTGCTGACCAGTTTTCCCCTCCCTCCAAACGCCTCCCGCCCACCGCGAACAGCTGTTTCGCAGCATGCAGGTCGGCTCCGGGAGGGAGTGGGAGGAGCGGGGACGGGGTGCGCTCGGAGGAGGGGGCAGAAAGAGGCGGGGAAGAGGAGGGGTGGAGCAGGGGCAGGAAGAGGTGGGGCAGTGACTTGGGGGGAGTGGGGGCAGGGCAGAGCAGGGTGGGAAGAGGAGGGGCGAGAGCTTGGGGAAGGGGTGGAGTAGGGGTGAGGCTTGGGGTGGGGGGGGTCAAGCACCCCCCGGTAGAGGGGAAGTCGGCACCTATGGCCTTGGGTAATAGCAACATAGCTTTTAGCTCGTGCAGTAGAGGCTCATACACTAAGCTTCGGGTGTCCCAGGTTCAGTCCTGATGACTGGGGTCTGTCGGCTTTACACATACAGGCCTCTAGTTCTAAAATTAGAGTGGAAGGAAATTTTTAAAATGTGCTAAATTTCAGCACTTTTAGCAAAAGAAGTTTAGTGAAAAATTTGTGTGAAAGCCATTCAGTATTTTCTAACCTGCTCTACCTAAAATCAGTGCCAGCACAGATTTGTCACAGCAGCGTAGGACTCCTTACTTCAAATCTGTGAATGAAGAAGTTTGAAGTTACTTGTGGTGAATATTTATGTAAGTAAAATATCAAATGTTCACAGGAAATGCACACGAAAGAGGTACAAAGATGCTTGAATCAAATTCATTTTCACAATCAAAGGCTACGTCCTCACTATGCGAATAGCGTAGCTGAATTCGATGTATCCGAGCCGACTTACCCTGCTGTGAGGACGGCGGCAAATCGACCGCCGCGGCTCCCCCATCGATGGCGCTTACTCCTACCTGCGCTGGGTGGAGTACAAGCGTCGATTCGGGGATCGATTGTCGCGTCCCGACGAGACGCGATAATTCGATCCCCGAGAGATCGATTTCTACCCGCCGATTCAGGCAGGTAGTGTAGACGTAGCCAAAGACTCACAGAACAGTTGTGGGTTTTGGTTTGGCTTGGTTTTTCACCTTGCTCTGGATTATAATTAGCAACCAAACTGTTTTCTATGTGCACCACCTTTAAAATCCTAGCTCTAGTCCACATTCAGGAAAGTGGCACTACACAAATTACATAGAGTTTCATATTTGCAGCCCAGTTCTATTTCAATTGAAACCACGTAGCTGGGAGCAGGATAGGGTCCTTATCCATATCAAATGTGCTTTGCTTGCACCTAAAAGATTATTTTCTGGCTGGTATCCCCATGCTGAGTCTGCAACCTAAAAATCTAACTGTTTTTGGTGTACGTAGCCATTAGCTGTTAATAAGCTACAAGACTATCTTTTCATCTATGCCATTTGGGAGTCCGGTGCCACTGATGGCCTGGTCAGCAGGTGGCCGAAGGACTGGCTAGAACAACATGAATAGCGTGTTGTGATTGGCACTCTCTCTGTGAGGGCTGATGGACCGATCGATCATGGTGACTATCTTTTCATTGAGGTTGACATGCTGCAAGGAACAGGGGTGATTTCACTAGCAGTGTTCTGATGGGTCCTGGGTTTTAAATCAGCATCCTTGTCCTGATTTTCATAGGAAAATCCTCCTCCTGCCTCCCAAAAAAAGCCACTTAGATTTGATCACATAAGAAAACACCTTTGCCTCTATAAGAGACCAAAATTGTTTGTGAAGTGCAGAAGTAGTGATGAACTGGTGTAAGTGTCCTTCAGTGTAATACAATTTATTTCAATAGTTTCTGAAATCATCACACAGAAACCGCAGCAGAAAATTGATTGAAATATGAGGATCAATGAGAACAACCTATAATGGAAACAGTGGGCCTGATTTTTCTCACACTGATGATAGTGGCACCCCTGTGGTTTCAGTGGAGATCAGAATCCCATCTACTGTATGTATGATACTACTTCAGGTGGTTTTGCCCTCTTTGCCCACAGTCAAGCACCTTTTGCAGCATTTTATGAGAGTTGAGATTGCAGCATCTCTCTTTAAACACAACCTAACACTAGCTAGTCCTTCATATCACAGCTGCCTGTCTCTGGCAATATGAGGAAGGATATTCTCCTTGAAAACTTCTGACAAAACCAGTGCCCAAAATAAATGAATCAGTAGAGTGGTCACTTTAGGTTTTGTTAAACCATAAATCACTGCAGGACAGAGAGTGTTTGGTTTGTGTGCGTGAGTTGGGGCAGGGAGCATCAGGATACTTCCTGTCAGCCCTGTACGGCCCTGAAGCTGCACCTGCTCAGTCTCCTGAAGGCCTAACGAGTCAGCTAGGCTGCTTGACTGACTGAGGAAGCTAGCAGGCAAGTTCTTAAGCCCAGCAGCAGCAGCAGTAGCTTGCTGGCTGCTCAGTGCACACGTCCATGGATTCTCTGCCTCTCTCTGTTCCCCTCATTCCAAGCGCTGCTCCTGCTTTGTTCCTCCACTGCCCCAGCCTAGATCCTGCCCTTCATCCAGCCTTGTTTCAGTCCTGTGCCAGCCTTGCTCCTGCCTCAGAACCAGCCCTACTTCTCTGCTTTCCCTGACTCCGGGTAATCCAGTTCTGGTCCTTGTCTCTGATTCCTAGCTCCAACTCTATCTTGATTCTTGGTTCTGGCATTCGGACTCTGACTTTGGTTTTGACCTTCAGCCCTGGTTACTGGTTCTGACCCAGTCTTGCCCCTTGGCTTTGGCATTTGGATTCCAACTACTAGGCCTGATTGCCTATGACCTGGTTCCCTGATACTTCCTCCTATTTTCATCCCAGTGCAGGGTCACAGTCCGTGTCTTCAGGGAATTCAAGGCACTCCCAACACTAGTGCTCAGACCTGGGTTAAGGCAACCAGCAGGCCTAGACAGGATACAGGATTGAGCCCATATAGCTACACGCCCATGCCAAGGTCCTACTTCCCACCTAGAGTTGCATTGGGAGGCAGATACCACCTCGCTCCCAGAGAGAGAGGAGTAAAAGGATGGAGCTCCCTAGAGCAATACATTTTGGAGTCAACGCACTATTGAGATGCCTGGGGAACTTTACAACTCTCAGAGCTATTGTTGCAGACTGCCTGCAGACTCAGGAAAATGTCACTGCATAGGTTCACATTTTCAATCTTGTTTTCATAACAGCTAGAAATGTACTTTTCTTGTTAATGGAGGCTGAGATTCTGACCTCATCATGTGACACAGGCCTATAATGCCCATTCCATAATCTAGTCCTGCCAGTTCCTGTAATGGTACTAGTCTTCTCAATAAGGGCAGTACAGGGCCATTGCCAAGTTCCCCTCCACACCAGCCAGCAGAAGGCCCTGTGCAAAGGGGCACATAGTCTGTACCATATCAAAGTGTGGAGCAGGTGGTGCTGTAACCCATACTTCTCCAGAGCAGAGCTAGGTGTTCTGCTGAGAGGGAGGCAGGAGCAAGGAGCATAGAGCACGTATGGCTGCACAGAATTTAATGATTTACTAGGGATAACTCAGAAGTGACACAGATTATCCTAACTACTTCCAGCCAGGTTAGAGTAGGACCTACAATATTAATTCTCTGATGGCAAGATTCTAATAGCCTTACTTTTGTTGTGAGTACTCCCACTGAAACGAATGAGGCTACAAGCAGAGTAAGGGTTAGTCTACACTGGAAACGCTAAAGCACTGCCGTGACAGCGCTTTAACGTGGCTTGTGTGGTCACGGCAGAGCGCTGGGAGAGTAGTGCTCTAAAAAAACCACCTCCACGAGGGGCGTAGCTACCTGGTGCACTGTCTACACTGGTGCTTTACAGCGCTGAAACTTGCTGCGCTCAGGGGGGTGTTTTTTCACCCCCCTGAGCGAGAAAGTCGCAGTGCTGTAAATTGCCGGTGCAGACAAGCCCTAAGATATTAGTCCCTCCACACGAGTAAAGGTGGTGTGGGAATTGAATTTGACCCATTGCCCCTTGTTGTACAGTTCCCTTCTTTAAACTTCAGAAACACCCTTCCAGAATTGAAACCATTTGTCCTTTAAAAAAATAATGTGTTCAAAGGTTGCATGTTAATCTCATCATCATTAAGGTAGTTAATTATGAAGTTTACAAAACCTGTTCATGCTAGTCCTGAAACAAAAAGGAAGCGTTCAGTTAACATTTGCTAACATACCTTAATAGCCCCACATCACACTGTCAAATCACATTAACTGACTGTCTCCCACAGGAAACTTCCCTGTCTTTCCAGCACATAATACACACATTCACCAAATTCCTCTTGCATATTCAGACATAAACCTTAACTCTGACCTCTGCACTGGGTAAGTGTGCAATGGGGTAGAAGTATGACATCAACGTTAAGGTTTTGTGTTGGAATGTGACTTAGAGGAATTTGGTGTGTGCATTGTAGGAAGAATCAATTTCATATTTTTGCTGAGGAGGATAAATAATAATATCCGATGAATCCCTCCTTCATGTTCCAATATAAAATGGAAGCATTTGTAAAAGCTGTTAAAGAAAAATCACATCTTCAAAATGCAATGTACTCCCTATTCCAATACATGCAAATCATTGCTAAACCAAACAGACTCAATCAAGTATCAGGGGGTAGCCGTGTTAGTCTGTATCTACAAAAACAACAAGGAGTCTGGTGGCACCTTAAAGACTAACAGATTTATTTGGGCATAAGCTTTCATGGGTAAGTGAGGTTTTTACCCACGAAAGCTTATGCCCAAATAAATCTGTTAGTCTTTAAGGTGCCACCAGACTCCTTGTTGTTTTTGTAGACTCAATCAAATTAATTTTATTAATGTTTCCATCACCTCTTCCTGCCCAAGCCCTAAAAATTGATTCTGACATTCATTCACCATTTCACGCTCAGATGTAGAGTCCTTACCCAGTCTATATTTCTATTTTAAAAGATTCAATACACTCAGATTAAATATATTTAACAATACACCACCACAGCTGAAATCCTGAGTAGCAATTTTCCCTTTGGAGATGGGAAACTATATTTTCTAAACTAAGAAGATAGTGTATTTACTTTAGAGAGCTCAGTGGGGTGTAAGCAGTGGAAAGAGAGTTGCCAATAAGTGTAGGATTTGGCAAGCATGACAGAAAAATAACCATTGTATTAAAAATAGCACTTTTGACAGCAAGGATCTTCAGTTCTTTGTGAAATTACACCCTGTTACCAGAAGCAGAAAACAATGGAAGTTTTATTAAACTTGTTTACATATGCATGCGGGCGCGTGCGCACACACACGTGCACACACACACACACACACACACACTTTATTACTGGTACAAGAATAGCAGCTTTCATACACTATACTAGAATTGCACTATTGCCCTTAACACTTTCGATGAAATCCTTGCCCCATTGAAGTCAATGGGTATTTTCCATTGACTTCAGTGGGGGTCAGGATTTCACCCTTAAACCATTCCACTCTGGCTCCAGTACATGATAGATACCTAGAAGCCATAATGTATTTTCAGGTACTGTAAAGCCATAAATCCATATTTAATTAGAAGTGGATGAAATGCTCCAGATGATAAGATCTCTGTTCTAAAAATGAAATAAAAACTAGTCCTTTGGCTTTGTTCTCTGACTCCGGGCCATAATTTAATTAAAACTGCATATCATATGCTAAAAAAAAAAATCTCATTGACAAGTCTCAGTTGAGGAATGCAGATATCCTTGTGGTACCTGAATCTGTGCTTTCTATTTCACTGTTATATTGTTTCATATTCTCTTTCCCCTCCTCCTTACTCTCTTGTTTCTCATTAAGAAAGTGAATTCCTTGCAGATTTAATACTGTAATGCTGAAGTCTGAGTACCAGCATCCTTCTATCTTAATGGATATCTTACTTGACAGCTCTGTGAATTTTAGCTCTCTTCTTTAACAGCATATATTTGTGGGGAAAGGGTGGCATTGAATTTAAGTGCAGGGAGCTCAGGCAGGCTTGAAATGGAAACCGAGGTAAAATAACAATGATTTTTTTTCTTATTGCATTAGAGACAGAAGTAGGGTTTGCACCATTAAAAAGAAAATGGAATATCAGTGATGTAATTGGAAAACATGTATCACCTGTATCAAACCCCAGATTTTGAATACTCATGTTTTGTTATACCAGTTTGTTAACCACTTTGTTATGTTCCTTTTCTAGTGAAGTAGTAGCTCTTCACAATTAGATCTTGCTTTTCCTCCCAAAGGATTTGAGTGTTTCACAAACTGTGGGCAAATGTCTTCTCTTGAATCCATTATACAAATCTCTCATAAAACTGAAGAGCTGTGAATTTGAGAGGTAGACACACGGGCACAAACAAATGTGTTCTGAGGTCATCATTAGAAACCATCAGTATTTACTAAGAATGCCAGAGGAACAGCAGAATTTCCTTACACTAATAGAAAGTAATGATGGTATCTCTGAGAGCTCTTGTTCTCATCACAAGGCATACTGGAATATCTACAGATAACAGCGACTATTTGTAACTAGAAGCTATTTATGGCCACCACTGTGTATATGTGAGTGGGTGTATGTGTGTAAAGTAGCAGAGGTGTATAGAGAAGCTGGTACACAGCTGCCTGCACTATGTAAATTAGTGTTCTTTTGTGAGCACTAAAATTCCATCTCAAATTTTAAGAGAATACTTCGTATATAAAATAGAGGTTGTTAACTTGTGTTCTCATGGTGTTTGCCAGTTGTGTGGTACTGTTACACATGAAGTCAATTCACATGGGTGTACCAAATAGCTACATATTTCATTCCAAACCTGAACTAATTCACAAATACGGGGCTTAAGTTTTTACTTGCATATGTGTACCTGAATGGAAGTAAACTACAGTAAACTACAGAACATCTTTTACACAGGTATCTTCAAAGCAGTGCCCACATGATATATACCTAAATAAAGGTATTTACTTTCAGAGAGCTAAATTTTCCTTTCCAATCAGCACAATTAAACTTCTCAGGGTTACTGGACCAGACCCAAAGCCCATTGGAGTCAATGGGAGTATTTCCAATGATACAGTGGGCTTCAAATCAAGGGCACTGTGAGTTCCCTATATGTGCAAAATCTCTACTGATGTTAGTAGGTGCATCATACATGTAAGGAGAGCCCTCAAAAATTGAAGAGATCCACTGTCCAGGTTAGAGAGGAGCATTTAGCCTATAATTTGAGTTGTAAAGTTAGCCAGAGAATAACATGATGTGTAAGACAGAAAGGTAAATTCTGTGTTCCTATATCTGTATGCCGACCAGTTAGAGTTGCATGCACTATACATATCTGAGATCAGAATTGGTGCTTTCAAGGCCTAATCTTGCTTCAGTGAAATCAATGACAAAAATCCCCCAGCCTCATTCCGCTCTTGCTTACATTTCTGTAAATCAGAATAAACTCCATTAAAATCAATAGAATTATACTGATGTGAAACAAGAGGAAGTGAGAGCAGAATCAGTCTCTGTTGACTGCAATGTGAGTAGCATCATGCAGGGCCGGCTCTAGGTTTTTTGCTGCCCTCCACCCCAGCCCTGGGCTCTCCCCCTCCCAACTGCACCCTCCTGCTGCCCCAGCCCCGGGTCACTGGTAACTCACTCCCAGGGCAGGTCATTCAGCAGGAATTTTGGATGTGCACAGAACACAGACAGGATTGGTTCCCATATGGTTACAGAACTGCAGTAAAGTGGAACAATTTTCAGCTTGTGTGACTGGAGGATATCTGGATGCACATTATAAGACTGTCCTACATAAATGAGGAAAAGTTGAGGTGCCTTTATTATTCTTTTGTTCCATTCTTTGTTTCTATGGGGAATGCACTATCACGGTCTTTCTTTTAAACAAATAAAACTAAAACTTAAAAAAAAAAAAAAAGCAATGGCTGTTGAAAATAGCAATTCCAGTCCTAATAACCACTGGGAAGCATTTCTTGCTCAATTTATTCTACTTTTTCCTACAGCAAGTTACAGTGGATCAGTATATTTGATTTGGGGGAAATGAAGTAACAGCTGCCCAACTTGAGCTTGAGCACTCCTGAATTTTGAGGGTGTTCAAATCTGGAAGGCAGGTGCTAGATTCCCTTTCTGAATATTAGCTATATCTGGAGCGGAAAAGTCAATTTCTGCTTCCATGGCTCAGAAGTGGAAATCCTCCTAAGTGCCTGGTACTGTATCTAAAGCTGCCCAGGTCCAGAGCCTCCCCTCCCTTACTTTTCATTTTAAATTCTAGTGGGATCCACATACCTCCCTTGCTAGGCTTCAGATAGAGAGGTGCACCGTCCATTTAGTCCCCCCAATTCCTTCTCTGGGGGACAGCCCAGGGCTGGGGCAGCAGGAGGTGCGGGTGGGGGGGGAAGAGCCCAGGGCTGGGGCGGCAGGGGGTGCGGGTGGGGGCCAGAGCTGGGGTGGCAGGAGGTGCGGGGGGGAGGGGAAGAGCCCAGGACTGGGGCAGCAGGAGGTGCGGGTGGGGGGAAGAGCCCGGGGCTGGGGGACCAGGGGAGTGCAGGTGGGGGCCAGAGCTGGGGCTGCAGGGGGTGTGGGCGGGGGAGAGCCCAGGGCTGGGGCGGTAGGAGGTGCGGGTGTGGGGGGGGAAGAGCCCAGGGCTGGGGCGGCAGGGGGTGCAGGTGGGGGCCAGAGCTGGGGTGGCAGGGGGTGCGGGAGGGAGGGGAAGAGCCCAGGACTGGGGCAGCAGGAGGTGCGGGTGGGGGGAAGAGCCCAGGGCTGGGGGAGCAGGGGAGTGCAGGTGGGGACCAGGGCTGGGGTGGCAGGAGGTGCGGATTGGGGGAGAGCCCAGGGCTGGGGGAGCAGGGGAGTGCAGGTGGGGGCCAGAGCTGGGGCTGCAGGGGATGTGGGCGGGGGAGAGCCCAGGGCTGGGGCAGCAGGAGGTGCAGGTGGGGGAAGAGCCCAGGGCTGGGGCAGCAGGAGGTGCAGGTGGGGGAAGAGCCCAGGTCTGGGGCGGCAGGAGGTGCGGGTGGGGGGGGGAAGAGAGCTCAGGGCTGGGGCGGCAGGGGGTGCGGGTGGGGGCCAGAGCTGGGGTGGCAGGGGGTGCGGGGAAGAGCCCAGGACTGGGGCAGCAGGAGGTGCGGGTGGGGGGAAGAGCCCAGGGCTGGGGGAGCAGGGGAGTGCAGGTGGGGGGGTGGGGAAGAGAGCTCAGGGCTGGGGCGGCAGGGGGTGCGGGTGGGGGCCAGACCTGGGGTGGCAGGGGGTGCGGGGGGGAGGGGAAGAGCCCAGGACTGGGGCAGTAGGAGGTGCGGGTGGGGGGAAGAGCCCAGGGCTGGGGGAGCAGGGGAGTGCAGGTGGGGGCCAGAGCTGGGGTGCGGGGGGGAGGGGAAGAGCCCAGGACTGGGGCAGCAGGAGGTGCGGGTGGGGGGAAGAGCTGGGGTAGCAAGGGGTGTGGGTGGGGGAGAGCCCAGGGCTGGGGCAACAGGAGGGTCCAGAGCTGGGGCAGCAGGGGGTGCAGGGGGGGGAAGAGCCCAGGGCTGGGGCAGCAGGGGAGTGCAGGTGGGGGCCAGGGCTGGGGTGGCAGGGGGTGCGGCGGGGAGGGGAAGAGCCCAGGACTGGGGCAGCAGGAGGTGCGGGTGGGGGGAAGAGCTGGGGTAGCAAGGGGTGTGGGTGGGGGAGAGCCCAGGGCTGGGGCAACAGGAGGGTGCAGGTGGGGTCCAGAGCTGGGGCAGCAGGAGGTGCAGGGGGGGGGGAAGAGCCCAGGGTTGGGGCAGCAGGGGAGTGCAGGTGGGGGCCAGGGCTGGGGTGGCAGGAGGTGCGGGTGGGGGGAGAGCCCAGGGCTGGGGGAGCAGGGGAGTGCAGGTGGGGGCCAGGGCTGGGGTGGCAGGAGGTGCGGGTGGGGGGAGGGGAAGAGCCCAGGACTGGGGCAGCAGGAGATGCGGGTGGGGGGAAGAGCAGCAGGGGGTGTGGGCGGGGGAGAGCCCAGGGCTGGGGCAGCAGGTGGGGGCCAGAGCTGGGGCAGCAGGGGGTGTGGGCGGGGGGAGCCCAGGCCGGGGGGGGGGCAGCAAAAAACCTAGAGCTGGCTCTGTTCCTACCATTCACAGCAAGCTGCAGATTTCAGTTCCATACTCCTTTCCCACACCCCTTCCTGTTGCTAGTGGCCAAGGGAATGCTGGGAAATGTAGTTCTTTCCCTGCTCCAGGGCTGGCTCTATAGGCAGGGAGCTAACCAAGGAACTACAGCTCCCAGGGGCTCCTGTTGGTTCTTAGCTCCCATGCTGGATTCTTGCGCCCCTTGCAAATCTGCAGCCCCAAGCAACTGCTTGCTTTGCTGGTGCCTATAGCCGGCCCTGGCATCATGGCTTTGGTAAGCATATGGATTTGTGTGCACAGATATAGTGAAAGCTCAACATTTGGATGGGATGACATCAGGAAAGGAATGTAGCAACTAAGGGCTAGATTTTAAAATGTATTTAGGGCGTTAAAGTTGCAGATAGGTACGTAGTAGGATTTTCAAAAGCACAAAGGGGGTTCAGGTGCCCAGGCATAGCTCCATTACTTCCATGAAAAAAGCCAATCAGCCACAGATCTAGCCCTTTGTGTTTAAGAAGTTGCTGTTTTCATCAGCAAAATGTCATCTTATCCATTCACTCTATGCTGGTAATTGTAGTTTTATTCTTTTCCTGCAATAAAACCCATCAAGTAACAAATAAAACACATTTTTGATAAAAAATAATTAAAACAAAGTAACCATCTTACAAATCTTTCTGCCAGGATGATTTAAATAATTCTACCTTTAAAAAAATCCCCAACTCTTTATTTTTCTATGGTATGTGATTCTAGTGTTTTGCCACTGCTGTCAGTACATTCTAGCTCAGTGATATTTCCCCATGTTTTATTTTTAGTTTTATAGAATTGTCAGCAATTAGCTACTCAGGAGTCTCTCTATTTTCTGCTGCTGTTAGTTTCCTTTCATGTGATGCAGCCTCCTCACCTGTATTTGATGCATATTAGTCTTCTTTACAACTGAGGTTGAAATGTCTGTTATTGACTTGACATTCTTTTTTCTGGGCCAGTATTTTCTTCTTCAGAATTTGATTAAGAGATGATGTTAGAGTGCAGTTTCCACTTAACAGTCTCTAGGAGTGTGCCAGTGAGCATGAAATATAAGGCCCAATTCTGTGAGATGGTGAGTTCCCGCCCCCCGCCCCAAGCCTCCAATGGAGTCACTGGGAGATGAGGGCATCCCGTTCTTCAGAGAAAGCACTTAACCCCCCACAGGGCTGGAGCCATAGCTTGCATAGATACATTCTCAGGCAGCAACCACATAAATACATAACACTTCTGTAAAGGATTGGGGCCCATTTTATAGCACCCTCCTCCTATCCGATCAGGTTTGTTCTTGCTGAGCCAGCTCACTCCCTGGGGTGATTCTGTCTGAAGCGCTCGCCCAGCCGTTTCCAGCTGGGCTAGTTGTTTTTATTTTAAGCCTTCTTCACAAAACAAATCAAAACCTCTCCGACTCTTCCCTCAAAGCCTGTGCAGGCTGAGTAGTCTCTGCTCAAAGCCTGCCCCTCACACCACTAATTTCAGCAGCCCAAAATTTCCTGGCTCTTACCTCAGAGCCTCAGTAATAAAGGACGTCACAAAGTCCATTCTGTCCATTTGGTTTCTGGAGCAATTCCTCTAGTTCCAGCAACAGTCCATTGGGAGCATAGCCCCCAGCCCCTCATCTTTTTGGAAGGTGTACAGTCCCTCCCCCCTATTTCCTGCTGCCATGGGCGGCGGGTATCAAAGACCGGGGGAGGCTGAGCCTCCCCAAACAGCCTTGTGTGGCCCCATCCACGCTCCATCCCTAGGCCCCCTCCTGCTTCCCAGTTCTCTGCGGTTCTTCCCCCCATAGCCTGGGCCCCAGGCTGGGGCTAGTAGGGGCTGGCCTGCAGCCAGGGACTCTGTGTGGCTGGAGCCGGTGCATGCACCACCTGGCCGGCGCTCCAGGGCTGGGGGCCATGTCGCCCGCCTGCCCGGCACTCCGGGGCTGGGGGACTCTGGGATCCGGCGGGGGAAGGGAGATGGGAGGGGCACAGCCTCAGGCACAAGGAGTGGGACGGGCTGGAGACTAGCCTCCCTGAGCCCGTGGTTCACCCACTGCCCGTGCCTGCTACCCTCTTTTATAAGGATCAGCTAATTAAGTTCCAGATCTTTTCTCAGGTGCAGTGGGTGGGGTGAATTAGCCAGCCAGCCAGCTGCAGACCTATGACCCCAGAGGAATGGTATCCCTTATACCTTCACAATTTCCAACATTGAGCTGGTTAGGGCATTAGCTAGGGACTTGGTAAACCAGGGTTCAGGTCCCTGATTCACCACAGACTTCCTGTGTGACCGTGGGCAAGTCATTTAACTTCTCTGTGCCTCAGTTCTCCATCTATAACATGGGGATAATAGCACTTCCCTAACTCTCAGGAGGAGGTAGTTGTGAGACTAAATACATTAAAGGTTAGGGGTTCTGAGATACTTCAGTAACGGGACCATGTAAGTGCCTAGGATAGATTTTGTATCAGATTTCTTTTAGCAATAGCACTGGCCATGCAAACTTGCCTTGATTTCTGCAGTTCATGAATATAACATTTCTTTTCACTTCCTATTCTACCTCCAGATAAATGGATGCCACCTTGAATTAGGATGTTCCCAAAATTCAGCTGCCAAAAAAACTCCAAACTTAATTTTATTTACATTTTGTCTTCAAAGCTTTTTACAAACATTAGCTATTTCATCCTCACAATATCCCCCAAAACTGGGGGATGGTGAACTAAATTATGCTCTTATATATCACCCCTTAGAAATATGTTGACTTCAGTAGGAACAGAATTTGGCCCCATATCTGCATTTTACAAATTGGGAAACTTATGCCAGGATGGTATAGTGACAGTCTGAGGTTGCAGAGGGAATCACTGTCCGTAAGAAGAACCGAATTAAGGGGTTCTTGGACCTTTGTTGAGACCACATACCTCTATCTAGAGATTCTTCTATGCACAGGCACTGGCTTTCTCCTCGCCCCAGGGGTGCTCAACCCTGCTCTGCCCCAGGCCTCACCCCCACTCCACCCCTTCCCTCAAGCCCCAACTCTCGCCCTGCCTCTTCCCACCCAGTTCCACCTCCTACCCTGAGCACGCCCCGTCCCCGCTGCATGTGCCTCCTGCATGCCACAGAACAGCTGATCATGGCAGGTAGGAGGCACTGGGAGGGAGGTGGAGGAGTTGATCGGCAGGGCCGCTGGTGTGTGAGAGGAGCTGGGGGGGAGAGGGGAGCTGCAGGAGCACCCACGGAGTCAGCGCCTCCGCTTCTATGGCTGACATTGATCAGCACTCATTGATAAATTATGTGACTCTGTAGTGATACATTTACTTGCAATGTATCAGCCACTTGATGTCTCTGTGTGACAGACTTCCACTTGAGGTGTGGTTAACTAGGGAGACAAAACTGGAACACAGGTTCTGTGGAAGGCTGTTTGCATCTATCATTTGTACTTGTTTTCTTTAATAAATGCTTCCTATTTAAGATGGATTGTGGGCCTATTTATCATGTCAGACATCACCGTTGAGATGGTATTTAATAGGAATGATGTAAAGACATGGCAATTCCCCAGTATTATACATATATATATTATATATTTGGGTATTCAGTGGCTAACACTTATCCTTATTCTGTCTTGACTCATTGATTTACATTTATTTTTCCTTTATTTTAATTTCAAATTGATGTAGTATGCTGAAAATAATCCTTTGTTGCAGACTCATTTGCAATGTTTAGTACTTTGTGTGTTTCAATTAATTGCCTTCTTAAACCATGCAGGTTTTTTGGCCTGTCCTCACAGCTTTTTTATGGCTTTTCCTATTTATCAACTCTCCTTCTCTCACCACATTTTTAAGAAACCCATTTTTTATGATCTTGTAAGCAGGACTGAACACAATATTATAAGTGAAGTCTGGCCAGAGATTTCATTACCACTTCCTTATATTTATATTCTACATTTATAACACTATATTGGCTTTTAAATTTATCTTTAAAATTGTCTAGGTATTAAGGGACAGAAGTCCACTACTATATCAAGTCCCTTTCGATGTTCTCTTGCTCTGCTTCATTTCTATGCTTTCTACCTTTTTTTTTTTTTAATCATTTCTGATTGGTCTAGATTTTTCCTTTTGTCTAAGATAAAATTACTTTTCCACTTACCTACCTACTTTACAAAGAATTCAACAGGTTCATGATGGGGTTTCCCCACCTTTTCCTCTCAAGCATTAATTATGAATGCTGGAATAGAAAGACTAGAGTCTGATCTGGTATGCATATGTTATGTTCCATATTGAGAACCTAATAACTCAAGTGCACACTTGGGTGACCAGATGACTAATGGTCTTGGGGTTAAGTCACTGGACTGGAACTCAAGAGATCTGCCTTCAGTTTATGGCTCTGTCGCGGACTTCTTGTGTGACCTTGAACAAGTCATTTAATTTCTCCATGCATCCATACCTCTTCTGTAAAATAGGGATAGCACTTCCTTTCTTCCAGCCTTTCTCTGTGTTTGTATGCTGGTCAGAGTGGGAACTGTCACTTTTGAAGTTACCAGAGAGGACAAGAATGTATTGTAGGGCGTGCTTAATAAAGAAGGGAACTTCACAGTCAGGGAGTTCTCTAGTTACTGCTTAAAGCATGGCTCTCTGTGTTTGTCCTCACGCTATGCAACGTTAGAACTGCATGAATTCCTCTCTCTCTAAAGAAGGAATAAGGAAAATAAGAGAGTGACCAGATTGCCAGGGTCATGAGCGGTGGGGAAAGTGGAAAATCAGGGAGCAGACATGTTGTCTCGGGAGCCCATAGCGCAAATGATCTTGTTAGAAAAGTCTGATTTTGACAATTCAGGCAGCTGGCTTTACTGGATCTGAAGGTTTGCGTGATTCTGGATGGTTCAACTTTCTGGTTTCATAAAGAAAGCACAAGAATATGGGTAAATGCCCTAATGTTTACCATGAGTAATGCTGCTGATGTTAACCATTGTGCCCAACACCTTACTTATGAGGAAAGAAAGAATATATCAAAGTGAAAGAGGCTTTCGGTGCTCATTTCACAGGAAGAAAACTATTATATATGTAAGGGCCAAATTTAATAGGAGATACCAGGAATAAGGGAAAACAACTAAGGCTTTTATTACTGCAGTTCATAGTCTTGCTGACCATTGCATATATGGAATGCTAAAAGAAGAACTGACGAGACAGGGTAGCTCAGGGATCGGCAACCTTTGGCACATGGCTCGCCAGGGTAAGCACCCTGGCGGGCCGGGCTGGTTTGTTTACCTGCCGCGTCCGCAGGTTCAGCCAATTGCGGCTCCCACTGGCCTCGGTTCACCGCTCCAGGCAAATGGGGGCTGCGGGAAGTGCCACGGGCTGAGGGATGTGCTAATTTAAATTTGTCTCCCACCAATGTAAGTGCCCTGTTACACTGCCATAGTAATGCCACCTCCCCAAGTGGCGTTGAGCTATGGTCCATATGTGTATGTCAACACAACACGAGTATAGATACTGCATTGCCTAATTCGACCCTAATAGTCCTCCAGCGCTGTCCCATAATGATTGACACTGACTGCTCTGGTTAGGTTTGTTAACTCCACTGCCCGGGCATCATGTAGACCAGAAGCTTCCTGTCACAGGGTCCACTCACTACGAGTAGCACCTCCTGCTGGCCATCGTGGGAATTAGCTCTGCCAGCCTGTGTTCACCCTCTGTTGTTGTCTTCTCCCATCTTGTCTCACTCTGCTGCCTCGCTCATTCCCGGGTCTGCAGCTTCCTCTCTGTGGCTTGGCCACTGGCCAGGTCACTAAAGTCCTCCCCTTCTGGGGAATTCACAGTCTTTCCAGACTGGCTGGTGCCTCCAACACTCTTGCCACTCCCAGTGGCTGGTAGGGGAACCCAGGTCCACCTCTACACTGGGTTCCAGTCCAGGGACCCTATAACAAGTAAACACAGTCCCTGCACAATACTACCTCTTGCTGCAGTTTCACTGGGCTTCTTCCTACATATCTAGCTGGGTTTGCCGGCCTCTAATGCCCTCCACTCAGAGAGTGACTGCAGCCTACTTCCCTGCAGCCTTTCCCAGCAGCAGCAGCCTCCCTCTCTGCAGCCAGCTACCTGGCTTTATACAGGCCCCTCCAGTTCCTACACAAGTGAGCCTGTTCCTCTAATTAGGCTTTCTTCTCAGCTTCCAGTCTATTAAGTTAATTGTCCCATTTGGCCTTCATTAACTCCTTCTGCTCCTGTGTGGGGTGGACACTCCCTCCCCCACTTAAAGCCCCCACGGATTTTTGAAATGCCTTTTCCTGATTATACAGCTGAGCAAGTACTCCTACCAATTTGCCATTCTTGTGTGTGACTGCCCAGCTGACCATGCCAGATACACGCTCCAGATGCGCTCCTGCCTGGAGTAGAGAGGAAATATCGGATCTCCTGGGCCTGTGGGGAGAAGAGACTGTGTGGGCCCAAACCAGCCATAGAAATGTTGACATCTACAAGCAGATTGCTCAGGGATGCAGGAGAAGGGCTATGACAGGGACCAGCAGCAGTGCTGTATGAAAACCAAGGAACTGAGGTAGGCATATCAGAAGGCCAGGGAGGCCAAGCTGCAGACCTGCTGCTTTTACAAAGAGCAGTGTGCCGTACTTGGCAGAGACACCACCACGACCTCTCCCACCACCCTGCATACATCCAAAGAGCCCAAGTCACAGGCCCCTGCCATGAACAGAGAAGAGGAGGAGGAGGAGATGGAAAAGGAAGATGCGGAGGTGTATGGGGGATGGGCGACCAGGGCATTCAGTTATGCTATAACCCAGGATGAGTTTTTGACTCCACAACAGTCCAGCCAGTCCCTGCAGTTGAGCAGAGGCGAGACCAAAGCAGGAGAAGGAGCCTCGGGTAAGTGTATAAATACAATTCTCATTATGGTTGTAACTCCCCCAACTTATCAGGACAAAGCTATAAAATTTTAATTAATTTACTTATGCTAGAAGAGGTAGTGATACAACAAAGAGAGGTAGAGGCGCCTCTCTACAGGTCCCCTTAGCCACATGGCCTCAGGGCCTGCATGCCTACTCATACCCCTCCACATTGGGGGATAGCATGGACAACCACAGGTTCACAAACACTGACCTCGAGAGCCACAATTGATGTATGTGTAGCTAAAATGGACATCAAGTTCCTTTCCCTTGTTTATTTATTAAGGGTTCCCAAGGCTTCTGAAGTTAAAAAAATATTGATTATTATGTTCTTCAAATTTTTTGTTAGGTGCTGTTTTCGTTACTGAAGAGAACTCTTATTTTGAAAATTATTCATCTTTATTAGTTTACAACACATGGATTTAATTCCTGCGGGTAGTGAATGTAGTGGTCATGTACACTCACAACCCTTAGGATCAGTGACAAACATAGTGGAATAATCACAAATGTACAGCAAGCACCACAAAATTAATATGTGCATTGACAGTGTTATATTCATACATGTACACCAAGCACCACACAATTCCTATAGGCCCCAAAAAAGCAGGGTCAAACAGAGCACAGTTCTTCATATCGGCAGATGATTAATGGCCCTTCAATTTGCATGACAACTGCCTCAACAGTGGATTTTCCCATTCAAAAATGATTTCCCACTGACCAGTAGTAATTTGGCTTTGCAACTTTCCACAGAGTGATCACCACTTACTTCCCCACTGTCAGTGCAGCTCTCAATTTGGTGTCCCTGTGTTGGAGGCTGGGGAAAGCTCAGCATACAGATGCAGGAATGTTGTCTTGTGCACCAAAAAGTTCTTTCTGTGTAGAGACACACAGAGTCTGTGTGTGTGTGTGTGTGTGTGTGTAGAGACACACAGATTGTGTGTGTGAGAGAGAGGGGAGAGAGACAGACAGACAGAGATTGTGTGTGTTCAGGGCCGGCACTTCCATTTAGGCGACCGAGGCGGTCGCCTAGGGCGGCATGATTTGGGGGGCAGCATTTTGCCGCCCTCGGCGGAAATTCTGCGGCGGGTCCTTCACTCGCTCCGGGACCCGCTGCCGAAGTGTCCCGAAGACCGGGAGTGTGGAAGGACCCCCCTCCGCAGAATTGCCGCCGAAGACCGAGAGCGCGGAAGGACCCCCCGCCTAGGGCGGCAAAAACCCTGGTGCCGCTCCTGTGTGTGTTCGGTGCTGGGGAAGTCTCTGAGAGACCGTGCACTGTCTCTTTGAGATAAAGGCACTTACTGCCTGGAACAGCGTTCAGACCTCAGATCCTCTTCTGCTCGGAGTCCTCTGTCCTATCTCTCCTGCTGGGGTACAGGGGTGAGGGGAGGGGACACCCTGACATCACAACCTCCCTCCTTCCTGCCCCTCCCCTGCTCTGCACAGCCAGCAGGAGGGTCCCAGTAGCTGCAGGGGCTCCAAGGCAGAGGGCAGGAGCAACGTGAAGCAGCAGGACGAGGGGCACCTGAATACACGCTGCCAGCTGGATGTGAGCGGCTCTGTTAATCAACTGCACGGCACTTCAGTCACTCCCAGGTAGCCACCCCAGTGCTTAGAGGGAACACAGGTACCTACCCATGGTGCACCGCACTGTGCGTCCACACAAGCGCTCTTGGTGAGTGTGTGCAGTGCCGACAGAAGGAACCAAGTATACCCGCACACAAGCAATGTACTAACTGCGGCAGCTGTATGCTGGCGTAATTTTTGTCGGCAAACTTTGTAGTGTAGACATACCCTTAATAAAATCATGTGCAGAGAAAGATAAATGATTCCTGCCGTTGATCAGACATTAGCTCAGCTATCAAAGGCCAAATTGTTCTCAAAGTTTAATGCTACAGTAGGCTTCTGGTAAATCTCCATATGCCTTTAACTACATTCATCACCTTGTTTGGAAGGTACTGTTTCAACTGGCTTCTGTTCAGCATATCTTCATAACCAGAACATTTCCAAAAGAGAGTCTCTCAGATTGTGTCAGGTTTGCCTGGCGTCCTATGCCAGGCAAGATGATGTGTTGGTATATGGCAGAAATAAAGTGAACATGATGAGGTGCTGCATGCAGTTTTGACGCATTTCTAAGAAACCAGCCTCACTCTGAATGAGAAATGTGAATTTGGAAAAGAGTAGATAAAATGTCTAGGACACATAACTAGTTAACAGGGAATTCAGCCAGATTCAAACAAAGCAACAGCATTACTTGCCTTACCTGAACTCCAAGACATGTCTTCTGTAAGAAGATTCCTGAGCATGACAAATCATTTTAGGAAATTCTTACCAAATTTAGCTCATCTAGTAAAATCCTTAAAAGAACTACTTAATGGTCTCAAGATGTGGATCTGGGGGAGCACACAACAAAACGTATTTAATAAAATAAAATAAGTACTGACATCTCCACCTGGTCTGGCACAATATTCAGTGAACTATCCAACAACAGTAACAACAGACGCATCTTCTGGTGGTTTAGGAGCAGTGTTCACACTAAAGCAGACAAAAGGAGACCAAAGAACTGTTGTGTTCTATCAAGAAGTCTCATAGAAGTCTCATAGAAACCATGTATCAGTATGCTCAAGTGGAAAAGGAAGCTCTAGTAGGGGATGCTTACGTGTGCAACTTTGTTTATCAAGCTGCATTACTTTGCTCTCTAAATGGAAACTCACTGAGTATAAAGAGGCAGACATATATTTTAGCTCTATAGAAATTAGAGATATGAAAGATATCGACTGCAAATATGAACTGGTGGAGGGGAAAACTGAGAATTTCAATACTGCAGAACAAAAAATGAAGTGATAAGAAAACAGCTAGGGCAGGGGCCAATCAGGGTAATCCGCTGGCAGGCCACGAGACATTTTGTTTACGTTGACCGTCTGCAGGCACAACTGCCTGCAGTTCCCAGTGGCTGTGGTTCGCCGTTCTCGGCCAATGGGAGCTGTGGGAAGCGGCAGCCAACCCGCGCCGCTTCTCGCAGCTCCCATTGCCCAGGAACGGCGAACCGCGGCCCCTGGGAGCTGCAGGCGGCCATGCAAATGTCTGGCGGCCTGCCAGCGGATTACCATGATGGGCCGTGTGCGGCCCGCGGGCCACAGGTTGCCCACCACAGTTGTATATGGACTGAGATAATTTGCATTTATATTCATATCTGCTGAGGGTCTGCCCCCATGATTATTAACTATATTGTGATTTAGGTGCCATGTTAGAAGCTGGTGTGGCTGGCAAAGTGTTTAAATCAAGTTTAAATACTTTTCCAAAATATGTTTCTGAGAGTGAAGAAGAATGTCAGTTCCTTTCATTCCATATAGGAAAGTGAATTCTCACAGGGATGCAGAGGTCCAAGGGTACCACTTTCTCCAGGCTTTCATATGTTCTCTGTTGAGATCTGATGTGATCACCAATCCTTCTGGCCTAGGAGAAATGTGTGGAACTCCCTTTGAGACCTGTCATGTTTGTTGCTCTTACATGTTACAGTCTTTATATTATTTTAACTGTACTGATGCATGAAGATCCAAAAAATCTTGTTACATTCATCTCTCTGCTGTTGTGAGAGAGACTGCAAAAAAGCTCTTGGTCAAAAGACTTCAGATCCGATTTTAGAAAACCGATGCACAAGTTATTTCATTGATATATCACCCATATTCTTATTATTATGGAGTTAGGGAAATATCCTGATTTACGGAATTAAATAAAGATAGAGAGCTCTTTGGAATTCCTGTGTCCGATGCCAACAAGTGAATTTAGTTACTGTGGCTGCAAAAACAAATATCCGCTAAAAAAATGTGTGTGACAAGAGTAAAGGAATTAAGAGAAATGGAATGACTTACTGCCTGTATTAGATTAACAGCTCATCTATTTGAGGAACGATGGGACAAGTGGTTAAAAATAAATCATTTATATAACTTTTATAAAAAGCAGTATATAAACTTACTGTAATCCATAACTTAGTGCCTTGACTCTGCTGTATTCCCTTATCTTGTATATCTGTCACTCTCTCCGTTACTGCTTATGTAAAGAAATAACTCGTGCTGCCAGCAATTCTATTTATCTTTAGTAAAAAAAAAAAATAGTAAACAAAATCTCAGTTTGCAATAGTAAAACTGGAGATCATTCCAAAAAATTCAAATACATGTGTTTCTCTGCTCAAAGAACAAATACATCACAAAGAAACATTTTCCAAAAATTCTAGCATGTTCAGCTTTATCAAATAGTGTCATATTTAAAACTCAAAAAAGTCAAATTTGTTTATTAAGAATTCATGGACCCTTACAACACAATGGACCAAAACCTCATCGTTGGCATTATTAAATCAAGTCAGTGGATTTAGGCCTGGGATGAATTTGGCCCATCAATATTTCGCCTTCTCACTCCCCTAATCATATTACACTATTATTTCTGTTTGGATTCAGTAGAGCAGGGGTTCTCAAACTGGGGGTCGGGAGGTTATTACATGGGGGGTCGCGAGCTGTCAGCCTCCATCCCAAACCCCGCTTTGCCTCCAACATTTATAATGGTGTTAAATATATTAAAAAGTGGTTTTAATTTATTGGGGGGCAGGAGGAGGGGTCACACTCAGAGACTTGCTATGTGAAAGGGGTCACCAGTACAAAAGTTTGAGAACCCCTGCATTAGAGCCTAGAGGCCCTGGCTGTAATCAGCATCCGATTCTGCTAGGCACTGTACAGGGTAAAGAGACACATCTTGCCCCCATAAACTTACAATCTAAATAGAAAAGACAAAGGAAGGAAGGAAGGTTGTAGTATTATCCCAATTTACAAATGGGAACTGAGACATAGGGTACATCTACACAGCAAAAACACCCCATGGAAGTGAGTCTCAGGGCCCGGGTCAATTGACTCAGGCTTGCGGGGCTTGTACCACAGGATTAAAAATAGTCATGTAGACATTCAGGCTCGGACTGAGGAGCCAAGGCTCCTCACTCTTCCTCCTCACCTAGTCTCATAACCCAGGCTCAGTCCAGTCCATGCCCCAAAGTCTACATGGCTAATCCTGTAACCCTAGACCCATGAGCCTGAGTCCATAGACCCAGGCTCTGAGACTCACTGCCACTGCGTTGTTATTGTAGGGTTGTTGTTATTGGGTGGGGTTTTTTGTAATTTTTTGTTTTGGTTATTTTTGTTGTTGTTTTTTCCTGCACAGGTGTATCCAGAGAGGCCTCAATCATATAAAAACCCTATTCAGGACACGTAAGCATGTACTCTTAAGACCCATTGAAATTTAAGGGCCAGACAGATTAAGATCCCAATTTAGCAAGGTTAGCATTTATATAACTTTAACTATGTCAGCCACTGATTTATATACTTAAATACTATGTACAACTGGGGCCTACCTAACTTGCCCAAGGCCATACAGGAAGTCTGTGGTAGATCCAGAAATTGGCCCCAGCTTTTTTGAATCCCACTTTTGTGTTTCAACCAGAAGATCATCCTTCCTCCTGGACCATCCTGCCTCATACATGGACTCACTCATTCTGCTAAGCCAAGTGAAATAGTTAGATCCTATTTTTATATCCCAGTCTCTTTGCACTTGTACAGTACAGATCTGGAATTGTGCTACGTAATGTATGTTCAAGCAGATTGATGGGTGTGTGCTCTGCACAGCCAGTACTGGAGGAGCACACTATTTTCTGGATGGCAGAATGCTAATTTTGTGTAACTTAATCAAGAGACCATTCTCATTAAAATTATATCAAAATCAGAGATGGAGCACATGACATGTAACTAATTGCAGAATGAGGCCATTAGTCTTTTACTTTGCACTTGCTTGGTAAGACAGTTATTGTTCTGTGTGTGTGTGTATGTGTTTAAATTAAATGTCATGCTTTGTTACATAACAACAATATTTATAATAACTTGTTTGACAGAGAGGGCTTTGGGGATTTTTTCAAAGTTGTATGAGAGCTTGGGCATAATTAGTAAGAGTAGCTGTACAATCCTTATTTCAGAATTAAAATAAAAAATAGTTAAAGAATGAACTCTTCACAAAGTTAGGCCTTGCTCAATTGCCAGGTGGCAGAAGGGATGAAAAGTTTATTCTGAAAATAGGTCTGTCTACAAAGATCCTCTGCGCTTGGAAAGTTTTAAGTAAACAGTTATAATAATCACAGCAGGGAAAGTGGTTTCTTTTACACTTTTCAGAAAGTTTTCTGCCTACAGGCACAAAGGCAAGAAACTCTGAGACAGAACTATTTGCTTTGGGTTCAATGGTGCAGTCTTTACTCAGTCTAACTGTTGCCTCAGGCAAAACTCCCACTGACTTGAGTGTGATACTATTAGAGCCACCTGCTTTGTAAAGAAGCATATCAATGGACTATGATTAAGGAATAGGCCAGATTTTTTAGTCTAGTTTTTCTATTTTTGCAAAGTTCTGAATTAATCCACCCAAGGTTTTGCACTTTACTAAAAGCGATGAGAAAAACCATCAAATTGGTAGATTGGCCAAGTTTCATTTATTTGGAGTAAGGTTCCAAGACTGAGCCTGTGCCAACTGAAGTCAACAGTAATTTTTCCACTGACTTCAATGTGCTTTGGACTGGACTCTATGCAAGGTGCTGAATACTTCTTGGGAGGTTTTGAGTGCCATCCACTGGGTTTAAGACCCTCTCCAAGGATTAGAACTGGCTGTTTTTTTGTTTTGTTTTTGTTTTTTGGTGAATAAACTATTTGCTGAAAAATGCAGTTTCAGGTCAACCTACACTCTTCATGAATTTATGTCAAGTCCACCAAATAGTTTTGACTGAACTGAAAAAAAAATGAAAACATTTCAGTAATGTCAAAATGAAATGTTTTGTTTTGACCCAGCTCAAAAGAAATGTTTTGGTTTCAGGCATTGGGACAAAAGCAAAGGAAATGAGGGCTAGATTCACAAAATGGGCAGAGAAGGAAGTTCCCATATAAGTTTTAGCCTAGAGGTTTGGGCACTCACCTGGTATGCAGGAGACCTTGTTCAATTCCTTTTTCTACCTGATGCGGAGAAGGAATTTGAACAGGGGTCTCTCACATTACAGGAGAGCACTCTAGCCACTGGGCTACATTCTCATTGTCTCTCCCTGGTCCAATGATTAGCCATTGTCATAATCAATGACTAATTTTAACTGAGGCACTGGGGACTTAAACACACACTGGACTATTTAGAGCTAAAAGCACAAGCTACTACAGCTTGAGCTAAAGTTCCATAGCTGGCGCTGTAACAGAATGATATTCTCTGCAGATCATCAGGGAGGGGGACCTATAACACACGTTCCCCTCATGGATCAGCAACCAGTTAAAAAACAGGAAACAATGGGTAGGAATAAATGGTCAATTTTCACAGTGGAGAGGGGTAAATAGAGGGGTCCACTAAGGATCAGTATCAGGACCAGTGCTGTTCAACATATTCATAAATGATCTGGAAAAAGGGGTAAACAGGGAGGTGGCAAAGTTTGCAGATAATACAAAATTACTCAAGATAGTTAAGAACAGATTGCTAAGAGTTGCAAAGTGATCTTACAAAACTGGGTAACTGGGCAATAAAATGGCAGATGAAATGATATGTTGATAAATGCAAAGTAATGCACATTGGAGAACGTAATCCCATCTATACATACAAAATGATGGGGTCTAAATTAGCTATTACCAGCCAAGAAATAGATCTTGGAGTCATCGTGGATAGTTCTCTGAAAATATATTCTCAATGTGCAGTGGCAGTCAAAAAAGCTAACAGAATGCTGGTGCCATTGAGAAAGGGGTAGATAATAAACAGAAAATATCATAGTGCTGCTATATAAATCCATGGTATGCCCACACCTTGAATACTGCATGCAGTTCTGGTCGCCCCATCTCAAAAAAGATATATTCGAATTGTAAAAAGTACAAAGAGGGGCAACAAAAATTATTAGGGGTATGGAACGGCTTCCATATGAGGAGAGATTAAAAAGACTGGGACTGTTCAGCTTGGAAAAGAGATGACTGAGGGAGGATATGATAGAGGTCTATAAAATCATTAATGAGGTGGAGAAAGTAAATAAGGTAGTGTTATTTACTCCTCATAATATAAGAACTAGGGGTCACCCAATGAAATGAATAGGCAGCAGGTTTAAAACAAACATAAGGATATACTTCTTCCTTCATTCAATGCACAGTCAGCCTGTGGAACTCATTGTAAGAAGATGTTGCGAAGACCAAAAGTATACAACATCTGCTAGAAGCTAGACAATAGGGGTGGATCGCTTAATAAATTGCCCTGTTCTGTTCACTCCCTCTGAAGCATCTGGCACATGCCACTGTCAGAAGACAGGATACTAGGCTAGATAGACCATTGGCCTGACCCAGTATGGCCGTTCTTGTGTTATGGTCTTATAGTATTCCCTTAGGAAAGTTCTCTTTCATGAAAAGTTTTCTGTTTTAAATTTACTCCACTATATCTTTAAATAGCATTAATGCTCAGAAACTTTTCCTGTGACATACTGTTAAAGAAAACTAGGGATGAGGAGGTTCCACTTCACTGGGGCATTGCCTGTGTTCCTTACTGTAGTATCATGGTCTAATTTCCTTCTCAAGGATTATTCTTATTTATAAATACCTAGGTTCTTCTGGGTTTTTTATCGTTTTCAAGTTGTTTTTAGGGAGGAAAAAATCATACTGATTTAAGGTAACTAAGGGAAATGATTGTATTTCTGTCTAACACAGAATATGACTCCAAAAGAGACTCTGATTCAAAGCAGTCAATAGGAGTCCAATGACAAAGTTATTAATGTGCATAAGTGTTTGCAGGATCAGGGCCTGGAAAAGGATGCCATTAACCCGGTAATCATATACAACTTTACATGCATCCGATGCAGTGGGTTTTAGCCCACAAAAGCTTATGCTTAAATAAAATTGTTAGTCTCTAAGGTGCCAGAAGTACTCCTCGTTCTTTTTGCTGATACAGACTAACACAGCTACCACTCTGAAACTTTACAATAGCAACTCAATGTGCTCCTGACGTGATAGAACAAAGCAGTTCCTGTAAGGAATTGATTCACTTTCAGATTGCAAGATGGCTTTTCTGAACAACCAGAATAATATATTTAAAAAGTTAAAAAATAGATAAAAATAAAAATTGTCACATTTGCCCTTTAAATATTCTATTGTCTAAAAGGATACTTACCAGACCAAATCCTATAAAATGAACTACATAGATTAGCTCAGATCATTGCCTTTAATTAAACAGATCCTGAGCTATCCGCTCAATGAATTAACAAGGAATAGTTTTCACATCTCATTTACACTTTTGCTAAGCTGGAAGCTATGGCAACTGTATACTGGCTATGTTTCCAGAAGGAACACTACCTAAGCCCTTGGCTACACTTGCAGATGTACAGCGCTGTGAGTTAAACCTGACTTCGTGCAGCTGAGTAGGGAAAGCGCTGCAGTCTGTCCACACTGACAGCTGCCCAGCGCATTGTTGTGGCCACATTTGTGGCAATTGCAGCACTATTGGGAGCGGTGCATTATGGGCAGCTATCCCACAGAGCACCTTTTCCCATTCTGGCGCCGTGGGTTGTGGGAAGGGGGCGTGGGTGCAGGGGATTCTGGGTCCTGTCCCAATGCCCCGTGATACATCGCTTCGCATCCCAGAAATCCCTTTGTTTCCGTCCACCTTTGGCGCTATCTTTCAATGGTTTCTGTGCAGCGCGATCAGTCTGCGGGAAATGGAGTCCGAACTGCTGAGGCGTATGCTGACAGGTCTCGCCAGCACATCACGTTTGGCTGTCGAACTATTCCTTAAGATCCAAAGTGACAGTGAGAGTGAGGGTGAGGAGTCCGACGATGCTATCGAGCCGCATAACGCGTATGACACGAAAATGCTTGTGGCATTCACGGACATGCTCAGCACCGTGGAACGCCGCTTTTGGGCTCGGGAAACAAGCACCGAGTGGTGGGATCACATCGTCATGGAAGTCTGGGATGACGAGCAGTGGCTGCAGAACTTTCGGATGAGAAAAGCCACTTTCATGGGACTGTGTGAGGAGCTTGCCCCCACCCTGCGGCGCAAGGACACGAAATTGAGAGCTGCCCTGCCAGTGGAGAAGCGGGTGGCTATTGCAATCTGGAAGCTGGCAACTCCAGACAGCTACCGGTTGGTTGCAAACCAGTTTGGAGTGGGAAAGTCGACCGTTGGAATCGTGTTGATGCAAGTTTGCAAGGCCATTAATCGCATCCTACTCAGAAGAACCGTGACTCTGGGTAACGTGCAGGAAATAGTGGATGGCTTTACACAAATGGGGTTCCCTAACTGTGGAGGGGCGATAGATGGGACGCACATTCCTATTCTGGCACCACCCCACCTAGGATCAGAGTACGTTAATCGGAAGGGGTATTTCTCTATGGTTCTCCAGGCGCTTGTGGAGCACCGTGGGCATTTCATTGACATTAACACAGGCTGGCCCGGAAAGGTGCATGACACACGCATCTTTCGGAACACTTGGCTGTTCAGGAAGATGCAGGCCGGGACGTTTTTCCCAGAGCGGAAGATCACGGTAGGGAAGTTGAAATGTCCATTGTGATCCTTGGAGATCCCGCTTACCCGTTAATGCCGTGGCTCATGAAACCCTACACAGGGAGCCTTGACAGCAGCAAGGAACGGTTCAACTACAGGCTGAGCCGCTGCCGAATGACTGTGGAGTGTGCCTTTGGCCGTTTAAAGGGCCGCTGGCGATCTCTGTATGGGAAGCTGGACTTAGCCGAAAACAGCATCCCCGCGGTGATATCCGCGTGCTGTGCCCTCCATAATATTTGTGAAGGGAAGGGTGAAAGCTTCACTCAGGCGTGGACCTCCGAGGTGCAACACCTGGAGGCTGAATTTGCACAGCCAGAGAGCAGGGTTATTACAGGGGCCCAGCGCGGGGCTGCAAGGATTAGGGATGCCTTGAGGGAGCAATTTGAGGCTGAAAACCAGCAGTGATATCTGGTGCCCTGCACTGCAGTGAAGTGCAGTAGTTCCAATCTTTAGGAATCAGTGTCTGCTTAGCAGACAAGCAGACTTGCAGTGCCTGTTTATTTCCTGGGCTAAGGAGTCTTTTATTTTATGCAATAATAAAGAATGTTTTCAAAGCCAAAGAATCCATTTATTGAAAAGAAAAAAAAATATTTATTGAAAAGAAACAAGGGGGTGGAGTGGGGAACGGTACAATCACAGATTCGCGTATGTCCTGTCTGGTGTGCTGTGCAGTGAGTGCTGCACTTCAGGACAGCTATACTGCATGGTGATGGGGGTTGAGTGCAGAGGGTAAGGGTCGTGGTTTTCAGGGATGGGTGGTGAAGATACTGGTGTTGGAGGCAGCGGGTGGCGTGAAGAACACGGAAGTTGGGGAAAGTGGGTTGGAGGTGACAGTGGGGCACAACGGAAAGAGTTTTGGGAGAAGGGCTGTAGGGGGGGGTGGCGTTTGTGTTTGCAGTACTGCTTCTCTTTCTGCATGGCTACCAGCTCCTGGATAGCATCTGCTTGGTGCTCCAGGATGCTTATGAGCCTATCAGTGCTTTGCTGCCAGTGCGCGGTGCTTTGCCGCCGGTGCGCTGCGTTTTCCTGGCGGATCCTGCTTTCTCTCTCCCTCCAGTTCTGTGCTTTCTCATTCTCTTTAATAGATTGCCGCATCACTTCTTGCAGCATGTCTTCTTTGCTTTTTCGCGGTCTCTTCCTGAGTCTTTGCAGTCTCTGAGCAGGCAATAAGAGGGACAGCTGAGGTCTCAAGGTTGATGCAGCTGTATAGGCAAAATGCAACATTTAACACAGGCAGCATTGTTTATACCAGACAGAGTAATGATTCCCCCCACACTTAAGGAGTAGAAAACACACAGGGTCTACACAATAGCATAATTTTCCCGTCCGAAACAGAGCACACATATCCCACGGGAGCCTCAAAATGGTGAGTAAGGGGGACTGATTGTTTCAGGGCTGCACTGTCCTCTGGGTTTCTGTGCCTTGGGGAGAGCCAACAGCTTCAGGGGGCACCTACACTGAACACTGTCCCAACATTTTCCACAGGAGTTCGTCCTGGACGATATCTCACTGCTGAGGGTGACCTGGGAAGCAAGGGAGGGTCTTCTACTGCAATGCGGCTTCCGCCCTGGTCCATATGCAGCTTGCCTGTGTGCAGCAATGGTTCCCCCGCCCCTCGCGGCACAGTGGCGCGGACACTTTAGCCTGGCTGGGACAAGGACCATGGTGGCTCTCCCGATAAACCTGCGCAAGCTCATTGCACACGTTCTGGATGAGACATTCGAGGAGATTACCGAGGCCGATTACCACGATGTGATAAACCACATCAATTAGGGTTACCATACGTCCGGATTTTCCCGGACATGTCCGGCTTTTTGGGACTCAAATCCCCGTCCGGGGGGAAATCCCAAAAAGTCGAACATGTCCGGGAAAATCCGGCGCCGCTGGGCCGGGGCCGGCGGTGCCAGGCGGCCGGGGGTGCCGGGCGGCCAGGGGGGGCGGCGGTGCCGGGCGGCCGGGGGCCGGCGGTGCCGGGGGCCGGCGGTGCTGGGCGGCCGGGGGTGCGCTGGGCCGGGGCCCGGGGGTGCGCTGCGCCGGGGGCCGGCAGTGCTGGGCCGGGGCCGGGGCCGCGCTGGGCTGCGGGCTGGGGCCGGGGCCGGGGCCGCGCTGGGCTGCGGGCTGGGGCCGGGCCGGGGGCCGGCGGTGCTGGCCCGGGGCCGGCACCCCAGGGCCCGAGCCGAGCCAGGCTGGAGATGCTGGGGCTGGGGCCGGGGCCGGCCGCTGGAGAGGACCAGACTGGGCCACGCCTCCTCCCCCCACGCCCCCCAGCTTACCTGCTGCCTGCTTCCTGCTTCAGGCTTCCCGCGAATCAAATGTTCGCGGGAAGCAGGGGAGGGGGCGGGGACTTTGGGGAAGGGGTGGAGTTGGGGCGTGGGCGGGGCTGGGGGCGGGGCCCCGTGGAGTGTCCTCTTTTTGGACACTCAAAATATGGTAACCCTAATATCAATGCACTATTCCGCATCTAGGCACGCATGCCTAACCCTCCTCTCCCAAAGAGCCCGCACCGAAAAAATTCCTTCCCGAAAAAAAAAACGCTTACCGGGAACCTGCTCTTCTGTTTGTCCTCCACCAAGTACCATCCGCTGCAACTGGCTACCTTCCTCCTGGCTCGAGAAGAGCTCCTGGCTGCATGGCTCCAGGGATTCCGGGGTGTCTCCATCCGGCCCACCACCATCACTCCCGTTTTCCTCCTCTTCCTCCTCCCCCCCCCCCCCCACACCGGCTCTGAAGTGTCCATGGTGGTGCTCGGAGTAGAGGTGGGGTTAACCCCAAGTATCGCATCCAGCTCTTTGTAGAATCGGCAGGTCACGGGAGGAGCACCCGAGCGGCCATTTGCGTCGCGGGCTTTGCGGTAGGCACTCCGCAGCTCCTTCACTTTAATCCTGCACTGCAGGGCTTCCCGGTCATGGCCCCTTTCCATCATGTCCTTTGATACCTTCCCGAAGGTATCGTAATTCCTACTGCTGGAGCGCAGCTGGGACTGTACAGCTTCCTCCCCCCAAACACTGATGAGGTCCAGCAACTCGCCATTGCTCCATGCTGGGGCTCGCTTGGCGCGTGGAGGCATGGTCACCTGGAAAGATTCGCTGATAGCCCTCCACGCCACGCCGGGCTGAGCAAACAGGAAGGGGATTTTTAAAATTCCCGGGGAATGTAAAGGGTGGGTCACATGGTTGGTTACCTGAGGCCAGGGCAGTAGAGTTTGAACTGATGACCAGAGTGGCTAGAACAGGCATTGTGGGATACTGACGAATACTTCTGGAGGCCATTCACAGCGCATTCGGCGGCCACACTGGTGCTGCAGCGCTGCAGCGGCAGCGCAATACACGCTATTCCTCTCGGGGACGTGGAGTACATGCAGCGCTGCAACCACGGAGATACAGCGCTGCAAATGCCTTGCCAGTGTGGACGGGGAGTGAGTTACAGCGCTGGGGGAGCCTTTACAGCGCTGTAACTCGCAAGTGTAGCCAAGGCCTGAGAAACCAAGTGCCAGGCTTTGCATAGCAAAAAAAAAAAGATCCGAGTTTCAATCTGAAACCACAGTCTCTTAATTGACATGTGATCTAGAATGTCCTCCTGAATCCCTCTGAAGGGCCAGCTTTCCTAAGAAAATATTATCCTGACCTTTCTTTTACTGTTGCTATGGAAAGACATGTTTCCTGGCTTCTGGAGGAGGGCCAGGAGTTGTATTTAAATGGAGTGTTGAACAACCATAATATGTGCAGTGTACTATTATTTCTTTGTGGGAGGTTTATTATAGGCTTCTTGTATATAATCTAAATTAGACGTCTGAGGAAAAATAATGCTTTTAAGTTTAGAAATTTTATTCTCTCTTTAAAATTCCCCAATTTGCCGGATAGACTTTGAAGTCCTTCAAAAGCTGTAAATGTTATCTATATTCCTTAATCAAACCATCCTTTCAAACAGCTGCAACAGAATGTCTCTCTTTTATGTTATGGGAACTTGGATGCAATTATTTTACAGAGATGGACATATTATAAACAACCCTATCATTTCTAGACTTTCAAATTTCATTAGCTTAAGCACAAATCAACATTGACTCTGCTCCAGTCTGGCTCTGATATGGTATTTAGAATTAACATGGTGGGTGATCTTTTATTCAATTGCATTTCATTAGTAAGTAAATTTAACAAGTAAGTTAGCACAGGTTGGGGGATTACAATTTTTCAAGTCCTTACTAATGCTTATTGTCTTAGCAGAGCAGCCTTCTTTGAAAAAGGGAATGTGCCATTTCATCCTACTCTGCAATGTGCGGTTGGAAATGAACAATTCTCAGAGTATGATTGTGCTGGTCCTGTGAAGATAACTGAATGATCTGTTGCTGGGATTTTGTCTTATGTGTATAGTATTATAGAAACTGACACTGCATATCTGAGTCATTACCATTTGTAAACTATTCTTGGATGCTTCAAGATTAAAGGTACTGTATAAATGCAAGTTTTTATTTCTCAGTGTATTTGAATGCGTAGTGTGAAAAGACAATAACCTTCACCAGTAAAAATTGCAGGTCTTTCATTGCCTATTGTAGGGCTTGATCCTGCTGCCACTGAAATCAATGGGCATTCTGACATTGTCTTCACTATGGGAACAGGGTAAACTCCAGACAGCACTTCTACGCTTTGATTCCTTTTCTTATGCCCATAAATGAGAGTTGTTGACACCATACAAATCAGTACAGCTATCTATGAAGCTCTATATAATCCAAGATTCTCTCAGTTTGCATTGCCCATCCTTCTACTCTTGCTTGTTGCCCATCATACATAGTTCAACTTTCCTGAGCTCATCTGCAAAGTGCCCCCAACACTCTTCCTTGAAGTCCCTCTCAAAGACCCATTTCTGTTCTGCTTCCTGCAGTGAATCATCATCTTGACATGCATATTAGGTAAAAAGAATATGATTTCCATGTCCCCTAACCTCTCGGGATGGTGAAGTTATACTCTGCTATGCCAGTCCTCCACTGGCAGAGGGATTATCAAGAACTCTGTGCCAGTGGTGTAATTTAGAGCTGCTCAGAATCATCTCTAAGGGCTGTTGGGGATGGAGCTGGTCCTCAGAATCAGGGAACTATATTCCCCTGCCCCTGTCTTCTTCAAGAGTGAGTTTGGTCCATTAGCTATAGATAGTTCAGATAGAAACTCAATGCCTATGAGCCTGATTGTGATACCTGCCCTCACATCAACCACTTATGATGTATTAATAGTGTAAGTTACTAGTCAGCATGAGTATGGGTATCATATTTTCCCTTAAGTGATTTATGCAAAACTGAACGGCAACTTTGAATGTTCGCATATTGCTAATTATGAGAGCATTATGCAAATGATTGGAAATGTAAGTAAGGTATTGAGATGTATACATTGGTTTGATATTTGATCTTTAAATTGCTTTCTTCAGTGTTTAACATGTAGTTCTGCTCTTTACATTGCTTCTTCTAAAATGGTATGACAATGGTTAATATTTTGCAATTACTTCCAAATCAAATTGGCTTAGTTTTCAAGTAAATAAGTTACTAATTTTGATCTGCCACCTTGCACACTTACCTGGGAATCAGGAAAAAAAGCTGGATTCTTTCTGGTTCATACCTAACCAACAATGAAGATTCTGCATCAGTCTTATTAATAATTTTGTTGATATTGCATGAGACAGAATAAAATCTAGCTCACCCTCCCATCGCTGTTATTGGCTCAGGAGTAAAAAGCAGTGAACATTTAGTTTATCATTAAAGTAAACTGATCTGACTTTTACTGCATAGTGGGAATAGATCTGTTGAATAACAATATGCACTGTTACCTAGTCACAATAACTTGTAGGAGTATTTAATGTTCAAAAAGTTTTTTAAGTACAGTACCTCATATAACCGATATGAATAATGAATTTTTTGGTTCGGTGGCGATTCTGGGGGGGGGGGGGAACAGTTTAATTTTGGGTTGAACTGAAAATGATATTTTTCTAAATATTTAGCAAATTGAAAAGTCAAAAAAAATATATATCCAGGCATTTTGACAAAAGCAAAGGAAAACTAAATTCACAAGAGAGCTGGGGGAGGAGGCGAGGAGAGAAGGGTGAAATCTGTAGCTCAGGTAAATCACCTCAGATGTGGGAGACACTACCTGATATGGAGAGGGATTTGAACAAATCTACCACACTGCAGGAATATGTCCTTGCAATCAGACTATGAAATATTCTGAGGGGGCGAGGAGGCACTCTCCCAATCTCTTCTATTGAAGCTGTTCCACTTTTTATAATTAATTAAATAGTCATTGGAGCAGCCAGGGATTTGAATTTGGGTCTCTCACATCCTAGGTAAGTGCCTTAATCACCAAGCTATTGAGTCATTCTCATGCTCTTCCCCCATGACTATTAATTGCCATTATGAATGACAATGAATAGTCTGGACCAGGGAAAGAGTGTGAGAACCATTCTCTAGTCTGGTGACTGGGGCACTCACCTATAATTAAGGCTCTGATTTTGTCATGGATATTTTTAGTGAAAATCACAGACAGGTCACAGGCAATAAACAAAAATTCATGTAAGCCTGTGAGCTGTCTGTGATTTTTACTAAAAATATCCCTGAGAAAATGGGGAGAGAGAGGATGGTCCAACACCCAGAGCAGCTGGGGGCTCTGGGGTCCCCTTGGTACCCCCAATGGCTGAGCAGCTGTGGAGGGGCCCCTCGCCCCCCCAGCGGCTGAGCAGCTGCATGGGGAGGCCCACCACCACTAGGTAGGTGTGGGGTCCCCCTGCTGCCCGCCACGACTGGGCAGCTGTGAGGTCCCCCTGCAACCCTCAGCAGTTGGGAGCTTCAGAGTCCCCCTGTTGCCCAGGGCTGACAGTTGCACAGCCTGCCAACAGGCAGTTCCAGCCCCGGGGTGAAAAATGTCAGGGAAGTCTCTGGAAGTCACTGATTCTGTGACTTCCATGACCTCTGTGACATAATTGTGACATAATTGTAGCCTTACCTATAATGGAGGATACTCAAGTTCACAACCCTGCTCCATCAGGCCATTTGGTGAATCTAGTCCTCCTTTACTTTTATCAAAATGCCCAAAATCAAAATGAAAAAAATCAAGTTGGGTCAGAACAAAACATTTTGATTTTTTCAAGTTGGTCAAAACTATTTTGCAGTTTTTACACATATTGCAAATAGTTTGGGGTTCGTCAAAACTGCAGTTTTTGGTGGATATACCAGTTTTACTTATAACTTATTGCTAGAAGTAGCTAAGTAGAGGCTGAAGCTATAAGTATTTTTGTCTTTCACATGGTACAAATAGGGAATGGGGAAAAATGGAAGAACATTGACGAGTTGTATTCAACTGGCTGTTACAAGGTTTCGTGCATCAAGTATCCAATTGACATCACTCACTCCAATGTACGGTCTGAAGCAACCAGACTAAAAAAATCTACAGATAAAAGTAGGAAAGCAACTGGGGGACTGGAGTAAGTGAAGCAAAACATATCAATCTGTGGAAGGTGCCTGACTGCTTCCAATTGTACTGTCATGATCTTCTGATTTATCCTCCAGAGAGGAAGGATTGCAATTATACTCTATCAACAGGTACAAAAATATCAGGAAAAATACATCTGGAGTATAGTTAAAGTTTTGTCAGTTTTATACAAAATCTCCTTTGGGACCCGTTTATGCCTATGGTGGAATCAAAGAAAATTCAACAGCAGTTATTTTCTGTGGTTCAAGAATACTTTAAAGGACCTGAGTTTTTAAGGATTTATGGTCCCACGTACATATGGATAAATTTGCACTGCTCTAGGCTGGAAAATTAGGAACATCCCAATTGCTAACAATAATTGTGAGGCACAGGAGTGAATTAAATAATTAAAAACAACAACTATTTTATGGGCATGATTCTTACCTCAGTTACTCTGGATTTAAAGGTTTCAGAGTGGTAGCCGTGTTAGTCTGTATCAGCAAAAAGAACAGGAGTATTTGTGGCACCTTAGAGACTAACAAATGTATTTGGGCATAAGCTTTCATGGGCTAAAACCCACTTCATCAGATGCATGCAGTGGAAAATACAGTGGGAAGATATATATATACAGAGAACATGAAAAAATGGGGGTTGCCATACCAATTCTAACGAGACTAATCAATTAAGGTGGGCTTTTATCAGCAGGAGATAAAAAACTTTTTAGTGATAATCAGGATGGCCCATTTCAAACAGTTGACAAGAAGGTGTGAGTAACAGTAGGGGAAAAATTAGCATGGGGAAATGATCCATCCACTCCAAGTCTTTATTCAAGCCTAATTTAATGATGTCCAGTTTTCAAATTAATTCCAGTTCTGCAGTTTCTCGTTGGAGTCTGTTTTTGAAGTTTTAGGTCTGTAGTTGAGTGTCCAGGGAGGTTGAAGTGTTCTCTGACTGATTTTTTAATGTTATAATTCTTGATGTCTGATTTGTGTCCATTAATTCTTTTGCATAGAGACTGTCCGGTTTGGCCAATGTACATGGCAGAAGGGCATTGCTGGCACATGATGGCATATATCACATTGGTAGATGTGCAGGTGAACAAGCCCCTGATGGTGTGGCTGATGTGATTAGGTCCTATGATGGTGTCTCTTGAATAGATATGTGGACAGAGTTGGCAATGGGCTTTGTTGCAAGGATAGGTTCCTGGCTTAGTGTTTTTGTTGTGTGGTGTGTGGTTGCTGGTGAGTATTTGCTTCAGGTTGGGGGGTTGTCTGTAAGCGAGGACTGGCTTGTCTCCCAAGATCTGTGAGAGTGAGGGATCGTCCTTCAGGATAGGTTGTAGGTCCTTGATGATGCGCTGGAGAGGTTTTAGTTGGGAGCTGAAGGTGATGGCTTGTGGCGTTCTGTTACTTTCTTTGTTGGGCCTGTCCTGTAGTAGGTGACTTCTGGATATTCTTCTGGCTCTGTCAATCTGTTTTTTCACTTCAGCAGGTGGGTATTGTAGTTTTAAGAATGCTTGATAGAGATCTTGTAGGTGCTTGTCTCTATCTGAGGGATTGGAGCAAATGCGGTCGTATCTTAGAGCTTGGCTGTAGACAGTGGATCGTGTGATGTGGTCTGGATGAAAGCTGGAGGCATGTAGGTAAGTATAGCGGTGCTTATGTGACCATCGCTTATTAGCACTGTAGTGTCCAGGAAGTGGATATCTTGTGTGGACTGGTCCAGGCTGAGGTTGATGGTGGGATGGAAATTGTTGAAATCATGGTGGAATTCCTCAAGGGCTTCTTTTCCATGGGTCCAGATGATGAAGATGTCATCAATGTAGCGCAAGTAGAGTAGGAGCGTTAGGGGATGAGAGCTGAGGAACCATTGTTCTATGTCAGCCATAAAATTGTTGGCATACTGTGGGACCATGCGGGTACCCATAGCCTTGAAGGTATACATTGTCCCCAAATGTGAAATAGTTGTGGGTGAGGACAAAGTCACAAAGTTCAGCCACCAGGTTTGCTGTGACATTATCAGAGATACTGTTCCTGACAGCTTGTAGTCCATCTTTGTGTGGAATGTTGGTGTAGAGGGCTTCTACATCCATAGTAGCCAGGATGGTGTTTTCTGGAAGATTAACCAATAGATAGTAGTTTCCTCAGGAAGTCAGAGGTGTCTCGAAGATAGCTAGGAGTGCTGGTAGCGTAGGGCCTGAGGAGAGAGTCTACATAGCCAGACAATCCTGCTATTAGGGTGCCAATGCCTGAGATGATGGGGCGTCCAGGATTTCCAGGTTTATGGATCTTGGGTAGCAGATAGAATACCCCTGGTTGGGATTCTAGGGGTGTGTCTGTGCAGATTTGTTCCTGTGCTTTTTCAGGGAGTTTCTTGAGCAGATGGTGTAGTTTCTTTGGGTAACCCTCAGTGGGATCAGAGGGTAATGGCCTGTAGAAAGTGGTGTTAGAGAGCTGCCTACCAGCCTCTCATTCGTATTCTGACCTATTCATGATGACGACAGCACCTCCTTTGTCGGAGAACACTTCAGCCTCCCTGGACACTCAATTACAGACCTAAAAGTCGCAATTCTTCAACAAAAAAATGTCAAAAATAGACTCCAATGAGAAACTGCAGAACTGGAATTAATTTGAAAACTGGACACCATTAAATTAGGCTTGAATAAAGACTGGAAGTGGATGGGTCATTACACAAACTAAAAACTATTTCCCCATGCTAATTTTTCACCTACTGCTACTCACACCTTCTTGTCAACTGTTTGAAATGGGCCATCCTGATTATCAGTAAAGTTTTTTATCTCCTGCTGATAATAGCCCACCTTAATTGATTAGTCTCGTTAGAGTTGGTATGGCAACCCCCATTTTTTCATGTTCTCTGTATATATATCTTCCTACTGTATTTTCCACTGCATGCATCTGATGAAGTGGATTTAGCCCATGAAAGTTTTATGCCCAAATACATTTGTTAGTCTCTAAGGTGCCACAAGTACTCCTCATTCTTTTTCCCGATTTAAAGTAATGGACACCTAAATGAATGAAATTACATTAATTTTATGCTGACATGAGAGGACAATCAGGCGCTAAACATTTCAAGTATCTTATAGTTATTAATCACAACACTTCTGTGTGGTTGGTAGGTATTCTCACAATTTTAGTGATGGGGATAATAAGCCTCAGGCTGGTTAAGTTATTTGTACAAGTAAGGCTAGTGTGTCAGTGGTAGAAGTCAATAACAAAACCTCAGTCTCTTCATCCTCGTTCTGAAAGTAGAGCTGGTCAAAAATCTTTTCCCACCAAAAATTATGGTTTTGTGAAAACAAAAATTTTTAATGAGATAATATAAATTCTGAGGAAACGTTTTGATTTTTCCATGAGAAATGTCAAAACGAATAATTTCATTTCATTTTGACTTAAAATGTCATTGTTTTTTCCAGTATAAAAAACTTAAACAAATCCACATGGTAAGTCAAAATGTCAGTTCAAACCAAAAATGTCAGTTTAAAAACCAAAACAAAATGACATTTTAAAGTCAGCGTAAAATGAAAAAATGATCATTTTATTTCAAAAGTTCTATTTGAAACAAAATTTTCATTTTGAATTGATTTGAAAATTCCAGAAGGAAAAATGAAAAATTTCAACCCCAAATGTCTTGTTCAAAATATCATGGCAAAAAGTTTGGTATTCCAACCAGCTCTATCTGTAAGCAACTTGCTAGATTCCCTTTATGTGACATGGAAATACTTATTTCCCTATGCGCTCACCCCATATTAGCCCTTTGTTCCTCTCCACCATCAATATTTTTCATTACACTATTATCAGTTCACTTCTCTCTCTTCTTCTGTATAATGGGCCAGGCCTTCAGCCCATCTCTGATGCCTTTGCCTCAGTCTCCCAGATATCACCCAGGGTGATGTGAGGCACTAAAGGTGGAATTGCACCCTCCATTTTTACTCAGTCCTTACCTATTTTGTACTTAAGAAGTGAGTATAAACTGAGTAAGGACCCCAGGATTTTGACCATAATGAGGTGAGATGAGGTGGTGTGAGTCAGATACTTTCTATCACTTTCTAAGAGGATGTCATTCCCATCTTCTCAAGAGACACAAGTGAAGTTGGTTGGTATCCTGGTAATGGATAAGGAGACAGTCCTAAGTTATCCCCACAAAATACGTACCATTCCCTGAGGAGAGGACCCCTGGGAGGAAAGTGAGCTGAAAGAATCAGTTATTACAATAATACTTTATTTGAAAGCTAGCACAGCCATGAATTGGACACACTATAAGAAATTGATTAAAATGACTTTGTTTATTGCTTGATTATTTTTTCTTAGTATAAAACATTCCAAATAAAACCATCCAAACAACCCTTTCAGCTTTCACTGTCATCACCTGAAAATGTGACTCCTTCAAGGAGTTTTTTTGTTTTTGTAGCTGCTTGAGATGAAAGTAGTGTAGTCATATCAACAGATAAAAATCCCATGATGAATCTCTGTTGCCATTTGGACCAGAAGGAGTGCTTTTCTTCCCAAGCTCTTATTGATTGTTTGTGAACTCATTGATAAAACAGGCCTTGTGCCCTGCTTTGAAAGGCAGCCTGCTCTGCACGCCGTCTGGTTTAACAATGAATCCAATACTAAATGTACTATTTGTGATAGGAGCCCTATGAAAAGCTGTGCTTTTAAAATAACTACTAGCACTTGGTGCATGATTCTACGAAGCAGGTGTTATTCAAGTAGAACAGGACTGCCATTGATTTTATTATTTTTAAGTATATCAAACATATTGCATATATTCTTTGGTGGGATGTCAAGTTAAAAAGCAAATGCTTTGTGCAGGAGGAATTAAATCTACAAGCATGGGTGTAACTAGCAATAAAAGTTTAATACAGCTGGCTTGCATAGGAATGATATAAATTTTATCTGATTTTGTACATTGAGGAATTAAAAGCTTAATATCAGCAGGGCTGCCTGTAACGCTACTAAAATAATAGGTTCCCCCATGCTTACAAGCATTGCTTGATCTTAACTATGCTTGGTGATTCAGTGGCTTTATTACAAGCTGTGTGGTAATCTGAAAGTCAATGAAGAACTCAGCCAAATTCTGCTCTGAGTTACATCTAGACAGCCGCAGTGAACTTGGAGAAGAATTTGGCCTGCTGTTTTCAGTAAATGATGGAAACAGGTCAGCATTAGTGTACACACCATAATCAGTTATTATGACAGGGCTATAGATGATGAAAGGACTAATTTTTCTGACTAAGAGAGCATAATTCTTCTCCTCGAAGGCAAGGGAGTGGAAGAAGAAGGTCTAGATTAAACAAGAAAGAGAGAAATCTACTAACAAAAATGAAAAAGGCAAAGGGCTATGTCCTCCTCTGGTGTACATTAGCACAGCTCCATTGACTTCAATAGAATTAAACCAGTTTAAACCAGCTGAGGATCTAGACCTGTATGTTTAGAACAGGGGTAGGCAACCTATGGCACACGTGCCGAAGGCGGCACGCGAGCTGATTTTCAGTGGCACTCACACTGCCCGGGTCCTGGCCACCGGTCCGGGGGGCTCTGCATTTTAATTTAATTTTAAATGAAGCTTCTTAAACATTTTAAAAACCTTATTTACTTTACATACAACAATAGTTTAGTTATATATTATAGACTTATAGAAAGAGACCTTCTAAAAACATTAAAATGTATTACTGGCATGCAAAACCTTAAATTAGAGTGAATAAATGAAGACTCGGCAAACCACTTCTGAAAGGTTGCAACCCCTGGTTTAGAATGTATGTTGAGGTGGGGATTGTGTCTTTAGCTCTTTGCACATGAACATGAAGAAATCATATGGGCAAAGAACCATGTTTACTAATTACACACAAATGTGCAAGACCTAGCTACATACCTAGCTACATATATGCTGCTCTGACTGGTTTCTGGCAGCTTCCAAACATAAAACACTGCGTGCACCAGTAGACGACTCACAAACTATTTAAAGGGATACTACACTATTCCTAGGCACTACAGTGGCTCATTAAAGAGTAGCTTTGAGGTGCTGTAGGTAGCCCAGTTATTACCTCTGAGACTGGTTGCATGGGTGGCCCACAGGTATGATGGGTACTTTTTACTCACCTCATCACTTATGTGGGAGGGAAAACTTGCATCTCATTACTGAAAGAAAGTGTATGGCATATTGATACATTCTCTAGTGTTATCATGGATTAGTTTTGTGGTTTGAATCACACTTCTCTCAAAGATTCTGTTTAGTTACTTAAGCAGCTACAGAACCTTTATGAAACTGCATTTGATGTTTCTCAAGCTTTCACTCTCACACTGATTTTTTTTTTCAAATGCTGGAAGTGGAGCGCACCACTTAAGAGATATTATCTACAAGAATAATGGGGGCTTCCACTATTATGTGAATGACACTTTATCACATCCTGGCATGGCACTCTCCTTGGTCTCTTGCTGAAAGATTTGAATTCATTCTTGGGTGGACAGAAAGTCAATAGGCTTTGCCTAAATCTCCAGCTGAATTGCTGTTGATTGGTACAAGGCACAAATACAGAAGGGTGATTTTCCTGTGCTTGCATTTTGATGGGATAGATCTTGAAACATTTGGGCATGTTACTGTTCCCTCAGGCTTGGTATTTTATCATTTGAAGAATGTAGCAAATGAGGTGTTCATTAGCTGCAAATGACTGGAGATCATTATTTGTACTTTCATTACAAGTAGGCTTGATTAGGGCTTTTTGTGCTGGCCTTTCTGTCACTAATGTATCCTCTCCACCACCTTGGAATTCTGTGGGCAGACTAAAATTGCTGATCATATCACTCCAGTCCTGTGTTACAGTCACTGCAGTGGCTCTCTGTTAGACAGTAACAAGTTGCCATGGAAATAATTGTGGTGTCACAAATTCAGCGTAATGATTTCAATGGAGGATCATGCAGAGTGGAAAAGATAGGCTGTGAGAGAGCTACGCCTTTGGTAGCTAGCAAACAGGGCAAAGAAAACAGTGAAAAATACATCCAATAGGAAAACATTCTCTAATAGCTCTTTTTAAGGGTTTTCTATATAGACCTTCAGTTAGTTTTTAAGGTCAGATTCCAGACTTTTCCCAATATCTCTGTCATCTGAAATGCCTCATCCACTGCCACAGGCACTCACAAAAGATCTCTCTATTAATCTTCTAGCTGCTTAGTGCTGTTACCACTTTGGTATAGTGACAGCAGCATTCCATGGCATTCTATAAACATCATTCACAACTACCTAGGGCTACCAAGTATACCAGGCAGCATTAATAATGCATTTGGCCCACATACTGTACCTGATACACTGAGCAGCATGACATAGGTACATTTTTAAAGAGTGAACATATAAGTCTGGGCCTGATCCACTGTTGTTAATCCAGTTTTACACCAGTGCAAATTTACACTGGCAGAAAACTGGAGTAATCCAGTTATATGTCAGACACATAACTTATAACCAAGCTGTGCTTATTTTCCTTTTGTTTTAAATCAAAGGCACCTTACTAAGATATTCTACAACTTGTATTTTATTGCATAAAACTAGGCTTGGCAAAATTCGATTTTTTATAAGTTCGACAGATAATATCAATGTTCATTTTTAAGCATCTTTTTTATTTTTATCAATTTAAATCTTTACAGTTGCAGGAAATTATGGGGGGAGTCAGACAATAATTATTTAATGACACTAGATATTGAACTTCAAATTGCTAAAGCTTTAAGAACAGAAATTGTCAACATTACATATCAAAATATACAAAGTTCAAACTGTTATTAGTTCTCAAGCAGCACTTGTCTTACTTTGCCTATCTGTAAATTTCTATTTTTACGGATAGAAATATTATTTTTTGTTTGTGTGTGTACAGTGAAATCAATGTTTACTGACATTTTCTGACAAAAATCTAATCCTTCGAAGCCTACATAACCTACCCTCTCAGACATGATCTTTTGTGGTGCCAGAAGTATTAGCTGAAAAATACTGAAACATTGTTTACATAAAGTATTGATACTTAGTGATAATAATTCTGCAATTAAACTTCAGCATAGCAGCCAGGTGGATATGAGATGGTGTGAGGAAACTGGAAATCCGTGAACAGGTGTTTTTCTGCCAGCCATTGCACCTGAACTACTTGTTTCATCGGAGATATTTACCTTTCCTTGGGAGTGTTTGTTGTAATGCTCTACACTCCAGATACAATCACAAAGAAGTTCTGGCTGATCACTGCTTCTTTACCTAGTCGTGTTCCACTATGAGCGTCATCCTGGTGTGGGTCACTTAGTGTACCATGGTGAATGAGATAAGAGCCATAGACATGAGGAAGACTCTCTGATGCTTTAAATAAAGATACTTTAAAATGCTTACACGTGTCACATATGACAGTATTTTGGGGAGGCAAGATAGTCTTGTGGCAAAGGCACTGGGCTGGGAGTCAGAGTTCAATTCCGGCTCTACCACAGACTTCCTAATGGTATGTCTACACTGCAAGTGAAGGTGTGATTTTAGCACAAGTAGGTGTACCCATACTCGTTTTAATCTAGCTAGCATGGGCAACAACAGCAGTGTAGATGTGGTGGAACAGGCTTCAACACAGGCTAGCAACCAAAGTACATGCCCAGGATCAGGGAAATTTAGGGCACCAAATTTCCTGGTGCCCTACCAGCTGCATGCTGCTCCAGCCCTGCTCCTCCTCTTCCACATGGCTCCGCCCCTGCTCTGCCCCAGCCCCACCCCCTCCACTCCTTCCTCAAAGCCCCCGCCCCTGCCCCGCCTCTTCCCGCCCCTGCTCCACCCCCACTCCAGCCAGCCCTTCCCCTGAGGAATGCAGCAGGGGCCGGGTTCCCTGCACTCAGCAGTGGCGGTAAGTAGAGCAACCCAGCCCCAGCCAGCTCCACTCCCCTGGCTCCCAGCTGCTCCGCTGGCGAGTGCTGGGGGGCGGTTCACCCCTGCCCCCCAAGCCTGGGAGCCAGGGGAGCAGAGCAGGTTGGGGCTGGGTCACTCCACTTCCCGCAGGAAGTGGCCCAGCGACCTTCCCCCGGAGGCCTGGGGCCCCTTCACAGGGGGGCTGCATAGGGCACGGCTAGCGATGGCCGTGCCCAGGGTCCCTGGCAGTTGCTAACCCTGTTGAAGTCCATGCCACCATGTCCCGCCTACTCTTGTTACCCATGCTAGCTAGATTAAAGCTAACCCAGGTATGCTTACCTGTGCTGCACTCACATCTTCACCTGCAGTATAAACATGCCCTGAGTGACTTAGGACCAGTCACTCTGTGCCTTAGTTTCTCATCTGTAAAATGGAGGTGATAATACTTCTCTACCTCACGAGGGTGTTGTGAGGATAAATATATTAATGATTGTGATCTACTATGGTTATGATGACAACATAAGTACCTAGCTTTTATTTGTTGTAATGGGCCTAATTCCTCCCTGGTGTAACTCCATAGATTTCATTAGAGTTGCACAGGTGTGAATTTTGTCCATTGTGTTTCAATAGTTTCAAAGACACAGACTCTGAAGGCTCCTAATGGCTGACCCTGATATCTCAAAGCCAGGGTCAAGTGTCATAGAAATGTGCCCACAAGATGTCCAACACATACCAGCATGTGCTGTGTTTGGGACAGAGCCATTCTCTCCATAGTTCTGGATCTGTGTAGGATAATCAACTTCCTTTTTGTGAGTATTTGCATGCAAGAATCAGTTTTCTCATCTCTGCCTTTCATTTTTGAGGAAAATTCAAGGCAAGAATGAGAAATGTTTGACTTCGTGCAAAAACTGCTAAAATGTTTTTAGGTGTTTGTTAGCAGTGAGAATTTTTCCACATAGTTACTAGAACTGTCAGAATCATACATACCCTCCATGAGCTAGATGGGTTTCTTTTAGGCCTCGTCTACAGAAGAAATGTATACCAGTTTGACTAAAGTTACTAGTGAGCCTAACATTGATCCTGGTCAAAATTATGGAATGGTTGATATGAGCTGTAATCCATAAAGACTTAAAGGATGGTACCATAATTAATACCAGTCAACACGGACCTTGTCAAACAAACTAGATATAACTTTTGATGATATTATAAATTTGGTTGACAAAGGTAACTGTGTTGATATGATACATTTAGACTTCTATAAGACATTTGCCTTAGTCACACAAGACATTCTGATAAAAAAAATAGCACTATACAAAATCAATGTAGCTTGTATTAAATGGCTTAAAAGCTAGTTAACAGATAGCTCTCAAAAGCAATTGTACATGGGGATTCATCATCCTATGGGGTTGTTTCAAGTGGGGTGCCTCCAGGATCTATTCTTGGCTGAATGCTAAGCAATATCTTTACCAGTGATCTAGAAGAACATATAAAATCATTGCTGGTAAAATTTTCTGATGATACAAAACTAAGTGGATTAGTAAATAATGATGAGGACATACCAGTTATACAGACTGACCTGGATTGCTTGGTAAGGTGGGTGTGAAAGGACATGCCCTCACTCTATGAAGGAGGCTAATGAGCTCTTCTGGGCTTGTTCCACTCTAACAAGAAACACCAGTGAGGCTTGCTCAGCCTGGAGGGGGAGGAGCTTAAAAGGGGGAAACTTTCCACAGGAAGGGGAGGTGACCAGGAAGTAGGGGCTCTGCCCAGGGAATGCTGGCAACAGAGGAAGTCCAGCTGAGGAGGAGACAGTTGTGAGACCTACAGCTCCTGAAGCCACCCTGAGTGATGGTAAAGCAATACACCCCAGGAAGAGGGGTAGAAGGTAAACCCCACAAAGGGGCAATAGCCTCTGAGAGACTGAGCCCTTAGAGCTGACTCTCTAGGGGCTGCTTGAGAGGCTGGCCCTTGTTCCTGCCATACATTCCCCTCTTGCACAGGGAAGGGAAGAACAGGAGCCAAACCCTGGCCTGTGGGTGGCAGCCTGCAGAGAGATTCCCCAAAGGCTGCCATCTGGGGGAGAAGAGGGGTAAATGATGGACAGTGGGACCCACGGGTGTTAAAGGGGAGACTGCAGCGGGTAGTACTGAAAGGTGAACTGTCGGGTTGGACGGAGGTCACCAGTGGGGTTCCTCAAGGTTCGGTTTTGGGTCCGATTTTATTTAATCTATTCGTTACTGACCTCGGAACCGAATGTAGGAGTGGGCTGATAAAGTTTGCGGATGACACAAAGTTGGGAGGTATTGCCAATTCGGAGAAGGATCGGGATATTCTGCAGAGAGACTTGGATGACCTTGTAAATTGGAGTAAAAATAATAGGATGAGATTTAATAGTGAGAAGTGTAAGGTGATGCATTTAGGGATGACTAATAAGAATTTTAGTTATAAGTTAGGGACGCATAGGTTGGAAGTGACGGAGGAGGAGAAGGACCTCGGAGTCCTGGTTGATCGCAGGATGACTATGAGTCGGCAATGTGACGTGGCTGTGAAAAAAGCTAATGCGATTTTGGGATGCGTTAGGCGAGGTATTTCTAGTAGGGACAGGGAGGTGCTCCTTCCGTTATACAAGGCGCTGGTGAGACCTCATTTGGAATACTGTGTGCAGTTCTGGTCTCCTATGTTTAAAAAGGATGAACTCAAACTGGAACGGGTACAGAGAAGGGCCACTAGGATGATCCGAGGAATGGAAAACCTTTCCTATGAAAGGAGACTCGAGGAGCTCGGTTTGTTTAGCCTAACCAAAAGAAGGCTGAGGGGGGATATGATTGCTATCTTTAAATATATCAAAGGGATTAATACCAAGGAGGGAGAGGAATTATTTCAGCTCAGTAGTAATGTGGACACGAGAACGAATGGATATAAACTGGCCGTGGGGAAGTTTAGGCTTGAAATTAGAAGAAGGTTTCTAACCGTCAGAGGGGTGAAATTTTGGAACAGCCTTCCGAGGGAAACGGTGGGGGTGAAAGACCTTTCTGGCTTCAAGATTAGGCTTGATAAGTTTATGGAGGGAATGGTTTGAAGGGATAACGTGATTACAGTCAATTAGGCATTAACGTGCAATCGCGGGTAAAATGAGGGTCCGGCTGTAGAATCTTGCCTGTATGCTCGGGGTACTGCTGATCGCCATATTTGGGGTCGGGAAGGAATTTTCCTCCAGGGTAGATTGGCAGAGGCCCTGGAGGTTTTTCGCCTTCCTCCGCAGCATAGGGCAGGGGTCGCAGGCTGGAAGATTCTGTTGTGGGTGGGTCAGCTTTTGTGGCCTGCATCATGCGGGAGGTCAGACTAGATGACCATATTGGTCCCTTCTGACCTTAAAGTCTATGAGTCTATGAGTCTATGAGTGTCCAGGGAGCCTGCCCCCTCCTCCACAGTGAGCTTATGTGAACATGAGTTTTAATACAGCCTAATCAAGGGTATATATTTAGGAATGAAGTATGTAGATCATACTTCCAGGATGCGAGCTCCTAGAATGCAGCGACATTGAAAAGGACTTAGGGATCATGGTAGATAACCAAGTGAACATGAGCTCTCAGTGTGGTGCTGTAGTTTAGAGAGTGAACATGATCCTTGGAAGCATTAAGTAGGAGCAGGGTTGTGATCCATGCACCTCTTAATGCCAGTTGGCAAGGGGTTACAGAAATCTCATGTGTCTGGTGTGTTCAGTCTGGTACACCAAAGAATGTCATGTGAGATCTTAATGAAAGCTGGGGTCACACTGGTCATTAATATTGTTGTGATATGTATGTACAGCTATTGTGTGAGGAGTTATGCATACATACTGAAAATATGTTTTTCAAGTTTGTGTCAAGGCATTAGTCATCAGCAGAGGTGAAAAATAGATTTTCCTCCAGATATGAGGCAAGAAATGTATATCTCTCTGTTGGGATTTAAAGGAAACATTGTATGCTAACACAATGGATGTCTATTTACATACAAATTCAAATGTTAATAAAGAAATGTAAAGTCAATAGGAAAGCAGCAGACAGGAAAAATAAGCTATGGGTGGTTATCCTGTCTCTGAATACAGACAATAAACTTTGGGGGTATATGTTGGAGGAAAAGAAGACAACCCCTCATTCTGCACCTACCGAGTAAACAGGAAGAGTGTTTACAGTCATGAAAATGGGATCTTAGCCAACCATGGTTGAAGATGCTGAAAAGGACTTTGGGGTGATATAAACCTCTTTAGACAGGAGATTAACCTGTTATTTAAGTTTAATGTCTGGAAAGCATGTTATGATTTTGTTTTATATGTAACCATTTGTTTCCAATATCCTTACTCACTACCTCCTGAATCCCTAGACTGTGATGATAAATTTATTCATGTTTTCACTATAACTATATCTCAATACTGTGGTGTTAAGCAAAGTCCTGGTCCTGAGCTGAATTTTACAAGCTGGTGTGAATACTGACAGCAGACTTGGTATTTCTGTAAGTAGTCAGTGTCAGGTGCTGGATATCACAGGGGAATGCTTCAAAGGACTCAGGCTCTGGGGTGCACCTATTGTTAACCTGCAAGGCAAAGTAAGGCCTGGCATACCACAGAGGAGACTGCTTGAGTGGCTAACAGGCTGATGGTATTAGGGAGCTGACACCAAACTGAGCACAAGCAAGACTCCCTTACATTGGTGGCAGGGATTAACAAGGTGACTCACAAGAACCATCACAGTGGTGTAACCTCTGTATATAGCATTAGTGAAACCATCACTGGAATACTGTGTCCAGTTCTAGTGTCCCCCACTTCAAAAAAACGTTGAAAAATTGGAAAGGGTTCAGAAAAGAGTTACAAGAATGCTTCGAGGTTGGGAGAACCTGCCTTATAGTGAGAGCCTTAAGAAGTTCAATCTATTTAGTTTATCTGAGAGAAGATTGAGGTGACTTGATAACAGTTTACAAGTACCTATATTGGGAAGAGATTTCTGATAGCAGATGGTTCTTTAATCGTCTAGCAGAAAAAGACATAACAAGGTCCAGTGTTGAAAGTTGCATCTAGACAATTTCAAATTAGAAATAAGGAGCAAGTGTTTATCACTGAAGGTTTATCTAGGGATGTGGTGGATCCTCCATCACCTGAAGTCTTTTCAAAATATGCTATTTTTTTCAAACAGAAGTTGTGGCTTTGATGCAGGAATTGTTAGATGAGGTTCTATGGCCTGTGTGATGCAGTTAAGGTCAGTTAAGATGATCATAATGATCCCTTCTGGCCTTAAATTCTATGAAAGGTGTGATTTTAAATTGATGTAATTAAATGAATACCTAGCCCTGTGTATACACACTGATTTCAGTTTGATTGGCTTATTTTGATTTATCTTAGTCGATTTGCACTGGGCTAGCTATAATCAGTTTTAAAATGGGTGTAAGTTAAACCAGTTAAACCAACTTTCTCATGAGGACAAAGCCTGAGGCCTTGTCTATACTACTGTGGTAAGTCGACCTAAGTTACGCTACTCTAGTTACGTGAATAATGTAACTGAATTTGATGTACTTTAGGTCGACTTACTGCTGTGTTTACACCACACTGTGTCAACAGGAGACGCTCTCCCACCAACTTACCTTACTCTTCTCGGGGAGCTGGAGTACTGGAGTCGAAGGGAGATTGCTCTCCATCGCTTAAGCAGGTCTTCACCAGACCTGCTAAATCGACCCCGATTGCATCGATCACAGCAGGGCTGATCTACCGGTAAGTGTAGATATGGCCTTAGACTTGCAACCCTTTCAGGTGACTTGGGGCTGATTTATGCATTTGGATGGAAATAATGAAAAGCTCTGTGGTTTTGCCGTTTTGATGCAAAACCAGGTGAATCATGGAGATTTTGGTGAATGGTGCTTTGAGGTTATGGGTTCATTATAACATTTGGGTTCATTAGAACTAAAGGGGTGTTTTGTAGGAGGCAGCTAGAAAAAATAAGTGTCGCAGTAATATAGTATATAATATAAAATTTTATTATTGCAAATTCAATAAAATCCTATTCAGAACAAGTTGCAACTAAGAAATAATTAAACAAAAAAGAACCCATTTTCTTTTGACATATGGGTTCAATTTCAAGATCCCACATCCACAGACCGTGCAGTCCATCTTCATCAACTGCCCTTACCCCACCGATCTGTTCAGATGATTTAGGTCTTATACTCACAGCAGTCATTCCATAATGTTATACATTGTTAGAGCCACAGTATTGCACTCTCATTTTGTAGTCTTGACTCCCACATATAGGATGAAATTCTAGCCCCGTTTAAGCCAATGGCAAGACTTCCTTTGTGGCCAGGATCTCATCCACGTTTGAGTAAAATTTCTTATCCCAGTGGTTCTCAACCATGAATACGTGCACCCCTGGAGATACGCAGAGGTCTTCCATGGGGTACATCAACTCATCTAGATATTTGCCTAGTCTTTAGCAGTCAGTACAAACTAGAATTTCATACTGACAATGATTTGTTTATACTGCTCTATATACTATACACTGAAATGTAAGTATAATATTTATATTCCAATTGCTTTATTTTATAATTATATGGTAAAATGAGAAAGTAAGCAATTTTTCAGTAATAGCATGCTGTGACACTTTTCTATTTTTATGTCTGATTTCGGAAGTAAGTAGTTTTAAATTGAGGTATAACTTGGGGATACACAAGACAAATCAGATTCCTGAGAGGGGTATGTTGTCTAGAAAGGTTGAGAGCCACTATCCTAACCTGAGTACCTAACCTGAGTACCTGGTGTTTTCCCCATCCACCATAATACAAGAGCAATTGAAGAAGGAAGAGATAGCAGCCAGAAGAACTTCCAGAGGAAATTAGATGAATTCAAGTCTCACCATCTTTAGGGAATATTAGAAAACATATTGACAAAGCTCATCCACCGTACCCAGAATGAAATACACGGCACCAACTGCTCCTCTTTCCCTCCTGACCCCACAAAGAAAGACCCTACCATAAAGAGAGGGTCCTTTAACCTAACCAAGGAGTGTCACAGTAACTGGAGTAACTGCACCTCTGACCTTCTTGGTCTGTCCAAACACACCCCTCCCTATGTCTCAGTCCTCTAACCATCCCCTGTTTCTCAGGGTCGAATCATACATCATCATTCCACTCTCAGGCCAGGCCCTGGGTTGCAGTCCCCAGTGTATCAACCATGATTACTCCGAGAGATCTGACTTATGTCCAGATCCTGCAATTCTGTTCCCTCCAGAGCAATGACAGTTGTAACTGATGATCAAACAGCCTTCTTAAAGCAAAATATCATTTATTTAGAACAAACAAATTTCAGAGAAAACATCTCTTAAAAACAGACTGTACATGCATGTGTCTACCTTTTCTCAAAGGCTGACCATTCTCTGGACTTCCTATGCAGAGTCTCTCTCCGAGTTTTCCTTGACAGCTGCCGACCAGTGACTCCCCCTTCTCTTATTACTGAGAAAGCATTTTTAATTCTTTAGTGTTCTTTTGATCTCTAGTCTCATGGCTTTGGAAAAACAAAGCTTGTAACCTATTACAGACTGTGGACACAATTCTTGAAGCTAACAGCATGCCCCATTGTCTTTTGTGTATATTGGGTTGTCCTTATCTAGATCTGTTGTGTGACTGTCCTGTTTGCTCTTCCCACTGCCAACTATCAAGCTAGATTAATACAATTGTACAGGAAATTCTAATAACCCTACATAGTTACAGAGCAGCTTTTCCTCATTAACCAGTTCCCCTGCAACATTCATACCAATGATTACCAATAATTTCATTATTCATAGATTAATACATAGCAGCTCCATGATTGTCACAGGGAGAAGAGTCAAATACGCCATAAAAATCACTACAGACATTGTTACTGCCAATCCATTTACTGTGAAAGATGCCCAGATACTACAATGATGGGCAACAGTTCAAAACCCTGACATAGATAAGATCGATAGATAGGCAACAGAGAAAAGAAAGGAAAAGAGACTAATTCACACAGGATGAATTGCTCAGCACTTCTGTTAACACTATAAAAATATCAAACACAAGCCTTTTTCCATTGGGGCAGCTCTAGCCATCCCCATGAAGAACGTGGAGGAGAAGGAGCTCCCATCTTCCTGGAGCAACTGCCCTTTCCATGATTCTGAAATAATAACTGAGTTGCCTCCACTCCTGCCGTGATTTCCATAGATCACTGTCAGCCTGATCCAAAGCCCATGAACATCAGCAGTAGGAGTCTTTCCATTGACTTCCATGGGCTTTCGATCAGGCTTAAGTCCCTGAAAGGTTGCTGATCCGTGTCATATCATCACTTTCTTAACTGGGGAAAGGGAGTCTAACTCTGCTGCAGGGTGAAGTGAAACTTTCACTTGAAGTGAAAGCAGAGGAAAGAGTTTAATTAACCAACACTAACCAAGTTTGTCTCTTGGTCTGCTATGGGCACACCATCCCGTTAGCACTGTTATCTTTGTTATCTGCTGCTGATAGTATGGGGTATGCATTCAGGACCAGATTCTCAGCTGCTGGAAATCACTGTCATTCCACTGAAGCTAATAGAGCTACACTGATACATGTCAATCTAGGGTCTGCCCAACTGCACTGCCATGCCAGTTTTTGTTTTTAATGAGATGTGCCGTTTTGATTGCGTTGCAGACGCCTACAAATGTTTAAAATCTTCAGGTTAAATTGGAAATACCTGTGTGACTACATATAAGTATTTACCTGCATTTTGTAAGTAACAAAGCTTCCACAAATATAGAAGTAGCCATAAGGATGCCTTGCACAAAGGAGTGGGTCCAAAACTGTGGCGGGGATATCCTTAGCTCTTGATAGACCTGAAGAACCCTTCAGTTTGCTTTTCAGGTCCAGCACCACTTTTCAAGTTACAGTGCGGTGCAACTAAATCAGAAAGAGAAAAATACTGGCTCATTCATGTGGTCTGGCATTAAATCCATCAGTAGTATTTAAAATGACAACTATAGATTACATGTGCAGTAAATCAGCCAGCACACGGTGATAAATTTTGCTTTCCTCCATGGCAAAGGTGTTTTGGAATCACAATTGCTATGTTCAAAATCTGGATTTCCAAAGAGCTGGGTCCTAACAGAAAAGGCCTGGTCTACACACTGGTTGAACTAAGGTTGTGATTTTAAGCTGACTAAGGGCTTGTCTAGATGGGAAGTTATTCTAGAATGAGGTCGAGTATGAACTTAGAGTTATAGCTGTTCTGAAATAACTCCCCATGCAGATACTCTTGTTCTGAAGTTGAACCAGAAATACACTCTTGTTCACAATAAGATAAAGCTCTTCTTCACAATAAGAGTGTTCACATGAGGAGTTATTTAAATCCAGGGTGTATCAGTTTAACTTGTCTCATTAAATTTACAGGTTCAAATGATATGACCAGTTTTAAACTGATATGAGTGTGTCTATACAGGAAGTTGCCAATTTTAGGGCTTGACTATATGTGGAATTTCACTGTTTTTAATTTAAGGTGTAAACCTATCCAGTTACACCAGTGCAAGAGGTTGTGCAGACATTCTTATTTTTGATTAAAGCAAACATCAACTGATTATGACCATGTTTAAGATACTTTTAATCCAAAATAAGAGTGGTCATACAGAAATTAGTATCAATGTAAGTAAACGGGTGCATGTTAGCATGTAGACAATCCCTCCGTTAAACTGGTACAATTTCTGTGTGTAGACTAGCCCCAAGTCTATGTCCAGTACATCCACCCCGAGTAAAGTGTATATCTGCAACTAACTGTATGTATCAATAATATATGTCATCAACACACAAACCATTCCACTTGGTTTTAATACCATCTGAAAACAACCCATACTATGATCTGGTGTGCCCAGATGTTCTCTGTGCTTGATGCTATAGCTTATTATACAAAATACGTTCCTTACACTTTCAATGTGTCAGATATGGACCTTCTTGATTAATAATATCCTCCTACCTGACATCCTTACACATACCATATGAAACCAACATAAAGCATTCTTTTAATCCTCTGATTACAGTGCAGATATGCATACACAATATAATATTCTGTTCATTGCTCTGCTGTGTGAAGGAAGTTCTAAAAGAATCTTTTCCCACTGCTAAAAAAAGATAATGGCAATTACAATAGATTGGGGGAGGAGAGGGAATATAAATGAGCGGAAAGATGCCAACATATTAAGCCTAAACCATCTGGCGTAGTGATGGCTCTAAAGTGAATCTCTAATGTGATTTTTTTTTTCATTTTGGTCCTGATTTGAATAGAATCTGTTTTCATGTCCTGTGTAGTATGAACCTCATTCAGAAAGGTCAAGTCAGAGTAAATGAAACATTGTTAAGAGAGACTCTATATTTCGTTTCCTTGCCATTGCTTTGCTTATCACAAATTCTTGCAAAATCAGATAGCTTGTTAAGAGAGAGAGAGAAAGGACACTACTTTCCTTGCACACTTGGGCCTTAGCTTTTGTTTTATAATGAATTCCTCTTCATTTCTGCAGTTGTACTCAGGAGAATGCTGGAAGGTTACTTGTCATATGGAACAAAATTTGATAAGTGAAGGGCACATCTGAAAATGTTACTATGAATCTTAAAAGGTGAAATCCAAGTAAGAACAGGGAGGGGAGTGGACCGGGGAGGGAATGGAGAGAAGGGAATAAAGGGGAGGGGATGGGTTAGTAAGCATGGGGCACAGCTAGGAAAAATTGGCAGGATAGTGGGTTCTTCTGCCAAAGATGAATTATGCTGTTTTAAAGAAAGGTTTTGTAGTGCATATTGATTGATTGTGTGGAGGTTCTACTTGTCAATACTGCTTGCTTTCCCAGGGAGCTACAGTCCTGCTTCTGCTGAGAATTTTTTGCAGCTCTGTATTCCAGCAAGACAGTGTTCAATATTGTTGAGGGGTAACATTTAACTGAGTGGTCGGGGTGTGAGTGGGAGGAGAATCACAGCAATATGAGAATGTAGAGGTCTTTATGCAACAGGTAAAGTAGAGCCTTTTTTACGTGGACTGTCTGGCAAAAGGAAATGAGGGAGCTCAGAGTACAGAATTACAGTCACTTTCCCCATCTCAGTAGTAGTAGTAGTATGTGACTCAAAAAAATCTCTTCAGGGTTTGGTCAGCATAGCATCTTGGGTAAAGCTGATCAAATCCTTGGAGATTTTTCCATGATAGTTCTCTTGAATAAAACATTGAATTTTCTTTGCTTGTATTTCTGCTGATCTATTCAGGCTGTTGTATTGCCACCAACCATGAAGGCAAGGGTACCTGACTATCTCCACCTTAGCTGAGCACCCTCTTTGATTTTGTTATTCTCCAAATATTCTGCCACATGCTTTTTCTAGCAGGAAGATCCATAAAAACAGTGAAGGTTAATACCACATAATGTTCACCAAAATCAAATTCTGAACTCACACAGGAGGATTTTCACCAGAAATGTGATTCTAAGTCTTACTCATCCAATTGAAGAAAAGAAACAATACTATGTGATTACGTGAGCAATCAAAACTAAACAACGCAGTTAAAATTTCCGATACTGAATACTTGTAGGTTGCTCATGAACAGTTTTTACAAACCAAGAATTGTTTGCCAAAATTCCTCAGAGAATAATTAAGATTAACAAACATATTTGAGAAAGTCATAAACTGCTCATGGAAAATTGATGAAAAATCTGCTAAATTGTCCTTTGACTATGAGCTATTTACTCAGCTCCAGTGCTGAGTCTACATGCGAACTGCAAGTGAAGTAGATTCTCTATATTACAGATGGCAGGTAGCCATTAGTCTGTCCTTCTCCTGTAACCTCTGTAAATGCATCATTTGAAGAACTGCAGGTTTTTTCTTAAAATGTTGTGTAAACTTTGATATTTAAAAAAAATAGCAAATTTCATAAACAAATGTCATATCAGCTCCTGAACTGAAGAGCAGCCACAGAATATTGGATCAGTAGCTACAGATACTTGAGAAACGAAGTCTTTCTGATGAAGCCTTTTTTCCAAATTGATGCTCATTTTGCAATTCATTCTGTTTTCCCTAAGTAAAATCTAGACAATCACACCTTAGAGCAGCAAAGGCGAACCTGCCCCCTGTAGTTCCTTCTGATGTAATATACCTAAAAACAACATGAAGGGAGATACCTACTGAAATATTACCTAACTTAAGGGGCATTCTCTAACCATGGGTGAAATCCTGTCCCCATTGAAGTCAATGGCAAAACATTCATTGACTTCAGTGGAGCCAGGATTTCATCCTATCGGTGAAAATTGCCACTGTGCAGAGGATCAGCCTAAGGCCTATATACCACTGAAGTCACACTTAAGCTTTCAAAAAAGATTTAAGTGGTGCATAGGCCTTATATGTTGTGATGAATTGGAGCGATAGCTGTACAACTTGTGAATTCTGATTGGGTATTGTTTAGTTCAGGGGTCGGCAACCTTTCAGAAGTGGTGTGCCGAGTCTTCATTTATTCACTCTAATTTAAGGTTTCGCGTGCCAGTAATACATTTTAACGTTTTTCGAAGGTCTCTTTCTATAAATCTATTATATATTACTAAACTATTGTTGTATGTAAAGTAAATAAGGTTTTTAAAATGTTTAAGAAGCTTCATATAAAATTAAATTAAAAATGCAGAGCCCCCTGGACCGGTGGCCAGGACCCGGACAGTGTGAGTGCCACTGATAATCAGCTCACGTGCCACCTTCGGCACGTGTGCCATAGGTTGCCTACCCCTGGTTTAGTTGTATTATGAAAAACTGCTGTATTATGAATGCCTATGAGAGCCACTATTGCTGACAGGGCCTGTAGCATGTACTCCCCAGACACAAGCTGGATAAGGGGCTCTATGAGGGAGAGGGACCAGCTGGCATGCAACCGCCTGCATGAGGAGGGGACATCCTGCCTACCTGCCTTCCTGGACCCAGATTGTTCCTCAAGGGAAACCTTCACACAGGAAGTATGAGCTAGAAAGTGAGGGACCTCTGTGATTTCAGATGTTTGTCGTTTGGTTTGATCTGTACTCTCCTGTGCTTAACACAATTAAGTATAAAAGAGCATAAAGGTGTCAGACAGTACAAAGTATGTGTGTGTTGACAACTTCACAATTACTGCATGCCCTCCAGGGCCGGCTCCAGGCACCAGCTTAACAAGCAGGTGCTTGGGGCGGCCAAGGGAGAGGGGCGGCACCTGCAGCAATTCGGGGGCGGCAGGTCCCTCACTCCCTCTAGGAGCGAAGGACCTACCGCTGAACTGCCGCCGCCGATCGCGGCTTTTTTTTTTTTTTGCTTGGGGCGGCAGAAATGCTGGAGCCGGCCCTGATGCCCTCAGAGAGTTGAACTGTAAACCAGAGGCTTCACACCTATGGGAGGAGTTCTGGGAGAGATGTGTGCTTTAAGTAACTGGGTATCTTGGGGAGTCAGTGCTGATCCTGGGGCCTAGGACAGGTAGGCTAAGGAGCTTTATTTCTGAGAAGGGGTAACAGACTGAGAATCAGTGCCCAGGAAATGTGCCAGAGAGGCCAAGCAAGGAACCTTTGTATAAGAAAAAAAAAAAGTGTTGCAGCCAACATGGAGGAATTCTTTATTAGCTCTTGTCCTACCAAATAAAGGGGAACTAATCACAGAACTAAAAATTAATGGTAACTTAGGTACAAGTGATCATGACTTGATCACATTTATAATGTGTAAGCAGAATAAAGTCCAGATCAGTGTTATGTATCGTTGGTGCTTTAACAGGGCCAATTTCACAGAGCTGAAAACAATTCTGAGCCAAGTAAGCTGGGAGGAAGAATTTAATCAGAAAACTGCAAATGATAATTGGGAATAATTTAAGAATGCCTTACTAGATGCCCAAAAAGCTACATTCCCAGCTGAAGAAAAAGACTGTGCTGGTTAAAAAAATGACCTGGTTTAGAGGCAATGTGAAGGCAGCTATAATTAAAAAAAAATGTATATAACAGATGGAAGAAAGAGGAAGTTGATAGTAATGAATGTAAATCAGAAGTTAGGAATTGTAGAAAATTAATAAGGAAAGCAAATTGACACAAGGAAAAAATTATGGCCAGCAGTTAAGGACAACAAGAAGGAGTCTTTTTCTTAAAATGTATTAGGAATAAAAAGAATCCTGACTTTGGTATTGGTCTATTACTAGGTGAAAGAACAGACAGCAGTGTTCAATAAATATTTCTGTTCTGTATTTGGAGAAAAAAACAGATGTTATAGTTTCATTATATGATGGTGATAACACTCATTCCATTTCACTAGTATCTCAGGAGGATGTTAAACACAAGTTACCAAAAATTAGACATTTTTAAAATCAGCAGGTCCAGATAACTTGCATCCAAGAGTTTTAAAAGAGCTGGTTGAGGAGCTTGCTGGATTTTCAATAAGGCTTGGAACACTGGGGAAGAAAAGCTAATCTTGTGCCAATTTAAAAAAAGGGTAAACAGGGTGACTTGAGTAATTATAGGCCTGTCAGCCTGACATTGATTCTGGGCAAGATAATGCAGAGGCTGATACAGGACTTGATTAAAAAAGAATTAAAGGAGGGTAATGTATATCATGAAAATCAGCATGGGTTTATGGAAAATAGATCCTGTCAAACTAACTCAGTATCTTTTTTTGATGAGATTATGAGTGTCGTTGATAAACATAACAATATAGACAGCATATACGTAAACTTCTGTAAGCTGTTTGACTTGTTACTGCATTTTGATTAAACAATTAGAATGATATAAAATTAACATTAATTAAATGGATTAAAACCTGGTTAATATGTAATTGTAAATGGGGAATTGTCATCAAGAGAGTGTGTTTACAGCAGGGTCCCACAGGGACTCGTTCTTGGCCCTATGTGATCTAACATTTTTATCAATGGCATGGAACAAAACAGAAAATCATCACTGATAAAGTTTGCAAATGAAACAAAAATTATAGGAGTGGTAAATAATGAAGATGACAGATCACTGATTCAGAGTGATCTGGATCACTTTGTAAACTGGGCACAAGCAAACAATATGCATTTTAATACAGATAAATGTAAATGTATACATCCAGAAAATGTAGGCCATACATGATGGGGGAGTCTAGCCTGTGAAGCTGTGATTCTGAAAAAGATTTGAGCATAGTGGTGGATAATCAGCTGAATTTAGCGCCCAGTGTTATGCTATGGGCAAAAGAGCTAAAGAAATCCTGGGAGGCATAAACAGAGGAATCTCAAGTAGAAGTAGAGATGTTATTTTACCTCTCTATTTGGCACTGGTGTGACCACTGCTGGTGTCCATTGTTCTGGTGTCCACAATTCAAGAAGCACATTGATAAATTAGAGAGGCTTTTTTAGAAGAGCAATGAGAATGATTAAAGGCAGGGGTGAAAGTAAGTTAAAGGACTTACTGGTACACCGGAGTCCTGAGCAGGGGCGCGGCCTCAACCGGAATAGGAGAGATTTAAAGGCCCCAGGGCTCCGGCTGTGACTGGGAGCACCGGGGCCTTTAAATCACTCCCGGAGTTATCAGCTGCAGAGGCGGCTGGAAGCCCCGGGGTGATTTAAAGGGCCTGGGGCTCTGGCCGCCACTACTGAGCGGAGCTCAGGGCCCTTTAAATCGACGACGGAGCCCTGTCACCACTACCCCAGGGCTCCGGCAGCCGGGCTTGGGAGGCGATTTAAAGGGTGGGGGGCTCCGGAGGCAGGGATTCCTGCGCCCTTTAAATCGCTGCCCAAGCCCAGCTGCTGGAGCCCCGGGGTAGCAGCGGCAGGGCTCCTGTGGGGATTTAAAGAGCCAGGGGCTCCAGCCACTGCGGGGAGCCCCGGGCCTTTAAAGTGCCGCCCGCGCCCTGCTGACAGAGCGCCGGCAGGGCTCGGGCAGTGATTTATAGGGCTTGGGCTCCCTGCAGCGGCTGGAGCCCTGGGCCCTTTAAATCACCGCTGGAGCCATAGGCACTGACTCCGTGGGTGCTCCGGGGCTGGAGCACCCATGGGGAAAAATTAGTGGGTGCTTAGCACCCACCGGCAGCTCCCCGCCCCGCCCCGCTGTGCCAGCTCACCTCCGTCTCCGCTCTGCCTCCGCCTCCTCCCCTGGGCTCACTGCATGCCCGCTTTCCCCCCCTGGCTCCCACTGCTTGCACCACGAAACAGCTGATTCGCGTGGCAAGCGCTGGGAGGGAGGGGGAGGAGGGAGAACGCAGCGCGCTTGGGGAAGAGGTGGGGCCGAGGCGGGGATTTGAGGAAAGGATCCAATAGGAGCAGGGAGGGGGCAGCGTTGGGGTGGGGACTTTGGGGAAGGGGTTGGAATGGGGGTGGGGCAGGGTCGGGGAAAAGGTGGAGTCGGGGCGGGGCCAGGGCAGGGGGGGGGCGTGAGCTCCCACCGGCCCCGGGGAATGTTGGCGCCTATGGCTGGAGCCCTGCTGCCGCTACCCCAGGGCTCCAGCAGCAGGGCTCGGGAGGTGATTTAAAGGGCCCTGGGCTCCATCTGCTGCAGGGAGCCCAAGGCCCTTTAAATCGCCAGCCTGGGGAAGCCGGTACACTGTACCGGCTTCCGGCTCGGCTTACTTTCACCTCTGATTAAAGGATTAGAAAATATGCCTTATAGTGATAGATTCACTTAACAAAGAGAAACTTAAGGGGTGACTTGATTAATCTATAAGTATCTATCTGGGGAACAAATATTCAATAATTGTCCCTTCAGTCTAGCAGAGAAAGGTATAATATGATCCAATGGGAAACTGAAGCTACAAAAAGTCAGACTGGAAATAAGCTGTAAATTTTTGACAGTGAGAGTGATTAGTCTTGGAATTTACTAAGGGTAAGAACATAAGAACGGCCATACTGGGTCATACAAAGGCCCATCTAGCCCAGTATCCTGTTTTCCAACAGTGGCCAATGCCAGTGCTTCAGAGGCAATGAACAAAACAGGTAATCATCAAGTGATCCATCCCCTGTCGCCCATTCCCAGCTTCCGGCACTATCCCTGCCCATCCTGGCTACTAGCCATTAAGGGACCTAATAGCTCTTGCTAGATTCTCTACCACTGATGATTTTAATATCAATATTAGATGTTTTTTCTAAAAGATCTGCTCTAGAAGTTATTTGGGAGAAGTTCTGTGGCCTGTGTTGTACAGGAAGTCAGACTAGATGTTCACAATGGCTCTGGAATCTAAGAATTAGTGCTGCAGCCTCCTGAGGCTCTAACAAACATCCCAGGGATCCAGAGCAGCAGACCCTTGGATTCCCCTCAGAGCAATCCTAGTTGAGGGCCAAGGAGAGAGAGTCCCAGTAGGATCTGTGACATACATCCTCCGTGTATAGGGGTTAACTTCATCCGGTGCCACTGACTCTCTCAATAGCCTTGGGGAAAGCACTTAACCTCTGCTTTAGACTCTTTAGCTGTAAAATACTTCCCTATCCCACTGGAGTGTCGTGAGAATTTATAGGATGATATTAATAAAAAGTTTTGAGAATGAAAATCACTATATGATAGCTGGTGACACTTTCTATTAAAGTTCAATTTACGAATGGTTTATAAAGGGTTAATAAATTATTAATACATGTTATAAGCCTGTTACATGTTGGAGTGGCTTTTGGGACCTTATCCACTCAGTAGCCTCTGAGCCCTTATCCACTTGGTTCCCTAAGAACTCAGCTCAACTCTGAACTCATTACTGATGTTTCTTTATTGGCATACAAACTATACTTGAGCTGATCAGGCTCAAGAGTAGGAGATGGATGCAGGGCATACCACACATCCAAAGTTACACAAAAATCCCCTTCCATTATATACACTTACACATTACATTACATTTACTATACAATGCATCACATATTTTGGGATTGGCTTGGTTATTTTGCATGAATAATCGCTGTACAGCATGCTCTGCACACGCACTGTCCATGTTCAACTTTACTCTTTACCTCATCTTTATGCTTCCAACTTCTCTTGTCCATTATTATCTTGTTCATAGTTCTCTGGGTGTTCTCCTTCTTATCTTAGCTAGCTCAGACATTCTGTCTTTTAGCTCACTGACCCATTTACTTATTTTAGCACAAACATTCCATTTTCAGCCTGCTGATTTAGTTACCTCCCTAATCCTGTCTTCCAAGAAATGAGGCCTCCACCATGTTTAATTACTCATGTCAAGCAAGGCCTACATTCCTTTGTCTTTATTTTTTTTTCTACATAATCATTTGTTTTATTTGCATTATATTCCTGGTTTTTTGTGCCTTCTTTTTTAACTTTATTACCCAGCAACACATTCTCAAGACCTCAGTATTGTATCTACTTGAACCACCGTAAATACTAGGCTCAAAGTATAAACCAGGAAGTGCAAGCTTACCTCCTATGGTACAGCCTTCCAGGGTGTAATCCCACATTATAAGCTTGCTCTGCCTTGAAAGCATTCTTTTTTTAATTCTAACTTTGCTTCTATTTTAATTACATTATAAAAAAACTGGTATAAAAATCTCTCCGTTGATTACCACAGGAAATTTAGGTGTGGAACAGAACATAGGCCAATTAAAATAACATTTCCTAGGTCCATACCAGGAGTGGTCCTTTTCAGCCACCACACAATACATCAGTCACTCTATATCTGACCTGTCAGTCCTCATCAAAAGCCACCTGTACAACAGTTTCAAAAGATGGGCCTGGGAGCTTAAATTCATAACTTTGCTAGACACTAAAAATCTGAATAGAGACACTGCATTTATGACTATTACAACAATCTATAACCTACCAACAACCCCCACCCCTCAGCTGTTTCCCCCTACCCTTCCTTTCCTTCCTATGACTGGAGGGGTGTTAACAGGCCACTTCACCTTGAATGGCTCCTTGAAATATGTGTTAGCTATTTATGCTAAACAATCTGTTCACCTTGTATTTAGATGTGACACTCTGAGTAGTTTCCCAGATCTGAAGAAGAGCTCTGTGTAAGCTCGAAAGCTTGTCTCTTTTGCCAACAGAAGTTGGTCCAATAAAAGATACTATCTCACCCCCCTTATCTTTCTAATTACTAGCATAGGTGGTGTGATTTTCTGTACCTCGTGGGAACACCCTACACCCCCATGTTCATCTTTATAAAATGATTGTGTGGTGTCCAATGCAAAGTTTGTCATGGTGGTATCTTCGGAAGGCTTATGATGCACTGAGCATTGTTGTTATAGTGATGTTATAGTAATTGTTGTTATAGGTTATAATTTCATGCATATAGTTATGAGGCTGAAAATGTGGCTTCATGGCTTAAAATAAGCTCAGGCAAAAACTCTCCAAGAGCAGAGAGGCAGTTCACACCTCATCAGGACATGTATGGGACAAACCCAGTTCAGAGGAACAAAGGACGCTGGCCTAGGCAGCAACAAAATGATCTGTTGGATTCTTGAGTGAGTCACCCCTCTTTCTTTGGTCAGTTTGGGACTGCAATGAGGTAATGCTTACCTGACTCTGAAGCGGGGGAGGCAAAGCCAAGAGGGAAGAAAGGACATGATAAAAAGGAGAGACATTTGCCATGCTCTTTCTCTCTCTTTCACCTACATCTACAGACACCACACCAAGCAACTGAAGTGCTGATCAAAGGGGAGAACCTGGCTGAAGAGCAACCAGCCAACCTGTGGTGAGAAGCCACAAGTTTGTAAGGGCATTGAAAGTGTTAAGATCAGCTTAGAATGTGTTTTGCTTTTATTTCATTTGACCAAATCTGAATTGTTATGCTTTGACTTATAATCATTTAAAATTTATCTTTGTAGTTAATAAATCTGTTTGTTTATTCTACCTGAAGCAGTGCTTTTGGTTTAAATGTGTCAGAGGCTCCCCTGGGGATAACAAGCCTGGTACATATCACTTTCTTTGTTAAATTGACTAATTCAGATAAGCTTGCAGTGTCCAGTGGGCATAACTGGACACTGCAAGACAGAGGTTTCTAGGGTTGTGTCTGGGACCAGAGATATTGGCTAGTGTCATTTGGTTGCAAGTAGCTGGGAACAGCTTACATGCCAGAGGCTGTGCGTGAACAGCCCAGGAGTGGGGTTCTCACAGCAGAGCAGGGTAAGGCTGGCTCCCAGAGTCAAGGATTGGAGTGACCTAGCAAATCACCGGTCCGGATAACACCAGAGGGGCACGTCCCAGGCGGTTTTTACTTTACCAACATCCCAGCATCTCAAGCATACCAAGCAACGTGGAGACTGTTCCCCCAGAGTGAACCCATGTGCTGGCAACTCTGGTAACGCATTACTCTTGCACATGTTAGTGCCTCCCAGGTGCAAACAGGAGTACAAGTTTGGAGCTTTCCAGACCTTGCATTGTCTTGCAACAGTATTTGAGGAGGGAAAAAATACTTCTTCCTACCATGTGGGCTGCAGTGGTTTCACATTTACCTTTAGTGTTGGACCCTTGTTAATTTTTTTTTTACCCTTCACCAACTAGCGTCACCTCTCTTGTATTAAATTTTTAACTTTTCTGTGGTGATAGAAGAGGGCATATTTTCCTGCTTCATAAGCTCATGGCTGCTTTTACTTCATATAGCATATATTACCTACATATTGCACATGATATTATTATTAAAATACATTGACTTAATACCATACTTCTTTAAAAGCAATGACAACATCATGTACATTGTAAGTTAACAAAGCTTTATTAATGAGTCCTTGGTTTAGCTCATTCAGTGGATGCAGTACTTTTACCACTATCTTCTGTTGGAATGCTTGGTCATGTATCCACAACAGATCCATGTCAGCTTGGTTTCAGAATAACATTCCAATAACATTCCAATTTTAAACAGTTTAGTTTTTGTGACAGTCCTATTAAGTATCTTTCATTGTAGTTGCCCCCCACCTTGGCAGTCTTATACATTTTAAAGTAGGCAAGGTGATATCTTTTATTGGACTGAATTCTGTCGGTGAGATAGACAAGCTTTCGAGCCACACAGAGCTTGCCAGGCTACAACTACACTGCATACATTTTAAAGTATATATTTTTGCCTAGAAAGATTTTTCAACAATTAGAAACCATATTCTACCAAATTTTTGTGGGCACAATCCTGTAGGTAACTGAAGATTATTTGTGTCAATGTTACTGAATTTTACCAAACTGAACATTTTTGTACAATATTTTAATAGGTCTTAACTCTAAACCATTTGGACCTATTTCCAATTTAGAACATTTTAATGTTTTTTTAATTTCTCAAACGCCACCATATAGTTTTTGTTTTTACTCCTTTAGTAACATTTATTTTACACAACAGTTAAACAGAACTTTTCAATAGGATTTCAGTGGTTGGATTTTACTTCTTATATTTACAGATTTTCCTTGGTGCTGGCTTGGTTTCTTCTTTCAAAGCACAGAGACATCTGAAACAGAAAACAAAACATATTGTGGCTTCTCTCTGAAACTCTTACAGGATTTTTAATTAAGTAGCAGGTCTTGTTTACATTTTAACCCCCTTTTACTGTATACATTGCATGTTTCATAAGAATGCACATTCCTTTCATAATTTAACTTCCACTTTTTATTTGCTATAACATTATATTAGCCATATCAATTTAATTATATATTGCATATTATACAGATAATATATATTGTTAGTAGTATTAATAAGTAGCATATGCTATAAATGGTTAGAAGCACATCAGTAAACAGGTGTCATAGATGGTTATAAGCAACCCATTGACCTATTGGATTGTGTAACAATCTATAATTATTGATTAACCATTTATTAAAATTTCTGCTAATAATTTATTAACCCAAATGATATCTTAACAGTTAGTGCGACCTACCATCAGTACAGTAATTTCTGCATACTACTCCAAGGGTTCTGGCATGTGTTTTCTACTAATTCTTATTGCATAGGGAAAGATACATAAGGATTACTCATACACACAGATCCAGGAATATTCTTATTACTGGATCCTATCCCTGTCTTTCTCTCTCTTTCTTTCTGAATTAAATTAATCACTTTAGCCTTGTCCCTCTCCTCCATGTGATTCCTCATCCAATAGTCTGATATGTCTATCAGAAATGCCTCTGAAACAGCCCCCTCCAGTTCACATAGAGGAAACTTGAATTGTGATATACACAATTGCAGCACAATGTTAGGGGAACTAATAGTGCTAAACAGACTCAATCACTTCCTCCTCCACCTCATATAGAACATAGTTTGCGTTTTAGATCATGTGAATTTTATATGGATGAAAGTTCAATGTATGGCTGTTTTCAATTAACTTTGCTGCCATAAATTATTTATAGCTAGAACTGAACATCTGAGCTGCTCGCTCATAAAAGGTGACTGAGTTGCAGTTGAGTAAAGTCAGCATTTGTTCTAATCTTCCATTTTTAAAATAAATGATTTGTTAAGAATACATTTCTCTCAAGAGATTGTTTAAATACTGGAAGGATCTGGTTGTGTCTTCTGCTGTGCTCCTCATTTCTATTATAGAGAAAAATAATACCCTCCACACTTCCTCCCCCAAAATATCACCATCTGTTGTCTTTTTCTCAAAGATCTTCTTTGTCAGGTCGTGTGTCAGTTCATGAGCTGACATTACACCATGTCTTCCATTAACCTTGTGCCCTTGCATAACAACAATGTTGTAAATCTGAAAACAGACACTTAAGTAGTAACTGTTGCCTGTTTTTACTCAACTATTGATAGCAAAACTTCCTGTGAGACATGCTTCTATGTAGGGTTACTAGATAGCAACTGTGAAAAAACGGGACGGGGGTGGGGGGTAATAGGCGCCTATATAAGAAAAAGTCCCCAAAACCAGGACTGTCCCTTAAAAACAGGACATCTGGTCACCTACTTCTATGGGTTCCAGTGGGTTTGGGGTTTTATGGTAATGAGACATGTCCTCCACAAACGAAAAGCGAGTATTTGTGCATATGGGCCTTGCATCTTCCATGAAACAGGATATCACTAATACAAATAATTAGGCAGTTAATGCATGCAATTAACAAAAAACAAATTAATTAGATTTTTAAAAGTCATGATTAATCACAGTTTTAATCTCATTATTAAACAATAATAGAATATGAATTTAAATATATTATAAATATTTTGGATGTTTTTCTAAATTTTAAAATATATTTCAATTACAACTCAAAATACAACGTGTACTGTGCTCACTTGATATTTTTATTACAAACATTTGCACTGTAAAAAGATAAACAAAAGAAATAGTATTTTTCAATTCACCTCACACAAGTACTGTAGTGCAATCTCTTTATTGTGAAAGTGCAACTTAAAAATGTAGAATTATTTTTTTTTACATAACTGCACTCAAAACCAAAACAATGTAAAACTTTAGACCCTACAAGTCCACTCAGTCCTACATCTTGTTCAGCCAATCGCTAAGACAAACAAGTTTGTTTACATTTACGGGAGATAATGCTGCTTGCTTCTTATTTAAAATGTCACCTGAAAGTGAGAACAGGTGTTTGCATGTCACTGTTGTAACCAGCGTTCCAAGGTATTTACGTGCCAGATATGCTAAACAATCATATGCCCCTTCATGCTTCGACTTGTAGATTTTAGAGTTTTACAATGGTTTTTTTTTAATGCAGTTATGTAAAAAAATATAATAATATTTCTACATTTGTAAGTTGCACTTACATGATAAACAGATTGCACTACAGTACTTGTATGAGGTGAATTGAAAAATACTATTTCTTTTGTTGATCTTTTTTACAGTGCAAATACTTGTAATAAAAATAATATGAAGTGAGTACTGTATACTTCGTATTCTGTAATTGAAATCAATATATTTGAAAATGTAGAAAAACATCCAAAATATTTATAATAAATTTAAATTGGAATTCTATTATTGTTTGTTTAACAGTGTGATTAAAACTGCGATTAATCACGACTAGTTTTTTAAATCTTGTAATTAATTGCGATTAATTTTTTAATCATTTGACAGATCTAAAAAAAGTAATTAGGATCTATCATAGATCTGAAAAGGCTTTTCAAAGGAAGTTAAGTGCTATTTTACATAGAGAAAAATAGAGGCACACATGGATTAAGACCTAACTTGTCAAGTATGTAGTCAGGATGGAATTTTGATTGTCCTATTTAAGACATCTACAGCATGCATCCACAAGTCACATTGATTTCAACTGAAGTTGTTGGTCTGAAAATCAGGCCCTTAGTTTCTTAAATTAGTTACCAAATATTGAGTCATGCCAAATTATTGCACTCCAAAAAACTTACTGAATATCCCACAGCAATTCAGTGGCAGACCCAAGAATCCTAACCCCCTGGTCCTGTGCCCTCTCCACTGTTCCATCCTGTCTCTTTTCTGGGTACCAAAAAGCCTCATCAGATCTGTGGATATTATACATTGCTCTCACTCACAGCTGGTGGTTCTACAAAGGGAGCATTGTCTAGTGGTTACAGCACTGCACTATGCGTCAAATTCTGGATTTCTCTGTTGGTTCTCACTCTATGACCCTAAGTAAGTCATGTTACCTCCTGACCCTATCCTGATAGGCAAAAAGGGTAATTTTTTTCAGTCAAGTTAGTGCTATACAATTGCAAAGCCCTCTTAATTCTTGTTAAGACACAGGCTGACACATGTGAAGGTGTGTTAGCTTGCTCTGTCATGTAACCTAGGCATAAGGGTTTCAGGAAAGGACTTTTGTGTCTCTGTTTCCACACTGATAAAATGAGGATGATAATACCTACAGCAGCTATCTCAGAGTGGCATTGTGAAACATGTTTGTAAAGTATTCCGAGATCCTCAGAAACATAAAAATTAATTTAAAGAAGAATGGGGTGAATTTCCTGCCTCATACACAGCTATTAGCAGGACAGCACTTTCAGTCCATCAGGAAAAGTTGCACCAGTGCCCCATAATTTGGAGACTGCAGAGTGGAAGAAGCCACAGAAGTTCTGAGAGAACCTTCATACTTCACTAAAATAACAGGAGTACTTGTGGCACCTTAGAGACTAACAAATTTATTAGAGCATAAGCTTTCGTGGGCTACAACCCACTTCTTCGGATGCATATAGAGTGAAACATATATTGAGGAGATATATATACACACACATACAGAGAGCATGAACAGGTGGGAGTTGTCTTACCAACTCTGAGAGGCCAATTAAGTAAGAGAGAAAAAAAACTTTTGAAGTGATAATCAAGATGGCTCAGTACAGACAGTTTGATAAGAAGCAAGTGTGAAAATACTTACAAGGGGAGATAGATTCAATGTTTGTAATGGCTCAGCCATTCCCAATCCCTATTTAGCCCTGAGTTGATTGTGTCTAGTTTGCATATCAATTCCAGCTCAGCAGTCTCTCGTTGGAGTCTGTTTTTGAAGTTTTTCTGTTTTAAGATAGCCACCCGCAGGTCTGTCAAAGAATGGCCAGACAGGTTAAAGTATTCTCCCACTGGTTTTTGAGTATTATGATTCCTGATGTCAGATTTGTGTCCATTAATTCTTTTGCGTAGAGACTGTCTGGTTTGGCCAATGTATATGGCAGAGGGGCATTGCTGGCACATATCACATTGGTAGATGTGCAGGTGAACGAGCCACTGATGGTATGGCTGATGTGATTAGGCCCTATGATGGTGTCACTTGAATAGATATGTGGACAGAGTTGGCATCAGGCTTTGTTACAAGGATAGGTTCCTGGGTCAGTGTTTTTGTTCAGTGATGTGTGGTTGCTGGTGAGTATTTGCTTTAGGTTGGGGGGTTGTCTGTAAGCGAGGACAGGTCTGTCTCCCAAGATCTGTGACAGTAAAGGATCATCTTTCAGGATAGGTTGTAGATCTCTGATGATGCGCTGGAGAGGTTTTAGTTGGGGGCTGAAGGTGACAGCTAGTGGTGTTCTGTTATTTTCTTTGTTGGGCCTGTCTTGTAGGAGGTGACTTCTGGGTACTCGTCTGGCTCTGTCAATCTGTTTTTTCACTTCAGCAGGTGGGTATTGTAGTTTTAAGAATGCTTGATAGAGATCTTGTAGGTGCTTGTCTCTATCTGAGGGATTGGAGCAAATGCGGTTATATCTTAGAGCTTGGCTGTAGACAATGGATCGTGTGGTGTGTCCTGGATGGAAGCTGGAGGCATGTAGGTAAGTGTAGCGGTCAGTAGGTTTCCGGTACAGGGTGGTATTTATGTGACCATCGCTTATTAGCACAGTAGTGTCCAGGAAATGGACCGCTTGTGTGGATTGATCTAGGCTGAGGTTGATGGTGGGATGGAAATTATTGAAATCATGGTGGAATTCCTCAAGGGCTTCTTTTCCATGGGTCCAGATGATGATGTCATCAATGTAGCGCAAGTAGAGTAGGGGCGTTAGGGGACGAGAGCTAAGGAAGCGTTGTTCTAAGTCAGCCATAAAAATGTTGGCATACTGTGGGGCCATGCGGGTACCCATAGCAGTGCCGCTGACTTGACTTTTTTTTCTCTCACTTAATTGGCCTCTCAGAGTTGGTAAGACAACTCCCACCTGTTCATGCTCTCTGTATGTGTGTGTATATATATCTCCTCAATATATGTTTCACTCTATATGCATCCGAAGAAGTGGGTTGTAGCCCACGAAAGCTTATGCTCTAATAAATTTGTTAGTCTCTAAGGTGCCACAAGTACTCCTGTTATTTTTGCGGATACAGACTAACACGGCTGCTATTCTGAAACCGTTCATACTTCACTGAACGCTGTGACAACCATTGTCAAGGAGTGAGATACATGTGCAAAAGTACCCTTCATAAATGTGTGCTCTAAAGGCCTAATCTAGAGCCCAGTGGACTCTATGGGAATATTCCTATTGACATCAGTGGGCGTTGGCGAAGATCTTTAGAGTAAGGAAATGTTTCAGTGCCCTTTGACAGACCCGCCATATTCCTTAGCAAAACATATTTTACATTAGCTTCACTCTGATCCACAAGCTAGACTCAGTTGCTGGTGTTGATTTTAAATACCATTAACACTGGTCATGTTTGATAACACTTTAAATATACTTTGTTAACTGTGAATTTAATTTAAAAGAATATGCAATACAGCTAATGACAAATAAAACCAATTTGTAGAAAAAATATTATCTCTTTTTCCTTAGGCGGTTGTCTCCTAATCATGTAATCAATTTTATGTTTAAAGTGTGTGAGGAGGAAGGAGAGAGAGTGCGAATAGTCAAATAAATAAGCCTGCATTAACACTAAAATGTTTCCACCTACATCTGTTAGCTGTGAAAATGGCATCTAGCTGCTATGAAATAGCTTTCTCTCATCTGTGCATTGTCTTTGCTGGCATCAGATACACCTCACCTCCCCTTCATCTTAGCTTAACATTACTTGCTTATACATGCATAGCATGTGCAAGTGTGAAAAAAATAACAACTTCTTTTGTAGGAGCTTAAGGTGGATAAATCTTTGATGTACCCTAGTAAGCTATTCTAATCTTTGCAGGCACTGTATGAGACATCGACTCTTTAATATTCATTCCTCTTGGAAAGCTGCACAATTGATCTTGTGAAGATCTAAGTAAATCTAGGATTTACTGCTAGAATAAATTGATACGCATCTCTTTAAAGATACTTATAATAAGTGGAATGCCACTATAATAGGGTTAACTGTATTATGCCATGTTAAAAAAAAGTAGCTGATTTTTCACCAAATGGCTTAAAATTAGCGTAAAAGACAGGGTTGTTTCCCCCCATTCCTTCTACTTGAAAAAACCCCTGAAGCTAAAAACCATGGGTCAGATGTTCAGCTGGAGAAAACTGGCAGAGTTCCATTGACTTCAATGTAGTTATGCTGATTTACACCAGCTAAACTTCTGGCCATAGATTAAAAATAAACACTCACCCGCACATTTCCCCTTCTTTGTTACTAATAATTTTTTTTATTTTTAAGCTGAAGAATTTAAAATTTAAATGCAACACCCCCATTTCTTATCTAGTAAATTTTGCCTTTGCTTCTAGGCTGTTTAAGTTTTGGATTTTCATGTATGTGCACAATGCATTGTAAACACTATAGGGAAGCAGTTCAGTTAAAACAATGCCATCAAAACATGCTTAATTTTTGTGACAGTTTTACTTGTCTTTTTTACAAAACTATTTTTACAAAGGTATTTAGGCATCTAATTCCTATTGGAGTAAGGTTCCTGAATTCCTGTGAGGATCTAGGCCTACACAACCTGACAAATCCCTTTAAGACAGGCATCAAAACACTACAAAGTGTTGCAAACCAAATATTGAAAGGTTACTAAACTACTACTTATTGTGTTTTTCAACTATTGTATGTAGATGATTATCCATGTGATGGTACTACTAATAAAGGTGAAACCGACTTGTATTCCTTGTATCCCATGTTTGTTCTGTTCCCCTTTGTTCCCCTTTTGTGCCTGGTTTGACTTCTGGGGTATAAGCTGTCTGGGGCAGAGAGCGTTTCTTTATTACATGTCTGTACAGTGCCTAGCACAAAGAGGCCTTGACCCTTGATGGAAATTACTAGGTGTTACCATAATAAACAACCAACAACACATTAATAAATAGTAAAATTAATTATTATTAATGCAGAATCTGGCCCACAGACATTAATTCATCTCCTCTGATTTCAGTTTCTTCTTTGACATCCTTCCTTCATCAACCAGGCTAAAAATCACAGTGCATTATGAACTGTCCACATCATCTGACCGATTCCTCCCCTTTTGATTTAATGTTTTACACACTCTTGGTGGAGAGAATTGGAATCCAGGTGTCTGGCCCCACACCCCCATTGCAATATGTGTGTAAATATCATTTTTTCTCCTGTATTCCTCCCGACTTTGCTTTGCTCAGGCTGCTCTATTTACACCTGTACATTTCTGACACAATGTGGCATTTGCAGGATGTTCTCCAGCAAGGCAGGACCAATAGGCATCCTTTCCAGAACCGCATCCCTGCTGATGCTATTCAGGTTGAAACTTCTGGGCATTCTGATTTATTATCATTTACACTTTCCCCGGCATGTACCACACTCTTGGGGGTCGAGCCAGACTGTACACCCTATGATTTCGTTTGCATTTCTGGCTTGCTCAGAGAACATTCAAGAACATGTTTTCTTTATTTACAATAGGATTTGCATTTCTCAGGCTTCTTTGGCAGCCTTTCTTTTGGACACTACTTTTGAAGATTAGTCCTGCCATTCCTACCCGGCAAGTGTACAAAGAGCATTGTGGGCTCCAAATGTGATTCTCAGTGGAGAGCATTATTGTGCATCGGTTAATGAAAAGTTAACAGAGATATAATACAGGGAAGCATTAAGATCTCTGGAACAGCTCTACTGTAAAATCTCAGTGACAAGCCTGGGTTACTGTCGCAATAGACTAGCCACAGTGAATTACTGATGTCAATTTGAAATGCAATAGTGACAAAGTAAAACAAACAATCAACTTGTTCATGTATTTGCACAACCCCCTGGTATACTTAGGCTCCATCCCTTCTGCTATGGGATTTTGCCCTTAATTCAGTATTCTTTCTATATAAGCCTTTTTAATATGAGCCTGATCCAAATGAAGTCAACATTAAGTACTGGCCCATCAAATAAGGGATAATTTACTAGTTTAAATAAAGCTTCAGATTTTGAGATGAAGAGAATAACTGTAAAGAGCCACATTCTTAGCTACTAAAATAGTGTTGCTTTCAATAGAGCTGCCCTGATTTATACCAGCAGAGATTCTATCAAAAAGAATGTAGGGTAATATTTTATACTGAGTAGCAGGGGTTGACCTAAGCCACAGAAACTTGGCCACTTCTGTATCTGAGTGTTTGGAGTGCTGTGATTAATTCAGATTTTGACTAATTGCCTAATTGCCCTAACTATGAACCATTTCTGTATCTCATGTGCCAGGTGTGTTCTTATTCCTGCAAATACTGCTCTCCCCAAAGAGGTATATCTGGAAATTATGTCTAGCTATTAGACAATGCCAGTTGACTGACAGATCGTTTTATTACTGATGTGTGAACCAATTTGGGGGAATAAAGGGGTTGGGGGGAACCTAACTTAAAAAGAGAGATTCAAAATAGTTAAATTATTTCCCCACATTTTCAAATATCTTTGCACTTTCTAATTTCACCTCAGTCCAGAGACCACATACTGTAAAACTGGCACTGTTTCCAGTATTCCCAGTCTTGCTGAGTATGAGCTATTTTATGAGGAATTCTCTTCTGAGAATTCCTGTCCAAGTTCTAGACTTGTTTGGATCAGATTCAGATGAACAACCAAAGATTTAGATACTTCACCAAAAGTTAACCTGAAAACAGATTGGGGGATCAACAGAAATATTGCACCACTTTTTAGACAGAGGTGTTGCTACTTTCACTGAAGATTCCTACCACAACCACATACCATTGGATAAGCTGCAAAATGAATATGCCCAGTCACTGAGGCAAGATCCCAATTCTGAGTGGTCCTCAGTATCAACAGGAGTTGAAGGAATTAACATCTCACAAAATGTTTAATAGCTAACTGAAGCTCACTAATAGAGCTGGTTGGGAAATGTTTTTTCTTCTGGTGAAAAATAAAATTGACAAAAAATGGAAAAGTCTGTTTTCATCGCAATTTTACTTCAAAAGCATTTGGGCTTACATCAAAAAAATGAGAACCGAAAAACGGTGCCATATTTTTTGTATAATATTGGCAACTAAAAATGAATTTTTGCCTGGAAAACAATTTATTTTTTTTCAGTATCCTCCACCCTAAAAATTCATTAAACCCAGACATTTCTCACGGCAATTTCTACTGCCACAAAAATGCTATTTTTTGTCAAAAATGTTGTGAATGAAAAGTTTTGACCAGCTCTAATCATGAGATGCAGAATAAATAACACGAAAACGCCTGTGACAGCTAGCAACATCCTGTACAGTACAGCACATACACAAGTACTTTACCAGCACATACACAAACGAAACACCAAACAACAACTCTAGCAATTTACCAATCTGAAATCAGTGTCTGACTCATTGTACCTTCATTCCCATAAATAAAAGGGTCATGCACTTCCTTATTTAAAGAGGCACATGTAGTGTTCTTAATGAAAAGCTGCTGAGAATCTAAAGCAGTAGAAGGCAACTCTGACTAGAGAGAACCAATTTGTAACCATTGGTTTCACAGCAGGATATTATCCTACTGCCGCTATTCTTTTGCTTGTTTTCTGGTTCAGTAAGAACTCCGTTCTACTATTATGACTTAATGGCATTGTAATCTTTATAAACCTATGAGATTTTTCTGGAATAGATTTAAGAAAATAACCTTTACTCACTGCTGCTTTCTTGTTAATTAAGATTCACTGTGTGTATTTGTGTGAGTGTTGGAATCCAAACTGATTCACACTTCCTACTCAAAAATAAGATTTTGCTTGGATGTAAAAAGCTGATAATAAAATTTCCTAACACCCCACCACCTTGTATTTTAATACAGTCATTGACTAAGCTGGAGCTATTTCAACACAAATTTTAAATCTCAAATGTGCTAAGGACTCTAGGTATCTTAACAAGCATTTAGATTGTTACAAGTTGTATGTTCATAATTCTGATCCACTGTTCTATTTTGAACCAAGCTTTCTTGAATCATACTGCTGGGGTAGTGCTGTGTAGTTACTGCATCAGGAATGTTTTTTTCCCCCCCATGTGCAGATTTGTGCCCACCTTCTCTGCAGAGTTAATGCTCAGGTGGTGTGAAGGGTGTAATCTGGCTACAAATGACCAGCACAACATTTCCCTGGCATAAGAAAACTCCTTGAGTGGCACAGGGCTTTGTCTGCAAGCTTACACCTCTATTACCACCCACCACCCAGTATAGGGGGCATGCCAAGGGCAGGAAGGGGAGAAAGATAGGGATGGGGCATGGTGGAGGGAAGCCATAGAAATTATCCGTGGGAATAGAGTCAATTGATATTAGGGGCAAATTTGAGAGCTGCCTGTCAGGAGCTGTAAGTTGTGTCAAGGCTGAGGTTAGCCCTGCGATTCAAGACTGTAAACTGCTCTCTAACACCCACCTTCCCCTTCTCCTGAGCCAAGCAGAGCAGGAATCCTGCCCATGAAGCTTCACCAACTCAAATCTGGGTTGTTAGTGACCAAAAGCCATTAACATCTGATGGCTTCCTGATACTAAAAACAACGAGGAGTCCTTGTGGCACCTTAGAGAATAACAAATTTATTTGGGCATAAGCTTTCGTGGGCTATAACCCACTTCATCAGATGGGAATGGGCCACATCCACCTTAATTGAATTGGCCTCGTTAGCACTGACCCCCCCCATTTGGTAAGGCAACTCCCATCTTTTCATGTACTGTGTATTTATACCTGCCTACTGTATTTTCCACTCCATGCATCTGATGAAGTAGGTTATAGCCCACGAAGGCTTATGCCCAAATACATTTGTTAGTCTCTAAGGTGCCTCCAGGACTCCTAGTTGTTTTTATTGATACAGACTAACACGACTACCCCTCTGAAACCTTCCTGATACTGTAAGTGAACTGAGCCGATGGTCTCAATCCAATGACTAGTGACAAAGGTGCACATCATAAAAACTTCCCTGACAATTGACTTGGGCTGGCAGCCTTGTTGGCCGTCTCAGCAGAGCAAGCTTCATTGGTCCCCTCCAGGTCAGAATTCTAGGCACACTGATAGAGAAATGTGGGGGAAGCTTGCACTGCTGCTACCCTAACTTTTCCTCTGCTGTTAGTCTGACATTGATTGAGGGTGAAAGTATCAGTACCACAAAATATTTCATGGGTGACCTTGCAATCTCACTAGCTTGTGAGATGCATTTTATTGGGCCTGTGTTTACAGCACAGCCAACTTTTCCAGAACTTTTTGTGAAATTGCAAAGATCACTTTGGCTTCTTGCACAGTAAATCAGTGGCAAGGCATTGCTTACATACCATTCATTGCATACTTTAAAATGTCAGCCTAATTTTCTCCATGAGACAAACAACACAACAGTCTCAGAAAATGTCAAGTTTGGCTTGTTTTTCATCCCTGTGCCTTTGCAGTGAATGGACAAGCAACTTGATGACACACAACCTCCTCCCCTCAGAATGGCCTGAAACTGTCAGTAATTTCCCCAGAAATTATGTTAAAAGCATCTTGATGCTATTGATCTACTTGGTGAATGCCAAAAGCCATACACATCCATAAAAGAGGGGGCAGGGTGGGGGCTTGGTACACACAGTCTAAAGGAATGGAAAGAAATCTACATATTGCTCTCTGTAAGCTTTATACTCAAACAAGCAGAAATTTTTTGAGGGGTGATATCAACCTGTGATCTACTGGTTCCTTCCTCATTTTGCATGGCATTCACCCCAGAAAGCCAGCACGAAGCCTATTCACCATCTAAGTCCCATTAAGCCCAGTTTTCACTTAGGTGAATTTCACACATGTTATGAGTAACAAGTGAACAGCAAAAAAACCCAAAAAAACGAACAACAAAATCTTTTATTTACACTGTTATTACTCCTGAGGGCATTTGGCGCCAAAAAATTAAAAATTCTGCACCAAAAATTAAAAATCCTGCAAATTTTATTTGTCAAATAAATGTGGAGGCTCCACCATGGCATGGGGAGCACAGGCCACTGGCTGCACGGAGGTGGGAGATCACTGTGCAGCTACCCCCCGGGACACAGACTCAGTGGTGAGGCTGCACCCAACCCAGACACAACGCAAGGAACGGGCCTGCCCTAGAAACACCCCAGGGCCCTGCCCCTCCATGCCAGGTGCACCAGATGTGGACAGGCAGGCTCAGAAAGGCAGGATCCAAATGTGGAGAGGCTTAGTGTGGGGCGATCCAGGTGTGGGTTGAGAGGTTCTGTGTGGAGTAATCTGGGTGCAGGTGGCTCAGTGGGGGATTGAGGTGCAGGGGGGATCTGGATGCACAGGGACTTGTTGGGGGGTTATGGGTGCAACGTTAATGGGATTCTGAAGGGGGGTTCCAGGTAAAGGTGGTTAGAGCTCAGTGGGGGGGGGGTCTGGGTATGGGGGGAGGATAGAGCTCATTAGGGGGCCTGGGTGTGGGGAGGTCAGTGGGGGGATCCAGATGCTGGGGGAGTGGGGCTCAGTGGGGTGGGGATCTAGGTGTAGCTGGTTGGGGCTTGGTAGGGTGGGGATCCGGGTGCAGGTGGCTCATTGGGTGGTCCAGGTGCAGGGGGAGTGGGGCTCGTTGGGGGGGTTCTGAGTATAGGGGGGTGAGGCTCAGCAGGAGGGTCTGGGTATGATAGGGTCTGGATGCACGGGCATTGGGCGGATGGGGAAGGAGCTCCCTCTACAATGATCCCTGTCCCTGCAGCTGAGGAGCAATGGGGTGCAGGAAGAGCGGAGTGGGGGAGTTTGCAGAACTTCTTACAGCTGGAGGAGAAATCTGGGGGTGGGTCTGACATGGCCCCGGATGCCGTGCAGGGGAAGAGTAAGTCCCATCCTCCCCAGCCCAGCCGGGACTAGCAGCTGAGCCCGGCGCAGAGTAGAAGCCACCAGCCGGGTCTTCCCCAGTCCAGTCCCCTGCCCCACAGTGATTTACCTCTCTTTCAGCTGCCCTGGGCACCCAAAACATACTGCTGGGGAGGGTCGCAGAAAGTCATTTTTCTGTGGGGGAGCAAAGAAATCTGTGGGGGACATAAATTCTGTGCATGCGCAGTGGTGCAGAATTCCCTCAGGAGTATGTTATACATTTCTTTCTTGTTACTAGAAAGCAAGTTTACAGGTCTAATAACTGTCTTAGAGAACAACATCCCCCTAAAACATCCCATATGTACAACTTTACTGAAAGCAGTTTTAAAGATGGTTTCTGTTTACAATTGATTATAGTATTAGAAAATGGTAACACATGGCAAGGAACACAGTGGGGAAGAGAAAAAATATTGTTGGGAAGACTGTATTGATTCTTACTGGTAGTCAACAAAGCTTTATGCCCAGGGACAGCTCTGAGAGGACATCCCCTTCTAGGAGAAGCTGTCCAGCTAAAAGACCCTGCACATCAGGATAACATACCTGTGAAGGGATGGTGGGGATGGTGTCCCTAGCCTCTGTTTTCCAGAAGCTGGGAATGGGCGACGGGATGGATCACTTGATGATTACCTGTTCTATTCATTCCCTCTGGGGCAACTGGCATTGGCCACTGTTAGAAGACAGGATACTAGGCTAGAGGGACCTTTGGTCTGGCCCAGTATGGCCGTTCTTATGTTCTTAAGGTAGGACGGCTAGCTACATTACAAGTTCCTTACCCCAACTGCTGAGCCACCAGGCACAATGGTACCAATTCTAAACCCCCAAACTCATTATATGCATGCGTGAGGAAAACATCTAGGCTGATTGTCTTCATACTACTTAGCCACAGAAGGAAACTAACAAGGCAAAACACATGTGCACTAAAGATTCTCATGAGAAAAGTTAAGTCTCGGGGCATGTGGTTTCCAGTACATAGAGAAATAATACCATTCTTTTTATTGGTTCGTTAAAATACTGCGTTGTAGCAGTGGACTTTTTGATAATTCATAACAAAGTTCATCAGCTATTGAAGAATTGCTAAAAATTCCTTCTAGGTGCAAGTTATTCACTGTTAATGAAGAGTTTTGTTTTGTTTTTTAAATGGGAGACCTTGACTCACAATTCTCTGGTGATTTCATATAACCTCTGTCACTCTGCCTGCAACTTTCTACCAGCTATTCTGCTTTTGCTCCTTCCCTTCCCTCATTTACCTTTCAGTCAATAAATCTATTACTGGTAAAATAGGTTAGCCTAGACTAAGTCTGTTCCTGTTATCAACATCTCTTCTATTCTAAAAACTATTTAAGTGGTGACTTATATCATTTGTCTTAATCATTTTTGCAATTAACTTTACAAACCTATCTATAGTAAAGATACAGAAATAATTAAAGTGGACATTTACATTATTCTTCCCTTGCTTATTTTCTTCTTCTCTGTTATCTTGGGCGAGATATTCCAACACTAAGAATATTTTTTCCAAACTTTAGGGAAAAAATATTAAAGGAAATTAACACTGACAAAATTGAATGTGCTCTGATTGTGATTCTCAGTTATGCCAAGCCCCCTTTATGTTGCTCTCATGCCTTTACAATGCCGAAGCTTTCCTAAAACTAGAAATCAGGCCTGAACTCTCCCATTTGGTTAATTGAGGTACCACTTAGGGGCCCGAGCACTCCATTTTGTTAGGTGCTGCACAAACATGGAACATGGATACTTATACATAGCGTTTCAAGACTGCTGATTTACTTATCTTTGCCTGGTCCTACAGCCTGGTAGCAGATCATGAAGGCCCTGATTTTGCAAGCCTTATTTAAAGGACAATGAGACTGCTTGTGAAAGTAGTTGCTGCTCAGTGTGTCTCTTATGTGAAAATGCTGTGGGGGCAGCCTCTCCAACACTCTGTGGAGCCTGTATAAGGGCCTAGATGGACTGGACTCCAGCATTTTCAGAAGCATGGGGACTGTTTGGTCCCCACTCTCCTAGGGGTACACAGCGGCTCAGAGAGGGGTGGGAGTGGCAAAGATGGGGCAGGGTCATGGCTCCAATTCCCCTTCTGATCTGTCAGTGGAGCTGGTTGGCTGTGAAAGGTGGAGTAAACTGTACTCCAGTAAAGTATTGTAGGAGATGGACAGTGTGTGTGTGTGTGCCTGAGAGCTCCAGGAAACATCCTGTATCTTTGAGGCAGAACATCCGCCACTGGTCCCTCAGGGATGGTGCAGCTTGATGGCGCCCCCTAGTATGAGCTGTACCTGCAAGGTGCAATCTAGTCCAGTGTTAATAGGGGTGGCAGATTTCTTCCTATGCTTCTATTTGCATTTAACCTTAATCACCTCAGCGTGAATCAATTATGGTTATGTGTAATATGTGAAACACCCTTTGATGGGAAATTATATCCTTACCTTGCAGTGGGATGGACTTGATGATCTAATTGCTGTTCTCCGTCTCAACAACTGTGATCCTTACACAGCCACCAATCCCTCCCAGTATGTTATGCCATTTATAGTCCAGAGAGAGAAGAAGGGGAGACTCTGTTGAAATCATTTCCAGCCAGAGTGAATTAGATTTCAGAGAATGTTGTTAACACCCTTCATACAAGAGATGTCTTCTGGAGGTTGTAATTCTGGGAACTATAGCATAAACCTTCTGTGTAAGGTAGCAAAAAACTTTCTCTACCCTCACATTTGGAGGCATGCAGAACATTTCTACTGTTTATCCCATTGAGATTAATCTGTATAAATACATTCAAAATTAACTAAAAAACAGATCTCCATTGCATCCTGTTTGAAAGGCTCATCTCCCCATCTCAATCAATGTCAGCAGCAAATCCATGCAAAGTAATAATATATGAGAAGTGTCATAGATTTGGCTCCAGCAGTTTAATTAATTTAGTCCATTTGAAGGTAGATGACAAAGCTTTTTCTTCAGAAATCTTCATTGATTCCTTTTAAATAGTGCTGACACAAGTGGAAGTAATTCAGACGAATGGCAGATAAAGTTGTACTTTGGGTCAAGATTTCTTAATCCGTTCAGGCTATAATCAACATTAATCCACTCAGAGTTAACAACGCACATGTATATGAACAACAAACAGAACTAAAAAGCTCTTTTCATGGGGAATTCAAATAATGAGGAGAAACCGTTTTCCTTCCATATTTTTAATGTCTAATTATTTTGAGTTTATGTTCAGCCCCCTCATAAAGATAGGTAGAAAGTGGAACATGCCAGTCCCAGGGCATCTGAAGTGACAATCAAGACATAGAAATAAAATTATAAAATCAAAAATATTTATGTGCCTGGAATAGAGATGGATGAACCAGTTCAGAGAAAATAAACACCCTTCTTTGTTATTAATATTATTTATTATTGGTATTGCAATAGCACCTAGGTGCTCCAGCCATGGGTCAGAACTACATTGTATTAGGCATTCTACAAACAGAACAAAAAATGGTTCCATGCTCCAAATCAGTCTAAGTAAATCTCAGGCCTTGTCCAGTCTTGTGATCACACCCTAACTGGATGTATTTGGTAATTCTGAAATATTCCATTTATTTAGCTCAGGACATGGAGAACAAGAGCTCATCAGCTGCAGGAGTGGCCAGAGGGTAAAACATGCTCAAGAAAAAGCTTTTTCTTCTTTTTTGATCAAAGGATGGAGAAGCCTAATGGTGGCTCATTTTTCCCCTCCTCCCGCAGCTGGGAGGGAAACTCAGTTGAAGGGTAGGCCTAGTCACAGAGAGAAGGAAAGACAGGACAGCAATGCAGGGTTCAGTCACTTATAGCAGCATACTTCATTTAAATTTATAGGATTGGGGGAGGGGCCAACTCCACTACAGCCTACCTTATCCATCCCCACTCCACCCCACTGACACACACACTGCATCCAACAACGAAGGATAAGCACATTATCTAAATAGCTCTGCCAAAAAGGTCAGCACTGAAATAGTTAAGAGCTTTGACATATAAATGTCACACTTAGGCTTCAGAGTGAGCACTCCATTGAGATGAACTGGACAGGTCACAACTCCCTTGGTGCTGTTTCTTCTGTCTGTATGTAGGCTTGGTAAGAGAACACTGCAACTGATCACACTTTGAACGTTACCTTCACAGCCAGAAGAACTGGAGTTTTGCATATATCAAAGGAAAGTTTAAATTCTTCAGAAATTTACATGGGAGGAAGTGGATTTAAAGTGTTGCGGGGGGAGGCTTGAAATCCTCTCTGAGCTCCGGCACAGAATCAGTATTGTTAAGTGAAAACTTATAAAGTAAAATACTGCCCTTGTCCATCAGAGAAATACCATTTACAGATAAACAAAATTGTTCTCCAGATCAGAGCAAAGGTCACTTTCATGGTGAGTTAGACAAGTTTGAATGAAGCTTAGACTTGCCTTTGGATTTTCAGTTTTTACTGTATCTACCTGTTTCTCCACTTTCATGACTGGAAAATGTCCTTACAAGACTATTGCATTAAGAAACATGCTTGGAAAGGTGATGGCAGCCCAGTGACAGCACACAGCACAGTAGGAAGCATTCAGGTTTTAAAGTGACTCAAGGAAATCTTGGCTGCATGCCAACGAGAATACTATAATATCATTGAGGTAAATTCTTTGGCTCTCTCCAGGAGGGACAGTCATTCTCCATTACGCACGTGGGCCCAAATTTCTAAAGCAGCAACTGACTTTGGTTGCCTATATTTCTGAGTCACTTTGGGCAGGTGCTGAGCACCAGAACTCCAACTGAACTTAAAGGGAACTGCACTTCTGAAAATCAGGCCCAAAGTTGTCTCAAGGTGAGCACCCCAAAACAGAGGCCCTCCCAATCAGTAGCCAGTTTTAGAAGTGTGCCTGTTAGAGCTCTAGCAGCCAAATGAGTGTCACTGTCCATCCTTGTTGTCCCTTCACCCAGTAACAGCAAAATTGTCTCACTCCAAAGCTTAAATCATGTCTCTGTTTTATACTATGCCTTAATGGGATACTCAGTGCCCCAAATTATGCTAAAGCTTGGGACTGTCCATGGTATGTCTTTAGCACAGTTCTGATACTGGTGCACCTGTCTCCCAGTTCCTGTAGGCCAGAGCTATTCTTGGGGGTCAGGGAGAATGAACTACAGCAATCCTCAGCTGGAAGAGAGCCCCCTCAGGGCCATAGTCAGCAGGGTGTACTTTACAGCACTCTTGAGTAGAGCTGGTTGGAAAATGTCTTCTCCTCCCACCCCTAGAAAATGTCAATGTTTGGTCAAAAAACCAAAAACCTAAAGTTTTCAGATGAAAAATTTCAGGTTTTGGCCCAAAATTTTTCAATTTTTGAAAATTTGATGAAAACTCAAATTTTTCCATGGAAAGCAGATACTTTTCACACAAAATGTCATTGCATCAAAACCCAAAATTTCCATCTAAAAACAGTTTTGCCTGAAAATTTTTGACCAGCCCTAGTCCTGAAGCTGCTAAAAACTATCCCAGAGGAAACCTCCCAGGCCAACCTTAGGGTTAAGAAGCTGTTCAAATGCTGATTACCCTAGTGTTTTTTTGTTTTTAAAGATACAAATTAGTGATAGCATGTTCCCTAGTGAGCAGCTCTGTGCCTGCAAATTTCTTCAGGAAGAAAAGAATTGTCACTGTTTACCATGCAAAGGTTTTCATATACAGCAGCAATTTAAAAATGTATATGTATATGTAATATGTATATGTAATCAGGAGTTCTCCCCTGGCACCTAGTGATGAGCTGGGGTGGGGGTAGGGCGGAAGAGAAGGACTTCAGGACCAGATTGTATTTATATGAACACACCTACTCTGCCTAGATATTCAGCAGACAAAGTTGTATTGCCAAAGTGATCATTTTTGGCTGGTGTTGGGTTACAAATCACTTTAGTATTGAATGCTAAAGTATTGACATGTTGTTATCCTTGTGGTATGAGGAAAGGGCAGCAGAACTGTGTTTAGCATGCCCTGATTGAGGGGATCACCCTCAGCTGAACTGCACTTGCTAAGCAGGAGGTAGGGATGCCAAATCCCAGTGAAAGGGGAGAGAGAGTGAGGATGGGTGTTCCTACCTGGTGGTGCGGGCTCTGCCTAAGAGTCCTAGGTGCCATTTGACTCTTGCCCTCTCCACCGTTTAAAGACAGAGCCTATTAGACTCAATCGAGTCTTTTGTCTTGTTAGGTGATCACTAGAGCTGAAGTCACCGATAACCAGGGCAGAGTGCTAAGCCTTGGACTTGCGGTGGGACAGAGCTTTCAGTGAAAGAGACTGACCCGCCTGTATCAGCAGTGAGGTTTCCCCACTAGCTGCTGACACCCCTGAGAGCGGTGGGAAGTGGTGGGACCTCAAGATGTTGCAGTCAAGAGGTCGGTGGTAGCAGAGACAGCCACAGCGCATCCCAGTCAATGGCAGCAGAGTGAATGATGATGGAGTGAACAATGGGGTAGTGACGGAATGAACGATGATGCAGCAGCCAGCGATGCAGCAGTGAGTGAATGACAATGCAGCAGCCAATGGCACAGCGGTGGAGTGAATGATGGCATCCAGGGCCCACCTTAGGGAAAATGGCTCCCTGGGCAATCTTGTATTTTGGCGCCACGGGCCCCCATGGGCATGGTGCCCCACCCCATTGCCCCTGGCCCCCGTGGGTGTCCCTCCATTGCCCCTGTGGGCTCTCCAGGTTCCCCACCCCTCTTCACACCTAACCCCTACCCTGTGCCCCTTTTGCCCCCTAAACACTGCATTCTCCTCCTGACCCCCTAACAACTGCCCTGTGTCCCTTTTGCCCCCTAATCCCTGCCCTTTTACCCCTCTGGCACCCCCTAATCCCTATACCCCCTAATCCCTGCATTCCCTCCTTCACCCCTAACCTCTGCACCCCCTCCTGCACCCACATGGGGAAACTGACCTGGATGCATGGAGCGGCTGGCATTGCTGCTCGCTTCCCCCCATCCCCCGGAACACTGCTCCTCCACACGCCCCTAGGGGGCTGTGAGGGAGGGAGCAGAGAGCAACATCAGGGGTCCAGGTCACTTTCCCGACCTGGGCTTTGTAAGGGGAGGGCAGGAGAGCAGCAGCTCCTATGCTTACCTCACAGCACAGTCCAGGTGGAGAAAGTGACCTGGAATGCAGGAGCTCTGGCATTGCTCCTCTCTCCCCCCTCATAGCCCTGATGGGGGTGTGGAGGAACGTTCTGGGGGGAGCAGTATCTGTGCATCACTGCTTGCCCCCCATGTTCCTCCACTGGGAGCCGTTTCTGACACTACACTGGTGGCGCGCACCTGTGCACTGCCATGTGGTGCTCCCCTGACCAGGCCGCCCTGGGCAGTAGCTTGGGTGGCCTACCCCTAAGGCTGGCTCTGCCAGCACCACGGTGGCAGCAGGCAGCGACGCAGAGTGAACAGGGAGGCAGCAGTGGCTGAGGCATTGCTCGATGCCTTTCCCCCAACCCCAGGGTGGGCGGTGAACTCACGTGAACACACCTCTGAACTCTGTGTCTTTGCTGACCCAGAACAGCAACTGTGAGTGGGGTGTGGTGGAGGGAGAGGGGAGTGGGGTATTAAAGGAACATTTGTTTGTCAGACTTTCACATCATGAGGTGAGAATCTGAGGCAAAGAAAACTGCCCAACGTACTCTGTGGTGGGTGTTTTGCTCATGGTCATATGCTCTTGAATCATGGTTGTGGTTTCTTCCCAAATTAATGCCGGGTTCCTTTCCCTTTTTTTTATAAAAAGTTTTCTTTGCTATACACACTCTCAGTGCTTGCAAGAAGGGAAGTATTGCCTCTTAGAGGTTCCCAGGGATGATGTTTAATTTTCCCAGATTACTGGGTAGGGGCTCGAGCTGTTTCTGTGTTGTATTGTTAAGAGGAACTCCCTAGATATTGAACCCTGCCCTTGTTTCTGCTAAGTCTACCTGGCAGAAGGGTTACATATACGGTAGTTTTTAAAAATGATGAAAGCTACTTTGACAGGGGTCCTTTTAAAGCTGCAAGATTTATGGAAAGATAAGTATTTCGCATTTCAGATTTATACGCTAGAAGAAATTGAGTACATGCCATTAACAAGATCCCCCATGCAGTGAAACTCATCTCACGGCTGTGAAATAGTTAACAATATGCATGTTGTGATTTCTTTGTGCTAGGAGATGGCGGTAAAGCTCACTATTAAAAAAAATAATTAAAAATTGGGATGTCAGTTGTGAGTACAGAGGAGTTCAATTGGAATTGAAAGCTTATTCTCATTACCGAGTACATTGTGTAATAGGCAAGGTTTTCAAATATTAAATAACATTGGAGACCAGGGAACAAACAGTGTCCGTGAATGGGTATGCAGTTAATTGAAGGCTACCCTATTGTTCTATCACTGTAATCCAAAACACACCTGCAAAAGGCTTCCTTTCTTTTTTTTTTCTTCTCACTCACACTCACACTCACACTTTCCTTTGCAAAATAAATAAATAAAAGTGGAGCAATACAGCATAGGAGGGGACAGACTAGGAAAACTGCCTTTTTTCTAAAAATATCTACAAAAAGAACTAATTAAGTAAAATGGGTGCTGTAAGGTTGAAGAAAAGAAAAGCGTAACAGATTCAGTGTATAAATGAACTGGAATTTAACCACATGCCATTATAGTCAGTAGTATTAGAGCTTTTACTGTTCCCCCTCCCCCCCCCCAAACAAATATCATAAAGAGAGCTAAACAGTACGGGATAATTTTGGGTGGTAGTTCCGAAGTCCTCTATTCAATGTCAAGAGAATGCATGAACAGTGATGCATGCTATCTGGCTGAGAAAAGGGAATTCTAAAGTAGGCTCCGTTCTTCATGGCCAAACAATTTCTTTTTTGTGCTCTGCCAGAATTCTGATTGTAAAGCTCTTTTCAATCGCACCAATCACCCATGTCTTTCAAGTTGGCTCCCCCCATTCTATTATTCAGCTGACAAGCAGTTATAAAAAGAGAGGTTTTTTTTCACATAAGCAGAAGCTATAGGAAGATAAGTGACCCCAGCTACATCTATATTTTTAAAGCCAGATTCTTTAATAAAATTGTTATTGTCATTCACCTATTTTTTTGTATCAACTAGCAATGGAACACTTTCTTCCCTGAAATGGTAATGAAAAGAGATAAGCTAGTGAAATACCTCTGTGTAGGAACTGAGACAAAACATAACACCATGGGGGAATGGATGAATTTCAGCCAGTATAAGAGGATCGTGGAACACTTTATGCTACATTAAAAGAAGATTACTGTCCAGCTTTTGAGAAGAAGATACCAGTTGTGCAAGTGCTCAAAAGCTGCAGTATGAGATGATACTGTGGCTAAATCATGACACATAATTCACACCTGGAAAAAGAAATCCAGTCCAGGTGTGAAATCAATCAATTCTGGGAGGACCGTGTGTATTTTGCTGGGCTGGAGTTGTATCTTTCCTGTTACAAAGATTTCAACCTCCCAAGGCCAAATTCTTCCATCCTTATCCTTGATTAACAACTTAGGCCTGGTATATACTACAGAGTTAGGTCAACGTAAGGTAGCTTACATCGGCCTAACTCTAAGTGTCTACACTACAGTGTTGCTCCCGCCAATGTAAGTCACCCACTACACCGACCTAATAACTCCACCACTGCAAGAGGTGTAACGCTTAGGTTGATGTAGTTACTTACATCACCTGTTGGCTGTCAGCCCTGTGCGTGGCTCACAGCTGGAGCCACCCCGTGTGGGGCTGACAGTTCAGGCTGTCGGCCCCAAGGCAGGTGCGGGGAGGCTTCAGCTGTCAGTGCTCCACAATGCCCTACACAGTTAAGTGGGTGGAAGCACTCCTGGTGAGGACACGCACCACTGACAGAGGGGGAATAGTGTGGCCTTGAATCACTGTAGGCTGTCTGTCAACCTAACTTAGGTTTGTAGTGTAGACTTGCCCTTACTCACCTGACTTCAATAGCCCTAGTCAAGAAATTAAGTACTACTCAAAATGAATAAAGGGAGGCAAAATTTGGCCTGATAAGCAAGTAGGGTATCTTAGTGGCATCCTTCCAGCCAATGTTATCGTGGGCCCTGCTGGGTTCTGGGAAGCTTGGACAGTTCTGTGGGGTACCATTCATGTAAAACAGGACAAAAGGAAATAGTCTGCTGTCCCCAAATCTCCCATACAATCAGGAGCGCCGCCAACTTTTCTGCCGCCCTAGGCAGCGGAAGGTCCCGCCCCGAAATGCCGCCCCCCACAGAGGCGGCGGAAGGTTCCGACGCCGAAATACCGCCGCAGTCGCCGCCCCCCAAATTGTAGTGCCCTAGGCGACCGCCTAGGTCACCTAATGGGTTGCGCCGGCCCTGCATACAATATCAACTCCTTTAACCACACCTTTGGCCTCTTGAAGGTGGCTAGTTTTGGGATTGAGTTGGTATGTTAGAGAAATTGTATAAAGAGCTGGGTTTTCAACATGGATTTGATGGAGGAGAAGGAAGGACAGTTGTGTGGCAACTGGAATGAAGGGGGATACTCCATGTGATGGGAGCAGCATCAGCAAAGACTTGGAGGTGTTTGCAGGAGACAGAATTAAAGAGACATTAAGGAAAATGTCATTGGTGGGACACAGAGCCCAAGAGGGAAATAGGTGGGAAACAAGATACTAAATGAACACAGAGAGAGGGTTGTATACAGCCTTGATGGAAGATGATGTATTTGGATTTGATCTGAAAGAGAGAGTTTGGATAGAATGTAACTGGAGGATATAGCTGTCCATCAACAACCCAGTCATTACAGTTACACAATAGATTCACCTTTGATTAGCCCAGTAACTTGAACATCTTCTTCCGATTACTTCATTGGGTGCTCAGCAATGGTCTATAATGGTCATGAGGGCTGTAGTCAGGGTATACAAAGCCTAGGACTAAAGGAAGTCCAGGAAGGCAACAAAGTTACTGAAAGTGGGAATTTAAACTGGCACATACCAGTAACAGAGGGCACAGAGCCAAGCAACCACAGTAAAGACCACACTGTAAGTGGAAGAGTTCTTGAGACAGGTGCCTTCAATTTTTTTCTGACTCTTACTAAAAATCCCAGTATAGTGTAGGGGGGAAAAAATCTAGCGATCCCAATAAGTTTAGATTTTAATCATTAAAGACACATAACTCCTCAAAACACCACAATACAACATGAATTTCCCTATAGAAAACAGGTAATATATTGTCTAGGACAATGCCAAGCCATCAATAAAGCTGAGAGGCAACATTACAATCCTGCATTTCTGTAGATAGCAGACTGATAACAGAAGGGTAAACTGAGGTACAGATACATTGAATGAATTGCCCAGGGCTGCCAAATGAGTGAATGGCAGACCCAGAAGAAGAATCCAAGAGTCTTGATTTCCAGTCCTCTGCTCTAACTAGTAGACTAGTACAGAACCATACCTATTGAATTGGCCAATTAAGCATTATTGGTTTACTGTTTATTAAAACTTGGCTTCAAATGTCTACTTGAAGACTGTCTTCTGTCATTATCTGATTAAGTGAAAAGCTTTGTTGGTCACAGAAGGTGGGTAACTCAAGAGAATTAGAGGAATTGCATTAGAATTGTACTGTAGAGGTAGAGAATTCAAGTCAAATATAAAGAAAGATTTAGAAATTCTGTAATGACGGACTGGCTGGTTGCTCATCTGATACCACTAGAAAATACTGTCACCTCAGAGTTCTCTCTTCGTTCACGAGAGCCACCATTGTCTGGTGTTAGCCCACGTCCGTGTTTCATATTCTCTTTGAAGCCAAGTTTTTCCGATTTTGAATCAAGCTTCTGGGCTAGAATCTCATCTGGACGAACTCAACATAATTCCATAGATTTCAGAGGAGGCCAATTTACACCCTCCATAGATTTCAAAGGAGGCCAATTAGACCTGGCCCTGTATTTTTTGACTTTTTTGCTTTGCCAAGTGTTCACAACCTCTTTGACTGAAAGCTCAACAAAACACACTATTTGCTCACCTTGCCCAGTTCACATCCCCTTGACCCTCTGGAGGCAATGTACTCCAGCTGAAGAGAATTCACTCCTGGGGGAAGGTAGGTGGTGTGTTTTTCAACTCTGACCCTCTCCTGGGCTCTATGGAAAGAGGAGTCATTTTAAATTGTGGCAGGCGTGTCATGTGGCAGTGGCAGCTGCCACGGGGGATTTGCTGAATCACTCTGGCCATACAACACGCTAAACCAGTTCCATGCACACCTGGGGCTGCCCTGGCTGCAGGCCTCCAACTGAACAAGGGTTGCCAGTGCATTCTTCCCTCTGTTAAACTGCCCCTATCTATCTTAGGTACTCAGATGGTCCCTGTTACCATAGTATCAGAACACCTCATAATCTATTGCATTTATCCTAAGACTTCTATGAAGTAGGGAAGTACTATTATCCCAGTTTTACAGATGGGAAATGGAGGCACAGAGAGATTAGGTGACTTGCCCAAGGTCACACAGGAAACCTGCAGCAGAGCAGGGAATTGAAACCACATGTCTTGAGTCCCAGGGTAACATCCTAACCACGGAACCATTGTTTCCCTAAAACCTGTGGTGGGTTTTCCCTGTGCCTTGGATTATGCTAGCTTCCACCAGCAAGCCTTATGTTCAAATGCACTTGAAATTCTTCCAAGAGCTGGGAGCCAGCTGGGATAACCTTAACTGACTGACACACATTGGTGAAAAATAAATAAAATAAACTGCATTCTTTTTTGTCAAGAAATCCTGTATGGTACGAGTTGTCATTTTTTTGATTTTAGTGGAGCTTCTCTCCAGTTGGTCACCTCGTTCAGCAGAGCAGCATCAACTTAATGCTTGACATATTCCCCAGGGTTTTATGAGGTTATAAAAATGTATTCCTTTGCACATGTAGTTTCACGCACTAGTGCCGGTTTGGTATTCAGTGTGTGCGACATCATATATAACTTAACATACCTGCTGAAAAGCAAAGGGAACATAATGGTATTGGATCTTATAATTACTCTAGCTGGGATACACTTGGCATCTTACCCAAAATGGCAGACATCTAACATTTAATTGAGTGATGTTCATGACAAAGTTATTTAGTAAAAAACCTCTCTCAATGTCAGCAAGACAGGCCAGAATCACAAAAGTAGCAACTTCCTACGAATCCATTTTATAATGTATCTCAAAATAAAACTTTAGTCTTTAATGACACTTGGCATTTCTAATCCACTTGGTATTTCTAGACTACTTTTAGCAGCCGTCTTACTGAGAAAAGGAAGGAACACAGGAAACTCCATACTGGATCAAACCAGTTTTCTATCCAGTCCAATAAACTGTATCTGACAATGGCCAGTAGCAGATGCTCAAGAAGACAGTACAAGAAACCCTGCATGAGGCAGGTACGGAATAAACTGTCTACAGGCAAGTTTCATCCTAACCCTCATTAGTTGAAGGTTGGTTTATTGCTTGAATTATAAGGATTTATCTCCTTTCCAAAATGTGGACCTTTCAAAATCATTCTTAGTATGACTTTGGATATTTTTGTTATCCACAGATGTGTCCAATCCTTTTAAGAATCCTGCTAATTTCTTGGTAGCGATGATAACTTGTGGCAATGAGTTCCACAGGCAAGTTGTGTGAAAAAGTATTTCCTTTAACCTGTTTTAAATTTGTCACCTTTCAATGTCATTGAAAGTCCCCTTCTTGAAGTCTGAAAAAACGGTGAGCAGAAGTTCCTGATCTACTCTATACTGTTCATTATTTTGTATGTCTTTATTTTGTCCCCTTTTACTCTTCTCCCCTCTTATATCTCTAAAGCTCTGTTTAGATGGGCAAAAGGTTTCAGTCATATTAGTTCAATAAAGTTAGCATAACAAGACAGAAAAGCCCTCTTGATGCTCTTTAAGATGCAAACTAACACGTTTGAAGCTGTGTTGTAGCCTAGGGGCATCAAGACAAATCCATAGTAGTATCATTGGTGATACTGGTGACCCAATTCCCTCCGCACAAGTTATAAGTAATTTCCATGTGAGGGGAGAACCAGGCAATGTGGGAGCCAAGTACAGGGTTTTTCAACACTGGGAAAATGAGTGATGTTTGAAAATATATTATAAACTGGTTTAATTAACATGCTTCTAATCACCACTTAGCTGGATGAAATTATTTAGGCAAAATATTTTTGCTTTTTAACCAACATATTTTTTTTTAGTAAAATGTCTTGAGTTTTGATAAAAAATCAGTTAGAAAAACACTTCCCCCCTAAAACCAACATTTCTTTAAGAAATTAAAACACCCTTTTTTTTTTTCTAAATTTGTCACAAAAAAGAATTGGCATTTTTCAATCAGCTCTAACAGTCCTGCTTACAGATGTATTTGCTGATCATGGTTTCTCCCAGGTTTAATATGACTATCTTTAACACAATAGGGTCCTAACTTGTGTTTATAAACATGACAGCAGAGTCAATGGGAGCTTTGCCCACTGACATGAATGGGAGCAGAATTAGGCCAATGCTGAGTGCTTTTGAAAAATCCCACCTGGCAGGGGGGCATCATTGTTTTAATGTATAGCCACTGCATTACTGAATCTGACCTGTGCAAGCAAATGACAGTTGAATAAAACAATAACATTGTCCATAAGAAGCAGCAATTGCAGCAAATATTTTGTGGTTACTTGCACAATCATGAAGGGTTGAGAGAGACGTATCTGGAACAAACTGTTCTGTATGTTTCAATTATTTCTTCCTCTGTTTCTGCAGCCTCACTCAAACATTGTAAATATATAAAAAAACAATTTCACAACAGTACATATTTCATTTCTGTTTGCCAGACAAGGTTTACAAAGAGATGTTACTCTGTGTGGTATTAATATGGAAATACTGGTAATTCTGGTACAGACTGGTCACAGGACTAATTTATGAAAAGTGAGAAATTTAGTTACTAATCATCTGTTTTATTTTATTAAAAATGTTACCACAAACATCTATACAAACTCCATAAACAGAGAAATTTCACAATATCGTGTATCTGATCCAAAGTCTGTCCCATTGAAGTCAGTGGAAAAGTCAGAGGGCTCTGGATCAGGCTTTAAATGTCATACTTAACAATGAAAAGAAATTTTTTTATGTGGAAACATTTAAATATACAATTTGGTCCAAAATGTTGGTTATTTTTAAAGGAGAAAAAGAACAAAATCTTAAGAGCCTAAGAGTGTTGCCACTTTGTAAAGTAGGTTAATGTTTTAATGTGGAGTTGCACAAGCATCAATTCTCTCTCCAGTCTTTTTCAATGTCTACGTGCAACCTCTAGGGGAACTGGAAAGTCAACATGGATGCAAGTGCCAGCAATATGCAGATGCTATGCCCCTTTACCTATCCTTTACCACATATGACCACACTATTACCACCAAGATGGACTGGTGCTTGGATAAGATCAGCTCTTGGATGAAGAATTGTAGGCTGAAGCCAAACCCGAGCATGACTGACTTGCCACTGGTGAGCAGAGGGAAGTATTTTGAAGAGCTTGCAGCTACAGTGCAGTCTCTAGTGGTTGAAAAATACACAACCGCAACTGATCAAGTCTGTCCGTAGTCTAGGAGTACTCTTGGATTCCTCCCTGATGCTGAGCTCTCACATTGCAGTATCCACAAGTTATGCTTACTATCACTTCCACTTGGCTAGGAAACTGTATCCCATTCTGGCGGACACAGACGTGGCCTCAGTTAGTCATGACTTCATCCCCTCTTGGCTGGATTACAGCAATGCATGAAGTCTTCCATGCTTAAGAAACTCCAATTAATAAGAATACTTCCCTGAATCTCCTCAGCAACACAGGGAACTGTGAACGTATCAAAACTGCCCTCCACTCTCTACATTGACTTCCCATAGAATTTCAAATCAAGTTCCGGTGTACGGGGAGATTTTGGGAAACCAGTAAAGTGCCTGAAACCACTATGGCTTATTGCTAAAAGCAACCTAGTCAGCAGGCTGTAAAGTGGCCATGCAGCTTGATCAAGGCAGGATGGGAGGGGGTTTGGGGTGCCACAGAAAGGGCAGCTTAACCCATCGTCCTTCCTGATAAGAATTGTGTTGAAGTTGCTGATACATGCATTTTAAAAGAGCAGGATGTGCCCCAGGATTGTATATTGGGGTCTCAAGGCTGCAAACTCTGGAAAAACCCACACCTGGTTAATCAATAATCAGAAGGAACCTCTTGCTTGACCATTGAAACTTCTTGCTTAACAAGTTTTCTTTAAGGGACATGGCATTCTATTACTAATGTATAAATAAGGGGGGAAAGCTTGAGATAGTTGGACTCTTTCTCTCTGGATACATCTTGTGGTCCCCGCCAGAAGACGGAAGTTTTGGCCACCGGAAGCCTGCCGCTGTGTCACTCGAGAGCCACACTCAGCTTTGGTAATTATCAAGGGTTGGGGGTGTTTTACTAACCTGTTGCGGACATGTGTAAGTGCTTGAATCATAGAATCTCAGGGTTGGAAGGGACACCTCAGGAGGTCATCTAGTCCAACCCCCTGCTCAAAGCAGGACCAATCCCCAGACAGATTTTTATCCCAGTTCCCTAAGTGGCCCCCTCAAGGATTGAACTCACAACCCTGGGTTTAGCAGGCCAATGCTCAAACCACTGAGCTATCCCTCCCCCAAGACTAAGTAAAGTTTAGCTTTAAGTGAAAGCACTCTTGTGTTGTCCTGTTTGTGCCAGCCATCTATCGGTCGGACGACCGTGTCTCCCCTCATTTATTTCCTGACACCACCTCGCACAGAGTAAAAGTTACCAAGAGCTTTGGGTTGAAAGAACCCTGGGTAACACCGGGTCTCAGTCCTTATCCTCAAAGTGCTCCATAATCTTGGCCCAGCATACGTAGAATATCATCTAAAGCTCTGGGACAAAGGCCGTGGTCAATAACTGTTCCTCTGGCACAATGGAGCTCTCAGCAATAAGAGCAAAGCTTATCTGTGTGGGAGGCAGAACTTTATTCAAGGATGCTCTGAGATTGTGGAATGAACTGCCCCAGGAACGAAGGACCACTTTCTGCTCCAAGTGCAAGACACATTTCTTTGACCTTGCCTTCTCTAACATGAAGACATCATCACAAGTATATTTATATTTTTTAAAAAGACACACTGTCAAAACAAGACACTCCACTGCACATGCTTCTCCCTCTGGGGAGAGGATGAAAAAAACAGATGTGTAGTCATGTCGCTTAATACACTGATGGAAGGTGTTCATATACTACAGTGATTAGCACAGTATAAAAATCTATATATAGAATATAAAATGTTAATTTATATCTTATGAATTTCTATGAAATGAAAACTAAAGAAGGCAAAGTAAGTGGAATATACAGAAGAGACTGAGACACAGAGAGGAAAGGAAGTGAGAGACAAGAAAGAGGCAGAGATACAGGAGGAAGAAAATACCTGGTGATGAGACACTAACTGATCAGATGTGGCCTTACAATAAGATAGGACCCTAAAGATCACATGGTATGGGATTGTATTATCCCCTAGACTAGGAGAAAGTCTCCGTTCTCTAACAGAATGGATTTCCCCCCCCAATATGAGGATACATGGTATTTTTAGTTTACACTCTGAGACTAAGAGTGGATATAGATCTTTTCAGTGTTTCAGTAAAACTCTGTTGTAGACGGTAGTTGTAAAGACAGAGGACATATTAAGATATGATGGCATGAGGTCATTTTCGTCAAGGCTGGGGATGTAGAGTTTAAGGAGGCAACGGGATCATGTACTGCTTCTGACGTGAATGGAGATGGATGTTGTCATGGGACTACCATGTGGCAGGACCAAAGGATGTACTCCCTGCATTGATTGCAAATGATCAATGAACCAACTGTGGTTCTGAATTTTCCATTCCATTGAGCCTCTTTTATGCTTCTCCAACAGTAAGCTCAGCTCAGCTGGAATACAGAACTTGGTCGTATATACTTAAATACCAGGCTGGAGCAGGTTGAAATGATAAGAGCTTTATCCTTAACTTCAGTCCTCTAATATTTACAGGATAACTTGATTTAAGTTACTCAAGGAAGCTGTGACTGTATTATGGAGCAGAGCCCTGAGAGTAACTCTACCAGATACTGCAGAGATGGAGCACGATTCTCTTCTCATTCACCACACTGGGACTAACTTGAATTAAATCATTGGAGTTACACCAGTGTAAATGCAAGAGAATGAGGCCCTATACTTTGAATGTACTGTAAGTGGATGTTAGGAATGCTGCTAAATTTTAGGTACTAAATCTGAGCTCACTGGGTTAATAAATACAGCTATGGCCTCAGGATTCCCCATCGTAAACACTAAATGTTTTATGAGGTGACTTAAGGTGCCCATGACCAAATAATTAGCGAGACACTGAAAGGGCCAGAGTGAAACACAGGAGGACTGACTTAAATCAATGAAAATGGAAAAGCTTTGTGAAAAATCCTTTGTGGATCCCTTTTTCTCTGAGTTGTCATTTGTTTACTGTTGTGATTAAGTCTAGCCAGAAAACAAGAAATTCATTTCACATAAAATGTTGAGGATTCACAAAAAGAACCTCACCCTGGAAGAGCTAATAGCTGCAGTACTTCCCTGGGATGTGGGAGACCAGGTTCAAGTCCCTACTTTGAATGAGGTAGTATAGGCATTTGAACCTGGGTCTCTAACATTCTAGATGAATGTCATAATGAGTGAGTTATTGGCTATCCTGGAGTAGGTAAGAGTCTCTCTCTCTCTCTCTGTGTCTCTCTCTCTGTGAGACCCCCTTCTTGACAGAAGCTTTGTTGAAGCCAATATGTTTCCACAAAAACAAATCATTAGCACTGGTCAAGAATTTTCCTTTAAATGATTGGCAGTAAATGCAGTTGTGACAGTGTACCCCATAAGGCTTTATGGGGTGTGTGTGCTTATAAATGTATGTATGACATAACTGGAATATGTTTTGTGCTGCCTGTGCCATGTAATATATCTCCGTAAAGGTTATGGTCTACTATAGCTATTCATCCTATCTGTACACATATATCATTTTCTACTTGAGGTTAAGAATATGGGCTGTATACTTGCTTGGTTTCTAAGTAAGCTTTGTGAGGCATTTGATCAGTTTCTTTAGGAAGGAATTTGCCAGGTTAAGTACCTGATCAGGAAACACTTGGGGAACAATGCATCTTGGAATGCTCCAATCCACATAAGAAGTCTTCCTGGAGACATACAAGATACCATGTGGACAATGGCTTCGGCCTGTAAAGACTGAGTCATGCAGGGACATGTGACTTGCCCAGCTGACTCCAGAACTCCATCTTGGAGCTGGACTTTGCATAGGAGGGAGGAGGGGGGTCTCCACCCACAAGAGAGAGTCTATTTAAACCTGTGGGAGACCCCTCCATTTTGTCTTCAGCTGGCTAAAGAAGGAGCCTCTCCATCCCCCCAGGATACTTAAAGGAAACTAGAACAAAGGACCGTAACTACAGGGGGTGTGAGTGATTGCTGGACCCAGGCTAAAAGGAGATTAGCCTGTAAAAGGGAGAATTCTGGAACTGGTGAGGAACTTATCTGTATTTAGTTTGATTAGACATAGATTTGCGCATTTTATTTTGCTTGGTGACTTACTTTGTTCTGCCTGTTACCACTTGGAACCACTTAAATCCTATTTTCTGTATTTAATAAAATCACTTTTTATTTAGTAATTTACTCAGAGTATGTATTAATACCTGGGGGAGCAAACAACTGTGCATATCTCTCTATCAGTGTTATAGAGGGCGAACAATTTATGAGTTTGCCCTGCATAAGCTTTATGCAGGGTGAAATGGATTTATTTGGGTTTAGACCCCATTGGGAGTTGGGCATCTGAGTGCTAAAGACAAGCACACTTCTGTGAGCTGTTTTCAGGTAAACTTGCAGCTTTGGGGCAAGTAATTCTGACCCTGGGTCTGTGTTGGAGCAGATGGGAGTGTCTGGCTCAGCAAGACAGGGTGCTGGAGTCCTAAGCAGGCAGGGAAAACAGAAGCAGGGGTAGTCTTTGCACATTGGGTGGCAGCTCCCAAGGGGGTTTCTGTGATCCAACCCATCACATCAGTTTCCCCCAAAATGTTGCCAATATTTTATTTTCTATCTGGAAAAACAAAACATAATACTTAACTTTGGGTCAGCTTAACCCAAATCAACACATTACGGTTTGTTGGACTGAACCAAAACCTTTCATTTTGAGTCAGTTTGACAGTAAACTGTCTCTGCAGAAGGTGCCAAAGTATCTCATGGGATCTTCAGGTCAGGTGCCTCAAGCCCACATTCTCTCCTACGGGCTCCTTGGCAAAACTACTTCTTTCATGATGCACCGTTGTCTCCCCTCTGACTGAGCTGTACATTTTTCATTCATTTTTTACCATACCAAGAACCTTCTGTGGTGAATATGCAAGGAATCACAGAAACATTTTCCCCACCCTTGGTAGTAGTCATGGGTAATTTGCATGCCACATCCTTCCCTCTTTGGACAAGTAACGCCTTCCCTGACCAGCACAAAGGCCAACGGAAGTCTATTGTAGAATTAGGAAATCAGAAAAGTGGTAATTTAATCAAGCAGCTTACTCAGGAAGCAGGTTTCAACTAAGAAATCAATCCTGGAAATGAGTCTTACAAAAGGTGTTTCAAAGATATTTCACAGAGTGGTTGCCTGCAGCTGGTCGAATTTTAGAAGGTTGCTGTTATAGTCAAGTGGGTTTTTTCTTTAAATGTGTGAAATCTCCCAGTGATTTATGTATTTATTTATTTATTGTGGTAACACTCTGCGTGCTCCAGTGATAAAATGTAGACATATGGGGATGTAACCCAGAGGGAAACCAGCTGGCTCACCCTGGATTGGAATCATTAGACAAGTCAGTGACAGAGGAGGAAATAGAACAGAGAGCTCATGATTCCTCGTCCTGTACTTAAATAATGCATAAGTTGTTACCCAATAAATTTCTTCTATTCTCTGTTCTGCTGCTAACTGGCTTGGTTGGACAAGACAGATAACCTCTTTATGGCTCAGTTTCCCCATCTGTAAAATGGGGGGGGGAATAATACTTATGTATCACAGAGGTATTGTGCAATTGAATTCATTAGTGCTTGAGACCTCTAGGTGGAAGCTGCTTTAGAAATAAAAATGAAGAAGAGCTAGACTGTGACTAGCCCTAGTGCAGCCATGTACACACATGCCTGGAACTGAAACAAAATATTTCAGGTTGGGTCAACCATTTTGTTCAACCCAAACTGAACATTTTGTCAACTTTTTCAATTCACTGACATTTTTTCTTAAAATTTTCGGATTTGATTCCAGGACCAGGTAAATCCCTGCGAATTTGAAGTAACAACATGTAATTTTAACACAGTTTTCCATACACCACAAAGTTTATAGTCTAAACCAGGGGTTCTTAAACTTCATTGCACCGCAACCTCCTTCTGAGAATAAAAATTACTACACAACCCCAGAGGGGGGACTGAAGCCTGAGCCCACCTGAGTCCCTCCTGCAGGGCTGAAACCCTTGGGCCCCAGCAAGTCTAATACCAGCCCTGGTGACCCCATTAAAACAGGGCCATGACCCACTTTGAGGTCTTGACCCACAGTTTGAGAACCGTTGGTCTAAACAGGAAACATGAATGCAGCAAGAGACCCAGAGAACAGATATCTTCACTGTAAAAAAGATGTATTCTTACACTGAGTTAGCTCTCGTAAAATCCTGGTGGAAAGAAAGCACAGTAGTTTTTACCTCAATGTAGCTAGTTGGGGTAAATCCCAGGTGGGGGTATAGGGTAGACCTTGAGTAGCTACATCAAGGTAAGAACCACACAGTGCCTTGTTTCCACTAGGATTTTACATTGAGATGGTTCCAACCATGTGTTCCTTCTTTCACTCTCTCCAATGCATAAATAACAACAAGGCTAACTTGGTTGTTCGTCTTGAATTCAGAACTCGCATATGTGGTTCTAGGAATCCCAAGAGAGGGACCCAGATTCTTGCTAAACAGTTCCTAATTCACCTGTATAAATAATTAACCCCTCTAATGTGGCTGTTTTTATATCTCTCACCTGTTGAAATAACTTTAGATGGGTCACTGGGCTGCTGCCCCAGCCACACTGTGCACTATTGCCAACGGGGAGGAAAACGCAAGTTATATTTTCCCCGGGCCTTAAAGCAAGTTGAAAAATATGAAAAAAATAATGAAAATATTGGGCAAAAAAACGGTGTCTTTTAAAACTCATCAAAATTTCAAAGTGACGTTTTCCCCCCAGAAAATCTAATTTTGGAAAATTTCCACCAGCTTTACCTGTCTATCAGGAAGCTGGAGCCACACTAAAGCTCAGAACCCTCTGAAAAGGGAGGGGTTTATGCCATTGCATCAGCAGCCTGCTAGCTGTTTGAGGATGTGGGAGGATCCTTCAAGAAGCAGGAGTAGGCTGCAGTGACTAGGCATTTGAAGGCATTGGAGATGAGTGGTGATAGAATGAGGGCACCCCATCAAGCAGAAGTGCTGGAGTCTGTAGTGGTAGGACAGCAATACAAGGAAATAAATATTTAAGTGATGTATAACTATATGGATTTAAAGGGCCAGATCCTCAGTTGGTGTAGCTCCGTTGAACTGGCCTAACTTCTCTAACCCCTTTTATCATGCCCTCAAGATCTCATGTTCCCCTTCAGAACTGACCATGTTAGAAGAAGCCCCGTAGTATGGGGGTGTAACCACAGGGAAAACAGTTGATGAAATGAGGAAGGCTCAAACTGGAGCAAGGTTGTTGAACAATAGTTAGTCATATGTTAAAGACGGTTTAACATGGTTAAACTGATTAGGATTAAAATAAAATGGAGTCTACAATTGTTACACAGTTGGTACATTCCAGCTCTTTCTGGTTCACTGCCAAGCCAAAGCTTCTCTAGCAGTGCAGCAGCTGCCAACCTTGACAGGAACTGCCAGTGCTCCAAGCTTGGCCAGGGAATGGCACTGCTAGATTCTGGGCCTGACTCTCCTGTTGTTTACACCAGGAAAACTTGGGTACCACCAGTGAAATCAATGGAGTTACACAGATGTAAGCAGAATCAAACCCTTTAAGTCTATTACCCTACTGACCTGACAAGTCTGATCCTGTCTGGGACTGTTGCCCCTGGTGGCATTACACAAAGGTTCTTACTTTCACGGGTCCACAGACCATGAGGGATCAGCTCTGCCTTTTGGGTCAAATAAGAGAAGCTATGCCAGTTTACACCAGCTGAGGATCCGGCCCCTACTATTTTAAAATGCCTGTATTACAACTACATTTCACGGACACTTGTTTAAACATTCCATACAGTGGAGAAAAAAATGATCTGTTCGGTTTCCACCAGTCTAAAGTGACATCACTCAGATGTGTGGCCAAGTTTTCAAATCAGTGTAATCAATTTCATGCCTGCCAAGTTGTTCACTTCATCTGTGTTTCAAACCTTTTTCTTTAAAGAAAGGGTAAAAAACGCAACGCCAGCATGAGCTCTAGGAAAGGAAAGAAATGTATTTGTGCGTTCCTCGTTAGAATACATCTGTTGATGCCAACCTGAGAAAGGAAGGCTTTCGTTAAAGCTTTCTTGATTATTTATAATCCTGCTGCATACCCTTTGCTTTAGAGACACCAATCATGCCATAACTGATTGTGGGAGCCGAGGCACCTTGCCAGCTGAACTAATTGCCTCATTTGCCTTTTTTATGGAGGGGGGGAGTTATAGAAGCTCTTTGTTATTAAAACATCTCTGTTGAGTCAACTCAGTGACATTCCTTGTAACTGGTTTGAAATATTTACAGCAGAAACAAGATATCTACAGTCACAATTACACTGAAGTAGCCTAAATAGATGGGCATTATAAATAGGTTTGGCTATCAAAGGCAAGAGTGTAGCTTTCATGAAAAGCAAGCTCTTGTTTTCATATCTGTGTTCCTAAAACCAAAATGTTAAACAGTTACATATATTTCCCGTTGCTCATGTTTGGTAAGTTGGGATTTTTATTTTTACTTTTTCCCTCTAACAGTATGAAAGAATTGAAGTATTTCTGTTATTAAACAGCAGCAAGCAAAGCAACTTTCAAAGCACCTGATTCTGGGTTACATGATGCTGTTAGCATACAGGTATCATATACTCTCTGGAAATATCCACCTGGGAATCTCCCCTAACAGAGACAGCTTCCCTAGGTGGCTGAATGGCCCTACACTGCCCCACCACCCAGCCCCAGGGTAGGAGCACACCCGAAGGGAGAGTGTGTGGTCAGAGCACACTGTGCTCCAGCTAGCCTGGGTTGTTACAATGGCTTATAGGGAGCCATTAGCCTAGGGTTACCATATTTCAGCAAGCAAAAAAGAGGACGGGAGGAGCCCCGCCCTAGCCCTGCCCCCATCCTGCCCTAGCCCCGCCCCTGCCCCTCCCACTTCCCGCCCCCCTCAGAACCCCCAACCCTCCCCCCCGCTCCTTGTCCCCTGACTGCCCCCTCCTGAGTCCCTCCCCCCATCCTAACTGGCCCCCTAGGATCCTACCCCCTACCTGTACCCTGACTGCTCCAACCCTTATCCACCCCCCCACCCCCAGACAGACCCCTGGGACTCCCACGCCCCATCCAACCACTCCCCACCCCCTGACAGCCCCCCCCCCAGAACTCCCGACCCATCTAAACCCCTCTGCTCCCTGTCCCATTGACTGCTCCGATCCCTCTCCCCACTCCTGCCCCCTGACAGCCCCCCCCAGAACTCCCAACCCCCCCCCTCGCTCCTTGTCCCCTAACTGCCCCCTCCTGGGACCCCTGCTCCTAACTGCCCTCCAGAACCCCACCCCCTACCTAAGCCTCCCTGTTCCTTGTCCCCTGACTGCCCCCTCCTAAGACCCCTCCCAACTGCCCCCCAGGACCCTACCCCCTACCTGTACCCTGACTGCCCAAAACCTTATCCACACCCTCCCTCAGAAAGCCCCCCCCCGAACTCCCGACCCCCCCCCCATCTCTTGACTGCCCCATCCAAAACCTCCCTGCCCCTTCTCCGACCCTCTGGCCCCCTTGTTGTTGGCCTTCGCCTAATGTCTCTGTGAACTTGCTCAGGAACGGCCTGAGCCATTCGTCCCGGCACGCTGGCTGGCAGGGGAGGAGGAGCGGGGGAGGAGCTCCAGACTGCAGGAGGCGATCTGCAAATGCAGGGAGGGAGGGATGGAGGGAGGGAGTGATCTCTGCCGCAGGGGAGAGGAGGGGGGCTCTCTCTGGCTGTCGGAGCCTCATGTAAGTGGCACCATCCGTCCGGCTGCCCTGTTAGCCGCACGCGCTCTGCATGGGGGGGGGGGGAGTCCGGACATTTACAAATTCCCCCCGGACGCTATTTTTAGCTCAAAAATCCAGACATGTCCGGGGGAATCCGGACGAATGGTAACCCTACATTAGCCAGCAGCCTTAAATTAGAGCAGTTACTTACAATGGGAACTGGACCAGTCTCTGCCCAACTTCAAAATCTGAGGGGCTGAAAAGGTGATATAAAGCCAACTTGCCCATACCCATCCCTCCAAGCTGCATAGCACTGAGCTCAGCCACAGCTCAGAACTGGGGCATGAAACACATACTGAGACAGAAACTTTGCCTCAAGGCACAGCATGATTAAATGGTCATACTCTGAAACACAAGTTGCTGTTAAGTCGGGAGAACAGGAACATACAGATAATATAAATACAATAAACAAAAGCATTTGAACTACTCAGCCAGCTGAGACGGCAATAAAGAAGTAGGCACTAAATACAGTATTGATTTTTCTGTGCACTAAATACAATGGCAAAACATATATCTAATTGTATTTAAATGAGGTTTAAATGGTAAGCGCTAAATATTATTATAATATACAAACATCAAATATTTGCTTACATCAGCAACATTATTCACATCTCTTCTACAGAACTGCTCAAACAATTAGAACAAGCAGAAAGCTCTCTGCCTTCAGGACTACATGTAAGACCTTTTTTTTTTGCAGTAGCTTTTCCAAAATCACATCCATCTTCTAGACACACAGGGCTAGATCCCTAAGGTACAAAATTGTTATAGCAACAGACAGGAACTATCTTAGGTTGAGAGGAAGTGTCAGTATATGAGCCACCAGGAATTTATTTTGACTGAGCAGCTTTGATGGAGACAGGAGGATGGGCCTGTAGTTAGGGCAACTGACTTGGAAAACACAAGTTCAAATCCCTGCTCTATCACTGAATTCCTGTATTACCTTGGACAAGTCACTTGGCCTCCTGGTCCCTATAGGTAAAATGGCGATAATGATTAAGGCTATGTTTATGTCATGGAAGCTGTGATTTTCAGAGACCTCCATGACATTTTCTGCTTCAGCCCCTGGGTCTGCGGGACTGAAGCTGGCAGCCAGTGGGGCCCCTGAAGGTTTCCAGCCTCCTCAGGGTCTCCCCGCAGAGTTCCAGTGACAGGGGACAGCCTCCTCAGGGTTCCAGCAACTTGGGGCAGCCTTGCCGGGGGGGGTTGAGTCACAGACAGATCATGGCTTCTGTGAATTTTTGTTTATTGCCCGTGACCTGTCCATGACTTTTACTAAAAATAACCATGACAAAATCTTAGCTTTAATAATGACACTTCCCTACCTCAAAGGAGTGTTGTAAGACTACATATGCTATAGGTTGTGAGGTGCTCAGTGTGACACATTGTACCTCAGAATGACATCCCTATAACACCCATAGTCATCATTCATATGTAGTTGTGATATTTTATGCATAGCATGCCATGTGAGGTATCATATGAAAGGTCATGATCTGCTGAGACCTGTTGTTCTGTTCAAATATGTATATCATTAGTGTGTATGAAGTTATGAGATTGTGCTGATTCGTTGTTACTGAAATATGCTATAAGTTTGCTAGTGGCATGCAAAGGATCCTTGCCCAGGTGGCTGTTGACCACCCATTAATCAACTGTGTGACTCAACTATGCAAGCACCACACAATGGGAACTGCTCGATCACTGTGACTTGAGGGCTGCTTGTTCACTGTGACTCAGCAAAGCCCACCAGGACATGCCTGGGCTAGTGTCTGCCAGGCACATGGGCCAAGGGTATAAAATAAGGAACAGTTGCAGTATGAGGGAGCCTTTCTCCTCTCCCACCTACACTGGAAACTATCAGGATGCCAAGAAGATGAAGATCATCTGAGGAGACTGGTCCAGGCTTTGGGGGGAAGTCTGTGCATTATGCACTGGAACATCCATTGGGGGTGAGAACATTGCTTGATTCAAATCCTGTTTAGTTTATAGAAAGTTAGATTGTGCACTTATTTTTATTTTCTTTGTTAACCATCTTTATCTTTTATGCCTACCACTTATAATCACTTAAAATCTATCTTTCTGTAGTTAATAAACCTGTTTTATATTTTACCTAAAATAGTGTATTTTGAAGTGGTTGGGAAACCTCAGTCCAGGAACAAAAGCTGGTGCATGTCTTCTGCACATTGAGGAAGGGGCAGACTGGGTTATAAATGTATACTGGGTTCTATCATAGAATATCAGGGTTGGAAGGGACCTCATCTATTCTAGTCCCCTCCTCAGAGCAGGACCAATCCCCAGACAGATTTTTACCCCAGATCCCCCTCAAGGATTAAACTCACAACCCTCTGTTTAGCAGGCCAACGCTCAAACCACCGAACTATCCCACCTCCTAGGGGAAGACCTTTCAACTCTGGGGTCCTAGGCTGGGGAGCTGGGGGAAATTGGCTGGTGCCTCTCTGTTGTTGGTTCATGAGTTGCTGGAAGAAGCATTCATGTAACTCAGCTGAGTGTGTCCCTGCCTGTGTATGTCTGTGTAAGTGCAGTACCTGGAAAGGTTTGCAGCTTGTTGCAATATCACAGTGTGAGAGGGAGCCCAGGTTGGTGGGACAGAGGGCTCAGCGGTACCCCAGTTCTAGGTTGCATCCTGGGAGAACCCATCACACACAGATATTACAGTGATGAGGATCAGATAAGTACCTGAGAGAGAAGATTGTTGATCCTTTTGGACTTTCCCCCATCCCCCAGGAGCATTTGGCAACTTACTCAGCAAAGTTTTGGGCAGCAGCATTCTGAATGTATTAATCAGCATCACCCCCACATTCAGGGAACAGAGATTTACTATTACCCCATTGGGCTATCTTTTTTCCTGATCCTGAAAGATGATCAGAACGGACGACAAGGGGGAATGAGATGACATCACCATCTCTACAGCAGTGTCCTGAGCAACAACCAAGATGTCAACCTACGGTTCCTGCTCCCCACCTACTGTATTGAATTTCATCCCCACACAGCTTCTTCTTCCTAATTCTTCTCCATCTCTTTGTGTTTTCCGTCTCATAAGAGTTCAGATTAGCCAGACAGGACACTTCTGACCTTGAAACACTTGCTGTCATTAGTTTGTCAAGCTAAAATCAATTCCCAAGTAGCCTGGTCATGGTAAATAAAACAAAACAAAACAAAAGTTGATTTCCATAGGCTGGCCAGAGGGAAACAAGAGCAGCCAGACTCCTGGGAAGTAAAACTGGGGCATTTGCCATGGGCTTTCAGCCAAAACACTGTTAGTGAAATCAGCTTCCATCACTGAAGCTGCATTTCACTATCTTTTGCTGTCCTTCTCTCTCTCTACAGTAATAGCCTTAGACAGTGGCCTCTTCCACCAAGCGATGCCTGGGCTCCTAGCAAACTAATCAGATACAATTACATTTAATTCTATATTTAGTTTATCAGTAAATATACGGCTAGATCCTTAGGTCTGGCCATGCGCCACTCACCCAGCTCGCAAAGGGGTTGGGGAGGAAGTAAAGATGTTGCAATTTATACACCCTCAGTCCTGAGGCTGGCCAAGGAGCAGTTTGGCCCAAGCACAACTTAGTGTAGCTTCAGGACTGCTCTAATTTCCGTGTGGCTGGCCATAGCACCCAAAGGGCCATTCTAATTTCTGGCAGCTGGCACTCACTGGAACACACTAATGATTTACCCATACCTTTTTCACATGACATACCCTCTATACCAGGGGTTCTCAAACTGGGGGCCGGGACCCCTCAGGGGGTCACGAGGTTACTACATGGGGGGTCGCAAGCTGTGAGCCTCCAACCCAAACCCCGCTTTGCCTCCAGCATTTATAATGGTGTTAAATATGTAAAAAAGTCTCTTTAATTTATAAGGGAGGGTTGCACACAGAGGCTTGCTATGTAAAAGGGGTCACCAGTACAAAAGTTTGAGAACCACTGCTCTGTACTAAGGGTGGCTTAGGCTGGCTCTACATCACTGGAGGATACACCTATGCCAGGGGAATCTTCATGGGCCACTAAACCAGTTTAAAGTCTGCTTAATGCTGCTGGAACAGTGCAAAGCAGACTGAACGGGAGCAAGAGTCTGTCCCAGAGTATTTGTCTGACCTTCCCTTCAAGATTTACTCATTCTTGACCTTTTATATGTAAAACAGTTCTTGGCCTCCTAACATTTTTAGAGCTGTAAGAAAGGGAATGGTCAGTCCTTGGGCATTGTTCAATTCCTGAAGTTGGCAAAAGGAAAGGACAAGAATCAATATAAGGATAATGAAAGGGCCTGTTTCACTTCACTGCTCATTAGCTAACTCTTAGCTAACTTGCCCAGTGAATCTGTCAAGGGAACATGAGGTCTCCATGTCATATCTGGGAGCTTTCTCCATTTCATTTCCATGACTGATGTTCCAGTATCAACCAATCAGTTTGACCAAAGCTGAGGTGGTTTTGGTGATTCAGTATTAAATCAATGCCCCAGCAGACTGCTAATGAAGGTGCTTTTTTCAGCTTAAACCAATGGGACCACTGGACTAACAGGACTACCATGAGTATGGGGATCAGAATCTGGCCTTTGATAACAATGAAAAATTTCATCCCCAAATATCCCCACTGTTGATTACCAATTAACAAATACAAACTACATACAGGAACTCTTTCTCCCACGACTGATGCCAGCTCTCAATAAAACACAACAGCTGCTTAACAAAGCACAGTGACACCACACAGCACAATAGGGCAGGAAGTTTACCTTGTCCAATTGAAACTGCAGGGGGAATTCAGGTATGCAGAATGTTTGCAACTCCTGATAATGGGACCATTCATTCGCCACAAGTAAAGGTGTCAGCATCTATCCCCAAGAAAATTTCTCTTTTGGGGTATCTTACCTCTTTTGGTGGGTACCAATGCTTCTAATTCCTATTCAGACCATCTCTATTACATATTATACATGTTCAGACAGTTGTAACATATGCGTTAAGATAACTAGCACATAAATGAGTGAAAGGAAAAGTACCTTTAACTGAAAAACAACAACAAAGACATCTTAAAGCTCTTTGTCTAGCTTGGCACACCTTCAGTGCCAAATTACAAAGCACCAGGAGATGTTTAAATTCCAGACTGTTGTGGAAGAAAAGCACACTAGACAGACGGTTAATAAAAGTTGCACTAAAAGAACATAAAAGAGAAAATGCAAAGGCAAAGTGTGCTGCTTGCCAGTCTGAATGGAATCAGAGTAAAAATTTGGGTAGGTTATAGGCCAAAAATAAAAGCACTATAAATTTCCAGAAAACTAGATTACAGAGGGAGCTATTAGAAATTAAAAAGCTACATAAATCACAGTTGTAAGATAAATGGTATTTGGATAGTATCATTTGACTGATTAAATTAAGTTTTAGTTTGTAGAAGGGCATAGTAGTAAAAAGGAAACTGTAACTTTAATATGAATATTCCCTCAGCCACAAACAAAACTACTGATTAACTCAGTATTTTAGCTTTCTCTTGTTTGATTTCGAGCCCTTCATTATTGTGCTAATACTAACTTGTTTTCTCTAAATGGTCAAGTCTCCACTCTTTTTGAGGGTTGTAACTGTACCTTCGCAAATGTTATTGACCTGTGAATATTTGGTTGAATGTTAAATTAATTCACTCTACTTTTGTTTTCCTCAAGTATGCTCCTAAGTATGTTTCTGGCAGGAGTGTTTGCAGAAAGAGTGGGTTTTGATTAAATAATAGAAAATACCTACAGTAAGCAAATTTGGAATTCAAAAATACAAGTATTTGCAACAGATACTTGATTTTTCACTTTTCTGTATTAAAACAATATCATGTGACCAAGGAATTTAATCAAACCAACCAACACAAGTTGAATTTTAATTATAAACCCCCCCATAACAAAATATTCTTGAAACATCAACAGTCCATGAATTATTTGCAAATTAATTTCAAAGAATAAATAAATTTGAACTAATTGCAAGGTGCTCACAGATCATTCACAAACAGAAATACAGGCTAAGTTTGTCAGATCAATTATTATTTCCTCAAGCTGTTGTCTCAGCTCTAGTTATAATGAAGCAATAATAATAATAAGGAGGATAGTAGTAATGGCTTTCTGTGTGGTTCAGACTGCAGGCAAAACACAGCAGTTTTCCTTTCACTTTCAATCCAGCTCATTGAGCTAGTGACTGAAAGTTGTTGCAATGTTGTCGGTTCAATGGCCTATGTGATATAAATTGGGGATCACTGAGTCCAATTTCTAGCGGATAGGTGTCTACGTTACAGAATCAACCATCACTAATTGGTTGCCTGGTTGGGCTCTTAAAAAGAAGGATCACCCAGTCAGCCATCATATCCCATTATAGACCTGAGGCTTCTTGATGGAAGGTACCCCCAGGACAGATCCATGCATTTACCCAAGTGTTTATCTCACATAGGAAACATTATTCTATTTTATCTAGTCTATACTCTTTAGCAACGTATCATGCAAGATCTTTATTACCATGAATGTTTTAAAATCTGCACAGGAGAGGAAGTGGATCCTTTATTGTTGTTATTATATCTATGACTCGTTTATATTGCACCCAAAGTATTTCTAGATGCTTTACAAAGACAGAAAGAGACATGGTAACCTACCCCACAGAACTTGCCATGTACAGGCCAGATTGACCCAGGCTCCAGTATGGATGCACAGGGTGGGAAAGCACAAGAAGCTTTCCTCCTCTTGGACAGGGAAAATCTCAGTGTCAATTCCCTGTGCTTCTGGAATTACAAGATCTGCCACTGCCATGCACTTGCCCAGAGATGTACATCTTCTCAAAAGGGGCAGAGATGGGAAAGGAGAAGACATCCCTACCCTTTTATGCACTGGCCCTTGGTGGGGCTGTTACAGGACAGCTCCACATCTGTGTATACGTATACTTAGCTAAATTGCCAGTAGATGGTGTTCAAGAGTGTGTAGCATAGTTCCCCTGTGTGTTGTAGACCCAATAAAACTTGCACTGCAAATGGCGTCCTCTGGCCACTGTTTACATCAACTCTGAACACAGGCCAAGTGCACTGCATGGGTCATAAGAACATAAGAACAGCCATACTGGGTTAGACCAATGGTCCATCTAGCCCATTATCCTGTCTTCCAACAGTGGCCAATGCCAGGTGCCCCAGAGGGAGTGAACAGAATAGAGCGATTATCGAGAGATATATCCCACATCGACCAGTCCCAGTATCTTGCAATCAGAGGCTTGGGGACACCTGTATCATGGGGTTGCATCCTTGACCATTTTGGCTAATAGCCATTGATGGACTTATCAGATTAATTTATTCTAATTCTAATTCCATGAATTTATTGAATTCTTTTTTTAATTTAGTTTATACTTTTGGTCTTCACAACATCCTCTGGCAAAGAGTTCCACAAGTTGAGTGTGTGTTGTGTGAAGAAGTACTTCCTTTTGTTTGTTTTAAACCTGCTGTCTATTAATTTCATTGGGTGACCCCTGGTTCTTGTGTTATATGAAGGGGTAACTAACACTTTCTTATTTACTTTCCCCACATCAGTATGATTTTATATAATCCCTATCATTTCAACCCTTAGTCATCTCTTTTCTAAGATGAGCAGTCCCAGTCTTTCTAATCTCTCCTCATATGGAAACTGTTCCATACCTTAAGCATTTTTGGTGCCCTTCTCTGTTCTCTGTCCAATTCTAATATATCTTTTTTGAGTTGGGATGACCAAATCTGCATGCAGTATTCAACATGTGGGCATACCATGAATTTATAGAGAGGCAATATGATATTTTCTGTCTTATTATTTATCCCTTTCCTAATGATCCCCAACGTTCTGTTAGCTTTTTTGACTGCCGCTGCACATGGAGTGGATGTTTGCATAGAACTGTCCATAATAACTCCAAGGTCTCTTTCTTGAGTGGTATCAGCTAATTTAGGCCCCATCATTTTGTATGTATAACTGGATTTATGTTTTCCAATGTGCATTACTTTGCACTTATCAACATTGAATTTCATATGGCATTTTGTTGTCCAGCTTTGTGAGATCCCTTTTTAACTCATCGCAGACTACTTGGGACTTAACTATCTTGAGTAATTTTGTCTGCAAACTTTGTCACCTCACTGTTTACCTATTTTTCAAGAAATGGCTTCCCTAGGTGCGTGCTTCCCCTTCTTGGGGAGGAACTGTGGGTGCAAAACTGGAAACCAAAGTTTGGCAAGCTATCTCATATTGTGCAGGTATCTAATATAAATATGCTTTTGTCTGGCAACCTGGAAAGTGTCAGGACTCTAAGTGTTAAATAACAGAAAGGAAGAGAACAATAGCTCTGTGCATAATGGTACTTTTGCTTTTCTAATAAGCATTTCCTTCAGCCAGCTACTAATGTTTAAATAAAACAATTGAAAAGATTCAGTTGATCTTCATTCATTCTGCCTTTTTCTTCATGAAACAGTTCTTTGGAATCTCATTAAGTCACAAGAACAGCTGCACCAAGTTGTTATGGCAACTGGATTTTTAAAAGTAAATTAATTTTGCTACAAGGTGTTATTAAGACCAGGTAAGGATGGCCTTGAATAATAATAGCTCCTTATTGTTCAGAGAGGATACTCCATCTCTAACAGTGCTGTGCTAGGCTTTTGCTTAAAATGCTGCTTTTTTATCAGAATGTTAACAGTCCTTGTAAGCAATGGGCAATAAATTGTTTCAGTTTTATTATAAATTCTTATATTAGACTTTCAAGGCATCAGTAACATCTTTTACTAAGGGAGTTTCTTTGCCTAATCCCTTATTAGTTCCTAACATGCTTAGTAACCGTGGATCAGATTCTCTTCTCACATTGGTGTAAATCTAGAGTAACTCCATTGATGTCAGCATAAGACCTGTGTGAGAAAAAACAAAAAGAAAAAACACAGGCCCCCAGTCATTAAAGTATGATTCCACTCTGAAGAGTAATTAAGTTTGTAAAACCGCCACCTTCCTACTGAACAGAGCTGCTCCAGTCCTATCTGCTGCCTTCACTCACCAAGGGCACCACTCTGCACCCTTTATTCATGTTGAGTAGTACTGCACTCAGGAAGTAGTCACAAAGAATACTGAGTAAGTCGAATAAGGGTGGAAGAGTTGGTTCTGAATATGTTACTTAGGCTATACTAGGAACTTATGTCAGTATAACTACATTGCTTAAGGGTGTGGAAAATCCACACCCCTGAGCAATGTTGTTATACTAACCTAACCCCCGGGGCAGACAGAGCTAAGACGACAGGAGGGCTTCTCCCATTGACATTGCTACTGCCTCTCGGGAGGTGGAGTACCTATGCTGATGGGAGAAACTCTTCCATCGGCATGGGTAGAGTCTTCAGTAACTGCTACAGCAGTGCAGCTGTGGGGCTGTAGTGCTGTAAGTGTAGACAAGCCCTTAGTAAAATAAGATTTACTACATTTTACTTCAGTTAAGACTAAAGAGCCAGCACAGCTATGGGAGAGCGAGTTGGAATCTATTCACACATCGTCAACAGCCACTTCTCATGCCAGCTGCTCTGGGTCGCTGTTCTATGTAGCTGGCTGAGAAAGGCTGGCTGGGGAGGCAGTGGTGAGCTGCACCCGGGCAGAAGGGTGGCCTGCCACCAATACTGCCTCCCCAGCCAGGCTCTCTCTCAGGCAGCTGCACAAAACAGTGACCCAGAGCAGCTGGCATGAGAAGTGGCTGGTCCTGCCCTCTCCGCTACCCACCCAGGCCCTGCTGCCAGGGACAGGGCCCGAGCATGCCAGGGGGCAGGAGCAGCAGGAGAAGAAAAGCCTCTCTCCCTCCACCCCCGGCAGGCCAAGCAGAAATCTGGGGGGAAGCACTTGACTCTGCATGCCCCCGACCTCCATGTGTTGTCTGTGTATCGCACAATAATATTAATGACAAATGTGTTACCAGTTTGCAAATGACACCTTACATAACAACTTTTAGATACAGATTATGACAACAGTAAATTGGGGCAATGAGTATATCAGGCCTGATAAGAATTATGGTATCTTGGCATCGAGGAACCCCCTGGGTCACACACTTACGACACACATCAGCATTTGCCATTGGCTAGTTTATGCAGCTCCCTGCCTAGCATGTTGGCTTTTGGATCACATCCTAAGGTGCCTATTTCTCCCCATTCATTGTATAGGGAGCCTAGGTATCTAGATCGGAAATAGAGCAAATCAGCAAATAGAGACTTTGGCATATTTGTAATTAACAAGAAAGACAGCATGATACCATTCAGTCCTGGGAACACAGTGATATGGGTTCAAGCCAACATTCCTTGATGTACTAAATCAGGGGTAGGCAACCTATGGCACGTGTGACGAAGGCGGCACGTGAGAGGATTTTCAGTGGCACTCACACTGCCCGGGTCCTGGCCACTGATCCGGGGGGCTCTGCATTTTAATTTAATTTTAAATGAAGATTCTTAAACATTTTAAAAACCTTATTTACTTTACATAGAACAATAGTTTAGTTATATATTATAGACTCATAGAAAGAGACCTTCTAAAAACGTTAAAATGTATTACTGGCATGCGAAACCTTAAATGAGAGTAAATAAATGAAGACTCGGCACACCACTTCTGAAAGGTTGCTGACCCTTGTACTAAATGTAACTTCGTCCTCTTTTGAGATTTAACTAGTGATGGGCAAACATCTACAACAATGTCTACACTGTGTTGATACTTCCTCATTAGAAATGTTTCCGCATGGTTTTTGCAAATAAGGTGCTAACAGTTCCCTGCCCTGGCCATTATAGGCAGGGCCTTACAGTTTGATGATTCAGCGTGGTTTAGATCAGCACCTCATAGTTTAGGTCCTTAATCCAAATGACTAGATTTTGGGGGGGTTGAACTCAACTGAACTGAATCTAAAACCAACTGAAAAGTAATATTTTGACGTGAAGAAACCACTAGCTTCATGCAGGAGTAAGGAAAGAATCTGCATAAATGATCAACTTGGTAATTAATTTAATTTCAATCAATGAGTGTTCTATAACAAAGTCTGTGAACTCGAGAAGAAAGCCTGACATAAAGTAACCAGATTATTTCAATAGAAAATTGGGACAACTTAACTCAAGGTCTGATCCAACTCCCATTAAAATTGGTAGAAATATTCCAGAGAAGAGTTGGATCAGCCCCTGGTGATGTAAATCTAGGGTAAGTGAAGTTAGCAGACTTACCTTGGATTTACACAGTTATAAATGAGAGCAGAATTTGGCCTTTAATATCCTAATAATATCAGGAAGGAGAGTATGGAAAAACAGGTTTACAGTTGTGCAGGAACTGGGTAGTAAATGCCAATTACAGAATCCAATGGTAGCAGCGGGCATTCTGGTGAGCTCTGTTCAATCGCACTTCAGAGGAAAAATAACCTACTATACTAGAAAAATTGAATAGAAATCACTGGATAACATGCTTTTAGTGGGGAGGGGGGAGGGAAAGATAACAAGATGACGTCTCCAAAGCCTAAATCCTCAATTATAACTGTACCAACCTGAGAAGATAACCGGGGAACAGAATCTGGGTGTTAACCAGAATGAAATGGAGAGTACTGATGGTAACAACACAACTACTGAACAAAACAAAACAAAACTAAGGATTGTGCAAGCTTCTTTAGAATTCACCCTGTAGCAGATGGATCATAAATAACAATATTTTAGTCAAACACAAACCTACAGTACCTAGCTAAACTTTGCAGAAAACATGATTTCCCCCTGAGGACGAAGGGTACAATTTTCAATAGTGCCTAAGGAGGGCAGATTTTTGAAGGTATTTAGGTACCTAAAGATGCAAAAAAGTTGCTGTGATGTTGTGCAGTCTATATGGTTTTATAAAAACATGATAATAAGTGAATATAATGTAACTGGGATAGTTTTATAAAGATTTGATAATAAGTGAATATAATGCAACTGGGATATGCTTCGTGCAAAAGGTCTCTTGTAAGGTATCATTACAAAGCTCATAATCTACTGAGTGTGATCATCCTATTTGTATAAATGTACCACTCTTGTATCTAAAACTAGAAATATGAAATATAACTCTGAGGGCCTATTGTAATTATGTAAAGTGTGGGCCATTAATGATGGTTTGGAATCTTGATGACTCCCATTAACAAGGACCATTAGCCGCAGATGGCTGTGTTTACCTGTGAGTCTTCCTGTATACGTGTGTGCTGGCAAGTGGGCAATGCAGTCTTGCAGTGACATGTGATCATGTCACCTGAACTGGAATCCATCTTTAACCTGGTGCTTTTCCAGTGAGGGGGGTGGAAACCCAGAGGGACAAAGGGTTCCCGCCTTATGCAAAAGATATATAAAGGGGTGGAACAGAACAAAGGAGAGAGAGGAGCCATCATGAAGAATCCCCTAGCTATCACCTGAGCTGGAACAAGAGCTGTACCAGGAGAAAGAATTGTGCCCAGGCCTGGAAGGTGTCCAGTCTGAGAAAAAACTTACTGAAGCATCTCTGAGGGTGAGATTATCTGTATTCAGTTTGATTAGGCATAGATTTGCGCATTTTATTTTATTTTGCTTGGTGACTTATTTTGTTCTGTCTGTTACTACTTGGAACCACTTAAATCCTACTGTCTGTATTTAATAAAATCACTTTTTATTTAGTAATTTACTCAGAGTATGTATTAATACCTGGGGGAGCAAACAACTGTGCATATCTCTCTATCAGTGTTATAGAGGGCGAACAATTTATGAGTTTGCCCTGCATAAACTTTATGCAGGGTAAAACGGATTTATTTGGGTTTAGACCCCATTGGGAGTTGGGCATCTGAGTGCTAAAGACAAGCACACTTCTGTGAGCTGTTTTCAGGTAAACTTGCAGCTTTGGGACAAGTGATTCAGACCCTGAGTCTGTGTTGGAGCAGACGGGAGTGTCTGGCTCAGCAAGACAGGGTGCTGGAGTCCTGAGCTGGCAGGGAAAACAGAAGCAGGGGTAGTCTTTGCACATCAGGTGGCAGCTCCCAAGGGGGTTTCTGTGATCCAACCCGTCACAGTTGCCGAATGGGGTTTTCAAAACTGCTTAGCTCCATGGGCTTCAATGGGAGAAAGGTACCTGTGCACTTTAGAAAATATCATAAGGTGCCTATCTTGATCTTTAGGCACCTAAATACCATTAATAATCTGGCCTTTAATAACCTAAGCCTCAGTGGGAATTCAATAGGATTTAGCAGCCTAAGTCACTTATGTGCTTTTGAAAAAGTTACCTAAACTGCTTTCCTGTGAAAAAGGTTTAAAAGTTTAGTATGAGTCCTGTAAACGAAGGGAACTTTGGGACTGACATGGGGAACCTGAGAACATGACAAGAGGAACAAGGATTCATGTACTAGGTGTCCCTGAAGGAGAAGGCATGGAAAAAAAGCTTAAGATGTTCACTATCAAAATAATCCTACAACAAAGTCTTACAATTGAATGGCACACAGAACCTAGTCCAATGCCTGTAAGTAGGATATTCGGTGTTCAAACAAAAGAGAGAGTGTAATGAAAATGCAACATTCAGGCTTTATTCCTTCCCCTACATATATAGTCTTCTCTCAACAACTGTCTTGAAAGTAGTGTTCCCGACATTCCTAGACATTATGCTGTACAAAAGCATACCTTCATACGATAAACACCCCCTCTTGGGATGCAATCTATAATATCACAGAAGCCCTCTCATTCCTCTGCCCTTCCCCAAGGGCAATGATAAAATTCATAATGTGGATAAAAAGCAAATTCTGAACAAAGTCATTAAAAAACAGTAAGCAAGACACCAGTGGCATGAGAGGGTCACCAATCGTAAGCACACACAGATGTGGGCAGGGAAACAGAACTTAGAAGGGAGAAATTTGCATGCATGTGGCAATTCTGTAGGGAAAAGAATATAAAACGTGCTACATTAATTGTAATGACAGGAAAGACCACAAGAAAATGTGATGATCTGGAGGAAGTAGAAGAGTTATTGACAGAGATAAAATGACTTTAAAAGACAATACTGGGGCTATTTGAAGAGCTATTTTTCTCTCTTTCATTTATTTACCAGTAAAATTTCTGGGCCAAACTCCTGACAGGAATGATATCCTTTTATTGAATTGTTGGATGTGTTTTTGCTTTTACTATTATATGCCTTCTAAAGTAAATGGCACATACTGTATGCTTGTTAGTAAAGGACATTCCTGCCCACAGCCTAGGGAGCTTTGGACCAGATCCAAATCTGGGGTAAATCTATCAAGACTGATTTAAACCAGCTGAGGAGCTGGCCCTTTAGGTGGAAAAGGGAACAACAGAGTAATTAATGGCCACAGCTGTGGGTTCTATGTGTTAATTGATGGCCTCTTTCACACCACCAGAATTTTTCATTCTGGATGTTCTCATAATAGCAGACTTTAATTAATTAGAAAATTGGGACGTGGAATCTTCTGGTTTGCTATCAATTAAATTAAGTTTGAAAGTTGTTGTTCTTGTGGTTTCAAAGATCCCTGACTTGCTAAATCTGTGCCTAGACCAATCAAACTATAGCTGGATTTATGAATTATTTATTAGCTATAGAATGTGTACGATATTAACCCCCCCCCCAACCCTGAAAAAAAAGTGTTAGGAAATGTAAAGCCAGGTATTTTAATAATTCAAGATGCTTAACTTGTTGGGTTTTTAGGTTGCCAGATTAATACATTTTTCACTTTATGGCAGAAGAATCTGTGAATTGTGGTAGCAGTCACTTGACTGGGCAATTACATAATTATTGCCATTTCATTTTAATGTAGTAATATTGGAAGTAATTAAATGCAGTTTGAGGGGGTTCCGTAGAAAGATAAATTAAAGTATTTATTTTTAATATTGCACAAAAGAATCCTGAATGAGGCAGAGATCCTTTAGTAAAAATAGCCTGGGATCATCTTATTGAGGATTATAGTGTAATGCATAGGCACAGAGGGGTAAACTTAATATTGCCCAGACAACTTTAGCTTTTCATTTCCTGACTCTGGAGTACCTTACTTTTTCTAACACAATGTTCTTTCTTATTTGCATGGAATTGCCATTAACCTGGGAAGTTAAAATAGCACTATATCCAAGCAAAAAACAAACCAACCTTGAGTGAATGTATAAAATGAAATTTAAGTGAAAATCCTCAGTCCCTTGTAGATCACTTGCCAGCACAACCAACACCAGTGGGAGGCATAGGTGCAGGGGGTTAAATCAAGATCTTCCAGCCCCACTGCACGAGTCCCCCACAACATCCTGAAATTAACGTTTTATACTGTACATAGAACATATATAAATAGTATGTAAACCTGTGTGTGTGCTGTGTAATCTATCTCTCTATGCATACATGTACATATACATTGATGTGTGTCAATCACACTGATCACTTTGCTTGAAGGAGATAACCCTTTGTGACCCAGGGACCTCTTGGTGCCAACTGGCAGACGGCACAGGAGGTGCATCAGGTTTTACAAGGATCCACTGTGTTGGATATATGCATAATAGTTCACCACAGTGGCATGTGAGGTGTCTACTGAGAGCCAGCACCCCACTGGTCATAGACATGCCTCCCTGGTGAAGGATACTGTGTGTTTCCTTGTATCCCCAGGTATAGCCTAACAATCTGTTATCTTTAGTCATAAACAGGACTTTATGCCTGTGTATGTAAGCACAGATAATATTTGAGGAGTTATGTTCCTAAGGTCTCGGAGTTAAAGCAGGTCACCAGGAGGTGACATACCTCAGAAGTGTTTGTCACGCTCTCTGGAGTGGTTCATGACCATGAGTGCTAACCCAGGGCAGACTGTCAAGAAGCAGGGCAGAGACTCCAAACCAGTTGTGTTCTATAATTAAATTTCACCAATCCAGTAACAAGTCTGAACTCCTAAAGCATTATAACAGTCTGACCATGGAGTCACAGACAGTCCCTTTGGGTATTCCAGTCTTTCTTGCCACCCAGGCAAGCTGAACTTAGTGATAGTTGGTTGCTATACATCAAATATCACAACATATTCAGGTTGTTCCAAGTCCCAAGGGACCAGTCGCTTACCCAGGTCAATTTGTAACTTAGATCTCTCACCACAGACATTGCTTGTAGCCAATCCTATAATAAACTAACTAAAGAGTTATTACAAGGTTAAAGCAAGCAAACATATATACACAAATGAGTTTACAGTCTGTGGTGTTAAAAGGTGACAGTTGTAATAATCTGTCAGCTCTGAATATCACTGCTCTACAGCCAAAATGCTTCTGAAATAAATGTAGTCAAACTTTACTAATTCTGGGTCACTGAGAACGAAAATGATGCTTAAAATTGTTGATTGGCTCTAGTTTTCAAGATATGCTATTGGGTCAGTATATACGACCCTTGACTTGGGAATGGCGAAGGATAAGTGAGTTATAAAGGGAAGGGATCTCAATTTAAACCAGAAATGACTAAAATACATCTTTGACTGGATCTATGAATAAATCTATGACTGGGTTTGGACAGTAATTGCTTTTTAGGCAAAACAATGAATGATGCAATCTGAAGTTGGTATTGCGTCATACATGATATGAATTGCATCATGTTATTCCTAGAAGTCATGGATGATGCAATCATAACGAAGCTTACATCACTCTGCTGAACAAATTGCCCTATATCAGCTCTAGAAATCATACAGTGTCGTGCTCTCTTGTCAGTGTTTCATTTTGCAAAGGGACACATTTCTGTTTAGCCAAAGTGAGCAGAGATGCCTCGTACTGTGAACAGTGCAGATAACTTCTGCTATGTTTGTGGTGAAGTGACTTTTGCATCACAAAAGCGCAGTATAACTACTATGGTTAAGAAAGCCTATCACCTTTATTTTGGCTGCAAAATTGGAGATCAGGACAAGAGGTGGGCCCCACACATATGCTGCAACACTTGTGCAACAAATCTTCGCCAGTGGTTGAACAGGAAAAGGAAATCTATGCCTTTTGCAGTGCCAATGATTTGGAGAGAGCCAACAGATCATACCAGCAATTGTTACTTCTGCATGGTGCCTCCAGTTGGGAAAGGTGTGTCAAAGAAGAAAAAGTGGACTGCATTATCCAAACATTCCATCAGCTATACGCCCAGTACCCCACGGAGAAGGACTGCCGGTTCCTGATGCACCAGAATCATTCTCACTTGAGTCAGACGAGGAAGAGGAAGAGGATGAAACTTCTGGTCCTGAACCATCAATGTCACAGGACCCACATTTTCTCCCATCCTCCTCCTCTGAACCACACCTCATAACACAAGGTGAACTGAATAACCTTGTCAGGGATTTGGAACTACCCAAGAGTAAGGCAGAGCTGTTGGGCTCCAGACTACAGCAGTGGAATCTCCTGGCAAGTGATGTTAGGGTTTCCATGTTCCGTGACCGTCAAAAGGATCTTGTCCCATTCTTCTTCATGGAAGGTGATCTTGTAGCCTGCAACAACATCGATGGTGTGATGGCAGCCCTCAACATTGTTCACGATCCAGATGAGTGGAGACTGTTCATTGATTCATCGAAGACGAGTCTTAAAGCTGTTTTACTGCATAATGGCAATGTTTTGCCATCAATTCCAGTTGGTCATGCAGTCCATATGAAGGAAACCTATGACAACATGAAACAACTTTTGAGGTGCATAAACTATGACCAACATCAGTGGCAGCTTTGTGGCGATTTGAAGGTTGTTGCTCTCTTGCTTGGTCTGCAGACTGGATACACAAAGTACTGCTGTTTTCTCTGTGAATGGGATAGTCGTGCAAGAGATTCCCACTACATCAAGAAAGATTGGCCACTCTGACAGTCATTGGAGCCTGGGAGGAAAAGTGTTCAGCATCCACCACTTTTGAATCAAGGAAGATTTTGTTACCACCCTTACACATCAAGCTGGGTCTGATGAAGAACTTTGTCAAGGCCATTGACAAAACACAAGCAGCTTTCAAGTACCTCCGTGGAAAATTTCCAAGGTTAAGTGAAGCTAAGATAAAGGAAGGTGTCTTTGTTGGTCCTCAGATTCGTGAACTTCTTCGAGATGATGCATTTGACCATGCACTGCGTGGCAAGGAAAAGACGGCATGGAAAGCCTTCCAGTTAGTGGCAATAAATTTTCTCGGAAACAACAAGGCAGACAACTACAGGTTGTTGGTGGAAAACCTCCTCAAGGCATACAAAAGCCTTGGTTGCAACATGTCACTAAAGATACATTTTTTGCACTCTCATCTAGATTTTTTTCCACCGAACTGCGGAGCAGTGAGCGACGAGCATGGCGAGCGATTTCACCAGGACATTGCAACAATGGAGAAACGCTATCAGGGCAAATGGAGCCCATCAATGCTTGCAGACTATTGCTGGACAGTGACAAGAGATGCTCCATTTAATGAATACAAGAGACAAGCCAAGAAGCGCCGAGTAGACACTCAATAGGACTAAACTATGTACATAATAGTTTTTTGCCTTTTGTTTCATAATAAATTTTATTTATATAACCCTTTTGCTGATTTTTAAAGTGTTACATAAACAGGACAGGTGAAATATTATCATGTAAAGCAACCATAAACACATGAAAAGACCTAGGTTTACAATTTATGATTAAAACTCTACTATCTACACAATATACATAGACATAAAATGTAAAAACTTAAATATCTTAGAAACAGTAGCCAATCAGTTGTTTTAATTGTCATATTTGAATTCAGCACATCAAAATACATAATAAATAGCACATTTTATCTCTGAAGCAGATGACTTCTCAAAAATTGTAGACCAGTGATATCTTTTAGGGCTAACCCATATTGACCCTGGAGATCTCTGCTTCTATTTCGTAGCTCCAGCCCTGTGAGAGTCCAAACAGCAAAAGAGAGATCAAAAATTTCCTCGTCAGCTGCTTTTATTTCCTTCGTCCAGAATTTAAGATAATGGGACTAGCCCTTTTGCATGCATTCTCTTCATGGCTGTGAAGGGGCAATTAACAAAGTCTTTAGTGTAGCCATTTAGTTTTGATAGGCCTTCTTGATGGTTAGAAGACAATCCCTCATGACTGGGTTCACAGTTTCAGAGTAAAATTTTTTTAAAGTTATAAAGCAAAAAACTAAATATTACCTTATAGAATGTGATAAAGATATTATAAGTGAGATTAATGCATGAAGCATTTCATGAAGTCTAAAGACCCAACACACTTTTATAAGTTCAATACCCATCTTAACCATACTAACATACAGGTGAAACAGATTGCGTTCCAGAAATGAATTTGTCAGTGCTCAGCTGAGGACTAAAGCCTTGGCAAGAGCTGGCACCTCGTCTGTTAGAGTCACAGTGTTCCTTTGAGGCAGGAGGTAACAGACACCTATCTCCCTGTCTGGTCATTTGTGTATTGCACACCTCCTGATGTAGGCCTGTTTGCATTTTGAGCCACAGGCAAAAGAAAAAATTATGAAATCTACAAGAGAGGAAATTCATAAGATAAAGATGTCCTGTTTATGACTAAAGACAAAGGGTATATGTGTGTGGTTACAAGGAAACACACAGGCTTCTTCACCAGAGAGGCAAGCTGACATCAAACTTGTCTTATGAAAGAAGGATCACAGCCCAGCCTGGCTAAAAAATGATGCATGAATTTTGGTGACCCTACAAGACATGAGAATATCTTGGTAATTAAGTCTAGGCTCCAGAATGGGTTATGATTTTATTTCATATGGAACCATTGGTTTTCAGTACTTCTACTTGCTATTATCTAAATCTCTGTTAAATAATCTTATACGTCATTTCAATATAAACATATCTAAATGCTGTGTGTTAAGCAGAGCCATGATCTAACATGAAACTGGTAAGCAAGGCTGTAATGTTTTTATGAAAGCAGTGACTATGTAAATATTGTGTGTCCATTGAGCCAGCCATTGGACACTCCAGGGAGATGCTAGGAGGCCTCGAGGGCTGGAGTGTGTCTATCACTAACCTGTAGAGTGGCAGCAGGACCTGCAAGGCCTAGAGGGGAGGGCTTGTGTTGCCCATGGGCAGTGGCTTTGGGGAGCTGACTCATAGCACGTACAGATAAGGCTTCCTCACACTAAGGACAGATACCAGTGAGATGCCTCACAACCCTCCATATCCCGGGGAAGTATCCCGCCCCGATCCTCAAACTTTTAGTTACTTGTTGTCTATTTAGATTATAAGATCTTTGGAACAATGACTACGTCTTATTATATGTTTTTTATAGAAGCCAGCATACTGTAGGAAACTTTGCTCAACATTAACAATAATAAATAGCTTAAATGTAAAAATGTATATTTACAAAAACAACCTTTACTCTTTCTTTACCACTAGAGCTAGGCAAATCACAGATTTTTCAGTTGGTTGGCAATTCTGAAAAATTGGGGGGGGAAACTGTTTTCAGTCAAACCAAAAATGAAAATTTTTAATTTTTTGGTGAATAGAAAAGCCAAAATATTTATTTAGGGTCAAATGACACAATTTGCCTTGCCCCAAACAAAACATTTTTGCTTGATGTATTTTAAATAAAGGAAATTTTGAAACAAAAGGTTGATTCAAGCTAAATAATAAAAAAGTTTCATTTTTAAAATGTCAAAATGTGTTGTTTTGATTTTTTCTGATTTTTTTAGTTTCTCTTCCCCCTCCTCCCAACTAAAGCAATTTAATAAAACTGACATGAATTTGGAAAAAGGTTCTGTGTGACTGCATCAGAATTTTTCACCAAAAAAAAAATTCATATGAAAAATGTTGTCCAGCTATATCTATCACCCAAAGCAACAGCACTAGAAATGATTGGTCACCACTGAACTAGAACCCTTAGAAGCATCCATTCAGAATAATGAAGTCACAAAAGGAAATGAGACAAAAGCTTTACAGAGAAAATCTCTGTTTTATGCAGATGATAAAGGGCCTTGAAAAATCTATCCCTCCTTTAATGGAAGTCCTGAAATAATTTCAGCATAGCACATTAGAAAATGGGAATATCTCTGGGGTTTTTTTGTTGGCTAATTTTTCAGTTATCTTTGTTCAGGGATGAGAACTTCAAATGGTTGGGGAAAAATTATTTCAGTACTTGAGAATAAAATTAAATCAGGCTTGCATGGTTTAAGACAAAAAAGGTGCTATAATAAACAAAATATTAAAAGAAATGAAGGGATACATGGAATTTACACGGCAGATTTAGCACATTCATTAATGGGTTTGGCAAATCATTTTAATCACATATCTTATGACATTAGTATAAATATATATTTAAATAGTTTATTAAGCTTTATTACACTTTTGTTGGCTAGGGAAAAAAGCTGTGATAAAATTAAGTCATTCAGCCTTTACTCAAAAGGAGAATTAAAGCTTGCAGACCTGAAAACAAAACAAAAAACCCAGAAAAACTAAAAAGCAAAAGACAGTAGTCAATTGAGTCCATTAAGAGAAGAAATACAAAATATTTGGTTCTTGGAATTTGGGCATCATATAGGCATGGAAGAAAACAGAATATTTCCAAGAAATAGCTGAAAAACTTAAGCCAAATAGTAAAACCAAGCACCCAGTGAATCCTATTTTGGGGAGCAGAGAAAAAGAGACCTATATTTCCATGTTACAATGGAGGTTTAATGCTGAGGTCTGTTTGGTTGAGTTTGCAGTTCCATTGTATTCTCTAACCTACTATCTACACAGGTTTACTTTTGCAATACTTTGTGCTTTTATCTCTTGGGTTTCCTCTATGACATGTCAGCTTCCTTTAGCCTCTATTGCAGGGGTTCTCAAACTGGGGGTCAGGACCCCTCAGGGGGTCGTGGGGTTATTAAATGGAGGATTGTGAGCTGTCAGCCTCCACCCCAAACCCCGCTTTTCCTCCAGCATTTATAATGGTGTTAAATATATAAAAACATGTTTTTAATTTATAAGGGGGGGGGTTGCACTCAGAGGCTTTCTATGTGAAAGGGGTCACCAGTGCAAAAGTTTGAGAACCACTGCTCTATTGCAACATGGAAATATAGTTCTCTCCATCTTCTCTGTTCCCAACATAAGTGAATTAACTCCCATTGTAATGAAGCTGAAATTAGACCTACTTCCACAGCTTCTTTACAACAAGAGTGAAAATCCAGGATTCTAGTTTCTGTTCAGATCGCAAACCTAGAAGACTTGGACTTGGTTCCAATGTTCAGAATCCAAATACTCCAAAAGTTCAAGTATATTTCTTATTTTGCAAACTCCAGAATGGACTATTATAGTCACCTGGAAAGAGTCCAGCGGAGGGCAACAAAAAGGATTAGGGGTCTGGAGCACATGACTTATGAGGAGAGGCTGAGGGAACTGGGATTGTTTAGTCTCCAGAAGAGAAGAATGAGGGGGGATTTGATAGCTGCTTTCAACTACCTGAAGGGGGGTTCCAAAGAGGATGGAGCTCGGCTGTTCTCAATGGTGGCAGATGACAGAACAAGGAGCAATGGTCTCAAGTTGCAGTGCGGGAGGTCTAGATTGGATATTAGGAAACACTATTTCACTAGGAGGGTGGTGAAGCACTGGAATGTGTTACCTAGAGAGGTGGTGGAATCTCCTTCCTTGGAGGTTTTTAAGGCCCGGCTTGAAAAAGCCCTGGCTGGGATGATTTAGTTGGGAATTGGTCCTACTTTGAGCAGGGGGTTGGACTAGATGACCTCCTGAGGTCCCTTCCAACCCTGATATTCTATGATTCTATGACCTACTCTGACCTCCTGCATAACACAGGGCATAGAATTTCACCCAGCAATTCACCCAACTAGCTTTACAACCTGTGGATAAACTAGTTCAGTGGCTCTCAACCTTTCCAGACTACTCTGTACCACTTTCAGGAGTTTGATTTGTCTTGAGTACTCCAAATTTCACCTCACGTAAAAACTACTTGCTTACAAAATCAGACATAAAAATACAAAAGTGTAATGGCCTGCTATTACTGAAAAATTGCTGACTTTCTCATGTTTACCATATAATTATAAAATATATCAATTGAAATATAAATATTGTACTTACATTTTCGTGATTAGTATATAGGAGCAGTATATAGTCATTGTATGAAATTTTAGTTTGTACTGACTGCACTAGTGCTTTTTATGTAGCCTGTTGTAAAACTAGGCAAATATATAGATGAGTTGGTGTCGTAACCCCCCTGGAAGACCTTTGCGTACCCCCAGGGGTACACGTACTCCTGATGGAGAACCACTGAACTAGAGCATAGAGTTCAGACCTGGAATTCTGTCTGGGCCCTCTCTTACTTGCTCTGAGTGAAGTTCACCCCTCTGCAAAGGGCCAGCTCAAGACTATGTACCAGGGCTTACTTGGGACCTAACTAACTGATGTATAGGCCCAGTGCTGGTGCTCTGTGAAGGAGTAAATTTCATCCTTTATGCATAATGGGATTTGTAACAGGCAATGTTTTTTCCCCACTGTAAGGTGAAAAGCACACTCAGTACTGTACTGTCAGGTATAAAATACCCTGGACAAAACAAACAAACAAACAAACAAAAAGTTAACATTTTTAATCTCTCTAAGGGCAAATTATTATTATTATTCTTTCTTTTACAGATGACAAATCTAGTAGGGATAATTGTTCCTTTTTAACAAGGTCACAAGCATGATTTGAATATTTCCCGCAGCTGTTGCACTAAAACCTGAAGAGGGAAACAACTGCAGCTATTTACAGCAAGCTAATGCTAATGAGCATCTTAGTGAATTTTCAAAAGAGAAGAGCTAGAACTCTGTTTCACTAGGCCAGAGCAGTTATGAAACAGAATCAGCGTTAACGTTTATAGGCATTCCGCTTTGTCTGATATGATTTGAAAGCTTGACACAGGTACTGACCTGAAAGACAGACTGAATTAACTGTCCCTCAAGGCTGTACATTTTAGAGCTCTCCATGCACACTCGTTCTCTCTCTCATCAGGGTGGAGGATACCACATAGTTAACTGGAAATGAGAATATTACCATCTAATGGCAACTGACACTGGTTTGAACATTAGTATATTGCAAAGCACTTTTAGGTTTTTTTTAATAGTCTTTTTACATTTAGTCTAGTCAGTAAAAATATTCATATTACATGTGTGTCTTTTTAATAACTCTATCCAACCTTCTCAAAGTCACAGTGGAATAACCCATTAGCTGTTGTGTTGCACAAGCTGACATCTCTTATCAGAAAGAAGTGTCAGAATGTTCAGACAGTCAAGCAATCTGATCCTGCAGCCATAACACCTTGGGGCTATGGACTCTTCAGATCTTATAAACTAAGCAGTCTTGTCTGTACTTAGATGAAAGATTGGGTATAGATTTGTTTAAAGAATATTTTCACCCTTTAAAGACTAAGGGCTTGATCCCAGAAGGCTCTGAGCAGTCTGGCCCTGATCCAGCAGAGCACTTAAGCATGGGCCTAACTTTAAGCCTTGGGGTAGTCTCCTAAGGGCCCGATCTTGCTAAGTGACCTTAGTGGGAATGGAGGGCATACAGGACCTTGCCAGATCACGCTCTAAATGATGATGTCTTACGGAAAGACAAAAGGAACAGTAACATGCTTACAGTGGACTCATGAATAAAGCATAGATTGATAGGTGTTTTAGATGTATAAAATACATGCTACCCACATATCTCAGCACACACGTGCACATGTAGACCAGTCACATGTACACATGTAGACCTACAAAACCAAAAGAAAAAAAAACAATCCCCCAGAATAAATTGTTCCCTAGTAGGCAAGTGCCTCAATAAAAAAAATATAAGCCCTATGGCCTGAAGCTATAGAGGGTAGGGAGCTCACTACCACCATCTGTTGGTGAATAAAAGGAAAGGGCAGATGGAAGTTCCATAGAAAAGGGAGCCCTCTGTCCTACAGGTGGAAGAACAGCTGGGGAGAGTGCTTCATTTGAGTGAACTTCCTACACAGAAATCCTGCACGAGACACCTTGGGGAGTCACCAGAACTGTACACAAACTCCAAATGGATTGAGCAGTGGGACTATACTAAGAGAGGCCCTTCCTCCTCCTTTGTGGCATGGATCCCCCTGCACTAAAGACTTTGGGCAGATCTACACTTGTAGAGCTTCAGTGAAGACGCTACTGCAACTATGGGAGAGCTTCTCCCATTGATGTAGTTAATCCACCTCCACAAGAGGCGGTAGTTCTGTCAATGGGTTAGGTCGGTATAACTGTGTTGCTCAGGGGTGTGGATTTCTCACACTCCAGGATGATGTAGTTATGCCGATGTCAGTGTATACTGTAGACCTGGCCTTTGTGAAGAGTTGATGCAGAGGAGATTTTGCAATGAGCAATGGTGCAGAGGTGGCTTCATGGTGAGAGGCCACATTGAGGCAGCCCTCTGCTTAAAGCACAGAAGGCATTAGTAGAGCTGAGTGAACACCAGTGAGATCTGCTGCCCCGCTCCCACAAACCCAGCACCAATAAAGCTGAAATCACTATAGTTGAATTAGCTGGTGGAGCCTCAGGAGAACAGGAGGCAGCCCTTTCCAAGGGACTGGAGACAGGCCTGGCCAAGCGTACTCCCCAATTTGGGTGAATGCTACCCACTGACACCGAACCATGAGTGGGGTATACCAGAGGGGGAAGAGTGGAAGTGATGTGTTAACGGGGCATTTGTTTATTGGACATTCACACTGGCAGTTGGGGAATGGAGTTAAAGGATTACTGCCTAAGATATCATGGGGGAAGGTGGAGCTGGAGGCCACGTTAGCACACTTTCATCGCTAAAACTTTTGTCGCTCAAGGTGAAAAAACACCCCCTGAACAACAAAAATTTTAGCGACGAAACGCGCCGGTGTAGATAGCGCTTCGTCAGTGTGAGCCGCGCTCCCATCGACAACGTTACTGCTCCTTGTTGGGGGTGGTTTTTTTTGTCGCTGGGAGAGCGCTCTCCTGCCAATAAATAGCGGCCACACAGCGCACCTTACAACGGCACGGCTGCAGTGGCATAGCCGCGCCGTTGTAAGGTTTGCCGTGACATAGCCTAACACTTCCCATGGTAAATATGTGTGCCTTTTATATGTGTACTGATAAACATTTTCAGTAACTCAAGAAATAGTGCAGCTTAAATAAAATGATTTCCAGGGGCATTAATTTCTCGTTTCTTTTGTTCAGTTAGGCATTTAACTACTGACATCAGATGAAAAGGAAAATGTTTTCTCCTACAAAACGCACTGATGCATTACCAAATAAACACTTCTGTTTCTGGCCTTTTTTCCACAGATAGTGTTCAATAAACTGAGCAACAAATGCTATTAGTATTAAGTGGCTAATAAAATCAGAATTATGTGCCCATGTTAATAATAATCTGCTCATGGGTTGTGCATGCAACCTACTTGAACATGACTTTCAAGAATATTGGATTGTTTCAAAAAAGTAATAGTCTGACGGTGGTCTATACTTCACTGGTAAATGGATGGAGTGATCAGTAGCTTAATTAGCCTGAACATCATCTAAAAGCTACAGAGGAAACATCTTTCCATTGTGAAGTGGCAGTAAGTCAAAACAAACCATCAGGGGATTCCTGTACATATACTTTTTACCTAGTTTCCCATTTGAAAAAAGAAGAGTTCAGAGAGCAGACTATTTTGTAACAATCTCAAAAACGCTTTTAAATATGTGTTAATGTGAGTTTAGAGTTACCACAAACTTATTTCAATACAGTGTCAAAACTGTCAAGTTAAAATCCCTATGTAAAATGAGACAACCTAGCCTGGGATGATGACTTTTCATTTTGCACTTTGCAGCAGAATTTCTGCCATAACAGCACAACAGGCCCACATTAGTGTGAATAAGATTAGTAGCAACTTGTAAGAAAACTGATTTTTTTTAAGGCCTTTTGTGGGAAAAAATGTATTTTTGTTGTTAGTTCATTCATCTCTTTATACCTAGAAAAACTTAGACATATACTGACTTTCTCATTTTTGTGACAATTAAATCTGTATGGCAGCAATCCATTACTTCTGTATGGCAATACAGTTAAAATACTTTATAAGTGGCTTTCACTTACCAAAATTGTTTCCCCAATTCCACAAATCCAGATTGGTGGGGGAAAGTCCCAGGAACCTCAGTTTCTTTAACCATATTTACCACCTTTTGGGCATAGATCAATATCTGTTTTTCTCCTAGATACATAGGATCAAATACAGCAGTGTTTCTCAAACTGGGGCCGCTGCTTGTGTAGGGAAAGCCACTGGTGGGCCGGGCTGGTTTGTTTACCTGCCCTGTCCGCAGGTCCGGCCGATCGCAGCTCCCACTGGCCAGGGGTCGCCGCTCCAGGCCAATGGGGGCTGCTGGAAGTAGCGCGGGCCAAGGGACGTACTGGCCGCCGCTTCCAGCAGTTCCCATTGGCCTGGAGCAGCGAACCGCGGCCAGTGGGAGCCGCGATCGGCCGGACCTGTGAACAGGGCAGGTAAACAAATCAGCCTGGCCCGCCAGGGGCTTTCCCTACACAAGCAGCGGCCCCAGTTTGAGAAACACTGAAATAGAGAGTTTTTGAGTTAGTTGTTTCAAGTTAGACCCCTTTACCTTAACACCTTGTCTCAACCAGAGTTTGGAAGCTGTTAGATAGTATGTGTTAACAGCCTAGTGTAGACAAGACAGTGTGTCTTTAACATGTGTTAAACTAATCACATGTTAAAGGCACACTGCCTTGTCTACACCAGGCTGGTAACATCTGTTAGCTAATACCTTCCAAATACAAAGTTGTCATGTTTTAAAACTGTATTGTAGATCGGGCAAGTTGTATGTGATTGAAGCCAGTCAACATTAACATTAGGCTCCCCCTGCAATGGTTTACCATGACCAGCTAACACATTTTTTTAAAAGTGTCAAAGCCTGTTTGCACCAAGGTGCTAACACATTTTTAAACAGGAGCTAATTAAAACTTATCAGCTAACACCTTTTTTCTTAGTCTAGACAAGGCCTTCCTTAGCCTCCCTCAGGCCATGTCTTCACTACAAACTTTGGTAGATGCAAGTTACATTGGCATAAAGCCACGTCAGTTAGTATATCAGTTGTGTGCATGCAAACTTGGCTCCTTGTGTCGGCAGTGCGCATACTCACCAGGAGTGCTTGTATCAATGCACTGTGCAGCTCACCACCGTCCAGCACTCTTTTGAGAAGTTTTGGTGATGTATGGTGAGGCTGAAACAAGTCATGCAGAGGTCACTGGTCAACTTCCTAGTGTGCAACTGTCTCCATCCCACTATGTCATCTCTGACTTTATCCCATAATTTTGGGGGCTTTTTAAAAAATCCCACAAAGCCATGCAGCACGAGCAGCGGAACAGCAGGGTGGGCCAGGTGGCCATGGCTCCTCCACTTTTTACCAGCCATAGGAATGAGCAACAGGGTGGAGGGGCGGAGTCATGGGGGGGAAGAGGCAGCATGAGGGCGTGACCTCAGGGGAAGGGGCTGTGTGAGGGCGGAGCCTCAGGGGGAAGGGGTGGCATGGGGGGGGGGGGTTGGGCCACGGTTCGGATGCCGATGGTTAGGTCCCCCCACTGTTAGGAAGCTTCCGCCATCCCTGCCATGCAGCCCTCCTCACTGTCCACAATCTCTGATAGAAGCACAGAGCATGCACAGCTCTGAACTATTGTAATAAGCATTGCAAGCACAGGACGCAGAGTCCTCCGGCATTTGCAGAGCCGCAAGAAGAACAGAATTGGTGGGGAACATGATGATTTCTTGAGGACAGATTACTGTGGGACATAGTGAGAAGCAATTCAAGGTTGTTGGTGGTGTTGCTGGAGTAGCTACAGATGGTGGAGCACTGCTTCTGGCCCCAAGAAATGAGCACTGACTGGTGGGCTTGCATTGTACGGCAGGCTTGGGATCACAAGCAGTGGCTGCAGAGTGTTTGTGCATGGTGCCACTCTCGGCTCCAGTCATGGTGAGTACGGCCCACCCGTGGTGAGGGAAATGAGGAAGGAATTGCTTAGTTGGATGGAGCTATGAGGACAGGGCAATGGCACTAAATACTGGCACCATTTTCCACCAGTGGTTGTGATTTTAGCTGATAACTCATTCCTGAGGGTAACAAAGGCTGAGAGAGCACAGCTGCTACTGGCATCCCAAAGCCACCCCGGCCCATATGCTGCTAGCCTGTGTACTGCAATGATGCCTGCCACAGTTGTTGCTGACTGGCGTAGGAAAATGTGCTACCGCAGAGGGAGAAAGAAGGCAGCCATCCCTAGAAACCTTTGGGAAAGGATTGCAGAGTACCTCCATGAACGTTTCATCAAGGTCTTTCAGAAGGATTCAAGGGAAATCCTGTGTACATAAAAAAACTGCTCTGGATTATCCCCCACCTTGCCTAACTCTACAGGGCAATGAAAAGCAGATAACAACTCTACCTCTCTTTCTTGAAACATTACCTTGTCTAGCATGAGTAAATTAATGAAAAGTCAATGTTGGGGCGCAATCACTGTAATGGGAAATAAATTTACACATTTACCCAGGATCCTTCCCCTGCGTTGGGTTCATCCATGCTTGATTGCCAGGACTGACTGGACTGCAGTGGAGTCTCAAACAGGTTCTGATTTGCAAGATAGCTGAACCTTCTGGTTGCATGTGCCCTGTCCTCCTCCTCAGTGTTTGAGCCAGGGGCCTGCGGCTCAGGCTTCTCAGAAGTATTAATGATGGCAGTGGGGTCTCTGCCAAGTATGGTATGCAGCTCTTTGTAAAAGCAGCAGATCTGCAGCTCAGCACAGGATCAACTGTTGGCCTCACTGACCTTCTGGTTTGCCTGCTGCAGTTCCTTTGTTTTCCCGTGGCACTGCTGCTGGTCCATGAATCCCCTATGCAATCTGCTCATAGATGTTGACCTTTCTAAGGCTGGTCTGTAGCTGTGTTTGTGCAGCCTCTTCTCCCCACGGGCCCAGGAGATCTAATGTCTCCTGTTTACACCAAACCAGAGTGCATCTTGAGCATGGAGACAGCATAGTTAGCTGGGCAGTTGCACACAACAATGGAGAGGTGCTAGGTGTGCTCGCCAAGCTGGATAATCAGGACCAGGCATTTCAAAAAGTTGCAGCACTTTAAAGCAGAGGGAGGCATTCCAGTCTCTGTGACCCCTGGGCAGTGGAGTTAACAATTGTGACCAGAGTGGTCAGTTTCAGGCATTGTGGAACAGCTGCTGGAGAACAGCTAGGGTCAAAATAGTTAACGCATTGTCTACACTTGTGCTACCTCTACCTCAGTGCATCAACCTTGGATCAACGCTGCTCAAGGAGATGGTGCTGGGGTGCTTACATCAGTGGGAGACAGACTTAAGCATAGACACATGCACAATTAGGTTGACACAAGACAGCTTACATCAATCTAACTTTGTAGTGTAGACCAGGCCCCAGACCTGAATACAGCACTCTGCCAAAGAAGCAAGTGAGTCCACATTGGTGTTACTTACACATTATGAAGCTGGGAGACAGACCGTCAGGGGAATGAGAACAAGGAAACAGTGAGACAATATTGGTCGGCATAATAGGCTGTGGTCTCAGCACACCAGCAAGCTAGCCATTGTCAAGAGCCCTGGGACTGCAGCAGGTTGGCCACAAGGAGAAACCGCAGTGCATCATAGGAAATATAGTCCAGCGGGGTGAGCAGGTCTCACCAGGGGCAAGGGGGCCATGAGGGGCCCAGAACTATAACTCCCTTGTGACACTGCAGCAGCTCAGGAAGAGGCTGAGATTAAATATTTAATGCTGGTTGGAAAACCAAAATGAAATCGTTTGTTCCAGACCAGTACAAACTAAACATATTTCAAATTTCCTGATGAAAAATTCCACTCAAATTAAGCTTTTCCCATGGAAAATTTTGTGTTTGACAAAACTCCATTTTCTAGTAGAAAAAGGTTTCATTTGAAGTGTTTCAGCCAGCCCTATTAATAACGATAGTATTTCTTTATCACTTTGCTCTAGTTGATGGCTAGCTTATATATAGTTGGACAACATATCATATACTTGTATCTTCCCATCTTTAAACCACAGGTATGTGGTCCTCATGCTTTGTTTAGGGGAAGGTAAATTTAAACCCATCTTCACTGGTAGAGGATGACATAAGAGACCCCAATCTTGACTCAGTAGCCAAAACAACATACTCAGTTTGAAGACTAAACTAACCAATCATGATCTTACTAAAACTAACCAGATGTCTTCTCCCTGGACTAGATATGATTAATATTTATTTGGAAATGTTCTGTTTACTTCTATATTATCTCAATCCCCAGGTGCCTGGGAAATGTGTAGCTTTATTAGATTGTACGTTTTATGGTATGTAAGAGAATTATCTTTCCTTTTTCACAGTTTCCAGTTTTATTATTAAAGTCTGTTTATTGCCTTTTAATATGTTTCTAAAAAGAAAACAAATGTTCCAGTGTAGGAGATATTAAAGCTTTACTCTCAGTTTTACAGAAGCTTAAGTTACATTTTGTCTTTATATCCTGTTCATAATCAGTGATGCACTGAGGTAAACCCTCAGGAGACCAGGGTAGTGAGTACAAGAATCTTAGCACCAACAGAGGGACGTGTTATTTAAAAGGGATAAGTGGATGCCCAGTGATGAAAATAATGTATCATTAGCCCATTCAAATAAAGGGAATTGCCTGTTATTAAAATCAGAGGCAATCTGTATTTAATGAATTGATTTGAGGAGAGACTTGCTAGAGAGAGATGCTAGTGAGGTTCTGGTTTTTAATCTCTAAACTCCTTGGAGTCTTTTTTCCTCTCTGTATGAAAATAAAAGTTAAATATTTGGTACAAGCTTCACCTCAGTGTAGGAGGCCAGCACAAGGCCCAGGTGCTTCTGAAGACCCTCTGAAGCCCTCAAAATTGGTGATGCCTACCCCTTGTTATGCATCTCTGTGCAGGATGAATTTCACCCCTCATTGAGGGAAGTCAAATGTGCACTTTGTCTCTAGAAAGCTTGTAATGTGCTTTAGGATCCCTCAGGAGAAAAGCTGCTGTAGGGTTCAGCTACACTCCAGAAACACCCGCAGCAGCAAGTCTCAGAGCCTTTGTCAACTGCCTTGGGCTCATGCTATAGAGCTAAAAATAGAAGTGTAGACGTTCCCACTGGGCTGGAATGCAGGCTCCGAGACTCCATCCCCCTCACCAAGTTTCAGAACACAGGCTCCAGCCCAAGCAGGAATGTCTACACTGCTATTTTTTGCCCCAGAGCACGAGTCCCACAAGCCCAAGTCAGTTGACCTGGATTCTGAGACTCCTTGCCTCAGGGTTGTTTGGGTTTTGTTTTTTTGGTATGTAGATGTACAGTGTTTTTATTTATACATTAGAGGTTACTAACATAAAGGAATGTAAACTTTCTGTTGGGGTTACTAGGCCTATATGAACCAGAGTTCTTCCATGTTTAAACTCTGTCCTTCCATGTTTAACTCTAATCGACCTCAAGAGCCAAGGACAGGAATTGGAATGTGTAAATAGCCAGTTACCAATTACAACCCCCCCCTCATACCAGGTACCAAGCAATAATGATGAGGTTTGCATGTTTCTAGATGGAGAAGGGATAATAAACTAAGAGTAAACAGAACCAAATAACTGTTTAGAGGAGTGTTACTAACAAGCTAGATTTATAGCCCTAGAATGATTTAACGGCTTAAATGTATAAACATGCCTTCGGTAGAGAGGGGAGGGGGAGTGAGAGGGGTGGTAGAGGGGGAGAGAGGGGGGGGCTTAGTTGTGAAAAGTATATGAAGAGAGAAACTGTTTTTGCTGGTGTGCTCGATTTGAGACTTGCCTGTCTCCTTGCACCACTTTGAGATCTCAAATAAACTTTGATTGTTTCTCCAGCCCGGTATGTTTATTGGCGCGAAGCACGCCGGGGCAACGAACCCCGCTGTTGCTGTCCTCGGGCCTCTGTGCCTGCAACATTTCCATAGAAAAATGGCTATATGGGGCCAGCGCCTCAGTTGGAATCAGTTGCTAGGGTTCCACTGATTTATGTGCAGACAAGCCAGTTTTCAGGAGCTGAGGATCTGGCCTACTGATCTCTTACTTGGAATTGCATACATCAGTCTTACAAGCAGACACAGTTTGAATTAACAGCTTCTGGCCCTTCACACACACACACACACACACCCGCCCTTATATATTTGCATTAGGCACAATTTGGGTTATTTGGATGTTCATTCTGAGTTCACAAGTCCTGACTTTTCACATTCAACTTTCAAATAATTGTCTACAGGAAACTTCAGCAAAAGAATCACCTGCAAATTTGAAGAGCCATGTGGATTCTTGCTTTATCTTGAGGCCCTTGTCTTTCTAGTCATTGCTTCTGAAGATCTTTTGCAGGCGGAACGTAAGAGTTTCAGTTGCTTCATGCTTTGACTTGTTTCCTTTACTCTTCTTGTCAAGAGTAACAGGACCCAGTCTGATGCATACAGCACTTGCAGTATGTTTGGTTTCGTATGTACATTGGGTGAAGTTCACCACTGTGCAGCACTCCAGAACAAGGACCATTATGTCCCATGTCCCACTTTGTGCCTGCTCTCTGTACAGGAATGAATTTCATACATTCTATAGAGACATTGGGCAGGACAAGTATGAGTCAGTATACAAAAACATTACACTACATCAGGGGTGGCCAACCTGTGGCTCCGGAGCCACATGCAGCTTTTCAGAAGTTAATATGCGGCTCCTTGTATAGGCACTGACTCCGGGGCTGGAGCTACAGGCGCCAACTTTCCAATGTGCCAGGGGGTGCTCACTGCTCAATCCCTAGCTCTGCCACAGGCCCTCCCCCCACTCCACCCCTTCCCGCCCCCTCCCCGTAGCCTGCTATGCCCTTGTTCCTCCCCCTCCGAGCCTCCTGCACGCCATGAAACAGCTGAGTAGGAGGTGTGGGGAGGGAGGGGGAGGTGCTGATCAGCGGGGCTGCCGGTGGGCGGGAGGTGCTGGGAGCGGGAAGGAGGGAGCGGAGGGGGGGCTGCTGATGTATTACTGTGGCTCTTTGGCAATGTACATTGGTAAATTCTGGCTCCTTCTCAGGCTCAGGTTGGCCACCCCTGCACTAGAGACTTTCAACAACCCTATTTGAAGAAAAAGGTATTGTCAAGTTTTATTTTCATTCTGAATTTTCACATCCTCCTCTCCCATATACTATTTAGTTAATACATATTTCTGCTGCTGCAAGCTGACAAATGTAATTAGCCTAAGAAGCCAAGAAGATGAACTATTTCAGTTTTTGTATTTGACTATTTTTAGTCTGGCAGAATGTCAATCTCAGAAAAGCTGCCATCTAATCAAAGAAATAAGAATCATGCAGTTGTTCCCTTAGAACAGTGTTTCTCAAACTGGGGTCGCCGCTTGTGTAGGGAAAGCCCCTGGCGGGCCGGGCCGGGCCGGTTTGTTTACCTGCCCTGTCCGCAGGTCCGGCCGATCGTGGCTCCCACTGGCCGTGGTTCGCTACTCTGGGCCAATGGGGGCTGCTGGAAGTGGCGCGGGCAGAGGGACATACTGGCCGCCGCTTCCAGCAGCTCCCATTGGCCTGCAGCGGCGAACCGCGGCCAGTGGGAGCCGTGATCAGCCGGACCTGCGGACAGGGCAGGTAAACAAACCGGCCTGGCCCGCCAGGGGCTTCCCCTACACAAGCGGCGACCCCAGTTTGAGAAACACTGCCTTAGAAAGCGTGTTTCTTCTGTCTCCAACTCACACCTGAATGTACTTCTTTTCTGGCAGAAATTGCTTCAGCAGTGCTTTACCACTGGTGAACCATGTGCCAGAACCTCTGTTGATGTGAAGCCTCATTGACTTCAACACAGCTATGCCAATTTGTACCAGCTGAGAATCTTGCCCTGTGCCTTTAAGAACTGCCTCTGTGCGATTTTGAGAAGTTAGACTGAATAAGACACTTTTTGGTGGAATTATTTTAGTGCAGTGAACACAAGAAAATATCCTACTTTGTCCCAAGAACACGACCAGTAATTGTTGTAGATGCCAGCCCAACAATGCTAGGAGCAATTTTAAGACAGGAAAGTAGTGGTGAGCAGAATGTTATTTAATATGCCAGTCAGTTTAACCGAGATGGAGCAGAAATTCTTTCACATAGATAAAGCAGCACTGGCTGTGGATGCAATGAACATTTTTATGTTTACCTTTATGAAGCTCATTTCCAAACAGTTACAGGTCACAAAGCTTTGATTACACTGTTTGGAAACCCAAAGATAAAGTAGCCGACAAGAATACAAAGATGGGACTAACAAGACTGTGATCCTCAGACAGTACACAAGCCTGGCAAAGACAATAGCCTTGCATATTATTTGTCTAGACAACTGCTGCAGAGAGCAACAAGTGAACATTCTATAGCAAAGAAATATGTTCTATTCTGTTCCTGCAACACTGAAACAGAGGATTATTTAAGGGCCTTGTCCAAAGCCCTTTGAAGTTAGCAGGAGTCTTTCCATTGACTTCAATGGACTTGGGATCAAACCCTTAAAAAGGTAACTAAAGCACAGTTGATAACATATACTGTAACTGAGGCAGTGAAACCTGGATTATAGGTGCTGTTGAAAAGTCAGCTCACAGCTAGTGCATACCCTCGTGGCTGGGTGTGACATAGAAGCTTTTTCCTCTAGTGCCTCGTACCAACAATTGCTCCTGCAACTGCAGTGGTCTGCCTCTTCTCGTGATTTGGCTCTCCAGTCAGGTCATGTTTAGTCCCACCCCTTCTAGGGTAAACAGAGAATCCAATACAACTAAACTCAATACACAGAATTCTATATCCCTACCCGAGCTCACTCCTCTGCAGATACTTCACCCCTTCCTGGGCCCTGCAGGGTTGTCCTCCTCCTCTTGTGCAGAGTGACACCTCCCAGATCTGTCTCCCTGAAGGCCCTGCCTCAAGCTCAATAGTCCTGTGCCATTTGGGGGATCACCCAGACCAGTAAAGAGTCCTGTCACCACCTGCCCTATAACTGTAAGCTTTCAATCTGGTAACATGTAAAGTTAGTGTTTCTGTATATGGTAGATGACTTTGTTCAGTCACTCAAATGGACTCTCCCATTTGAGTGATTGCATTTTGTGCTTTTCTACATGGGCTAATCATAGAATCATAGGACTGGAAGGGCCCTCGAGAGGTCATCTAGTCCAGTCCCCTGCACTCATGGCGGGACTGAGGATTATCTAGACCATCCCTGACAGGTGTTTGTCTAATCTGCTCTTAGAAATCTCCAGTGATGGAGATTCCACAACCTCCCTGGGCAAGTTATTACAGTGCTTAACCACCTTGACAGTTAGAAAGCTGCAATTTAAACTCATTGCTTCTTGTCCTATCCTAGAGGTTAAGGAGAACATTTTTTTCTCCCTCCTCCTTGTAACAACCTATTATGTACTTGAAAACTGTTATCTTGTCCCCTCCCAGTCTTCTCTTCTCCAGACTAATACCAGAACCAAATCACCAATTTCAAAAGCTCTATCACATGCCTTTTTGTAATACTAAGTTGTACAAAAAGCATGGTGTTTTTCAAGATTATGATGTACCATTACACCACTGTGATGTTTTGGGGACCACTCAGACCAGTGAGTGGTCCTGTCACCACCTGCCCTGGTGTGTGATGTGGTGTGTGGCTATGGTTCAGATCCCTGACACAAGTAGTCAGCCCACAAACATAAGGTCTCTCCCTGGCGCTAACGTTGTATACAATCAGTTGATTTAACTGCTTATTTGGGGAGGTTAAACCTTCTGTTCTCCCCTTGGGGTGTTTGGACCTGCCATTGTCACAAGTCCTTCTCCCCCTTGTGTCAGGGAGTCTCCACAACACATTTTCTGGTGGACTCATAGGGGAACCTAGGCCTCCACTGTCCTGTAGGTTCCTGCCCAGGGACCTTGTGGCAAGCAGCTGTGGTCTGCTCCCTCAGACTCCTTACTGCCTCCCTGGACTCCTTCCCAACTTGGCCTTCCTTCAGGCCCTTTCCCACAGTTCCTCCTTGGGCTTACTCTACATCTGCCTTTCTCTAAGCCTTTCCTCCAGATTCTAGCAACCAGAGAGGGACCCCAGAGTTCTTTCCCCCTCCACCTGCAGCCTCCTTCTCACCTGAGCTTCTTTCCTTTATGATCACCACCCAGCTCCTACCCCACCTGGAACTTGTCCTCACTTGGGCCTGGACCACCCTCCAGTTGCCTTGACTGAGCTCTCTAGCTCCAGTTAACCCTGTTAGCGCCACTGTGGGGTATAGATCCCATCACAGTTGCCATCAATAGGAATCCCACAAAATGTACCACAGAATGCACAAAAAAGTGTCATGTGATCATTATGGGTAACACAAAGGACAAGTCTGAGTATAAATCGACAAAGAGTCCTGTGGCACCTTATAGACTAAATAAATGTCTATCTTAGTGAACATTGACAAGAAATTCAAGAGGATGGCAGATTTTGGAAACACCACAAGTTCCTGGCCTCCAGGAAGTGAGTCAGAGATTGTACCAGAAAATTGTTCACTCAGGAACTCCTAAATTTTTTTTCCAATGGTTCAGAAACTTGCAGGACACCCTCTAAGAAAATCAAAGAGACAAACACAGCCTCCTAGAAGAGTTAAGAAATATGAGTCTCTCAGAGTTAGGTATATCATTTTAAAATGTCTGATTACAAGGTTTATACATGACTCAGTTTGCCATGGAGCCCCTGGCCCACCTTTGGGCAATGCAAAGTAGAGTTGGTCAGGAATTTTTTGACAAATAATATTTTTGTTGAAAAATGCTGATTTGTTGAAACTGAAACTGTTTGTGAAACAGTGTCAGGTTTGACAGATTTCCCAACTCAAAAAAAGTCAAGAAAAACTTTGAAGTTGTCAAAATATTTTCTTTCAACATTTGTGAAATGAAAATTGAATGTTTTCCAGTGCACAAATGACTTTTTGTTTAATTGAAGCTTATTAGACTGAAAAAAAATTAAAGAAAAAAGGTCAAAATTGAAACAAAACATTTCAAAATGATCAAAATGAAATGTTTTGACTGACTGACCCAAAATGGAAAAAAAATGGTTTAGGGCTGTCGATTAATCGCAGTTGACTCACGTGATTAATTCAAAAAAATTACTGTGATTAAAAAAATTAATCGTGATTAATCGCACTGTTAAGCAATAAAATACCAATTGGAATGTATTAAATATTTTTGGATTCTATTACAACACAGAATACACAGTGTACAGTGCTCACTTTATATTATTATTTTTTATTCCAAATATTTGCACTGTAAAAATGATAAACAAAAGAAATATTATTTTAAATTCACCTCATACAAGTACTTCAGTGCAATCTCTTTGTCGTGAAAGTGTAACTTACAAATGTAGATTTTTTTTGTTACATAACTGCACTCAAAAACGAAACAATGTAAAACTTTAGAGCCTACAAATCCACTCAGTCCTACTTCTTGTTCAGCCAATTGCTAAGACGAACAAGTTTGTTTACATTTAGAGGCGATACTGCTGACTGCTTCTTATTTACAAAGTCACAGGCGTTCACATGGCACTTTTGTAGCCAGCGTTGCAAGGTATTTACATGCCAGATATGCTAAACATTCATATGGCCCTTCATGCTTCGGCCACCATTCCAGAGGACATGATGCCATGCTGATGATGCTCATTTAAAAAAAAATGTGTTAATTAAATTTGTGACTGAACTCCTTGGGGGAGAATTGTATGTCTTCTGTTCTATTTTACCTACATTCTGCCTATATTTCATGTTATAGCAGTCTCAAATCATGACCCAGCACATGTTCATTTTAAGAACACTTTCACAGCAGATTTGAGAAAATGCAAAGAAGGTACCAATGTGAGATTTCTAAAGATAGCTACAGCACTTGACCCAAGGTTTAAGAATCTGAAGTGCCTTCCAAAATCTGAGAGGAATGAGGTGTGGAGCATGTTTTCACATGTCTTAAAAGAGCAACATTCCAATGCGGAAACTTCAGACTCCGAACCACCAAAAAAGAAAATCAACCTTCTACTGGTGGCATCTGACTCAGATGATGAAAAATGAACATGCATTGATCCGCTCTGCTTTGGATCGTTATCGAGCAGAACCCATCATCAGCATGGATGCATGTCTTCTGGAATGGTGGTTGAAGCATGAAGGGACACATGAATCTTTAGTGCATCTGGCATATAAATATCTTGCAATGCCAGCTACAACAGTGCCATGAGAATACCTGTTCTCGCTTTCAGGTGACATTGTAAACAAGACGTGGGCAGCATTATCTCCTGCAAATTGTAACCAAACTTGTTTGTCTGAGCGATTGACTAAAGTAGGACTGAGTGGACTTGTAGGTTCTAAAGTTTTACATTGTTTTATTTTTGAATGCAGTTATTTTTTGTACATAATTCTACATCTGTAAGTTCAACTTTCATTATAAAGAGATTGCACTATAGTACTTGTATTAGGTGAATTTAAAAATACTATTTCTTTTGTTTTTTACAGTGCAAATATTTGTAATAAAAATAAATATAAAGTGAGCACTGTACAGTTTGTATTCTGTGTTGTAATTGAAATCAATATATTTGAAAATGTAGAAAACATCCAAAAATACTTAAATAAATGGTATTCTATTATTGTTTAACAGAGTGATTAATCACGATTAATTTTTTTAATCGTGCGATTAACCACAGTTAATTTTTTAATCGCTTGACAGCCCTATTTAGAAGGGTTTTTTGTTTTTTGTTTTTGTTGTTTTACTTTTTGTCCCTATTCAAGATCGAAAAAAAAATTCAAGCTCTCAAAAATATTTCTGGGATGAAAAACCATTTTCTCCCTAGCTCTAATGCAGCATGCAAAGTCAAATTGTATCGCATGGCTACATCCCTTGCCTTCTGCCTTCCACAGCTAGTTAGTCACCTTGACTGACTGGGCAGAGGATGATGGGGCCATGTACCTCCTTCCTTCTCAGTTTTCTGTGGCGAGTCTAGGAGAGGGTTTTCATGCCATTCTTGATGAGATAGAGGGTAGGTGGGGGAGCCTGGGCCCTCCCACTCCAGCAAGATCCAGCTCAGGCCCTGTAAGGGTTACCAAATATCCAGCATCCAGGAGTACTTTAAGGCTGCCTTCCTGGGTCACTTCCTACTACCCACTCTCTTGACTGTGTCTGGCAGTCTGTTGCAAAGATGTAAGAGAAAAGGTACCAGTTGCACCTTCAGCTGGGCTCAGTAGGCAGGCCTCTTCCTATGCCGGAGAAGGTTTCTGCTGTGTCATTCTTCAGAAGATCTGAGAGCAGGTGCTTCTACCTGGCTTGTCTGGCTCCCTTTTAAGCTCTAGCCCCAACTGAAGCATGCTCTGCAGATGTAGCTGGGTGGGGTAGCTTGGGCCCAGAGTTGCTCTTTAACCCCTTCAGTTCCAGTGCAAGGTTTATACAGCCCATCAAAGAGGGGGGAAAGTCAAGGCTCTGTCTTGTCCCCAGCTCTAACAACAACTCCCTATCACTCCTGTGGGAGAGGGAGTAGTAGCTTCCATGAACATGTACATTTTGTACATTCCCCAAGCACTGATACCAGCAATGTGGGTACCTGGGAGCAAGGGAAAGCCTTACACCATCTAACTCATCTGCATGTGCAAGGGTCACATCGGGGCAATAAACAACTTCCAGTCTAGTCACAGTACTAAGAACTATTAAAATCTTGTGGCTTTTAAATTCCAAACAGTGTTGGAATCCATGGCTGCACCCAATTTATGGCAATGGGCACAGTTTGAAAGGTCCAGCTATACTGTCAATATATTCTTAGTAAACTGGATAGAGAAATGTGCATTGCACAATATAGCTATAATCATAAAGCACATGATGGACTGAATTATTTTATGGCCTTTTTCTTCTCTAGTGAAGAAAGACCTAATAAGTCACTCCGGGCTGTGCCACTCATGAATTATCACTGTCCGTGCACAGGAAAATAAATATCATAACTGAACTAAGCCACCATGTAGCTCGTCTCTCTTTTTAAATACTGTAAATATATCAAGATAAATAATCCTGGAGATGCAATGGGAACCTGGAGCCTACTGCAGAGACGGACTGAATCAAGTCAAATGACATCATTTTAAAAAGCAAAAGGATATGAAGTTCACCAAAAGCCATCTGGTGCCTTGCTGCTTTATGGCTGCACAGGGAGGGAGAGGGGGTAAGGCACAATGACATCCCATTCTTGCACTCCTGTGCAACAGATAGTTACAGTTGCAGTCTCTGTGCTTCCCGTAGTTTAGGGACTACTCCCAATGAGTGCAATACACCTCAGAGAGGGTAAGGAGATGGTGGACATGCAGAGGAGAGTATACTGCACCCCTTGAAGAAGTGTAACAGCAACTGTGCTCTCCCTGTACAGTGGGAGCTCTGACTCTGGGAGACAGAATTCCTGCTTCCACTCCTGCTAGGTGATGTGACTCCACACCACTCCCCAGATTTGGGGCTGTGTGTTAGGCTATGTCTACACTACCGCGGTAAGTCAACCTATGCTACGCAACTCCAGCTACATGAATAACTCTCCTGTCGACATAACTTACTCTTCTCATCGGGGGTAGAGTACAGGGGACAACCGGAGAGCGATCTGCTGTCGATTTGGCGGGTCTTCACTAGACCCGCTCAATCAATCGCCGGTGGATCAATCTCAGAGCATCGATCCCGGCTGTAGTGTAGACCTGCCCTCAATGACACAATTGTGTCAGTAGGGAGGCTAAGCCAGCAAATCCAGCAGTTATAAATGATGGATTGTTCTAAGTCCAGCAAACATTCTGTTCTTCCATTCTTCACTTAAAACAGTGGCTAGGCTTGGCACCTTAGCAGGAATAAATGAAGGACCCATCACAAAATTATTAGAGCCCCAAAAGGATCAATCTTCAATGTAAGAAAAATATCAATAATATAAATCTCCTTATATATAGACATTTGTCCAGGGCATGCGATTTCTCAGCACAGAGACCTGGTCTACAGAGAGAAATAAAGATGTGAATAAATTATTCGCTGATTGATGGGGAAATAACTTGAATGAATTATTTGATGAATATTGATTGACCAGATGCATAAATGGTCAAATAGTAGACAAGATGTATTCACAAATTTTGATTGAAAACAGATGGGGGAAAAGTGAAATAATCTATTTGGTAATATTATTGAACTCATTCCAATAGATAGACAGATCCTTACAATACTTAGAAAGCAGTCACCTTAATTAGGAAAAATATATATCACTATCTACTGATATACCAATGAAAAGCAGTATATAAGAGCCTGATATTGTCATCATCATCTGTCTACACATACTTACATCTTTCTCTCTATATAGTGAACCTCTTGTTCCATATATAAGTAGACATATTTTGGGAGTTACATATTTAAAGAAAGAAAACCAGGTTTATAAGATTTAGCATCTTTTTCTTCTATCTCCAGCTGGAACAGAAAACTTGGAGTTGGAAATCTACCCAAATAAATCTGTATGGGAATTTTGACACTGTTGCTATGTGATATTTTTATAGCAATATAGATTTTCCTAAATTCTTCAGCAGCATAGATTATGGCCAGTATTATTGTTGACCCCTTATTCGATACAGTTTTATGCCTTATAGGAATGCTGAACTTTTACTCTTTTGCTTTAGTTTTATTTATTGCTGTACTTTATTTTTTGCTGGTAAAAACTCTTGACAAAATGCAATGTCATAAAAGTGAACAAATTACTTTAGTGCTTGGTTTTCTCCTTAGGAAAGACCAGATTCCACAACATTTAAAGCAAACTTGACTATCACTTGCTTACACAAACAATCCCTGTGAAGTTAATTAGTACTCAACCTGAGTTAAGGGTTGCTGAGCACTGATCTATCTGATATTATATTCATCCATGTTATGTGACCACCTCCAAAAATTATTAAATATACTCAGAAGAAAGATACACAATTCATTGGCATTCACGAAGAAATAGTGAAGAATAGCATTGTACTATTGATGTACAGAAATCAGTCTCTTCAACAAAATGCGTAATAGAAGTACTTCATCTGAAACAAAATGAGTTTTGGTTTATGTCATAGGAACAGGGGAGATGTCTGGGATGGATCTTATAGGTACACCTCCATCTCTACTCCTAACAATTTTCTGGATAGTCTAATAGACTTAATTTAAAAGGACATTGAGTAACTGTCCAAGCTTAAGATTCATAGTAAAGCCAGACTTCTGCAAAACAAAATATAGGGTGAAATCCTGACTCTATTCAAGTCAATGGGAGTTTTGCTATTGACTCTAATGGGGCCAGAATTTTACCCATAGCATACTAAATTGGCCATAGTAACCTGTATTTACCACAAAGAATTTTATCTTTCCATAATGATTAAGACAATCAAACAATCTGACTTCCAAATGACTTCCTGTATGAAGGCCTTACTTTCTCCCCTTCTTGTGATGTAGATTTACTTTTTGTGTTGCAAGGATTTATTTTAACAAAGTACCCTGTCCTTCTACTGCTACATTAGTACTACTCTCAAACTCCATACATCATATTATAGTGTTTAAACTAGAGTAAATCATGGTAAAATCAGAGATATCAATATTACTCCTCTCTGATCGTGGAGACAAAAAGAAAAGTGAAATGTTTTCAAAATCTACATTTTATTATAGGAACTTATTTGGATACCTACAATACAGACAACTGATATTTCTCATTTTGCTTGTACACATATTTGCCTAGTAGGTAGTTAATTCTGTTTTGCACCACAGGTATGTTCTTAATTTCAAAGGTCAGCTTCTTTGGATTATAATGGAAACTGGCACCATGTGGCTAATTGCATTCAAGCATATGATTGCATCAGTGTGGTTAGAAGAGGATCTCCCTGGTGCTTTCATGAACATTTCACTGTTTGTAAGAGCAATATCAACTAAGCTCAGGATTTGTGTCACATCCTTAAGAAGTTGATTAAGTAGGACAAAAAGACCCTGCTAAGACAGTGGTCTCCCACAATTTGTAAATCACTGTCTGCACATTGCAAGGCACCTGATGTCAAACATCCCTTGAGGTTTGCTCAGGCACCTTGCAGAGAAATTTAGATTTCATAGGTTACTGTTAGCTTCATTTATTGTAATGATTCATCATAATCATGTCTTTTAAGTGATAACCCCTTTACTTTATTAAAATTGAAAGAATTTTTAAAAATCTGATGTATTTATCACTGTTAACACTTTGGTGACCTTTTGTCCTTCTCTCAGTTTAGACAATGAAAACAGACTAGTAAATTGCACTGTTTTCATAGTCAATTTCACCTTCAGGATCTCATGTACCAGCACAATGCTTCAATGTCCAGCTTGCAGGCACTGCAGAAGAACATTTATTACCAATTTGCTCTAGTTCCTTAGTTTCACTTCAGTGAGGCAAAGCCACAGGCACCAACTCCATGGGTGCTCTGGGGCTGGAGCATCCATGGGAAAAAAATGGTGGGTGCTGAGCACCCATTGGCAGCCCCCCTACCAGAACCTCCCCCTCCCCCCAACGCCTCCTGCCTTCCGGCAGCCCCACCGATCAGCGCCTCCCCATCCTCACCACCTATCACCTGCCGCGAATAATCTGTTTTGCAGTGTCAGGAGGTGCTGGGAGGGGGGAGGGGGAGGACTGAGGGTGCAGCATGCTCGAGGGAGGGGACGGAACAGGAAGGGGTGGGTCAGGGTTGGGAAGAGGTGGGGCAGGGGAGGAGCGGGGGTGGGAAGAAGCAGGATGGGGTGGGGCCTTGAGGGCAGGGGTGGAGTGGGGGCAGGGCCTGGGCGGAGCCAGGGGGAGCAGATTAGAAACTCGGCGCCTATAGGCAAAGCAACCATAAAGCCAGTTTAATCCACCAGTTAGGCAAAGCAAAGCAGCTGCTGCAGGCTAGTCAGTCAATTGGCCCACTGTTTCCATTGGAATATTTAGTTTTAAATATCAAGGAAACATAGGGACCTCCTAGATGGAGCTACTATAAGGTGGGTGCATAACTGGTTGGAAAACCATTCGCAGAGAGTAGTTATCACTGGTTCACAGTCAAACTGGAAGGACATATCAAGTGGGATCCCGCAGGGATCAGTTCTGGGTCCAGTTCTGTTCAATATGTTCATTAATGATTTAGATCAGTGCATCTCAAAGCCGGTCCGCCGCTTGTTCAGGGAAAGCCCCTGGCGGTCTGGGCCAGTTTGTTTACCTGCCGCGTCCACAGGTTCGGCCGATCGCGGCTCCCACTGGCCGCAGTTCACCGTCCCAGGCCAATGGGGGCTGCGGGAAGCGGCGCAGGCTGAGGGATGTGCTGGCTGCCCTTCCCGCAGCCCCCATTGGCCTGGAGCAGCGAACCAGTGGGGGAGCACAAGATAATAACATACCGGCCCGGACCGCCAGGGGCTTTCCCTGAACAGGCGGTGGCCCAACTTTGAGAAGCACTGATTTAGATGATGGCATAGAGAGTACACTTATAAAGTTTGCAGACGATACCAAGCTGAGAGGAGTTGCAAATGCTTTGGAGGGTAGGATTAAAATTCAAACTGATCTGGACAAACTGGAGAAATGGTCTGAAGTAAACAGGATGAAATTCAATAAGGACAAATGCAAAGTACTCCACTTAGGAAGGAACAAACAGTTGCACACAGTCAAAATGGGAAATGACTGCCTAGGAAGGAGTACTGCAGAAAGGGGACTTGTGGATCACAAGCTAAACTTGAGTCAACAGCATAACACTTTTGCAAAAAGAGCAAACATCATTCTGGGATGTATTAGCAGGAGTGTTGTAAGCAAGACATGAGAAATAATTCTTCCACTCTACTTTGCCTCTACTGGAGTATTGTGTCCAATTCTGGGCACCACATTTCAGGAAAGATGTGGACAAATTGGAGAAAGTCCAGACGAGCAACAAAAATTATTAAAGATCTAGAAAACATGACCTACAAGGAAAGATTGGAAAAAATGGGTTTGTTTAGTCTAAAGAAGAGAAGACTGAGAGGGGACACAATAACAGTTTTCAAGTATATAAAAAGTTGTTACAAAGAGGAGGGTGAAAAATTGTTCTCCTTAACCTCTGAGGATAGGAGAAGAAGCAATGGGCTTAATCTGAGCAAGAGCAGTTTAGATTGGCAATTAAGAAAAACTTCCTAACAGTCAGGGTAGTTAAGCACTGGAATAAATTGCATAGGGAGGTTGTGGAATCTCCATCATTGGAGGTTTTTAATAATGGGTTAGACAAACACCTGGCAGGAATGGTTTAGTTATTATGTAGTCCTGCCTTGGGTGCAGGGAACTGGACTAGATGACCTATTGGGGTCCCTTCCAGTTCTACAATTCTATTATTTATGATTTCCAGTGAGCTCCTTTCTAGCCTATTCCCATAATCCTAAATATTGAGCAAAATTTCAATGTCTCTTTTAAGTTCAAGGACAGAGGAGCTATAGCCAAGCATAACCCAATAGTTTTATCTAAGTATTAGAGTTTTATTAAATAAAAATAGTACATGATCATGATTCCAAAGTATCAGGCTAGTGTTAAGTATCACACAAATAATATGATGTCTTGCACATATCTATCAAGATTCATGTGTGACTTTTCCTGCTTACTGAAAGGATTAAAAAAAAAGAGCCAAGACTATTCTTATTGAAGTCTCCATTAATGTGCTTAATTGTTGTCTGTATATTAAACATCTCCTTTTCAGCCCAAATTGGGGAAAAAAGCAGTGTGGATGCTTAGATAAAGTGGGTGTTCATGTCATGTACTTCTATCTGCTGTGGATGTGATGAGATTCGTGGGGCCAGTTGGTGAAACCTGCTTGTGTATTAAAAGACATTAAGAGAACTGACTTTCTCTTGCAGCATTGATGGTCCATTTGTCCCTAATTGTACTAAAGAGAGTTTTGTGACTGCAGAGAGATTTGAAGACTGAGCTTTATTATCATCTTTTGAATAAAACTGTATAAAAAGGCAGGAATAACAATCTGATTAGTTTTAACTAATTTATTTTTCTAGATGTCATGTAGTGTCCTATGGACAGAATAAGGTAGGATTTGTTTCTTTTTGATCAAGTAAAATATAATGCCCAAAAGGTATATAGAATTCAAGTACAATATCACGTTCATAATATATTGAACAGTAGATGCCTTTAGATATACCTGAGATATTGCTATATTTGTTATCTAGAAAACAGAAAATGTTAAAGAAGGGAGGAAAGAAACCTTGAATGGTCCTTTGAAATGTGTCTTAACTATTTGTGCTAAGCAATCTGTTTGACCTTGTATTTGGCTATGACACTATGAATACATTTCCCAGACCTGAACAGGAGCTCTGTGTAAGCTTGAAAGCTTGTCCCTCTCAGCAACAGAAGTTGGTCCAATAAAAAGATATTACCTCACCCACCTTGTCTCTTGGGGAAAAAAGGGGAGAGAGAAGGAGGAAATACACAGGACCAAATTCTGTTCTGAGACGTCAGAACATATCTCCCATTGATTTCAGTAGGAAACACAGATGTAGTGCAGTGAACAGAGTTTGACCAATACAGTATAGTCTTTAGACAGGACTAATTAATAAGTCTGGAAATGGGCAATTTCCTAGTAAAACAAAATAATGCTGTTCGCACTTACTGCTTACTACTTGGAGGATTCCAAAGTGCTTTTCTTACTTCTCTTTCTCCCATGTGCAAGTGCATAATTCAAGTCTACTGTGTCCCCTGGTTAGGTTTGAACCTCATGGACTACCGGACATAGTGAACTATCACACATATGGAGTCCCGCATTCCTCCACACATTTGCTATCCCCTTTTCCAAAACAAAACACGGCCCTCATTGGGAGATGTGTGCAATGTTGACAAAATTATGCCAGATTTGAGAAACCTGATTAAACTAGCTCTTCACAGTGCAGACATTGTTCATAAACATTTCCATTTTCTCCAGAAACTAAGTTTCACCCAGTGCTATTCATTAATACACTGTGTTTAATTTCTTGTGTGCACTGTGAAAACTGAGTGAAATATCATCCTGTCTATGAATAGCAGAATCCAGTCTAACAAAGTGAAGTCACAATTCCAAGTGTCAGCTAAGTTAAAATTATGGTTAGTGTTCAGGTTGCTATGTGGTGGCTAAATTCTGGGCAAGGTCATGGAGCTCCTGTCCATGTTGGTGAGCATGTATGCAGATGGGTCTGCTCCTGCAAGAATGTAAGTTCCCTACAGTGTGAAGCTCTGTATTTAGGTATGTGCATGCAGCTCCTGTTGATTTCAGGAGGACTTCTGCATATGTATATACAGTAATCCGGAGTTAAAATAAAGAGGATGGCAAGGTAAGGAAAACACAATTCTTTCTCTGCTTTAAGGAACAGGGTGAGTACTCCTTCCTGAGCTGGCGAAGCAGTTCTCCTTTACACTCCTCCTCCTCCTCAAAGCTGGTACTTTGAGAGATGCCCCTTCTATTTCAATCTACTTTAACCACTGTTGGGAAGAATCATTTTGCCCTATGTGATTAATGCTACTTTGGGATCTCACTTTCCTTAGTGAGAGGTGAAAAAAGTAATACATTACTGTAAAGAGTAAGGGAGTCCTTGCTAGCTGTCTGAGAGCGGAGACTCTTTTTGGCAAACAGGTTTCATTAAGACTGTCTGAGGCAGGGCTGCACTGAAAGGAGCCCACAGGGCTTACCTAATTTGTCTCCATACTTACAGACATTTCAAATGAAAACTTAAATGCACTCAGCCATACTATTTTCTTGTTCCTTGATACAGGCATAGAAAATATGTGTTGTTTGAGATCACCAGCAGTGAAATCCATCATTTGATCAGCTTTGTCATTATCCTGCAGCTACAGGGAGAGGTTGGCTATCTGCCCTATTTTAAATAAAGTAGCAATTAAACTTAGCACAACTCATCTCAAAAGAAATGTACACACATTAACTAGTTAGCCATCACAACACAGCTATGTAGTAGGTGACTATCATTCTTCCTGCTTTACAGAGAGGTAAATGGACACATAGATAAGGTAAGGCCCGCATTTTCAGACGGTGTCATTGACTAGGGGGGTTTAGTTTTTGGGTGTCCAATTTGTGACACCTCAAGCCTGATTCTCAGCACTCGCAACTCTAGCTGAAGTCAATAGGACAGGCAGAAGTCCAGCATTTCTGAAAATCAGTGTCAAGGTACTGGATATTGGGCATCTACAAATAGAGGCACTCAAAACCGGTAGCCACATCTGAAAAGTGGGCCTTAATGATTTGCTGAAGGCCACAGAGAATCCACATCACAGCCAACTGCAGCATTCTGATCAGCAACGATCCCAAAGGGCCCATCTACTCACAAGACTGCTTCTTCCTCTGCACCTTGGCAGGAATACTATGGTCATCTTAGATGCTACAGCTGACAGCCACCAAGACAAAGCTTGTAGGAGATGGAGACAAGGCATTTTTGATGAAAGTTGCCCAGACATGAAATTCTTAATTGCAGGAGATAAGGAGGTCTTGTCTTCTTTAGAGCACAGGATAAAAGACACCTCTGCTTGCAAAACCTTTTCCTTGCAAGATGCGGTGACCTCATTTGCTGGCAAGTCTTCCCAGTTATTATTTATTTATTATGTATATTGCTTTAAAACCTAGGTTCCAGCTCCAACATGCTAGATAATATACAAGCATATAATAGAGAGACAGTCCCTGCCCAGAAGAGTTTACAATCTAAAGGACAAGAGATAAAGAAACAGATGGGGGAGCACAAGATAATAATCCTTTATGTATCTTATATCAAGAAAGACAGCCTATGGAGTACAACCCAGCTCAGGATGGAGAAGAGAAAATAGTCCTGTTGGGACTACACAGAGACTTTCATTCTTGCATTTGGTGTCTAAACACCATGGAGACTGGCAGTCTAGATAGATTATTAAAACTTGGTTCTTGATCACACTTCAGGTACCCTGGTCACAGATCCTTGACTAGCGTAAATTGGTTTTAAGGCTACTTCCTAGCTGCTTGTTGCAGAGAGAGTTTACATTCTCCTTTTCTACTTTGCATTCTGCAAAAACATCCTCATTCCGTCATGGGAGATGCTTCAGTATTTTTGATAGATGGACATTCATGATGCCAATGTGCTTCTGATACACCACAAATAAATCTCCCATAAACAGAGTTCCACATGGGGAATTGCCAACCTCCACAGGAGATTAATAAAAATGGAAAGAACAGCTCATCTGGTATCGCTCCTCCATAGTCAATTGGCAGTACTATTCCAGGAGATGTCTGCCAGCACATCCCAGTCACAGAGGAAACAGGTTGGGGATTTTTTAATTAATCTTATGGAAGTCTTAATCTGTGCTTAATTAGACATTCTTTATTCTTTCATTTACAGGGAGATAGATAACACCAACACTTCGCCCTTATGCCTTTATCAAGGTAAATATGATAATGTCCCAGGGGATGGGAAACTGGAAGGTTTGTGTTGTCTCCCTGTGTAAATTTAAAAAAGAATATTTAATTAAGAAAGATCTAAGTCTTCTTCAATTGCAATTAAAGAAGACATTACTCATTGTAATGGGATGTGCTGGCAGAACCTTTTGGAATGATACAAGACAACATAAATACACCTTGAAAACACTTGTTCTATTGAAACTAGCTGACAGTTTGCAGGCTTTAAAGCAAACCTTTTGAATCATCTGCAAGGAAAGCCATCTATTGCTACTGTTGTCTTGGCTTAAAGAACTGCTGACACCTCCTGGAAAACTTTAAAAAACATCCTATTAAAATATCTATCTCCTGACTCTCTGTCACTTAGGGTTAGTGGTTTCTCACGGTGATGAGCTAGATTCTGATCTCACTCTGTTGTAACTCCTTTGAATTTATGAAAGTGACTCCTGATTTAAATTGGGGTAACAGAGTTCATGGCCAAAGAAAAATCCTGAATTTATAATAAAACAATATCAAAAGTCTGAGGCCACTTTATTTTTATCCAAATGTCCATTTTAAATCCATTTAATAAAATATAACAAAAAGATTAAAAGCACTGCAAATTGCCAGCTACATGCCTGCTGGTTCCATTCACCACGGGGATGGTGAGGGAAGCAGACTCCATGAGAAGGGACTGCTATTATGATTTTCTCCTGTGCAAAAGGATGGAGGGTTCTTGCACCTTCTCCCAGAGCCTGTGCCAGATTCCCTTCTGGCCCTGTAATTCAGCACTGTAGTCCTGCCTTAGCCTGAAGTAGGAGCAGCAACAATGCATAGCTGATGAATGCCACCCACCTGCATCAACAAGTGGGGGAACGTGATGGGGCCAGTGGTGAAATGGGGACAGTCCCAGTATCAAGGGAGGGAGATACTCACCAAGGAAGAATAGGTAGCTCCTCCCCCTGGGAGTCTCTAGCACCCATTGGCCAGCTAGGATAGGGAAGTGCTGATTGGCCAGCATTCCCCAGCTCCTGGAATTAGCCCAGTGTAAGGGCCACGTGGAGCCTCTTTCAGCTTCATTCCAGCAGAGAAAGGGTTACTCACTAACTTCCAGCAGCAGCAGTCCTCAAGAGGCAGAGGGAGGCTGGTAAGGATTCTGGGGTCCCTTTCCCCAGGAGCCTTGTAATTCTGGTGCCCATTATGGGTTATGTGGTAAGGAGCCCTGCACTGGAACCAGTTAAATGCCTGGAATAAGAGAATACGGGTGATGGGTGGGTAGCTCTCCTCCCCTCTGTTAAAGTTTAATAACTTTAATAAAGTTGCGCCATGCATGTGTCTGTCCTCATTTTGCTGCCATGTCCTCTTCAAACAGCATCAGCACAGCAGAACTGTAGCAGCATCATGCGCTTGTAATAAACCATTATTGCAAGGTCTGGGAATTCCTGCTTTCCCTTAGCCTACCATGAAGCCTAGAGTTTAAATCTGCAGTTCTCAAAGTTCCCAATGAAAGGGATTCAACTGTTTGTGTTTTATTCAGCTATCCATATATGAAAGTCACGGAACTGATGACTTCTGTAACAATTATGACAAAAATCCAGATATAGTCATGGTACTTTTTTTTCTTCCCTGCCTCATTAGGTACGGAAACAGGATTTTTGTTTGATCTGCTCCTTTGGCTTTTAAAGATCCTATTCTCCATTGCATTACACCCTGTGTTACTCATTTTCCAACGTGGGCATCAAATGCTACAAAGTCAGAATTACTACTGTTTACAGATAGGTGAGCAGAGACAATTTTAAAAAAATGGCCTGTAATAATGGGTGCCTCATTTGTTGGCTGCTCAGCTTCTGACCTAATGTGTGGTTTTCAGAAATGCAGAGCATCGCCACGGAGAGCTGCAGGGGCACAACACCATGGAAAATCCAGCCTCGTATGCTTGAAAGTTGCAGAATCCTTTGAAATGATACAGAGACAGCAGCATAAATACACCTTGAGAACACTTCCTCTATTGGAACCAGCTGACAGTTTGCAGGCTTTAAAGCAAACCTTTTGAATGCTCTGCAAGAAAAGCCATCTATTGCCCCTGTTGCCTTGGCTTAAGGAACTGCTGACACCTCCTGGAAAACTTTAAAAAACATACTATTAAAATATCTATCTCCTGCCTCTGTCACTTAGGGCTAGTGGTTTCTCATGTCTACACAGCTACTCGACAGCCCCGCCCCTGTTCCACCCCCACTCTGCTTCTTCCCTTGAGTCCCCGCCCCCCACCCGCTGCAACCCCAAGACCAGAAAAGCTCTGTGTCCTCACTGTGGCTGCAGACCACGGTGGGGGGAGATTTTTCAGGGGCCCCCAAATCCACCACTGCCCCCACCAGGTGATGCGAGGTTTGGGGAGGCCTAGCCTCCCCTCTCCTCCATTACATGCTACCCACACACTGTATTGTGTACAGATACCTAGGAAAGCTGGAGGAATCTACCAGGGCTGTGTGTGTTCTCATAACAGCACATTTATCAGTGCTTTAAGCATGCATAAAGGTAACTGGACATCTGTTTATTTAGAAATTAGAGTAATAGGTGTAACATTAATGTTTAATTCCTGGCTTTCTAGCTGTGGTGCCACTTAGTTCTCACACCCCCTTGCTTCTCTGTTTTCTAAATAACCATGTTCAAAACTATTCTTCAGTCCTACTAAAGAGCAGTGCTGCATATTCAGTGGCACCCCTGGTGCTTATAAAACAGCAGACATGGCAAATCACTACTGTTTGAAAGCCTTCCAGATAGTCTGGCCAGTCCCTGCATTTGATGGATATATATTCTAACCAGTCGTTGAGAAGCCTTAGGACGTGCAGCCTGCTGATGAGAACTCCATCGCAGGTGCATGCAAATAGATACATTCTGGCTCTGGTTGCACAACACCCAAAATGAGATTTTGTGATTTGTTTTATGGATTTCCAATCCATGGGGTCAGTCAGCGGTTCTGTTTAGAGAAGGAAGGTATCATTGCTCTGGCTCAGATTCAAACAGGGTTTCCACATGGGGAACTTGAGCCAAGATAAAATATTTAAAAAAGGGAAAAGTCCAGCTCAGTTTATTTTTAATTGTAGTAAATAGAAGCATTGCCAAAAAATTTTTAAATATGTGCTATGTTTCCCAGGAGAATCCCAGGCGCTGGAGTGAGTATTTCCTTCCCACCCCCGACACTTTAATGACCAAAGGCATGTACTGTGCAGCTCTCACATGCCCTGAAAAAACAGAGGAAAGTCAGGTTGACATGGGCTAGCATGACTAGGATTCTCCCTGCTGTACATCCTAACATGCCTTTCCCCCTCACTTTACATTCCCAGGATCCCCAATCCTTGAAAGTAACATGTATAGTCATTAAAATAGTTTCCATTAATTATCATTAAATAGCCCCAAAATATCCTAATGCCTCCCAGGACAGATAAAAGAAGAGATTCCAATTCCAAGGAGCTTACAAACTAAGGGTTAGACTCACAAAAGGATTTAGGCATCTAACTAACACTTTAGATGCCTAAATTCAGAAATCAGGCGATTCACAAAACTGTCACTGAACTCTGTAAGCATCTAAACTCACTCAGCATCTACATTTTTGCAGTAAAAGTTCACTAGGCACCTATGTTTCTGCCTGTGCACATGCATATTGCAGCCCCTTGCCAGGTGTCCAGAGGCCTAAGCCCCAGAGCCATACATGCACCAGGGAAAGGTAGGGGTTGCTCTGCCTAACTCACCTGAGGGGCCTGAGCTGATAAGCCTGCTCAGACCTCACCTACCTAACGGACTGGGTGCCTATAGATGAGCTTCACAAAGTGGCTGGAGGGGATGAGAGAGGAATGAGGAGCTCCCTCATAACTTTTAGCCCAGTGGGTAAGTGTGATGAGATCCCAGGTACAACCTGGAACTGTGGGACCACGGTGCCTCCTTAACTCTCCAGCCTTGGCTGTCTCACACAATGATATGCCAGTGACAAGCAGCCAACCCCTCCAGGGGCTGTGATCACTCAGCCATCAGCATGTGGAGCCCTACACCCCAGCTAAATTGCATGAATGCTCCCTGAGCTACTCATTAATCATACGCAGACAGGCACTGGCAAATCACCCCAGAAATATACTGACTTACACTGCTCAAGATTCCCATGGACAGTGCAAGCTCATTAATTAGTTCACCACTCAAACAAAAGGGTAGTGGATGTGCAACAGCCCTTGTTAAGCTGAGCTAAGATTCCCCAAAATATAAAAACCAGATTTATTAACTACAGAAAGATAGATTTTAAGTGATTACAAGTAGCGGGCATAGAGATCAAAGTTGGTTACACAAAAAATAAGAATAAATTTGCAGTCTAAAGTCTACAGACTAAGCAAGGTTTGAATCAAGCAGTCTCTTCCCCTTATAGATGTTACAGGCAGTCCACAGTTATCAGTACGCAGACTTGATTCCCTTCCCAGGCTGGGACCAATCTCCCCATTTCAAAGTCTTTGTCTTCCTGATGATCTTCCAGGTTTTGAGTTGGTGGGAGGAGAGAGGCCAAATAATGACATCACTGTCCCTCTTTTATATTTTCTTCCAACAGCTAGAAAGATCCTTGCTGTGACGTGGGGGTCAGGCAGTCTCCATTGCGTACGTGCCTTCTCTAAGGAGCCTCTGGGAGAGATTCTTCTTAATGGGCCCCAGTACCTGCCTGGGAAGTGATGGGTGCTCCTTTGTCCCTACTGAAAGGCCAGCTGTGGGCACCTCCCAACCTCACAACATAGTTTAGTAACATATACATCAATACTCTATAATTTGACATACAATGACAGTACATACAATTCAATGGGATATTAAGGTTCAACAGATCAAGGCTTTTAAAATGATACCTCACCAGCATGCATTGTACAAAACATATAATCATATGACAGTGGTGAATATGGGGGTTCCAGGCTGCTACTTTGAGGTAAAGAGTGTCACAGTAAGGTACTCACATGGGATGTGGAAGACCCCCCCCTCCCAGTTCAAGTCCATTCTCTGCCTGAGGCAGAGAAGGAATTTGAACAGGGCTCTACCACCTCAGGGGCATGCTCTAACCACTGGTCTATGGGATATTCTCACGTGAGGGTTCCCTTAGTCTCTCCTGTTGGAGATATTCCACTGTGAGTAAATAATTTAAAAACTCATAGGAGCAGGGAGATTGGATCCTGGGTCTCCTACGTGAATGCTCTCACCACCAGGCTACACAGTCATGTTCTGTCTCTCTCAGTGGCCCAGTGATTCTTTCATTATTTAGCCACACTGGAACAGCTTCCACAGGTGAGACTGAGGGAACCCCACATGAGACTGTTCCATAGTCCAGTGGTTAGCGCATCCAACTGAACAGTAGCAGAGCCTAGTTCAAATCCTTTCTCTCCTTCAAGCAGAAGGGGAATTTGAATGGGGGGGGGTCTCCCACATCCCAGGTGAGTACTGGGCTAAAAGTTATGAGGGAGGACCTTCTTCCTTCCCCCAGCTTCTTTCTAAAATTGCATAGGCACCTAACTCCAAGGGAGGGTTTTCAGCTAAGAATCCCAAGCAGAGAGAGGCCTCTCCCTAAAGCCCGGACTTAGGCACCTGTCTCAGAGAGGAGCGAGGCTTAGAACCCACCCCTTGGCTTGACATCTCCTATTGGCTAGCTTAGGCAAGGAGCTGGCTAGCATGCTGGCTTCTGTTTTCCTATTCTAGGTACATCTATGCTGCACACCACTGGCAGCGGCATGTAGGGTATGTGTAGCTACATGCCACAGTGAAAAGCAAGCTGCATGCATGCTGTGGTGTGTAGCTACCTGCATCGGTGAAAGGCTCTGGTGAGGGGAGGCAGCAGGACACTCTGCTAAGAATAGCAGTATAGACAGGGGAGGCACTGCTTGGGCCAGCAGAGAGCCCTTTCATTTATACAGGGTTACATGCCCACAGGGGTCAGGCATGTCTTGACTCTACTTGCCTAAGCAGTTGCCTCACAATCTACACTGCTATTTATAGCCGTGCAGGAGTGGGGGCATACAGTATGTGAACTCTATGCACCACCGAAAGGAGCATGCAGTAGAGACATACTTCTCTCTCCCCATTGATTGTATAAGGAACCTAGAAGCTTAACTCAGGTTTTGTGAATCCCAGTGATTTGCTAGGTTCCTAACACTTAAGGCATTGGTACACTGAGCATTGCCATGCCTATGTGAATGGATCCCTGCATCTGCACAGAGCCCCATTGACTTCAGTGGGCAGTTGCAAGGATTCACCCATGCAGAGCTCCTAATAGGATCAGTGCCTCATATCGGACATGCTGCAATGGGACTGAGTAGCCAGACTGTGGGGTGGAAGGACAGGGACAACATTGATCAGCTTCATTGGTTACTAGGCCAGACTAGTGCATGGCATGGTAGAGCAAACCTTTTGTTTTCCTTTCAGGTAGATGGTTAGAATAAATAAGTAAAAGGCTTAATTGTCAAGTTTCTTAGAATCATAGAATCATAGAATATTAGGGTTGGAAGGGACCTCAGGAGGTCATCTAGTCCAATCCCCTGCTCAAAGCAGGACCAGTTCCCAACTAAATCATCCCAGCCAGGGTTTTGTCAAGCCTGACCTTAAAAACCTCTAAGGAAGGAGATTCCACCACCTCCCTAGGTAACCCATTCCAGTGCTTCACCACACTCCTAGTGAAAAAGTTTTTCCTAATATCCAACCTAAACCTCCCCCACTGCAACTTGAGACCATTACTCCTTGTTCTGTCATCCGGTTCCACTGAGAACAGTCTAGATCCATCCTCTTTGGAACCCCCTTTCAGGTAGTTGAAAGCAGCTATCAAATCCCCCCTCATTCTTCTCTTCTGCAGACTAAACAATCCCAGTTCTCTCAGCCTCTCCTCATAAGTCATGTGCTCCAGCCCCCTAATCATTTTTGTTGCCCTCCACTGGACTCTTTCCAATTTTTCAACATCCTTCTTGTAGTGTGGGGCCCAAAACTGGACACAGTACTCCAGATGAGGCTTCACCAATGTTGAATAGACAGGAATGATCATGTCCCTTGATCTGCTGGCAATGCCCCTACTTATTCAGCCCAAAATGCCGTTAGCCTTCTTGGCAACAAGGGAACACTGTTGACTCATATCCAGCTTCTCGTCCACTGTAACCCCTAGGTCCTTTTCTGCAGAACTGCTTCCTAGCCATTCAGTCCCTAGTCTGTAACAGTGAATGGGATTCTTCCGTCCTAAGTGCAGGACTCTGCACTTGTCCTTGTTGAACCTCATCAGGTTTCTTTTGGCCCAATCCTCTAATTTGTCTAGGTCCCTCTGTATCCTATCCCTACCCTCCAGTGTATCTAACCACTCCTCCCAGTTTAGTGTCATCTGCAAACTTGCTGAGAGTGCAGTCCACGCCATCCTCCAGATCATTAATGAAGATATTGAACAAAACCGGCCCCAGGACCGACCCTTGGGGCACTCTGCTTGATACTGACTGCCAACTAGACATGGAGCCATTGATCACTACCCGTTGAGCCCGACCATCTAGCCAGCTTTCTATCCACCTTATAGTCCATTCATCCAGCCCATACTTCTTTAACTTGCTGGCAAGAATACTGTGGGAGACCGTATCAAAAGCTTTGCTAAAGTCAAGGAATAACACATCCACTGCTTTCCCCTCATCCACAGACCCAGTTATCTCCTCATAGAAGGCAATTAGGTTAGTCAGGCATGACTTGCCCTTGGTGAATCCATGCTGACTGTTCCTGATCACTTTCCTCTCCTCTAAGTGCTTCAGAATTGATTCCTTGAGGACCTGCTCCATGATTTTTCCAGGGACTGAGGTGAGGCTGACTGGCCTGTAGTTCCCCGGATCCTCCTTCTTCCCTTTTTTAAAGATGGGAAGAAGGTATCTCAGCAGGGATTTAAAAGGAAAGAGGTAGTGGCTTTCTGGACTAGCTCAGGGAAGGAGCTCCACCTGTAGAAGACTTTGTGGAAGAAATCACATTGAAGCAGTTGTGGGAGAGGCAGGCAAATGGGGAGCAAAGGCTGCCATCACTGGCAGAGGGCAGTGTGATAATAACAAGGTCATAGAAAATACAGCACAGAGTCTCCTCCTAGATAGTGCTGCTGCATGATTAGTCACTGTGGGGGAGCTCATTAAGCAATGCAGATTTTGCCTTCCCCGAGGAATGAGAGTGTGACCTCCACCAAGACTGTCCCTAGTCCTGTCCTGTACCTGGGTCTCCTGCATGGAAATGCAGTGCATGCTGCCATAAAACAGACTGAACCAAACTCCATCGTGTGTTTTTAAATAAGCACTTCTGTTATCAGAGCATCCTATTCAGGTTTGACCTATATAACAGACCAAGTAGGTCACTGAGCACACACTGGACCATGACAAATTGATTTTGAACCATCACTTATCTGGCTCTGTTGCTGTCAGGGAGGATACATCAGTGGGATTAATAAATTATTTACCAAATAGATAAAAGCATTTTTCCCCCCACTAGAGATTCTGGAAGGTTTTATTGTTTTAAGCTACAGCACTAATTGGGTTGAACATTCACTTAGAATTCAAAGTGAGATGAACATTAAAGGAATAATGCATTTTACTACACATGATGGTGAAAGGCAGAAATACAGGCATCCAGTGAATGCTTAGAACAAATAATGCTTAGAATATTCCTGGCACTGTTCTGATTTTCATACAGTCAGCGCTTCCCTTCTAGGTGCATAACTGGTCACAATGCAGACAAGCCTGAAGCCCTGATACAACTATGCAAGCCCTGTCCCAGGGAGTGGGGCACCAACACCTGAGAAGCACTTAAGAATGTCTCTTTCCCTGGAAGAAGAAAGGGCAAGAATCTCCACACAAACCCCATTAGGGAAAGTGGTCAAGAGCAGAGCTGATGAGGCGGGGGGGAGCCGGTACAAATTACTGGGGCCCGGCGGTCTGGAAGGGGGCCTGGGGCCCAGCTCCCCCCCCCCTCTCGTCGGCCCTGTTTAGCCGGTCCGCCCTTGCTGGGGGGCCCGGAAAAAATTTTTCACCAGGGCCCAAACCCGCTCTCGGTGGCCCTGGTCAAGAGTACTGAGAACTCCATTCTCTACTCCTTCCTTACTTTCTCTTAGCAGCTGCCCAGTAACCCCTCCATCAGTCAAGCTGTGGGTAGAGCAGGAGAGAGAAGAAACAGCTCTCCCCCCCCCCCCGGGCAGACAGATAAAAGAAAGAAATGGCAGAATCTTTCAAGAGACCATTGCTCCCACCCCATCCCAGGAGTCTGGAAAAGGGAATGAGAGAGGGGAGCTTGCTTTCTTCCTCTCAGAGCCCAGCAGGGGGGAGACAATGAAGGCATCATGCTCCAAGCAGCCAAGAGGAAAGGAGAAGGTAGAGTTTCTCTTCCTATTCTCAGGAGCACTATTCTCTAACTGTAGGATGTAAGCTACTTGTTTTCAGTTACTCAAATCCTGCAGTATGAGAACAGGCCACCAAGAAGAAAGGAGGGAGAGAGCAAATGAAGCACCTACCAGTCAAACAGAAGGGAGAGGAAGGGGGAGGGGGAGAGAGAAAAAGGAATTTCTCCAATCCTAACAGTACAGATTAGCCAGAAATTGTTTGCAGTGCCAAGGTAATCAGCTCCCTTTCTGCGGTACCATGAAAACCAGTACCAAAGGTTCTTGGCCGTAGGCATTACTCACTGGAGAGAGAGGCTAGACTTGGGGTGAGATTGAAGGAAAATGTTTGAGAACTGCAGCCCCAGATAAAGACATACAGTATCCTGTTATTAGCCTTAGTTATTAGCCTTCTTCCTGAGGAGCATCCACTAATCCTAATCACCAGAGAAAAAGACAAGACTATATTATAATCATTCTTAATTGGATAGAGATGCAACAGATTGATTCATTACTTCCATGTGCCACTATCAATGTTTAGCACAGTGTTTCCATTCTCATTAAACTAATATGCTAAATGCCTGTACTAGCTGTCACTTTAATCTAGTCCCACATTGTCAACCTTTTTCTTCTCTCCCAAGTATTTGCACCATTTTTCTTTTTTTATTCTTATTCATTCTTGCAGCTCCTCTCCAGGGACATCAGTTTGCATGGGAAGGCAATCACTCACCTTCAGTATCTAAGGGTATGTCTACACTGGCAGAGTTACAACAATGGCAGTTACGTCACCACTCAGAGAGCACTGAAGGGAAACCGCTGTTGTGTGTTCACACTGTCAACTTCCTGCGCAATAGCGTGTTCACACTTGCAGCACTTGCATCGGTATTTGGAGCGTTGCACTCTGGGCAGCTATCCCACAGAGCTTCTCTTCCTCTTCTGCCGCTAAGAGTTGTCGGAAGGTGTCGGAGTTGTCAGAGGGGATCACGGGACATCCTGGGTCCTGTCCCAATGTGCCGTGATGCATTGCTTTGCATCCCAGCAATCCCTGTGCTCCCGTCCGCATTTGGCGCCATCTTTCAATGATTTGTGTACTGAGCGCTTTGCCTCTTCGGTCTGCAGGAATGGATCCCAAGCTGTTGACCGATATGCTGCTCGCTCTAACTAACATGTCATGAGTGGCAGTGGAGTTATTCCTTAAACTGCAAAGGCAAGAGGAGTTTGACATTGATCTCACCACGCATAGCAGCTACGACGCGAGGTTGCTTGTGGCATTCACAGAGGTGCTGACCACAGTGGAACGCCGCTTTGTGGCTCGAGAAACAAGCACTGAGTGGTGGGATCACAACGTGATGCACATCTGGGATGATGAGCAGTGGCTGCAGAACTTTTGGATAAGGAAAGCCACATTCATGGGACTGTGTGATGAACTCGCCCCAGCCCTGCGGCGCAAGGACACGAGAATGAGAGCTGCCCTGTCGTTGGAGAAGTGTGTGGTGATTGCACTGTGGAAGCTGGCTACTCCAGACTGCTACCGATTGGTCACTAACCAGTTTGGAGTGGGAAAGTTGACTGTTGGACTTGTGTTGATGGAAGTGTGCAGGGCCATTAATTGATCCTGCTCCAAAAGACCATGACTCTGGGCAACATGCATGACATTGCGGATGGCTTTGCACAAATGGGCTTTCCTAACTGTGGTGGGGCGATAGTTGACACGCATATTCCAATTCTGGCACCAGACCACCTAGCCACTGATTACATTAATCTGAAGGGGTATTTCTCTATGGTTCTCCAGGCACTTGTGGATCACAGTGAGCTTTTCACGGACATTAACACAGGCTAGTCCAGAAACAGAACACTGGCTTGTTCAGGAAGCTGCAAGCAGGGACTTTCTTCCCGGACCAGAAGATGACCATAGGGGAAGTCAAAATGCCCATTGTGATCCTGGGAGACCCTGCCTACCCCTTAATGCCGTGGCTTATAAAGCCATACATGGGGAACCTTGATAGCAGCAAGGAGCAGTTCAACAATAGGCTGAGCAAGTGCAGAATGACTGTTGAGTGTGGTTTTGGCCATTTAAAGGCCCACTGGCGTTGCTTATATGGGAGGCTGAACCTGGCCGATGACAATATTCCTATGCTTATAGCCGTGTGCTGTACACTCCATAACATTTGTGAAGGGAAGGGTGAAAGCTTCACTCAGGGCTGGACCACTGAGGCTCAGAGCCTGGCAGGGCTGCCCAGAGGATTCAGGGGGCCTGGGGCAAAACGGGGGAGCTTGTACTCACCGGGCGGCACTCTGAGTCTGCAGCAGCAGGTCCTTCACTCGCTCTGCGTCTTCGGCAGCACTGAAGGACCCGCTGCCAAAATGCCGCCAAAGACCCGGAGTGACTGAAGGGCCCCCCACCGCCGAAATGCCACCGAAGACCCGGAGTGACTGAAGGGCCCCCCCACCGCCGAAGTGCCGCTGAAGACGCGGACCGCCGCTGGGTGAGGAAAGGGATTCTTGCCCAGGGCTCGCGGGGCCCCTGCGGGGCCCAGGGCCTGCGGCAAATTGCCCCACTTGCCCCCCCTCTGGGCAGCCCTGGAGCCTGGAGGCTGAATTTGAACAGCCAGAGACCAGGGCTATTAGGGGCATAGCATGGGGCCATAAGGATCAGGGATGCCTTGAGGCAGCAATTTGAAGCTGAAAGTCACTAATATTTGTTGCTCTGCTCGGGAGTGCAGTGCTTGTAATGCTAGGAGGTGATTCTGATTGGTGCAGACGATGCACTGTGAAGGTTTAAGAAAATTGCCTGTTGCTTTGCAGGGCTCTATTTGCTTTCAATTAATGGAATAAAGACTGCTTTCAAACCAAAACAATTCTTTTTTTAAAAAATAACAACCTGAAGAGAGAGACAAACAAAAAAACACATCAGCACTGTGGGGGATGAGGGAAAGGAGGGTCCCAGGAGGAGGTGGGGTCCTGGGACGGTTAAAGATGCTCCAATACATCTTAAAGGTGCCACAGGACCCTCTGTTGCTTTTTAAAGATGTGTGTATGTCCAGGTATCATATCCAACCTTCTCTTTTGGAGTACATTGCAGCGGGTACCGCTCTTTAGCAGGGCTAAATTGAAGAGGAACGGGTGTTGAGTGCAGTGGGTCCTGGGAGTCCGCAGGGCTGGACTGTGACGGGGCAGGAGTGGAATGCAGTGGGTACAGACTGGAGCCAGGAGGTTGATAAGCGTGTGTTGGCGGTGTCTGGGGGGCGCATGGGAAAGAGTTTTGCGACAGCGGCTGCAGGGGAGAGCGGGTGCAGAGCTGATTGGTTTGCAGTCCTAGTAGCGCCTGCAGCATGTCCGCTTGGCGCTCCATAACATTTAAGAGCCGCTCTGTGGCTTCATTCTGGCATCAGTAGCGTAGCTGGGGGGGAGCAGGGGGAGTGCCTGCTCCCCCAAGCCCAGAATTCCCCAAGTGGCGCCTTTTCCACTCGTCCGTGATTTTGGCGGCGCGCCGCTCCGTCTTTCAGTGGCCTTGCGCATGCGCCGCTCCATCTTTCGGCGGCATTTCGGCGCATGCGCAGGGACGCCGAAATGCCGCCGAAGGACATGCGCCTTTTTTCTCCGCCGCTCCTCCTCGGCAGCAACCCTGGCTACATCACTGTCTGGCATGCCCCGTTCTCCTTTCGGTCCCTCCTCTTGCTGTCCTGCCACTCCTTCAATTCTTGTTTTTCGGACGTGGAGTGAATCATGACATCACACAGAAAGTCCTCTTTAGTTCTTCGTGGCCACTTTCTAATTCTGCCCAGCTGTTCAGCCGGCGATAACAAAGAGGGAGACTGGGCTCCCAAGGTCATATCTGTGAAGCCAAAATGCAACATTTTACAGAAGCAGTATTGTTTGCAACACAGAGACCACTGGTTCAGTGATTTAAAACACAGCCACTATTCACATACCTGTCACTAACTGGCTGACCCCAGGCAAGCACACATGAGCCACAAGACCCCCAAAATGGTGAGTACCCGCAGGGGCAGGGAAATCAGTGTTCCAGGACCGTACTGTACACAGGGCACGTGGCTCTTGGGGAGAGCCAGCACTGTAGGAGGGGCTTTATAATCATTCCTGTCCCCACACTTTCCACAGGATGTGTTCATTATGGAAGATATCTTGCTGCTGAGGTTGAGCAGGGATTCAAGGGAGGGTCTTCTCCAAGATTGCGGCTTCTGCCCTGACCCTTATGTACCTTGCCGGTGTGAAGCAATGGTCCCCCCACCCCCAGTGACGGCAGAATGGTGCAGGAAAGTTACCCTTAATGGGGAAAGAAACAAAGCAGCGCCTCCAAAGAACCCGTGGCAGGAGATTGCTCAGTATCTCCCTGAGAGTTTTGTGGAGATCTCTGAGGCAGATTCCCATGAAGTGAAAGAGTCAATTAACATGCTTTTCTGTCACTCAGACTAGGCATGTGGTGATACGTGCATCATACAGACACAAGCCTGCTTTCTGCAACCCTCCTGCCCCCAACAACTCGCTTCAGCGATTCCCAAAATTAAAGCCACTTACCAGGGGCCACCTCTCCTGTTTGTGCTTCACCAAGCTCTGACCGCTGTGACTGGCTAGCCTCCTCCGGGGTAGAGAAGAGCTCCTGGCTGCATGCATCTCTGACCTCCAAGTCGTCCTCTGCCTCTGGGTCTCCCTCCCTCTCCACATCCTTTTCCAAGATTTCCTCCTCCTGCCTTGGTCCACTCTTGACTGGCCCCACTGATTATCACATCCAGCTCTTTGTAGAACCAGTAGCTTGTGGGCGCAGCACTGGAGCGGTGGTTTGCCTCCCACGCCTTGTGGTAGGCATCCCGCAGCTCCTTCACTTTGACCCTGCACTGCAGTGTGTCCTTGTCATAGCCCATTTCTGTTACGCTTCATGAAATCTGTCCATAGGTATCATAATTCCTATAGGCTGGAGCGCAGCTGGGACTGGACAGCCTCCTCTCCCCAAATGCTGATGAGGTCCAGCTGCTCGGCATTGCTCCAAGTGGGGGATCACCTGGTGTGTGGAGTAAGCATGGTCACCTGGAAAGATGCACTGAGACCACTGCACGCATCACCGAGAAAACAGGAAGGGGACTTACAAAATTCCCGAGGAATATGAGGGGTGGGGTTCACGGTTGGTCATCTGAGGGCAGGGCAGTAGAGTTCAAACTGATGACCAGAGAGGTGAGAATAGGCATTGTGGGACACCTCTCGGAGGCCAATCACAGCACTGTAATCGACCAGGGTATCTATACTGGCACCGCAGCGCTGTAGCCCCAGTGCAGAAAGGTGTACGCCTCTCATCAGGGTGGTATTTTTACAGCGCTGCAACTGCACAGTTTCTGCGCACTAAGTGTGTACACCTCAGGAATTACAGCACAGAAAGCTGCTTTACTGCGCAGAAACTTGCCAGTGTAGACAAGGCCTAAGTTTGTCCTCCGAGAAAATCGTAAAGGAAGGAAAAACACAGTGTAATGCAAAATGCATTTTTGAATCACTGCCTCTCATTACAAAAAGGAGTAAATCACTACGGGTTACACTGCAAACTCCTTTCTCAATTACTTAGACAGGTAGTACCATTAACTATAATGGCATTACTCATGTGAGTAGCTACTTATTACTTTGAGTAAGGGATTCATAATCTGCCCTACAAGTTCCTTAAAGGTAATTAAAAAAAAATAATTAACAAGCAAACTGAAGGCCATCATTTTAAAAAGTCACTTGAGACAAAACGAGACTCAGTTCCTGCTAAAAAATATTGGAAATGAGAATGACTAAGTTCATTTAAGGTAATGTCTATGGCTCAGATCGTCAACTGGTACAAATCAAGATAATGCCAGAACAGTGATTTACACCAGCTGCTCATCTGGCCCCATATTGGGGGGAAGGAAAGGGGGTTGTTATTTTAACATGGGCTAAACCAATTGTTAAATTAGGGGGTGCAGATAAACATTTAGAAATAGAAATTACCTTAAATATTTTGATACTCTGATTCCCAATAGTTTAAAAGGGCCTAGATTTTTTGGAATACTAATTTCCCTTATGAACTCATCTTCCTTTGGGGACGTGCAATGCTTTATAAACGTAAAATGGCAACCCCCTGAGAGAGAGACAACAGCCCATTCACCGAGTGCAGATATAGAAAGGGAGGCAGCAGGAATGTCAAAGAATTGCTTTGGAAATTCTAATTGTACTTGATGAGATGGCACGGTGGTTAAAATGCCTGCTCCCGGTTTACATTAATCTTCTCATGAGTAGTACCACTGCAGGTACAATAATGGAGCTAGAACAAAGGGGAAGGTTTGAGAAAAACCTCATTGTAAATGCAGCCCTCTCAGTGCATAATCTGGCGTAATGCCGTCACAACTTATTTTATCAACCCCGTTATAGGCAGACAGACAGGCAGTCAAAAATCAAGAGGCTCAGGAGCAGCTCTTGAGACACAGGGTCAGATTTTCAAAGGTATTTAAACATTCAAAGATGCAGATAGATGTTTAATGGGATTTCCAAAAGTAAGTACCAAGGAGTGCGAAGCACTATTTAAGCTAAAGGACAGTGTTGGTACAAGAACAAATGTGCAAATGGATATAAACTGACCATGAACAAATTCAGCTGGGAAACTAGAAGGTTTCTAACCATCAGATGCATAACGCCCCAGGGGGGCGAGGAACAACTTAATTAGTTTTAAGAGAAAGCTGGACAAATTTATGAGAGCAGTAATATGCTGGGGTTGCTTGTGATGATAGGGGGCTGGGGTCAACAGCCCTGCGGCTCTCTTCTGGTTCATGTCTCAGGCTTGGGATTTCAGCAGGCCACTAGCAGGGGTCAAAAAAGGATTCCCTTCCCCCCCAACATGTTTGTTTGTCTATTTGTTTATCTCCTTACTCAGAAGCATCAGGGATGGCCACTGCTGGAGATGGGACATTGGAAGAGGAGGGCCAGGGCTCTGAGGTGGCACCGAGCATTCTCTCTCTCAGGTGACTGGTTGGATGGCTCTTGCTCACATACTCAGGATCTAACTGGTCACAATGGGGTCCGGAAGGAATTTTATCTCAGGTTAGATTGGCAGTGAGTGTTTTTCACCTTCCTCTATAGCAGTGCTTCTCAAAGTCGGGCCGCTGCTTCTTCAGGGAAAGCCCCTGGCGGTCCAGGCCAGTTTGTTTACCTGCCGCGTCCGCGGCCAGTGGGAGCCACGATCGGCCGAACCTGCGGAGGCGGCAGGTAAACAAACCGGTCCAGACTGCCAAGGGTTTTTCCTGAACAAGGGCGGACTGGCTTTGAGAAGCACTGCTCTATAGCATGTGGATGCAGGTCACTTGCCAGGATTATCTTGATATATTTCACTTAATCATTTCCCTGCCATTCCAGGAGCCTCGGGCATGGCTGCACCTTGGTCCCTCCTATTCTCAGCCTTGGCACGTAATAGTCTAGCTTTCTGTGGGATGTAATTCTTTGGTCTAATTTCAGTTGTTGGGTTGAGTGTGCTGGGTGGTGTTGGTGGCCTGTGACATACAGGAGTCAGACTAGATGAGCTGGTGGTCCCTTGTAGCCTTAATCTCTGTGGCTTTGAATAAATTTGTCCCAGACTGACAACTTGGAGGGGAATTTGGGCATAAGGGAGATCTACATCTTATCTCCCACTGTGATTCCAACTAATCTTTCAGTCTCCCTGCCATAAACGATTTTGGAGTACAGCTGTCTCTCTCTCCAGTATACAGCTGGCAGCTGGGCCATTTCCAATCCTGGAGCATCCTTCATGGTACGAGCTCAGGTGATGTGGGGTATGAGTAGGCGGGATTCCCTAGTTTTAATACAATCCAAAAGGAAAACAAAGAAGGCCTTTGAAGCCAGTGTGTCTGGTCACATGTTAAGAATTCACTTAAAATTCACCACCTGTTGCAAAAATGTTTTCAGTGGAGATTCCCTTTTGATTCTACTGTATGACCTGGGGCTCAGCACTCTCAATTGTTAATGAGAAGAGGATGTAAACTAAGAAAGACAAAGAATGACATATAAAGAGACAGCTGCTTCTTGCCTCTATTCTTCTGTGATTTTGTTTTGTTTTGTTGCTTTGTTTCAGGTTTTTTTGTTTTCTTCGGTGAGTCAGAACTTCTCTTCTGTCTGGAAAGGTGGCAAATGCAAGTAGGGCAGTGCAGATCTATGAACAGAGAAAAGCAGGTTAGTCCACCAATGTGTTCAACATTCCTGCAGCCCTCAGGCTTTGTGGGGAACATACACTTAGGCCTTGGCTACACTTGCGAGTTACAGCGCTGTAAAGCCGCCCCCAGCGCTGTAACTCACTCCCCGTCCACACTGGCAAGGCATTTGCAGCGCTGTATCTCCGTGGTTGCAGCGCTGCATGTACTCCACCTCTCCGAGAGGAATAGCGAGTATTGCGCTGCTGCTGCAGCGCTGCGGCGCCAGTGTGGCCACCCAATGCGCTGTGACTGGCCTCCAGAAGTATTCGGCAGTATCCCACAATGCCTGTTCTAGCCACTCTGGTCATCAGTTCAAACTCTACTGCCCTGGCCTCAGGTAACCAACCATGTGACCCGCCCTTTACATTCCCCGGGAATTTTAAAAATCCCCTTCCTGTTTGCTCAGCCAGGCGTGGCGTGGAGGGCTATCAGCGAATCTTTCCAGGTGACCATGCCTCCACGCGCCAAGTGAGCCCCAGCATGGAGCAATGGCGAGTTGCTGGACCTCATCAGTGTTGGGGGGGAGGAAGCTGTACAGTCCCAGCTGCGCTCCAGCCGTAGGAATTACGATACCTTCGGAAAGGTATCAAAGGACATGATGGAAAGGGGCCATGACCGGGACACCCTGCAGTGCAGGATTAAAATGAAGGAGCTGCGGAGTGCCTAACGCACAGCCCGTGACGCAAACGGCCGCTCGGGTGCTCCCCCCGCGACCTGCCGATTCTACAAACAGCTGGATGCGATACTTGGGGTTAACCCCACCTCCACTCTGAGCACCACCATGGACACTTCAGAGCCGGTGGAGGGGGGAAGGAGGAGGTGGAGGAGGAAAACGGGAATGAGGGTGGTGGGCCGGATGGAGACACCCCGGAATCCCTGGAGCCATGCAGCCAGGAGCTCTTCTCGAGCCAGGAGGAAGGTAGCCAGTCACAGCGGCCGGTACTTGGTGGAGGACAAACAGAAGAGCAGGTTCCCGGTAAGCGGGTTCTTTTCGGGAAGGAATTTTTTCGGTGCGGGCTCTTTGGGAGAGGAGGGTTAGGCATGCGTGCCTAGATGCGGAATAGTGCATTGATGTGGTTTATCACATCGCGGTAATCGGCCTCGGTAATCTCCTCGAATGTCTCATCCAGAACGTGTGCAATGCGCTTGCGCAGGTTTATCGGGAGAGCCACCATGGTCCTTGTCCCAGCCAGGCTAACATGTCCGCGCCACTGTGCCGCGAGGGGCAGGGGGACCATTGCTGCACACAGGCAAGCTGCATATGGGCCAGGGCAGAAGCCGCATTGCAGTAGAAGACCCTCCCTTGCTTCCCAGGTCACTCTCAGCAGCGAGATATTGTCCAGGATGAACTCCTGTGGAAAATGTTGGGACAGTGTTCAGTGTAGGTGCCCCCTGAAGCTGTTGGCTCTCCCCAAGGCACAGAAACCCAGAGGACAGTGCAGCCCTGAAACAATCAGTCCCCCTTACTCACCATTTTGAGGCTCCCGTGGGATATGTGTGCTGTTTCGGACGGGAAAATTATGCTATTGTGTAGACCCTGTGTGTTTTCTACTCCTTAAGTGCGGGGGAAATCATTACTCTGTCTAGTATAAACAATGCTGCCTCTGTTAAATGTTGCATTTTGCCTATACAGCTGCATCAACCTTGAGACCTCAGCCATCCCTCTTATCACCTGCTCAGAGACTGCAAAGACTCAGGAAGAGACCGCGAAAAAGCAAAGAAGACATGCTGCAAGAAGTGATGTGGCAATCTATTAAAGAGAATGAGAAAGCACAGAACTGGAGGGAGAGAGAAAGCAGGATCCGCCAGGAAAACGCAGCGCACCGGTGGCAAAGCACGGAGCACCGGCAGCAAAGCACAGATCGGCTCATAAGCATCCTGGAGCGCCAAGCAGATGCTATGCAGGAGCTCGTAGCCATGCAGAAGGAGCAGTACCGCAAACGCCACCCTCCCCCACAGCCCTTGTCCCAAAACTCTTTCCATTGTGCCCCACTGTCACCTCCAACCCACTTTCCCCAACTTCTGTGTTCTTCACGCCACCAGCTGCCTCCAACACCAGTATCTTCACCACCCAGCCCTGAAAACCACGACCCTTACCCTCAGCACTCAACCCCCATCACCATGCAGTATAGCTGTCCTGAAGTGCAGCACTCACTGCACAGCACACCAGACAGGACATACGCGAATCTGTGATTGTACCGTTCCCCACTCCACCCCCTTGTTTCTTTTCAATAAATAATTTTTTTTTCTTTTCAATGAATGGATTTTTTGGCTTTGAAAACATTCTTTATTATTGCATAAAGTAAAAGACTCCTTAGCCCAGGAAATAAACAGGCACTGCAAGTCTGCTTGTCTGCTTAGCAAACACTGATTCCTAAAGATTGGAACTACTGCACTTCACTCCCGTGCAGGGCACCAGATATCACTGCTGGTTTTCAGCCTCAAATTGCTCCCTCAAGGCATCCCTAATCCTTGCAGCCCCGCTCTGGGCCCCTGTAGTAGCCCTGCTCTCTGCAAATTCAGCCTCCAGGTGTTGAACCTCAGAGGTCCATGCCTGAGTGAAGCTTTCACCCTTCCCTTCACAAATATTATGGAGGGTACAGCATGCAGATATAACCATGGGGATGCTGTTTTCGGCCAAGTCCAGCTTCCTATACAGAGATCGCCAGCGGCCCTTTAAACGGCCAAAGGCACACTCCACAGTCATTCGGCACCGGCTCAGCCTGTAGATAAACCGTTCCTTGCTGCTGTCAAGGCTCCCTGTGTAGGGTTTCATGAGCCACGGCATTAATGGGTAAGTGGGATCTCCAAGGATCACAATGGGCTTTTCAACTTCCCCTACCGTGATCTTCCGCTCTGGGAAAAAAGTCCCGGCCTGCATCTTCCTGAACAGCCAAGTGTTCCGAAAGATGCACCTTTCCGGGCCAGCCTGTGTTAATGTCAATGAAACGCCCACGGTGATCCACAAGTGCCTGGAGAACCATAGAGAAATACCCCTTCCGATTAACGTACTCGGATCCTAGGTGGGGTGGTGCCAGAATAGGAATGTGCATCCCATCTATCGCCCCTCCACAGTTAGGGAACCCCATTTGTGCAAAGCCATCCACTATGTCCTGCACATTACCCAGAATCACGGTTCTTCTGAGTAGGATGTGATTAATGGCCTTGCAAACTTGCATCAACACGATTCCAACGGTCGACTTTCCCAATCCAAACTGGTTTGTGACCGACCGGTAGCTGTCTGGAGTTGCCAGCTTCCAGATTGCAATAGCCACCTGCTTCTCCACTTGCAGGGCAGCTCTCAATCTCGTGTCCTTGCGCCGCAGGGTGGGGGCGAGTGCCTCACACAGTCCCATGAAAGTGGCTTTTCTCATCCGAAAGTTCTGCAGCCACTGCTCGTCATCCCAGACTTCCATGACGATGTGATCCCACCACTCGGTGCTTGTTTCCCGAGCCCAAAAGCGGCATTCCACGGTGCTGAACATGTCCGTGAATGCCACGAGCAATTTTGTGTTGTACACGTTACGCAGCTCGATAGCATCGTTGGACTCCTCACCCTCACTCTCACTGTCACTTTGGATCTTAAGGAATAGTTCGACAGCCAAACGTGACGTGCTGGCGAGATAAGTCAGCATACACCTCAGCAGTTCAGGCTCCATTTCCCGCAGACAGATCGCGCTGCACAGAAACCGTTGAAAGATGGCGCCAAAGGTGGACGGAAACAAAGGGATTTCTGGGATGCGAAGCGATGCATCATGGGGTATTGGGACAGGACCCAGAATGCCCCGCATCCACGCCCACTTCCCACAACCCACGGCGCCAGAATGGGAAGAGATGCTCTGTGGGATAGCTGCCCATAATGCACTGCTCCCAATGGTGCAGCAAATGCTGCAAATGTGGCCACGACAGTGCGCTGGGCAGCTGTCAATGTGGACAGACTGCAGCGCTTTCCCTACTCAGCTGCACGAAGTCAGGTTTAACTCACAGCGCTGTACAGCTCCAAGTGTAGCCAAGGCCTTGGATCTGGAACATGGATTGTTGTCACCATCCACCATCACTTTCCCATGGCTATGACCCAACCCCAGGTCAACTTGTTTGCATAGTGAATGTCATTTTGCCACTTGTCAGCTGATTGAAAAGCAACCTGGACTGGATCCCTGAATCTGTCTGATTAGACTCTGGAGGCCTTGTGAAGTATTTTTATACAATCTCTGCACAATGCAATAATCAGAAATGGGGATAGGAGTGAAAAATGTTTTTAAATAGATACATTTACATTTAATGCCTTTTATTCTATGAAATTGTTTCTTCTAGACAGGTTCTCTTTATAAACATATGGAGTCTATGTGCAGATTTCACACCGAGTCAACCAAAATATTCATGTCATTAATCCGACAATATTTTAGATTATCATAGTGCACAAGTACTTAGCCACCAGGGAAAGAGGTAAAGGTGTTAATATATATTCTGAATTCCTGCTAATAATTGCTGTCAGACTTTAAAAAAGAACAACTTAAATCATTATAATAATCCAAGTTAAGAACCACAAGTCACTAAGCATTTTTTAACATATGCAGAAAAAGCTTCAACTTCTAGAAAATCAAGGAATTTGTAATGAGGACAAAGGCATGTTTCAAATAAATAAATAAAGAGCAGAAGAAGAAGCCTGCTTTTTTTCGTATGCTGACAGTGTTAAAATGTCAAGCACATTGGTTCTTCCACTGAAACAGGCTTTTGTCTCTTAAAGTCTTGAGCTATAATTAAGAGTTTTAGTGCCAGCTGATGCTACTGAAATCCAATTCCATGAATCCCAATGCTGTTTTTCCTAAAGCTACAGCTACTGTGTCAAGAAAAAAGCGTGGGAAAAGTGAATAGTAAAAACAATAGTGTCTGTTAAGCAAAATTTTATTTATGCTATCTCAGCAGAAGTTTTACCTTTTTCTGTTTTTTTAAATTTGATTTTTTTCCCTCTCTTTCTTTTTTCTTTTCTTTCTTTTTTTTTTTTAAAGTAATGCCCTTTACTTGATAGTATTTGGGAATCTTTCCCAAGTCTGCCTAACAGCATCAATGGTTAGCTGAAGAGCTGCAGTGACCCTGAGAGAAAGCTTTACTCTGCTATTCTGGCTGTACTGACTATTACTCAAGCAGCATGAGCCAAACAAATGCAGCATTTGGATCTTTCCCACTAGTTCTGCAAAATGCTACACCAAGCATGGAGCACGACATGCCACCATATAAGGAATCAACTATTTCCTGTGATTGCACAGCAGGATATAAGCACTGCCAGGGAAGCTGACAACTTACTCTGGGGTATAGAGGGTTGACATATAGAGTCATATTGATCCTCAGCAGTCTGTCTCATCAGCAGAGTAGTAATGGTCTGCATATTAACACAATAGCCTATGAGGTTACAAAAGACAAGAAAGGACACAGGAGTTTGGTGCCTAGAGCATGAGCATGCTGTGTTAGCATCACATCGTGAAGCAGAAGGTTAAGTAGCTCACCCCTTTGGCACAGGGGCCAAAGTTAGCAGTGTTAATTTAAGCAGAAGGATTAAAAAATGACCAGTTTTGCTAAAATGTTTCTGCCAGACTGAAAGACATCAAGGGGAACAATAACATGAACCAGCTAATTAATCAGAAAGTAAGTGATCTCAACTTAAAAGAACATAGGACAATGCCTACATATCTACATCCCCAGTGAGAAAAAAATCTTACAGTTTTTGCATGGGTTCCTAGATTTCACGACAATGGAAACATTAGCGAGAGATAACTCCCTAATTTCTAAATATAAAGGGGAGGTACAATAGAAGTAAATCCAACCCCAGTAATGTGGCAGAATGGGTCCTTCAGACAAACACGTCAGCATTTGCCTAGCACAGATGTTTTTTTTATTGCAGTGTAGACTTACTCTTAAGCATCAATCAGCTCCCCTTAAGAAGGCTGTTTGGAGATAGGCAAGCTAATTAGCTGATCAGGCTGGGAGATTGATGAACTAATTAGCCCATCAGCTGAGGGGTATAAGAAAGGCACAAGGCAGGAAACAGGAGAAAGGATATGGGCTAGCAGAGCCTAGTGTGTTTAGGGAGTGAGTGAAAGGGAGACCTCTGTTCTCTCTGGTGGTGTGGGAAAGGGCTATAGATAGACAAACATTGTAAATAATTTGCTGTATGAGACTGTATTGGTGTTGCAGTGGGGATATAAATAAGTTATACAAAGTTATCATTTACTGGGTAGCCTGAGAAGTTTCTGGGGCATGAGAGGATGGGGGGCAGAGGATGTCCTATTACAGGTCCCAATGCTTTTCTGATTATGTTTGGATAGATGTTCTTGTGATCCTTGCATCTGTTTGCAGCCCTACTGACTGCCTTCAGTGGGGCCACATGTGGAGGCAAGGGCCTGCCCATCAGAATCCAAGTGCAGAATCCAGGCTTCTGGGAGCACTGAGAACTTCATCACTTTAATCAACCTAGGTGTCTGTCCAGTAGAGCTTGTTGGACACATTTCAATAGCATGCTTTTCCATTGAATAATTCAGTTGTGTTGAAATCAAAAAAGGTTTTGTGGGAACATGTCAGTTCTGACAAAAACTCTTCAATGGGAAACCATCAGTGGTGTCATTTTGATTAATTTCATTTAAACCTTGAAACAACATCTTCAAAATGACATATTTTGACATGATCAAAATGAATCACTTTGATGGTCCCAAATTGAAATGTTTTCAGAAACTTTATTGTGTGGGAAACTTCAAAATTTCAGCTTTTTGTTCTGATATGGCATGAAAAAATTCAAATTTCTTGCAGAATGGAAATTTTTGAACCTGACCAGCTCTATTGTTGTCTATTTTTAATGTACCTGTCACTGTAATGCATATGAGATCTATAGAAGGGATTGGTAGTATTATTCCTTGCAGGTTCATGGTCTTTGTTTGGAAAATAGCATTATCACTTTCCTTTGTTGTGCTTTGTCCATCTTAGGACATTTACTCCTGTAGGAGGAAATTCTGCACTGGCAGAGAATGGATTAGATTATTTAGTAGGTATTTTTCCTCTCATCTTCTGTAGCACTTGCCTTGTTTAATATTCTAGTGTACTATCTGTGTTCTCACACACCTGCTTGCCATAATTAAGTACAGTGGAGAATGCTAAGAATAAAGGACTGTATTCATCCATAGTTTAATACTATTGGACCTGATTTGCACCCTTTAGATCTGTGCATGGAAGGCATCTTTCTTCTTTCTCCTCCTTCTTTAGGCTCTGTAGAGTGTGCTTTAAGTTCTGGAATCCAATTAGATGGAAGTGGTGGGTCAGTGTAGGAGAGGGAAGGCCAAAGGAGGAGACAGGTTTCAGAGGGTAGAGGTGTTAGTCTGTATCAGTAAAAACAATGAGGAGTCCTTGTGGCACCTTAGAGACTAACAAATTTATTTGGGCATATGCTTTCATGGGCTATAACCCACTTCATCAGATGCATGGAGTAAAAAATACAGTAAGCAGGTATAAATACACAGCACATGAAAAGATGGGAGTTGCCTTACGAAGTGGTAGGTCAGTGCTACCGAGGCCAATTCAGTTAGGGTGGATGTGGCCCATTCCCAGCAGTAAAGAAGGGGTGAGTATCAACGGAGGGGAAATTATTTTTTGTAGTGACCCAGCCACTGAGTCTTTATTCAGGCCTAATTTCATGGTGTCAAGTTTGCAAATTAATTCCAGTTCTGCAGGTTTCTCATTGAAGTCTGTTTTTGAAGGTTTTGTGTCCATTTATTCTTTTGCATAGAGACTGCCATGTACATTGGCCAAACTGGACAGAGGGGCATTGCTGGCTCATGATGGCATATATCACATTGGTAGATGTGCAGGTGAACGAGCCCCTGATGGTGTGGCAGATGTGGTTAGGTCCTATGATGGTGTCCCTTGAATAGATATGCGGACAGAGTTGGCAATGGGGTTTGTTACAGGGATTGGTTCCTGGGTTAGTGTTTCTGTTGTGTGGTGTGTAGTTGCTGGTGAGCATTTGCTTCAGGTTGGGGGGCTGTCTGTAAGAAAGGACTGCCCTGACTCCCAAGGTCTGTGAGAGTGAGGGATTGTCCTTCAGGATAGGTTGTAGATCCTTGATGCGCTGGAGAGGTTTTAGTTGGGGGGCTGAAGGTGATGGCTAGTGCTGTGCTGTTACTTTCTTTGTTGGGCTTGTCCTGTAGTAGGTGACTTCTGGGTACCCTTCTGGCTCTGTCAATCTGTTTCTTCACTGCTCCAGGTGGGTATTGTAGTTTTAAGAATGCTTGATAGAGATCCTGTAGGTGTTTGTCTCTGTCTGAGGGATTGGAGGAAATGCGGTTGTATTTTAGGGCTTGGCTGTAGATAATGGATAGTGTAATGTGGTCTGGATGAAAGCTGGACAAGAGGCAAGCTTCTCCTTCACTGAACCTGTGGAACTCAGGGGTTCTTCTCTAGTCCACTCTCTGTAGTGGGGGAATCTTCTTAATGGAGGTTGCAAGTCCAACTCAGTCATGAAACCCTACCAGCATGGCGCACTGGAAATGTGCTACAGAGAGGTATCGGAGTCTTCTGGAGACTGAGAACCACCACAGAGGCATAAGGGGATCTGCAGGGTTTAGTGGTTGGCCCTGTGGACTGTTTTCTTGGGGTTTGGGTTAAAAAGGGACTTTTTTTTTTTTTTATAGCCCCTCCCCAATGGAAAGACAAGGTAGGTGAGATCATCTCTCTTCTTAGGTCAACTTCTGCTGGTGAGAGACAAGCTTTTGAGCTTTTCTTCAGCCCAGACATGAAGGAGAGTTCCATTAGCTTGCAAACTTCTTTCCCCAGCAGAGGTTGGCTCAATAAGAGCTGTTACCTCACCCACCTTGTCCCGCTAATATCCTGGGACGAACACAGCTAGAGCAGCACTACAACCAACCCTTCTAATGGAGTGATAAGAGGGAAATCTTGATGGATCTGTTCCAAAGCCTATTAGTCAGTGGAAAGATTCCTACTGACTTCAGTGGGCTTTGAATTGGGGCTCTGAGGGGATTGCTGGGAGATATCCTTTAGCCCTGATCATCTTGCTCCTTAGGAAAACCTGTGGTCAAGTCCACTGACTTCAGTTGAGGCCTTACAGACTTATGCCAGTATATGTGAGATCAGCATCTGGCCCCGTTGGCTAGAACAGACTTCCAAATTAACTTTCTGTTGTGGATTTTAATCACAACCCTACTTGTATCAATTTTGTGTGTGACTGAATTAAATACTTTGATCAGCTTTGCACAAGTCAGGATCATTACAGCATTTGTAGAATCAATGAAACCACTTTAGCCAATAATATTGATAACATAATATTCAGTAATGTGATATTGAACATTGACAATGTTAATGTTCAATGCTAATTAGATTAGACATATTGCTAGTATTCAATAATTAGCAATTTAATATTCAATTACATAAAAAAAATTAGCTAAGTTATTTTTTTCTATAAATATTCTCATTTCTATTTCCTCAGATTTATGTCCCCCTTAAAAACAAATTCTCCCAAAGTGAATAGGGCCAGATTCTCAGTGGGTGTAAAATTAACAGCTTCATAGAAATCAAAGTTGAGTGACTGGCCCATGAGGTCTTAGCAATATTGGGCCAAACCCTGAAATTCATCCTCCAGATTCAGTTGCTTACCAGAGATCTATGCCCTAGTGGGATGGGAATATACCTCATAACTAGAGGTGCGTGTGTGTGTGTATATATGTGTGTGTGTATATATATATTTCAATTAAACTTTTTCCCTTCAAAATGTTTTATTTGGAGGGAGAAAAAAGGACCCAGCCCAGAATAGCCAATAGCCCTGCAGTTTGGGTACTCAGTTGGGATGCAGAAAACCTAGGTTCAAGTTCCTTCTCTACCTGAATACCACATCTCAAGCAAGTTACCTAATCAGCATGTTATAGGATCAGTCTCTCTCTCTAGTCTACTAAATACTTATTTATACAGAGTGGACCAGCTCCAACAAGCGAGACAAAAAGAGACCAACACCCACCCCAGAATAGTCTATCGTCTGCATCAGAATGGAAATAAATCTTGAAATCTCACAATTTTCCCACCAAATCTAATGATTGGTTTTTTGGGCCAGATGTACCAGAACATGCTGTTTGGCCTCTGGGAGCAGGAGCACTCATGCTAGCTGGTAACAAGCAACTGGCAGTTCTCCCCCTACCAAGTCTGGCTGGGACTGCAGATCTATTTAAATGCAAATGTTCAGCTGGTCTCCTTCATGCAAAATAAAACAGGCACTAAATATTGACATCTAGAACCCAGTGTCCACTGCATGGTGCATCCAACAGGGCTGTCAGAAGCAAGCTGCCTGCTTATCCACTGCTTGTGATTTAGGGAGACAGCTCAACTTTAATTACAGCCACCTCTGGAGATCCATTCCTCTCAAACTCAGATTTCAAGTCCAGATAGTCTGGATTCAGATAGCTGTGTGTGTACAGTCTTATTGTATGTAATTAGCACTGCACATTATGTATCACATCAGAAGACAGCCAACAGTCTTGGGGCCACTGGAGAACTCCCTGTAAAGCTAAGCCTTTGCTGAGTAATTTAACCTGCTCTGTTAATTACAAAACAGATTCAAGCAAGATTTGGGATCTCTTCTGGCTCTCTTTGATATATTTGTGGTCAGAATGTAACTGGCCCTGGAGGTATTCATGGGGTCAGGGGAGGATGCCAGGTGCTTCCCCCCCCCACCCCTGTGCAAGGATCAGGGACAATTTCAGAAACCCTGCTATTGACTGCTCCATCTGTGTCCTTAGGGCTACCCGTTGCCTCAGAGTGGACCAGAAGGGCAGGGGGTTGGAGGAGAAGGAGGAGGGGCATAGTCTGCAGACCATCCCTGTTTACCTGAGGTAGTACAGTTCCAAACCACCCTCATGCAGCTCTATACCTTAAAGACACAATATACCCCATAGAAAACAAGCTGCAAACAATAATCCTCAACATTTTAATGAAGATTCTCTGCCACATCTAACTACCTGTGTGTAACTGAAATATCACTAATAAAAAGGTATTGATCTCTTTTGAATCAACAACAGAGGCAACAATATGTGACCAGAAACATCAGCATCTTTAAAATGCTCATCAAGTCATTATTTTCTATAATGAAGTTTTTTCCCCATGTTAATTAGAGCTGGTTGAGGAAGGGTGAGCAAGTTTTGTCAAAATTCTTGTAATTTTCTGTTTTTTTCCCCCCCATTCAAAAAATGTCATGGACAATTTTGATGTTTAATTTTTCAAAAAATAAACACTTGATTTTGTTTTGTTATACTTCAGGGAAAGAAAAAAACTCTCACTTTTTACTCCTCCACCTCCCCCCGCCCCATTCCCTTTTTCTAGAAGGGGAAGTAAAATTGTGAAAGAGGCTCCCATGAAAATTATAGACAATTTTCCAAAGAATTTAGAGGGGGAAAAGTCAAAAGGATTTTTCCATTAGAAAATGTTCATGCAAACTTTTTAAAATCAGTTATAAAGTTAATTCATGCACTGATCATCTTGTTAATTTATAAATGCTCGACCTTCTGCAGACCTAAAGATTTGGTTTGCAAAAGCCTGGGGCCTTAGAAGAACAAAGGAACTCTGGCTGGGTTAAAAGGTTGGGGTCTGTCTCCTTCTCACCCCACCTCCATTTCCACCCCCCCTCCCCACCATCTGAGAGCAGAGATGATTACTGGGCAGCTGTTTGGGGGAAAATAGACTGAGACAAGTACCTGCAATGGTGCCTGAAGAAGCTAGGTCTGCCTAGGCCACTATCACAGGATGGTAGGGCTTTAGGTAAGGTAGATGTGCATGTAGACTGTCTCTCAATCCTTTGTTCCTACTGGTAAAATAAACAATACTTGGTTTAAGAAGGTGGTTGGTCACTAGATTCACCGCTGGTCACAGACTCCTGAAGAGAAGCACTGCAGGTGTCAGACCTGCTCAGTAAGCACAGTTTATACACGGGGTATTGTAAAGCTAGTAGTAGTGGGAGAATCTCATTCTGCCCCAGGAGAGATAAAGGCATAATGTCTGACAGGGTAGGGGCTGCACTCAGACACCAAGAAGGGGACAGAGGTGCAGCTAGCCTTTAAACCATGACAGTATCAATGTGGTCATCCTGCCAGTTGAGGACACCTCTATAAAGGGCTTGTTCCTTCATTGCCTTCACCTTGTGTATTCTTCCACACCAGTGCAAAGTGAACACAAATCAAGTAAAATGCTACAAAATCTGAGTGGGACACAAGAGCTTTGGATTCAATGCCAGGCTCAGCTACAGAACTTCTGGCTGTGTCTTCTCTAGGAAAACAAGTGTATTCTTGCCTTGTATTAGCCTACGGGTGGTAACTAGCATGTGGTAAAATGTTAGTGGAGACAAGGCAAGGTATAGCTTTCACATGTTAGCATTTCAGTGTAAAGACTCTGGGGGAGACTACTGCTCACCTTGTCCTGCTGACTCATGTTAAAACTACAGACTGCCTTGTCTTCACTAGAAATTTACCTCATGATAGTTACCACATTAACATGAGGAAAGAACATACCTTTTTTCCTAGTGAAGACCAGGGCCCTGTGTGACTTTGGGTCTTACTGAATATACCCTCTGTTTCCTGTCTGTAAAGTGGGAAGAATACTTCCCAACCTTCCAGGGGTTACTGGTAAATCCATTAATGACTGTGAGAAGCCCAGATACTGTGGTGATGAGGACCATCTAAAATATTTTCTTGTGCTCCTTGTAGTGGGTGTTTCCACTGAAAGGCCATTCTGATTCCAGAGTTACACAGATGTACAGCCAGAGCACTGCTCTCATGGACCGTTGTCCACTGAGTGACCTCTGCTCCCGTTGGATGGAAGTTAACTCATTTTAGATTTCCTTAACAAGCTGAGTTGCATCAGCATAGCTCAATGATGGTGGCTGTTGCTGCTATGAATTTATTTAGGGGCAAACACAAATTTCACACAACACAAATTGGTAGCAAAGCAGCGAAGGAGGAATTTGATCTAAAAACAAAATTCCCAATGCAGAGTTAGGCTGTCTTTCTGTGATTTCTTGAGCACCCTTTAAAGACTAAAACTGTTCACTCCCTTCCTCTGCCCCCACTCACGTTATTTCAGACAGATGTTGGTATTCTCTCTAACCAATAAACTCTTATTCTGTTCAATTGTCAGACTAAAGCTACATGCACTGTAGGGCTTGTTCATGAACACATACAAGATGAAGAATGTGTTGGCAACATTAATATCCATTATGATATTAAGAAGGACAAAATTCCTTCAGTCTGTGAGAATGACAGCAGATGTAGGTAAAACTAAGCAAATCTGGTCTGTACATCTATCACACCTAACTGATACTGTACCGAGGCCTTCACAGCTCTGTTCTACAAATGTTAGTTTATCTAATCCATGGCCCTGCGAAGGGATGGAAAGACTTGCCTGTGAGATCTGTAGCAACTAATGAGTAATCAATCTTAATTAACAGAGGCAAACACAAATAGGACACTAAAGTAATCTGTCATGCCCCAAAATTCAGGACTTTGAACCTCTTCTACAACTTCTCCTTTCAGGTGGAACAGGTCATATGACACTGATAAAATCATTCTCTAATTCTTTGCTTGTGGACCCAGTGGGCCTGATTCCCATTGCATCACTCTGGTTTTACACCACAGTAATTCCATTGACTTCAGATGTCTGGCTAGATCTTCAGCTGGTGTAAATCAGTATAGCTCCATTGATTTGAGTGGACCCATTAATGTTTATTATGGTAATGCCGAGGGATCAACCAAGGTCAGGGTCACATCACGCTAGGCATGTACATTCAGAGTAAAGGCTGCCCCTGCTGCAAAGAGCTTACAGTCTAAATAGACAAGACAGACAAAGCATAGGAGAAAAGGGTATAACATACAAGAAATGAAGCCAATTTACACCAGCTGAGGGTTAGGTCCTTTTTAATGTGTAGAACAGGATTACATTTCTGTTGTGAGATCAATATGCACACACTTCTCTTTTAGGCCATGTCTACACCACAAAATTGTCAACCTAACTTATGTCAGCATACAGCCACCCCAGTTATTAAATCGCATGTGTGTGTGCACACCTGGCTCCTTGTGTCAGGAGTGCTCATCCTCACTGGGAGTGCTTGTGTCAATTGTACTGTCATTGTGGGTTGGTTCCTGAGACCCAGTAACAGTGGACGTAATGAACACAGTGTCTACACTGACACTGCGTCAACCTAATTACATCGACTATGACTCATCGCGGAGGTGATGTACTAAATAGGCGCAGAGAGGCACTTACATAGGTGGGAGCCAAATTTAAGTGAAGCTACTTCCACAGCTAGGTCGATGCAAGGCAGCTTACCTCAACCTAACCCTGTAGTATAGACCAGGTCTCAGTGTTTATCCCTAATAGGGGAAATAAAACTTTCAGTTAGACATTTATTTCATGCAACAGCCTGTGAAGTGACCATTTGTATTTTAATTGATTTTTTTTTTTCTGTAGCAGTGAAGTCTTCCCACAGAGAAGCAGCAGTTTATTTTATTTGTTTGTTTTTGGAAATGTTTAAAATCTACGTTTGTTGTGTCAGATTCTCTGTGGTGTCTGGCGGGGGTGGGACTTGTCATTGCTCCCTGATTCCCTCTCTTAGAGCAGCCCCTTGGTCTCTCTAATCTGCATTTAATGGATATAGTCCCATAGGGATTACTAAAGTTGATGAGCTGTGTCGATTTACAGTAGCGGAGGATCTGTACATACACTATGAAGGCAGGTACCTGCTACACCGGTCTATAATGGGAGCTGAAAACAGAACTGGAGCAGAAACCAGGGCCTGTCGCCTCCCACTAGATAGGCCATAATGCCGCAGTTAGTCTTTCAAAGGCTGCACAGTTATGTTCTTACATGAGAACCTAGAAGATTCTCAGCACTTCCAGTTCCGGATGGAAATACTGCAGGAATAGGCTCTCACTTTATTTTAACACTTCTTATTCCAGATCCTGGTTCTGGGAACTGAAAGTAGGCATTGGGAGTATAATGGTATGGGTGCAACAATATCAAAGAAGCTGTGTTCAAAATCACTTCTAAAAATGAGAGAAGTTTATATTTTTAAATTAACCTACCTGGCCATAGTTATTAAATGTGTGTGTGTGTATGTGAGAGAGAGAGAGAGAGAGGGCAGGGCAGGGCGGGGGGGGGGGGGGGCTGATTATAAACAAAAATGCAAACAATTTCTTCAAAAACCTCTATTTCTTTATTTGGGAAAACTGTTGTGCAATATAATTATAATTTCTGGAGGGTACTTATAAGTGAATTATAGGGTGTTTCCTTCACATTGTTGGTAGCAAGTGAGCTACTTAGCTCAGTGTTGCCATCCTCTAAATACCATTCTGAATAATCATGAAACATCCTATAATTCAAGTATAAATAACCTCTGGGAATCATAAGATGATGTGTTCCACGATAGTGACACACACGGATGTATTCACCATTCCAGCTGCAAAACAAACCCAGCAGTTTAGCTCTTGATCTCATACGTGCCTCTGAGCATAGTAAAAACAATGGGGCACAGCCAGTAACACTCCTCTTGGAATTATTTGCTCTCTGAAACAAAAATCTTTATTGGATGAGATGCAGCCACGAATGGGGATTCAACTGATTTGTGGATGTAAATAATAGGTTAGTTTTACTGACCACCTTCCAGAATCACATGTGACTTTTTAAGGGCCATATTCTGCCCTTGAACACCTACAACTGTTTTAACTCCCACAGTCTCCCTCTATTTATGCCTCCCAGAATTCCTCTTTGCACTGCCACAATGGTGTAAGGGGGCTTTAGGGTAAATGAGAATTGGACCTGCTGACTTGAACATCCACACACAGAAATTCCTTCTAAACCTCAAATGAAATGTCACAGATTGTTCAAAATACAATTCTGCTGGTCTCCTCAAGCTTCACTCGCCCTTAGTGGGGTTCAGGTACACGAACAGCACATTAAGCAAGTGCCAGGAGCCTCAAATCCCAGAGTCGTGGGATGACATCAGAAAGTAAGATTTTTTTTTTAATTTTTTTTTTAGGATCATATTTCAATTGCTTATGGATGCAAAGAAAAACTCAACCGCCTGGCCAGTGTGTTACTGCTGCAATGATGTCTGCAGCCAGCCTCCATCAGAGGAAGGAGCAGCAGCACCAGAGCCAGGAAGGAAGCTGTCTGGTCCTGTATCTGTCACCAGAGCAGACCAATACCTGCTCTTGGGCAGAAGGGGAGAATTGAGTGGTGTAGGGACTTGGATGCCCTTCTGGGTTCTCTAGGGTTGGCTCCTGTTCAGTGGAGCTTGGATGCATCCATTCCTCCCCTCTGACTTTTTGGCTCCACAGTCAGATGGTGGGGAGAAATAGTGGTTATCTTTTAAACACTTTCCAATTAATTAACCTTGATAAATTGCTATCTAAGTGCTACAGTTCACCAGACTGCAACTAATACTGTTCGGGGAGCTCAGGTCTCCTGGTTGTTAGGACAATTCTTCCTTGCAAAACATTTTTATAAATCTTTTTGAGTCTTCATAGTCCCAGCACAAAGAGCTAGGTTCCGCTTCTGCAGCAGGAATTGGCGGTCCCCAACTTTATATCAAATGTGCTAGTTGAAGTTAGGGGTGCCTTCCAAAAGGCAACTCGTTGGAGGGACATGAAGGGTCGAGCCCTCCCTCCCCACACACAGCAGTCAGCCCAAGCGGTGAGCGGAAGGGGCGTGGCCAAAGCCAGAAGAGAAGGGGCGGAGCCAAAGCCTCTTCCAGCCACACTGCCTGGGACGCTGCCTGGTGCAGCACAGTGGCTGACTGGGAGAGTGCCTGGCTGCCATAGCAGCAGGTTGCTCCTGCAGGCTCAGCTTTTGGGGACAGAGACCAAGTGAGCCGGAGACCCCTTCCCCCCAGCACACTCGGAGTCGGCTCCTGTCCCCAGAAGCTGGCCAGGGTGGGGTGGGGTGGGGGAACAGGGGGGTTTTGACTCTCTCAGCTGCTGTCCTGGAAGCCAAGTCCGGGCGGGAAGCAGCCTGCCGCTGCCTCCACTGGAGCCAGGCACCCTCCCAGGCAGCTGCCACGCTGCACCAAGGAGCATCTGAGAGCAGCTCCATCCCGCTCCCTGCCTGGGTCTGGCTGCCAGGAAGAGCAGCTGAACGTGGGACAGGGGACGGAAGGGGAGGGGAGCCAGTGCAGCGGAAGGACAGAGCTCCCCACACACACACACACAGGTAACATGGGGGGGGGAGACACGTGTGGAGGTCACGTGTCCTCCCCATTTGCTGGTGACCCAGTATGGGGGGGAGGGACCAGTCACCCACCACTTCTCACTGACCCTCCCCAAAATCTGAAGGCCAACCATGTGTATAATAGTGTGAGACTGGTGAACAGTAGTCCAATTTTTTTTTGTGGGGAGACGTGTGTCTGAAAAATATTTCTGGTAGGGCCACCCAAAATTCTATGGGCAACTCTGCTAGTCCCTCTCCCATCTTGGGTAATTACCATCCTTCATATAGCTGCAGACTGTCATCGAGTCCCTGACATTGTTTAGCCAAGAAGTTGAGCTGTTTTAGTCTTCAGAGTCCTGGAATAGCAAGGCAAGGGTTCCTTTCTGAGTAGCTTTGTAGAGACATAGCTTGATGTAGATTTTCAGATGTGATCACTTATGCAATGCTGTATTCATTTCTGGGCACAATATTACCAGGAACATGCAGACAAATGAAGCGAGCTTGGAGAAGAGGAACAAAAATTATCAGGAAGCTGGAGAGAGCAATATATAAAGAAAGATTAAAAGAGATAGATATGTGCAGCTTGACTAAACAATGACTAATTGGTGGGACATAGAATCTATGCATAGTCTTATTTGATTTGCCAGCGGTATACATGAGAATGTTATATGGTGTACTACTAGTTGTGTGAATCTGTGTAGGTAAAAAGTGAAAAACGGAGGCCCTCCGCCCTGATTTCATGGCTGAAATTGGGAAAAACTAAGCACAGAGAAAAACAGCAAGCATCACAAGGTTATTTGAAAGACAATGGTTCATAAGATATTCTTGTGTGACTAGCTCTAAGTATCAGCAGTGAAAGACAATGGATGTCCTAAAGACACAGGCAGAGTGTTAAACAAAGGCATTAAAAGATAATGGTTACAGGAGTTTTAAGGAAGTGAATCAATTTAATCCAATACACAAACCAACATGGTTTATGAACTTGACTATGTTGTGGAGTAATAGCCAGGAATTCTGAGGAAGGCATCTATCATGAACCATCCATTGAAACTGATTAAGCAGATGATGGAGAGGAGATGAGTTATTCTTTTCTAGGATCATGTCCTCAAGTGGTATAACATGGCATAGATCAGTTGACTTCAGTGGAATTATAGAATCATATAAATGTAGGACTGGAGGGGACCTTGAGAGGTCATTTAGTCCAACCTCTCACACTGAGGCAGGACCAAGTACACTTAGACCACCCCTGACAGGTGTTTGTCTAACCTGTTCTTAAAAATCTCCAATGATGGGGATTCTATATCCTCCCTTGTATTAGAAGCCTATCCTAGTATTTAACTATTCTTATTTGGAAAAACTTCCTAAATATAAAATATCACTTGCTGCAGATTAAGTCTGTTGCTTGTTCTCCACGTACACTGACTGTAGGAGAAGAATTGTTCACCATCTTCTTTATAACAGCCCTCAACAGTCTTCAAATATATTATCAGATCCCCCATTCAGGTTTTTTTTTTCCAAAACTAAACATGCCCATTTTTTAACCTTGTTTCATAGACCAGATTATCTAAACCGTTAATCATTATTGTTGCTGTCCTCTGGACTCTCTCCAATTTGCCTACTTCTTTCTTAAAATATGGTGTCCAGAACTGGACACATAACTCCAGCTGAGGCTCACCAAATGCTGAGCCGAGTGGGACAGTTACCTCCTGTGTCTTATGTCAAGCTGTCTGGAATGGCTCAAGAGCGTGAGTACCAACCTCAGGGTAGACTGTTAAGAAGAAGGGCATAAACACCAAACTGGTGGTGAATTCTATACTTAGATTTCACCAACCAAGTATCAAGTGTAAACTCCTCAGGCACTCTAACTTTACATGGAGTCACAGATAGTCCCATTGGGAACTCCAGTCTATCTTGCACCTGGGCAAGCTTGCCTTTGTGATAGATGCTCCCTTACACACGCAACTCCCCCCCCCCCTCCCAAAACAACAATATTCAGGTCCTTCCAATCCCAAAGGACTGGTCAGTTACCACAAGTCAATTGCACTCTACAGCTTACATGAAAGACAATACTTGTAGCCAATCATATAATAAACTAATTTATTTTTCTTAGTTAATAAATCTTTAGTTAGTTATTTACAAGGTGAAAGCTGATAAACATACACACAAAATGGGTTAGTCTTAGGTTCCAAAAAGGTGGTAGAAGCTTCTATAATAAGCAAGTTTTATATGTCCTTGAGGGCTAAGCTGTGGGGATCTTTTGCTTATTCTTAAAAATCCTTGCCCCTCAGAATCCAAACAACATAAATGTACAGTTTCTTCTTGTTATGGATTTTTATCCCCTCCTCCCCAGAGTTAAAGCTGATGGGATGAGTTCATGTGCATGTCTCCCCCTTTGTGGAGGTGGGGTGGAAGGCAATTAACAATCTTTGTTCTTTGGATGTTTCACAATGTCTCATTTGGTTTCAATGGGCCTTCTTGGTGGGCAGGACCTAATGCATTCTGTAGGAAGACAGCATTTTACATTAGCTAATGTTCCTTTCCTGTTTGAGGATTACAATGCAAACACTTAATATAAACTTAACATGGGATACAGATGTTATAAGTGAGTAATACATTTAGCATCCTACAAGCATTTCATTAAGTCTAAACACAGTCTTATAAACCAAACCTCTATTTTAACAATGCTAACACAGAGATGAGCCAGACTGGTTTCCAACTGTGCATTTGACAGCGTTCAGTTGAGACCTAGAGACCTTGGCATGAGCTGGCACCTGGTCTGCCAGCATCACATCTTACATACAGCACTTCTGTTGATAAACCACAGAATACTAGCCTGTTTCACAACTGCATCATATTGTTGGCTCATATTGTTGATCCCCCAGATCCTTTTCAGCAGTACTATTGCCTAGCCAGTTATTCCCCATTTTATAGTTGTTTATTTGACTTTTCCTTCCTAAGTATAGTACTTTGCCCTTATCTTTAGTGAATTTCATCATGTTAATTTCAGACCAATTTTTCTATTTGTCAGTTATTTTGAATTCTAATCCCATCCTCAAAAGTGCTTGCATGTCATCCTCAAATTTGATAAGCATACTGTTCACTCCATTATCCAAGCCATTCATGAAAATATCAACTAGTACTGGACCTAGGACAGACCCTTGTGGGACCCCACTAGATACCGCCTCCCAGTTTGACAGTGAACTATTGATAACTACTCTCAGTACGGTCTTGCAACCAGTTTCGCACCACTCTGTAGTAATCTAGACCGCATTTCCTTAGTTTGCCTATGAGAACATCATGTGGGAGTACATCAAGAGCCTTACTAAAATCAAGATATCACATCTAAAAATTCCCCCCTTCCCTACCCCAATGAAGTAGTTCAATGACCCTTTCAAAGAAAGAAATTAGGTTGGTTTGGTATGATTTATTCTTGACGAATCCATTTTAGCTATTACTTAGAACTCTGCTCTATTATCTTCTAGGTACTTACAGACTGATTGTTTAATAATTTGTTCCAGTATCTTTCCAGGTTTTGAAGTTAGGCTGACTGGTCTCTAATTCCCTGGCTCCTCTTTGTTCTCCATTGTAAAGATTGGTACTATGTTTGCCATTCTCCAATTCTCTGGGACCTCCATCCGTTCTCGAAGATAATCTCTAATGATTCCAAGATTGCTTCAGCTAGTTTCTTAAGTATCATAGGATGAGTTTCTTCAGGCCCGGTCAACTTGAATGCATCAGACTTATCTAAATATTCTTGAACCTGTTCTTTCCCTATTTGGCTTGTGTGCCTTCCCTCTTGTTGTTAATATTAAGTATATCTGGTCACCATTAAGCTTTTGTGAGGACTGAAGCAAAATAGGCATAAATCACCTCAGCCTTCTTGATATCATCCTTATTAGCTCTCCCTCCTTCACCTTTAAGTAGTGGACCAACACTTTTCTTCATCTTTCCTGCTCCTAATGTATTTGTAGAACTTCTTCTTGCCATTTATATGAACGCTGTCAAATGCACAGTTGGAAACCAGTCTGGCTCATCTCTGTGTCAGCATTGTTAAAACAGAGGTTAAGTTTATAAGACTGTGTTTAGACTTCATGAAATGGTGTAACTTGTTATGTGCCTGAGCCTTTCTGATTTTGTACCTACATGCTTGTGCTATTCTTTTCTACTTCTCCTTAGTAATTTGTCAATGTTTCCACTCCTTGTAGGATTCTTTTTAGATTTTCGAGGAATTAAAGAGCTCCTGGTAGAGCCATATTGGCCTCTCACTCTTTGTTTTACCAGGTGAGGACCTGTCCCCTACCTGACTTAAGAAAACCCAAAATGAAAACTATACTCAATATATTTTTGGAAGGACCACTATCTTATGCTTCTACTCTAGCTGGTAGTAAGTGGGCAAATGGTAGCCTGGTTCCTGATTGTAAGGAGATAGCTGGGCAAGATCTGCATGGGGGCTACTTGAGGATGTGGTGAGCCAAATAACAATTTTGTAATGGGTACCATCACAATCATCTACAAACTAGAGATGGGCACAAACCAAATTAAAAAACCTGAACATCAGGCACGTATTAGGAACACCTGATTCTCCTCTCACTTACAGTGGTCTAAATCAGGAATAAATGACCTCAAATCTATAGCCTTATTACAGTTTAAAAGGAGAATCAGCCTCTAGATCTCCATAAAGAAGCAAAGCAAAACTCCACATCCAAATGCTGCAAAACTTGTTTAGGTTGTAAATCTGGCTGTAAATCTAAATTCTCACCTTTCAGGTTGAGTGGTCCATTGCAATGAGAAGTTCAAATGGCAAACTTGAATCCACACCCAGCTGTGGATTCAGGGTATGGATTGGGTGGTTTGGGTTTGGCCCATTTCTACTCTGAGTTTTAGAAGGTTGTACATATCAAATCTAGAGAATTATTTAAGGTGCTAGGAGTAGTGGAATAGGATTTTTACACTAATTACCAGGAAAACTAATTACCATGGACAGTGAAATTTAGCGGATTGTGTAACAATATTCAAAGAAGAGTGACAAAGTCGCCATTTGGTGAGACATAAAAAACTTTACTGACCAAGGAACAATGAAGGGAAAAATCCTTCCTGAGACTAAGTGACCTATTAGGTCTTTCCATGTCTAATTTATTGTATTTTATGATTCTCTCCACCTTTCCCATGACTCACTTCCTGCATTGCACAATCATTTTTTCAACAGATTCAATGAAGACCTTGATATGGTTCTGTCACACATTTGCTATGCTAATCCTTCACGAGCTACATCTAAGCATGGCTTTTTATCCAACAAAATAGGCTAATCTTTGAAGGGTTTTTGAGGCATGCTTTAAACTTCTTTAATGCTATAATTATATCAAATGCTCCTCCTTTTGCTTCTTCAGTGATGATCAAGCTTTGAAGAGCCCCATGAGATGGTGGGGGGAACCTTTCTGAGAGAGATTCAATGTTGGAGTTCTGAGAGGCTGCCAATTTTTTCTTAACCTCAGGCAATAGACAGTCAAAGTGGGTGCCAAAACAGTGTTTGAGGAGATAATGATACATGTGGTATTTGGTAAGGGAGGGTTAAGAAAATTAAGTGTGTGCTTTATTTATTCTTATTATGCAACACAATGACATGATTGACAGGAATACAGTGCAGAATCTCATACTGCAACCTCTCCTCTGATGCATGTCACACAGAAACCTAGCAAGAGATCCTTTACTTAAAGGGATTTATATTAATTTTACTGGTGATTATCAACAGTGGATTTAGGATGTAGTAAGTGTTATGGGGTCCGGAAGTGCAATCCAGACCAGTAAGGAGTCACGTCACCACTTGCCCTGTAACACTGGGTGTCTTACACTGCTTTGTGAGCATCCCAGGTTGGGAGCCACAGCAGCAAGCAGCAAGGTCATACCGGGAGTGTTTGTGTGCTAGACAGCCCTGGTTCAGCAGCCTGTCTACAGCCCCACTCTGGCTTTCACCAGCCTTGGTTACTACTTGCACCACACACCAGTCCTAAATTTTCCCATAACTGTGTGCTCTGTAGTGTCCAGCTTTCTCCTGGATAGTTCAGGGAAATAATAAGGTCCTTTTATTTTCTTGTAGCGAGACAAAAGCACATCACAGCTTATTAACTTAACTGGCTTAAATACATCCTGCCATTTAAACGTACCACTGAGTTGGTTTATAGAAAAAAACACCTATGTCCACTTAAGTAAAAGGAATACAGTTAGAAAGGGTTATAAGCAAATAAGAATGAAAGCACATATCTAAAAGTCTAAAACAATCTAGCAAGGTACAGACTTTGTTCAAGATGGTTTCTCACCTATATTCAGTTTCCAGGGAATTCAACCCCTCCTTGTCTGATGGACCCATCTTTCTCAGCTTGCAAGAGCTCTGTTTCTTTGCGTCTGTCTAGTGATGGATGCCAAAGGTGGCTTCTGCCCTTGCTTCTGTCTTCCAAAGTTCAATGACCTTGCTTCAAGATGCAGGATGACCTCATGCTGTTTTTTCCCCTCCAGGGGTATTCTCCTGCCCCTGTGGATTTTCTATTTTCTTCCATTGTGTTTGGTAACACTATGTTTAATTTACATAGGAGATGGGTAAATAGCTTTCTTCTCTCCTGTCTGGGAGAGAACCTGTTTCTCCTTATTTGGCCATAGACTTTAAGACATATCATTAAGTATCCATATTCCTCAGTGTTCATACATTTTCACAGTGATATTAATCACAAGCATGTCATAGGCTTTAAGAAAAGACCTCACTATATATGCTCTTATAATATAGCAATATTGTATACAGTTGATTCAATTGCTTATCACTTGAGGTTCAGCACCCCATGTTACACACTAGTAAACCTTTGAAGTGATTCTTCTGAGGGTTGCCCCTCAAAGTAAAGTTTATTCAAACTGCCAGGGAGGCAACATGGAGTCTGGTTGTGAAGGAAGCTCCACGCCCTTTCTTCCCCCACTTGTTAGTTTAATAGCTTTGTTTACCTAACATGTAAAAAGGGACCTTCATTGTCTTTTTTTCTGAAGACTGGGAGGGTCAGAATCAAATACACATTCCTTTGTCTAAGACAGCCCTGCTTGCCAACTTCCCTGACACACTTGGTTTAAACACATTTTAGTCCAATTCTAGCATATCCATAAATCTTAATACACACACCCCATACATACATCAAGAATATTAATGATCAGTGAGATATTAGCTTTCAAATGATATCTCCCAAGGCATATTTTGTGTAGGGTGTGAACACAGGGATGCTTAGTGTCACTGTAAGAATAAAGGGGACTAACCTCAGACTTAAAGTCCCCTCATTTATTTATGGGGGCCACCATTTGCTCCATTACTGATGCGGACATGCCTTGTTCTCCACCTGGGATAGTAAAGCTCCTTTGTAAAGCTGGCGCCTCTTGGGTTTGAATTCATTTATACTGAAGTTCTGGGTGTGTAAGTTGTCAGGATCCCTAATGATGACAAAGGCGGGCAGAGTGGGCATGAGTCTCCTTTCACTGTGTTTACATCATTAAATATTCATCAGAGAGGGATCAGAACCCAGGTGTCCCCCTCTCTGGAAGGACTCTAGCCCCCAAGGCTATATTGAGTAATTCTCTCGCTCTCTGGTCCAGTTAATATATAAGTATTTTATAAAAGAGTGGAACAGCTTCAACAGGAAACAAAGATTGAGAATGACCTAAGCCAGAACACCCAATAGCTTGAACATTTGGTTTCAGGTTGACCCAAATTGAATTCATTTTAAAGCATTCAGCATGACTAGTAACAAAAACAAAACAAAAAACCCACAACACACCGATCATTCACACAGCTCTAGTTATAAAAAAGGTCATTGACATGTTGTGCTCCATTCACCACTCCAGTGCCTCCTTGTGGTTACAGCTGGGGCTTAGCACTACCCATCTGACAACCCTTCCTGTGGGTGCTCAGTTCACCAGGTGCACTCTCTCTTGCTCCCTCTTCATGGCTTGATATTCTGGTCAGGTTACTCTAGTTTTCTCCTGCCAGGGGTGTTTGTGTACCATAATCTCTCCATACCAACCATCCCAATTCTCTGCAGTCTCCCAATTCTCTGCCACTTCCCGAGTGGCTGACAGGAGAACTGAGGCCCACCCTCTGCTCTGGGTTCCAGCCCAGGGATCCCACAACCAGCAGCTAAGGTCCGCATTGTCCTACACCTTGCTGCTGTTTCCCTGGCCTCCTCTCTATGTTTCCTCTGTCAGGCTCCTTCTCCACACTCCTCCAGGTATGCTTTTCCCTCCAGGCCAAGCTCCCTTCTCTCTGTAGTCTCAGAAAGGCCTCACCCTTGCATCCCCTTTCTGCCCTCCACTGCCTGGCTTTGTACAAGCCCTGCCTCTTTCAGTCCAGGTGAATTTCATCCTTCAATTAGTCCTCACATTGCTCCCTGGTTCCTCCTCCAGATGCAATCTAGGCAGTTAATGGGCCCACATAGCTACCTTAACCCCTTCAGGTCTTGGTGTGGGATAAGCACCCCATCACAGCCATAAATAAATTTGCTTCCTTGGCCACTCTTAATCTCTCTCACATGTATGGCAAGTCACTCTTAAGGTGAGAATAGAGAAAGCAACAAACTTGCATTTTGGTAGTGATGGTCCTCAGGACAATTGCAACCAGGGCCAGCTCCAGGCACCAGCCCACCAAGCATGTGCTTGGGGCGGCGCCTGGAGGGGGGCGGCGCGGCGGGGCGCTCCGGCCCAAGAGCGGGGCCGCGACTGGGCTCGCCGCCCTCCCCCCGGCGCTCTGGCCGCCGGGGAGAGCGGAGAGCCCCAGCCGGGCTCACCGCCCTGCTCCTGGCACTCTGGCCGCCAGGGAGAGCGGAGCCGTGGCGGGCTCGCCGCCCTCCCCCCGGCGCTCCGGCCGGTCGGGGATTGAGGGCCCGCGGCCGGGCTCGGCGCCCTCCCCTGCCGCGCTGGGGGGGGGGGGGGGGCTTTTTTGCCTAGGGCGGCAAAAAAGCCAGAGCCGGCCCTGATTGCAACCATGCAAGGGCCAATCCTGCAAGGTGATGAGAGCCTACTCTGAAGTCCTACTGACTGCCCTCCACACCCATTGACTTCAGTGGGGCTTGAGCACGATCACAATTGTGCAGGATAGGACACACCGGGTATGTCTACATTGCACACTAAACCCGGGTCCTGACTCAGGTTTAAGCCCAAGTCCACACATAAATCAGTCTGACTTTGGTCAGCAAGCACTCAGGACCTAGGTCCTAGGACCCTGCTAAAGGGGTGGGTCAGAGCCTGAGTCCTGCAGTGACTCAGGTCTAAGCCCTATCATTTTGCAGTGTGAACGCAGCTCAAGCCACAGATCCAAATCAGAAGGTCTGTGTAAGTGTGTAAGTGCAGTAGGGACACATCAGCATGGCTGTGAGACCCAGGTCCAGCAATTGTAAGCCCAGGTTTACAATACAGTGTGATTACGTAAGACCGACAGACACTGATTGTTGGCAGGCAGGTTCGAACCTGGGATCTCTGGAGCTAAATGAATGAGCCAAAAGCCACAGGGTCCTTAGCTAAGGCTGTAGCAGACTTGTTAATCTCTTAGTGGTCTTGATGCCACTAGAGGGGACAGAGCACAACACACCAGAGGTGTGTGAATTAAATACTTCCCCTAGCTGAGGAAGCATGTCCTGAGCTTCAGAGATTTCCCAGTTGAAATCCCAGATGAGCCCCCACTTGTAACGCCAACAGACCCTGGTCATCAGTGGGCAGGATCAAACCTGGGATCTCTAGCGCTTTGTGCATGAGCCTCTACTACATGAGCTAAAAGCCACATGGCTCTTAGCTACGGCTGTAGCAGACTCATTAATTTATAACTGGTCTCAGTGCCACTAGAGGAGACAGAGCACCACACTCAGGAGGTGTGTAAGTTACAATTGCTCAAGTATGGGCTTTGAAACACCAAGTCCACAATCCCAGGTCCCACAGACCCAGGTTTTCAATGCCATGTAGAAATACCCAAAAGAGACCACTCAAATAATTAACACAGTTTGTTTCCCCTGCACTGCTGTGATTTCCTGTGTGACCTTGGGCAAGTCACTTAGTCTCTCTATGCCTCACTTCTTCATCTGTAAAATGGGCATAATAGCACTGCTTTGCCTCACTGGGGTGTTGTGAAGATAAATAGATTCAAAGTATGCTGGTGAGGCCATATAAGTACCTTATATAGTCTTACTGCACTGAACAAAGTGTCTAACCTTAAATGACAAAACCTACTCTGTGTTGCAAATTCTCATATGGGAAGAACCAGTAAAGCATATGAGACAGACCTTCTGCATACTGCTTTCACCCCGTCTTGTTATAGAAGACTGACCACTAGATTTAAAGGTTACGAAGAAGAGCCTGACAATACCTATGAACATATCCCTATTAGGCACTAAGCTCTATCTCCATATAAGAGTGATGAGTTGGAGTCGTGAAGGGTTAATCACTTTGTTTTGCGAGTATGTATTTAGGTTACTGCCTCACCTTCCAAAGCAACAATGAGAGATGTTGTTCATTTTCTCTAGCAGTTCCCAGAGAAAAAGACAAAAGGTAAAAAAATTTCAAAAGCACCTAAATGACTTAGGAGCCTAAAATCCATGGTGATTTTTGCAAATGGGACTTGCACTCCTAAGACATGGAGGCACTTTTGAAAATTTTACCCACCTCCAAGAATAAAAGATCTATGACCGAAGAAACAAGTCTTCAGTCCCCTGAACTAGGATGATGCCCTGTGGGTGCTATGGAAATCATAGTCCAGCTGAATGGAACTAGGATCTGACTCAGCTCTTCTGAGAAATTCAATAAATTCTCACTTTGCGGTTACAGCGGGGTGCTACCACTATTCTCTCTATAATTTATTCAAATATCACAAATGTCAGATGAGTCTGTTACAGTTGCTTTCTTGGAACCAGCATGAAAACAAAGATAGTCAGTGTAAGAGAGCAGGGCTTTTTATCACTGAATGTTCTGCATGCCAAAACAATGAATAGGCTTAAATTATGTTAGGTTTTTGACCATTCTTTCCAAATGGACTGTATCCATATGTTCTCCATTACAGATTTTGCAAATCTGCTTAGCCTTTTCATTCAGTATTAAACTCTGCTTTGTAACAGAATGTATCCATTGAAAGTGATAGTGTATATTTTAGATAGGATGTCTGAAAGCAAGTTTATGTAATACATCATTCTTCAGTAAATATTTTTTTCTTACCTATCTGTCTCTCTAACCAATATTGGCAATTGTGCCATTAGACTATAAGTTTCCTATTAACTTGGAGTTCAGCCTGCTTACATACTTGTACTAGACTAGAGCTAGCCATAATTTTCCGCTTCGCTCATGAATCGTCTTATCCCCATTCAATAATTCTAGCCCTATTTCTTGTAGTAAAAGAGGACAAAAGTAAACATTAGAGCCCCAGTGTTCTCACAGCCAGACTGCCCAGAAGAGCATGCAGTAAGCCATTTTCACCATTGCAAAACCTGTGCACTAAACCATCCTCAACATGGCAAAATTATACAAATCTCTTGGGGAAGACCCTCAAAATGTTCAAAGTTCTGTTGACCTTATCTGAACTATAGCAGGCCCCACAGCTATGTACCTCTACAGTCCCCTTCCACATCAGCAGGCTGCGTTTCTATGATCTCTTCCTGGCAATGTACCATCACTAGAGTGACCAGACTTCCAATGTGGAAAATAATAAGTGAGCCAAGACAGGAGTCTGACAGGAATGGGATTGCAAAGGGGGTCTGCAGTGTGACTAGGGAAGCAGGAGCATGCTTGAAGGCTATGGGTGCCAAGGGAAGTAGTAATCAGAAGGGGACAAAATGTGATGCCAGGTGTTAGGAAAGGGCATGTGCAGTCTCCCCCAGGAGGCAGAAAAGGGATAACTCAATTTTTTTTGTTTATGCATCTTGTGTGGTTTCAGGGTGAATTTTCATCCTGAAATATGTGCATTTATTTACCAGTTGGGGCCAGGAGAATTTCCACTAAGTTCTAAGGAATCAGCAGTCAAACTCAAACCTCTCATGTTTATTGCTTTTAAAATCCATGAGGCCTGGTCCTCCTCTCATACACACCAGCAGAACTCCATCAATTCTCCATTGACTTCTTTGGAGTCACTCCTGGTTCTCACTGAAATGAGACAATCTCATATTTTGAAGTTTGTCTAGTGGTTTTTTGATCTCTTGGGGTAGACAGAACTGCTCACAGGATGGGTGGCCCGATGCTGGTGTAAATCAGAAGCATCATCACTAAAGTCAGTGGAGTTAACCTGGTGTAAAAGTAGTGTGCAGTGCTTAATTTGTGATGAAAGAGGTTCAAGCTGGGCTCAAGCTGGGCAGCCAGAGCACGGTGACTGCTGGCTGGGAGCCCAGAGGTGCTGGGGCTATGAACTGCTAAGCCCCCAGCACAAATTAAGCACTGCTTGTGTGTGTGCAAAAGGTGACCCAAGGGCAAAGATTGTCAATTAGACATTATTTACAAATTGTTAAGTTAGAGCTATGTCCCTTTTAATTAGAAGTTTTTAGCAATGAAACAAAAAAAGAAAAGTAAGTTTAATTTAAACATATTTATTCAGTTAGATTGCTGAGTAATTAACTTGCATCTGTCACTGATTGATTAACTGATTTCAATGTATTCAATATACCATTATCTGACTCTATATGCATGAAGTGTAGAGGTCAGGCTGGAGGGGAGAGATGAGGAAGATGGTGCTGTGCTTAATTATCCAATCTAATGGCTCCTAGAGGTTACTCTAATTTACTCCAGTGGTCCAGTCAGTCTATGGTTGCCCCCGGATTGGATGGGTGTCAGAAGAGTTGTAAAATCACCTCCCCACATGCATCTTCCACTGAACGGAGTTTGGCCAGACTGAGCAATAGGGGTTGTAACAACCTGGCCCAGTACTACTCCGTATGGTCACCAGCCTGTCATGAGTGGAGCCAGTCAGTGGGTCCCACTTGCTTCTAAGCCAAATGGGTTTGTGCAGTCTAATCACTGTTTCTAGCACTGAAACCCTAGGGCACACTCCCCAGGCTTGTCTTATCACACCTCTTGTCTGACTCCCTTCCTTAGGACATGGTGCACCGTTGTCCAGCTGCCCCAGACCCCCAAATCAGTGTCTGATTTACCTCCTGATGCCTCCATGCTCCTTGCAACGAAGGGGACTAATGACACTGTAATGTCTTTGGGTCAGGCCCATAATGCAGAAAACCCAGGACTGGGAGTTAAATGTCAGGTCTGCCATAGCATCCTTAACTCTACCCTTTTGTGTTTATGATCACTGCACGAGCACATAACCCTGGTGAAGGTGACATAATGAGCCAGCATTTTACAAATTCTAGTAAATGGTCATTTATACAAATGATTTAACATATAAGAGGTTTCTAAAACATTGAGCAAATAAGGACTGTTCTTTGAAGCTTTTTAAACAGTACAGAGTAAGGAGGGAACCAAACCAAAATGGTCAAATAAAAATGATCATTCATTTGACATTTGTCTAAGCATGTTGCAATAAAATTCATCTGACAACGATCTTTGATTTTCTTTCCGCACTTCTTTATTTGAAAGAGTTGATGAAAAATCCATACCTTATTGAATATTGCACTGTGGTTGAGTCTGCTGTCAAGCATCAGCCATTATTTTGAATTGTATCCTCTTAAATGCAAATGCCCATTGACAATATGTTATGGTTAAAAGTTTCAATCCCAATTCTGCTCTCACTTTCACTGGTGTGAATCAGGAATGACTCGAGTGGAGTAGGTGTAAGTTAGACCTGGGGCTTAGTGTTTGTGAGAACAGCGATGGACTTTCTCTCAAGGATTCATGTATTTATTGTCTGTCTTCTGAAGTTCATCACCATCATGTCTGAGCACCTCACAGATATTTATGAACTTTGTTCATGATATTCCCATAACGCAAAGTAGCATAACCTCCATTTTACAGATGGACACCTGAGGCACAGTGAGACTAAGGTCTGGTCTACAGTAGGGGGGGTACTTAGACGTACTTAGATCTACTTACTGTGGTGTCTTCACTGCAGTAAGTCGACTGCTGACGCTCCCCCGTTGACTCCGCCTGTGCCTCTCACTCCGGTGGAGTACCAGAGTCGACGGGAGAGCGCTTGGCGGTCAATTTATCGCATCTTCACTAGACGCGATAAATTGACCCCTGCTGGATCGATCGCTCTGGTAGTAAGTGTAGACATGTCCTAAGTGTACCCAAGGTCACACAGGAAATCTGTGGCTGTTGTGACCCTCGAATCTTGAGCCTGGGTCCACCCTCCTTGGGCAGCCTATTGCTTACCTGGAACTCAGGAAGCCCAGCCTGAGGTCCTACTGGCAGACTCCCAGAAATCATAGGGCAGTCATGGGGAAATGGGAGCATAAGAGCTGAGTAAGGAGCCAATGTCACTCTACCTATCATCCGGAGGATAGGTGACATTCCCTGTCTTTCAATCAAGTGGCACTGTGGAGTGGGGCAAGTGCCATCAGAAACAACTCTCTGCAGCTGCCCCCATTTAGACCAGGATCAGCTCTTTCCTTTTTCCTTCTTTCTTGTGTATAAAAAGAAAATAATTCTATGTTTAAAATTTTTTACAAACCTCATGTTACCATAATGATTTTTTTTATTTTCTTCCTGTAGGTAAGATTGTGCCAGCACAATATCATTATTGATGTAATCAGTAACACATAACTGGGTGTGCGGTTATTGTGCCACCTTCAGTACTCATGCCTCCAGTGTCTTATGAGACAAGAGCAGTATATATAATGCAGGACATTGACTCCATGTACCCTGGAGTGTTCTGTGTGTAATTATAAAATGATTACCTTAATATTTAATAAGCGACAACTGTTTTTCAGAATAGCATAGCTGGAAATACTCATCAACCAATCACACTGCATCCTCTGGCCATGAAATAAATATATTGAATGCAAAAGCTATCTGCATGGAACATTAAGGTGGAGGGCCAGATCCTCAGCTATTTTCATCTGGCATAGGTCCCTTGAGCGAATTTAAACATGCAAAAACCCAGGAAACACAAGTTCAGGAGCTTGATTTTTTTTCTCATTTACAGCAGTGTAAATCAGCCCCACTATAAATTGCCAGTATAGCTGTATCGGTGTGACCCAAAACTCTCTGAATGGCATTAGCTATGCCAATAGCCTCAGCTGTGCTGTCAGATTGCTGGGTTTTTTTACACACCTCTGACTGATGTCGTTACGCTGCCAAAACTCTGTAATGTAGACCCAGTCTTTCACAGTGCAAGTTAGGAGTCAATAGAATGGCAGTGGAGTAGGAAGCCAGGTCCTACCTCTGCCTCAGGGTCTTACAATCTTAGGGTGTGATCCAGCAAATATTTACTACCAGGCATTGTGTTTACTACTATGAGTAGTCCCACAGATGTCGTTGGTACTAAAGTGAGCACTGTACCTGGTATTTTTTTGTAATGGAGTTAAGGACAAAAAAGAGTTTTGTAAAGTATATTAGGAACAAAAAGAATCTATTTAACTTTTCTAACATTGACCTGGAAAAAAAACATAAAATCATCACTGATTAAGTGTGCAGATCACATAAAAATTGGGGGAGTTGTAAATAAAGAAGAGGACTGGTCACTGATTCAGAATGACTTGGATTGCTTGCACCCAGTTTACCAAGCAAACAATATACATTTTAATATGGCTAAATGTAAATATGTACATCTAGGAACAAAGAATATAGGGGGGACTCTATGGGGGAAGCAGCGACTCTGGAAAAGCTTTGGGAGTCTTGGTGATTAATCAGCTGAACATGAGCTCCCAATGTAACACTGTGGCCAAAAGGGCTAATGCAATTATGGGATGCATAAACAGAGAAATCTCAAGTGGGAGTAGAGAGGTTATTTTACCTCTGTGGAATACTGTGTCCAGTTCTGGTGTTTGCAATTCAAGAAGACTGTTGATAAATTGGAGAGGGTTCAGAGAAGAGCTGTAAGAATGATTAAAAGATTTGAAAACATACCTTAGAATGATAGAATCAAGGAGCCCGTTCTATTCAGCTTAACAAAGATAAGGTTACGGGGTGACTTTGTTACAGTCTATTAGTATCTACATGTGCAACAGATATTTGAGAATGGGCTGTTCAGTGTAGCAGAGAATGGTATAATAAGATCCAATAGCTGGAAGTTGAAGCTAGACAAACTCACACTGGAAACAAGGTGTAAATTTTTACAGTGAGGATAATTAATCATTGGGACAATTGTCCATCACTGAAAACTTTTAAATCAAGATTGGATGTTTTTTTCTAAGGCCTTGTCTACACTACGAGAGTACTTCGATTTTAGTTAATTCGACTATGTGGAATCGATATTACTAAGTCGAACGTGTGTGTCCACACTAAGGACAGTAATTCGACTTTGTGAGACTTTGTGAGTCCACACTAACGGGGCAAGCGTCGACATTGGAAGCGGTGCACTGTGGGCAGCTATCCCACAGTTCCCGCAGTCCCCCCTGCCCATTGGAATTCTGGGTCGAGCCCCAAATGCCTTCTGGGTAAAAAAATGTGTCGAGGGTGCTTTTGGGCGCCTGTCGTCATCCGTCCGTCACTCAAGCCCTCCCTCCCTCCCTCCCTGAAAGCGCTGGCGGGAAATCAGTTCGCGCGCTTTTCTGATTACTGACAGCGCGGACGCCACAGCAGTGCGAGCATGGATCCCGCTGCGACCATCGCTGCAGTTGTGGCAGTTCTCAACGCCTCGCAGCTTCTCCTCCACCTGTACCAGAGGCAGCTGCAGATCAATCATGAGAGGAGGCTACGGCACTACCGTGACGGCATGAAGTCAGACACTAGCTCCGACCTCTCTGAGAACATGAGACCCAGCGCCCAGGACATCTCGCTGTCACTGGGTCTTGTTGATACTGTTGAACGGCGATTCTGGGCCCGTGAAACCAGCACGGAATGGTGGGACCGCATAGTGCTGCAGGTCTGGGATGAATCCCAGTGGCTGCGCAACTTTCGCATGCGGAAGGGGACTTTCCTCGAACTGTGTGACTTGCTGTCCCCTGCCCTGAAGCGAAAGGACACCCGGATGCGGGCAGCCCTGACTGTCCAGAAGCGAGTGGCCATAGCCCTCTGGAAGCTCGCAACGCCAGACAGCTACCGGTCCGTCGCTAACCAGTTTGGCGTGGGCAAGTCTACCGTGGGGGTTGCTGTTATGCAAGTAGCCAGGGTAATCGTCAAGCTACTGCTATCTAAGGTAGTGACCCTGGGAAACGTGGAGCTCATCAGAGATGGCTTTGCCGAGATGGGATTCCCAAACTGCGGTGGGGCTATAGATGGGACTCACATCCCTATCCTGGCACCGGACCACCAGGCTAGCCAGTACATCAACCGGAAGGGCTACTTTTCCATGGTGCTGCAATCACTGGTGGACCATCGGGGACGTTTTACCAATATCTACGTTGGATGGCCTGGCAAGGTTCATGACGCTAGGGTGTTCAGGAACTCTGGTCTGTGTAGACGGCTGCAGGAAGGTCTTTACTTCCTGGACCACAAAGTAACTGTTGGGGATGTGGAGATGCCTACAGTCATCCTCGGGGACCCTGCATACCCGCTAATGCCCTGGCTCATGAAGCCCTACACTGGCGCACTGGACTCAGGGAAAGAACTATTCAACTACCGGCTCAGCAAGTGCAGAATGGTGGTGGAGTGTGCTTTTGGCCGTCTCAAGGGGAGATGGAGAAGCCTACTCACTCGCTGTGATCTCAGCGAGACCAATATCCCGATTGTGATAGCTGCTTGCTGTGTGCTCCACAATTTGTGTGAGAGCAAGGGGGAGACCTATATGTCGGGGTGGAAGGTTGAGGCAAATAGCCTGGCTTCTGATTACGTCCAGCCAGACAGCAGGGCGATTAGAAGATCACAGCGGGACGCGCTGTGCATCAGGGAGGCTTTGAAAGCCAGGTTCTTGACTGAACAGGGTCTCCAGTGACTTTTTACTTTGTGGACACAGATGCTGAACCTGCCCCCGTTTCTTTACCCAGTTACTGTTGACTATCCTTCCAAGTTACATACCCCCTTCCCCACCTTCCCAACAAATAAAATCTGTTCTGTTCTGTTAATGAACAAGGTTCTCTTTTTTACTGTTTTCGCGGGAATGTTTTAAACCGGGGACGCAGACTGTGGCGGGGGGCGGGCTTAGTGTTTTGATGCAAATGATGCTTCTAAAGTCCGGGAATGACAGGCTCCGCAGTGCTGGATTGGTTGTTTCAACGCAGCCTGCCAGCAGTCCTGGGCGGGACTGGATGTATGTGTCGGCCAACTGACTTTCTGGCAGGGGGCGGAGGGTAACAGATCCCCTGCTGCGTGGCTCTGTGATCCAGGATAAGGACCGCGGCATAGGATCTCTAACTGCCCTCCCCGACACAAAGTCACAGATCAACCCCCTCGCACCCCAGAACAAGAAAACCGCCTCCCAGACTGACCAGGGTAACTGGTGACTGTGAAGTGTATGTGTCCTGATGCTGGACCTGCCCCCGCCTCTGTAGCCTGCTACAGGTGACTGTCCTGTCCAAGTAACAAACCCCTTCCCCCCCTTCAGACAGAATCCCCTCCAAAAGACACTCTCGGAAACAGTACTTAACAGAAACAGATGTTTTATTATGAACCGCACATGAAAAGGGGGGGGGGGGAGGAAACTTGGACATGGGCTAGTGTGAGATGGGTAGGAAAGGACTTTTCAAACTTTGGAACGAGAGCCTTCCATTGCTGCAGCAGTGTGCAGTGGCCGACTGACAGTTTTAACGGCCCTTGCCGCCCCTCCTTCTTTGTACTTTTGGTGAGGGGGGTGTGGGACTTGGTGGCGGGGGAGGGCGGTTAGAGATAGACAGCAGCAGTGCTCTGTCCTCCTGCCTCCAGTCTTGCAGAACATCCACTAGGCGCCGGAGCGTCTCCGTTTGCTCCCTCATTAGTCCAAGCAGGGTTTGAGTAGCCTGCTGGTCCTCCTGGCGCCACCTCTCCTCCCGTTCCATGACTGCTCTGTGCATTTGTGACAAGTTCTCCCTCCACTGTGTCGTCTGGGCTGCCTGCTCCCGTGAGCACTCCATAAGTTCATAAAACATGTCTTCCTGCGTTTTTCTCTTCCTTCTTCTAATCTGCGCTAGCCTCTGGGAGTGTGATGCCAGGCTGGGTTGGGAGACAGTCGCAGATGTGTCTGTGGGAATGGGAAAAAGGGAGTAAATTCCTGAGACAGATAAATGAAGTTGCTAACAAAGAGCATAGTCTTTCTCTGTGAACAACACCATGCACTGCACCTTTCACATGCGCACTCAGGACAAGGTCGAATTTTCGGCCCTCGCCTTATGTGTCTGGGGTCCTGCAGTTGCGATCAGAGAAGCGTTGCAGGACACCTCTACTTCTGCTGCAGGAAAACATGGTAAGCCGTAGACTTGTGGCAGCTTAAACATGTAATAGTAGCACTGGGCTCCTTTCGCACTGAATGCAAGGCCACTCTCTGCTGGCAGCAATCAGGGAAGCATGAGCTCTGCCCCTGTCCCACCACCTCGCGGCTGTCCCCGGGAAAGATCCCTGTATGCTGCCCCTCTGCCGCCTCCACTGCGTGGCTGTAAAGCAGTCCCAATACTAACATTCCCCTCCCTAATTTAAAGCAGGGCGTCATGTGTGACATAACACTCATGAGGATCTCGGAGACCGAGAGGGGAAGGATGCTGCGTGAAAGCATGCAGAGGCCTGGGCCGTATGCCGCCATGCTGTGCCGCGCACTGATCCCCGACTACCTGATGGACTCATGGCGTGGGAACGTGTGTTACCACGGGGGACCAAACAAGATCGCCCTGCCGTTGAACCTCGTGCGCATGCTGGAGCGGTACCTCCAGGAGAGCTATGCCGAGCTATCCCAGGAGGACTGTCTGTCCATTCCCGGGCACATTGACCGCCTTTTCATTTAAGTTCAGCATAACGGACTACAGAGTGGAGCGTCCTGTGGTGGACTAATCATGAATATCCGGACAGTACTTGATTTTCTATACATAGTTAGGAGTAAATAGTTCACTAAGCCAACTAAATCATGAACAACAAATTACTAATATAGTTAATATTCCTGTTTTGTTATAAATAAAAGTTTCTATGTTTAAATGAGTGACTGAAAAGCCCATTCTTAACAATATAAATATTCCACTTATGTTAAAATGAAATGTTTAGATGTTTAAAGCACTCACTGCTTGATCCTTCCCCTGATTCGGTGTCCGGGGTAAGGGCTGTGGACGGTTGGTAGGGGATCTCGGTAAGGGTGATGAAGAGCTCCTGGCTGTCGTTGAAATCAGCGGTGCAAGCGCTGTCGACTGCCTCGTCCTCCTCATCTCCTTCCTCATCTTCCCCGTCACCTAACATTTCCGAGGAGGAACCGGCCGTGGACAATATCCCATCCTCGGAGTCCACGGTCACTGGTGGGGTAGTGGTGGCGGCTGCACCTAGGATGGAATGCAGTGCCTCGTAGAAACGTGATGTGTGGGGCTGGGATCCGGAGCGTCGGTTTGCCTCTTTGGTTTTTTGGTAGCCTTGTCTCAGCTCCTTGATTTTCACGCGGCACTGCGTTGCATCCCGGCTGTATCCTCTCTCTGCCATGGCTTTAGAGATCTTCTCGTAGATCTTTGCATTCCTTCTTTTGGAGCGCAGCTCTGAAAGCACGGACTCATCGCCCCACACAGCGATGAGATCCAAGACTTCCCGATCAGTCCATGCTGGGGCCCTCTTTCTATTAGATTGCACGGCCAACTCTGCTGGAGAGCTCTGCATCGTTGCCAGTGCTGCTGAGCTCTCCACGCTGTCCAAACAGAAAATGAGATTCAAACTGGCCAGACAGGAAAAGGAATTCAAATTTTCCCGGGGCTTTTCCTGTGTGGCTGGTCAGAGCATCCGAGCTCGAAGTGCTGTCCAGAGCGTCAACAGAGTGGTGCACTGTGGGATAGCTCCCGGAGCTATTACCGTCGATTTCCATCCACACCTAGCCTAATTCGATATTGCCATTTCGAATTTAGCGCTACTCCTCTCGTTTTCGAGGATTACAGAAGTCGAATTTAAAAGAGCTCTATTTCGAACTAAGTAGCTTCCTGGTGTGGACGGGTGCAGGGTTAATTCGATGTAACGGCGCTAAATTCGATATAAGCTCCTAGTGTAGACCAGGCCTAAAAGATGTGCTTTAGAAACTTTTGGGGGGGAAGTTCTATGGCCTGTATTACACAGAAAGTCTGACTAGATCAGGGATGAGGAACCTATGCCTGGTGGGCCGGATCTGGCCCGCTGCTTCATTTCATCCGACCTGCGGCAAGTCTTCTCACCGTGGACTGGAAGCCCCGAGCCCTGGCGTGCCCCCCTTCCCCCCAGGGCTGGAGCCACGAGCACTGACTCACTCCACTGCGGGGGGAAACTAGGGTTGTCAGGCTGTTAAAAGTCCGATCAGTTCTGTGCAGCTCCCAGAAGCGACCGGCATGTCCCTGCGGTCCCTAGGAGCACGGGCAATCAGGGAAGCTCTGCGCGCTACCCCTGCCCTCAGTGCCAGCTCCGCAGCTCCCATTGGCCGGGAACTGAAGCCAATGGGAGCTGTGGGCACAGTGCCTGCGGGTGCGGTCAGCGTGCACTGCACCAAGCCCCATGGCTTCTCCACCTAGGAACCGGACATGCCGGCAGCTTCCAGGACCAGCATGGAGCCAGGGCAGGCAAGGAGCCTGACTTAGCCCAGCTGCACCGCCAACCGGGAGCCGCCTGAGGTAAGCGTCGCCCAGGCGGAGCCCACACTCTGAACTCCCTGCCTCAGGTCGGAACCCCCTCCTAGACCCTGCACCCCCACCTGTACCCCAACACCCTGCCCCAGCCCTGAGCCCACTCCCACACACCAACCCCCTTGGCCCCAGCCCAGAGATCACTCCTGCACCCCAAACCCCTCATCCCCAGCCTCACCCCAGAGCCTGTATCCCCCAGCCAGAGCTCTCACCCCTCCTGCACCCCAATCTTCCGCACCCTGAACCCCTCATTTCTGGCCCCACCCCGGAGCCTAGGGGAAGCCTTGAACCCACCCTGCGGGGCTGTGTGTGGCCCATGAATGATTTTTCCTGTGAGTCAATGGCCCCTGATAGAAAAAAGTTTCCCCACCCCTGGACTGGATGATCATAATGGTCCCTTCTTGCCTTTGAATGTACAAATCTATGAATCCCTCTTCCCTTCTTTTTATTTAGCTGATCCCTTCCTAACTAAACCCACAGCTTTAAGAGTTAATACTTTTTTAAAACTTTTTGTAAATAGGATTAGACATTTTCCTAGGTAATGAAGATAATTTAAACAGTTACATTAGCTATTCACACAGTTACAAGAAGTCACAGTAGATGATTCTAATGGTCTCTTCTGGTCTTAAAATCTATGAAAAAATTAGAGAGAGAAACTATCTGAAGGATCTGTTCGTGTTCACTTTCAGAAAGGATATTAGACTAGATGGTCTACTGATCTGCAGCTATGGCAATTCCTGTATTCCTAAATTATTGCTCATCTTGTATGCCATTTTTGTATTCTTAATGTCAATTAAGAAAAAAAAAACCTACAACATTCAGAAGTAACAACATGATGTTGTAAAACCAGAGAGACCAAACAAGATTAGAAAGGCCATTTCCTTTGCTGGGATTTTGTGAGCTAAAGGTTAACTTCCAATTAGAATTTAAAAGGAAGAACTTTTATTCTACTTTGGCTGGGGCTTTTAGCAAACCATATTTATATGTACAGAATACATGTATATTTCCTAATAATCTTACCTTGTGTTAAATACTCTAAGGATGTCACAAGAACTTGTTTAGCTGATTTGAACATAAGATATTCAGTAGTGATAGGACATATTACTATTACATTATCAAATGGTGCAAGTTAGGAATCAATGGAATGGCATTATCAAAAACTACTGCCTTCCAGCTGATTGCAATCAAGTTACTATGCAGTTGCCAAGTACATCCTATTCACCAAACTTGTGGTGTTAAGTGTAAATAATATTCAGAACTGAAAGATTAATTCTTAAGTCACATTTATGTAACAGTAAAGTAGCAATGAAGGTATTGTATTCAAAACAACAAACAAAGGAAGAGGCTAGATTGTGCAAGGCAATAACCAACTCGTTGGAATACTAGCAGGCCCAGGGGACTTAATAATACTTTGCATTTTTATAACACACTCAATCTGAGGATCTCAAAACACTTTACAAACTTTAGTGAAATAAGCCTCCCAACACCTCTGAAGTAGGGAAATATTATTACCCACATTTTACAGATGAGCAAACTACTGAACAGATGAGGAGGCACAGGGAAGATAAGGCCAACTAATCACAAAGGAAGTCAGTAATAGAGCTAGAAACCAATTGCATGCTTAGATACTACAGTGACACATAGAAGATAGAACAGAATCCAGACCTCCTGACTTGGGTTAATTCATGTGCTTTAACCTCTAGAACAGCTCCTTGATGACTAAAAATCATCAAATTAATAAGCAAAGGAAAATATAGCAATTGATTACAACATATAAGGCCAAATTCTTGCTTCCACTGGCAAAAGTGTGCATCAGTGAGACAAATGGCAGAATTGCCCATCAAAATTAATGCAGAACATTAGGAGTGAGTTCTGGGCCTTTGGCACCAAAAATGTCTCCTGGAAACATAACTTTGCTTGTTGTATGATTCATGGCACATGTTTCCTGGTCCCAGGGGTCCTTCTAATGACTGGCTTGAAGTCGCCAGACCCCACACTACCAGATGTCTATGCAAGCCCTCCCTGGTCTGCCTTCGAGGCTCTCATCTCCCTTCTCCAGCAGCCTGTATGGGACCTATTCTAGTTCTGTTGGGATAAATTCTTTTGCTTATCAGCTGTACAGATTAGGGAGTCAGCATGCTTGGGCTATGACAAGAGTGTAAAATGTCTTCTTTCTTCCTGGCCTCACCCATTTCTTTGTTTGCATGTTTATTACTGAAACTGTTTTGCAACTTTAACCATAATAAGAATTACTGCACTCTCTGTAATACCTGACACTGGGGTTGTCATGTCTTCAAAGTTATCAAGTTATCAAGGTCATCAGTAAAAAATCCAGAAACCAAGGGCCCAATTCTGTTCTCAGTTACACCAGTCATCTGGAGTAAGTCCACTGACCTAAACAGAGTTACTCCAGATGTACACAGCAGTAACTAAGAGCAGAATTTGACTACAAAACAAAATATTAATGGTAAGTACCAGGGTTGAAAAATGGAGGAGGGGAGTACTGAGGACAGAGTAGCATCAGGGCTGAGTGTGTATGAGCTGGAACAATCTGTGTCTCTAGAGGATCAGCCTGAGAACTAGCTGAAGTTGGATGGAGAGAAGGGATCAGGAAGCAGGCTAATAGGTATGAGTTAGGAAGATGGGATAAGGCAGATGGGACATGGAAAAAGTGAGTGAGGGAGAAGATGTTTAACAGTTCAGACCAACATCACATAAGGACATAAGAATGGTCATACTAGGTCAAACCAATGGTCCATTTAGCCCAATATCCTGTCTTCTGACAGTGGCCAGATGTTTCAGAGGGAAGGAACAGAACAGGGCAATTATCAAATCTCTCTTGTACAGTCCCAGCTTCTGGCTGAAGATATAATTAGCTAGAATGCTGATGTTTATATGGGAGCAAGGGCAGCAAGACATCCCACTTTTACAGCTGTTATCCTTTCTATAGGATCCGTTAAATACTACTGATTCTCATACTATTGTTTGCAGTGGTGTAGGAGTGTTTATCCCAGAATATTAGAGAGACAAGGTGAGGGAGGTAATATCCAGGGCCGGCTTTAGGAAGTGCGGGGCCCAATTCAAACATTTTCGGCGGGGCCCCGGCAGGGATGACTAAAAAAAAAAAAAAAGCCTTTCATTTCTTAGCAACCGGTTCCCTATAAAAAGTTTTGATTTAAAGGATGTGCCACAGTATGTATTTTTTGTACCAATAGGGTTACCATACGTCCCGGACGGCGATTTAAGAACCAAAAAGCCTGACATGTCCGGGAAAATACGGATGTATGTTAACCCTACCTAAAGTTCTTTTTTTAAAAGATGGGCCTGAACTAGAAATGAGCTCCGTTTCACATGTGTGGGTCCCCACCACTCCCTGGGGGTGTGCTAGGGTGACCAGATGTCTCGATTTTATAGGGACAGTCCTGATTTTGGGGTCTTTTTCTTATATAGGATCCTATTACCCCAACCCCCTGTCCCGATTTTTCACACTTGCTGTCTGGTCACCCTAGGGTGTGCACATGTGTGGGTCCCAGCTGCTCCCTGCCCCCCTCATTGAAGCAAGTGTGCAGGGTTACTGCCCTGGGAACCTCAGGGCACCACTGGACATGGGGCTGGCTGGAGGCAGGGCAGGGGCTGACTGGAGGTAGGGTCTGGCTGCAGTCAGGGCAAGGAGTGCGGGGCTGGCTGGAGACAGGGGTGTGTGGGGCGGGCTGGCTGGCTTCAGGCAGGGAGACGGGGGGTGCGGCATGGGTTGGCAGGGCTGGAGACAGAGGAGTGCGGGACTGGCTGGCTTCAGGCAGGGGGGTGCGGCAGGGGTTGGCTGGAGACAGGGCAGGGGGTGCGGGACAGGCTACAGGCAGGGCAGGGGGTGCAGGGCTGGTGTGGGCAGGGCAGGGGGTGCAGGGCTGGTGCGGGCAGGGGGGTGTGTGGGGCTGGCTGCGGGCGGCGGCAGGGCAGGGGGTGCGGGGCTGGTGCGGGCAGGGGGGTGTGTGGGGCTGGCTGCGGGCGGCGGCAGGGCAGGGGGTGCGGGGCTGGCTGCGGGCAGGACGGAGGTGCAAGGCTGGTGCGGGCAGGGCAGGGGGTGCAGGGCTGGTGTGGGCAGGGGCTGGCTGCAGGCAGGGCAGGGGGTGTGGGGCTGGCTGGAGACAGGGGCTGGCTGCGGGCAGGGCACGGGGTGCGGGGCTGGTGCGGGCAGAGGGTGTGGGTACAGCCCACCATGTACGGTAAGTGCCTCCTCCTCCTCCCTCCCCCACCAGGGTAGCAGCAGCAGCCCAGGGCTCGGGGGATATTTAAAGGGCCTGGGGCTCCCCTGCTTCCAGCGGTGGGGCTCCAGCAGCTATTTAAAGGGCCAGGGCGGTAGAAGCAACGGGAGCCCCGGACTTTTTAAATAGCCCCCAGAGCCCCGCAGCCCTACCCCAGGGCTCCAGCAGTGGGGCTCTGGTGGCAATTTAAAGGGCCTGGGGCTCCAGCCCCTGCTGGGAGCCCCAGGCCCTTTAAATTGCCCCCTGGGGAAGCCGGGCCACCCGGGTACAGCACACCGGCTCTTGCCAGTACGCCGTACTGGGGCTTGGGCACGGGGCCCTCTTAGGGGCGGGGCCCGATTCAGGGGAATTGGTTGAATTGGCCTAAAGCCGGCCCTGGTAATATCTCTTATTGGACCAACTTCTTTTTGTGAAAGGGACAAATTTTTGAGCTACACAGAGCTCTTCTTCAGGTCTGTATTAGCTCGAAAGCTTGTTTCTTTCACCAATAAAAGTTGATCCAATAAAAGGAATTATCTCACCCACCTTGTCGCATTGAAACTCATAGATATTTTAGTTCAGTGGTGGCTCAGTTGCATGGAACTACCAAATTAGCAAGGCACTTTAGTTGTTGTTTGTTGTAAGGTCTCATGATATACCTATTTGCACACACTTTATTAGAAAGTTTGGCGATTTTTGAGCAGACTTAATATATGGACGGCCTGGAAAAAGCAGAAGCTAATTCTATTTATAGTTTAAATCTGCTCTAAAGTCTAGCATAGCATTAGACTTTGTCTTTACTGCTAAAAAAAAAGTGTGTTTTTCACCTGGAGATGAAAGTGTGTGAGCTATCCCGCGTGAAGGCAAAGCAGGTTAGTTTTACAGCAAGGTAAACTAGGTAAGGTCAGTGCTAATATCCCAACCTGGGATTAACCTCACCTAGTTTGCCTCAGGGGAAAACTAAAGTGCTTTGTCTCCACTATGTTTTTACCTGGGGATAGCTCACATGTGTTTGCTACCTGGGGTAAAAATCTGCCTTTTGTTAGCATTGGAGGCTATACTGTGTTGACAAATTCAAAGGAGAGTGACATACATCCTAATAGTGTGCTGTCTGTTAGCTGCAGGGAAACATTTGTAGTCTGGTTAATGACTTCAGTGCTAGCAGGTGCAATTCCATTGCAGTGGAGTTGCACCCACTTACAGTAAGGCTAGGTTTAGACTTTCCTCTCAGGTAGGATAGATAACTAGTACTCCATAGAGTTTCCTACATGCAAAGAAAGACAAAAAAGAGTTACACTCAAGATACTTGCAGTGCTTAAAGTGGTCTGAATGAAGAGGGATAGTCTATTATTTTCTACAGAAATGAAAGCTACATCACATCAACTCTGCACCCACATCTGTTCTGCCCTCAGCCCCCTGACAATTTTGCTCCCTCCCTGATCTCTGTTCTTCCTGCAGCTCCAGGGTTTTTTCGCCTCCTCAGAGCCTTCCCCAGCCGGGGGTTGCAGGGAGGGAGATCAGAGGAAGTGTCCTGTTGCTCACAGGAAGGAAGGGTGAGAAGGGAGCAGAGGCACCCTGAGTTGCTGAGCTTTTCCTTCGCCCTTCCCTACCACGAGAAGAGCTTTGGCTCCTGAGGGGAGAAGGAAGAAGGTGGGGAAGTGGTGCACCCCTTTACGACCCAGCTCTGAGTGTAGACATTTTATTTGCAGGGTCTGCGACCCCTTTGGACCAGGTGCACTTTGAGCTCTGGATGTTTGTAAGTACCACCTCCCCATTGTATGTCTGATAAGCAGCAATCTGTACAGAAGGCTCTGGTTTCTGAGCGCCCCATTTCCCAGTGTGGTGAGATTTGTGGCACACTAAATCCTTAGGCATAGCAGAGCACAGAAGTAGCTGGTTTCCCAACTCTGCTTTACAGATAGGGGGAGCCAGAGAGCATCATGACAGAGAGAGAGAGGAGTACATTGGGCTGAGGCAGGGAATCATCACAGTGCCAAGTGAATTACACAGAAGAAGAGGTGGGGAGGGTAGCAGAGCGACTTGAGTTTAACTCATCTGATGCAGACCTTTAAAAACGGGTCGGATTCAGACTATGGAATGGCAAATATTCAGGGTGCTTTTCATGATGTGTCTGATGTGTTCCTCCATCCTTAAAGCTGTTACCATTTCACTGTTTCACTCTTCAAGAAAAACAGGATGCAATATGCCCTCTGTCCATGATAAAAATTCCTAATACAGTACAGTCATGCAATTTATTTTCATACAGTGGCCTGCATACAAAATATTACATAACCTTTTATGAGGAAATAATGCGTTACAGACTTGGGTATATCATTGTCTTGCAGGAAGAAATTGAAAGATAATGTTGTAGGATGGAATGGAGGAAATAAGAGTTGAGATATAAAAGCAGTAAATATTTAAATATTCTTAGTTCCTTATTGTCTGCATGATAGTAGTTCCAACAGAAACTGTTGTTCTAGGCACTGAACAAACACAAAGTAAGAGGCAGTCCCCTCCCCATGAGTTTACAATTTAAAGACAAAGAAGTACAACATACAGCAAATGAGGCACAGAGAGATTAAATGCCTTCCCCAAGATCACACCGGAAATCTGTGGCAGAGATGAGAACTGAATATCTATTTCTAAAGTCCCAGTTCAGTACATTAACCACAAGACCATCCTCCCTCTCATTACACACAGACATGGGCTCAGACTATGACCACAGTTTCAAACACTCCCTGAGCTTCAGGGGAATTGAAATCTGGATCCAGACCACAGTGTTGCAGCTTGGCCCATCTCTAGTTAACAAGAAGCTAGGTGTGGGAGGAGGGAGTAACGGGGGATGGGAAAGGAGGGTTTTTAAGTAGGCTAATGCAAAAGGTTTTCAGCTCTGAAGAGAGGAAATGATTCAGGGAGAGAGATTTCCAGACAAATGGCCAGAAACAGTGAGAGTCATTACGTCGAGTCATTTACAGGAAATGAAATGAGCCAAGACTGAAGGAGTGGATGGGTGGATACTGGGTGCTGGGTGAAACAAGGCCATGGATGTTCTGAGAAAAAGAGGCAAAATGACACTGGATTAGAAATTAAAACACACAAAGCATCAAACACACACATACACAAACATTCAAAATGTATACTGGTGCCAAGCCTCAGGCACCTCATAGCTATAAAATGTCACAAACTTTCAACTTAAAGGCCAGCAATCGAAACTCCCCCGCTTCCTTTCCTCTGCAACAACCTCCTGCCAGTCCTCAATTCTTGCTATTAAACTAAATCAAAAATCTTTCAAACACTTGACCAAAGAGGGAAGTATTACATTGGGCCCTACAGCTAATTAAACAGATCCTAGAGAGACCATTCCTGGAACATGAGCCATCCCTTGAGAATGCTCTTCCCAGCATGCAGACTAAGTAACTTCAGAGAGTAAGCCAGTTAAGATGATCAAGGATGAGGGCAGTGTGGGGTCTCGCTGATAGGAGCTCAACATCTTCCTCACCACTCTGGACCTCACGAGATTTAGAAAGTAGAGAGTTGTGGTTAAGGCACTGCACTGGGACTCAGGAGATCAGGGCATAATTCCCAGCCCTAACACAGATCTCCTGTTTGATCCTCGGCAAGCCACTCGATCTCTCTCTGACTCTTCCTCCATCTGTAAACGTGGATAAATTAAACAACACTTGCTTTGTCTGTCTTGTTTCTTTAGATTGTTAGTTCTTCAGGGTAGGGTCTGTCTCCTACCATATGTTTGCACAGTGTCTAAGACAATGGGGCAAATAAATCTCATTGAAATCATAGGCAAAACTGACATAGGGTACGTCTACACTGGAATTAAAAAAACACGGTTGGCCCTTGCCATCTGACTAGTGCTTGCGGGGTTTGGGGCTAAGGGGATGTGTAATTGCAGAGTGGATGTGCGGGCTAGGCCTGAAGACCATGCTCGAGGATCCTGGGAGGTGGGAAGGACCCAGAGCTCAGGCTGTAGCCCGAGCCTACACGTCTACACTGCGGTTAAACAGCCCCTTAGCCCAAGATCTGTGAGCCCGACTCAGCTGGCGTGGGCCAGCCATGTGTGTCTCATTGCAGTGTAAACATACCCATAGACTGTAATGAGAATAGACTGGGACATGTAGGAAACCATGAAATACCCAGTTCATTAAAATGATGTGAATGATTAGTATAACTCAAATGGCTGTAAGAGAAGGCCAGCTTTTCAAGGGTGCCGTTTTGCCTGAGCCTGATTTGCATGATCTTTACAGATATTTTGTGGCATTACAAAATCCAAGATAGTTAAGTATCCTCACAACAGAATCTATATCAGCGAGGACCTGTCTTTCTAAAAAAAACAGCAGCTCCTAGATCTTTATGAATGTTAATTCTTGCCCCACGTTCCTAGGACCCCTTTCTTCATTTATCTTCAGGGTTAGGGATGGAAGAAAAAGCTGTTAAAAAAGGTAAATCTATACACACACACACACACACACACACACACACACACAATCTTAAAATAAATATCATGCCTCTATTGAATTTACTTGTAAGTGCTTTCTGGAAGATGCATTATGTACTGTGAAGAAGCAAGAAAAATTGCAGTTCAGAAGCTAACCTGATGTTTTAAATGAAACACATAGTGCTGCTGACATAACATTCTAATGCTCTGAAAATTTTAATTACATCAAAAATAAAAGCAAATTTCCATTTATCATTAGCATTGTCAGACAGCTAGACAATGGATTGCTGTTCATTTATCTACAGATCCAAACAGTCAATCTATCTTCTAGAGAGGATTAACCTTAGAGTAACACTTAATATTTTCTCTTTCTTGCCACTGGTATTATTGCTTCTAGGTAGAAGGGAGGTGGGGAGAATTTATAGCTCATGACTGTCAATTGGTGAAGACATAAACGGTTCTGGAAAATGTGCCATGATTTTATGTTCCACGAAGTGAAGAAAAATGTTAATCCCTGCCCAGATTCAGCTATGAGAAAAGTAGCAGAATCCACAGTCTATGGTTTTTATTGCTTAGTTAAAAACATAGTTAGGGATGAGTGAAAGGTAATCTAAAGATAATTCTTTTCACTCTCATATAGATTAAAGAAATACATGATTACTTACATTTACTATTCTGCCCAGCTATGCTTTCATATAGCATCTTCTACCTAAGGATCTAAAATCACTTAATTAATCCTCATAACACCTTATGAGATAGATCAGTATTGTTACCTGCCTCTTAAAGGGGTGAAGAATTGTCTGGAGGGAAAAGAGGTTATTTTGATTAAAGCACTATAAGTCAGGAGACCAAGGTGCTCTTCCCAGCTTTGTCACATACTTGGTGTGTGACCTTAAGCAAGTAACTTTATTGCTCTGTGTCTCAGTTTCACCACTATAAAGTTAGGATAATAATACCAACCCCATGGGGCAGTAACACATTCATTTCAGAGCGTAGCACCCATGATTTATTCAGTGTTACAAAGCAAATCAGTGGTAGTGACATGAATGGACTTTCCAGCTCCTTTCTCTGACCACTAGACACACTGTTTTATTTTAATTGTAGGTTCCATCCCAGTTAGAAGTGATAGTGTCTATAACTGAGGGGCTGACAGGAAGCCTAAACTTACTGGGCATCCTTCTTGAATATAATACAATTTGGGCTTTGACTTCATTGGGAGCAAGATTTAGCCCATAGTCTACAGATATTCTGACACATTTTTGTCATCACTAGTTGCCATATGAAAGAGAAAGATTATCATCACTAACGAAGAGTGCCAGCATGTTTACTGAGTGCTGTCATATAGCTCCTATGCACTGAAGGCCCCAGAATTCCCATTGGGAGAGAGTCACACATTGGATATGTTTTTTCTTTCCTATTTGTTTGTGAGACTGTCTTCCCGGGAAAGCAACCAATTTGCTCTTCTCTTTACTGGCTTCTTCTCCCGCAGGCTCCACAGTGTGACATGTCTTCAGCTGGGACAAGCTGGATATTCAGTGCCCTAAGGAACCTAATAGTGCCACTCATTGTGACAATCAGAGCCCCCATAGAGCTCTCCAACCCTGCTGGCCTGGGTCCTGATCACTCTTCCAGAGAGGAAGTCACTGTGGTGGAGGGACATCTGTATGTATCACCTGGCACAATCTTTTTAGGATTATTCCATCTTCCTAGGATTATCCTAGGGTAGTGTCTCTGTGTCCCCCTCCTCCCAATTGGGTAGTAGGTCTTCCCCCAAAAACTGATGATCCCCTACAATCTGCAGGATGCCAAGCCAGCTGCATGGAGGCCTTTTGGCTCTGTTAAACCTTAGGGTCCCACTGTAGCCCACTCTGACAAGGCCTCCCTTATCACTTCCCTATGCCCCCCACTCAAGGAATTTACACTGTTGTAATGTTGAAGAGAATTTGGCCAAGTATCAGGCAGGAAACCGTTTTCTCTAAGCACTGCTCAACCTGCACCCTGATGCAAGATCATATAACTAAAGATTGGGCTCGAACACCTATACACAAGGGGCAGAACTAAAGTTAGCTTGGTTCTCATTTGACTCTAATTATTTTATTTAGACATGTTAGTTTTTTTAGAATTGATACATTATTCTATTTATTTGGGTAGCAGGCTGTATTACAGTCATGTAAGAAGTCTTGCCACAAGAATGTATAAATCCATGCTGATGGCCTCTAGGGAAGCAGAGAAAATTAAACAAATGTATATACTGTGTTGCATATTGACTGTAAAATCCCAAACCTATTACAGCATCCTTCTCAACTGAAGCATGGCAATAGGTTTCACCTACTGTATACTTACTTATCAAAAGGCAATGTTTATTAACACCTCCCTGTATAAATATTAGCACAGCAAAACCAATGTGAAAATGAGGCAAAGAGTCATCTTTAAAGCCACAAAAGGCAGGAAGTTCAGAGTTTAGGCTCTTTCTCCATTCTGTTCTGTTCCATTCTTTTCAGGGTTGTATATTATAGCCATCGTCACCATAGCATCAGAGTGGGACATGACTAGTGCCTGTACTATGTGTCTCTGTTTGCCTTCCTCTCCTCAGGGGAAAATTGTGTGAGGATTTATTTTTTTTAAGTATATTATGTACAATGTGCTGTGTGATTATACTAGCAAAGGCAAGGTCAAAGAAGCGTGCTTTGCCCCAATCCTTCATTCACCCCATTTCAAGAGACATGAGAACAGCAAGTAACATTGTATATGCCTCACGTGCTCAAATATCTTGGCATATTCCTATTATTGCTACTACCAAGGATGTGAGTAGGGACTAAATAGGAGAAGGTTCAAAGTCCTTTATTTTGTGGTATAGTGTTTGATCCTTGTTAGCATGGCTTTTCTGTTCTTTGCTTCTTCTGCTTTTCATAGTACTTAAAAAACAACAACAACAACAAAAACCTAAAGATTTCTGTGGGAAAAGGAAATACTTTCATATTCTACGGGTCATTGGTATAATAAAACTGTAATGGCTTCTGCACAGCAGTTATAGTCTGTTGTGTCAATGCATATTATTAGGGACCTTTCGTCTGCAAATTATTGACATGATAGATTGCAACAGCTCTTTTGAACAATTGCTTACATAAGGCAATTTTGCAGGTTTTGCTTTATGTCCTTTAGAGGAGACACTAAACCCAAGTCTCTCGGATCCATGGGCCAATGAAAGATTTGATGGTACTTGTTAAATAGACTAGAGGATGACCCTGGTGTCCTGGGCAACATGCTCCCTACCCCTACCCGCACCTCTTCAATGAGAAACTGCAGAACTGGAATTAATTTGCAAATTGGACACCATTAAATTAGGCCTGAACAAAGACTGGGAGTGGATAGGTCATTACACAAAGTAAAAACTATTTCCCCATGCTAATTTTCCCCCTACTGTTACTCATACCTTCTTGTCAACTGTTTGAAATGGGCCATCCTGATTATCACTACAAAAGTTTTTTTTCTCCTGCTGATAATAGCCCACCTTAATTGACTCTTCTTAATCTAACTCTTGTTAGAATTGGTATGGCAACACCCATTTTTTCATGTTCTCTGTGTATATATATCGTCCTACTGTATTTTCCACTGTATGCATCCGATGAAGCGGGTTTTAGCCCACGAAAGCTTATGCCCAAATAAACGTGTTAGTCTCTAAGGTGCCACAAGTACTCCTCGTTCTTTTTGCTGATGCAGACTAACATGGCTACCACTCTGAAACCTGTCTCCATAGAGACTCCTTTGGCTGCACAAGAGGAGATGGGGGTCCGTGAAATTTTTAAAATAAAAATGAGGGTCCTCAGGTTGCTAAAGTTTGAGAACCACTGTGTTAAATGACTCTTTTGTTTCAGTTTTCACCAAAAAGTTAGCAGTGATTGGATGACTAACATAGTGAACCTCAGTGTAAATGGGGTAGGATCTGAGGCTAAAATAGGGAAAGAACAAGTTAAGAATTACTTACACAAGATGTCTTTAAGTCAGCAGGGCCTGATGAAATACATCCTAGAATACTTAAGAAATTGTCTGAAGAGACCTCTGAGCCATTAGCGATTAACTTTGAGAACTTGTGAAGGACTAGAGAGATCCCGGAGGACTGGAAAAAGGGGAATTAACTTAACTTCTAGACCAGTCAGCTTAACTTTGGTACCTGGAAAGATAACAGAGTAAATAATCAAACAATTGATTTGTAAGCACCTAGAAGAAAATAAGGCAAAAAATAAAAATAAAAACAACAGTCAACATGGATATATCAAGAACAAATCATGTCAAACCTACCTAATATCCTTCTTTGACAGGTTAACAAGCCTTGTGGATGGAAGGAAACAGTAGATGTGATATATCTCAACTTTAGTAAGGCCTTTGATACTGTCTCACATGACTTTCTCATAAACAAACTAGAGAAATGTAGTCTAGCCGAACCTCCTATAAGGTGGGTGCACAACTGATTGGAAAAATGTACTCAAAGAGTAGTTATCAATGTTCACAATCATGCTGAAAGGGCATATCGAGTGGGGTGTGTCCTTGGTCTGGGTCTATTCAATATCTTCATAAATGATTTGGATTTAGAGTATATTTATAAAGTTTGTGGATGATACTAAGCTGGGAGGGGTTGCGAGTGCTTTGGAGGACAAGATTAGAATTCAAAATGATCTTGATAAATTGGAGAAATGGTCTGAAATAAATAGGATGAAGTTCAATAGGGACAAATGCAAAAGTACTCCATTTAGGATGGAGTAATCAATTGCACAAATGCAAAATGGGCAGGGCCGGTGCAACCATTTAGGCGACCTAGGCGGTCGCCTAGGGCACTAGGATTTGGGGGGCGCCATGTTCTTCGGCAGCGACCACGGCGGCCAGATCTTCGGCCGCCCCGGTCGCCGCCGGCATTTAGGCGGAGGGAGCTGGGGCAGTGGAGCGTGGGGAGGGCCGCCTGCAGCAAGGGGGGGGGCACGCAGGGGAACTCCCCGCCCCAGCTCACCCCTGCCCCACCTCCTCCCCGAGCACGCCGTGGCTGCTTCACTTCTCCCGCCTCCCAGGCTTGTGGCGCCAATCAGCTTAGGTGCTGCAAGCCTGGGAGGCGGGAGAAGTGAAGCAGCCACGGCGTGCTCGGGGAGGAGGCGGGGCAGGGGTGAGCTGGGGCGGAGGGGTGCCTCAGGGTGGGGGGTGGGGAGCTGCCGCAGGGGGGGCGCCTCAGGGCGGGGGCTCGGGGACGGGGGGGGGTGCAAGGTGGAAGTTTCGCCTAGGGCGCGAAACATCCTTCCACCGGCCCTGAAAATGGGAAATGACTGTGTAGGAAGGAAAACTGAAAAAAGGGATCTGGGAGTTCTGGTGGATCACAAACTAACTATGAGTCAACAATGTAATACTGTTGCAAAAAAAGCAAATATCATTGTGATAAGTGTTAGCAGGAGTGTGGTAAGCAAGACACGAGAAGTAATTCTTCCAGTCTTCTCAGGACCGATAAGGCCTCAGTTGGAGTATTGTATCAGGAAAGATGTGGACAAATTGGAGAAAGGTCAGAGGAGAGCAACAAAAATCATTAAAAGGTCTAGAAAATATGTCCTACAAGGAAAGATTTAAAAAAATGGGTTTGTTTAGTATGGAGAAAAGAAGATTGAAGGGGGACATGACATCAGTCTTTAAGTACATAGAAGGTTGTTATAAAGAGTCTGATAAATTATTCTCTTTAACCACTGAGGACAGGACAAGAAATAATGGCCTTAAATTGTAACTATAAGGGTACCTATTATATTACATCTCCCTCCTACAAACTCCCTCTAAAACTCCCGTTTGCTAACTAGTATCATTTCATTATTGCCTGTACTTTCCCTGTCTGTCCATTGTATATTGTCTTGTATTTAAATTGTAAGCTCTTTGGGGATAGGAACCATCTCTTTGTTATAAAGTCTGTATAACACCTAGAACAACTTGGCACTACCACAGTATAAATAATGGTAATAATTGTGTGCTGCATTCATCAGGAAGTGCAGCCCAGGCAGCACGGCTGAGGGTGGACGCCTACATTGGCGCCATGCCATCCCTGCACATGAAAATTTCTCCTGGTGCTACTGTGGCATTTTTACAGACACTTGATGCCACCGCAGTGCCATAAACGCACCACTGCAGGGGCCAGAATCTGTTCCAGTATGTTGTTTGTCTTCTGCTGGACAAAAAATGGAGGCGGGTCTGGGATTTTTTTTTTATCCCTCGTGCAGGGAGAGGTTGGGAATGGATTGCAAACAGAGGAAAAGAATCCCCAAACATTTAAAAAGGACGTAGGGAGAAAAAAGATGAAACAGGAAAGGAAACAAGAATAATTAATGCCTAAGCTATTGCCTCTTTCAGAAACAGCAGGCAAGGGCAGCTCTGACAGCTGTAACATTTCCATTTCCTCCTGCTCTAAGTAGTGCCACTGGTGCAAGTGAAGGACAGTAATGGTACTGGAAATGCTGCTGCAGCATGTAAATTCAGTTAGCATGACTGGGGGGGAAAAAAAGTGAGCTTCAAGGGCAGTGTGTGAGACAGATGTCACAGGGATCCGGCATAGCTGCAATGAGACAGTAGATTTTCATGCACAATGTTTAATACATGAGGTTCCCTGTAGCCCCTCCTCCAACAGTAGCAACTATCAACAAAAGGAGTGGGGAGGTGATGACGATACGCTGGAGCTTGGGGAAAGAAAGCCAGAAATGTAGTGGCATGCTTTAAACTTCCAGGGGGAGTGGAGGCTGATGGAGGAATGGGAGGGAAAGAAAGAAAAGTTCAGAGAGGAGGGGAAAATAATTGGCAGACTGAGCTAGTATTGAAAGGAAGGCAGCCGGCACCTGCTATGGGCTTCCCAATGCTAAGGAGCCTGGGAACAAAACCATTATCATTATTGGTGTTGCTTTCCCCCCACCCCCACCAAGCTCAACAGGAGCACAGCAACGCAATTGGCTATCAGTGTGTAAGAGATGTCAGTAAAAGGAAGGAGGATATATGCTTAGGGACGTGCAGTTACAAAGGCGACACCTCTATGAAACGAAACAAAACCCCTATTAGTTCAGCATGGGTTGAGGATGAAGATAGCCTGGGTGTAAAGGACAGCCACCCCATGGAACTGCATAAGCTCCATCATCGCTTTCCTACTCCCACCCATTTTGAGTGTGATCTGAAAAGGCTATATGACAGGTAAGACAGCAAGAAAGAAAATCATCCATCAAATGGCATAAGTCAAACCTTAGCATTGAAGTAACCACAGAATACATATTATTCTGCAGGAGCGGGAGGAGGAATACGAACACACAATCATCACATGCAGCCAACCGAAAAAGATGTGTATTTTAATAAACTTACTCATCTAAGATATATATCAGTTAATCTCCTCTAAATATTTTGGGCCTAGTGCTCCACTGCCCTGCACCTTTTGTAGTTATTTACACCTCTGCAGAGTGGAATAGGTACTCAGGAGTCCTGGGTTCAATTTCTGGTTTACAGGGTGACCTGGACAAGTCACTTCCCCTCGCTGTACCTCAGAGTGTATCTGTGCTACAGTGGCACAGCTGCCGTACTGAGGCTACACCACTGTACTGTAGACACATACTACAGCAACAGAAGGGGCTTTTCTATCACTATAGTAAATCCACCCCTCAAAAGGCGGTAGCTAGGTTAATGGAAGAATTCCTCCTAGTGGTGTCTATAGTGGAGATTCGGTCAAACTATATTGCACAGGGTGTGAAATTTTTCACAGACTTGAGTGATGTAACTAGGTGGACCTAAATTTTAGCTGAAGACCAGGCCTCAGTTTTCCCATCTCTAAAATGGGGACAATGATCCTGACCTACTTTTAAAGCACTTTGAGATCTACTGATGAAAAGTGCTCTATGAAAGCCAGGTCTAGTTCTGACTAGTCTGATTTGAGAGTGTTGTACACTCAATTTGCACTAATTTGTAAAGATGTAAATGACTGAAGTGCAGGGTTCATGGGTTCTGATACTACATCCATCACTGTGGTATATCTGAGTGCCTACCGATGTAAAGAGAAAAAGGGGTTAAATGATTCTGCAAGTTCCGTTGTAAATTGTATAAATTATATCAGACCCTTCCTATAATCCATTCGTTTAAGAATCTCCAGATTCCTTGAAGATGCATTTTGAACATGTCCTTATAAATCTTGGAGGAAAGAAAGGTTTGATGGCCCAGGACCTAGCTCTCCTAAAAATAATCAAACACATTTTCGTTATGCTTCAATAAAGTAAACAGCACAGGTGAGGTGAGCAAACAGAATGATGAGTGATGACACTCTTCCTCCCCAGCCTCTCTGCTCCAGCTGAAATTCCATGAATCATCCAATCCATCACCATAAAATAGACAATAAAGTCATTCTGAACGCCAGCATCAGGCATGCATACAATGAAAACACAAGGGCAAAAATCCAAAATGAGAATGGAGGCAGATTTAGAAATAAAAGACACTTTGGTTTGTGACTGCACATCACCTGAAGGAATCCCAGATTCAGGTGGAAAGAATTTAAGAGAAAACTACAGGAAATAACATCCAAAACATTACATGGCATCAAAAAGTGGGAAAAACCTCATGCCCAGCAACATCCTCTAGCTCAGAAAATCAGCCCAGAAATATAAAAATTAGCCATTCAAGAATGGAAGTATCATGGCTGACTGAGGCCCATATCGTAACCCAACATCTGTAAGCTACTTGGTATAATGACCATCTTCTCCCCCCCCCCAGTATATACAGTGCCTAGCACAATGGATGCTGGTCCATGACTGGGGGTCCCAGGCACTACCACAGAGAATTCCCTTTGTGGAAGGGAAGATTAGCTCTTCCACAGCACCATCCCTTACATGCTGGGACTCTGCATAGTGCTCTGATGGTGAGAGGACATGGAGTGGGTGGAATTATGGCAGGAGGGGTCAACTGAAGGGACACGTATCATCCCCCAACCAACCCCACAGCCATTGGTCAAAGAAAATAATAAAGCCCAAGGCTATATTACCTTGGCTGTTGACTCTTCTGAGCTGGGGAATCTTGCTCTTTAATTACTCTTGGGGAAATTCTGTGCCACTCTGCATGAAGAATTTGTGCAGAAATTAATGTTTTTTGTGCAGAATTTCCTTTTCCTCCACAGAAATGGGCTGCAGAGCTGCTGGCCGCCACTAGGGGCCACTTGACCTGACAGAGCACAGCTTGCAAGTAGAAGACACTGCCGGGGAGGCAGGGGAAGGGAGCCGGAGCGTCCCGGCAGCTGGGCTCTGAGAGTTGCGGGGTTAGGGGTGCATCCGGGTGTCTGGACTGGGGGGAGCCCCCACAGCTGGGCTCTGGTGAGGGAGGGGGTGCATGCAAGTGTCTAGCGAGGAAGAGGGGGCATGTCTGGGCTCTGGAGCGGAGGGGGTGCATGTGGGTGTCTGGGCTGGGGGTGCCCTGCAGCTGGGCTCTGAGGGGTGGGAGGGGTGGGAGGTAGGGGATGCATGCATGCCAAGAGGCTCTGGCCCCGGCGTCTCCAGCCCGGCTCGGCTCGGGCCCTGGGGCGCCAGCCCCGGTTCTGGCCGAGTGCGCCGGCCCCAGCCGAGTGGCTCCGGCCCGCCCCGGCCCCAGCGGCTCCGGCCCCGGCCCTGGCCGAGCGGCGCCGGCCGGCGGCCGAGCACCCCCAGCCCCGGTCCCAGCGGCTCCGGCCCAGCTCGGCTTGGGCCCCGGTTCTGGCCGAGCGGCTCCGGCCCGGCCCCGGCCCCGGCCCCAGCCCTGGCCGAGCGCCGCCGGCCCGGCCCCGGCCCTGGCTGAGCGCCGCCGGCCCCAGCGGCTCCGGCTCAGACCTAAGCCCCACGACCCCTCCCTATTTTCCCCGACATGTCCGGCTTTTTGGAATTTCCTCCCGGATGGGGATTTGAGGACCAAAAAGCCGGACATGTCCGGGAAAATCCGAACGTATGGTGACCCTACTCAGGGGGGGAGGGAGGGTGTCTGGCCCCTCTACTGATTCAGATAGTGTAATCCACCACACAAGGCCCCCGAGGTGAAAGCTCCATGCCAGATAAGGCTGCAGAGATAATTCCCACCCTGCTGCAGGCCAAGAGGACTCAGCCAAGCAGTATAACAGAGGGTGGTGCTGACCCAGGAGGGGCAATGACAGAGTCAACCCTCAAGCATGTGCTGTATCAGGACATCCTCAGAGAGCTTCTATCAATGCATCTTCTGTAGGGACTTAGGAATAGTTTACCACTATGATCCCCCATCAGAAACCCGAAGGATTTTTTTTAAAAAGTCATTTCTAGGCTGATAATTTATATGCTGATGAGCTATTTGAGGCCAAGCTATGACTACAGCATAACAACAGTATCTGATCCCAGGTTGTAACCACACTCCTGTATAGTTTGGCTTGGAAGGATTGGATTTTTATTAGTAAAGTAAACATTGATTTCTCTGTACATACACAAACCGACAAACCCCCAATCAAAATTTACAAACAGGCAAAGTAAGAAAAATGCTGCTTGAGAACTTATTCATTTGATTTACGGATATTTACTTCCCATATTTTGATATGTGAGATTGATAATTTGTGTTTAAATGGTTATAAAGTTTTAACTTCTTGAACCTCAATGTCTACTGTCATTAAATAATTATTGTCTGACCCCTATTGTCTGACGTACCCCCTAATTTCCTGCAGCTATGAAAATTTAAAAAATTGATTTTTTTAAACAAAAAATGCTTAAAATAAACATTGATATTATCCATCTATATATAGAAAGAAAGAAGGAAAGAATAGTGCCAAGCCTATGTATAACGTAGAGTGAATGCTTTACTCTGGGGTGGTATGGAGAAAAGCACAACTTTACTAGCATGGTGTTTTACATTTACACTGTAGTAAATGTTTTTGCTAGATATTATGCAATGATAATGACACATTGTTCACTACATTTCTCTTGTCAACAACTGGGAGCTGACCTCTAACTTGCTCAAAGCTGAACAAACAAGCTGAGGGTGGCTATTTGTATGTGCAGTTACAAGAACATCTTCCTTAGCTAATTCTGCATGAAAGATAGTTTCCTCTGGACAAATGCAGTACAGTGGAAAGCAGATTACTCGGTCCCCGTTCAGCATTGCTTTTATGATGAGATGCATGAACTAACATAAATAATCCCATGGCACTCAGTGGAATTGCTCAATAGGAGTAGGGATTGCAGAATCAGACCTTGAATTGACTGCATTGAGAAACAAGAGGTATTTCCTTCCCTTAAATGACCTTGTTGAATGTTAAATGCCGAGCCTTAGCCAAGAATGTGACCAGGAACTAGAATGAGTGATCGAACCTAGGTCTCCACTCTCCGTATTGCAGTGGAAAATAATACGAGACCTGGCCAGGAATAATTGTTCTAATTAAAGTGGTGATCAAGTTCAAAGGCAGAAGTACCCAACACAAAACCACATTGCATAATGACCTATGAGTTTTACAAGCAGAGGAGAACCATAATAGTCAGAGTCACTCTTTGCTACTCTGAGTAAGAATATGGAATTAGACATGAAGCAGGCAGAGGTGAGATCTTTGATCACAAAAAATAAATTCCATTGAAGCTGATAAATTAAACAAGACACGACCTTTATAGAACACAATAAAATCTAAGGGTCAGATCCTCAGCTGGTGTAAATCAGTGTAGTTCCATTAAAGCTGATGGATTTACCTCAGCCCTTTGGGATTTAAAGTATTCAGCTAAATTAAAATTAAACACATTCAAAAGTGATTCCATTTGCTGTACATCACTTATTATAAACAATAAACCGAAGGAAAAATAATTGCTGTACTCTATATGTGAGCATGTGTATGTGACAAATCCCAGGGTTGTCCCTCCCTCCCCCCCCCCCCCCCCAAGAGCCTAGGACAAGTATTACATTTAAATAAATCTACCAAAGCAAATATAATGGTAGTGTGAGGAAATCTGCTGGGTTACATTTATTACCTCTTCATGACCCATCTAAATGCCAAACACCATCTTTTTCTCCTCAGATTCTAAGTTAGGGGTGCAGGAACAATTTGTATAGTGGCAGTGCTGAGAGCCACTGAACCAAACTTTAAACCTGATGGAAACTACTTCAAGCTAGGTGGTGAGGCAGCACCCCCAGCACTCCTAGTTCCAGCACGTATGTTCTAAGTGAGGGTGTAAAGCAAATATTTGAACAGTGCTCAGTGAGAACTTATTTTGAGACCTGTGAGAACTACATTGAACAAGATCGGAAACATGAAAAACATAACACAATTAAATACAGCCACTCCAGATTTGATTTTTAAAAGATGAATTTGACAGTGGATTTCCTATTATTTAGATTTGTAAAGATATTGCTGGGATAGAAATAAAATGAGGGTGAACTGGATACAATCCTTGAGTTTCAGACCGGAGATAAAATTCTATTAAAGCACCTCTTTAGCAGCAGTTTAGTAACAACAGAGAAAACAATTTAAGAAAATGATTCCACTTAGGCCAGCCAGTTGCCCTCAGAGCTCAGTTCTGTGGAAGCACCTAAATGGGGTCAGGAATGAGGTCACTGAGAAGGGGGAGGAAAATTCGCACAGTTGCTGTCTACTTCAGACTTCGTTGCCTCATTTCTCAGTTTCTATAACTTTCACAAATTCTGTGGTGCTCATCCAAAACACTAAGACAGTGAAAGGATTCAAAGAAATCTAAGCTGTAATGGATAATCATGAGGGAGCAGAATCAATTTTCCCCATGAATATAATTAAAGGGTGTTTAATAAATCTATTGGGTATCTAATCAGCAGAGGGCTGGTAGACTTACCTTTAAGTTGGCCTTTAATTTGATATAAGAAGTTCAAGTAGTGAAAGGCTCTAAAATAATTAGCCACAAATCTAAACCATCTCTTTCTTTGCATGTTCTTTGACACTCACAGAAGTGGGGAATTAAACTGTATCATTCAAAGGGATGGAGCTGCCTTTGCACACCCAGGAGCTCTGTAAGGCACACTGTCATCCCCAAGAGGCAGTGAGGGTCAGAACCCACCCTCATAAAGGGCATGATTGTGCCTTATGGTTATAGTCCTGCACTAATTAAGGGACCAAGCTGCATGCAGAACTCCTATTGACTTCAAAAGGATCAGGATTTGATCCTTTATTTAGAATTCAGTCTTACAAGCCCTCCACATTCAGAATTCCCAGTGACTTTCAGGACACCATGATTTGTCACTTTATTAATTTGGTCCCAATCATTCAAATCCTCCACATGCAGAATTCTCATTTACTTCACTAGGACCAGGATTTGCCATTTGCTGCTAAGATTCCAATCTTGCAAATCCTTTGCATGTGGAAAACCCATTGAATTCATTACAAATAAAACTGCACAGCCCCATTGTTTGCCAGGCCTCAGGAAGAGTGCAAATAAATATAGACATTGCATATGGACATAGGAAATTATCTGTTTATAAAGAATGTGACCACATGTTCACAGTCAGTGCTGAGTCATAAGCTTTCTTCCCAGTGCAAAAGTCACATGCTCTAGGAATATATTGCACTTACTGTAAAGTCCAAGTGGCAAAGGAATCAGCATAACCTGCACTTCTCTTGCTGGATAAACATGCCTCAGGTTCATGTTTGGCCAAGTAAATCTTATTATAATTCCTCTATTTTGTCCATTTCACTATCTTAGATCAGTACTAACACTCTCAAGCAATAGCACCATTCAAATGAAAGACCATGGGTATTAACAGACAGTATTTTATGTGTTCCTATAGAGGGTATGGAAAGACAAATTAGATTTTGTTATTATTATCACATCCTGTTTCAAGAACATTATGCCAAATTGGTGTATTTTGAGAGAATAGTATTAAATAGTCTAATCTGAAATGTGAGTGCAATTACAAAGTATAAAGCACTCTCCTAATGCACTTGTTCAATATAATATGCAAGTGGCATAAAATATTTGGTAACTAATAAAAAAAATCTGAAGTAGGTTTTCAGCATTTTTTTTTAACTTTTAAAAATTGCATGGAATATAAAGAGATTGTCAATCCATCATGCTCATAGTACTTACAAATGTTTCCTCATCTTTACTCCTCACTGGCCTGGATTGGTCCAGAGTTGTCAGACTTTTCATTTTTAACACTAGACCAGTAATGGAATTTAGTAGGGTTAAAAATATTGGGCCAGATTCTCAGCTGGCATAAATCAGCATTGAAGTCAGCGTTACGCCAGTCCATTTCAGAATCTGAGGATGTAGATAGGATACATTATGCCCCTTCACAAACTCGGTAGCAACTAAAGAATTGGTAGACTCAGTGGAGTTTGGATTGACCAAATCCAAAATGGAATTCAAGAGGTTTGTTCTGACAACCCTTTTTGTTCTGAACTTCAGACAAAGGAGTGCTACAAGGGTTCCCCTGCAGCACAACATGGGAAAAGAGTAGTGAAAGTACATTTTGCCCTGGTAACACAGAAGAGCACAAATGCAAGGGTTCCTAAAGCAGCAGGTGTGAGTAGAAGAGAAGCATTACCAAGGTTCTGCTGCCATATATGCAGCTGCTACAGCATGCAGGAACTCCAGGGAATGGGGAACACAGTGGTATTTCTCTTCTGAACCTGGTCTCTCCTACGTGAAATGTGGATGTGATAACATTCAAGACAGAATTTGCATAATGCACAATCTTCAAAAGGTCTGAAGTGAGGCATAATGAGTTTGCCCATCACTACCAAAAACATTGCTCCCTCTCTCTGTAAAACTCTGTGTGCCACATCTTCAGCCCGGCCTCTGAATTTGTGCCTGCCCACCCAACTGTGCCAACAAAGCATGTACTTACATATGGAACTGAGCACAGAAACGTATAGACTGGGTACTTAGGTTCACAATTATCCAACTTGGGTGCGCCCCAACAGTCGCAAGTCCTTGTGCAGAATGCATTTAGACACAATAAAAGTAACAACATAATAAATTACAACATTTTGCCCCTTATATGGCCAGGAGCTCAAAGAGCTTTTCAAAATATAATTAATTCAGCCTTACAACACTTCAAGGAGGTGGTATTACGATACCCATTTTACAGATAAGTAAAATGAGGGACAGATTGGTTCAGCAGCACCCATGAAAAACAGGGCACTTATCTTTCATCTCAAGACCCTAAAATGCTTTATAAATATCAGTATTATTTACCCAGTTTTAGAGATGAGGAAAGTGAAGCACAGACAGTGACTTCTCTAAGGTCAGACAGTTACTCTGGCGTAGTTTGTTTCAATGGTTTATCACAGTTAAAAACATAACTTATTTCCAACTTGGATTTGTCTGACTTCTGCTTCCAGCCATAGGTTTTTGTTATGGCTGTCTCGTCTAGTTTAAAAAGCTCTTTAGTATCCAGTATTCTTTTTGGGGCAGGGAGGGGGGTGCTTGTGAAGGTACTCATAACACTGTTATCAGGTCACCTCCTTATCTTCATTTTGATAAACTGAACAGATTGAGCTCTTTGAATTTCTCACTATAAGACACTTTCTCCATCCTGAAAAACTATTTAGCTCTTTTTTTCCAGTCTCTCCTTTTTTAAAATGTTGACACGAGAACTGTACACCGAATTCTAGCATCAATCTCACTAAAAGATAAAAATCACCTTCCTACTAGCTATTCCCCTGTTTATACATGCAAGGATCGCATTAGCCCTTTTTGCCAGGGACCTCATGCTGAATTACTTGTCTACTATGACCCTTAGGGTATGTCTACACCCAGCCGCTAGTTCGGCGGCTGGGAATCGAAGTTCTGGGTTCGACTTATCGCGTCCAGACAAGACGCGATAAGTCGAACCCAGAACTTCGATCGGGAAGTGATCGCCGTCGACTGCGGTACTCCAGCTAGACGAGAGGAGTACCGCGGCGTCGACGGGGGAACCGCGGCGTCGACGGGGGAGCCTGCCTGCCGCGTGTGGACCGAGGTAAGTTCGAACTAAGGTACTTCGAACTTCAGCTACGTTATTCACGTAGCTGAAGTTGCGTACCTTAGTTCGAATTGGGGGGTAAGTGTAGACCAAGCCTAAGATCCTTTTCAGAGTCACTGTTTTCCGGGATATAGTGCCTTCTTGTTTCTATATGTATAATTTTGTATTTGTTTGCATTAAAAATGCATTTTGTTTGAATGGGCCCAGATAATCAAGTGATCCAGATCATTCTGTATGACTACCCAGTCCTCATCATTAATAATAATAACATATGGAGATATATACCTACCTCATAGAGCTGGAAGGGACCCTGAAAAGTCATTGAGTTCAGCCCCCTGCTTTCACTAGCAGGACCAAGTACTGATTTTGCCCCAGATCCCTAAGTGGCCCCCTCAAGGATTGAATTTATAACCCTGGGTTTAACAGGCCAATGCTCAAGCCACTCAGCTATCCCCCCCCTCAATTTTTCACCATTTTTTTTATACCATCATTATCTACCATTCTGCCACTCTTTGTACCATCCACAAATTTTATCAGTGATTTTTATATATACACATATCCAAATCATTGTTATAATGTTGAATAGTATCAGGCCTAGTACTGATCCCTGAAGAACCCTACTAAAAACACCCCCATTCAATGATGATTCCCCATTGATAACTACTTTGAGATCTGTCAGTTAACCAGTTCTTGTAGAATGCTAATTTTTTTAATCAGTTTTTCATGCACTACTAAGTCAAAGTACCTATCCATGGGCCGAAATCACCTCTAAATAGCAGGTAGAAAGAGAACAACCATACTAAAGACTACTAATGATCATGTGAGAAGTATGTAAAATCATATTATTAATTATTTTTATTGATGGATCTTTCAATTCTGCTGCTTCAAGGGAAATCAGTTATCTGCTTCACCACAGATGACTGACAGTTTGAGGATCACACATTGGCCTATTTCTTTTCCAAAAGGAGAAAAATCTAATTTTAGTCAGAAAGACTTAAAAGCCTAGAGCAGAAGGCCAGCCAACATTATTGACTGATGTCTGGGGCTATATCTTTGATGGGGCATCCCACTATGAATTTGCTGGTGGAAAGAGGAATCTTGTAATATGTCGGTATAGGGTGACCAGATGTCCCGATTTTATAGGGACAGTCCCGTTTTTTGGGTCTTTTTCTTATATAGGCTCCTATTACCCCCCACCCCCATCCCAATTTTTCACATTTGTTGTCAGGTCACCCTATGTCGGTACCTACCAATACTGTAAGTTGGATGCCACTGATCTCAAGAACACACAGAGGCAAAGAAAAGGAAAAGCACTGGGATTATCATCAAATTGCTCAGACAAATAGAGGGCAGAGAGGAACCTCAAGAACATTCCTCCTTGCTCCCAGGCAACAGCTGGTAGTTGGAACATTTTCCACTCAAGCCTTTCAGCACTAGGGTCAAGGAGTGGAGTACTCAAGAATTAAATTGAACAAGATAAATGTTTGAATTTAAGATGCCAGCACTCAAATACTATGAAAGGACACAAAATCACACTAGACACACAGACATACCCAACTTTTTTTTACTGAGAATGCAATAAACATATTATAGATTATAGGGTTGGCGTAATGAAGAAGGCAACAGCAAACAACAAATTTAGTCTCAATGTAATGAGCATTTTCTGTCTTATGTTATCTATTGTCTATGGGCATGATCTAAGGTATATTGAAATCAAGGGAAAGCTCCCCATGACTACAGATGGATCAGGCCCTATGCAATCAGCAAACTTTCGTAGAGTCATATATATTAAGGCCAGAAGGGAACAGTATGACTTTCTAGTCTGTTTGCAGTGTAGATGTCAGAACAATAAATGATATTACCTCACCCACCTTGTCTAGCTAGGCTGACCTGCTGCATAACACAAGCCATAGTATTTCACTCATGGTTTCCTGAATTTACCTAACAAATTAATGTAATTTTAAGGTTTAAGACGAAAAGAAAATGTCAGTACTTTTGGTTCCCTGCTGCAAAATTCACCAACTAAAGCATTTATGTTTTGCACCATTTCTCTGCTCTTCCAGAAGATTGTGTATCAATGGTCACTTTAGTGGCTTCCTCCATACAAGGATTCACTTTCATTCCCAACGTAAGTGTAATATTTTGAGCTTCTTTGTACTTTCCAGGATTACTCAGGACTTAGGTATTATTATAAAACACATGGTCCAAAAGAAGAAAAATTATAAGCACTATCTTACAGCAACACTAAAGTGCTAATAGAGCCAGGTTCAACGGTGGTGTAAATCAGCATTGCTCCCCTGGAGTCAATGGATCTGTGCCGATTTACTCTAACTGAAGATATGGCTCATAGACCAGAATGTGGCATCTCACCATCATATAATCAGTCAGTGTTTTACCATATAGTTAAAAATATTCACAGAATAATTCATTCAAAATATTGTAAAATTGATTTTTTAAAAATTGGATCAGATTCTCAGTTGGCTTCCATGGAGCTGCATCAATTTAAACAAGATGAGTATGGGCCCAAACTATATGACTATCCCTTAGTTGTTAGAGATGAAGTAGGAGAAGCAGCAAAAGAATGAAGGAGGAAGAAGAGTCAGTACACATTGAGGAAGATCCTTCACCAATTTAGCAAAGTATTTCCTGATCATTTTTATCTACTGTGACATGATTCTTGGAAGTATCATCTTCATAGGAGATACTTCTATATTGTTTTTTCCTTATTCCTAGGAACACCCCCTTTCCCTCTCACCTTCATTTTCAATTATGCAGTCAAGCATCCTCATATTTAGAGGTACTTCATATACACGGAGTTCAACCTTTGAGATTGATCATCTATTGCAACTACACTTCCATGTACATCAATGGAGAAAATATAATTTCCCAGAGCTGAGTTTGTTGATGGCTGGGCTACCATAGCATAAGCTGAGTCATTTTCAATCAAATGAATCTGCCATCAGGTAAAGAAAAAGTAATACCTGTAGACAAAAAGGAGTGTAATACACATCTTGACTCACCACCCTACTAGTCATCCATTGTCTGAAATCTTGTTCGCAGTTAACTGACTCTTTTGACCCATCAATAGAATGAAGATATTGTTTAGAGCCAAGATACCTGGACACCACATGATTATTCATTCAGCATCTTGAGCAACCTTCATGTCCATGAAGGAAGATTTTTGGTTTATTTTGATTTTTAAACCAGTACTTCCATTCCTCTTCATTACAGGCCTAATTTGGTTGTCAGTGGAAGCACTCATTGACCTCAGAAGCAGGCCATGTATATAAAAAATTAAATAAATAATTAAAAAAAAATGTCTTATAGCTGTTAAATTCTAGCCAGTCTCCTCTGTGCCAGCTGTTGGGTACTCAACAGCTGGCACAGAGGAGACTGGCTAGAATTTAACAGCTATAAGACATTAATATACAGCTTAATTTCTATATGGAAGTCAAGCAGGTTTGCAGTTCATGGTCCATGGAAAACAGCTTGTCTCAGGGTCTGATCTTCCCCTCAAACCTCACAGACTCCTTGCGGAGGGGTTTCCACACAGGGATATGGGATGACATTTCCCCATTAGATGCAGGGCTGGCTGAATTTTTTTGACAAATATATATATATTTTTTTAAAAAAGGTTTTGTTGAAAACAAATTTTTGAAAAAAAATTTTGACTTAATTTTTGGTTTTAGAAAATGGTTACATTATAACAAATGTTGATCGTTTTCAAAAACATTAATTTCACTAGATGGGAAAAATGTCTCTCTCTCGCTTTTTAAACCTTCCCCATCTGCTCTGGAAAAAGTGGTGAAAAAAATAAAAAAAGTTAGTGGAATGAAGTTTAGAAAAGTAAGCAGGAGTAGAGAATTTCTTACATTCTCTAACTTTTACTTAACCACTTTTTCCAGGGCAAAAGGGGAAGGTGAAAAAGAGATGTGAAAAAGTATTTTAAAAGTGTAAGATATTGGGGGGGGGGGGGGGAAACTGGAATAAAGGTGTCCCCCCCCATTTTTCATTAGAAATAAAAAAGTACAAATAAGTGAGAGAAAGGATTAAAATATAAAGATTAGAATCCATATTCATGCATTTTGAATATTTGTCAAAAAATGGGAGAATGACAAATTTCAAATACAATTAAAACTGTTTATTCTCTTTCCAAATGTTTCGCCAATCCCACACTTCCTCTCTCCCGCTCCTACAAAATTTTGTCATGCTCTACATATATGTATATAGAGGTAGATCTGCCAATGAAGTGTCATTCTGCACCTGTATGTGAAAGAGAGTCTGAGCTGCTGTTCTCAATGAAAAATTCTGCGGTGCAGCATTATGATATGATAGCTTTAAATACCTTGACCATTGCCTTAAACAATTCATATGATAAGACAAGGATTGTGGCTACCCACAGTCCAGAAAAAACACCCATTATCCCAAGTTTTGCACTAAGATCTTTACTGACACTAAATGTGAACAATCGCATGACTTTATTCCCCACCCTCTTAAGCACTCACCATTTGGACTGGCTTCTGAACAGTGATTCATCTAAGCCGTGCCCAACTTTTCATGCTCATGCCAACGGGAAGTATGAGACAGCAACAGAAACATCATATTCTCCCAAGGCCAAGGAAAAGAATCACTGTTTGGTTTTTTGTTATGGTTTTGCTGACACTTCCATGCTGTCTCCTTAGTGTTGGAATATATTTGTGATAAACAGCTTCAGTGTTTTGTTTTGAAATACTTCAACTTCACGTTGGAATTTCTAATTCTTAAAGGTGAATTTAGTGCTTGTGAAATGGACTAGGTATAGGATCCCTAGAGAATGAAGTCCTCTATCCAGCTTTTCATTGTTCTTATTCTTGGGAGGCGCTCACATACCATGGTGACAGGCACCTGCATAAAATAGCTAGATATGGTACAGCATGGATAGCGGCATTGCTCATCAATGATGGTGCCCCAATGCGGTTATGGGACTGATGATGAATTGGTCTCATGAGACAGCATGAGAAAGCTTGCAATCAACCAACTGTCTCCACCCCTGACGATTGTGTGTCAGTGCTTGGAGTCTCTGTGAAGTCCATTCCTGTGCACTCTTATGTTGTCAATCCATCTCTTCTTCTGTCTACTTCTTCTTCTCTTCCCCTGTACTGTCCCTTGGAGGATGATCTTGGATAGGCCAAATTATCTTGTTACATGGCTGTACTACTTCAGCTTGTGCTTCTTCACAGTTGTCAGGAGGTCTTCCTATGACCCAGTGCATTGGGTGATGATGTTGCGGACCTCTTCATTAGTGACGTGGTCGAAGTAGGAGATGCCCAGGATTTTACGGAAGTATCTCATCTCTACTACCTGTACTTTCCATTCAAGTTCTGCCGTAAGGGTCCATGTCTCACACGCATACAGAAAAATGGAGATGACCAATGTGTGCAGCAGTTTTAGTTCGGATTCCAGGGAGATGTTCTTACTCCTCCAAATTGGCTTTAGCTTTGCCGCTGCTCCTGTTTGCATAGTTCTTGCCTGGATTTCTGCCTTGGATCCTTCATCAGTTATGATTGTCCCCCAATACATGAACTGTTTCACGGTCTCCAGCTCTTGTCCACTGACAGTGATATGTGAGCTGATCCCATCACATTTGTCTGTCATCAGCTTGGTTTTCTGTGCACTGATTTCCATGCCATATTTTGTGGAGGTTTCATCCAATTGTTTCACAAGGTTGGAAAGTTCATCTTCACTGCTTGCCAGGCCATCAATGTCATAAGCGAACCAAAGATTTGAGATTGTTCGCCCCCTAATACTGACTGTGCATATGTGATCTTCTAGGGCATCAGTCATTATGTGCTCCAAGTAGATGTTGAACAGCATGGGTGAAAGAAGGCAGCCTTGCCGGACTCCAACAGTGGTGCGAAACCACTCTCCTATTGTGCCATTGACGAGAACTGCACTGCTGGCCTTGGTATGCAGTTGTTTAATGTTAAGAATAAGCTGACGACCAACATTGTACTTCTTCATGTTTGCTCAGAGAGCTTCGTGCCATACTCTGTCAAACACTTTCTTGAAGTCAAAGACGTGGTAGATGTAAGTACTGGTGTTGTAAGTACTTCTCACATAGAACACAAAGGTTGAAAATCTGTTCTGTGGTACTTATTCCAGCACAAAAGAGAGCCTGTTCTTCAGCAATGATATTCTCCACTTGCGATCCAAGACTTCAGTCTGTTCAATAGGAGTTTCAACATCACTTTGCTGGGATGGCTAATTAAACTTATGGTCCGGTAATTTTGACACAATTGCAGGTTGCCTTTCTTTGGCAGAGTGATGATTAGTGACTGTGTCCACATGGAGGGCCACTTACCAGTCTGCCAGATCTTGGTGATTACATCTATTAATATTTCTCCTCCTAATTTCATCAACTCAGCTGGGATGTTGTCAATACCTGTAGCCTTTCTTGAGTGATTTCACAGCTGTCTCCACTTCTTCACGTAGTATTGGAAAGTCATCCTCCTCTGTTGAATCTGGGCTGTCTAAGACACTAGGATCTCCATTTGTCTGGTGGTTGTATAGATCAGAGCAGTAGTTTGTCCACCTATTGATGATATCCCTTTCTTCTGTAAGACTGTTCCCTTCTTTGTCTTGAATTGCATTAGCTTTGGTCCATCTTTCCTTCATCAGATCTTTTACAACCTGGAAGGCTCGTTTGATATTTTTATTATTGATACACTTCAATTTTAGAGCATTGTTTTTCAATCCATATCTCCTTGGCCACCTTCATTCCTTTCTTGATCTTTCTGCCAATCACTCTGTATTTATCAGCTCACTCAGTGCTGTTCTTGTCTCTTAAGTCCTCTTCTAATGTCACACATTTGTAGTATTTCGTTTGTGACCCATGTTTTTGTCTTCTTACGATGTTTCCCAAGGATGTCCATTGCTGCCTCATTCATTACAGCATTGAAGTTGTTGGTCATTGTTTCTCTGTCTTCCTCTAGAGCAAGCAGCGGGGCAAATTTTCCACCTATCATTGGTTGGAATGACTCTGCAAAGTTTCGGTCTCTGAGTCTTTCTAAGTCAAACCTGGTTCTGGTGACCTTTGGCCTGACGATTTTCCTTAGCAGAAGCCAAAAATTTAGCATCACAAGGTCATGATCACTTCCAATATCAGTACTGGGGAAGCTTCTTGTTTTAGATCTGTTAATCCCAGAACAAAATCGGTTTTGCATCATGATGTAGTTGATCTGGCTGTGATGTAGACCATTAGGTGCATGCCATGTTGATCGTCTGGATGCTTTATGTGCTCCTAATGTGTTTGCAAGAACCAGATTGTTAGAGCTGGAAAACTCCAAAAGTCTCAATCCTCTCTCGTTGGTTACCGCATTACAGAAAGGTCCACAATAATCTTGCCAATCTGCCTGTGCATCAGTACCCACTTTAGCATTCCAATCTCCTTGTACAATCAGGATATCTTTCTTGTGTACCTTATCGATGATGTCTTGGAGCTCATTGTAAAAATCTTCAATTTGCTTATTGTCATAGTCTGTTGTAGGGGCGTAGACTTGTACCACTGTGATATTAAACGGTACTACCTTTAAACGGACAGAAATAAGCCTGCTGTACATTGGGAAGCATCCTAGTACTGAATTCTTGATATCTTTATACATAAGAAATCCTACGCTGTTGACATGTTTGTCCTCTCCACTGTAATAGAGTACATGGCCTTCTTCCATTAGTACCTCTCCAAAGGGATAGCTCAGTGGTTTGAGCATTGGCCTGTTAAATCCAGGGGGCCATTTAGGGATCTGGGGCAAAAATCTGTCTGGAGATTGTTCCTGCTTTGAGCAGGGGGTTGGAGTAGATGACCTCCTGAGGTCCCTTCCAACCCTGATATTCTATGTTTCTATGAAGTTCTTCCATCTGACCTCAGAGATTCCTAGGAAGTGCCAGGTGTATTGTTCCATTTCATACGTGAGTTCTTTCACCCTCCCTATTTGTCTCAATGTCCTTACATTCCATGTGGCTATGGTGATATTATCTCTTCCACAGATCCTCTTTGTTGGGGTTAACAAGTATTATACTTGTCACGTCTGCCCTAGTGGGAGACGGATGGCGCGGTCATTATTAACCCGGGCTGCGATCAATCCAGTATGGACATTGTTGACTTGCTCATTATATGGTGTTTCTTGGGCAAATTTCTAACCTGGCGGAGCTCATCCCTCTCCAGGCAGCCCCCTTTTAGTCGCCTCTTACGACATGCAGGAGGAACAGTGGGACTGTTCTGTCCCTGGACCCACAGGGGAAATTACAGGGATATAAACACTAGGAATAAAATCCTGCCATCTGGAAGAGCCCACGGAGGAGGTGGAGGTAGTCTACACATTTTGTGCCATGCAGCAGTGCTCCACAACGCTCCATCTAAGTTAGTGCAGGGAGTTGTTTGGGAGGGAAACAGCCTAGGAGAAAGATGAATCCACCAACCTAAACTCCCATGTAGGGGGAGCTGCAGCTGCTAAAGAGGCGAATGCAGCCATAAGGGTGCAGAAGGAGTGACAGGCACTCAATGGTCTGGATGAGGTATGCATCCTGCATGGCGTACCTCTGTGCAAAGCCATATACATGACGTATGAGCAGGGAAAATTTGACTCTGGAATTTAATCACATGCAATTGCCTTTTATTGTCTCATACTCATCCACCTTGAACATAATTACTTAATTAAATCCCAAACTGGGCAGACTAAAATCCCATTTATGACATGATCCTTTTGGAGCATAATAGTCTTAACAAGCCTTAATTTTCTGCTCTGACCTCCTGTCATACTTACGACTGCTAAGGATTAAGTGATAAAAATGTTAGGAGGAACAGTAGGGGTAAAAAAAAAAAATCAAACAAAGTCAGTTCACAGCAATGCTTATCTAGGCTTTTTGCAGTGAAATAGGCAATGATATTTTTAAGGTAGATGCACAACCATTTTCTTGGATTTGAGGCTAAGAAGAAGCAAGCCCTGTTGTCTTTTTTTGCAGCTTTAAGAATTTTATTTTCCCTTGAAAAAAATATCAGACGTTAAAGGAACATTGTAAATCTCAAAATCATAGGCCAGATCCTCAGTTGCTGTAAATTCACTGAAGTAAATGGAGCTCAACTGATTTACAACAGCTGAGGATCTGGTCCCATCTGTGTTTATACCTATCTCAGTGTTGCCAACTTGCACAATTTTATAGTGAGACTCATACATTGTAAAGCCAGAAGGAACCATTGTGACCATCTAGTCTGGCCTCCTGTATAACAGGCCACAGGACTTCCTTTGATTCTTTTTTTTTTTTTTTTAACTAGAGCAGATTTTTTAGGAAAGGCTCCAACCTTGACTTAAAAATGTTTAGTGATGGAGAATCCACCAGAACTCGTGGTAAGGTATTCTACTGGTGAGTTACTCTCACTGTAAAAATTTGTGCCTTATTTCCAGTCTGAATTTGTCTAGCTTCAACTGCCATTGGATCTTGGTATACCTTTGTCTGTTAGATTGAAGAGCTCTGTTGTCAAACTTCTGCTTCCTGTGTAGGTACTTCTAGACCAGGGGTTGGCAACCTCTGGCACGTGGCTCGCCAAGGTAAGCACCCTGGTGGGCTGGGCCAGTTTATTTACCTGCTGACGTGGCAGGTTCAGCCAATCACGGCCCCCACTGGCCGCAGTTCGCCATCCCAGACCAATAGGGGTGGTGGGAAGCGGCGCGGGCGAGAGATGTGCTGGCCGCGGCTTCCCGCCGCCCCATTGGCCTGGGACGGCGAACCGCGGCCAGTGGGGGCCGCGATCGGCCGAACCTGCCGTGTCAGCAGGTAAATAAACTGGCCCGGCCCGCCAGGGTGCTTACCCTGGTGAGCCGCGTGCCAGAGGTTGCCGACCCCTGTTCTAGACTATGATAAAGTCTCTCCTCTTTGTTACGCTTAAGCAGAATGAGTTTTCTGAGTCTTTACTATAAAGCATAATTTTCAATCCTTCCGTGCTTTTGGAACAAATCTAACCTTCTCTCTCCCCCACTACTTTTTGAGCCACCTTATTCTGTCTGTAGTACTACACACTATTATTATGCCTTCAGGAAGTTGTTGGATTTATGCACTGTGGTTGAAATTCACTCATGTGTAGAAGGCGAGCACAAGGCCAGTTAACTGGTGCATAGAGCTTGTGCTTATGCTAGTCTTCTGTATAGGGAGGGAATTTCACCATGAACCTTGGACAGGGTGAAATATGACCCATAAACATATAGGCAAATGATTATTCAAAATCCCAGTTATAGCAGATCAGGAAGGATTCTCTTGAGGTTAAGAGTCTAGATTAGCACTCGAGATCTGGGTTAAATTCTTGATTGATGTAGGTTCCATGTGTGATCTTGAGAATGTCACTTAGGGCCAGATTTTCTCAAGTGCACAGCCCCAACAATTGGGGTCAGCATTTCCAAAGCGCTCCACATATCAGGTGCTGAACACTTTTGAAAGTCTGGTCATTATATAGCTGTAGGCATGGGGCCTGAGGTCATTTGAAAATGCAACCCAGTTGTAGGTACTAAATACTAGAAAACTGTGGCCCTTAATTAGTTCCTTTTTCTGAAATAAAAATAATAATAATAATGAATCTTATCTAATTAATTAGAGTATGTGCTCTTTGAGGCAGGAACTGTCTTATGCCCTAGAGCACTATAGACCAGTGACTCACTCCTGGGGCACCTCCTCTTGGCGGAGTGTGGCATAGCAGGCTCTCCTTTTCTAGTGTCCTGTGATGGGGTATACAAACCCCATACTGGGCCCAGGTAGCCTCACCCCTCTGGGCTTGCTAAGCATGTTCTGACTGGAGGAGCAGGTTAAAAGGAACTCAGAAGCCCAGGAAAAGGGTGGTAGATGGGCTGCCGAGAGAGGAATCCTTCTCCAGAACCTGAGAGAAGGTTGAACTTGAGTGGGGACCACAGAACAGGTAAGGATCACAGGCAGTGCCTTTTCCACCCACGATCCCCTTTGAGAACCTGCAGGGCCCTGTTCCTTTGGAATCAGTTTTTTGTTGTTGAGAGACAGACTGGGTAGATTATAGGGGTCACACCCCAAACTGAAGGGATATATTGGTAGGAAGTAGCTGAGGGGAGTGAACTTAGACTTACTGCAGGAAGGACCCTGCTGGTGTTGCTACCCACAGGACCCTGGGCTGGGAGCTAGTGGAGAGAGAAAGCCTGGTTTCTCTACCACTCCCCTTTAAGGAGTGGTGAGATGGGGTGACCCAGATGCAGGTGGAAAGCAAAAGATTCCTGGCTTAAGGTCAGGAACAGATATCACTACTGCCCTGACAGGGGGGCAAGAGGCCAGAAATTGGGTGTGCTAATCCTTAGGCCTCCTAGCCCTCCAAGGCCCCATCACATGCCCCCTGTTGACAATACCTCCAGTCCTGTGGTGGTCTTCCCCTTGTTGTGATGCCATCCTCCAGCCAGGTCACTTTAAAGTCTCTTCCGTTCTGGGGTATCAACATCCCACATGGCACTGGTCATCAATATGACATCTTCTACTCCTCTGGGGCTCCTCTTCCATCCCACTCTTCTGTCAGAGTAGTGGCCTTAAGGCTTCTCTCTGGAGCCTTTCAACCAAACTCAAAATTAAACACAAGCCACAACAAAGGCAACTTCTGTCCCCTTCATTGGGCAGGAACTTTTAATCCATCCTGCATCCTCTCACAGGTCTCCACTGTTTAGCAGAAGGCTGACAAATAAGAGTTACCACCCTGTAGTCTGGATCCTCCAATCCTATCTATCCCCCAAAGGCTGTCTGCCTGTTGGGTGGCCTTCTTTCAGGCCCACTCCAGAAGTCTCCTTCATCCCTGCTGCTCTCTCCCATCAGGGCTTTTCCCAGGGTTTAAACTCCTTCCTGAAGCTACTCTTCAGTTGAATGCCTTCCTGGGTTTCTTTCCTGGAAGTCAAGGACATGCCATTTTGCCAGGGCTCACCGCCAGAGTGTGCTTCAACCTCATGGCTTCTTTGTGTCTCTCCAGCCTCCACTCTATTATTCAGAGAGGAACTGTACTCCCCATTCCCTCCATACAGCCCCCTTCCATTTTGGGCTTCCTTTCTATATAGAAACCACTCCGCTCTTCCATAGCTAAGTTTCTTCTTTAATTAGACCTGGCCCATCCTCCAGGTGCAATCAGGTGTGTTAATTGGTCTGTCAGGCCCACTTTAATCCTTTCAGAACCAGGATGTGGTTCATCACAAGTTCCTAGCACAATGCGGCCCCCATCTCAGCTGGGACTTTTATCAACTACTGTAAATTGTTGTTGTTGCTATTAATTATTATGATTTATTATTAATAATGCTAATAATAATAGTAGACGCCTATTTCAAGCCACCATTTATCTTCACTGTCCTCTCCACTCCTTGCAAAAACAAATAAAGGAAAACCTAGAAGACTGGATGATTGCTGTCTGGTAAATAGCTATAATTAACAATATTATTTAACTGTTATGTAGATTCAGAATCAAAACTTTTGCAACTCAATACAATGTGATAATGTGAAATGTAACAAATTAAGAGGTTTGCCTATGCCAGGGCATATACAGGTTTTCAGTACATTTGGTGAGTATGAACTCCAAAGCAGGATGTGGGCGGAATACAGCAGTGGCTTCTCCATGACTCCATGGACTTCCTGAATTATTTTCAGGGTATTTGGTATGCCCAATGTCAATAGACAGTTTGTTTTTGTGCAGGGCTGTCCAAACGTGCTTCTCAAAAGCTCAGAGGTGATAAAGAAAAGATGAAGGTTTAGCAAGCAGAGAGCTGAGGGACTAGTATTCAGCAAAGCTAATTCCAGCTAAATTTATGCTGCATTGAAAGAATCTGCTGTTAAAGAGCAGCCTGGTTTACAACAAGACATGTGGTAACCAGATTATCTCCATTCAAAAACATTCAGAGAATTTCTCATTAAAAATATTTAAAGTGAAACAAGTCAAATAAATGTACTTGAATATGTGTTTGCATTGCCTAATTTGTGCAGAAAAAATATTGCTTTTTTACTTCCTGTTTTAACTGTATATATGAACCTTTGCTTACGCATTAACAAAATATATCACCTCTCAGTTGCTTTCCTATACCCCCCTCAAACATTAAACATAAACACACACCATCTGTTTCATATCATGATGGCAATTCAAAATGGCTACACTAGTCACCTTGGTATAATAGATCATCTTAAAGCACCTCATTGGTGTTGTTTTATACAGTTATTTTTCATTTGACAAATTATAATACTGTGTTGAAGGAACATGACCAGTCTAAAGCCTTAATTCCAAATTTTGAATAGCTTTCTTTTTTTTAAAATTTTAACTCTTATCTGATGTGGCAATTTTTTTAAGCTATAGGCCACCCTGGTTGCTATGGTATCCTGCATATCTAGCTAATTTCTTCAGTTAATAATTTCTCAGCTAATGACTTGTACAGCGATCAAACTGAGAACATTACAATTGAATATGCATATTGCAATTCTTGCTGTAAATTATGTAGCTGTTGTGTAACTGAAACTACAGTGTGAATCACAAGTTTCCTAACCAAATCCACAATCCAAAATTTGTTTTCAACAAATATTCACACATTTCAATTAAAAATTCATTTGCAAAAGGGCTTATACTAGTAAAATTCAAGTGCTCAAATGCTTGTGGAGCATGGACACAATGGGATTGCGACTGTCATTGAATCAAAACTTGCTTTTGAATTTGAATGACTATTAGCAGAATTTCCCCCCACTACTTACTTGGCTCTAATAGTAAAGGACCTGATCCAAAGCTAATTGCATTTGATGGGAGTCTTTCCATTGACTTCAATGGGCTTTGGTTTCAGACCAAACATATAACCTCAAAGTTTGATCATGCCAAACCTTACTTCCCAGGGTAGTCCCACTGAATCCTGCGCTGATTAAACCTCCTACCATCCATGTGTATGAAGAACCCTCCACCCACATCTTTATTCACTTTCACATCAGTGTTCAGTTGCCTTTGAAGCACCATTGCTATCCAATGAGTGAGTTTAGGCATGGTGTCAGGAGGAAGCTGGTAATGGAGAAGTAGGAGGCTGAGGGACGATAGGGAATACACATTGTCCCACTTCAGTCTTGTAGAGATTCCCCCAAAAAGATATTACAAGTCTAGGCTGTAAAATGTGTCCACTACCTCTCTCCATAGTGTGGACTTCATTTTGAGAAATGTTCTGTGGGTGGCACTTGGCAAGGGAAGCCTGACACTGATCTCCCAATGGAGATTGTGGAGGAGCAGCTAGCACCCTGAGATCGTTCAGATTACCGTGACCTCCCATTGAGGTCCAGAACACAGGATTTCTGGAACTGGCCCTGTCATAACTATAAAGGGAAGGGTAACAGCTCTCCTGTGTACAGTACTATAAAATCCCTCCTGGCCAGAGACTCCAAAATCCTTTTACCTGTAAAGGGTTAAGAAGCTCGGGTAACCTGGCTGACACCTGACCCAAAGGACCAATAAGGGGACAAGATACTTTCAAAATCTTGGGGGGGGGGGGAGAAGGCTTTTGTTTGTGCTCTTTGTTTTGGTTGTTGTTCGCTCTTGGGACTGAGAGGGACCAGACATCAATCCAGGTTCTCCACATCTTTCTAAACAAGTCTCTCATAATTCAAACTTGTAAGTAAACAGCCAGGCAAGGCGTGTTAGTTTTTATCTTTGTTTTCTCAACTTGTAAATGTACCTTTTACTAGAGTGTTTATCTTTGTTTGCTGTACTTTGAACCTAAGACTAGAGGGGGGTCCTCTGAGCTCTTTAAGTTTGATTACCCTGTAAAGTTATTTTCCATACTGATTTTACATAGATGATTTTTACCTTTTTCTTTAATTAAAAGCCTTCTTTTTAAGAACCTGATTGATTTTTCCTTGTTTTTAGATCCAAGGGGGTTGGATCTGTATTCACCAGGAGTTGGTAAAAGGAAGGAGGGGGGATGGTTAATTTCTCCTTGTTTTAAGATCCCAGGGGGGTTGGATCTGTATTCACCAGGAGTTGGTGAAAGGAAGGAGGGGGGATGGTTAATTTCTCCTTGTTTTAAGATCCAAGGGGTTTGGATCTGTATTCACCAGGGAATTGGTGAATGTCTCTCAAGGCTACCCAGGGAAGGGAATTAGCTTTGGGATGGAGGCAGCGGACCAGATCTAAGCTGGTAGTTAAGCTTAGAAGTTTTCATTCAGGCCCCCACATTTGTACCCTAAAGTTCAAAGTGGGGAAGCAGCCATGACATGGTGGCATAGCGGTGGGAATCATTTTAAACCCAAAAGCCAGTAAGATTTTTTTTTCCTTCTAGCTGCTTGGAAAGCAGAGCTGAAGGTAGATACATATCTTATCTCTCCTTGCCTGAAGGCAGAGGTGTTAAGTTTTTTTAACAAGGGCCTTTGTTAAGAGAAGGGTTCAATTAATGAGCAAACAACTGGTAAAAGGAATTTACAAGCTGAATTGTTTTTTTTTTCCTTTTTACATCCTTGGGAGTAGCTAGTTAGAAAGTCTCTGTTAACTCAGCAGCAGCCTGAGCTGAGTGCATCCCAGTTTCAGTCAACTGCAGAGGGGTGTGACCCAGCACAAGCAAACAGGAAAATGACTACAAAAGAAGAAAAAGCCAAAGAGGAGGCCCACAAGAGAGAGATGGAGCTGAGAGAAATAGAAGAGAAAGCCAAAGAGGAGGCCCACAATAGAGCTATGGAGCTGAAAGAGAAAAAGATGGAGCTGAAAGAAAGAGAAGAAAAAGCCAAAGAGGAGGCCCACAAGAGAGCTATGGAGCTGGAAAAAGCCAAAGAGGAGGCCCACAAGAGAGCTATGGAGCTGAAAGAAAAAGAGATGGAGGAGAGAGAAAAAGAAAGGAAGCATGAACTGGAAGTAGCAAGGGCTAGGCCGGATACAACAGCCAATCCTAACAACCCCTCTCCAGGTACCACTTCCCATCCCAGAAAATTCCCCACCTACAAGGCAGGCGATGATACTGAGGCCTTCTTAGAAAAAGCCAAAGAGGAGGCCCACAAGAGAGAGATGGAGCTGAGAGAAAGAGAAGAGAAAGCCAAAGAGGAGGCCCACAATAGAGCTATGGAGCTGAAAGAGAAAAAGATGGAGCTGAAAGAAAGAGAAGAAAAAGCCAAAGAGGAGGCCCACAAGAGAGCTATGGAGCTGGAAAAAGCCAAAGAGGAGGCCCACAAGAGAGCTATGGAGCTGAAAGAAAAAGAGATGGAGGAGAGAGAAAAAGAAAGGAAGCATGAACTGGAAGTAGCAAGGGCTAGGCCGGATACAACAGCCAATCCTAACAACCCCTCTCCAGGTACCACTTCCCATCCCAGAAAATTCCCCACCTACAAGGCAGGCGATGATACTGAGGCCTTCTTAGAAAATTTTGAAAGGGCCTGCCTTGGATACAGCCTCACTGCAAACCAGTACATGGTAGAGCTGAGGCCGCAGCTCAGTGGACCCTTAGCAGAGGTGGCGGCTGAAATGCCTAAGGAACACATGAACAGTTATGAACTTTTTAAAAACAAGGCCAGAATCAGAATGGGGCTAACACCTGAGCATGCCCATCGGCGGTTCAGAGCCCTAAGGTGGAAACCCGATGTGTCATTTACCCGACATGCCTACCACATTGGGAAAAATTGGGATGCCTGGATATCAGGAGCAAATGTTAAATCTACGGAAGAGTTGCCCTTCCTACTGCAAATGGAGCAGTTTTTAGAGGGTGTTCCTGAGGAAATAGAAAGGTACATCCTAGATGGGAAGCCCAAAACTGTAACCGAGGCGGGGGAGATTGGAGCCAAATGGGTGGAGGTGGCAGAAAAGAAAAAAACTAGTAGCAGTTGGAGCGAATATCAGAAGGGGCAACCCAAAACCAAACCTTACCACCGGGGACAACCCAAGGCCCCACCCACATCCCAAGGGAAACCCCAGACGCCTTCTCACCCACCACACCAGTCTCCACCAACCAACATCGTCCCGGTGATACCTTAGCAGGGCAATGTTTTAAATGTAATGAACTGGGACATATAAAGGCTCACTGCCCCAAGAACCCCAACCGATTACAGTTCATTACACCACAATCACACCAAAGATCCCCAGACCCAGATGCCTCTCTCATACCCTCGGAGCGAAGGGAAACCTTGAGAGTGGGCGGAAAGAAGGTTATCGCTTGGAGAGACACTGGGGCACAAGTGTCAACTATCCACCAATCCCTAGTGGACCCCAAACTCATCAACCTGGAGGCTCCAGTGACAATTCAATCCTTTGTGTCACAGTCTGTAACCTTGCCTACAGCCAAGTTGCATGTCCAGTACAAGGGCTGGTCAGGAATGTGGACTTTTGCAGTCTATGACAATTATCCCATCCCCATGCTGCTGGGGGAAGACTTGGCCAACCATGTGAAGCTAGCCAAGAGGGTGGGAATAGTCACCCGCAGCCAGGCTAAGCAAGTTTTCACCCCCATCCCTGTTCCTGAGCCATCCACCAGGGCCCCGTCTGTGTTACCAGAGACCCAAACAAAGGTGGTGGAACCAGATCCCCTGCCAACGACTGCAACAGCCGTAGTGGATCCAATCCCAGAGACCCAGCTAAAGCCAGTCCCAGAACCGGAACTGGCAACGCAGCCAGCACCAGAACCATTGCCAGCACTGAGTCCAGCGCTTGCAAACCCGTCTACAACTCCAATGCCAGAGGGCACCAGTGAGCCTGAACTGGCGGAAGCAGCAGATAACCCTACCCAAGAGGCTCAGCCAGAGCCGGAAATACCACATAGTGCACCAGCAGACAGCGGTTCACAGTCAATGGAAACAGCCCCAGCACCTGCATCGCTTCCAGAGGGCCCAAGCCCCAGTCCACAGTCCAAGGAGGAACTGATGTCTCCAGCATCAAGGGAACAGTTCCAGGCCGAGCAGGAAGCAGATGACAGCCTTCAGAAAGCTTGGGCGGCGGCACGGAGCACCCCACCGCCTCTCAGCTCTTCTAACCGATCCCGGTTTGTTGTAGAACAAGGACTTTTATACAAGGAGACTCTTTCTGGTGGGCACCAGGAAGACTGGCATCCTCAAAGACAGTTGGTAGTTCCCACTAAGTATCGGGTAAAGCTATTGAGCTTAGCCCATGATCATCCCAGTGGCCATTCTGGGGTGAACAGAACCAAAGACCAGTTGGGGAAGTCCTTCCACTGGGAGGGAATGGGCAAGGACGTTGCTAATTATGTCCGGTCTTGTGAGGTGTGCCAACGAGTGGGAAAGCCCCAAGACCAGGTTAAAGCCCCTCTCCAGCCACTACCCATAATTGAGGTCCCATTTCAGCGAGTAGCTGTGGATATTCTGGGTCCTTTCCCAAAGAAGACACCCAGAGGAAAGCAGTACTTACTGACTTTCATGGATTTTGCTACCCGATGGCCAGAAGCAGTACCCTTAAGCAACACCAGGGCTAAAAGTGTGTGCCAGGCATTAGCAGACATTTTTGCCAGGGTAGGGTGGCTCTCCGACATCCTTACAGATTCGGGAACTAATTTCCTGGCAGGGACCATGAAAAACCTGTGGGAAGCTCATGGGGTGAATCACTTGGTTGCCACCCCTTACCACCATCAAACCAATGGCCTGGTGGAGAGGTTTAATGGAACTTTGGGGGCCATGATACGTAAATTCGTAAATGAACACTCCAGTGATTGGGACCTAGTGTTGCAGCAGTTGCTTTTTGCCTACAGGGCTGTACCACATCCCAGTTTAGGGTTTTCACCATTTGAACTTGTGTATGGCCGCGAGGTTAAGGGGCCATTACAGTTGGTGAAGCAGCAATGGGAGGGGTTTACGCCTTCTCCAGGAACTAACATTCTAGACTTTGTAAGCAACCTACAAAGCACCCTCCGACACTCTTTAGCCCTTGCTAAAGAAAACCTAAAGGATGCTCAGGAAGAGCAAAAGGCCTGGTATGATAAACATTCCAGAGAACGGTCCTTCAACGTAGGAGACCAAGTCATGGTCTTAAAGGCGCTCCAGGCCCATAAAATGGAAGCGTCGTGGGAAGGACCATTCACGGTCCAGGAGCGCCTAGGAGCTGTTAACTATCTCATAGCCTCCCCCACCTCCAACATAAAGCCTAAGGTATACCATGTTAATTCTCTTAAGCCCTTTTATTCCAGAGAATTAAACGTTTGCCAGTTTACAGCCCAGGAAACAAATGACGCGGAGTGGCCTAAAGGTGTCTACTATGAAGGAAAAAAGGATGGTGGCGTGGAAGAGGTGAACCTCTCCACGACCCTTGGACGTCTGCAGCGACAGCAGATCAAGGAGCTGTGCACAAGCTTTGCACCAATTTTCTCAGCCACTCCAGGACGGACCGAACGGGCATACCACTCCATTGACACAGGTAATGCTCACCCAATTAGAACCCCACCCTACCGGGAGTCACCTCATGCCCAAACTGCTATACAAAGGGAGATCCAGGACATGCTACAGATGGGTATAATCCGCCCCTCTAACAGTGCATGGGCATCTCCAGTGGTTCTAGTTCCCAAACCAGATGGGGAAATACGCTTTTGCGTGGACTACCGTAAGCTAAATGCTGTAACTCGTCCTGACAACTATCCAATACCACGCACAGATGAGCTATTGGAGAAATTGGGACATGCCCAATTCATCTCTACTTTAGACTTAACCAAAGGGTACTGGCAAGTACCACTAGATGAACCCGCTAAGGAAAGGTCAGCCTTCGTCACCCAGGCAGGGGTGTATGAATTCAATGTACTCCCGTTCGGGTTGCGAAATGCACCCGCCACCTTCCAAAGACTTGTAGATGGTCTCCTAGCGGGATTGGGAGAATCTGCAGTTGCCTACCTCGATGATGTGGCCATTTTTTCTGATTCATGGACAGAACACCTGGAGCACCTGGAAAAAGTCTTCGAGCGCATCCGGCAGGCAGGGCTAACTGTTAAGGCTAAAAAGTGTCAAATAGGCCAAAACAGAGTGACTTACCTGGGGCACCAGGTGGGTCAAGGAATTATAAATCCCCTACAGGCCAAAGAAACAGGTCAATCCTTCTTAGGCTTGGACGGATATTATAGGCGATTTGTACCACACTACAGCCAAATCGCCTCCCCGCTGACAGACCTAACCAGAAAGAAACAGCCAAATGCAGTTCAGTGGACTGATGAGTGTCAAAAGGCCATTCACCAGCTTAAGGCGACGCTCATGTCTGACCCTGTGCTAAGGGCCCCAGACTTTGACAAACCGTTCCTAGTAACCACAGATGCGTCCGAGCGGGGCGTGGGAGCAGTTTTAATGCAGGAAGGACCAGATCAAGAATTCCATCCTGTCATGTTTCTCAGCAAGAAACTGTCTGAGAGGGAAAGCCACTGGTCAATCAGCGAAAAGGAATGCTACGCCATTGTGTACGCGCTGGAAAAGCTACGCCCATATGTTTGGGGACGGCGTTTCCAACTACAAACAGACCATGCTGCGCTACAGTGGCTTCATACCTCCAAGGGGAATAACAAAAAACTTCTTCGGTGAAGTTTAGCTCTCCAAAATTTTAATTTTGAAATACAACACATTTCAGGGGCTTCTAACAAAGTGGCTGATGCACTTTCCTGGGAAAGTTTCCCAGAATCAACTGGTTAAAAATTGTTCTTGGAATGTGGAACATATTGTTAGTTTTTATATAATCAGTAGTATGTCTAAAGGTGCATGTGTCTTATTAACTCTGTTTTCTCCTAGAGCTCCAGGAAGAAATCACAGCCAGTGTGGAACCGGCTGTCCAACACTATCTGTGATTTGGGGGGGGGTGTCATAACTATAAAGGGAAGGGTAACAGCTCTCCTGTGTACAGTACTATAAAATCCCTCCTGGCCAGAGACTCCAAAATCCTTTTACCGGTAAAGGGTTAAGAAGCTCGGGTAACCTGGCTGACACCTGACCCAAAGGACCAATAAGGGGACAAGATACTTTCAAAATCTTGGGGGTGGGGGGAAGGCTTTTGTTTGTGCTCTTTGTTTTGGTTGTTGTTCGCTCTTGGGACTGAGAGGGACCAGACATCAATCCAGGTTCTCCACATCTTTCTAAACAAGTCTCTCATATTTCAGACTTGTAAGTAAACAGCCAGGCAAGGCGTGTTAGTTTTTATCTTTGTTTTCTCAACTTGTAAATGTACCTTTTACTAGAGTGTTTATCTTTGTTTGCTGTACTTTGAACCTAAGACTAGAGGGGGGTCCTCTGAGCTCTTTAAGTTTGATTACCCTGTAAAGTTATTTTCCATACTGATTTTACAGAGATAATTTTTACCTTTTTCTTTAATTAAAAGCCTTCTTTTTAAGAACCTGATTAATTTTTCCTTGTTTTTAGATCCAAGGGGGTTGGATCTGTATTCACCAGGAGTTGGTAAAAGAAAGGAGGGGGGATAGTTAATTTCTCCTTGTTTTAAGATCCCAGGGGGGTTGGATCTGTATTCACCAGTAGTTGGTGAAAGAAAGGAGGGGGGATGGTTAATTTCTCCTTGTTTTAAGATCCAAGGGGTTTGGATCTGTATTCACCAAGGAATTGGTGAATGTCTCTCAAGGCTACCCAGGGTATTAGCTTTGGGATGGTGGCAGCGGACCAGATCTAAGCTGGTAGTTAAGCTTAGAAGTTTTCATGCAGGCCCCCACATTTGTACCCTAAAGTTCAAAGTGGGGAAGCAGCCTTGACAGGCCCCATGACCTGTTCCACAGGATGGGGGAGGGAACACTGGCTCCCTGATGGAGCAATGTTTAATAAACCTTGACATGGAAAACCTTGCGGAGATTTCCTCCCTCAAACCCCCACAGGTAGGATTTTCCATGAAGGGGTTAAAGTAAGGGGGGAGCAGGGGAAAGCACATCAGATTCTCCTTTTTTTAAAGCAGAGGGAAAACCCCCTCCCCTCCCTGGCTTGAGTAAACAGAGATCCTCCCAGCTCCCCGTTGGCTTTGAAAACTTCCCCCTTCTGTTCTAATTTACCTTAACCACTGTTAAGTGCAAGAGGTGATCGGGCCTCCAACTGGACTGACTACACCTGGTAGTAAGGGAGACTGGTTCCCGACTCTCTTTTATGTGTCTGCATAGCACAATGGACTCATATGGTGCTGTATATATTACAATAAGGATCGTTATGCTGTTTTCTCCTCTTCCCTATTTATAATCTTGATAGTGTTGTTAGTAAGATTTATAAAGGGGCTCTTGCAGTATTTTTTTTTTTTCCTTCATGGCTTTTCATGCAATTTAAAAAAAAAAGCTAAAATAGTTCAAGGAACAGAAGAGGTCAAAACAAGGATAAAGGCAGCAGCACTATAAACAAGCTCTAAAGATAAAGCAATAAAACATGGTTTGCCCTCAACACACTCTGACAAGCAGAGTAAGCAGCAACGTCATATACAACATGTGCCCAGCAAAAATACTCAGTGAAGGTTTTTGAAGAGAGGAAAAAGTAACTTTTTAGCATATGATTTTAAAAAACAGAGTGCTTTGTTTCATGTTAAATTCAAAGCAATTCTATGCATGTGTGCACACACAAAACTATACCTAACCATCACTGTTTAGAAGTCCTCATATTGGACGGCAGTTGCTGAGGATACTAACCAAGGTCAACATTCTTCTTTGTATTAAACACTTAAGAATATTTTCCCCCAAAGTCTCTTCCCCTTTCCTCCTGTTCAGTATTTCAAAATCTGGAGTTAAGTAAGTTTGGAGTAGATGTACATGCTGAAATGCACTAACCCCAAAGCTCTCTGCTTTGCTGCTTCCTTTTTTCACAATACTTCTTCCACCAGCCTGCCTTGTCTCAACAAAACTTACTTCTCTAGCACACTTTGTATGAAGTAAGGGGGTGGAATCTTAAGAACAGCCTAGAGGGTACAGTATCAAAGCCTTTATTTAGAATGTGCAGTTACAGCAATTCAATTGTTAGTCATAGTAAGACACAGCTCAGAAACCAAACAAACCAAGGGAAAAATAGCAAAAATCTGCAAAACCTGTACTTGATCCTCTGTGCTGAACTCCTATTGAAGTCCCTAGGTAGAGAATCTTCAGGGTCAGGCCCAAGTTTCTTAAAATTGCTTTTATTTTTATACTGCGTACTGGAGAGTTTGGAATTCCATAATCCCTACATGAGCACTGTATTGCAGTAGCACCTAGGAGCCCCAGTTGAGATCAGGACCCCCATTACGATAGGCGCAGTACAAACACAGAGAGACAACCCCAGACCTGAAGATTTTACAATCTAAATAGACAAGACACCAAGGGTGAGAGAAAGGAAGTTGTTAAAAAACAAAAAAGATTAAGTGATTTGCCCAAGGTAACACTGAAAGTATGGAACAGAGCTAGCTCCCGAAGCTAGCTCTCAAGTCTTAACAATACTTTCTCTCTTTAGGATCATTCACAAAATGTATGGTAAAATGAATCTAGCCTGCATAAAGCCTAAGCAACCAGGATTTGTTTAAGGCACTAAACAGATGGAGTGGGGGTGGAATTCATTATTCCAATACCATCAGCCCCTGCATACTATTTCATAGAATCATAGAATATCAGGGTTGGAAGGGACCTCAGGAGGTCATTTAGTCCAACCCCCTGCTCAAAGCAGGACCAATTCCCAACTAAATCACCCCAGCCAGGGTTTTGTCAAGCCGGGCCTTAAAAACCTCCAAAGAAGGAGATTCCACCACCTCCCTAGGTATAGCATTCCAGTGCTTCACCACCCTCCTAGTGAAATAGTGTTTCCTAATATCCAACCTAGACCTCCCCCACTGCAACTTGAGACCATTGCTCCTTGTTCTGTCATCTGCCACCACTGAAACAGCCGAGCTCCATCCTCTTTGGAACCCCCCCTCAGGTAGTTGAAAGCAGCTATCAAATCCCCCCTCATTCTTCTCTTCTGGAGACTAAACAATCCCAGTTCCCTCAGCCTCTCCTCATAAGTCATGTGCTCCAGACCCCTAATCATTTTTGTTGCCCTCCGCTGGACTCTTTCCAATCTTTCCACATCCTTCTTGTAGTGTGGGGCCCAAAACTGGACACAGTACTCCAGATGAGGCCTCACCAATGTCGAATAAAGGGGAACGATCACATTCCTCAATCTGCTGGCAATGCCCCTACTTATACAGCACCAAATGTCATTAGCCTTCTTGGCAACAAGAGCACACTGTTGACTCATATCCAGCTTCATATCATTTCAGGCCATACATTGGTCTAGTTGCCATTGGGGTATCTCCTACCTCTTCTCAGGTCTATTTCTAGACCCATTGCTACATAGCCTGTTTGGGACTGGCGTGGGGTCCCGTATGTGTGCCTGGACACCCTAACCTCATCCTTAGCTTATTTTACCCACAATATGCAAATACTATTTCTCCTCAGTATGAGTTTTAGTCCATGTCTAATTTAAAAGTAAGAAACATTCAGACAGTTTGGGCTGCACTCAGAGTCAGTTCCTTCCCACATACCCTTGCAATCTTTCCTGCTTTGTTTTACTCTATGTTTAAGTTTAAATTGGTGAAGTGGAGGTCACATATAGACACACATCAAAATGAACTGTGCATGTATCCAAAGCAACTGTACATGTTTGACATGCTCTAAAGAGCCATTCATTTGAAAGACTGTGTAGCTCATAGGAAAGATAAAAAGTCTCATTGATTGAAGATCACTGACAGATGGGCCAAACCACCAATACAGCAAGTAAACCCATGGGAGAGGGCCAGGAGAAAGGAAAACTTTTTGTTCACTTCCCCTCACTGAGTTCATCCCATAGATTGTTCCATCTCATCAGGTCACCACTATTCTATCCTACTTTACACAGCCGAGCTTGTATTTTGGGTGTTCACTTAACAAGAATGAAGATGATAGAACTCTCTTGTATTCTATCAACAGTACTGGTAAAATGCATACAAGTTCTGCACCCTAAGCCAATTACTCCAATCCTTCAATTCAGAGGGAAGAGGATTAATCAAACGTCGTTTTCCCAAATATAGTTAGAGCATATATTTTTGCTGGACTGGACAAGAAAAGATATGTAATAATTTCTGGTTGTGAGCTGAACAAGGTTCTTCTGCCTGCTTTCTAGTATAGGATGATGTGACTTTAAGGCATAGGTACCCAAGAATAGCTGACCCAAGGGGAAGCGAATAGGTTAATGTAATAACTTATTGTATTGTATGATTATCTTTAGATCAGAGAAAAAGAGAACCAGACGAGTGCTGCTGATAAGAATTTCTTTTTTATGTTATTCCAATAAAAAATACATTCATACAGAAATATAACAATCTTGCAAAAAACAATTTCAAATAAAATCTTGTAAAACAAAACATTTTTACAAAAATCTTACAAAGAGATTCTTTAGATAACAGGGTGCTTCAAAAACAAAAAAAAAAGAAATTTCACTAATAGAAACGTTTTTGTCTTAAATTTCAAGCAATATTTTTTCTATTTTTATTTATTCAGCTTGATTGAGGCTCAGTTATCACCTGAACAGAATGTACTTGCTTATTTGGAAAAATTACAGGCATTTGACAGATGGCACAAAGCCCCACCCCATCCAAACAACTCTGATGGTATTTCACAATTGAGACAAGCCAGTGCAAGTTGTTTTTTTTTTTTTTTTTTTAAACTTTTGTTTACCTTCTTGTTTATCAGAATTATTATGGCTAAGCATAGAGCACTGCAAACAAGGATTTTTTATTTTTTTTTAAACAGAAACAGTAAATCCATTTTCTGGGATTTTTGTTGTTTTGTTTTTGAAAAAAAAAAAAGTGCATTTTCAGGCATTTTAATACAAAAATGAAATGAGAATTTAGGCCTGTGTGTTCCTTAGAAACAGATAATTTGCATATACTTTTCTTTGTTAAACCACTTATCTACATACTCATTTCCTGGAAGATCTGCCAAAATATTAGCATAGTAAGCAAGCCACCTACCCCCCCCCCCCCAAAGGAAAAAAAAATTACATGGTTAACTGCATCAGTGGGATGGTGAGCTGGTTTTTAAAAAAGTGTACTACTTTTGGACAAACTATTTCTAATCTAGGAGAAAATAGCCTTAGGTCTTCATTTTAGCTGAACTATTTAAAATTAGAATTCAACCCCTACTGTAACTAGCTCACTTTCAGATCCTCCAATAAACTTGAAGGCCTAAATCTGAGTGTATGTCATCTGAACCCAGCTAGCATTCCTTTAGTGTGCTAATATTCAGTCCATGCCATTTTAATGGCCACAGATATGCTATTCCAGACAAGCCAATAACTACAAAACCCAGTCAGCAGTCTGAGAAGGACTCAATGCCAAAAAAGCCTTTAGTAAACTGTTATGCTAAAGGTAAAGCCTCTAAAAATGCTAGATTTTAAGTAGCTGTATCTTTCATTTCTTTGCCTCCTTTATGGCCATATTGGGGTGGGGGGAAGGGGAAATCTTCACAGGCTGTTGTATTTTCTAGCTACACGTTCCAATTTTTTCCTTTAAAAATATTTATATATTATCTATATATACACACATACACAGACTGTACACACAAATATACATACACAAGAATTTTTCTGCCCACTTTAAAAAAGTATTATAGTTTCTTTCTGTATTACCAACAGATAGCTAGATATATAGATGTGAAACTTGTGCCATTTAAGCAAATACATCTTTTAATACTTCTGTATCTTTAATATGCATGAAACGTTACATATTAAGTACAGCTGGGTGTGTATATACACAATTGTTGTGCAAGGTCAATATATAAAAAAAGTCTCAAGGTGGCAGAACTGGTCAGGTATTCAATTGCTGTATGCATTATACTGTAACACAGTCAAATTGTCTAAGTTAAACAAATACTGTACTGACATGAAGGACTTTTCTCTATATTTGTCTTTGTGAAGGAGGACCCTGGAAGTAGCCTTTTTCCCACCACCATCCCCCATCATACATTTGATACAGTACAATGCCAGGTGAAAAAGGAGCCTTAATAAAGCATGCATCACCCATACCCCTGTATAAGACCCCCTGCAAGAGAAGGTCACTTGCATAAGGCACCATTATTAAGGTCAACAGTGCATTAAACAGCTAGAAAACCAGAAATTAGTCCTCAAGGCATAAATAAGAGAAAAATTAGCTGCATGAGAAAAATCAGTTTCTAACCTATAGTGGTTTTATCCACCCAACCGAAAAAATTATTCAGGTTCCATACATTATGTAACATGAGACCAATTGTATTTTAGCTGCTCTTAACTGGAATCAAAACTGCAGTCCTGATTAAAGAATGGAAAAGCATATAGTTCCCCAGAACCATGCAATAACCTTTGTATTATAATGTAAAGTTATAGTTGTGTTATATTTGTAAATACACAGCTTATACAATGGATTACAAATGAGCTCTGTAGCAAGTAAAACAAGCTACTTGACACATTGCACGTTTAATAGCTGCATCAGACACCTAAAGCTCCTCTCATACAGGAAAGGGGGGCTCCCCCATCTCCACTCTGGCGTCCTGACTTTTTTTTGTCTTTTCCTTCTCTCCATTTTTTCCCTCTAGAAGGTGCAGACACCCCTCCCCCCACCCTTGGAAATGATTGGTGGTCGTCCCATCTTGCAGTATATTCCTCACATACAAAACATTCAGACTACTTTTTTCTCTTACAGTTATAAAACAACCAGAAGAAAAAAATGTGCCTCAGCATACAGTCATCAATAGATCCTCAGTAACAAACAGTCACCCAATCATTAACATTCTCAGTGCACATGCTCACGGCAAAGGCTTAGGAGCCACTCAGAAGGTTAGGTACCAGTGTATGAGTCCAGGAAACCCCAAACATCACGCACCACGGTTGCCATGCCGTTTCTTACGTGACTTATTAGCCCTCAAAAGACCTTCAAGAAAGAGAGGTCCTGGAGGCAACTGGGTAGGGTGCAAAATGGCATGCTTTGGCTGGAACACGCATCCCTCCTTTCAAGGCTGTTCAACCTTGAAGCCGCTTAGCCCACAGGATTCACCTCTTGACCCATTCAGAGGTGTCGCTTCATGTGAAGGGCCAGGTGGTCAGACCTGGAAAAACACCTGCAAAGGAAGGAAAGTTGGGTTTCACATTACTCCATTTTCATTGATGTGCATTACTCAAGCTACATTCATGCAACAGGATGTTTTTAATTGTGAAAATGTCAGTCCCTCAAAAGAGAATAGAATTAATTTTCACTGAAGCATTTTGTTCATCAGTTTCTTTATGAATAAATCTTCTATAACAAAAAATATCACCTGGACCTGCTTCTCAGCAAGCATTATAAATAACTTTGTTTAAAAAAAGCTCAATTTAATTCACATACCTGTCACAGTGACTACATTTAAAAGGCTTGGCACCAGTGTGCTTTCTGAAGTGTCTGGTTAACTCATCACTTCTTGCAAAACGCCATTCACACCCTTCCCATGAACATCTGTAAGGCTTTTCTCCTATAAATAAAGCATATTATAGATTAACCATGACTTCACTCAAAATTAATGAGACAATATTCATTGTTTATATATAAAAAACAAGGATACCCATTTTCAATCAGAACAGTTCAGTGTTTTTGACAATGTAGGTGGCAGAAGCTTGAAGAATCATTAAGATTCCTACTTAGCTGTAACATCACCATGTTTAAAACAAAAGGTACCCTAATTGAAAGAAGTTAATAAGTACAGATTGAATAAAAAGAAAGCTAGTTAAGGGCCAGATACTATCATCCTTGTTCATCTAGAGTAGTACTTTACTCCACAAGTAGTTCGATTAACTTCATGTCAAGATGAGCCAGGATGGCAGAATCTGGCCCAGGAATGTTTTGATTCACCGATATAATTAGGTTACTGTTTTGCTTCAAAGTCCACTGTCCCACAGATTATCTGCACAAAATGGAACCTTTTCATGCTGACCCAGATATACTAGATGAAGAGCAAGGGAAAATCACAATGACCAGTTTGAATGCTGCTGATTTCAGTTAACATTTGAGGGAAATACTACCAGCAATTCATAGAAATAGTTCCAGTCACAAAACAACCACGGCAATAGTTCTGACACAATTATGTAGCTAGCAGTTATTTACAACCTTCACTGGAACTTCAGTGGAAATTGCTCTTTCCTCTTTTTTGAAAGTGCCTTGTTTTATTTCACTTCCACACGAGAATGGGAGCATATGAGTCAGCTAAATGACTTCCACAAATGGAAAAAAATTAGGAATGCTGAGCTGGTGAATCAGAGTAAGGTCCTTCCTTTTGAATTCCTCCCTTCTCCATCACCTCATTAAAAACATTTGGCATTTCTGGAGAATAACCCCTTGACTGGCACACTAAGGATGCAGAACATTGCTCCTTTCCTTAAGCAGTGACTGGTGAGCCAACCAGTTGCTCTACACATCTCTAACTCCAGACATCAAGGGCTGTAGAATATTAATGCTAAAAAATAAAAATAACTGTGCCAGCTACTACCACCATAAAAAAATTATGCAGGCCCTGGAATGCCTATCCACTTTACTCTCTTTCATAACAACCTCATATATTGATTTTTTTAAGTCTACGTTTCAGAGTAATAAAAAACAAAAACAAAAACCCACTATAGCATTTTAAGTGAAACCATGAAATAAGTGATACATACTTCTAAGTCTGGTTTGGTTTTATGTCAGAAGGACTGGTACATTGTTTGGTCTTCTAAGATTTTTGCTTAAACTAGTGCACATAAAAGTATTTTTTAATATTATACAACCAGTGCACATTTGCAGTTATACTTAACAGCCACAGGTCTTGATTGTATTAACTTAATAGCCCTTGGTGTAGAAGAGTCCAGTAACACTTCTTCCTATGAAAGCATCTACCCCCACTTCCAGTTATATTATATGAAATCCCTACTTTTGTGAGAAAGTCTCAAATTTACTTTTGTTTTTAAAATTGTCAGCAAAGTAGATCTTAAGTAATTTAGACAACAGGAGTTTTTCAAAGATTAAATAATTCTGCAACTTCTTCAGCACTATCTAATTAGCAAATGGAAACCATTCATCTGTGACAGAAGACCAGTGTACACCGAAGTATCTTTCTACTCAAGAGGCTTCAACTCAGCTTATGAAGAGAATGAGGAAGTGATGTCTTTCATTCTGGTAAGCCTCTGGTATAACTGAATCATCTTCCCAACCTTGGGCTTTCACCCAGTGATTATGTAATGTTATGACAACACTGCCATCGGGGTATTCCCTACTGTAGTCTCCAACTCCTAATAGACACAAGGTTACTAACCTGTATGAGTGCGCTGATGTGCTTTCAGATGTGAACTTTTGGTGTAAACTTTCCTGCAACCATTGAAGTGACACCTGTGGACACGTCTCCGGCCATCCGGTGAAGAGTCGCCATTGACTGGGGTACCTTTTTCTGCAGTCTTTCCAATGGTACCGGTACGAATTTTACCTGGTGAATGCAATTCACCTGGCATACAATTCCATAGCTGAGAGGAAGTTTCCTTGCTCAATTCAGGAGAAGAAGGGGGAGTAGAAGTGACAGATGAACTCAAGTTTCCTGAATTGGCTAAAACATCACTTATAGGATCAGAGGTAAACTTAGTAGTAGGTGAAAGTTCCTCGGAGCTGTCTGAAGACTCACTGCTTACATCAGAATTCAAACTGTTGGTCTCTAAGTTCTGGCTACTAGGACTGTCCTCTTTTGGAATACATGTACTCTTCAGTTCAGATTCCTCCTTTTTCTCACGTGCCAGAATAATTTTGGTCCAGAGATCTTCTTGGCTATCAAATTTAATTTCAGATGCAGATACATAGCAGGGTTCACTTTGAAGATATCGTTCCAGCTCTAAACAGGTCTACAAAAGAAAAAAGAAAAGAAAAAGAAAAACATTTTACAAAATAGTTTTAAAAAAGGAGAGTTGAGCTTTAAATTTCAAACAGCATCCAAGAAAGTAGGGTATTTGAAATTGCTAGGTGCCTTACAAATTAGAGGATATTCCAGCCATACCCAGGTGATTGTTGCAGTAAAAGGAACTGAAGTTTTCAAGAACTGGGCAAGAGTTCAAACACTAAGCTAAAGGTGTAAGTCAGTCAACATTTTCCAAATAGTGTTCTAATGAGTCAGTCAAATTATAATCCCCATCACAAAATTCATATTTTAAGAAGGCTAGTATTGAAATCACTATAAAATGTAGCACATTTTAATCAGGCTTTTTTACACTTTCTAATGGGCTTTTATTAATTTTTTCATTTTGTATCAAGTCATTTTGTATCACTCTCACACAAACACAAGGCTAAAGTGACCGAACTTATCTCTGGGACCAAGCACAGCTACAACACTGTATACAACAGTGTGCTCTGACACGCAGTTAAAAACCCAAGTGCTGTGTCACAAAACAAAGCCACATTCTAGTATGGTTGCAAGTAGCTGACAATCCGTATTCAGGGGACATCAATGGAACTGCAGATAACCACCCATTTCCTGTGTGTGAGAACTCGACCTACTAGTCTTTCAAAGAATGTCAATTCCAAGTGCACTGGCATGCACACCACATAACTTTAGTTGCTTCCTATTAGTGGTCCGAGTAACATAAGGAACTTCAATAACAGAAGGAGGGGGAAAAGTTCCAGAATAGTAATGTGCTATTGTAAAGGAGAAAGGGAAATTACTCTAAAGTCCTGCTGGGAGTCCCACAATGAACAAGAACTTTATCTACTGGCCAAGAGTGCAACTGTATGAGTCATCTCTATTTCTTTCACGTAATGCCAAAAGAGACTTCCTTTTAAAATTCTGACCATCAGCCAAGAAAGTACTCTGTTCAAATATACATGCAATAGGACATGTAATTACCCCACCAAAAAAAAAAAAAAAAAAAAAAAGGGGAGGGGGGCAAGAGAATCTTCCAAGTGATTAAATCTGCAGCCATCAGCATTCTCCTTTTACAATTTCAAACTTTCTAGCCGTTCTGAGGGGAAGAAAGTGGTAGGAAATTTTGTGCCCATGGGTTTTTGTTTTCCACTATAAGTTAGTTATCCGTGTGGAAGTACTACATGGTTGATCTACCCTTATTGACAGTTCCTACTTACTAAGTTTCTGTTCAAAACTGCACTTATTTTATCAAGATTATCCCTCCCAAAACAGTCTTGCAAGCACAGACAATCCAAAATGCTACATTTTTACCCCTCCAACTCTCCACCTAAGGACGGTTTGTTATGGTCTGGAGGTCCCTCACCAACACCACTCAGCTGAACTGGGTTGCATGTCATTGATAGCGTGGTCAAAAATGGAAGGAAAAGCCACACAATCAATATTTATGTCTTTGCCTATCACTAGACAACAGTTTTGCAGTACACATTTTAAAAAGGCATTAAGACACAGCATAACAAAGTATTGATCCTCCAAGGAAACACAAAAGAGCATTTATTAAAATCTTGTTAAACTAATATTTTTCTGGCTAATTTAAATTTCTCATTATGTAGATTAGCAATGGGGACCAAAATGAAGCTCTCTGTGAGTTTAAATGCGTCTGAAAGCTACTGGGAACCAGTTCGGCTCTTTGCCAAAATCCCAAATGCTTGAAGGAAACTACTTAGATCAATTTCAATCACGTACTATTGAAGCTGCTTCTTTTGGGGAGGGGGGGGAACGGGGGGAGAGGAATTGCATACAATTAGTAGGCATGTGACGGTTGTAACACTTTGGATTTCAACCTTCCTGAAGCGTTTCTTGTCTTTCATACAAACAAGTAGTATTTGATCTGGTAATTCTATTTGTTACAAGCAAACATCACCGCAGGGAGTATAGTAAACAACCCCCTCCCCTCCAATAAAAAGCAAGACAATGCAAAAATGTCAAAGGCAATCTCATCTCAGGCAATCCAATTACTGGGACAGAGGGGGGAAAAAAACATGTCCATTAAAGGCAAGAAGCCCCAGTTCTTCCTCCTCCCAAACTAAGACTCGAGGCAATTAGCAAAACAGGATCGCTGTCATATGACTGACAACTCATTGGTTGTGCAAAAAAAATTTTTTTTTGGCTAGTCAACAACGAGGGCAGCAGGTAAAGCAGGATTGAGAGCTTCGCGAATCCTCTACATTAGTAACGTCTTCAAAACTAGTAGCCCCCCCCCCATACCAAAACAAACCCCAAAAACACACCATGGGGAGAAAAACAATTCTTGGCAAATAAGGGGGAGGGGGAGTTCAGATGACAAGATCCAGCTGTAGAGTTTGGACCTGATACAGGCATAAAACTTTCGCCAGGGACTGCACTGGATCACGCGAAAGCAAAGCTCAGAAGTTTGGATTTCACGCTGGTCGTTGCTGTTTTTGATGAGCTCAAAAAAAAAAAAAAAAAAAAAAAAAACAACCCCAACCCACAGAAAACGCATTCAAACACATCGGCCCCTGTTTTCTCAACTGACAGTCCCTTTCATAATGGGGAATGCATTAAAAGAGAAACTCAGTTGCATTGAGAAATACATTTATTTAAAAACCCCTCAAAATTAAAAAAAAATAAATCAAAACACCTGCTTCAAAACTTTTGTTAACATCTCCATTGCATTCTCCCCAAATGCCCGGATGACACTTTGGCATTTTTATCCACTCATCCTTTAATGTGGCTTAACAACCAACAACAACAACAACATCCTCGTTTACCTGTTGCCAATATTCCTCCAGAGATGGTAAAGCTGAGAAGTAACCAGTGTCGTGCACAATCTGGAGTTCCTGGAAGATGCTGCACATTGGGAGAACATCCATGTCTAAATTGCAACAACAAAGTCAATTCTGGTTACAAAAATACAGATGCCTCCTCTATGGGCAGAGGAGGTATGTGAGGGGAGGGGGGGGTCTCAATATATAGTCTGTTTCCAAACCCCCCTTTACTCCAGAGAAGAAAAAAATACAAAAAAAATATTAATTCCTTTTGGAGATTGGGAAGGGAAAAAAAGCAAAGTTTCATGCAAAATGTAATTGCACAGCAATTAACAAAGTCTCCAAACGCTGCCGCTGCTCTACTCTCCTGTGGCTCGCAGAGGACACTTGCTCAGGAGCCTGCACAATATTTGCAAACACTGAGCTGACTGCAAATGTAACCCCCTGCAAAACTTCCCTGTTCTAAGCTCTCCTTGGCCACAGTCACCGCTACAGCCTCCGCCTCCTCGCTCCTCTCCCCCCTCCCTCTCCTCTACTCCCTCCCCCCTCCCCTCGTGATCCTATTACGCCGGCTCGGAGCACTGCCCAATCTCTTCCACCAACTCGTTACACCGCGTTCCAATGATGTCAGATCAGCCCAATCGCCTTGCAGGAGGCATCTCGGCCCCTCCTGGCGTGACCAAGCCTCTCCGTGACGGCTCATGCTATTGGCGCGATTCGAAATTCGCCCAGTCCTGATTGGTGGGCTAGGCGGCAGGCTATTTTTAGCAGGGTATATAAAGCAGAAAGTGCTGGGCTGGAGAGAGAATATCAAGCTGGAGTGTTTTGCTTGTGCTGCTGGGTGGGGAGGACGGTCTAGTGCCGTCAATAGGTGCTAGGGGCGCTGCTGAGCTGCGCAGGCAGAGCCGCCTGCGGGAAGCTGCAGCCAGCAATGGCCGGGCGATGGCCGCTCGTGTGTGCACTGAGCCCCGAGTGTCAGGGACGCTCCCGCTCTAGCGTGCATGGGGTGGGAGGCCCCCCCGGGACCCTGGCGCGACGGGGTCTCCAGGCTGTAGCGAGACTGCAAAACAGCTCCCCCGGAGCCCTGTGTAGCGGTGCGGCTGCTCCGCCTGTCCTATCCTCGGGGCTGGCTCTCTAGCGCTCCCCGCGGGCGGCCGTGCCTGGTGTGGTGCAGCCCCCTGGGCAGCAGCATCCCGCCCTTGGCGTTCCTGTTCCGCTAGCGGAGCCCGGGTTGGGTTAATTTCCCTCTAGCGGTGCGCTTCCGAGTCATCTCCTGATGGCTTCTGACCTGCCCGCTGTGCCTATTGCAAGCCCCGGTGCGCCCCCCCCCCCTTTGCTTAGTGCGTGCAACCCGCAACCCCCTGCTGCGGGAGCTGCTCTGGCGTGGGGTTATGGGGTGTAATGTCCGGTGTTGGTCCTTGATGTTTAAAGGCTTAAAGGGCTTGGGGGTAGATCACCTGGAAGCCCTATTGCCACACCAAGTGCTGGGAAATGCTAAGGCAGGGCCCTAAAATGATGAGGTTTTAAAATAAATGTTAGGTTCCTTTTATTTGCCTCTGGTTTCCGGACCTTTAGTCTGCACCTGGGTCAGGTATTCAAGTTTTTCTCTTGAAGACATGACCCTTTACAAAGAAAAATGAAATATGAGAGCCTCAGGAAATCACTTGACAGCAGGAGCTGGGGCTTGAAGAAAAGTGTCAGCTGTCACCAGCATTGGCAACACTCTGAAAGATTCCCTCTCTGTCCAACCCTGGTGCCATATTACTGTAATTGCAATCATCCCAGGTGTTGGCGCTCCTTTGGTCAGGGTTCCCAACCCTCCAGGATTGTCCTGGAGTTTCCAGGAATTAAAGATTAATCTAATTAAATATTATGTTGTGCGATGAAACCTCCAGGAATATGGCCAACCAAAATTGGCAATCCTACCTTCAGAATATAACTGAGGGAGCTGCTGGCAGGCCTTTCTGCAGAAAGGGTCTTGTCCATGGAACAAGTTTCCAACTTGGTCTGCCTTAGGCTGGATATGTTAGCCTTGTGCACAAGGTGCATCTCTTTTCTGTAATATTTGGGGCAGGGGATGATAGTTATTGGCATGGGACAGCTTTGTTTTTAGGCACAGATTTTATGATTGGGAGTGCAGTGGTAGTTATTTTAAAGGACTTGATGTGTGTGTTTTTAAAAATGTGGATATTAAAATTTAAAGGGGTGTCCAAAGCTTGGGATGAGCACTTCCAGTGTCTTTTTTCCTAAAACTAAGTGGCTTATTTCCGCTGATGTTCCTATTATGATATCTCCCATCTATCATTTTTGTCTAAACAAATATTTCTCCACCAATTTTGCTGTAGCTGGTGGCCAGGCTAGTTAGCTGTAGATGTGCACTTAAGTCACTGAGGTTTCTTTCTCCTTCTTCAGGTGATCAAGTGATCTTCAGGTACAAAAGCGCCACAATTCAGAAAACCTCCCAACAACCAAGCCCTTCATAAACCAGCAATCTGGTGATCCCAGAAAAAAAAAAATTGCCAAATGGTGATCTTGAAATAATCAGAATGTTTTTTCTTGAGGGAAACCAGGAATACTTAGAGTGAACTAAGGTATTATTATGTGTTTAGGGAAGTTAAGTGAATACAAAAGAATGATATCATATCTAAGTCAGGGCAGCTATGCTTGTGGACCTTTAAGCTCTGATCCTCCTGTGTGCTTCAGATGAATATATACCCAGTATGCCATATTGGATCAGACCTGGGGTTCATTCAGTCCTGTCTCTGATTGTAACAGGTACTAGATATGGCCAGATGCTTCAGAAGAAAGAGCAAGAAACCTTGGATTAAATGGATGTTGGATAATCTGCCCCTTAAATAAGATTAGTTTAGTGCCTGAAGCAAGAGGTTTAGTATCTCTTCCAAAATGTATTAGCATTAGCTATTATAACTCTAGATATTCATGTTATCCATATGAATGTCCAATCTCTCTTTGCATCTTGCTAAATTTCTAATCACTGAATGTCACAGAGACCTGTGCCCCCATGAAACCTCATGGAAATCAATGGAATTTGGTGTAGAGGACTGCTCATCGCAGAATTGGAGCCTTATTTTATTTAGCTGTTTTTATACAAACTGAACCCCAAATATAGCACAGCGAGGGGGAGCAATGGTAAATTGATAGACAGGTGCTTTAAAAAATGGGCAAAAAAATGCTATTATTAAAAATATTTGTAACTGACAAAGTTTCCATGTGCATGCACTTCATCTGCAAACCTGTGGTTGGTGCAAGCTGTATTATGTTCACTGCCAAGAAGTGAAAAAAAATGGCACAGCACGGACATAACTGTGTTGCAGTAAAAATTGTCTTAAATTACACTTTAATAAAATGTTGGCTTTTATTGTGCCATTATAAAAATTAGATGCCTGCAAAAAATTGGCATGTTTGTCATTAAATATTTTGGTTTCAGGTTGCAACTTTATTAACAGAGTTTAATCATAAATAGCAGAGGGAGACACAGCGTAAACAGTATGGTCAATGGATAGAAAGAGTGGGTAAAATCATGGCTCCATTGACATCAGTAGGAGTCAAAATTTTACCCAATACATTTTTAAATGAGAATTGTAGTGAGATGGTGAGTCAGTGAGGTGGAGCGATATACTAAGGCTGTTCCAAATATCAGAAGGCTCTTGTGCCAACAGTGTCTAGGGTGGAGTAAGAGAATAGAAGCAAGTGTTGGGATAGCAGGGACGGGAGCTGAGAGGCAAGGTCCATGATAATCGGAGGAAGTCCAGGGAAGAGACTAAAAATGAGGGCAGTTTTGAAATCATGCCATATTCTTGACATGCATGCAGAGCTAATGGAGGTGTTTGAGGGTGGGAACGACGGAAGAATCTTAAGTAACTTAATTTTATTACAACTTGGTCCAAAAGACTTTCTTCATGATGACAATTGCCATAAAAAAAGATACGAGTTTTGTTTTTTAAATCACAGGGACATAATAAAAATGTAGAGTTCAAAACGTGAACCTATCTTTAAAAACACACTTGAAAGGAAAAAACATTCTCACTGAAAAAATTGATCAGGATCACAATATTGTTTTTAGCTGGGGCAATGATTTAACAGCGAGCTCAACATTCCTAAGTATATCCTTGAACTCACAGACTTAGGCAAGTGCATAACTTTCCAGGCTGTGACTACTGCAGTGTGTAAAGTCCATGTGTGAGTATTTGCACATACTTCTGGACAGGATTGTTCTTGTGGTGCAAATGTGCACATCACATTGCTCCACTACTGTCTGCGCCATTCCTAACAGTAATCAAGACTATTAAAAGGCATAGAATTATTTCAAATTTCAGTTCCTTGCTCAAAATGACACACAATAGTGAAGTAGGTATGTCTGTTGATAAAGTTATGAATCAGAACAAAATCCATAGGTCTGCCAACACTGACAGTTCACCTTAGAGGACTTTTAAGCATGTGCAGAATAATGTTCTGTGCATTCTGATTCAGTTTTTGTCCCATGACTTAATATGCCTTCACATTTATTTTAAAATGAAATTTTGGTGGTGGTATTGCTCCATCAAACACATCAAATATAGGAATGATAAAGTTTTGTACCTGGAAAATTTCTCTTCATTGGGAGTGTGCATTACTTTCTGCGATCTTGCACTGCAGTCAGCAAATCATTTTCTCCAGGTGGTTGTGCATGACACAGGAAGAGCACCTGTTCTGCCTCAGTATGTTCATACATGTATAGAGAACATATATACTTGCTTTGTACGCTATGTAATGCTAGGGGTGATGATACTTCTGAAAATACTTAACCTACAACTGGATACAAAGAGGTTAGAAGAAATTGGCAGAAATTAATACATTATAGTTTGATCAAGATAAATGTAAGGTATTTCATTGGGAATACATAAAAAGGGTGGTTGGTTGCAAAGATATGACTTACTTATATGACCTACTGCAGGGGTGGTAATTCCCTAAACTGAAAACCAGCATGCAATGTGATTCTACCACAGCTAGCGTGAATGCTCTATTAGAATACATAAATAGAAGTGTTACACGTAGGCCAGAGATGGGGTTATTCTTGCTATGTCACATCAGGGAGCTCACATTTAGAGAATTGCTTGCCATTTTAGGCCTTAGATAAATGCCACAGAGTTTAATTGCAGAGATTACAAATAATAGTAACAAAAAGAGAGTAAGGAAGAGGTTTGGTGAATCTGACCTAACTTTGGGAAGCTTACAGAAAAGATGACTAAGTATGTGACATGACAAGCTATAAATACCTCTAAGGATTAACCAAAGGGGAGGAAAGTATTTTATTAGCTATTGTAAGTAGAACAGGAAGTAGTAACCTAAAACTAAGGAGAAATAGACATTTTTTTAAAAGTATGGTCCAAATTCACAGATTTTAAGGCCAGAAGGGACCATTAGATCTTCAGGTCTGACCTTGTATAACATAAGCCAGAGAATTTCACCCTGTTACCCTGTATTGAGCCCAAAAATGTGAGTTTGCAAATTTTGCTCTCATTTGCACCTATAATTAGATAGATTCTTATTTTGCCACATTTGGACATGCACAAGTAACCAAAGAGAAAGCAACACTTTTGGGAGCCAGTCCGGGTGTCCTTGAGACTTAACTAGCATCCCAGTTATAGCACTAAAACTGAAAATACTTAGAGACAGAGGGCCCGATCCTCTGCCAAGTTCAATGGACAGCTCATGCATAAAGCTATGCTAGTGAGTTTGAATCCCAAACCCAGGTTAGAAAGTCTGATTCTGGTCATGTACATTAAATTTTGAAACACATTTAAATCCATTTGGACAATATAGTCTTGTAGGTGTTAGATTCCTTGTTGGATTCAAAAAAGAAAGAAATACTCATCAGTCTGAAAAATTGAGATCTGTCAACATAGAGTTTCCATGGCCCACTTCTCAGATCTTAGTGTATACAGATGAGGGTCAGCATTGTTGGACAGCTCAAGCAGCAATCTGAAACTAGTATTAACTGGCTTATCTTCTGCCAAACTCATGTGACAGAGCTGAGCACCCAATCTAACCTTGTCCGGTAGAAATGTACCGATAGGTATGTCTTCATGGCACAGCCAACTCGGGTGACTGGCACCCGATTAGCCTACCCAACAGTGTCGGATTAGCCACTGGGCCCGCAGGGCCTGTGTCCAGGGGCCATGGCCAGCTGGGGGGCCCCTGAACATTTTTTTGCCACCAGTGGCAGAAGCTGGGAGCCCCGGCCGCCAGGCGGGTGGGGCGGGGGAAGCTGCCGTGCCCTGACCCCACTCCACAGCAGCAGCACTGGGCGGGGGAAGGCCCCCTTTCACTAGCGGTCCCTGACCCCGTTCCTGGCAGGAGGCATGGAACAGGGGAAGCCACCCCTTCCCCAGCGGCCCCCGACTCTGTCCCCAGCAGAAGCTGCGGGGCAGCAGGGGAAGCCCCCATACCCAACTCCGCTCTCCAGCAGAAGCGCCGGGCAAGGCGGGAGAAGCCCCAGCGCCCCAATCCTGGTCCCCTGCAGAAACATGGGGGTGGCAGGAGTTGCCCCAGCATCCACACCCCTGCTGTGGTTCTGCAACTGGAGGAGCTCTCACTCCCCGTTGTGGCCCCGGGGCCGTGGTGCGGGTACAGAGCTTTCTCCTGTCTTGGGACTGCAGCAGGGGGAGAGCAGAAAGGAGCAAAAAGGGTTGTGGGGCTGCAGTGGGGGGGATCCTGGGTGAACAGGGGTGGTCCTCGGGGAAGGGGCAGAAAGGAGTGGGGCTGTGGGTGTGGGTGTGGCCACAGGCAGAAGGGGCAGAATGGGGGCAGGGCAACAGGCAGAAGGGGTGAGGTGGGGAGGGGCCCTCCATTTGCTCTGGCCCAGGGCCCCAGGAAACCTTAATCCACCTCTGCTAGCCAGGATGGAAGTATTCCCATAACAAAGCCATACCCACATTATTGTGTCCTCCTTCACTGTTGCCTGTGTATGTCTAGGGGCCTATCCCAAGGTTCTTGGTGCTGAGATTCTCTAGGATTCTTTCTCTGTCAATTGTGTGAGATTTTGTTAGTCCTTTTGAGAGAATTGTTGGAAGGTCATGAGAGGAATGCCAGCACTCGAGTGATTTTTGCATACATCCTCCCTGCAAAGCAGGCGGGTTCCAGCCTGAGTGAAAGCAGCACCTGAGCTCTAGCCAAGTAATCTAGCCAGGGTTTAAAGCATTCAAACATGGTAGGGGTAATCAATTATTTTTTGTCAGGGTCCAAATTTCTTGGTCAAGGTCCAGACTCCAGAGAAAAGAATACAAAAATAATAACAATAATGATAATAGTACGTAAATAAAAGAATTTCACAGTCCATTCAAAAGCATCCGGCAGTCTGGATTTGGCCCGTGATCCGCCTATCGACTACCCCTGAGATTTGTCTGTGTGGATGGTAGGAGGAGTTGGGCTAAAGCACGGGTAAGAGCTTAGGTTAACTGTGCAGTGAAGATGTGCCAGAATAGCTTTTCCTTCTCAGTATAGGTGGTTTTCTGTGATTAGCTAGAACAGAGAAAAAAATTGTTGAGTTTTGCTTTGAAAGTGACGTATAAAGGAAAAGAAAAAAAGGGGATGTGCCTTTTTTAGTACTTTATGGTGGATAAAGATGAACTGAAAAGTCCAGTTATATATTTACTTTGTTTTTTTCTGCATTTTTTATTTGAAATCTCAGGAATGTCAAATCTCACATCTGACTTGTTTTTCTGTAGGTCTCTTTTGGATGACTCAGAAATGTGGTTTAGGAGCTTAATTGAAGGATTTAGGGTGTTGATTACTTAACAATGAGAGGATTTCGTCTACGTGTTGAATGAAATAGATGTTAACAAAAACAAACCTGTTGTGTCTTTTTCCCTTTACACAACAAGATTAATATGAAGAAATCACAAGGGCGTGGCTGGGTATCAAATAACCCTAAATAAATACCAATAGCCCTAAATAAATATAAACACGTAAAGCCTAACTACATATATACGGCTACTCTGGTGGGTTTCTGGCAGCTTCTAAAACACAGAACATTGAGCTCCAGTAGTTGGCTCACAAACTATTTTAAAGATTTAAACAATATGAATAAAAATCATATCTTCTTTAAATTTATCAGCTTCTACTTCCTTGGTATCTGTGATGTCATAATCCTACTAGTTCTCCAGTTGTCCCTAGATTCTTCCAGTGTAGATAAGACCTACATTTCTAATGTGAAAATAGTTTTCAGTGGCAATGGGTCAGGGGAGACTTTCAGTTTTTTGGATACAGCAATGAGTTTAAAAAAGAAAAGAAAAGAAAAGAAAGCAAACTTTCTTTGCAAATCACCTTTAGAGGAGACATTAGCTTCAAGATAAGCGAACATTCCCTAAAGAAATATAGAATGTATGCAGCTGGAACCTTCCTGATGCCAGGACACTGATGCTTCAATAATACAGTCCTCTCAGACTGCTTTCAGAAGAGTTTGGAACCACTGCAAAATGAGGGTTAAAAAGTTTGGCCTGACAGACAGAGGGAGCTGGAGACCCTGGGTTGCACTGGCTCTTCACCCATACGGATTATTTATTGAATTTTAGTGCAGCTGCTTTTTCCCTTATGCCTTCTCAAGCTACTATTAATGCCCCCTAGTTAATACACCACTAAACTGAGAATGGAAATACAGGAAAATTCTGCAACCAGTGAGTGAGGGAGCCAGAAGTCAGGTTGATTGTTTTCCTAAGCAGTGTGAGACCGGAAGGCTACTGAGAGCTGAGGACACCTGGACTGTCTCACTAGTTGCTTGCGCCTGTCCAAGGGAGGCTTAGTGAAAGCTTGTTGAGTTAGACCATAGCCTGGATCACCAAAAGAAGAACGTAAAGAAATATTTCATGCCAGTGACGCCAATTACACAATGGAATTATTTGCTTGGGGTGATTGTGAAATTGCCGTCACTGGAAAGTAGTCAAGGCAAGACTAGACAGGGAAGCAATGAAGACTGTGTGGACATCTCTGACTAGAGTCACATAGTTATACACAGGGGATGAACTACGTGACCCAAGAGATATTTTACAACTCTAATATCTATGACTATGACCCCTCAAGATGAGGATTATAATTTTTTTCATGAGTAAATTCCTTGTGACGCAATACACCTTTTCATAACAGGTTAAAAAACTGCTGCTGCAGCAATAGAGATCCTTCATATTCACAAGGTATGAGATGGCCTTCCTTGTCCTCACAACTTTGCTTGTGGCTTTTGCATCACAGCACACCACAGAGCATTCTGGTTGTGTCGCTCCTCATTATGCAAAGCGTGCGGCAGCTCTGGTTTTTCCCCTCTCAACAAAAGCTGCAAAATTTAAATACAAATTCTAATGTAGATGTAAAATAAAATGTGTCCTTTTAGTAACATTCCCTTCTTTGGGCTATAAGGAACAAACACAGTTGACGTTAAAGAGTACATGCTTCTGATCTCATTTACACTGGTGTAAATGCAGAGCAACTCCGTTGGCTTTAAAAGCTCAAGAGGGAAAAAAGAAATAGAAAGGGTGATGGAATTATTCTGGATTTACGGTAAAATGCCCACTGCATGGTTACTGTGAGTAAAGTATTATTATTTGTGTTATGGTAGCACCTGGATTCCCCAAGATTAAGGTCCCAATTAATGTATTAATTATTGCTATTATGATGCACTTCTAATCTTCATAAATACATGAGAGAGATGGATGCTTCCCTAAATATATATAGTGTCTGGTATTATTATTTATTTCTATTACAGTAGCACTTACAGTCCTCAACTGACCTTGAAGCCCCATGGTGCTAGACACTGTACCGACACATACCAAGAGACAGTTCCTTCCCCAAAGAGCTTACATTCTGCAGAAGGTGTGTGTGTGTGTGGGTTGTTATCCTTGTTATATAGATGGGGAATTGAGGCAAAGAAATATCAAGTGACTGGCTCAAAGTCGCAGAGGCAAGAAATGAACGCAGATCTCCTGACTCCTAGTTGAGTGCCTTAATCATAAAACCATCTTGACTGGCTTTTGAATGCAACCAGACTACTAACCCTCTTCATTTGAATCTACAGCCTTATGGAGCCTTTATTTATTTTATTTTTCATTTCCTAGCTGGCAATTTCATGAGCCTTCTTAAAGCTGCGTCCTTTTCCCTGTAGATAATTTCTCAGAAGGGCATGGGTTCCTTAGAGGATCCTCAGGAAAGCGTTGCCTACCTTCTTTTGAGTTAGATGCTATATGATCTTCACCTGCTGCTGTAAATTGGCTGTGAGTGTACAGTAACTTTACATGTCAGTTTTGCCTACCCACTTTCAGCTGTCACCAGCCTCCACTGGGTATATGCTTCCCGCCCTCCCCTTCATTGTTAGAAGAAACAATGTCTAGATGGTTTTTGACAGGTGGAAATTCACTGCATTTTAAGTGAGTGTTTGTTGAGAGTAAATACTGGAGGAAATACACCAGGCAAGTGATTATTTTCAAGAGGAAACAAATAATTTAATATTCATATATAAAAACCTAAATCTATCCTTTACTCTCTGGGCTTATGAAAATGATTCATGTGGAGATATGTTTTAATGTCACTTGGCCTTAATTTAGAAATCATGGATTGAGAAGCATGATGGAAATAGAAAATTAGATTGTTTGAAGCATAAATGCATTTCCTTGTTGCTTTAAATTCAGGAAAAAATAATAATAAAAAAAAACTTTAACCAGCTGATGTTTTTCTAATATCATCTGATTTAATATATAGTGGCTAAATCACACTTCTCTTCTGAAAGATTGCTGATGGCTATTGGGAAAGAACACACTGTTTAGAGATAATTCTGCCTATATGCTGTAGCTCTGTCTGTATTTTTGGTACATTTTTTTTTAATTGGAGATATATTCAGGAAAACCGGATCTTTGTTTGAAGAGTTTATCTGCACTTCTTGTGTATTCTCCACCTGAAGCCAGAATCCATCAAAATTACTATGGAATTTATCTGATCCAAAACATTTCACATTGAAAAAGACTAGCCACAAGCCCTGCAAACACTCATTACACACGCGAGTAATTTGATTTGTGAGTAGTTTCAGTGGAGCTAAGTGCTTGCTGAATGTTTATATTATGTTAGCATCTATAAGCCACAACCACGTTGGGCCCCATTGTGCTAGGTGCTGTATGAACATATAATAAACAACAGTCCCTGACCCAAAAAGCTTATGTTAAACAGGACGTTAGTTAGGGCTAAGTGGGCCCTGTAGAGTGTATTCCTGCTGCTAATTATTTCAAGGTCCAAAAAACTAATTATTATTATGTATGTCTCAGTTTTATAAATGTTTCCCTAAGTATATTCAGTGGCTAGTTTTTAATATTTATTTTTTATGACAGGAGAATCTAGACCTAGAGCCCTCAACTGACAGGGAAGGCCATTGTGTTAGGCACTGTAAAAATATGTTGCCAGACAGTCCCTTCCCTGACAAGTCTTGCATTCTAAATGGACAAAACAGACAAAAGGCAGGAAAAAGGAAATACTATTATCCTCATGTTATGGATGGGGATCTGAAACGCCAAGAAATTAAGTTACTTTCTCAAGGTCACCTAGGTGGTCAATGGCTGAGCTTGGAACTGAACCCAGAACTCCTAAGTCCCAGTCCAGTATCTTAACCACAAGATAGATCCCAGGAAATACATGCACTAAGAAACATGGAGGAACTAATTCTTTTTCATAGCAGGGTCTTAACATTATCTACATATTTAAAGGTATTGCAAGGAATTGTATGGAGAAAATGGGAACGTGCAGCAAGAGAGTTCATGATTACATGTTCTCAGAGATCAGTAAACTAATGGTGTTTGTATACAAGTGATTAAAATAAGGTCATTGCCCTGCCTCCTTCAACCTCAACGCATCATTTGTTTGTCTTTTTTCCCCCTGAGATTTATACAGTAGCAGACAATGCTATAGGGGCTGTTCCGTGGCTTAAAATGAGACAAAAATAGAAAATTCCTAAATACAAATAATGGCAAATAAATGCCTCAGCTGGGACTTTGCAAATCAACAATAAAAATAATAATTGCCCAAGTAAAATATCACTTAACCCAGTCACCTTTAACCTTCCCGTTTATCCAATGCCTGAGACGCAAGCTGGGCCTTGTAGCATGCTAGGAGGTCAATGTGAAGGACCCCTCACGGACAATGTCCTGCCGTCAGCTTCCTCTAGTTTAAAATAAGAGCGCACTAGTTTGAGCACCTGTGTGAGTTATAACTACAGCATTCTGTGTATAGGTCCAGACTGTCATTTCGACCCTCAGGAGGAGTCCATGTGGAGTTCTTCTTCCTGTGTTGTTGGTGGGAGGGTATCTGTGTATCAGTGCGCTGATCAGTGTTATCTTGAAAGTATTCTTTGAGTCGGAGGCGGCGAAAGTAGGCTTCCAGATCACCGCAGAACTGTATCATGTTCGTGGGGGTGCTCGGGCAAAAAGAGAGTCCCCGAGATAGGACAGACTCTTCTGCTGGGTTGAGTGTGTAGCTGGATAAATTGACGATATTGCTGGATGGGTTAGGGGTACCCCTGTTGTGGCCCCATGTGGCAGGTAGGATTTTAGACAGCTTACGGTCCTTTTTCCTTTGTAGAGAGGTGAAGTGTGTAATGTAGATCTCCTGTCTTATTTTAGTAAAGTCCATTTGTGTGGAGGGTTGGTTATTTATGAAAGTCTCCAGGTTGGAGAGCTCTTTCTTGATGTTTTTCTGTTTGCTGTATAGGATGCTGATCAGGTGGTTCCTCAGTTTCTTTGATAGTGTATGGCACAATCTCTCACTGTGGTCTGTGCAGTATGTAGATAGCAATGGATTTTTCACCTTCAGTCCATTTGGTATGATGTCCATCCGTTTGCATTTGGAAAGGAAGATGATATCTGTCTGTATTTGTGCAAGTTTCTTCATGAGGTTGATAGATTTCCATTCCATACGGCTAAATGCAGTGCCTTGCATAGTGTCAAGTATCAGAGGGGTAGCCGTGTTAGTCTGAATCTGTAAAAAGCAACAGAGGGTCCTGTGGCACCTTTAAGACTAACAGAAGTATTGGGAGCATAAGCTTTCGTGGGTAAGAACCTCACTTCTTCAGATGCAAGTAATGGAAATCTCCAGAGGCAGGTATAAATCAGTATGGAGATAACGAGGTTAGTTCAATCAGGGAGGGTGAGGTGCTCTGCTAGCAGTTGAGGTCTGAACACCAAGGGAGGAGAAACTGCTTCTGTAGTTGGATAGCCATTCACAGTCTTTGTTTAATCCTGATCTGATGGTGTCAAATTTGCAAATGAACTGGAGCTCAGCAGTTTCTCTTTGGAGTCTGGTCCTGAAGTTTTTTTGCTGTAAGATGGCTACCTTTACATCTGCTATTGTGTGGCCAGGGAGGTTGAAGTGTTCTCCTACAGGTTGGGTCGAAATGACAGTCTGGACCTATACACAGAATGCTTCCGCCGACGTGCACAGGCAGAAATTGTGGGAAAACAACATCGCTTGCCTCATAACCTAAGTCGTGCAGAACGCAATGCCATCCACAGCCTCAGAAACCACCCTGACATTATCATCAAAGAGGCTGATAAAGGAGGTGCTTTTGTCATCATGAACAGGTCTGACTACCAGAAGGAGGCTGCCAGACAACTCTCCAATACCAAATTCTACAGGCCACTTTCCTCAGATCCCACTGAGGAATACACTAAGAAACTGCACCATCTACTCAGGACACTCCCTACACTAACACAGGAACAAATCAACATACCCTTAGAGCCCCGACCGGGGTTATTCTATCTACTACCCAAGATCCACAAACCTGGAAATCCTGGACGCCCCATCATCTCGGGCATTGGCACTCTCACTGAAGGACTGTCTGGATATGTGGACTCCCTACTCAGACCCTACGCCACCAGCACTCCCAGCTATCTCCATGACACCACAGATTTCCTGAGAAAACTACAATGCATTGGTGACCTCCCAGAAAACACCATCCTAGCCACCATGGATGTAGAGGCTCTCTACACAAACATCCCACACACAGATGGAATACAAGCTGTCAGGAACAGTATCCCTGATGATGACACAGCACAACTTATTGCTGAGCTCTGTGACTTTATCCTCACGCACAATTATTTCAAATTTGGTGACAATATATACCTCCAGACCAGTGGCACCGCTATGGGCACCCACATGGCCCCACAATATGCCAACATTTTTATGGCTGACCTGGAACAACGCTTCCTCAGCTCTCGTCCACTCACGCCCCTTCTCTACCTACGCTACATTGATGACATCTTCATCATCTGGACCCATGGGAAGGAGACCCTGGAAGAATTCCACCATGATTTCAACAGCTTCCACCCCACCATCAACCTCAGCCTGGACCAGTCTACACGGGAGGTCCACTTCCTAGACACCACCGTACAAATAAGAGATGGCCATGTTAACACCACCCTATACCGAAAATCCACCGACCGCTACGCCTACCTTCATGCCTCCAGCTTCCACCCCAGACACACCACACGATCCATCGTCTACAGCCAAGCACTGAGGTACAATCGCATCTGCTCCAACCCCTCTGACAGAGACCAACACCTACAAGATCTTCACCAAGCATTCTCAAAACTACGATACCCACACAAGGAAATAAAGAAACAAATCAACAGAGCCAGACGTGTACCCAGAAGCCTCCTGCTACAAGACAGGCCCCCAAAAGAAACCAACAGAACTCCACTGGCCATCACCTACAGTCCTCAGCTTAAACCTCTCCAACGCATCCTCAGTGATCTACAACCCATCCTGGACAATGATCCCTCACTTTCACAGACCTTGGGAGGCAGGCCAGTCCTCGCCCACAGACAACCCGCCAACCTTAAGCATATTCTCACCAGCAACCACGCACCGCACCATAACAACTCTAACTCAGGAACCAACCCATGCAACAAACCTCGATGCCAACTCTGCCCACATATCTACACCAGCAACACCATCACAGGACCTAACCAGATCAGCTACAACATCACCGGCTCATTCACCTGCATGTCCACCAATGTTATATATGCCATCATATGCCAGCAATGCCCCTCTGCTATGTACATTGGCCAAACTGGACAGTCACTACGCAAGAGGATAAATGGACACAAGTCAGATATCAGGAATGGCAATATACAAAAACCTGTAGGAGAACACTTCAACCTCCCTGGCCACACAATAGCAGATGTAAAGGTAGCCATCTTACAGCAAAAAAACTTCAGGACCAGACTCCAAAGAGAAACTGCTGAGCTCCAGTTCATTTGCAAATTTGACACCATCAGATCAGGATTAAACAAAGACTGTGAATGGCTATCCAACTACAGAAGCAGTTTCTCCTCCCTTGGTGTTCAGACCTCAACTGCTAGCAGAGCACCTCACCCTCCCTGATTGAACTAACCTCGTTATCTCCATACTGATTTATACCTGCCTCTGGAGATTTCCATTACTTGCATCTGAAGAAGTGAGGTTCTTACCCACGAAAGCTTATGCTCCCAATACTTCTGTTAGTCTTAAAGGTGCCACAGGACCCTCTGTTGCTTTTTACAGATTCAGACTAACACGGCTACCCCTCTGATACTTAACTACAGCAGTATCACACACAGGTGAGACAGGGTCTCTTTAATAGCGGCCCCCTCCACCACTGAAAACAATACCATGCACTTCCACCAGAAATAAATAGAGAGCCTCTACAGATCGTGGAGTACTGGTGTCATGTGTTCCCTCCATGAAACCCTGCTTAATAATCAGGCAGCAGCATTCTACACTAGCTCTTGCTTCTGAACGGTCCATAGTGTAGCTCCAAGTAGAGTGCGCTGTCACAGTAGCCTAGTCTTGAGGCTTCAAAGGGCTGGGTAGTTGTAATAAGATCCTCACCATGCACAGATTAAATAAAACTCTCTTGGCCACAGCTGCTACATGATCATCCAAGAGCAACTCACGAACTAATAGGACCCCCAAGCAGCGAATATGGGTGTCAAAAAGCAGACATTCCCCATAATCAGGGTCCTTGCTAAGTCATCTGGTTGCTTCTGACATCCTACCAGCATTATCTTAATTTTCTCAGGTGTAAGACCCCTCCAGATACTCCTTATCCATACTCCAATCTCATACTGACATATGGGGCATCCATTTTCCTACACAGCTGCCTCAAATGTGGCATGGAGTTGAGTAAATACATCACACATGATATTATCTACACTTTCATAGTAATCTCAATGGGTGTATTCTTATCTCAACCATCAATATCTGAAATAACCTTCACATATGATGGTAACATTCACTCATTTTACATATTTAATTATTTATAAAACATACTTATTCAGAAGGCCCACAACAAATTCTACACGCACTTAACCGCACCCTGACACTAATACACAATGTTGCCAACTCTCATGATTTTATCACAAAAATTGCAATATGTGGTGGTTTTCTTGAAGCCCTGGGTCCTGGAGGCATGTGATTAGGTGAGAATTTTAGCTTTCATTAAACAAACAAAAACAAAAACCCGCAACAATGTAGTTTTCTAGTCCTCCTGAGGGTGGAGAAAAACCTGAAACTGAGTGTACCCTAAAGACTTAAAGCCAGAAGACAAATAAAAAGAACCCTGACATTTATTATAGTTCTTTATTAAATGTCATGATTTTTAAGTCAAACTCATGATTTTTGAACATTTGGGGTTGGCAATACTGAATATACCTAGTGTACTTACTTATGTCCATGGGATTTTATACAGTTTGTTGTATTTAGGAGTTTTTAAAAAATAATGCCAAGGGACTCCATCCTATACCCACTGAAGACAATGGGAGTCTTTTCAGACTTCAGTGGGCCTTGGATCAGACTGAAAGAACATAAGGCCCCAGTCCTGCTGCTGTCACCCTGCACATATACAGATCCCTGTTGAAGTCACTGTGGCTCTAAGCAGATGCAAGGGTCTGCCCACGCTCAACTCATATGGTTAAGTGTGGTTTAGTCTCTGCGTAATGAAAAACCACCACTATTTTAACATTAGGATGTATCCTCCTTCTTGATAACTTGGTGTTAAGTTTAGGTATCAAAGAAACTAAATTTCTGGTTCTGTCATGTCTTTTAAACAATCACTTTTTTTAATGTAAATGGATTAAAGGATAATTGAAAAACTGCTAATTCAGGAGTTCTCAACCTTTTTCTTTCTGAGTCCATCCGGGGGGAGGGATAGCTCAGTGGTTTGAGCATTGGCCTGATAAACCCAGGGTTGTGAGTTCAATCCTTGAGGGGGCCACTTAGGGATCTGGGGCAAAATCAGTACTTGGTCCTGCTAGTGAAGGCAGGGGGCTGGACTGGATGACCTTTCAAGGTCCCTTCCAGTTCTAGGAGATGGGATATCTCCATCCCTCCCCCCAACATGCTATAAAAACTCCATGGTCCATCTGTGCTACAACAACTGTTTTTCTGCATATAAAAGCCAGGGCCAGCATCAGGGGGTCCGCCAAGCAGGGCAATTGCCTGGGGCTCCACACCACAGGGAGCCCAGTGAAGCTAAGGTGCTCAGGCTTCAGCCCCAGTGGCGGGACTTGGGGCGGCGGAGCTTCGGCTTTCGGCCGTGAACCCCAGTGAGTCTAATGCAGGCCCTGCTTGGCGGACCCCCTGAAACCTGCTCACGGCCCCCAAGGGGGCCTCGGACTCCTGGTTGAGAACTGCTGTGCTAATCTACCTATGTTCACTTTCTAAGTTACACAGCAGACATAGTTTGGACTTTCAATAGGGTATATTCAATTGATTCTTGCCTCTTGAAAATGATCACTTGACTAGAGTTGTTAGCACAGTTCTTAATCTCATCACTCTCAAAGATTTAGGGCCAAATTATGATTACCCTCGCATTTCTCCAGCATATGGCAGAGAGGAGACAGGGACCATATCCCTCATTCCAGTATCTCTTCACCAATGGCAGCCATAATTTGGCTGCCTACAATAACTACACGCAGAGAGCAGCGCTTCTTGGCAATGCTGAATACCCCAGTGGGGACGTGACTGGCATCAGTCCCCCCTCCAACACACCAGAAAGTGTCTGGAAGGCTACATTGTGGGAGTGGATACTTCATCTTTTCAAATGACGTAGCAGAGCCCTCTTTGTCAGGAATTGCTTTTATATTGGGGGCACTGGTATGGCAGAGGACACTGTTCTGCATCCTCAATGGCATTATGGCAGCACCTGTCCTATACTCCCTGGCATCATAGCTCAGGTGGTAAATGTCATGATCTCCATCCATGAAACTCCTATTGTAGGAGCATTAATCTGGCCCTTACCGTATTCATAAACTGAGTGAGATTCAAACAATCATAAATAACCTAGGAAATGTGTCTTAAGAACCTTTCCAAGATTTGTCAAGAACCCAACAGTCTGAGCTGGTTTCCTTTTCATTCATCATTTATTTAGTTAAAGTTTCTGAGTGCAGATTCACTTTCTTTGTTCAATCTGTACTGTTGTTTCACTTTCCATAATATACTGATAAATGGCCTGAAAGGTTGTCTAGTTTCACTTCTGCAAATAATTCAGAATCCTCTGTTGCGATGCCATTAGTAGCAACAGTATTTATTACTGAATCATAATGTAAATTCCACTGTTCCTAAAGTGATATAATGTGGAGTTTCTTCTCTCTTTCTCCAGTGGTGGAAGCACAGCATTGTCATTAAAAGCTGTACAAGGTTATTGCCCTTTCTCCATAATTATTGCTCTGATAGAAAATGTGTATAAAGTGCAGAATAAGGAATGAATGGTTCAAAACAGAAGCTCCTAGTGCCTGTTCTATAATCCAGCCCCGTTTGGCAGTGACTGAAAGTTGCTAATATCTGATGTCTTTTTGGTGGACTGTCTGGAATGAATTGGTGATGTCAGTCCAGCTTATACTGGCTAGGAGTCCATATCACAGAACCTCCACTCTATCTGAAACCCATCTTGGGAATCTCAGGAGATTGCAAGGGTTAAAGGGACATGAAAAATAAACTAACATCTTTCTATTGAGGTGGTCAGAACTGAAGCATATTGGTGCTACAATACAGGGCATATTGAAATGCTGTGTCCATACTGTAAATGTTCTGTGGATAAATAAAGGACTTCATTCTTCAGGTCTGCCAATTTTGCCTCATTTCCCAAGCACAAGATTCATTTAAAAGAGAAAAAAGTAAATAAGTTTTGACCAAAATGACCTAGCCAGAGAGAAGGCTTTTCAGTAATGTGAGTACAAAAGGGTTAATGAATTGCATACGAGGAATCAAAAATGAGATTGGAATCTCCTATTCCTCTAAAACTTCCACCTGGCTGTAGAATCAACAGGATCTAAATCCATATATAGGTACCTACATAAGTTGCATGATTTTCATAGGTGCTGAACTCCCACATCTCCCATTGATTTCTACTTTATGTACCTAAGTTTGAACATTTTGGCCTTAGTATTTATTTTTCAGAACCCAAGGAAGGGCACTTAACTGATATATCACCTTGGACTTTATACCTTTGGGACTCCTCTCTCTAAGCCCTGCTCCCCTTGACAAAGAATTGAAGTCTCTTTTGCTCACAGCTAGGTATGGAAGAGCTAGTTACCTCTTCCTGAATATGCAGCACTTAGCCATGAATCAAAATTAATTCACATCAGTAATCAAGGCAAGACAGGGATTAGTTGGCCAGACTGCAAATATATATATTTAATAATGGTTACATATAGTTCATGAACATAACCTAAAATCATCCAAGTTCAATCCCATAGCTAACCCACAACATGATCCTCCTAAGTACACAGGCCTGAGACGCCTAGTCAGCTGTCTGGACTCAGTCAGAGTGGGTATGTCTACAGTGTAGCTGGGAGTGTGCCTCCCAGCCCCGGTAGGCAGACATGTGCTAGCTCAAGTAGAAGTAGCACACTAAAAATAGCAGTCTGGCTGTTCGGGACCCAGGGGGGCAGGCTTGTACTGGCGTGGCTAAGCCCAAGATGCTAGTGCATGTCTGACTAGCCAGGCTGGGAGGCATGGTCCCAGTTGCAATGTAGACTTACCGACTGTGCCTCTCAGACCCAGTCCCATAGCTAACCCACAACATGACCCTCTTAAACACACAGACTTGAGGCTCCCAGTCAGCTCTGAGGACTCAGAGTGTCTCTCAGACCCTTCCTGTTAGTGTTTTTCAGGCCCCTTCTGGACTCAGCCAAAATCTCCCTCAGAGCCTTTCTGGACTCAGTCTGAATTGTTCCCTTCTGCCCCTCTGGACTCTGTAAGAATCTCACAGACCCTTTTTGTCAGAGTCTGTCCAGCTACAGACCTTACCCCGCAAAATATCTGCTCTGCATCAGTCTCTTCTGGCCTCTCCCCCTGGGTTAAGCACCATGCATAAACTCAAAGAGTTACTAAATATAACCCTTGCAGGGGAAACCCTTTCAAGGGTTACATTTAGTATGGATGTGCTTCTCTCTTTTTAATTTGCCCAGTTCTTCTGGGAGACATTATGCAACTCAGACAGGTACCTGCATTGGGGTGCTGCATAGATGCCTCACTAATCCTTAAGGCCCTGATCAAACTCCCATTGAAGTCAATAGAAAGCTGCCTGAATGGGCATTGGATCAGGCCATATTTGGCCATTGGCCTTGGTGAATGCAAGATTGTGGTTGGCTAGGACTCAAGACCAATGCTGGTTGGGATTTTTTCACTGGAAAATGTTCATTTGTCAAAACCAATACTATTCACAGGAAAGGATCAGTTTCAAATAATTTCCCATCTTGAAATTTAAAAAAAAAGTTTTGAAATTGTTGAAATGTCCTATTTGGACACTTTCTAAATTAAAATGCTCTGTTTCTTGGGTCAAAACTTTCCATTTTGAAATGTAAGCTAATTTATTGTAAAATAAAATGGAATCAAAACAAAATGTTTTGAAATTATTGAAACAAAATGGCAGATGACCCAATCTGATTGGATTTTTTTATTTTGGGTTTGTGTACATTTTCGAGATTTCACCTTTTTGTCCCTATTTGGGCTGGGAAACATTTTCACTTCTTGAAAATTCTCATGAGATGGAAAATAGCTTCCCACCCAACTCTGCTCAATACTGATAAGCCAAAGAACAACCAGATGTTTTAAAAAAGATGAAATTCATCCCAGTGCAAAGGTCCTGCAGGGCCTATACATTATTTGAGTGCTGTAGAGAGTCTTCTAGAAGCCGAAGGCAGTAAGGTACGTTTTATGTACACAGATGATAAAGTATCAGAGAAAACAAAAGGCATCATTATTACTTGATTGTGCAAATGATTAGATAAAGAGCTTGCCTTCTTGGTAAAATATCTGGTATTGTATCTTCGCTGGCGCAGTAAACATGCAATTTAAATAAGTTACAGGCTGTATTCACATGCAATGGGACTTTTAAATGCTTCTAGGTGTAACGAGTACTTTTTGGAAAAGCAGCAGTTGTCTACAGCCAGTTAGGTTATAATCTCAGTCCAACACACTCTCCCTGTTCATTTGGGTCAGTGGTATGGTTTTCTTATGCTCTCTTTCTTGCCAGCTTCTTCTGCGGACACAGCAGCTTTGTCCATTTTTAGAATGAGTTTGGAGGATGAAGAGGCAAACTTTGAAAAAAAAATTCCTAGCCACGATTTCTGCTTCTTTGGTTAGTTCCATAGAAATCCTGTGTCCAATGCAACTTCCTTTTTCTGTGTGGTTGCTATCTTTGTTTTTTCTCCCTGTTGTATACTCTGCAATATATGTTTAAGCAAAATATCATCAGCAAATTTTCTTTAATAGACCCATAAAAGTTATTTTCTTTTCATTTAAAAATATAGCCTAGATACTCCTATCTTATCACAAGTTTTGCATTTTATAAAAATATAATTTTTGAATGGGCAAAATGAGTTCTCAGAGATTAATTGTAAAACTTGAGAGTCTCTTTCAGTACAGCTGAAGTGCATAAGCCCCCATGTCACAAATGTACACTGCTGGAAAGAATATTGTGCATGTATAAAAATGTGAACTGCATAGGCTTCCCAGTTTTCCAAATGTTGTATAGCATCGGTTTCTACTGTGTTTTGTTGTTCTCATACTACCATAACACACAATGATCACCGATCCCTAAAGACACACAAAATCAAGCCATTACCTGACAAACCAACAGGTTTTCTATTTCCCAAACGTCCTGGGTCAGTCTGTCCCTGAGATGAGGTTTAGCGTTGTACAGAGCACTCGGGAGGCTAAGGTTTATCTGTTCCTGCCAATTGCTACTTCTGATTGAATGCGTTAAATGTGCCCTCTGGAAAGGTGTATGCTCTCTGCTTCAAAAGGGAACAGTACATCAATGTTGAAACTTAATATGGCAGCTTCTAGTTTCAGGCTTCAGATATGAGAGAAGCCCACTAAAATTTGCACTCGCTTTGAAAAGCACGTGTGAGATTGGAGGATTTGTAATGACAAACTGTTTAACTTCAGTTAGAGTGTAAATGTTAGTATGCTTTCTATGAGGCAGCATTCCAAAACCCAAACATTCAAAAATTGTGAATCAAGCCTTAGCAACTAATGAAATTGGCTTAAAAATCCTGAGATTTAGAAAATAATAAATTCTGGGTTCTTTTTATTTGCCTTCTGGTGTTGGAACATTTAAGGTTCACACTTTCAAGCTTTTATCTGTGGATATGAGGGCTTAGAACTTACTTAAAAAAACAAAAAAGAGAAAGCTTAGGCCTTGTCTACACTACGGGGAGAGATCGATCTAAGTTATGCAACTTCAGCTACGTGAATAACGTAGCTGAAGTCGATGTACTTAGATCTACTTATTGCGGGATCCACACTATGCTATGTAGACAGGAGACATTCTCCCGTCGACTCCCCTTGCACTTCTCGTTCTGGTTGAGTACAGGAGTCAACGGGAGAGTGATCTGTTGTCGATTTAACTAGACCCGCTAAATCGACCGCCGATGCATCAATCGCCATGTGTCGATCCCCCATAAGTGTAGACAGGGTCTCAGTTTCTCATGTGGTAACCTGATTCCAGAAGCTGGGGCTCTAGCAAGAGGATGAAACATTGTGAGCCATGAGATAAAATTGCAAGAGTTGGGAACATTGATAAAGACATGGTGAAGATATTGTAGTTAATGGCTACATATTGCTGGGCAAAGGTGCAAGAAGGATTTTAAGGAATAATGTTAGGGAGTGAATAAATAGCAAGCCTCTGCCCAGCACCTAAAGGCTACTACATGGTTAAAATAATGTTACATGTAACAATGTTTTACACAGTTAACTTGCTGAAATACACTCCTTGTTAGCAGTTAAACTCTGGAACATTATGGCAGAAATGCATTTCTAAAATAACATGCCATTGTACTGTGAAAATGTTAAGGTAAGACTGTCAATATATTTAATAGGTATAACACTGAAGTTATTTAAGCTTCTGCAATTTGAAATCACAGAAGCACTACCCCAAGTTAAGTAGTTTTTGGCAGATGGGAGAACAAGATAGCTTGCTATTTTTTCTCCCTGCTTAAGGGTAAAATACTATATGACAGAGCACAGAAACCAGGCTGCTTTAACAGCAAATTTATGTCATCTACTGTTTTAGTGAGCTAGAATTATAAAATACTGCTTGTCACAAGGATGATAACAAAATAATGTAGGGCACTGAGGTTTCTCAGGATATATTTCATTTAATGCTGAATTGTAAATTCATATTCACTGCAGCGGTTTTTCAAAGAAGTTGTACTTTTCACACATTTACAAAAATAATTTGTTCCAGTACCAAAGAAGACTGCTGGAGGCCATGTTCTTGCAATGGCCAATGCAGGATGTTGTCTGGAGTATTATTATTATTATTATTATTATTATTATTTTTAATACCTAAATTTAGGCTCTGCACAGCATGGAGGCAACTGATAAACTCAGTTGCTACAAAGCTTTTAAAGATACCACCAGCAACTTTCTTTCTCTCCCTTCCAGACAAGATATGTTATTTATATATACAGATGCAGGGTATATTTGAGTCATTGTGATGATATGGAGCATTAAGTTTCCTTGGTATTTACAAAACTGACAACTTCTGACAACTGAACCAGAAACATGTTCAGAAAATGATTAAATCCTGTTCTTTTTTAGGGGTGCTGCAGCTGGGGATGTGTTTGTCATTAGAAATAGAGCTTTAAATTAACTTGAACAATGAGTTCCTTTCAGTGTAGCATTTGTGCAAGTTTTAACTATGCTGAAAGCTGTTTGAACCAAAATGAGTAATACTGCTCCTTTTAGCACCTCGTTGACTCTCTGCCTTTAGTTGTATGAATGAATATATATATATATATATATATATATATATAATAAGCAAAAGTCTATGTGTTTACAAGAAACAATGCACAATGTATGGTTGAATTTCAAATTTTAGAATGAATTGTGCCTGGGTTTTAAGACAACCAATAAAAGATCATATACTATTTATAAATAACTGATGCAAAATCATGTAATGTATTGTTGTAATGAAGTACATATTTGATTCAGCTGTAATGCCTATATGAAGTAGTTCTAGTTTAGCTTTACTAATGACATCAGCCTTGCAGAATTGTCTTGGAAAGTTATCCAGTCCAGGCACAAAATCTACTCTCTCATCCTCAGTAACATGATGATGATAATGAAATAAACTCATACTTTCCTCACCAGTGGAGGAGAATTCTTGCCTGAGGGAGTGGAATTTTGCAAGGCTGAAGTACAAAGAGCAGAGTTAAAGGGACAAGAGATTTCCAGATGTTGGGGATTAAACCAAGTGATTATTCTAAACTGTAAATGTGTAACTTTCCCCCTCCCTGAAATAGATTTTAAAATGGATATTTATTTTCAAACAAAACCAGTTGCCTTGTGAAACAGTTGGTTGGTTAGGGAGGGGGAAAAAAAAAAAAAAGAAGTGACCTAATGCTACTGAATAAAATATCTGATCTCTTGTTGCCAGGGCTGAGTCATTTCCTGTTACAATAACAAGACTGTCATCAGCTAAACTTTTCTAGCTAGCATACAGTTTGCCGGTATGTGTATGGCTTTATTTGTGCATGTTGCTAGAAAGTTAATGTTGAAAAATATACTGTACTAAATTTGGAAACATCATCTTTGTATCAAAAGGCATTAGTGGTCAATGTATGTCTAATTTATTGCTGGTATTATAAACTCTGATTTTTTAATATTCCCCAAACTCTGAATAATAATGTAATTCCAGCAAGGGATTCTGCACACATCAGACTGAACTAATATCAGAGCTCTCTGAGGTGGAACTTGGAGCCTTACTTTCAGTTGTATTTTATTCTCAGAAATAAGATATAGAAAATAACTATTTCTCTATATTTGAGCTATCAGTCCTCATCCTCAAAGGAAACCTGCACAACACTTTCAAAAGACGAGCCTGGGAGCTTAATTTCATTACTCTGCAAGACACCAAAAATCATGGACTGAACAGAGACACAGGATTTATGGTTTATTACAACACTCTGTAACCCACTAACCTCCTCTTTTTGTCCTATGACTTCAGAGGTATTAATGGGCCACTCTACTTTGAATGGTCCCTTACAATATGTGCTAAATAATCTATTCCACCTTGCATTTTGCTGTGATGCTGGGATTTCCCAGACCTGAAGAAGAGCTCTGTGTGGCTTGAAAGCTTGTCTCTCCCACCAACACATCTTCGTCCAATAAAAGATATTACCTCACTCACCTTGTCTCTCATTAGGGCATCTTGTGTGTCCCCTGCCCATGGAAGACTATTTCCTTCAGCATACCCTCCAGTGCTTTCTCCAGTGTAAAGGACATGTTTCAACAATCCTTTACAATTTGCAGAGGTGTGAGTACCCAGAATTCCAATGGACTTCAGCTGGAGTTGTGAGTGCTCAACACCTCTGAAAACTAGGCCCCAAGTGTCTCAAATTAGGCTCTTAAAATAAGTGGATAGTTGAAAATGAAGGCTATAACTTCTCTGTGCCTTTATTACCCCTTCTGGGAAATGGACATAATACCTTGAAAAACACACTGAGATCCTTTAGTAAATGGCAACATATAAGTAGAGAATATTGTTTTCTGAGAAATCAAAAATAGCACTTCCTCTTGATTCTGGATTTACCTTTGCTGTATATATTGACTGTGTTCAGTCTCATTCTCTCAGAGTCATCTTCACTAGTTGCATCCCATAGCCACCTAATTGATGTCTCAGTCTCCTACATCCCCGTGCCTCTGTTTGTGTGGAACCCAAACAACTTTAATGGCATTACTTATGGAATAAGATGCTATTGGAATTTTTCTTCCTTCTGCATTTTAAAACAAATTTCTTTTCCTTCCTTTCTTTTTTCTGCTTGGCATAAAAAAAGCAGAAGACCTAGGCTGATATTTGTGGAGTATGCAGGATTAAAACATGATGGTGCTGCTGTGTAAAAATTGCTATGCTCTATTCCCCAGTGAACAGGAACATTATTGTGCAGTCCTGGATAAAGTCACTGATTATACTGTTTAGGCCATGAAAGCAAGATGTGTTGCAAGTCTCTGGGTTTCTGTAATTAAAAAGTTGTAAATGCTGAGGTTGGTTTGTAAGTAGCTGTTGAGATCACTGTCAGAAATTCAACAGTGCATGGCAGCCGTTATGTATTTATTATTCCATTCTTTCAGGAATGGAAAATTACTGGTGTTTGCTTATATACAAACAAATGTTGGCTGTAACTTGCATAGGTAGTTTTCCAGGCTGTATGTATGGAATGGCTTTATAATTGCTTCAGATCCTCTCTGTCGTCAGAATTATATATCAAATATCCAGGCTGTCATTGCCATCTAAAAGTTCACTTCTTAGAAGGTTATACTGCTGCATACCTTGAACATTTTGCTAAGGGCAATTTTCTTTATACACAGTGATTCCCCCTGGAGTACATCTGAAAATATAATTGAGCCCTACATTTCAACTGACTATTAAAAACCATTTTTAAAAGCATTTTTTAAAAGGCAACATTTAATTTTGACACAAATACCAGCCTCTTAGGACCATCTTAAAATAAGTCTTACATATTTGACATGAGTAACCCTTGGGTACTGATGTGTAGAAAGGGAAGAATTTTATCACTAGCAAATTATACTCTATGCAGCAGGTCAGCCATGGATGGTTTAAAAATCCGAGCACACCTAGGTGAAACTGCAGTATAAGACCTTTGGCACATAAACTCTCCTGACTAGTTCAGAGAACAGTGAGTTCTCAGTTCCAAGGAGGGGGAAGATGATGTCATTAAGAAGATATTACCTTGCTTTGAAGTTAGTAGATGTGTTCAAAGTTCTCTGGGGTGTTCTCAGACCTGAAAAATGTGCCTCACCACAGCTGAGACAGAGGTAGTCTCTTTCTCTGTAGATTTATACTGCAGTTTGCTCTATAACTGTTGCTTTAACTAGAATGCAAACAAAAGGCATTTGGGAAAATGACTCTTGTTAGAGCTCTTTAAGGAAACGTGTTGAAAGTGAGGGCTAAACAATTTTGGCAGCACTAGTGGAAACAACAGCAGAAACAAAAATGCTCAAAAGTGAAGGAACCTGGGCAATATTGGTAGGTGCCAGTATTGTTATTAGCTGTTGAGTTCCAGTGAAGTGTGCACATCATTTGGTAATAACAATATGAGAAGTTATTGGCAGTAATTTTGCCAACCTTCAGGAAAACACTGAGGATAAGAGTTATCTGACTCTTTCGTGGGTGTGCAATCTGTGTGTGTGAGAGAGGGCAATGGGAAACTACTCTCCCACTTGTGGGGGCCACATAAGGGTTTGGCAGAATTCCAATCCCTTCCTACTCCCCTGGGGGTGAGGTGGGTGGTGGAAGGGCCAGGGCTCTATTCCCCCTGTGCACACCAGCCAGCAGAGCTACCCAATCATGTAGTAAACAAGTAGCAGTAGTTACCTGATCTCTTTGCCCCACGAACTCCACAACGTCTCAGAGAACTCCCTCTGATGGTGTGTAGCTCTACACTTGCCTCTTGACTACATGCTGTACCCATGAGGCACAGCCCAGCATATAAGTATTTTCTCCATTCACTGAGTCTATGGATTTTTAAAAGGCCAGAAACGATATAAAACTGTATACAAATACTCCAGTAACTAGAGATGGGCCCACACCAATGCCCTTGAACTTTGTGGATGTTCGAAAGCTTAAATACAGGTCTAGATCTGAATTTTGCAAATGGCTCATATTTTTGCAATGGAGCTACCTCAAACACCCAGGTGAAAACACCCCAATATATGGCAGTGTTGCCAACCCCAAACATTCAAAGCTCAGAAGTCAGGCCCTCAAAATAATGAGATTAAAAAAATACCTTGAGGTTATTTTTATTTGCATTTTGGTTTTTGAGCCTTTAAGGCTCATCTTTTAAAGTCTTTCTTCACAACCACGGGGGCTAGAAACTTACTTTTATTTTTTAAATGAAAACAGAGATTCTCACATAATCTCATGACTCTGGAGCAGGGGTTCTCACGTAATCTCATGACTCCGGAGCAGAGGCTATACATTAATTATAGCAAGACTCATGATAAAATCATAGGACTTGACAAAGCTGGTACTTGAAATCCACATAAAAAACTTGGAGCTTTGGCCCTTTCCGGATAGTTACATTACAATAAGATGAATTATTTGAGACCAGTAGTGCAGAATACCGTGTATTGGTTTTTTTTTAAATATTGATTACTCCCTGAGTGAATAGATACTAAAAAAAAATGGTTACCTAACAAAATTGAATATCACCCGAGTCATCATAAATGAAGCAACATACTGTTTAGTAATGTCTGCAATGTACACACAGACACCAGTGATGTTATCCGTGACGTATTTCAATTGTAATGACCTGTTTGTCAGGTTCTAGTCAGTGCTGAAGTTAAAGTGTAAGCTTTGTATCCGGGGAGGTTCCACAGCAATGAGTCAAAGGTGAAATGCCAGCAGTGAAGAATGATTAATGGCTGCAGTGGCTGAAATATCTGTCATAATACACACTTCTTATATTTGAAAGGAGGGCATGCAGTGATAGAGCAACAGGATGAATGACGGAGGAAGCATACAGTGAAAAAGTTTATACCAATATGATGATAAGGAAAACAGCTGTCATAAAAAGAGCAATAATGCTGCTCAGTACTGAACGGGGCTAATGTACAGTCCAATGTTTAGAGCTCCATCTGTTTCTTTAAATGCGAACTGCTTTTGCTTTTGTACACCTCATCTCTGTGTTGAAAACTTGCAACCCCAGTGATTCATATCAGCAGAACTAAAATAATATTTTATTGCAGGCACTTGGCGTTGCTCGCTGAAAATGAAGGCTCCGATCCTGCAAAGATTTAGGCATATTGACACATTGAAGTAAACGGGACTATTCACATGCTAAATGTCAAATAAGTGGGCCTACTCATCTGCTTAAAGATAAGCACTTGCTTAACTGTTTGCAAGGTCGGGGTGCAAAATGGTTTCTATGACACCCACTGTTTCCCACTCACTCATAACTTTATTAGTAGTATTTATGCTGTATTATTAGCCTGATATTCATAGATACAGTGCTCACACGTCCTGTTAAAGTCAGTGGCGGCTTCTGGTGCTCAGCATCTCACCAGAACATTGTAAATTTATATTTTTCAAAATTGTCCCTGAAAAACAGAAAAATATGTTTTATTGGTTGTTCTGCTACATCTTTTTTAAATTTCTGTTTTCTCTTTCTGTGGTTAGTTTGACACTGTCTGACCTTTTCTTGAATAGCTTAGTCATGCAATGGGATTATTTTCAAAAGTAGCAAATTTTGAAAGCAGATTTTTTTTTAATTCATTATTTTGAAACTCAGAAATTCTGGTTTTGAAATGTTCAATTCTGAAAAAAAAAGACCATAAAAAATGAAAATAGTCTGGTCACAAAACATAATTATTGATACATGGTTTGGGTTTTACTCATATTTAAGAGGGATGATTTTTTACTTTTTTTTACATTTTTCTCTTATCTCTAGTCATCAAGTAGGGTAGATTTCATGAGCATTAAATTACCTTATTGTAACATTAACCTCTAAATCAAAAAAATGTTCATGCGCGCGCGCACACACACACACACACACACAAAAGGAAAGTCAAGAAAATAACTTTTAAGACACATAAAGATCTTGTGTACTAGAAAAGATTAAGTTAGGGTTAACATGGACCCATTTTCTCTCCCACCTTCTTCTTAAAGTTCTTTCATCCACCAATGGTATTTCTGAACGAAGTGGAGATGACCAATATGATTGTTTTTATTCACAAAATCTTTGAAATTCGAGTAATTGTTATTGTTGTTTATTATCTGTTTGTACTAGTCCCCACCGTGTGTTAGGTGCTATGCAAATATAAATGTAGGCATCATTTCTGCCCCAAAGGGTGTATACTTAGAGGCCTGAATCCTACAAAGGCTTATCTTGTTTAGATTGTAAACTCTTATTTAGACTGTAAGTTCTTTGGAGCACGGGCAATCTTTCTGTTCTGTGTTTGTACAGCGCCTAGCACAGTGGGGTCCTGGTCCATGACCTAGGGTTCCTAAGCACTGTCATAAGAGAAATAAATAAATAACAGTAATATGCATGTGAGTAGTCCCATTGACACGTGAGTAAAGATACTCATGAACGTAAGCATTTGGGGCCGTAGTCATCCACTGCACGTTCCAACAAATGCAGCGATTCTCCCCTGTGCTATTCTCTCCTTCCCCAACATATAAAAGGAATAGCTCACATTACACTCATCTTCAATCCGTATAAATGGGATAAACTCAAAAGCTTGGATGTCTAGGGTGAAATTCTGGCCCATTTAATCACAAAACTCCCATTGCCTGCAAGAAAGCCAGGATTTTACCTCTTAGCCTTAGGTTTGAAATACTTAAGATTCCTTTGAAAAACGGTCTGACTTTTGGTAAGGTCATCTCAGTCCTGCATCTTTCCAAGGCCTTGTCTACACTGCCACTTTACAGTGCTGCAACTTTCTCGCTCAGGGGTGTGAACCCCCCCCCCCCCCCCCGAGCGCTGCAAGTTTGAGTGCTGTAAGGTGGCAGTGTAGACAGTGCACCAGCGCTGGGAGCTACTCCCCTCATGCGGGTGGTTTTTTTTGCAGTGCTAGGAGAGCTCTCTCCCAGCGCTGGTGCCACGACCACACAAGCCCACGTTAAAGTGCTGCCGTGGCAGCGCTTTAATTTTGCTAGTGAAGATACTCCACAAGTCCTTTGCAATTTACTGGATGTTCTGTGTTGTTTATTGTCAGCTTTATGTGCGTTTTGGATGAGATGTTAAAAGTTGAAGTCATGTTTGCTCTGGCAGGACATTAAAGACCCCTCAAGTACCATTAAAGCCAATGTGAGTTGAGGGTGCTCAGAGCTGTATAGGAGGTGCACTGCATCTCCCAGAATTAGATCCTGAACACTTGCACAAATTATGCAAGAAACCCAGCATTATAACTGCATTTTAGCAATCTCCGTGGTCTTTGCGAAAAAATAATTCTTCCTGCACTGAGTGTTGATCTTTGTGGACTTACCCATTGGGTTCTGAGCATTTTTGAAAGTAGAGACTGGGATACTAATGAGACAGTTTTACTCCAGCACTAGCCAGCACTATGACATTTATGTCCTGATTAGATCACAATCTGATGAGACTGAGGAGACATGGCAGTACGTCATCTTCAGGCTTTTAACACTGACTGGCGTCTGAAGACATCGGTTAGGCAGCATCTCTGCACTTTTGGAAACTAAACAAAAAGCATAATTTCAGTGGAATGTGTCATTCCAACTGCCCTAGACAAATACAAAGAAAACCATTCTGGTTCTGCCCACCATGTTTCAATACTACAGAACATGTATTATTGCTGTTGTTTCATGATATTATATAGAATGTGCTGTGAGGTTCAGATGTGTTAGGGGAAAAAGCAGACAGATTAATTCATGGCTCCACTCCATCTCTTTTTGTATTATCCCAGAGGAACAAAGGGGTCATAAACCAGCCAGATTTGGCCCACAGGGAAATCCTTTGTCATGATATAGAACAGGGGTCTCAAACTCAGATGACCTCGAGGGCCGCATGAGGACTAGTGCATTGGCCCGAGGGCCGTATCACTGACACCCCCTACTTGCTGCCCCTGGCCCCGCCCCCACTCCACCCCTTCCATGAGGCCCTGCCTCTGCCCCGCCTCTTCCCACCCCTTCCCCACCCCCTTCCAACCCCTTCCCCTAAGTCCTCACCCCAACTCTGCCCCCTCCCTGCCCCCAGGGGGTGCAGGAGGGGTGTGGGGTGTGGCGGGGGCTCAGGGCAGGGAGTTGAGGTGCAGGAGGTGTGCAGGGTACGGCAGGGAATTGGGGTGTGGGGTGCAGGAGGGGTGAGGGGTGCAGCAGGGGCTCAGGGCAGGGAGTGCAGGAGGTTGCAGGGTGCGGCAGGGGACTCAGGGCAGGGAGTTGGGGTGTGGGCAGGGCCGGCTCCAGGCACCAGCGCAGCAAGCAGGTGCTTGGGGCGGCCAACGGAGAGGGGCGGTACGTCCGGCTCTTTGGCAGCAATTCGGCGGCGGGTCCCTCACTCCCTCTCGGAGCGAAGGACCAGCCGCTGAATTGCCGCCAAAGACTGAAGCGGCGGTGGTAGAGCCGAAGTGCTGCAGATCGCGATCACGGCTTCCCCCCCCTTCTTTTTGCTGCTTGGGGCGGCAAAAACCCTGGAGCCGGCCCTGGGTGCAGCAGGGGATTGGGGTGCAGTGTGTGGCAGGGGGCTCAGGGCAGGGAGTCGGGGTGCAGGAGAAGTGTGGGACGCGGCAGAGGGCTCCGGGCAGGGGGCTGGGGTGCAGAAGGGGTGCGGGGTACGGGCTCCGGCCCAGCGCCGCTTACCTAGAGCGGATCCGGAGTGGCAGCGCCGCGCACCGTGGCCAGGGCAGGCTCCATGCCTGCCTGCCCTGTCCCTGGCCCCGCTCTGCTACAGGAAGCAGCCAGAGTCCTTGGGGGGGAGGGGAAACAGCACCATGTGCTGCTCTTGCTGCTCCTCCAGGTACCTCTCCCAAAGCTCCCATTGGCCGCGGTTCCCAGTTCCCGGCCAATGGGAGCTGCAAGAGCACGGAGCCTTCTATTTGCCTCCCACCCCCCTGCCCGGGGCTGCAGGGACATACAGTAGTTCAGCCGCTTCAGGGAGCGGTGTGGGGCTCGCAGCGACACGGGGTAGGCGGGAGGCGGGGAGCGTGGCGGGCCGCATGAAAGAACCGGCCCGTGGGCTGCGTGTTTTAGACCCCTGATATACTGGAACAGCTGTATGCTTCCCCCTCTCTTGCAGCTCCCAGTATAGGGGCTCTGGCTGCTACACACTGGCTGTCCTTGACTGCTGGTTGACAGCTAAGTACCCTGAGTACCTCTAAATTGGGCCAGAGGCTGAAGTAGTCTATGATTAGCTCAAGAATTTGAGAAGTGCAATGGTGCTTTAAAGACACATTTGTCTCCCCTCCCATAGATGTTGCACCGAATGGAGCTCATCTGAACCCAAAGTCACTAATAACAAATACGCTTACATTGAGTTAGTGATAGGCGTGCAAATATATACAGTTCACCTGTATGTTTCCCATGGGAATATGACCTATATAGGACATGCCGCAATGCATGACTCAAATTTATTTCTTTGCTTTGGGTTGATCATGTAAACAGAAACAAATTACTGACAAAAAAACAACAACGGACTAAAAATATTAAAATTACATCATGCTGAACCATGGATAATAATCATTTGACACGTCTGGTAAATACAGACAGATTCTTAGATGAAACAATGGAATCCATTCAATCAGCACCTTGATAAAAAACCACATCTGCTTCACTGGCTTGATTACATATGGTTTTCAGTGTCTCTCAACAATGGCAGTGCTGCACACCAAGCCAGTTTAAAATGACTTGCCTCCTGCTGTCTGCAAACCTACAGTAATTTACAAGTGTGACTGATGTATCCTGGCAAACAGCTTCCTAGTGTGTGGTCCTCTTGTCAGGCTACTTAACTTATTACTCATCTGCAGTAGGGTACTTGGTGCTGTACTATCATAGTGAAGGGCATGGCTCCACCCCTCCAGGAGTTCACAATCTAAATGAGTTGCTTGTACATTAACCTAGTTTTTGAATATTTTCATACAGGAAGGAGCTTTGCTGCTTTAAGCATCATGGACAACACAAAACACACTTTCAGTCTAAAGTGTTTTTAATTTAGGGTTGGTCTACACTAGAAACTTACATCAGCATAGATATGTCATTTAGAGATGTGAAAAATCCATCCCCTGAGAGACCTAGCTATGCTGACCTATCCCCTGGTCTAGACAGTGCTAGGCCAACAGAATAATTCTTCCATCAACCTACCTACCTCTTCTTGGGGAGGTGGATTAATTACAGTGACAGGAGAAACCCTCCTATTTCTGTAGTGTCTACACTGAAGCGCTACAGCAGCACAGCTGCAGTGCTGCCACTGTAGCATTTTCAGTGTAGATATAGCCTGAAATTAAAAAACACAACAAGCAAAGAACAAATAGAAAATCTCCAGGAGAGAGAGCACAGAGTGTGCGCCTCCCTCTGCATGATTTTCCAATCCTCTCACAGCCCTGCTACCTAGCAGAAAAGTAGGGTAGGCTTCTTTTATTTAAAACTTGTACAGAGAAAATAGAATCAGAGCTACATTCAGCACAAACACCTTTCCTAGTGCCTCACATATGTGGTACATTGGGCAAAATTAATCTGCAGTGTAACACTTTTGAAGTGATGACATTCCATATAATCTGAAGGCCGTAGGATCTGATATTTCATAGAATCTTAAGTTTAAAATGTCCACAAAGCAGTACCAGAGTCAAGGACATATGTGTTATACTCAGAGAATCTGATTTTGATTTTATTTACAATGGTATAAATCAGGAGTCACTCCCTGGTAGTTAGTGGATTTACACCACCATAAAACCAGTGTAAAATCAGAATCAACTCCAAATAACATCTCAGCTTCTCAAAGCGGACAGCCTCTCTGCTTCACGATACAGCCAAGGCATGCTAACTAACACTTGAACAATTGATGGCCAAACATTCTTTCTAAAACATTTGTCATTTCCAAACATATTTATCTTTAGAGTAAATAAATGTTGTGTTAATTAGTGGCTGCTCACTGCTAAAATATTCACTTCATATTATCACCTGGTGGCAGAGTTATGCGTGCCATACCAGTCTTTCACAGCGGGTCTTAAAAGTTTGAAGCCTTAATCTATGTCTGTGATGACCTTTTAAATTACAATGTAAAGCTCACTCACAAACTTAATGCTTGCTAATAAACTATCAGATATTTAACAGCCAGGTGGCATGTTTTTTTCCCAATGGACTGGCATGGTATATGCATGCCAGCACTGTCACATTAGTAGCAAACATTAAAGAAGAGTTCTGTTCTGTTCAAACCATGTAAACAGGTAAGAGTTCTGTCCCTTTGGGGAAAAAATTATCCCTCCCTTCTCCCCCACCCCCCATTCACATTTCTATGAACAATTGTTAGTTTCTGCATTGCTTTGGTGACCCCAAATTACCAGGTTTTAAAGAATAAGAGGTTACCTAAACCTTCAACCTTTGAATCTACAGAAATCTAAATAAATAAATAAAACAAAACAGAATGGCTCACAGATGTTTCCTAAAGAAGATATAAACAAGGAAAATGAGCAGTAAGACTTTCCTTTCTAATACTGTAATGAGTTTATTAGTTCAACAAACACGACTTCTGAGCAGGACACCCCTTTCTGAAAGATTGTTTAAGCTGAAACATTATTTCCTGAGCAGCTGACTCACTTGATAAGATGCTCCCCAATGACATCACTGAGTGTTGAATAGATAACAAAAGCTTTGGATCATATAAAGTTGCATGGTTTAGATGGTTCTTGACCTTTTGTGTGTGGATAGTGATTAGTTTCTAACATATCTACAGGCATGTTGAAAGCTTTTTGTATCATAGTCAAGAAAAATAACACTGACATCATTTAAAACTGGTGCAGAGTTTTTTGTATCCTAATATAGATATGAAATCTGTGGTTAGATTTTAATGATCAGTCTGCAGAGTTGCCTAAAATCATCTCCTTTATGTCCATTTAGTTAAAAGATGTAAGTTATTTCTGTGGTATGTTAAAGTTTACTCTAATATGGGAAAAGACCAACACTGTCACCCCCTATCCTTAACTTAATCTGATTTTAGTGAACTGAGAAAAAAAAGTTGATAAATCATGTTAACTCCCAGAAATCTAGACAGGGGCTTGCTGATTCTTCTGGGGCCTTATTATACTAAATGATGATTACAAATGTAAGTGACGCTTTTGTCATTATGCTACTGGACCTCATCCTCAATTGAAGACTTTGTGTTACAGAAAAATACTTGTTATCAACAGAAAATTTACAGTGGACTTCAGTGGATTTCTAATGGACTTCAATAATGCAGCGTTGTGCTGTTTAATTAATGGGCTAGTTGTAGAAGTCTGGAGGATCGTTATATATATAAATAGAAACCTTGCAAATAAAACTTTCCTTGTTTTCCCAAATATCCACAGACAGTGGCTTCTGGGAGGTCCAAAACACTTTCTTGAGCCCAGAGATGTGTGGTTTTTTTTTAATGATTTTTCTTTAGTGGCCTTCTCAGAATTGAGATCTCTCATAGCTAGTGATGCCTGAATGGCTTACTTGATAAGATCATCTCTAATGACATTGCTATCAGCTGTGAGTCTAAAAAAGAGAGGGTAAGTCAGTTAGAGAAATATTTTTGATGAGTTAAGTTTGTCTGCATTTAGCATCTATGTTAAGCTATGTTTCCTAGGATTTAAGTGCATTTGTATGATGTGAGTTGTAAAAATTGCAAAGAATGAGATTATATAATGAAAGCTAATAGAGGGTCTTTTTATAAAATAAATTCATGCCTCTTTGGTTTATTTCCCTGCCACTGTATGGTAAATTAAGGTTCACCACCACTGCTTTCAATCAGCAAAAGTAGAGCGGAAATAAAATAAAATAAAGGTGTCACATTTTCGGTTGCTTTACACTGTGAAACTGAAAACATTGCTTAAACTAATAAAATTGAATCTAGTATGTGCTTGACTTTTTTCAAACGGTACCCTTCAAAGGGTGGAAACTAGATAAACTAACAGCTCATTCAGTGAAGTTACTGTGTTGAGTGAAGTGTGTCTATCAAATGCTTGCTTTACAAATTTCAATCGATGTTGTTCCTCTCCGAAATGTCACCCACTCTTTGGCTGCAGGCATTGTTTAAAGAGATGGAATGTGAAGCATTTTTATTTTGCTGTCTCTCTTGGAGGAAAATCTGCCATTCTTTCCTTGGATCTTCTTTATCAAAGTGGTGATGCAATCATTATCTCTGACACTGATTAGATAGTTGGCCAAATGTGTTAAAGATCAAGCTGACATTATGGTTCTGTGATCTTCAAAGGGGAAGAATACAACAGTAAAAAGGAAGGCACCATGGCAATGAGGAGCTGCTGTGTGAGTTGAGAAGAAACTGGGTCAAAAGTCAGTACTAAAGCTGTCGATAGCAATTGAGCAATATATATATTTTTTTGCTATTTACCAATTATGAGTTCAGATTGTACATTTGTCTGACACTGATGAACTGTCAGGGAGGCTAAGTCAGTATGTTACAGAACTATAGTTCTATTGCTGCAATCAGATTGTATGACTAATACCAAATGGGCCAATGTGCCCCTGGTGTAACTCCATTTACTTAACAGAAGATGCACAGGAATGAATCTGGCGCATTGTCTTTATGTCAGCATCGAGTGGATTCTTTAGGTTATTTATAGTTCCATCAGAGATTGTGTTAGTGGGTGAGAGTGGAGCTGTGCTAGCCAGGCAGCAGGAATATTCAGAAAGTGCCATTCCATTTGGCATGTGTTCACTAGCTAGGCAGCAATCCCACCTTGCACAGTCCCAGAGCCTGGGCTCCAGCCCAAGCCCGAACAGCTATACTGCAATTAACAGCCCCTGAGCCTGAGTCCCACAGGCGCCGGCTTCTAATTTTCCCTGTGGGTGCTCAACCCCCGCTCAGTCCCAGGCCCTGCCCCCACTCCAACCCTTCCCCTAAGCTCCCACTCCACCCCCACTCCGCCCACACTCCACCCTTTTCCCCCAAGGCCCCACCCCCACCCACCTCTTCCCACCCTCGCTCCACCCCCTGCCTCTTTACGGCCCCTCCCCCCAAGCGCATCCCATCCCCACTCCTCCTCTTCCCCAGCACCTCCTGCACGCCACAAAACAGCTGTTCCTCAGTGTTCAGGAGGCGCTGGGAGGGAGGGGGAGGAGTTGATCAGCGGGGGCCGCCGGCAGATGGGAGTGGAGGGGAGAGAGAGGGAGCTAGCTGTCAGTGGGTGCTAAGCACCCACTAATTTTTCTCTGTGGGTGCTCCAGCCCTGTATCTACAGAGCATCTACAGAGTCGGCGCCTATGTCGAGTCCCATGAGCCAGCGTCAGCTGGCACAGGCCAGCAGCAGGTTTTAAATTGCAGTGTAGACATACCCTTACAGTACCCTGCACTCCTCTGCAGCTGCATTAGGTGAGTCACAGTCATTACCTTAACATGTTCCCTTAAAAAATGATTAAAGGTCTAGAAAACATGACCTATGAGGGAAGATTGAAAACATTGGGTTTGTTTAGTCTGGAGAAGAAAAGACTGAGAGGGAACATGATAACAGTTTTCAAGTACATAAAAGGTTGTTACAAGGAGGAGGGAGAAAAATTGTTCTTCTTAACCTCTGAGGATAGGACAAGAAGCAATGGGTTTAATTTGTAGCAAGAGCAGTTTTGGTTGGCCATTAAGAAAAACTTCCTAACTGTCAGGGTAGTTAAGCACTGGAATAAATTGCCTAGGGAGGTTGTGGAATCTCCATCATTGGGGATTTTTAAGAGCAGGTTGGACAAACACTTGTCAGGGATGGTCTAGATAATACTTAGACCTGCCTTGAGTGAAGGGACTGGACTAGATGACCTCTTGAGGTCCCTTCCAGTTCTATGATTCTATATAAAGAGGAGATTTGGATACCCATGAATCTGTCCATTGTTTCCTGTCTAGGCTGGGATTTTCAAAGGGGACTAAGGGAGTTAGGTGCCTAGCTCTGATGGACCTACAGTGGTTGAGAGCGTGCTTCTTAGATGATGAAGGGGTGGAAAGGAGTTTTTGTAAGGGGCTGGGTTCCTGTTGAACTGATCATTTAATGGTGCTGAGCTGTAACAGTATTGTTAATGGTGTGTTAATGGTCTAGAACATGGCCATGAATCTTTTTAGTTATTTAAACTGGGATAAATAGATAAAGCAAAATAAATAAAATATTCCCTTAGGCCCCTTTGAAAACCTCAGCCTCAGTTTACAATCAGGAGATTATTAGTATTATTTGCATGCACCTAATATCAGAGCCATTGGGCCCAATTCTTATTACAGCAAGGCCCCTTTACACCACTCTGGAAGTGTAAAGGAGCCTTACCATAGGCATAAATCACGTTTCCACTCACTTTAGGGCCCCTTTGCACTATCAGAGCAGTGTAATAAGACCTAACCCATCACCTCCAACTACATCTGCACTAGAAATGCTGTGCCACTGTAGCACTCCAGTGTAGACACATACTATAGTGACAGAAGGGATTCTTCCATTTCTGCCATAAGTCCAACTCTCCAAGGGGTGGTAGGTAGGTCAATGGAAGAATTATTGCATTGACCTAGCGCTGTCTAGGCTGGGGCTTAGGTTGACTTAGCTAAGTCTCTCAGGGGTGTGATTTTTTCACATCTCTGAGTGATGTAGCTAGTGTAGGCCAGCTGTCTGTAATCTGAGTACCTCAATCCATATCTTCAATTAAGTGGTTGGGCATGTCAGTTCTTCACAAAGGTCAGCAATGAAGGAAGACCTGCCAAAGATCTGGCGCATATCAAAAGTCATCAGCTCCTGGTAAAAATCCAAACCAAGCATCAAGCTACTGCCCAATATCACTGCTTTCTGTGTGTCTCAAGGTCCTAGAGCACCTAATTTTACAGCAAGTAACACTGGAGGTGGAGAACATCTTGAACAAGAAGCAAGCAAGCTTTCAATAAGGTTGAAGCATATGCGACCAAATACTTGAGCTAATCACATTAATCAAAAATGATTTTGCTATTTTGCTTATATATATGTAGATATACCTATCTCATAGAACTGGAAGGGACCTCAAAAGGTCATCGAGTCCAGCCCCCTGCCTTCACTAGCAGGACCAAGTACTGATTTTTGCCCCATATCCCTAGGTGGCCCCCCCAAGGATTGAACTCACAACCCTGGGTTTAGCAGGCCAATGCTCAAACCACTGAGCTTGACCTCACTGCAGCGTATGATATGGTGTGGCACACAGGTCTACTTGTTAAAATATCAAAAGTCCTCCCACCATGGTTTACTGATGTCATCGAACTGCTACTCTGAGACAGTTGGTTCATGTTACATGTGGGTGAAAAAACAAGTGCTTGGAAAAAACAGATGAATGGGTTACCCCAGGGGTATGTTCTAGCCCCAATCTATACATCAATGACCTGCCACCAACCCTGTCACGGAAGTTCATTTATGCAGACAACATCTGCTGTGGGCTACAGGCTCCAACTTTCTCTGAGCTGGAGAAGACCCTGATTGACGATGCTGCAGAACTGGCTGACTACTGCAAGACATGGCGCCTTCAGCCTAGCACCAGCAAGACAGTTTCAAGCACATTCCACCTCCACCATGCCAATGCTAAGAGGGAACTAAAATGAATGGCCAGAGGCTGAAACATGAAATATATCCAGTTTACTTAGGCATGACCCTCGACTGAACACTGAAATACAAAAGTCACCTAAGCAAGATAGCAGCGAAGATCAAGGCATGCAATAACCTTCTCAGCAAACAGGCAGGAACTTTATGGGGAGCGGATGCTCCAATACTAAGGACTCAGCCCTTGCCATTTCGTACTCAATAGCAGAGCACTGTGTGCCAGTATGGAGTAGGTCAGCACACACCAAACTTGTTGATGTGCAACTCAACTCAACAATGCGCATCATCACAGGAACTCTCTGACTGACTCATCTTCCATGGCTTCCAGTTCTGAGCCACATTGCTCCCCCTTACATCAGGTGGGAGGTTACAGTTGACAAGCTGCTTGAGAAGGTACTTGCCAACCCACGCTTGTCCTTGTTCAACAACCTTTTTAGTCTACCAGCTACGTGTCTTTCATCATGACATCAATTGTGGTTCAGGCTGCCAGGCCAGGACCTGACAGTAGAGTCCTTGTGATGGGAAGACTGGTGTTTAACATCAACCACCAATCAGTTCCTTGTCACAGACCTTACTGTACTCCTGCCCGGGTCTGACCTGCTATGTTGTCAGTAGGCAATTCTTACCCGATTCTGGTCTGGGCAAGGCCTGTGTGCAGCCAACTGGCACCGTTGGGGTCTTTGAAACAATCCAAGCTGCAGCTGCGGCACAGATCAAACAATGATACACATCGTTGAGGAGTGCCTGGTAACTACATTCAGTGGTGGGCCCCGAGAGTTCCACTTGGACACTAAAGCCGCTATTGCTTGGCTTGTCAAATATGCAAAATAAAATAAATAGCCCATATCTTGGTTTTATCTCCAGCTGTGACTACTGAAACCTGTGTGCTCCTCAGCCTGTCCATTGTTAGTGGCCAATTTCTTATAGGCAGTGGGTCTTGAGGAGGTAGCCATGGCCTTATTGCTTGCTACAGAGGACATTCCTTTTGCACACGGATTATATTTTTGTTTATAACAGTGGGGCATTTTCTGTCAATCTTGCCACTGTGGTCACAGAGAAAATGGTAAAGTGAAGACGTTAAATTTTCTACTTCTTGTATTATTAAATGAGATCCTACGATGGCTCCACACTTATCTCATCATAACCTACTGTAATCTTTGTGACCTCATCTAAGTATTAGACAAGCCCTGGCATGGGGTCAGTGACTTACTCAAAACAAATTCCTTTGGCTGTGTGTTGAGTTTTATCATATCTTCACAGTGGTTTCAGTAATTGGCTCTCTTCTATTACTCTGATTTGTTTGTCTCCCTTGCCCCTGTAATAGTCTCTTGTGGGAGACAGCTGTTAGTTACACTGAAGCTGGAGACATTGCTGCAAGCATTTCAGGGAAAATCCTTAATAATGTCTGAAAGATGCTGATATACTGCTTTCTTCCTAGCATGCTTTTATTCCTCTTGAGGATGTCATCTCTAGATGACTCTATTCCCTCATGATGCATTTTGACCATGCATAAATTACCTTTGTCTTTGCATTCCCCTCTGATGGCAGTTGAATATTAGCCATCAGTTTTCAGGCTGAAACATTGTGATTTCCTTACTACTAGGACCTAATCCAAAAGCCCATTAAAGTATTTTCAGTATTTCAGTAGGCTTTTAATCAGACCGCATTTGGGCCTGATCATGTAAGGTAATGGAGCACCCTCTTATGAGAAACAGGCCAAAAATATCAAATATGGGTGCCTAAAGTAATACATGTATCCTTATTTAGCCACAGAGAAAAACGCACCAACCCCCTTAAACTTACACTGAAGGCAGCAGGAGCTACAGGTTACCAGCACTACTGAAAATCAGGGCACTTTGATTTAGATACTGAACTTTAGGCATGCAAGTTAGAAATCTGGCTGCAGTGTAGGAAGTAATGGTGTTTACAAAAAAGAAGATTCTTTTGGGCAGATAATGCACATTCTTCCAAGGAATGAAGTAATTTAAAATATAAACTTATTTACCCTTTTACATTTCAATGATTAAAAAAAAAAGAATGTTTTTTTTTATTTTTCAATTAAGGATAGTATGTACATTTGTTTCCGCATTTAATCTTGTGTCGGATTTATAGCTTGTTTTTTCTTTTAGGATCCAAAGTAAAGAGATGTCCTGAGGAATTTGGTCTTCAGTCACGGAGATCATTGTACACTTATCAGAACAAAGTATTATTGGCACAAGAAACTTGAGAGAAGACAGACTTACCCCTAATGCATTCACACCAAACTCTGTCTTTAACACAAAGCCAGCAGTAGAAAACAAACTTTGGCTTCGATAATTAAAGTTTATTATCGCTGCTGAAATAAAAGCTTTGTTGTATAAGAAATAGATAAATAAAGCAAGGCTGCATTAATGTCGTTTCAGTTTTGCTTCCTTATTTCACTCTACTTGCTATGTCAGCACCACCGGCATATGGTGATGTCAGGATGTGGAATAGAAACTAAGCTGGAACAGATACTTACTTATGTAGGGTTTGGACAAGTTTGGTCACTTTTGCTTAGTCAGTAGCAAGTAGTTATTTTATGGGCTGCTTTTAATCACATTCAATATTTTTAATCATTGAAGCATATTTTCTACTGCTTTGCCTGTTTAGTTTTGCTCCTCCAGTTTCCTTAAAAGGCTGTTCCACAGCCTAATGAATTTCCTCATTAGGAATTAATAGTAAGGAATTATTACTATTTGTTATTTGTATTACAGTAGCACTTGGAAGCTTCTGGGAATGAGACCAAAGAATAGTGTCACAGTTCAGGCAAACAGCTGGAGGCACCAGTACATAGCTAGCCGTATTTTGACCATTTTAGAATCTTAGCAACATTCACATTGGCTGCATGAGTTCATTTTACTGATTGAACAAAGAATCTGAGTTATGCCTGCCATTTGGGGGCTAGTTCAGTTTGGGTAGATAAATTATATAATACGTAGATTATTCCCCTCTCCCCTGGCACTGTAAGTAATTTTTGCTGAACTTTGTGCTGATTTTATAGCTACCTGTGAATGCTGCCTTTGTCTACCTGTAAAGCTGTAAAAAAATGCCATTCGGGAGTGTTCAAGGGTCAACAGGAGTAGGGTCATCACAGCACAAGAGTGAGAGCATTTATTACAGAGTGGTTTCCCTGCTGTGAAAGCCAATGAGAATTCTAGTTGGCAAGCAGAGCATATTAGCCAGTCATTAGTGGGTGGATGGGGCAAACAATGACAGCTCATTTTGCAAAGCTATTACATTTGATCCAGCAAGAGTGTCTGACTAACTGGATAGGCACAAGTAGTAGACTGCTGCTACCATCGTAGATAATCTGGGAAGGATTAAAGAAATCCAGAGTGTCTCAGGGCAGTCACAGTACTCATCCTATGGTGGTGGTGGCGGGGCAAATCCTTGTCCTCCATACCTCCCCACCAACAGATGAAGGAACTCTACTATGGGAACCTTACGCAGATTTCTTCTCTAGTAGTTCTCTCCTGTGAGGGTTACCACAGCAGGGGCACTCTATCCCAGAAGGTTGTTTTAAAAAAAAATCAAATACTATTTAAATCAGATCTGATTAAATATGAAGAACCCTCCACCATTAAAACTGAGCACCAGTAAAAGATGAAAGGTGACTATGAACATGTTACTGTTTAGATCACAAAGTTGTAATTCACAGGGAATCAATAAGGCACTAAGTCAGAAAACAGTTTTTATATTTGATTATTCATAAGGGGGGGGGGGACGGGACAACATTGGGGCCCTGTTGCTATGATAAGAAACAAATATACATTCATTACCTTACATATCACAAAGTATTAATACAAAAGATCAGATTCCAATGGAGTAGATCAGATTATTTAGTAGGAAAGCCTACCAATTGAAGACTGTACTGATATATTGGTAAATAAATGTCAATATGGTACAGTCCTACTGATTTAATTGGGACAGGATGAGGCACTAACATTGACATTTTTAAAGGTATTTAGGCGCCTGGGAGTTAGGCATCTAAATACCTTTAAAAATCTGTCCCTAACTGAATTATTCAGTTTTTCTGTTAACAGACTCTTCTTACTATTATTATTCATGTAGGCTCTTATTCAGCAAAGCCCACTTAAATACTTTGCTGAGTAAAAGCCTAAAGCTTAAGTCCATGCTTATTCAGCAAACCACTTACTTAGCTATAAGCACATGCTTATGTCCCACTGATTTCAAAGGGACTTAAGCACACGCTTAAAATTAAATATATGTGTAAGTGCTTTGCAATCTAGGGATGGACTTCAGCATATGCTTAAGTGCTTTGGTGAACCAGGCTCTTATGTTATGGTAGTGCTTAAAGTCCCCAGTTGTGCCAGGAAGAAAGCACAAGAAATATTCCCTACCATAGAGAGATTACATTACCTATTCCTTAATTTGATTCCACTGCCTTATAAAAGATACATTTAAGCACCTTTGATAAGGAGAACATTAGCTAGAAAATGAACACAAAATCCTAGCTAAGACAATTCTTCTCAAAACAAGAATGTTTCTACGTATAGCCTCGGTGGGTTCAGATGTATCTGGTAAAATATGGATTTGTTTACCTTTATAATAAATCTTTCCTTTTGATCTTCAAACTGCTGGCATGAAGCTTTCCTGATCTAAAGAAGCATCAAAGTTCATAATAAGAGTTTAAGTACAGAAGGATGGAACCAGATAGTAGTGGTTCCTAATGATACAGGAATTTCATTAGGTGTTTGGCAATGTTTTAAAATGTCTTAATTGGAATTTAATGTATTCACAGATACATAATCTTAAAATGAAGAGACAGAATTATATGCATTAGTTTAATCTCTGCATTTGGGAATGCTAAAGATTCTAGTAACTTTATGCCTTAGAAAGACAATTTAAAAATGTTTTTGTTTATTTATTTTTGTACAGACTACACGAGACTAGTCTAGTCTTTATGGGCCTGATCCAAAGCCCAGTCAAGTCAATAGTAGCTTTTCCTTTGACTTCAGTGAGCACTAGATCAGGCCCTGTAGGAATCCCTATCAACTTAGTTTACAGTTAGATTGTATTGTCTTCTGCCATTTTTAAAGAATCTCTCTCTTTTTTTTTAGCCATTTTCCCCCTAGATTGAATTTCATCCACCACAACAAAGTTCTCAGTTTCAATATGAAACATGTTAGAAAAATTGTAAACGACTCTGCAGTTTACACCAGGCTGTATATATGGTGCCCGCTCATAAAAATAATAGAACAAGAAAGTAAAAACAATAAAATAACAAAAAAGAGTCACTTCATTGCTGACCCACTCACAAAATAAAACCAAAACCAATGCTGACTCTACCAGTCTCAAATTGCATTACTATGGACTCCTGGAAACACAGGGTTAGGTAGGAAGTGATCAGTTTCTGAAGTGAGTAGAAGGGAGTTCCCATGGTAGGCCATCAAAAGGCCCATTTTCTAGTCCTTTAGTTCTTTTGCTTTTTTGTCCCACTGGTATCTCTACCTCTAAGGGTATGTCTACACTGCATTTGCGAATGAAACTCCCTACCTGGATCTATAGACTTGGGCTAGCAGTCTCTTCGGCTATCCCTCGATGCGAAGATGTCTGTCAAGCGGGTTCATTGGTGGGTTTTTAGTTGGCTGGGGAGCCCATTTCTTGCCCTGCAGATTATCCAACAGAAGTGACAGGTTTAATTTTGGAGGAGACATAGTTGTTGGATGGAGTGTTGTGCCTCTTCTTTCCTCATTTGTCCCTTCTCTGTCTCATAAGCACGTCTGTTCTCCTCAAAGTGAGCTGTGGCTTGGTTTATGGTGTGGCGCCACTGTGTTCTGTTCTGCGCTGAGTCCTCCCCGTTTGTTGGGTTGATGCCTCTCTTTTTAACGTTTACTTTCAGTGTGTCTTTGAAGCGCTTCTGCTGCCCTCCGTGAGCCCTTCTTCCCTGACTTAACTGAGAGAAGAGTACTTGCTTCTGGAGGTGAGTGTCAGGCATACGTACACAGTGGCCAGCCCAGCGAAGTTGATGTTTCATGACCTACTCTTCTATACTGCTGATGTTGGCTGCAGAGAGAATGCTGATGTTAGTGCGTCGCTCTTTCCAGCTGATCCTGAGAATCCTTCTGGGGCAGCACTGTTGGAACCACTCCCGCCGCTTGAAATGTCATCTGTAGGTTAGCCAGTTCTAACAACCATAAAGAAGGGTGGAGATGAGAACTGTCTTGTAAACCAAGATCCTGTTTGTAGATCCTAATCATTGAAGACTCGTTTGAGTAGTCTTCCAAAGGATGTGCTGGCACAGTGGATCCTGTATTCAATTTCTTTGTCAATGCTGGCTGTGACGTTCTGTACCTTGAGGGAACACCCTATACCCCCATGTTTATCCTTATAATGTGATTGTGTGGTATCTAATGCAAAGTTTGTCATGTTGGGTGTCTTCGGAAGGCACATGATGCACTGAGCATTGTTGTTATAGTAATGTTATAGGTTGTAATTTCATGTATATATTTATGAGGCTGAAAATGTGTCCTCATGGCTTAAAATAAGCCCAGGCAAAAACTCTCCAAGAGCAGAGGGGCAGTTCACACCTCGTCAGGGCATGTATGGGACAAACCCAGCCCAGCCTCACAGGAACAATGGACACTGGCCTAGGCAGAAACAAAGGATCTGTTGGACTCTAGAGTGAGTCACCCCCCTTCCTTTGGTCAGTTTGGGACTACGATGAGGTAATGCTCACCTGACTCTGAAGCGGGAGCGGGGGGCAAAGCCAAGAGGGAAGAAAGAACATGATAAAAGGGAGAGACATTTGCCATGCTCTTCCTCTCTCACTTCCATCTCCATCTACCGACACCACCACCAAGCGACTGAAGCGCTGATCAAAGGGGAGAGCCTGGCTGAAGGGCAACCAGCCAGCCTGTGGTGAGAAGCATCTAAGTTTGTAAGGACATTGAAAGTATTAAGATCAGCTTAGAATGTGTTTTGCTTTTATTTCATTTGACCAAATCTGACTTGTTATGCTTTGACTTATAATCATTTAAAATTTATCTTTGTAGTTAATAAATCTGTTTGTTTATTCTACCTGAAGCAGTTCATTTGGTTTGAAGCGTGTCAGAGATTCCCCTTGGGATAACAAGCCTGGTACATATCAATTTCTTTGTTAAATTGATGAACTCATATAAGCTTGCAATGTCCAGCAGGCATAACTGGACACTGCAAGATGGAGGTTCCTAGGGTTGTGTCTGGGACTGGAGATATTGGCTAGTGTCATTCGGTTGCACAATCCAAGGAGCAGCTTCCATGCCAGAGGCTGTGTGTGAACAGCCCAGGAGTGGGGGTTCTCACAGCAGAGCAGGGTAAGGATGGCTCCCAGAGTCAAGGATTGGAGTGACCGAGCAGATCACCGGTCTGGATAACACCAGGGGAATGTCACACTGGCTGTTTGGGAGAGGTGGCTGCCCAGGTATGGAAAATGGTCCACATTTTCCAGGGGTTCTCCACTGATGGTGATTTGTGGAGTATGAACGGTAGTTTGTGCAGATCAGTTTCTGAAGTGAGTAGAAGGGAGTTCCTGTGGTAGGCATCAAAAGGCCCATTTTCTGGTCCTTTAGTCCTTTTGCTCTTTTGTCCCACTGGTATCTCTACCTCTAAGGATATGTCTACACTGCATTTGCGAGTGAGCCTCCCTGAATGGCTCCACAGACTTGGGCTAGCAGCCTAAAAACAGCTATGTAGACACCACGGCTTGGGCTGGAGCTTGGGCTCTGAGCCTGTGGGGAAGGGGGATTAGATTTAAGAGCCTGAGCTCCAGCTTGAGCCACAACACCAAAGCAACATCTGCGTGGTTATTTTTTGAGCGGTAGTATGACCCCACTAACACAAGTTTGTGGTCCCATGGGAGGGTCACTCCCAGATGCAGTGTAGGTATATCTTAAGACTCTCGGGCAACTTCTTTTCTTCATCCAACACTCTGTTACCCCAGAAGTCTTGTCTCCAGCTCGTTCCTTTTCCTCAACCACCCCAATATCATTACATTTAATACAGACTCAACAGACATACCTCCAGCTTGGTCCTGACCAAAACTAATAAATATCTCCAGGGCTGGTGCTTGCCCTTATGGGCTCCCAATAAATGTATTGGACCATATCCCAAGCTCATATCAATGCAGCTATGTTGAGCTACATAAACTGAGGATCTGGCATGTACATGGTGAGCAAGTTGCCCATTTCCACACCCTCTGCCTCACTCTACCCAATCCTCCACACTCATTCATCCACTTACCCATCCCATTTTCTCCCCAAATCAGAGACTTTATCAGTAATATTTTTCTGGATTTTCATAGGACCAAGTGATACCTTTGAATACTACATTCATACCTTTCTTTAGCACTCTTTTTAAAATTCTCCAATACTTCCCTCACTGCCAAATAACACCCCAGAATCCACTGTGCAAGCTGTGGTATAGGGGCACTATTGATGTAGAGGTCCTGGGAATGTCAAGAACAGCCCTGAAAAATTGGATGGAACAATGATGAGTGGCAATGACAGACTCTTAGCTTGTTAATTTCTGGAAAACCCTGGCAACTGGTATAAATGTGCCCCATAACCTAGTCTCAGTTCTATACTCCACATTGAAAAGTATCGCAATCTTAATCTCAGTCGCACTTAGTCTCCATTTTTTCTCTGTCTCAACTGCCTTTCTTTTAAAACTGTTACAGTCCTGAATCAGTGCATTATTTCATCCTCGAAAAATCAGTTCCCATTTACCCCATTCACCATATCTTGAAACCACAGTAACTCAAGACTGTAGGGGCCAGACGGGAATTGTATTGTATGAGAAATGTGTAATGTGCTGCACCGAACAATAAGAGCGGAACTGTACAAAATTTAAGTTATAAATTTCAGTTATAAAAGGAATTTAAGTTATAAAAGGATACTATATTAAGGATACTATATTAAGTTTTAAAAGGATACTATATTAAGTTACAAAAAGATACTACCGGTATATTTTATTGCCTGTGGAGAGATGTATTTATTGTAGCAACACTTAGCTGTGATTTGGATTTTGGTGGTTTGTTATACAATTTTGTTTCTGGATAGATTAGTCACAAAATGTTCACACAGGATATATTAGTAGTACTGTGTGTATTTTGGAGTGTCTACGCCAATATATATAATACATGTGTATATATAGTGCGTATTATTATGCATATATATGTAGTGGCCTCAATCCTGCAAGGTGTTGAGCACTGAACCAGTAAAGCACTTAAGCACATACTTGAAGTCAATGGGACCATTCACGTGCATTAAATTAGACATGTGCTTCAGTGCTTTGCTGAATCAGGGTCAGAGTTCTTAACATCTTGCAGGATCAAACCTTGTATACGTATATAATATTATTGTTCAATGAGAGGGTGTTCACAGAATGATCAAGGGCATGGAAAAAAACTATATGATATCAGACTGAAAAGATGGGAATTGTTTGCCTTAGGAGATGGATAAGAGGGCACCAATAACTAATTAATAGCATAGAGAAGGTAGATCGAGAGCTTCTTCTTCTCCCTATCTAATAACATAAGAACATTCGAAGAAAATGGCTAACTGCAAACAGATAGAAAAAATTAGACTGTAATTGGACTGTGGAACTCACTGCCACAGGAAGTCATTGGAGTCAATAATTTATTAAGATTCAAAAAGAGATTGGACATTTATATGGCTATCAAGAATATCTAGAGTTATAATTAATGATAGCTAAAATTGGAAGGGATATTAAACCTGGTGCTTCAGGGTTTAGGCTAATGTCTAACGATTAGAGATCAAGATGACACTTCATGTGGAGTGGAGGGGGAACAGATTATCCCATGTCTACCTACTGTGGGGTTCTTACATCTTCCTTTAAAACATCAGATGATGGCCATTGTCAGAGACAGGATAATGGGCTACATCAGGGGTCGGCAACGTTCGGCATGCGGCAATGCGGCAATGCTTACCCTGGCGGGCCGGGCCAGTTTTATTTACCTACTGATGCGGCATTTTTGGCCGATCGCGGCCCCCACTGGCCGCGGTTCACCGTCCCGGGCCAATGGGGGCGGCGAGAAGCAGCGCGGGCGAGCGATGTGCTGGCCGCGGCTTCTCGCCGCCCCCATTGGCCCGGGACGGCGAACCGCGGCCAGTGGGGGCTGCGATCGGCTGAACCTGCCGCGTCAGCAGGTAAATAAAACTGGCCCGGCCCGCCAGGGTGCTTACCCTGGCGAGCTGCGTGCCAAACGTTGCCGACCCCTGGGGTAGATGGACCATAGGTCTGGTCTAGTATGGCAATTCCTGTGTTCATGTTAATGTATGGTATGCATTAATATGTACATTTTGAATATGGAATGTGTTGTCTGAGGATGGAACTCAATGTGACATTCTGTATATTATTTTAGTTATATTTCTGCAGAATATAGTTGTTAGAGAATTTTAAAAAAATCTTGTATTTTAAAAAGTAAAAAAAAAGAAAAAAGGGAGCGTGAAGGAGGAGAAAGAGCTGTGTGTGGCTTTCGTTCTTTTTGATTCACTATTATAAAACCCACAGCTGGGCAGGCCTGTCTGCTTGAAGTCTTCAGTCTTGGTGACCCTATTTTTTCATACAATTTTATTTCTATGCCCTTTGACTTCTACTATTTCAAGTAAAGGAGAACATTTCCAGTGTAGTTTCAAACTAGGGATATTACTCCCTTCAGATATATTTCATTTCCACTGTGAGGAGAGATTAAGGGTAGGCAAAGTGGGGCTATCTCCTTGACAGACTAAAGTAGAGCCATGGAAATTCTCTTTTCTACTTTGGCCAACATTTTCAAAAGTGACTAGTGATCTTAGACTTGAGGCATCTTAAAAGGGCACTGAGCTTGCTCCTGCTGAAAATCAGGCCCTTTAAGGAGTGTCAAGCTGGGCTCCCAAAGTTACCAGTCACTTTGGAAAATCTTGCCCTTTATTTATTATTTTCAGCTTGAATGTGGATCAAAAAGTCCATACTTTGGTTGCTCCTGACCTTGTCTCAGGAAATTGGGTCAATTTCACTTCTCAAATGGGTCCTTCTGTCATATAATGTGTATCTTAATTGTTTAATGCAATATTTCTACGTAATTATAGGAAATATCACTTGCTGTAATGATGGTAAAATGAAATCAGGCAATGTTAATGACATTATACATTTTTATATTGGGATGGAAAATGATTAATTATGAGACAGAATAAATTAACACATATCAAATGCTTCCAAGAGGCACTAGGAACTGGAAGTGGGTAGAGCCTCCATTTTTATTCCTTCTGCAGAGGAAATTAGGGTCAAATTATATTAGGCACTAAAGAACAGAAATGGCCTTCCTGGCCTAGGAAAGCATATAATGCCACAGTGCATTTATATACACCCACCGTGTCATTTTGAAGGGCTGCCAAAGTACTTTCCATGCTGTAAAAATCACTTCACCCACCTCTGAACTACAGTCACAGCTGGGCTCACATAATCTTGTAGCCCTACCATCATCCCCCACAAGTGTTGTCAGAAAGGACCAATCCAATCACAGTATCAACCATCAGAACAAGCTAGTCGGACGGGCATCCATGTGGGAGAATCATGGTGGGAGTTCAAGGAGTAGAAACTGCCATCTGATCAGCATAGGCCTGAGTGAGAAAGAGTCTGTTGGAGCTCTAGGTAACCAGGGAGAGAAGGAAAGAGACTGTAAGTATATAAAGTATTGCTTCACCTTGCTAAGAGTCAGCCTGTGGCCAGCTCTTGGTATGACATTGTACTCCCTGCAATAGGGCCAAATTCCCAATGAAGCACTGATACTTCATCCCTACATCATCTTGCCTAGATTTGCTCTAACTTGGCCTGTTTCCATATATTCATATTTGATGGTTTCCATTGAGCTGGAATTCCTGGTATAGCCAGTATGAAGATCCAGCAAGAAATCAGCCAACAAGCAAATGTGTAAGAGGGAAAAATATTTAATTTGAGTTCACACTATGGACCCTTCTTGCAGCGTGGGATAGAGAGAGCTCATGCCAGTCACTGCACCTTGTGACTTCCCACAACAAATGGCCAACAGAAGTTATTTCTTTCCTCTGCTTGACTGCATGCAATTTTTTCTCAGGTCCTGGAAAAACCAGAGCTTCCTCATTGTTTCCTCTGGTGGGAGACAAAAAGGGTGGCCTACATGGCCTTCCCTGACTAACAGGGGTTGCCGGTTGCCAACTAACATTAAGTGTGCATCTATTCAAGTGCTTCCTTCAGCTGTTTTTCTGTTGTGTCCCTCAATTTTGTCCCCCTCTGACTATTATTATATTATAGTTCTGGGATTTTGCAGGCTACAGCATGATGCTGACTCTCCCTGGTATCCAGAAGCCAGTGGAGCTAAGCATAGGTCACTAATAAATGTTCCATCCCAGATTTATAGTATGAAAAAGATGGCCTCCTTCCCAGAAGCGATGCACTGAATATTTAAATTTGTTTGCAAACAAGCACTGAAGGCCATTTTTGTCAGCCAGCACACGTAGCTTGGTGCAAGTAGTACAGAGTGCAGTTAATTAGAAAGTTTCGTTTGCTGGTCTCTGACTATAGCAACCCTTTCCCCCCTCCTAAAATGGCTTTAATGTAAATGGCTGGAAACAAAAGTGCTTCACAAAGAAGTCCTCCTCACATTTTAACTGAGTTCATTTCTCTTCTCTGTAACATCATCCCTTCCAATCTATTGAAAAAAACCCTAAACCATTTCTAGGCAATCATGGGTTTTTTTTCTAGAATTTCCCTATCACCTCTCCCCATTAAATTATATAAAGATTTCATCTTGAGAATGCATTTTTTTACTGTATATTTAATGCTTTATTCTTGTGTGAAAAATTTCTCTCACAGACACTAACAATTTCAGGTTTCCTGGTTGTGAGCCTAATGTGTAAATTATTAATTTCTTGTACTCCATTTTGAATATTTGAGAATTTGTTTAAATAATTAAAACACAAATGCTTATTAACCCTGTAAATAATTTGGCAATGATGTTTTAAGATATTAAATGTTAATAAGTAGCTAAATGTATTTGTTTTATATGAAAGATTAAACATTTCGGAAAGATTTTATTTTGTCTCTGTATGTCAGAAATGGGACACAAAGTGGATTTGGGGGTGGAGGAGGGATAGAGAGACAATGTCTGAAAAAAAGATCAGTTTTCCCTGTCTACAAGAATTTCTCTGCTACCAAAACAGAACATGCTGAGGATTTTGGAAGGAACTCTTTGCCTACTGTTTTAAATTCTTTGGTCCCAATTTGCTTCTCACTTATACCAGAGTAAATCAAGCATAACTCCATTTAAGTCAGTGGAATTTCGCAGATGTAAAACTGATGTAAAAGGTCAATCAAGACCTTTAAATCAAACCTGCTACAGTACTTTAGTTAAGGTAAAGTTAGTCAATCAGTTATTCACTTGTCCAAGGCTGGCATGTTATATAAAGCATTAGCAGCCAGAGTCTATTGTCCAGACAAGTGTAATCAGCAAATCCAATTTTATAAATTTTTGACTGGAGACAGTGGTGCAGAGATAACTCAGAAGGTGTTGTGGAAGACTTTGCTGGAGTTTGTTTGCATTGCAATTTGGCTGCAAGTCACAGAAGCCTAGCTTCTTACCTAGTTACTGCCATTTATTTTTGATAAGCCCCAAAGCATCCATGACACTTATTGAAATAAAATGGTGTCTAGGCAGCCATTAATGTCACTGTATCTTCTTTCAGCAGATGCTTTATTTTAAGAGGTTTGAAGGAGGTTTCCAGTAGATATTCAAACCTACTAGGACTTTGTGTCTTATAAGGCCTTTGACCTAGATCAGAGTTCTCCGATGTTTTACTATGTAAGTTATACAACTTCTGATGTCCAGTTAGTGTCATCTTACTGTTTAAATGTACCTTTTTACTGGACCACTTCTGACTTCTGTTGCTGGGAATATGAAAATTTCATACTTGTGTAATATAAAATATTGCATTTTTCATATTATGTCATTAACTATAGACATAGGAATAAGCCTCTAATCTCAGTTTTGTAGCAATTAGGCTTTCTGCAATTTCTGGATATGAGCCAGCCACATTAGAGTGAAAATTGCAGCTATTTTTTCCTCAAGCCTGCCAATGTTCTTGCAACAGGGAACAATCATTTATAAATTACCCCAGGGAGAAATGCCAATCACAGAAAGCTCAAGAGACCAATAGGATCCAAATCACCTTTATGATATTTCTCTTCTGCAAGCATTTACATTCAAATATAAACAACTCTTGCATTAGGAACTATATTACACATTTTAAAAGGCTGTTCTACATGATGTGTTATAGTGAAATAGCTCTGTCTGATACTTTGGTTTCTTTCTAACTTGCTTATATTGTACTATTTTTGCAAAAAAATATAAATAAAAAAAATCTGGTGGAAATAAGCCAACCTGTCTAATTATCCCTGACTTATTCCCTACCATAGTATAAGCATCAGCAGAGGAACAAAATGCAAACTTGTCTATGCAGTTTGTTTCAGTTGTTTGTAATCTAGTCTGCTTCCCCCAAAGAAGGTTTTAGAGATGATGAGTCCTAGTCTCAGAAATGAACAAAATGGGTAGCACCGTGAGTAACATGGAGAATCCAGTTCCCATTATCTAATGGCCTGAGATGTAATCAGGTGGCATACAAGGACATCTACATATCTATTCAAAAGAAAAGAATTTGAGGAAAGGGGGCCAGATCTCCATCTGATGTAAAGCAGCATAACTCCACTCAAATCAATGCAGCTATGCCAATTTACACCGTCTGAGGATCTGAAGAAATGATATAGATGCTGTCCCAAAGAGCTTACAATCCAATTAGATCACGGACAGGGTAGGATATAAACCCATGCTTCTATGCCTCCTATTTAAACTTATGAGGCATGGGTTTATGTCCTGCCATGTCAGTGATCTACGTGGATTGTAAGACATTAGACCCCGTCCCAAAGAGTTTACAATCCAATTAGATCACGGACAGGGTAGGATATAAACCCGTGCCTCATAGGTTTAAATAGGAGGCACAGAGGCATAGGTTTATATAGTGCCCTATCAACAGTGATCTAATTGGATTGTAAGCTCTTTGGAACAGGGTCTAATGTCTTACCTTTCAGGAGATTCTCAAGTACTTAGCAAAATATGGGCTAGAGTAAAAGTGGCTTCAGTGGAGCTACACTGATTTATGCCTGCTGAGGATCTCTCCCTGTATTTATATATATATAGAGAGAGAGAAAATATTCCACTGAAATACAACATCGCTGGGGTGGAAGGCTTCACATTCTTTCCTTCTACTCTCCCATCAGTCTGTCTGTATCCATCTGTTGGCTCTTGTCTACATTCTAACTTCTTTGGGGCAGGGACCATCTTTTTAGTTCTGTGTTTGTACAATGCCTAGCACACTGGGATCCTGGTCCTGACTTGGGTTCCTAGGCACTACAGTAAGACAAAATAATAATCACATACACAGAAGTCCAAATAAATCTATAATGTATGTGAATAATCACAATGCAGAGAGCAGCACTTTGGGTATATGTAGGAGAAAGTGCAGATATGGTTGTGGGAAAAGTGGACAAATAGAGCTTTTAGACTGTCATTATGGGGGTGGCGGGAGTGTAGTGATATAATAAGCAATAAGGTTTGCCAAGTAATAAAGGGCAGAACTATGTAGTGCCTTAAAGATAATGACAAGAAGCTTGAACTTGATGCTGTGGAGAAGGAGGAACCAGCGGAGGGCTTGAAAGATGTGCGTGATGCCAGACAGGTTGGCAAGGAAGATGATCTTAGTAGTTGTTTTCCATCCGAGTACTCCTAACACTGGAATTCACATATTTTTGCATCCATGGATTTCTGTTATGAGGGCTCATGCCTATGCATTGGAGGCATTCTGCTATCTCCCAAACCACAAAATGACCTCTATACACCTAGAGGAGGGTCTTATGAGCTCCCTTCAGAGAGATACAATCGATTGCATTTGTTTCCTTTTTTTTTTTTTTTCAGTGTAGGCAGGGCCGGCTCTAGGATTTTTGCCGCCCAAAGCAAAAACAATTTTGGCCGCCCCCCCCCGTTTTTTAATTACCCCACCCCCGGCCCCGCCTCAACTCCGCCCCTTCCCCAAATCCCCACCCCTGCCTCCTCCCCTCAGGCTCTCAAGCCTAGGAGGGAGGGGGAGAAGCGGTGCCTGCGCCGTGGCCACTCGGAGTTTCCCCCTCCCTCCCAGGCTCTCAAGCCTGGGAGGGAGGGAGGGAGGGGGAGCAGCGGCGCGTGAAACGGCTGTTTCACGCGCCGCGGCCGCTCGGGATCTCCCCCTCCCTCCCAGGTTTGAGAGCCTGGGAGGGAGTGGGAGACCCCGAGCGGCCGCGGCGCGCGAAACAGCTGATTCGCGCGCCGCTGCTCCCCCTCCCTCCCAGGCTTGAGAGCCTGGGAGGGAGGGCGAGTAGCAGCGCGCAAGCGGCAGCAGCAGCGGAGGTGAGCTAGGGCGGCCGGGGCACATTTTTAGGGGCGGCATTCTGGCGCCGGCCATGCTGCCCCTAAAAATGTGCCGCCCCAAGCACCAGCTTGTTTTGCTGGTGCCTAGAGCCGGCCCTGAGTGTAGGGGTAGTAGGTAGAACCAGCAGGATGGAACTACATCTCAGACCAATTCATTCTCCTCTTTAAACTGCCTCATATTCTCTTAATCATGGGTGTTTTTTTCACTTGTGAATTGTGTAAAAGCCTTGTAATTCACTGCAATATTAAGTGTTTCATAATCCACAAGTGACTAAACCACAGTGAATGTTATGAATCAGGCTATTGAGTTGGGGGATTAATTTTGGCATTTCTACAGTCTGAAAATAAAATCTATTCACATTTTCTCTTCTGCAAGAGGAACCAGAGACCTCAGACCAACATCCCGTGTCCCACTGAAATAAACTCTCATTGACATCCTCTAATACAAAAATATACAGAATAAGGGCCTTGAATGAGGGCTTCTTAAACATGAGACTAACCACTGAAAATTCAATAAACATCCCAAATAAGATTTAAAAGAATGTGGAAGCATGCAGGATAAACAAGAACTACACTTGACTGAAGACAAGAAATAAAGCCTGAATGAATAATACAAAATATATACCTAGCACAATCAATCCTGACTGGGAATATTAGGTGCTACTGGAATATGACAATAATATATTTAAAATTGAGACTGTTTCCATTATATCTCTGTTTTATACATACATGCACCTTTCTGAAACATTCATTTACAACCTGATCTAAAGCTCTTGAAACTTGATAGTCTTTCTGTTAACTTATTTAGGGTTTGGATCAGTGCCTGGCTAAAGAGAATAACCTTTTCCATGTTTCCTGCAGTATTTGTGTTTGTTTGTTTGTTTGTTTTGTTTTAAATTTGGAGCAAAATCTCTTCTGTTGTTTTTGAGTTATAGGTTTTTCTTATGAATAAAATCCAGTCTTTGTGAGACAAAGCTGTAATTTAACATGAACATTGGGCACTGAACTGAGGAAGTGTTAAAGCTAAGGCTCCTACATCTACATTATCTCAGCCTTACCGCACATAGGTAATATTTCCTCTTCCTGTTTTTGGGTTAAATGAGTAGTTTAGTATTAGAGCAGGTCAAAAACAAAGGGGGTGGGAAGTACAAGGTATAAGTATTTTTGCACCTTTTTTTTTTTGCTTTTCACTCTGATGTTCAAAATTTTGAAAAAGATTCCATCAGCATTTCAAGTATTGAAATAACTTTATCAGCTCACTCAGTGGTCAAAAAATGGAAGAAAAAGTTTTACAATTTTTTCCCCCTCCAAATTTCAAAGTTGAAATTTCATTTTAATCAGTTTTGCTTAGTATATGTCTGTTTTGTTTTGGCAAAATGTATTTAAAATATAAGTACAGGATGTGCAAGATAGATGTTACTGTTAGAAACATAACTTTTGCATTTCTTTACTTTGGGTCTGATTGTGATTCCCATGCTCACATTGGGTGAATTCCTGATTCCATTAGAGTCTGTGGCAAAACCTGCATTGACATCAATGGATCCAGGATTTCACTTATTAAATAGTCCTCTACTCTGCAAATAGATGTATTGACTTCAATTAGTCTGCTTATGCTATAAGAGATTATTCAGCTCTAGTAAGAGTATTGCAATCTGACTCTTTGTGATTTTAACAGTACAACCTTAATATTGCATTAACATGGCTTTATATTTTCCATTTAAGAGACACAGATAGATAGGTGATTGATGGAAAGGTAGACAGACATGGCATATTTATTCTATGGTAAAAAGTGACAGATATTAGCAAAGACTATAAGACTAACAAAATATTTCAGTACTGATTTCTAAAAAATCTTGACGGCCTCTATTAATCAGCCAGGAACAACCTGTAATTATTAATATACAGTATAAATTATTAGAATAGCATTAAAGAGATGATTTTTCTGAGATTTTTAGTTTTGTTTCCATTAGAAATAAAAGGATTAGCAAATGACATCCAAATCTAAAGAGAGAACAAATTCATATCGTGAGAAGAAGGATTGGCCTAAGCTCTGTCTTAAATTAATTTAAGACAACCTATTTGAAACAATCCATTTGAGTCAAAAATTCCCTAAGTAGATTAATTATCTCTGTACACAATATGGACCTAAATCTGCTCAGTATAGTAATCATTTTCTAAGGTTGCTTTAACCTGTATTCTCTAGTTGAAAATACTCTAGATATTCTACAAACTATAGCAATCAAAATGGCAGTACTGTCTCTTAAGGACTGACGACAGACTTCATTCAAAATCTGCAGCTGGTTCATCATGTGGCAATTCACCCTGAAGGCAGCATATCATATCAGTGCTACACAGTTGTCACTGGTTCCTATTCCTGCTCTGGATTCAGTTCCAGGTGCTGGTCTTCACTGATAAATCCCTGAGACAGCTGGATTCTTGGGATGAGTGAAGTTGTCCTTGCTTACACCAGTGATGATTACTCCATTTGTATAGTGCCATTATATTTGTTCAAAATTCAGTAAAACAATACAGTAGAAACTCAATTATCTGTTGATCTCAAGGGGCACCCGGGTACTTTGGGAGCTTGCCCAGAAGGCTTTGAAGGGTCACTTGACCTGCTCCTGACAACTAACTTCAAAACCTGGTTGCTGGATTCTCCCTGTCCCCCCAGCTCTACAGGAGGCAGCAGCAGTTGTGCTTCAGGACCTAAACCCATAGGAGCCATATCCTCATCTGGTGTAAATAGCAAGTGACTTTAATGGAGTTATGCCAGTTTATACCATTTCAGGATCTGGCCCAAGGACTGTAAGTCATGCAGACTTATGTGATGAAGTCAAAACTTGGGGTTCATATCCAGCCTTAACAACATTAAGAATTTCATTTAATTAGCATTTAGGTAAGCAAGGTTTGACTATATTGACAAAAGAGGGGGAATTGGTCACATGTTGTCATGTGTCCAGTTGTGGACATGTTGACTGTCACTGCCTCTAGGACACGCTTCCACATCTAGTCCTACACTATTGAAGATGCTGGAAGTTTTGCATCTGTCTTCGGTGGATGCAGGATTGGACTCTAGCGATTGAATGTTACTGCCTGATGGCCTGTGTGAAATGAGTTGGTGATCGCAGTCCCATTCTTGTGGACAATTAGAACTAGTTGGCATACTGCTTCTTGTTGGCAGTCACAGCAAAGAGGCCACGGATTGAATGAGCTTGGGCACTGAACTCTCCTCTCCTCCTACCCACCAGATCAGGGTTGAGGCAAATGTCAGATCAGCATGGAGAAGATTGCATTGCCATGCTGTAGTCTTTATGAATAATTCTCCAGAATGGCTAACTTTAACAAGCCCCTTTCACTAAAAGTTCAATACATCTACATAGCTCTCTCTGCAGATGTATGTGATGTGTGCATAGGTCATATTTAGTGAAGGGCATTTTTAAAGTTTGTGCAATGTTCCCTTGAGAAGAAGCAATCCAATGGGCTTATTTGTGTTATTTTATCATGCACAGTGCTGCTCAAAGGAAGATAAAATGTGGCAAGCAGCTCGTTAAGACAGGATCTGTGTTAATATGCAAATACTAGTCCCTTAGGACCCTGCTCATACACCAATCAATCAATTAACTTGTCTGTCTCGGTATTGTTCATTATTTAAAAATGATTTTAATCACTTTGCAGTGTATTAATTAATATCATGCCTAGCTAAGGGGAAAAAAGAAATGTAGCATTCCTTAGAGCTTTCATGTACAAATATTAATTATCATGTATGATTCCATTATTAAGATATATCATATACCCAAAGATATCAATGGGATTTTACAGGAGCTGAGATACAATACAACTTTATTTTGTGTAAAATCTTTCATATGAACTCTACTCTAAAGCACTTTAGAGATTGAAATAGGTAGAGTTATAAAGTTATAACAAATACAAAAATTGCAGAGAGAGAGAGAGAGAGAGAAATAGGCCAGGGAGAAAATGTATGTCTTCATATGGGATTTGAGGACCAGATTTAAATCTGGTGTAAATAGGCACAGCTCCACTGATGTCACTGCAGCAGGTCTGAGTTTGGCTCAGACTGCCAGCATGGTGGCAGTACACCAAAAGGCTATTCCAGATGGTAGGTGTGACAGGTTCCCCCTGGGGTGCCACCGAGTGCCCCCAACCCACCAGCCTGAGCTCCCTTTTACACTGTACTGCTGTGAGAAGCTTCCAAGCCCTATCCAGCCTGCACTTTCACCAGCATACATACAGGTAGGAACACTCCCAGCTGCAGTTACATGCAGGCTCTTTAACCAGCCCCTGCATGGGAAGGCTTCAACTAGGGCACCTCCCAGTTCCTAAGGCACACCCCCCTCTGGAGTATAAACCCAAAATTATACCGCCTTGCAGTGCACAGGGAATGGTACAGTGTAAGCTCATAAAATTCTCCCCCTCCCTCAATATGGAGAGGAATATGCAACAGCTTACTTCCCCTGAGTTATGATTCCCACACACGGGTTTTAGAGAAAGCAAAAACAAGTTTATTAACTATAAAAGATAGATTTTAAGTGATTATAAGGGATAGCAAACAGATCAAAGCAGATTACCTAGCAAATAAACAAAAAATGCAAACTAAACTTAATATACTAAATAGATTGGATATGAATAGCAGATTCTCACCCTAAGTGATGATACAAGCAGCCTGCAGATTGTAAAGGGGCAAGCTGCACTTGCTTTACAGCTTGGAATCCTTAGGTGTTCCATTCACAGGCTAAAAATCCCTTTAGCCTGGATCCAGCACTTTCCCCAGTTCAGTCTTTGTTCCTCGGGTGTTTCCAGGAGTCTTCAGTGAAGAACCAAGATGATGTCACTCCCCTGCCTTATATAGCTTTTGCATATGGCGGGAACCCTTTGTTTCAAAGCTTGGTTCTCACGCCAGTCAGTGGACAAATACTGACTTCCAAGATGGAGTCCAGCACCAGATGACCTGGTCACATGGCCCTGTAAAGTCACAGCAGCCATCCCCCACTGGCTGTTTGGCACATTCACAGGAAGGCTCGCCAGGTGGGAGATAAGCTTCTCCTAAGGCCTATTGTTTCTTCCCTAGTTGTTCATTAACTTGAATGGGCCCTTCCCAGCCAGCCATCTTGACTGAGAACATTTTGCCTAACAGGCATTGCCCAGGAATAGCTCTTTGTGAAATAAATACATAGTCAATATTCATAACTTTGGGTACAAAAATGATACATGCATACAAATAGCGTAATCATATTCAGCAAATCATAACCTTTCCAATGACACCTCACATGCCTTACCATGCATAAAATATATCATAAATATGATATCATCATATAATAATATCATTGTGAAGAATATGAGGTGCAGTGTCACAGTAGAATATGCAGAAAAGAATTTTCTATAATGATATTAGCCTATAAAAGGAGAGGCATGTGCTAGATGACTGGAGTCTGGGACAAGATGTGAAGAGATGTGACACCTATGAACCAGATCACTGAGTTTATAAAAAGAAAGACAATTTTGCATTGGATATTAAAGTAGATTTGTCTGGTGACTGGAGGATGTGATCATAGCTTTTTGACTATATGATAAGGCAGGCAGCAATATTGTATAGGCTGGGGAGATGGGACTTGGGGACATCATGGGCAGGGGCGGCTCCAGGCACCAGCGGGGGGCGGCCTGCCAGTCGCTATGAGGGCGGCAGACAGGCAGTCTTCTGCGGCATGCCTGCGGGAGGTCCGCCGGTCCCGCGGCTTCGGCGGCAATTCGGCGGCGGGTACGCCGAAGGCGCGGGACTGGCAGATCACCCACAGAAACGCCGCCGAATCTGCGTGACCAGCTGTGATCACCGACCGAAGGCCGCCTGACTGCCATGCTTGAGGCGGCAAAAAACATAGAGCCGTCCCTGATCATGGGGAAAGACAGTTTGGATGAGAGGAGAGTGACATGGATAAGAATTTCAATAGATACAAATCAGTGGTGTTCATGAGGCAGTGAGGCAGAGGAAGTGAGCGGCAGATTAGAAGACAAAAGGAAATATAGGAGTTGCAGGACAGACCAAGGTTACAGAGCGGAGAGGCAAAGGGTAAGTCCGACTTTAGGAGGGATTCAGGTTGTTGTGTATGAGGGTGTTTCCCTTGCCCAAGAGAAAAAAAAACTCTCTACTTCTATCCTTCCTCATATGTATAAGTAGCCTTTGTTCATTCAAGTAGTTCCATGAACATCCCCTTCTCTCACATTGACTATTGGCTTCACTGGGACTATTCAGCTGAATATGGACTACTTGAGTTGCAATTTGAAGGATCAGGCCCCCATTCCTAAAATGTCCTGGACTTGCTCCTCCTCTCACTCATACCAGTTTTACAATGAGTTCAATGTAGTTACTGCTGATTTACCCCATTATAAGTTAGAGGAGAAGCAGGCCTACACCTTTCATTACAAGCTACCCAGGGTAACCAATATAAGGGGATTTTATTTTATAAGGGGATATTGAGATGAGAAGTGCAGCACTGTCTTTTGATCCTTAACATTGTCTGCAAAATTCTTCATTAATGATTTAATCCAGTGAGACAGAGAAAACCTAGGCATTATAGTCTGTTAATATCCTACACATACCTGCCCTGTTAAGAGTGTGACTCACCAAGCTGAAATCATGGTGCCTTTGCTTTGTTAATGTCTACAGGAACCCTGAAGCTTTTACTGTAACTCAAGGAAGAAACTGATACACTCACTTAAAGGGTTGTTTCCCAAAAACGTCACTATGCTGAGTATTTGTACGTGCATCACAATTGCCATAGATACAAGCCTCAAGATGTACTTTATTAGTTGCTTTGCCCAGGGGCAGCTTTCAGCAATGTGAATACCTGGGTTGAGATACTATCGATCTGTAGTTTGAAAGAAGCATATATATAAAAAGCATACCGTAAAATAATATATTTATATTTGCTTCCTCAATAGTTGTATTTGTTCTGATCTGACACTTTTGGGGATGATGCTTAAGACAATAGCTCAAAGGCAGTATGGCTTAGTGGAATAAACATGAGACTGGAAGACAAGACTTCCTGGTTTGTAATCCCTCCCACTGATTTATTAATAATTAGTATTATTACTATTTTTATTTGCATTTCAATACCACCTCGTGGCCCTTGTGCTATTTTGACTCATAGTAAGTGACTTGTTTCTTTCCAGGACAGTCCCTGTCTTGAAAAGCTTACAGTCTAAATAGACAAGACAGACGGTGGAGCAGAGGTACAGAGGAATGAAGTGACTTGCCCAGTATCAGCCAGCAGGTGAGCTGTTGTACAGTTGGGAATAGAATTGTTAAATACTTTGAGATAGTTGGATGGTGAACACTATGACACTGCAAAGGATTAAAGCCTATGTATTATTTTGGGAACTGTTAAATGATTTCATTTGTAAAATGGACCAGGTTAAGCCATTAAGGTCCACAATGTAATTATTTATGCACTGCAATGGTCCACAGTTTACCAGCATGTGGGGGATATGGTGATCATTATCTGGCTGCTGTTGGAGAAACGTAGACTTTAGGGTGACTCCTGCACAGGGGTGCTGATTGGAATTACAGCTGCTAGAGAAAAGACAATGACCCACATTAAGCTTTCCATATTTGATAACTGTTGGAAAATGGTAAATATTTTCTGGGAAATTTTTCAATTTTTGTCTTTATGTTTTCAATTAATTTTTTTTGGTGGAATTTTTCTGGGTTTTCAACAAAAAAAGAAAATTGCATTTTTTTCAGATTTTGCATTGAAAAACTGAAAATGAACACTTTGCACAAAAATATTTTGACAATAATTTTTGAACAGTTCTAATATTTTATGCTAGGTAAATATAGGTTATTTTTTGGTGGGTTAAAGCTGAGTATTTTAGGGATGGCATACCTAAATGTTACATAGCTCCTCACACAAACTAGAGCTGGAATCTGATGGGGAAAGGCATTAGGATTCCAGAATAATTTGATTTGTTAAAACCATCACTCACCCATTGAGAGGAAGAATAGTCCAATGGCTCAGGTGCCAGCCTTGGACTACAGAGACCTGAGTAGAATGTCCTGCTCCACCACAGACTTCCTATGTGAGTGTGGACAAGTCACTTAGAGCTTGTCTATACAGTGCAACAATGTGGGCTATGAGAATATGAATTCTGTTGCTTGCTAACTGGCCCCTGTAGACCCTGCTGGTGTGCACTAGGGACGTTTTGTTTAGTTGCTGTGCATTAGAATTCACAACCCCACAGTGCACAATGCTGCACAAAGCCCGTAGTCTCTCAATACTTCAGATCACCATCTGTAGAATGGGAATAATGTCACTCCTCTACCTCAGAGGGGTTTTGTGAGGATAAATACATTATAGATTGTGAGGTACTTTGTTAACAAGGACTATAGAAGTACCTAAGAAAGATTCTGTTGCTAAGAAATATTAAAAATATGATTTTTGTGATGCCCATAAAAACAGGCTAGTGTTCCTTGTGTGACAGCAGCAGAACCTGTGTCAAGCACCATTTGCAGAGATCTGCTGATATCAGCAATTCTGGTGCACATGCAAGGAAATAAACATAGCAGAACCACATTAATCTCAGCTCCACTTAAAACACTGGGGCAGAGATTACACACTGGGAAAGGACATCAGCAGTGGAAGCATTCCTCACTCTCCCCACCCCCTACTCCCATTCCCCGCCAGCTTTAAAACAGGAAATCCCAGACAATGGAAAGTTAAGAAAATTAAAACACTAAGTCCAGGAGTGTGTTTCCTTTAATACACGTTTAGATATTTAAGCATTGATTGTATTGCTTTTCGTTCATTGGGATCGTTGATTTTTGCATGTCTTAAGCATCTGGTTATTGGATATGTTTATATGAAGTTAAGACCAGATTGCCTGCATATACTACACATATTTGTGTGGGGAAGTACAGAAATCTTATGTAGACCTAAGTCTGTCTCTCGTGCATTCTTAGGCTGAGAGAACTGCAAAACTAAGCATTTCTGATGCTCGAAGAATTCACATGGAGACAAATCTAACCTTATGATTACTCCTATCTCTGCCTATAAACATATGGTAAATCATTATTGTATGGAAAGCTGTCTCATTACATTGATTGCAGATAACTGATGATATTTTAAACAAGAGAAAAATTAAATCCTTCTATGCCTGACATTTTCACCCTTTTCACCCCCCTTAGCTAATTTTCAGTGTTAGAGACAGTTTATGCGAAAGTGCTGAAGTGTCACGTCCCTGGATTTGCAAAATGAATTAAGCTATCTATCCATCTCCAAATATTGATGTAGTCTTTGCTCTGTGTGCTAGTGGGGAGAGAAATTGCTTTCTAGGGGAATGATATTGGCTATTATATTTAATTATTAATAGTTATGCTCATGTTTTAAAGGCATATCTGACCTAGCCCATATTTTATGGTTCTGTATTACACAGAGCTGTAACTATCCATTCAAAATGGGGACACACTCTGGTCAGTCCATTGCCTTCAGCTGATGTTACCTCTCAGTTTTCACCCAGGGCCATACAGAAGGATTGTTAGTGCAGATGCAAGTTAGGTTGACAAATCTAGAAGCATATTAATGAAAGGCCTGATAGAGAATCTCCCAGTCACGCTAAAAATGTTGTGCCCAGGAAATTAAATGGATGATGCGGTGAACACAGCACATTCCTTCTTGCTGTCCCCATGATACTGCATGAGTCACTCACAGAAATATGAGATCCAATAAATAGGAAAAGCTATACTCTGGGCCTGCGGTGTTGGCAACCCCAAATGTTCAAAAATTATGAGTCAGGCCCCACAAATTGTGAGATGGACTTAAAAAATCATGAGATTAAATAAAAAGTACATATGGATTTCTTTTTATTGGCCTTCTGGTTTTTTGAGCCTTTAGAGTTCACATTTGCCAGTTTTATTCCACGACCATAAGAGTTAGAGACTTATTCATAAAAAATGAAAACTGAGATTCTCACATTTTCACATGATTCCAGTAGTGCAGGCATTAAGGAAAAAAACCCAAATATTGCTAGACTTATAGTAAAATCACAAGAAATGGTAATACCGAGCCTAATTCTACACTCGGTGACAACTGCGTAAATCCAGAGAAATGCTGTTGACTATGAATATGTTACTGTACAATTATACCCAGGCCACCGAGATCAGGATCTTGCCCTCTGAGAGGTTTTGCACATGTAAGTGTTTTTAAATCAACATTGCTACTTTTGCATTAGATAAAAGCACATAGTATCATAAGCAGATTTTTGTGGGGGAGGGGAGCGGAAATAAAACTATCTGCATAGTCAGACGACTCATCCCTGGCTTCCACTGGCTTGTGATTGCAGTTCCCTGGCAGTGGTATGGTTGCTTGAGCAAGCTTCATGTAACACCTGTTCCAACAGGGGTCCAGAGTTGGCAAATACAGTCACAAAAGTGGGCGGGGTTAGCCCAGAAGTCTAGTGGACAGAGTACTGGACTAGGACTCGGTAGACGTAAGTTGTACTCCCAGCTATGCCATTTGCCTGCTGAGTGACCTTGTGCAGGTCACTCCACCTCTCTCTGCCTCAGTTACCCCTTCTGTAAAAATGGTGGTAATAATGCTGAACTCCTTTGTAAATTAATTTGAGAGCTATGGATGAAAAATACTAAGAGCTAAGTGTTATTATGTAGGAACCCTGAGGATCTGATGGTGGTGGTATGGGCCTTGGCCTTCCCCTGGGGGTGAATCCACTCATGAGTAGGGCTGCCTCTGGGCAAAAAGTGCCGATTGCAGCTCCCTTGGGAGTAAATTTGACTCTGTCCGTGTCTGAAGTGCTGCTGGGTTTTGCTTTATTTGTATAGTTCCTGATCCAGCAGGCGATTTTCATTCAGCAAAGCACTTAAGCACATGCTGTAATGCTTTGGTGAACTGGGGCCTTAATGATTATTTGCTAAGAATTAGTGCTGAGCATATCCTTCCGCCCCTCTGAATCCAGATTTGGGTCTGAATTTCACAGCTGCCCCCACATCTCTATAGTTGGCAGAACTGTCCGCCCCCTGATTCTTATGGGGGTGGTTTAAGACTTCAGATCTGAATCTCGCCGCTTGGACTCAGTACCAACAATTGCTGGTTTCACCTTATTTAGGCTACTCCGTTAGCTTGATTTCCTCTTTTAGGGAGAAAATCACCCATGTGCAAAGGGCGAGCACAAATTTATGCACCGCCCTGTGGGCTTAAATGGTAAATAGGTGTTGTGCTGGCCCTCTGCACAAAACTGAATTTTACCCTTAGGCCTCAATTCTTCTCCCCGTGATGTCAGTGGGAGTTTTGCCATTGACTTCAATGGAAGCAAAATCATGCCTTTAATAAACTAAATATACCAGTGCTTTGAAACCTTCCAGAGAGAACACACACACACACACACACACACACACACCAATGGCAACAGAAATTCTTTGTTAATGACTCTTTTGTTAATATAATCTTGAAGGAAACACAGTTGGGTAAATTAAAACACTGCAAATTAACAGTGCCCCATTACAATGAATCAGTGACCAATCCAAGTTTTCTGTTAGCAAATCGTAGCCCTTAGCAACAGCAGACTGATTAATACTGAAACTGCCTCCAGTACAGGGATTCTGTGTCAAGAGACGGGACCTGTGTATTACTCACAAAGGCCTTCTGTAAATGCTGATCTCACTTTTGGTAATGCAGTTTCGTTCTGACAATGTATCAAAATGTACCAGCTCAAAGATTATCAGGAGACAGTTTAAATTGTTTGTGAAAATTTAGATATGAGTACACATAAGATTTGGCTTGGTTCCCATTGTTCTCATATGCTTAGGGTGATCAGATAGCAACTGTGAAAAAACGGGACAGCGGGTGGAGGGTAATAGGCACCTATATAAGAAAAAGTCCCAAAAAACGGGACTGTCCCTTTAAAAAGGGGACATCTGGTCACACTACATATGCTGGCTATATGACTGGATCTAAACACTATATGTAGCATTGGGAAAATATTTTTGCAGGCCTTTCTGCCTACTGTCTCACTTCTCTTTCTGTCTCAAGTAAATCTTTCACATTTCTTTCACAATCAAAATATTTTTCTTGTTGTGATTTCAGAAAGCCTGACATTAAAACATATTTTGAAATCCATAACACAGTACTCAGAGTTAAACTTTGCTCAGCGACAGATCATTAGTTTACTTGCTGCATGCCTCTGAATACTTTGTACCAGTAAATATAACACTCATGATAATTACCGTGTGCAACATGTTTGTGTTCAAATACGACCTTGAACTTACTTCTCAAACATTTCAGAAATTCCAGCAATTTGATGTTCTTTGCAAGCTACTAAAATAATCTCTCTCTGAACTGTGTAACTCAGATACCGATATTTCAAAATGACCTAGTGTAGCTGTTTTGATTCTTTTAACTTTGTGTTTAGCTAGTTTTCTGTAGCCCAGTGAGTCATGCAATCCTATGACTGTCTAGGCACTTTTCCAATCCAAAGGGCTATTAAAAGCTTTGACAAAGAACCTGGAGCTGCTTTGGGACGCAGTAACAAGGACGGCCTGTATGTTTGTTAACACACTGACATAGACCAAACAATCAGATAATAAGCACATTTTGCTAAGTTGTAAATATTTTTATACTATTAAAAAATACTAGAGTATTTTAGAAATAAATGGGCCCAGATCCTCAGCTATAAACGGAGGAACACACTGGGCAAGTCAAGGGCTACAATAGAGGCATAGAGTTTACCTGTTTGTGCCTCTGACTCTGGTGCTGCTGTGAGTGAGGCTGGTCCTTCAGCATAAGATAGAGCAGCTTCAGGGCTGCTCCAACTTACATTGGATGCTGGTGGTAAATGGCAGTTGGGGATCATTGCCACATTGGAATATCATGGACATCGTCTCTGAATTTGTCCCCGAAATGATAGGAAGATGGTGGAGTCATGTCAGAATCTCTAAACTGGTCTTGTGCCACCATACTGGGATAATCCTCCCATGGTTGGTTTGTGCTGGGTCTATAGCCAGAAACTGCTGGGGTTGCAGCAGTGGACCGAATGGCTCAGGGAATAGGCTGTGGGATGTGAAGGCTTTCACAGTTAGATGCTACAATAATTAACTGCCAGCCATCAAAAGGCATCACCATCCAGTGGATGGAGGTGGCCTCTATGAAACAAGCTGAGAGACTCAGTTCAGTTCCTAGTGGACAGGGGTCCCTATCACAAAACCATTACTGCAGTCCACTGGTAGCTTTGTTGGCAGCCTCGGCATTCAAGTCTAGGACTGAATGGGCATAGAAAATGAATTGTCCCATCATCTGTAAAAACCATGGTGTGGAACCTAAGTGAGTATCTCCAGGAAGGGGTGTGCACAAGGGGAGGGGGGTGAAGGAGGGGCATGTCCTCGCAATCAGTGGGGGCACAGAACTCAGCCGGGGTGGGGAGAGCATCTCCTCCAGCCCAGCTAGGACAGGAGATGACAGCTCCTCCGGCCTTGGGGCCGTGGTGGGGGGAGGAGATCCAGCTCCTCTGGCTGCCAGGGGAGAGCAAGCTCCACCACCCTGGGGCCGTGGCAGGGAGAGACAGCTCTTCTGGCCGCAGGGCGGGGGAGGCGTGGGAAGGGAGGGGCAGAGAGCCAGCTCCTCCAGCCACAGGAGGCACAGAAAGTGCCCCTCCAAAAGTGGCCACATTTTTATTCCTGTGCATTAGCAAAACAGCATGTGGACGGTCACACTGTCACAACCTATGCTGCCCCTATTCAGTGGATAACTAAATTCCATTCTCCTTTGCTCTCAGCACTACATTCATAAACAGTTAAAATTAGAGAAACACTGTGCCTGAGCTAAAAGCAGCAGCCAGTTTCACTTCTCCGGTGTCTGTATTCTTCCAAAGCACCGATGTTGCTTTTAATAACAAAGTGAAAGTGTCACTGGTACCAGTCATTAATATTCCCGTACACACATTTGCATTCAGTTTCTCTTGCCTCTTTCCTAATTTAGGTCCACACTAGAATTCAAAACATGCTAGCCACAGCTATGTATAAATGTGGTTGTACTCAAGATTCCAGCATACTTTCCTGACCAGTATTGACAAGGGAGTTTTTATTGTTGTTATTGTTTTGGGGGTTTTATTCTGAAAACAGTGAAAACCGCACTATGCTGTAGACTACAGGCCAGTTCTACCGGTGGTGTAAATCAATTGATGTCAATGGAGCTACACCAATTTATACCAGCTGAGGCCCTACTTTTCTAGATAGTCTATAGCATAGTTTCACAGCCCAGTTATAACAGCAGGCAGAAAACACCTGACATATTTTAAGTACATTGCTTAATTAATTGTTGGAAGGTGCTCAGCGGCTATGGTGATGGGTGCATAATATGAACCTGAACAGAATAGAAACAAATTCTCCAACTATCAAGGAAACTGCATGAGAATCCTTCTAGGTAGGCAGCATGGTTTCAATCCCAGTGAAAACAGTTCCTTGGAGGCATGAGTTCATGTTCCCCATAGCATCTAGACATCATGCTTATTTCTTGTTTTTGAGAAATCAGAAGTTGAAAAGCTAGCTGAAAAAAGTAGTAAGAAGCACTAAGCAAGACTATACCCAATGAGTTGTGCTTCAATAATCTACAATAAGGGGAGGGAGGTTTGGGTTAAAATTCTGATTTGATTTGTCAGACATAGGGCCGAATTCCCCACTGATACTCCAGATTTACACCTGTGTAACTCCACTGAAAAACTGAAGAAACCAGGTCAGACTTCAGTACATCAGTCCTCTGTTTTGAAGGACCATGAAAATCAAGACTGGACATTACGGGAGGCAAGTGACTGCACCATAGTTAAGGTTGAATCACTGTCACTGTCTGAAGCTGAATTTTCTAACCTCTCTGAAATTCACACACATAGGTCAGAGTGGCCTGGAAATTGGTATGCTAGTTTGTGGCCTGGGGTAGAAAGAGTGATGCAAATCGGAGGTCATTGGCTTAATGAATTCCTGAGATATAAATCACCACCTCCCATGAGCTGTTTTAAAATGTCAACTTTCTTATAATGCTTTTTTGCAAGAGATAGGGGAAAATACCAGACCACACTTCCCTTGCAGAACCAGAAAGAGAATCCAAGAATCCTGCTTGCAATATGTGTTAGCTGAAGTGGTAGAGGGCTGTGGTGTGGATGTGAAGGTCCCATGTGCAAACTCTGCTGCTGACCTACATTGGGGACATTATGGTTCCACAGGATGGAGTTTACCATTTGCCATTTTAATTTAGATTGGAGAGGTTTAAAACTGCATTTTGAATCCTCTCTAAAAATCTACCCCCATAATCAGATCAGTCTCAGAATAGATAGGTCAGGAGCCTGACACAAAAGAATGGTTGGCAAAGATTACAACAGACAAACAAGCTTGAGGGGGAAGATGCTGTGATCATCCTGAGAGACTCCTTACTGTGGAGATGAAGCGGGAGTCGGGTTAAGATTGTGTGGTTCTGCTGGGTAAGAAATGTCACCTCAACTCTTAATGTCAAAAATCAGATATTCTTGGCATATCTGATCTTTGGTGTGGGCACTCGTATATTGGAGAAATATTCTGGGCCAGGTAATCAACTTGAGTAAACTGGTGTAACTCAGTTGACTTGGGTGGAGCTACACCAATTTAGGCCAGCTGAGGATATGACCCTCTATCTCTAGACGAAAAAATGTTCACTCATAAATGAAGCTGTGGTTCTTTATGATGTGTTCCATTTTTCTTTTGGCCTTCAACAGATTTTGAATGGTAACAGTGCTGTGCTCTAGGCCGCCTTGTTTAATGCAATGGAACAGTTGTGCAACTAAAGAGTGCACATTGGATGGAGTTCAAACTCCTTCATATAATGGGTTTGGAGTTTTTTCAGTCTCCAAACTCTTTTTGCAGCCCTAGTGTCAATTAAAGGAACATTTTCACCTTCTAAGAAACTCTATCTTTAATACAGTATTTCTTGCACCATATCTTACCACAAATTTGCCACAAGAGCCATGATTCATAACCATGTCATGCATTTTGGCTTGTTTGAAACTATGATACCATGCTAAGGAAGGCAACATGCTTTAAAAGTGGTTAACACATTTTGCATCTAAATTACAACTTCCTTAACACTTTTACACAGGGCTTTTTACAGGGTTAGCTACAGAACCATGTCCCACGTTGATCTCCAGTGATCCCTTAACCCAGTGATTCCCCAACTCCAAATTTGCCTCAGTGCTTCCCCTCAGTTTTCCCGAGTTCTCCTTCTCAGCCACCAAGTTTACCCCTCTGACCCTTACATTGTCCCACTGCTTGCATAGATTTCCCCCACTGCTTCTCTAGTTTGCTCCAGTGCTCTGTCTTACCCCCAATTTTCCCCAACACTTCCTCTCACCCTGTGTTTGCCCCAGTGGGTCCCTTCACACACGGCCAGTTTGCCCCTGAACACCATCTCTGGAACCCAGCTGAAGGTAAGCAATATCCAGTAGAGCCAGGCTCATGCCTTGCTCTATTATCAGCCCAACCAGAACACTGCACCCAACAACCCTCTGCTACTTATGGAAGATTAGGATTCAGGTATGGCTCTGGATTCAAGCTTCCTAAGTCCAGGCCCATCTCTAGTGAGAACTAATGCAAATTGCACTAGGGCTTCACACTGGGTGCTTCAGATTGTCACCCTGGGGCCCATGGCTTACAATAAATAAAATCTGGGATGACTGTGTTGACTAATTTGTGAGATAAGCCTTTTATGCTGTGGATTTTGTCTGGGCACAAGGAGCAGGGCTGGAGGACTAAATTTGCAGGTGAACCACTCACCATACCTCTTGCATCATACACACATCACTAGTAAGTTAATCATCAGCTTTCATACATAGCTACCAGATGGTATAAATAACTTATGTCTCAGTTATATTTGTTGACCTGACATATTCCCTAGCTTTGATCCCTTGTTTTTAACTCTCATTCACTTTTGTTTTTGAAATCATTGGACATAAACAGTTTCTGCAAATCCCCTTTCCCCCATCTCCCGCAATAAATATCCATGTGATATGCCAAGAATTGCTGTTGACACTAAGCTTTCATTTAACAGAATATGAATTAATTTACCATGCTGACATGGGCAGTTTGAGGCACAGCGTGAGTCACAACTCATGTTATATTTTTGCCCAATTACATCTCAGTCATTTGAGCTAATTGAGTCAAATGATACAGTGTCACAGGACTTACTGTAAGTCCAGAGGATTTCTCCTTCAGCCTATGCTGCTCATCTTCAGCTGTCAACAGCGCACGGCATTCAGTGTATTCACAAAAAGCTGCAGCAGCCGTTGTTCTTTATGTATGTCAGTAGCTGTTTCAGTCTCAGTTACTTTGGCATTTGTTCCATTGTCGCTGTTTGCATGAATTTAATATCCTTTAAGATTGTTCCTTCTCCTACCCCCCACTCCTCGCCACCCACAAGTTATTGGAATCCATTATCTCTTGCTGAATGTGTGACCAGCCTTGCCATGTCTAGTTTCTAGCAGGAAGGCTACAGGAGCCCTGAATGATGAGTCAGCACTCTTGGCAGTTGTCAAGAATTTCAGTGAGCACTAGCAGCAAACAGCAGCAAAACTGCACACATGGCTCCTATGAGCCCCAGAGTTGCTGTCTGCTGGAGTGACAGTTTACAGCCCATTGGAGTTTTACTCTGAGATGGAAAGCCATACCATAATAGTCTATTGGTAATGCCTTTGCTGGGCTTTTGGTTTACTACTTCGGGATTCAAAGGGCCTGATTCTGCCTTTACACCACCTTTACGCAGTGTAACTCTTTTGGTTTTGGGGGCGTTGCTCCCAATTTATGTCCCTAGTCTCCTCTATGAAGTGGGTTCGCCAGCTGGACTGCATCACCCAGGATGCACTGTGGTGGCTCATCGAAGGTGTAGTTTGGTCAGGGAATGTGGCCCTCAGAAGAGAGATGGATGGTTTGGAGCTGTATGACTCAGGAGGGTGGGAGAGCACGGGAGACACTTCACCAGGCTCAATCTGTCCCACGGTTGCTTGGTGCACATTAGGCTCCCTAGAGTATGTCAAAAGGGGTGGAGAGAAGGAGCAGGGTCATGGCGCTGCCTCCTCCCTACTCCTTTACAGACTGATTTCTCCCTGATGGGAGTAAAGATTCCTCTTGTGCTCTGTTCCTTGTGCTTATTGTTCATACAGCCCACACATGCAAGCCCATGCTGCAAGAGCAGCTCCTCATCTGGTCCAGTGTATGGCAATAGGGCAATGTTATCAAGAGTTCTCTACCTCTTTGCTTTTCTAGTACTAGAAATGATGGGCTTGAGCCTCAGCTGGTGAAAATCAACATAGCTCCATTGAATGACAGCTGATTTATACTAGCTGTATCTTTTATTTCATATCTGTGGGCCTGGCAACTTGCCAGAGCCTTCTTTGCGGTGTATATTGGCCATGTCATTCTTACACAATTACCATAACAAAAAAAATCTGTATTTTTTTAAACATAGCAACCATCTTTCCCCCCCTCCTTCCCAACCCACTTATTTTCTCAGTATTTCTTATGTTCTCTTCAATACCAACATAGGTTTTAATTTCCTGAGAGGAAGCTTTCACTATGACAATGAAAGCATCTGACATAATTAGACCTGCTAATGGTGTAAAACTGCAATGGGAACTCCCCTGAAACAGTGAAATGTCAGCCCTGGGTGCCAATGATTGCTCTGTGTCATACAAGAGGCCTGAATGGCTTTCAAGGTTTCTTCCTCACACAATTTCACTGTTTGTTTTGACCTGTTGACTAGGACAAGAATGTACTATGCCTTTTCTTAACACTGAAGTATACTGAAGAGACCACAGAGAATGCCAAAGCAGGCAGCAGCCTTTCAATTTGTTGCCAAAGCACAGACAACAGCCCTGCTGTGTAAGAGTTGTGAGCAGACGAGCACATGTGGCATTCCACTTCATTCCATATAGGGTGACCAGATGTCCCGATTTTATAGGGACAGTCCCGATTTTTGGGTCTGTTTCTTATATAGGCTCCTATTACCCTCCACCCCCGTCCCGATTTTTCACATTTGCTGTCTGGTCACTCTAATTCCAGAATCCCTGAATCAATAAATATGCATCGATGCCATGACAAAGAGCTGTGATGCCATGGCCCACCCTCTTGCACAATAGTGAACAAATAACCAACATACATCCCTGTGGCCACTTTGCACCTGGCCACATAGCCCCCCCCCCATCTTAAAGCATTCCCCATGCTAGCACATAGCCCACTTTTCCAGCTCTGTGCCACCTCTGTGGAAGCCCTGGCACAGAGGCCCTTTCAGGGCAGGGATAGATGTAGGAAATGGTGTAAGAAGGTGTGGCCACAGTGGGCACCCCTCCCCCCTCCCCCCCCCCCCCGGGAAATCCTCCACTGGAGTGATACTCTCTTGGGCCTGAATATAGACGCAATGGCAGTGGGAGGCACAAGTGAGAGGTTTTACTCTACTCCTTAGACTCCAGCAGCAGTCTCCTTTCTGTCTCATTGCCGGGCCAAGTCTCAGGCCAGCACAGAATCTAGCCCATTATCCTTTTTCCCACCTTTATCCTCTCTATTTTGCTTCCCACTCTCTGCATTTCCCACTCTCCTGATTTACCCAACAACTTTCTTAAAATACATTTCCTCCAGGAGGCCTTTCAGTGATTGTGACGCTGGCAAACCAGGTGCCAGCTCATGCCAAGATCCCCATGTCTCAACTGAATACTGAGCAATACATAGCTGGAATTAATCTGGCTCACCTGTGTGTCAGTATTGTTAAAATAAGTATTAGGGTTATAAAACTTTTAGACTTAATTGAATGCTTGTAAATTGCTGTATGCACTAATCTCACTTGTAACCTCTATATCCCATATTGTAAGGTAATATTTAAGTGGTTACACTGCATGCCTCTGTAGCTGTGGAAATCACCAGACAGGAGAGGGACATTAATTTGTGTCAAATGCTGGCCTACAAGAAAAGATGGTGTGTCTTGTCCCACAGAGAAGGCCCATCAAGACCAGATGAACTATTGTGAAACATCAAAGAGGACAAAAGACTTTGATGATTGCTCTCTCCACCCCATGGAGATGAGACTGCAATTCCTCCATCATCTGATCTGGCAGCTGGCAGAAGGGGGACAGGGAATAAAAATCCCTGACAAGGAGAAACTATATCTCTGTGCTGCTTGGATTCTCGAGGGCAAGGTTTTCTAGGAATAAGCAAGAGATCCCCAGTGTTTATCCCAGGTTATCCCTAAAGGACATATAGAGCTTGCTTATTATAGAAAATTCTATTACCTTTTGAAACTTAAGACTAATCCATTTGTGTGTGTGTATATATGTTTACCTGCTTTAACCTTGTAAATAACTCTTTCCCCCCCTTTTCCTAATTAATAATTCTTTAGACAGGTATGAGATCTAAGGTGCAATTGACCTGGGGTAAGTGAGTGGTGCTTTGGGACTGGGAGTAACCTGAATATCTTTGTGATTTTTGGTGTAAGGGACCATCTTTCACAAAGGCAAGCTTGTCTAGGTGACAAGATAGATCAGAGTACCCAGGGGGACTGTCTGTGATTCCATGATTAGACTGTTATAGTGTCTGAGGAGTTTACACTTGATACTTAGTAGGTGAGCTCTGAGTACAGACCTCACAGCCAATTTGGGGTTTGTGCCCTGCTTCTTAACAGTCTGCCTTGAGGTTTGTACTCATGCTCTTAAGCCACTGCAGGACATCTTGACAGCAATAATCTACCTTCCAGCGGTCAGGGCTGCATCCTCAGCAGGTGTCAGTCAACATAGCTCCTGTGAAGTCATTGGAGTGTTGCTGATTGATTTATACCAGCTGAGGAACTAGCCCAGTATTTTATATATATATATATATATTAAAGCTAATAGCATTTCTCCATCCCTATTTTACAGATGGGAAACTGAGGCACATAAAGATTAAGTGACTGTCAAGGTCACACAAGAAGTCAGTGGTGGAGCAAGAAATTGAACCCAGTTTTCTGTCTAGTATCCTAACCACTGGTCCATCCTTCCTCCCTATCATAATTTACAAGTTTTGATGGAGCTTTCTGCATAACTAACCTTTATTATGGTGAGTTTCTTCCAAGACAGGTTGTACATCAGTTCCTGTATATGCCCCACACATGGTTCTGTATGTCTCCTTTCATGTTGCCCCTCTACGCTTGGAATGTTCATCCCAAAACTAATCACATGTTCTGTTACTTCTTTTAATTCCTCCTTAAAAACTCATGTTTGCAGCACTGCCTCCAGGAAGTGGCCTAATTAGGCAAAAAGTGATAGTAGGGATACAGGGAAAAAGTAAAACAATAAACCAAAGGGGCCATAGCCCACCATAAAATATGGCCTTATACTTTTGAAAATTTATCATAGTTACTAAGAGGTAAAAGAGAAGTCCGGATCCTCAACTGGTGTAAATCGCAGTGATTACCCACTCCAGCAATTTTATTGTAAAACTCACATGTGATGTATTTCTTAAAATCCCCGCTCTTGTGGTCATGTGATTAGTATGTGAGACTGTCATCTTCCAATTTAAAAAACAGAAGCAAAACAAACAAACAACACAAGAAAGTTTCTGGTGCCAGTGGCTGCAGAGAAAAGCTGGAAATCAATAACTCAAATGTGCCAAGACTAGAAAGCATATAAGAAGAACCCAAATTATATTATTTTAAAACATCATGATTTTTAAGTCAGTCACACAATATTTTGGGGCCTGACTCATGATTTTTGGATGCTTGGGTTTGGGAATACTGAAATCAGTGTTTACACCAGCTGGGATCTATCCCTGTGTTTAAAAAAAACTAAGCCCTTAAAAGTTTTGCTGGCATAGGTTCAGACTGTGAAAATAGCACACCCCTGGGTAACAGAGCTATGCAGGAAAAAGCCCAAGTGTAGATGCAGTTATACCAGGAAAAAGTCCTTTTGCCGACATAGCTTATTTCATTCATGGAACTGATATTAACTATACTTGCAAACTCTTGTGCAGGTTTAAGCTGCAGCTCCACTAGAAGAGAGTGCCAGTATAGCTACAAGAGAGAATCCTTCCTTTGGCCTTGTTAGCACTAGAGTTTCTCTTTTTTCTATAACTGGAAATTAGGTTTCACACTGAAGGCTCAACTTTTTAGCTTCCCTAGTCATGATTTTGTTATCCCCCCTGGCCCCTTGCATTTCTCAAGTGAAGAACATTTCATTTAAATCTATTTTCCTGTTCTCACATTGACATTTCATGTTAGCTTTCAGACTTACAATATACACTTCTGTGTATGATGCATTGTCCCAACTTGCAATCAATTAAAACTGTTCCAAGACCAATTAGAATTCTTGCATTGTCCCTTGGATAGAGTCTGAGAGAAACTGGAGTAAATCTGATATTTTATATTATGTAAATCGAATAGTCCCATAACCTCCCAAGAGAAACTGCTGATTGTTAGGAGCATTTTACAGTTTCTGAATTGCCTTGCTTTTTGTGATTTGAAAATAATTCTTAATGTTGCCTTAACATAGAAGAGGAAGGCGTTTGCATGAAGCTGTATACTACGAATCCTACTAAATACAGTAGGAGGAAAGCAATGTTTTTCATTATTCATGTAGGTAATATAACTGAGTATAATCATAACCCTAGCTGAACTTAGCATACAACAATGAACACAATTATTTTAATGTAGTCGTAAGGCAGGTAATCCAATTCCCCACAGTCTTGCACCTCTTGCAGTCACTTGTACCTCTCCAAAGTGGGTGTACAATCCAACCAAATCAGAATTCCCCACCCATTCACACTGCAGGTAGCATTTTATACCCATTTTGAACTGGAGTAAATGACTGCAAAATAAAAGGTGCAATATGGCAGGGAATCAAATCCGCACAGACCCTGCCATCTAAAATCCACCAATACAGGATACTATATATGGCATCTAATGCTATAGAGAAAAGTGAAGCTTAAACATAAAGCAGTACAATTGGTTCCCAGTAGAGGCTTCTATGTAATTCAGATATTCTGGTGGTGAGGACTGTATAAATCCCTGGATACACAGAGAGAATATGCATCAACCTGCATGGATCTTGGGGGAAGGGCAGTGAGCACAGGTTGCAGGAGGGAAGAGTTTGGAGGAAGCACTAGGAAGTCAGCACATGGCCTGATTGCTAGCTGCAGTTGTAGCACCTCTTTAAATAGTTCTCTTAATAAAAATCCAGTTTAGTTTTAGAAGCATGGAGCCTTCTTGTGTTATTACCCATTAGGTGGTACAGGAAACAACATACATACCCCATCCCCGTCCCTGCTGCTGGAGAATGTGTGGCTGGGATATTCCCAACTTGCACTCATCGCCAACTGCAATTTCAGCTCCTAAGGAATTTTAGAGCCACTTAAGGGCTGCTCTAAATTACACTGATTGCTAACTTATATGAAGGGGTTGGCTCTGTACCTGTTCATTCCCAGGATCAGGAGAATGCAAAGGTGAGCTTTATGCCATCTTTGCACCTCCAACCTGTACTATGGGCAGATCAGCCAAACAGGAACTGGCTCTTAGTGTTATTTGAGGAAAACTCCAGTTTCTTTCCATCATAATGTGGGACTCAGAGAGTATGTCATCACATTGCCTTGCACCATGCAATTATGTCATCATGTGATCACAGTGACTTAACCACAAGGCCATCCTTCCTCTTGCATCCCCAGAGTCCTGTTCACTATAAACTTACCTTCCTGTATGTCCTCTTTTCTTCCCTTACTACTTCTCCTTCACAATCCCTTTCTTTACACACACACACACACACACACACACACACACACACACACACACACACACACACACACACACACACACACACACTGATCCAGCTCCCTTCAGCACAGCCAGCAAACCCACAGCTGCCCTTACACTTCCTCCTGTCACCAGCCCAATCTCAGTTACCACCAATTCTGTCCCTCCCATCCCATATTTTATTTTGTTTTAAAGAGCAGGAAAGAAAGGGTTACCTTTAACTTAAAAAAACCCCATAGTCTGTGCACTATATATGAGAAATATAATGTAGGATTTTTGTTGGTTTGTTTTGTTTTCTGTTTCTTCCTTTCTTTTATTCAAAAAAGCCATGTCTAAGAGCCAAAATTGGGCTTATATTTGAAGCTGTTTTACGTATTTGGCCATGGAGTGACTCTAGGTATTTCTATTGTGACTTCATAATAAAAACATCTAATAAATAAGTTCATTCAGATAAGAATAAGTAAACATTGCCAAGCCTGATATGGACAGCAGAGACCACAGCAAGGTATCCAAGTGACTAAACATCATAAGAAGGATTATCCTTACTTATGAAAAATCCATTTCAGTAAGAAATTGAATGGGGGATCCTAAAGCAGCAGCCGTAACTGTTGAACTTTTACTGTTGGTAGTAGTGCTATTTGAGGACTTTAAGGAATAGTCTACTGCTCACCAGAGATATTCAGGAAGCTGCATTTACTCTTGGAAGGATCCATCCAAATCTGATCCCATTTAACTTTTAAATCTAGATGAGAGTAGGCATATTCAGACCTGGACAGTTTCACTTTTACAGTCACTCTCAGAGCTGGTCAGTTACTTCAAAGCCATGTACTCTAACATTCAGTTCAATTCCAAGTAACCAAGATCACACCCCATTTTCCATGAATGTTCAGGCAAACAAGTAATCATGCACAAAAATATTTCAGAGGTTTCTATTCTTCATAAGCACATCCACGTTCTCCTGTAATCTCACCCATACATAACCCATGACTTCATATGGGCGTAATGGCCATACAGATCCATTTTAAGGACTTGGTCCAAGGGTATATTCAGATGCATGTATTATATGCTAGTCATTATTTTCCTGTTACAAAAGTTTTAGTTATCCATTCATGAAGCAGAAAGAACACCATGTAGAGACTGTCAAAATTGGTTGTATAAAATATGTTTTGCTGGGTTTGGGCCATCTTATAAAGCATGTGAAGAATTTAAAAAAAAAAGATGTCAACAATAATTTTTAAAGAAAAATCTGGATTTTTTTGGCAAAATATTCTCTTTTTTGGGGGCCGGCTTAACACCATGTGACCTTGGTGACTAATTGCACATTGCAGGTTATGAATAGCTGGAGTGAACAGTTTGCAAACAAACCACTGTCTGAAAAAAATCACTTGTACAAACTATTCAGCAAATACTTGTGGATTATAAATACATTGACAGAAAGCAGGACTGGCTTAATGAACAGAACAAAAAGAGAGGATTCAATTGGTCAGGTAAGTTATTCAGAAAGAAAAAGTCAACCAGATACCAAGCCAGATTCTCAGCTGTTGTAAGTCAGCACAGCTCTATTGTACTCAATGAAACTATGATGATATACACCAGCTGAGTGTCTGATCCCCCCTCTCTTAAAATAATAGGGTTTTTTTGTTTGCTTAAATCATTAAGGAAAATAAGCTACTGCCCATGCTCAGTGCACAGTTTTAAAAAAATCATAATATGGGTATTTCAAAGACAAATGGGCTTCAAATATGGCAGAGCAAACATTCCCTATTCATGACCACATGCAATACCTGCCAAGGAGAAATATTTAAAACAAAGTTGTTTCTGAGCTGAGTGCAAATATCATGGGGTGAAATCCTGGCTCCCATTGACTTCAATGGGGGCCAGGATTTCATCCCATATGAACAATTTTTGTGAAGGCTGAATGTAGCCATCGATTAGCCCTGGGAGAAACCCCAGGTAGCACCTGATAGCCCCTTTACAACACTGGAGGCTCATGAGCTATATCAGGGGCCAGGATCTGGGTCTACAAGTCTAGTGTTAAAGGATGGCACAGCAACCAAACTTATCTAGCTCCCTCTTTCATGTACCCTGTGCTGGGTAGTAACATAAGAGGACTCCACATTTCTAAAACTAAATTGGCTCTTTATTATTATTTACAGCAGTGCTGCAACAGCAGATAGCATGCAGATAGCAGATAGCTAGCCATGTGCACACAAATTGATTTACTGTTGCTTCCTCCAAACTCTTTCCCCCTGCAACTTGTGCTCCTCCCACCAAGTTCCATGCAAGTTGCAAACCTCCCCCCACTCCATCCCAGGAAGACTGAATCTGTCACCTCCGAAGCTTATACTGGTTTGTGTGCTTGCATGCTGTCCGCCCCTATGGGTTGGGCTTTACACAACAAGTCAGAGTTCAATAGTTCCCCTGAAATACAAATACCAATCAGACTCATTAGTTTTTCAGATCTCTATAAAAAGACATCAAATGTATCAGAATAGATTGTTTACATATATACAAACCTACATAACAGATTAGGAAGAGCAAAGTTGGCGGACCCCTATTCTGAATATTCATCTGCATTAGGGAGAAAAAGGTTTGAATGTATCATTTTAATTCAAATAATTTTATACTCTTGATAGTTTTATAGGACCCATGATACGGATTCATAGATTTTAAGACCAGAAGGGACCATTAGATCCTCGAGTCTGATTTCCTGTTTAACACAGGCCATGGAATTCAAGCCAGTTACTCCTATATTGAGCCCAATAAGTTGTGTTTGACTAAAGCAGGGATCAGCAACCTTTGGCATGCGGCCCATCAGGGAAATCCGCTGGCGGGCCAGGACAGGTTGTTTACCTGCAGCTTCCGCAGGTTTGGCCGACCACAGCTTCCACTGGCCGCGGTTCACCGTTCCAGGCCAATGGGGGCAGAGGGAAGCGGCGTGGGAGGAGGGATGTGCTGGCCGGTGCTTCCCACAGCCCCCATTGGCCTGGAACGGCGAACCGTGGCCTGTGGGAACTGCGATCGGCCGAACCTGCGGATGCTGCAGGTAAACAAACCGTCCTGGCCCGCCAGTGGATTTCCCTGATGGGCCGCGTGCCAAAGGTTGCCGATCCCTGGACCAAAGCATGTGTTCCAAAAGTTGTCCAGTCTTGATGTCAAGACATCAGGAGATGGAATAGTTGGTAGTTTGTTCAAATGATTAATCACCTTAACCATTAAAAAGTGTGTCTTATTTCTAATTTTAATTTGTCTGGCTTTATCTTCTAGCCATTGGTGCTTAATATGCTTTTCTCTGTTAGATTAAAGAGCCCTTTAATACCTGCTATTTTCTCTGCATGAAAGTACTTATATGCCATAATGAAGTCACCTCTTGATCTTCTTTTTGATACACTGAACAGATTGAGCTTCTTAAGTGTCAAGAAAACTAAGCAATCATAAGAATAAAAGAAAAAAACCCAAAACAGACACTGGAAATTAAACCTTTACAAGTCAGAAAGAAATTGTTATGCCCTCCAGTTCTTTCCTTTTGGAGTGTAGAGAAATTTAAAGAGCAGATTTTGCACATGCAACCCCACTTATCACTTATGAAACAGAGTGATTTGAGGGAACCTGAGAAAGAGGAACTCTTTGAGTCATTAAAACCATCCTCCTGCCAAGGTAGAATTTCCCTGTAGTTTATTTTCTAGAGTTTAGCCAGTACATGTCTGAAGCTTTGGGGCTTCCACTACAGTGCAACAGTGCATCTCTTGGGAGACTAATAGAATAGTTATTGCTGACATTCAAATTAAATTTCTCTATTCCATATTTCCTCCTATTACTCCAAGTTACATCCTCTTTGTAGCAGCCTCAATAATTCCCTTTTCTCTTTGATGTCAACATCCTTCAGGTATTTGTAGATTCCTATCCTGTCACCCACCTTCACCCAAGTTGTTGGTGTGCAAAGCTATACAGATTTATCTCCGTTTGCCTTTCTTTGTAAGTCAGTCCCTCCTGCCCTCCAATTGCTTGGGTTGCTCTTCTCTGTACTCTCTCCATATTATTCTTTATTGTAGTGTCCAGAAAGGTACACTGGCCAGTCTACACTGAGGCCTTTTTAACCAGTGTGACTACAAAGGTGTAGCTCCACTTGTGCAGTCAAACCCATTGTACACCAGGCTACAATATTCCAGGTTCAGTGGATCCAGAGCTATGCTGAAAGAAAATTTACTTGGGCCCAGATCCACAAAGGTATTTAGGCTCATAACTTCCATTGATTTCAAAGGAAATTAGGACCTTAAATACCTCCCAGGACCTTGGCCTAGCTTCTGGGAATAATTTCTCTCTATGTGCAGTCCAGAACTCCACTGGTTTTTAAAAACTGTCATATTGTATCTCAGACGCATTTCTGATTAATTGTCCACTGTCATCCCTAAACCTCTTTCTTTTGGGTCTGCTGCTCTCCAGACATCTCCCTTCTAATTATACTGGTGTTTTGGAATATTCTCCCCCACTTGTATTATCCAAGTGGAATCTCATTTTGTTATTTTCCCACCCAAAACTTCTGACATCCCAAGGTCCTTTTTCCCTACGTGGTGTTGGCGATATATCCTAAATTAGTACTATCTTCAAATTTCATTAACATGTTCTTGCAGAGTATTAACAAAGACACTGTCTAGAATACAAACTAAAAGAGAACCCTGCAGTACTTCACTAGTCAACCACCTTCCCTTGTATAGATTGTAGTGTATTATATTGTTACCCTTTGTTGACAGTGCTTCAGCTACTTGCAGATCATGTGCAGTGCACCTATCTAAGCCAATCTGAAATAACCATAAAAGGGAAAAAAAAAAAGGGAAAATGGTCTTTTGTTAAAAAAATAAATAAATTTCTCCATGAAAAAGCTAAACTTTCTGGTAAAAAATTGAAAACCAAAATATTTTGATCTAGAACTGCTGCCATGGTGCCTCATGGAAGCTGTAGTTTCTCAAACATTTTTGATGGAAAATATTCAACCATCTTTATTTGAGAGGTAAGATTTTGTGGTATACTGTATCAAATAGTTTTCTGAAATCTTAACATCTGGACCTGATTGTCTGCTCTGTCACTCTCCACTGAATTCAATAGATTTACACTTGCATAATATTTTAATAGAGCAGAGAATCACATTACATCTACTGAATTCCTTTTGTCCAGATTATTGGAGCTAAGTAAAATTGTGCCCTAATTAAAAAAAAGAAAATCATGCAATTAACATTAAAGTGTTCTTAGTAATTGCTTTATAATCAAAACTTATGTAAGTCATACATGCCCCAACCAGTCAGTGCCTGATTCTGTTCTCACACCAAGTTTACATGGATGTAAATCCAACCGAGGCACACAGTCCCTATTTGTGTAAATGGACAAAACTCCATTGAAGTCTATGGAGCAGAATCAGTTTATACCAGCAGAGAATTTGGGCCACTGATTTCATTGAAGTTACTCCTGATTTACACAGGTGTGTAATCAGAACCAGGCCCTCGCCTTTTTTGCAGAGGATTTCTCTAGCCTTGCCAATTGCCTCCAGAATCACAGGGATCATTACTGCAGGTGCCACAACTGTGAAATTGACAATGAAAAGAATACAGGCGGAGCAGGGGATCAAGGCCTGGCCTAAACATGGGAGTTTAGGAATTGCCTTCCTGGATTAGATCCGCAGTCCGTCTAGTCCAGTATCCTGTTGATCAGACTGCGCAGCACCAGATGATTCAAAGCATGGTGTAAGAACCCTACAATATGGGCATAATCACGGATCTGGGCATAATCTGACCACCCCATTAGATCTCATCCTGATTTCTGTGAGAGATTGGTTTTCAACCTGAAACACAAGATTTAATCTCCCTTCCACAGGTTTTCTGGTCATTAATTATCATAATTCTGGATATTCTTGATATACACTAAAATATCCGATCCCTATTTGAATCTTGTTAAAGTCTTAGACTCAACTTCCTGTGGTAACAAGCTTGACAGTTTAATCATACATTGTGTGCAAAAGTAGCAAAGAAGAAAGATCTTGAATTCTGGAGCCATGCATGTGGACTTTTGAATAAGAAGCATTATACCAAAAGAAATAATGGGCCTGATCCTGAAAAGCTTGATTCACACAAGCAGCCTCAATGAGATCGGTGGGACCACACTTGTGAATAAGGATTTCCAACTTTAATAAGCCTTTGTAGGCTTGGGCCCAGCAAACTTGAGGTTGAAACCAGAATTCATGAAATAAACTAGTGACTTAAAATACTTTCTGCTTACAGGAAATAGTTAGACACATTTTTTCTTAGAATTTATGATTTAGGATTACTAACTTCCGCTTTTTGGTATCGCTATTTACAGCACTGTGACTGTTACCATAGGTACATAGTATGGCTGTTTCCATGGCAACACATGGAGCATTATAAACAAGCAAACAGTATAGCATTAAACCTTGTTTGAATGTCAACTTATTGTGCTATTAGAAGCAAAGTTTAAATATTAATTGAAAGGGGATGTAAGCCATATGTAGCATTTTTTTATTGCACAGCCTATTTGGTATTTAAATACATATTTATATCAAAATCTAGCAAGTCTATTACATCAAACCTTGAAAGTGTTGTCTAGTTGTTTGAACATTAAGAAGTCCTGAGTTCCAATCCCAGCTATGACAGATTTAGTCTGTGACTTTAGCCAAATCACTTAACCACCATGCCTCAGTTTCCACAGGTATAGAATGAGGCTGAAAGCAGTTGTGTGAAATAGATATATTTAAAGAACTTTGATTATGAAACGTGATATATCATGTAATTACTATTATTATTGAGATGGAGGGTTTTTTCCAAATAAATATTTATGACAATGGAATCAGAGACATCTACCTCATCGCACCATTGAAATAATGATAGTGTCTAATTACATTTGCATTTAGCCTGCCAAGCCAATTATTTATGGCCCCAAAATCTCTGAGATCCGTCAAACATCTGCCTTCACATTTTAAACGTTTGAAAAAGAATATATGACATAAGGTCCTGACGTAACCCTTGAAACATAGTATAAAAGTTCTTTTTAAAAGTTTGTTATTTATATTACCTGGAAAATGCACCTAATTCCCACTGCAGTCCAGCCAATTGCATTTAAAACAGTTCATATTCCCTGATGCAATCCTCAATAGTTTCAATCTGAGATAATGAGGAAAAGCTATTTTTAAAATGGTTCTGTCCCCACTGTCCTATATGCAAACACTGACCTAGTAAGTGAAAAGACAGGCTAATTCTGTACTTGATTTGAGGAAGTATTATGAAAAATTAGATTTAAGCCTATACAGTTCATTGGGGCAGCATAAACTTTATGCCTGCTGATAATACGAAAGAGGTTATATTTAAACATGTTCTGAAAGAGAAGTCAAATAATAGGAGCATTTTGAACTGTGGTACTAGTAAAAATTTGTAGGTTAAGAATTTATCTTGGTAATTCAGGAATGTGTAAATGATCTTAGAAGTTCAACTAATAATCCACCAAGCAATCATCAGATCTTTTTATTATGTGAATAACTTTATGTTAAATCAGAGTTTAGAAGCTAAGCACATTGAAGAGCACCTGTGAACCAGGGACAAAACCATCCTCCCCAATAGCTGCTCTTAGTACAAATCACACAGGAACTGCTGAGCAAGGATATTGAGGCTTACCAAGGGATGTATAGAATTGACATATGCTAACCAGCCTGGGTTATTGAGATAATGCTTTTCTACCTGCCTCTTTTGTATTAAAGTTAATGAACAATACAGTGTGATTTTACTAGTATAGCATCAATCTTCCCCTCAGATTCCTTGGGTGAATGAGAGGAAAGCCCTTTATATCTTTGCTTGGGAGCTGAGTAAAGACCATCTCTGTAGCATCTTTCCTACCCTGATGAACCCTTCTATGGCCCTCAATGGGCACTGTGTCTCTGGTAGGGGAAGGAGCAGAGGTGGGGTGAGGAAATGGGCATTGTCTGTATCTGTCCCCTTTAACAATCCCATAGGGCTTCCTCACCTCAGTTAATGGTGTTCACGGAACTTGCTGCCTGTGCAATGTAGAACCTCTTCAGGGTGGGATGGGAGGATGCAGGAGTGTCAGCTGGCCAGGGAGTTACTTCATCACAGCCATGGTGCCAAGGAGGCTAGAGTGGCGTGCAGGAGTGAAAAAGGTAGTGCAAAGGCACAGGAACTTGGTGATCTGCTGGTTTGGAGGGCAGAACCCCCAGCTCAAACCCTGCCCTTCCACCCCTTTCCTCAAAGAACAATGCTATGGAAAATGGGAGGACTCTCAGAGCTTACAGTCCTAAACACAGACCACTGATGGTCCTAATACTGCTCTTTAGTGGTTAGGATACCTAATATTTTTGCCACCCTTTCTAGGGCCAAGTTCACTTTGTGCCATGCTACCAGTGCAATCTGGACCTATATAAGCAACCCACAAATGATCATTCCAGTGCTACATGATCCTTCAGTGTCATAGAGCCAATGTAGGGGTGCTTCCACCAACAGCAAGAATCAGGGAAGAATCAGGCCTTTCAATTTTTATCAGATACACATTCCACTTCTGTTTCCTCCATTTCTAAAATGTTCTTGTGAGGATGGCCCAGCTTTGTCAGTGTGGACATCTGTCACGTGACTGGGATGTGGGCAGTCATGCTTAGTGGTTGGAGCAGGAGTTGTTAGCCAGGAATTGTAGCCCAGGGTCAGAACCAGAGTCAGAGGCCGATGTCAAAGCCCAGGGTCAGCACGAAAGTCAGAAAATCAGAGCCAAGGTTCAGAACCATGTTACCTGGAGTGAGACAGGACAGGAATAGGGCTGGGGCATGACTGGAACAAGCATGTGCAGGAGCTAGTGTAGCCATGGATACTTGGTTTGAGCAGCCACTGAACTATTGCCATTGCTGGGCTTAAGAGCCAATCTGCTGACTCTTACTGACTCAGACAGCCTACTGCAGGCCAGCTATGCTCATAAGGTTGCCCCGAGAGTGGCTCTGCTGCAGGCCCTGCTTCCTGACACCAACTCTCCTAAGTTAATCATGGTCTCGCAATATGTGATGTTTTACTTAAAGCTCCAACTCCTGGAGACATGTGATTAGATGAAAATCTCAGCTTTCAGTAAGTGAAAAAGACAAACAAAAACATTTTAGTTCTGATGGCTGCAGAAAAAAAGCTTGAAAATGTGATCTAAGTGCACCTTAAAGGCTCAGAAATCAAACAAAAAACCTCATGCTTTTTTGTGGGCCTGATTTTTGAATGTTTGGAGTTAGAAATACTGTTGCCATATCAGCAAGTCAACAGTCAGTTCCCCTTTTTTTCTACTATCTAATTTCAGGACAGTAGATAAGCAACATCCCCCAAGGACGGTAAAAATGGATTTCTCCAACCACAAGATGTATTTATTTTATGATACAGCAGAGGAAACACATGCAGAAACCATTTGTTTAATGCACATTTGCTATGGAAAGAGTAATGCATGTTCATTCTGGCTAACTCTCCTCTGCACTATGATTTTGTACCACTACCGACAGTAGCTCAAACCGGCCCTAATGCTGGGAGGATCAACCCAGTGACTCCAGTAGCAGAGAGCTTCAGTCAAAATCCTCTGCCATCCCCATTCCCTGTAGCCTGCAAAAGGAACACAGAAGCAAACAAAACCTTAACCATTTACAGTGCACTGTGATTTCAAACACAGGAATAGTTTTGTGATCTAACATACACAGTGGTTAATATAATAGATTCAGACTGTTAGTTCTTCGGAGCAGGCACTGACCTGTTTACTGTCCTGTATAGCCCCAGCCCGTTGTTGATGCCAAACAAATTGTTTCTAATAATAAATGTTGTATTTTAATATATCCAATGTTATATTTTAATGTCTCCAATAAAGAGACTTAATTGAAGCTACACTGATGGATACCAGCTGGGGATGTGGCCCTGGGGGTGAGGTGGAAACTCAGAGAGGAATTAGTATTGGGGAAAAGTATATTATTAGGGAGAGACAAGGTGGGTGAGGTAATATCTTTTATTGGACCAACTTCTGTTGGTGAAAGAGACAAACGTTCAAGCTCCACAGAGTTCTTCAGGTGCATGGAAAGACATTTTAAGTAAATAAAAATATGGCATCAGGACCCAATCTCAAAATCTGCATACCCAGAATCTTCTGGACATTGGGACAAAACACAAAAGCACAACAGAAGGCTTAATCTGTGGTAATCATGTCATCTGACAGATAGTCCTTGTTTCCCTTGATATGGAGACAATTTGAGAACAGCAGGCATTGCCCCACTGTGTTGATCTGTTTAGGGCCATCAAGGTTTCTTTACTCAATACTACACATGTTTCTTTGATGACTCACCCAGTCCAAAGTAATTTCTAAAAGGCTAAAGACCTGCCTGCTTGAGAGACTGCCTCTCACAGTGAATCATACTGATGCTGCTGAGATAAGCAGAGATGTAAACACTGGAATCCCATTGATATTAATGAGGGGGAGATGCAAGGAGAGTGTCCTGCAAAAGGTGTCCAAAACTTCAGAACTCACTCTCCACTTTGGAGAGCCTAGATTTATTAGCCTTCCCAGCATACAACAGACCGTATCTGCTGATGAAAGGGAGGTTGGAAGGATTTAGTGTAAAATTTTATTTATATGGGGACAGTCCTTTTATCAGATCATGTTGTGTGTTTTAATTTATGGGCTAGGCACCCAGTTCCTGCTCCAAAGATTCTTTCCACTGACTTCAGTGGGCTTTGGATCAGGCCCCCAGAGGACAGGATGAGAGACTTTATAGCATATACAATAAAGTAACATTACAATGGGCCACCTAGGGTCACAGGTTTGTGTGCTACATATACTGGAGTGTGTCAGAAGTTAACTATAGAGCAGGTACAAATACAGGACAGAATTAAAATCGTAATTACAGTGGGAAACACCCCCAAAGAAGAGCAAATATATTGAATGTAAATTGACTATTGTAGTACTGGACATAGTTTCCATATGAGCTGTCCCTCTTGGATTTAGCAGCACAGGCTCTTTCAGTTTCACACTGAAGACGAAACCTCATCTGATTATTGCTGGAGCTTAGGGTGCAGCCAAAGAGATGCCTTGACAACCCAGGCAGGCCCTTTTAAAGATATTGCTGTTAAATGAGTCACTTGAAATGACTTGATATCAGCTTGTGAGTTGAACTTTAAACTAAAGGGCCCTTTAACTTTTATTAGGGCAATTAATCCTTTTATAAGTCTCAAAATAAAATCATTCATTGAGGTGTCACCAGGGGAAAAAAGGAAAGTTACTTTCCTCGTGATTGTACCCTAGCACGGTAGTGTATTGCATCTCAATTCACAGCAAGTTCTATAAGCAACTAACAGCTTTGTGACTTATTCCACAGAAGACACTAGCTGTATTCATGGGGGAAGATGCAAAAAAAACAAATTCCTTTGCCTCTCTCCACAACATCCTTTTCAGCTTTGCTGAACACACCCCATCCCGATGCATAATATTCCCATGGAATAATGAAATGACACAGAAATATAAAAAGAACAGATGCTGGAATAATTCTACAACATACAATAATAACCCACTCCTTTCACCTCCTCACTGTTTCTCCCCAAACTAGACCAGTTTTACCTGTGATAAATAACATCTTGTTTCTCTATTTGCATTTTACTGTCTTGTTTACCTTTGGGGAGCCTCTGGGTACAGAAAGTTATAAGTAGCTTTAGCCTTAATTTTTTAAATCACTCCATTACAGTATGTTTTTTTCCAAAATCTGCCTAACTATTAAAATGGAGAGCCTGATTCTCCAGTGCCTTGCTCCTTGTGTGTAGTCACTTATACCTGTGAAAAGTGACTCTACCAAATCAGAATTCTCCACTGTGACCGGGCATGGCCCTCCGCTCCTGTCTTCTCATATAAATAGCTATGACACCTCCAGTTTGTAACCATCACTGCATACTTTATTTGTGCTCTGTCAACCACCACTCTCTTACAGCCCAGTGCAACAATTCTTATTTACAGTGTTATACAACTATAAGAGAGGCGCAAGATCTCTCCATGCAGAGATTTCCTTTTACCCCGTCTGGCTGTCTGGCTGGCCTTTCTCCCTCCCTCCCTCCCTCCCTCCCTTCTCCTTGCCTTGCACTGCCTTCCTTTTCTACTCTTGCAATTAACGGGCTAATTAGTTTCTTAGCTCTCTCTGGCCCACACTGGTCTAATAATTAGCCATTCCTTCCCTCAAGCAGGTCCTCTCCATGGGAACTCACTGGATTTACAGTGACCAGAGTGCTAATTCAGCTGCTGGTTCTCAGCACTCTGTCACACATCTTCCTTGCTTATCTGGTGAAAAAGTTTCTCCTTTATGGGCTTTCTCTCATTTACTGGAAGTGCTGCTCTCCTGGAGTCCTTCGTCATCCCCAGGGTGGCCCTCTAGTATCCCCGTATGGTGTTCACCCATTCTCCACCCACAAAAATCATATTTGGTGGGTAGAGGTCACCCCCATAGTTCTGTCTTGGCTCATAGGTTTTCACACCATGGGCGACCCATTCTTACCCACTTTGTTGTGTGGCGGGGACCACTGGCACCCCTTGCCCTCCTGGTTACTGAGGGTTTCAGGTTCTCCGAAGTCTTCAAACAGCTCCTGGGGTACCTCCTCCTGTTGTTCAGGTGACCAGGGTTCCAATAACCACCCAACACATGTCCTGCAAGAGTAATTTTGTGTCTTCTTCCTTTTCCACTCTTTTTCTTGGGGGCCTCCCTTTTCTTTACTTTCCTCCTGGCTTGTGTTCCTTTGTCTAGTGTTTTTTAACCTCTCCATGTCTAACTTTCTCTTTTCGCTTTCCTGAGGGTTTTATCCCTCCCTGCCGGGGGTTCTGGACCCCAGCCTGCTTCCCTAGTGGGAAGGGGCTTCAGTCCATGCCTAATATGATAAGGTCGGACAATGGGTTTACTACCCCCCAACCCATTACCATTTAAACTTCCCCGACACCTCCAGGGGTACCTTAGCATTAGGACAGAATTTCTTATCCTCGTGGATGCATTCAAGTCACAGCCTTGCTCCTGGGAGCATCCAGTGGACCTTCACCAGTTCCTTCTTGACTAGTGAACAGGCTGAGGCACTAGAATCCACTAGAATCTTTCGACACCTCCTTTCCACCTTTACAGAAACAGTGGGTAGTTTCTTTTTCTGTCCCTGCCCAAATGCATAACTCTGCAAACCCACATTCCATGTCAGTTCAGTCTCTGTTTATGTGTCCTTGATGCCCACACCAATAACGGACAATACCCTTAGTCCTAGCTGGGGTCCCCTATGTTCTTCTCTCTTCTTCTTTGTGACCATTCTGTCAGTGATTCTCTGACTCACATCTCCAGCTCTGGCCCCTTGACCTGTCAATCCTCTTTCCTGAGGATGTCAGCCTGTACAAGTTGTTCTGTGAGCTTAACTGCAGCGCCTAGGGACACTAGCTGATGCTTCCTATCCCATACCCAGATACTCTCAGGGATGCACTGAGAGAACTGTTCTAAAACTTTTGCTGGTACTTTTCAGTAGATAAGCCCACTTGATCTAGGCTGGCTGCCTTAACCACAACATAGTCCTATGCTCACTCGTCACTTTGATCCATGTAGGCCACCAGAGCTTCCCTGGTCATGTGGGGTGCTAGGCATAGGGTTCAGGGTTCTAGAAGGGCTGGGAAGAGACACTCACCAGTGAGAAGCCAGCAGGCTTGCCTGCTTCATCCCAGAGGGAGTGCTGGGCAGAGCTGGCGCAGACAAAGAATGCCTCAGTCCTAAACCAGAACACACATATATATCTGGAGGGAAATTTTCCAATGAAACTTTTTTTTATTGGAAGTTGTGGTTTTGTATAAATTGACAGTTTCTGCTGGAGAATGTTGATTTCAATGACGTATTTTTAATATGTGTTTCAAAATGATGCATTAGAAGATGTTCCATTTCAAACTATTTTGTTTCATTACTTCTTTTTGAAATGTCCAAATGTTTAATTCTGATGAAAAATAAAAGGTTGAAATTATTTGTTTTCACATTTCCAAATTGAAATGCTGTGGAAATTTTTGTTCAGTTTAAATGTTTGTTATTTTGACTTCTTTTTCCAGTCTGGGATGCAAACAAATGTGAAAATATCGGAATTTCCCACTGGACAGAAAATCCATTTTCTGACCAGCTTCTATAGCTTAGCTATTGACAATATGAATGGGCTGACAGATCAAACAGGAAACTATGGCCTGGTCCACACTAACCCCCCACTTTGGACTAAGGTACGCAAATTCAGCTACGTTAATAACGTAGCTGAATTCGAAGTACCTTAGTCCGAACTTACCGCGGGTCCAGACGCTGCAGGCAGGCTCCCCCATCGATGCCGCATACTCCTCTCGCTGAGCTGGAGTACCGGCGTCGACGGCAAGCACTTCCGGGATCGATCCGGGATCGATTTATCGCGTCTAGACAAGACGCGATAAATCGATCCCAGAAGATCGATCGCTTACATCCGGACCAGGAAGTAAGTATAGACGTACCCTATGTCTCAATGTGATCAAAGAGACGTTGTCGCTCCTGCCCAGCAACCTTCAGTGCCTTACAGTGCTTTGGTTGGAGCAGATCCCACCTGGGCTGCTCACAAACAGCCTTCCAGCAGGCAAGCGACACCCTGAGCATCTGGGTGTAACTGAAGACTGCCAGTTACCCCCTGGCTTTTACCTTGTTATACTGAAGGGTGACCCCAACACACCTTCAATCTTAGATTTCCCCTCAGAAATATATGTCCTATACTGCCCTGCCCTCTCCTGGGAAATAGAAGTTATATAAAGTCTGTTATTTCTTTAGTAGAAATAATAGGCGCACAACTTGCCAGTTCAAATGGAGTTGCCCGATACTTCAATTTAAGCAGACTGGATTAGCTAAAATAACAAAACACGTTTATTAACTACAAAGAGATAGAGTTTAAGTGAGAATAAGTAATGAGGCATAAAAGTCAGAAATGGTTACAAGAAAAATAAAGATAAAACTCAACTGATGCCTAACTTAACAAACTATGTTAAATTCAAAGCCAGGTTTTCTCACCATATGCTTTCAGCAATTTTACTCACCAAATTTTTTAAGTCAGGACCCATTCTCCAGTCCATTGGCTGATTACTTTGTCCCTTCAGGTGCAGCGAATGGGCAGAGAGAGCGAAAGGGGTATCTTGGGGTGTTTGTCCCTCCTTTTTATAGATTCAGTCCCGCTCTTGAAAAAACCATCTCCAGCTGGGTACCAGGAGACAAAAAAATCTATGGGGAAAGATGTTCCCCGCTGCTTTTTTCTCACCTATTTGAACTGTGTTTGTTTCCCTTCCTGCTTGATTACTCTACTTACAGCTTAAATGCAAATTAAGCAGAGCACACATTGCTCTGTTTAGAACAGACCTGTTTGCCAAGTTCTGTTTGGAACATGTGTTAATAACACCATACAGTGGAATCTTATAGCTTCACATACAATGTTGCCACACATATTTTATCAGGAAGATACCGATCAGCAAATAATTATGAGTTTTTAAATGATACCTCATAAGACATACTTTGTACAAAGATTATTACAATAGCGTGTAGGGTGTGAATATAAGGGTACATTCTGTCACAACAACATTGCCTAGACCTACCACTCCCATAAAGTTACATATCTTTGCATTGAAAAGTTAGTATGTTAATATCCCCCTCACAAATATTTATTCATATACACCTTTCAAAAATAGCACAGTGCATTGGTATAAATCTCTGTGTTTCTGTGATAACATTAAAAATTAAATGATTAATAGATGTTAAGGTCCAAAGGAACCATCATGACCTTCTAGTCTGACTCCTTGCATAACACAGGCCCTGGAATTTCACCCCATAATTCCCACACCAAGCCCCTGGCACAGGGGGCACCGTCCAATTCTATGTGACCTCTGTATTATTTCTAGTGGTGGTCATTTTAACAGACTGAGATATAATTTGCAATTCAAAGCTATTAATTCCATTTTCTTTGGCCTCACCTGGCCTCTAGAGCATGGCAGTCACAGTTGGGGAGCTGCTCAGGACTGCAGCCTCTTGTAATTGTTTGAGATGGGAATTTGACACATAAAGTCAGTACTGGCCAAACTTTGACCCCAAATTCAAAATGCAGTTGGATCTTCAGCCCCTCTTGAGATTCTTTTGCAGTGACCTTTTGATAGAAAGGGGACTTAAAGCAGCAGCAAAAGATCCCCAAGCATAGCCAGCCCTACACTATCCCTGTTTTGCTACCCCTTCCTTCCAGCATAAGGGGCAAGGGCAGGGAAGGGACATGTCAGGTCTGGTGCATGACATACACCATTGATCCTGATTGGCAGCAAGGTCCCTTTAGGGCTGTTATCTTCTAGTGCAAGTTAGAGCAGCTCCTATCCAGGACTGGCTCCAGGGTTTTTGCCGCCCCAACCAGCGGAAAAAAAAAAAAAAAAAGCCGCGATCGCAATTGCGATCGGCGGCACTCTGGCGGCAGCTCCACCACGCCACTTTCTTCTTCAGGGGGAATTCGGTGGCAGGTACTTCCCTCCGAGAGGGACCCATGCCGAATTGCCGCCGAAGAGCCCGACGTGCCGCCCCTTCCCCTTGGCCACCCCAAGCACCTGCTTGCTGGGCTGGTGCCTGAAGCTGGCCCTGCTCCTATCACTTGCACCAAGAGCCAGTTCAGCCCCCAGGATCACAAAGGGTGGAAAGGTGGTATAAAGCCCTCTGTATTCCAATCCTGGTCATACTGAGTGCTAGTCTGGGGCACCTGGGAATTCTAGCCCCAGATCTTCAAACCTTGGGATTGATCTTTCAGAGCACTGAGCACTCTGGCCCCGGTCCAGCAAAACACTTAACTTTAACTGAGCTTAACTTTATCTGCATAAGTAGTCTCATTAAAGTTAATGGCACTACTCCCATGCTTAACTTTTAGTACATGCTTAAGTGATTTGCTGCACTGGGGCCAGGGTGCTTGGTCCCTTACAGGATTGAGTTCATAATGAGATTTGCTCAGCACTAATAATAAATACATAGATTCAAGTTGTATTGTTGGCATCTGGACCCAAATGGAGAATCTGTCTCCTAAGTTGAGCAAAGAAAGGGGGTTTGAATCCATGGTTGTGATTCCATCCACTATAGAGATGAGTCATCTGGGACGTTATTTTCTGGACTTCTCATAGTTTGTATATATTCAGATCAGGCGCATCTCTGGTGATAATATCCTTAGAAAGACAAGACCTCATAACCAGGCTGCCTTAGAAAATGCTTTCGGTGACTAAAGTCACTTTATTGCTCCGCTGGGATGTCTTGCTCCTTGTTAATCAGTTTTGGATTTAGCTTTTGTCACAGACAGAAAATCAACTCATCATACAAATTCAAAACCATAAATTGGCGTCTGGGCCCCACTCACATAGGGACCAGTTCAATTCCCACAAACACACTGGGGAGACTCCTGAATATTTTATTGGGAGTTGGATCAGGCCCATAGTGGGGCAATGCCAGCCTCAGACTTGATAAATAGATAATCTTCAACCTTGGACTGGGCTGGTTCAATCAAATCTGGGGACCTCTACAAAACCATGTGAAGAGAGGGCCCCTTGTTTGAAGGTGTGATTTTAGCCATCTTCCCTATCCAAGCCTCAACGCCATGCCCTTTGGAGGTGCATGGGATCATTCTCACAGGGAAACCAGTGGTGAAGTGGGATAGGTAGTGTGTCCTCCTATGGGGACAATGGGCCACATCCTAAATTGTAGCCAAAAAGCACCAAGCATAGCTGAGGAGGAATCATCAGACCAGTCCCATAGAGAGTAATTTGATGGCTGCTCTCAGTTGCTGTGGCTGCTAATGTTTCAAAGAGGCCATTATGGTGGGTGGGGTTCTCCAAGGCACAGGGACACACTGGCATAAGCGTGGGAAGTAGAGGTGTGGGGGGTGCTGCAGCATCCCCAGGTTTTATGCGGGGCTGCTGGCCCTGTGCCCAGGGCTCCACTTCCCGGTGTGGGTTCCAGGGGCCAACCCCGTGCCCCGCTCCCCAGCTGCTGGCTCTGTGCCAGGGCCCTGCTCCCGGCCCTCTGCCCGGGACTCTGGTCCCCAGCCCTGCGCCCAGGGCTTTGCTCCTGGCCCCATGCCCACCCCCAACTGTGGCCACAGCCTCGGTCCCCTTATCCCTGTCCGAGTCTCTCCCCCCCCCCGAGGCACAGCCCTGCTCTCAGCCTCAGCTCAGGGGTGTGGGGGGGGGGATGGACACGGGTAAGGGGGCTGGCTTTCAGCACCCTCACTACTAAAAATGTTCCAGCACCACTGCACCCTGGCACACTTCCTTTCCTCTAATCACATAATTGCACCAGCCGTAGGAAAGGCATGACCTTATGATGGCTCTGCATCACCCAAATCATGGGAGAATCTCTAGTGGCCAGTTATGCCAGCGTTAGAGCATTTTTGCACTAAAGGAACCATGAAAATTTGCCTAATGTAGCTTAGTTTTAGGGCGTATGACCATCACTGTTTGGAACACAAAGATTCAGATACCATGATGCTAAGCACAGGATAGATTGATAGATAGATAGATAGATTATCAACTTGGGGATATACACAGGTAGGAAGTTCAGCACATGAACAGGACAACATGGGAGGAGATCGGATGTTTCTTGTTCTCTGATTCGTTCAATATTTGAGCAACCATTATGCTTTGCTTGAAAAGGTATTTTCAGGTCTGTCTGAGGCCTTGTCCTTAGCAAAAACAAACACCATCATAAATAGAGGAGGAATATCACTCCGCAGGTGGAAGAGGTGACAATACTTTGAAAGCTTTGGGGAAAAATGGAGTTTGGATAGGTTTTCTGGTTAAACTTGTTTGGTTATACAGGAAGAGCAGGATACTCACTTGGTGTAAATAGATGTACTTCCTGGTCTAAATGTTTTGCCCCAGTTCTGCTACTCAGTATTAGAAGTTTTCTAGTAACTAATGTACTTTTATGTGTGAAAGCAGCATTGTGGTGCAGATTTCAGCTATGTCAGATGACTTTCACTTGATTATGTTATTGCCTTTCCCTGCCAACAATGGGGCCTTCTGAGACCTCATAAACAAAAATTTAACATAGTCTTTGAATCAAAGATATGATCTTATTTTGCCTTATCTGAAACTGAAAGCTACTTGTGGATTCTCTGCACACTTCCCTAGTTATAATCACATGTTAAACTCTAGATTCAGGATACCAGCTGATATTACTTTGTGCTTTAATGCAAATAATGAAAGACAAAATAAACATATTTCCTTCCTTGCACGTTTCCAAACAGCCAGGGATATGTGTTCGTATGCCTGAACTTTATTAATCTCTGTGTATTTTTTCTGATGTCAGTGGAACTCTGATGACTTTGTATCACTCGACAATTGCTAGTAAATTAAGTCTAGAATTTGATTTGAGCTTCTGTGGAAAATCCTTCATCTCTATGTTAAAGGGGACTACAGTTTTTATTAGACCTGTCTGAACTTCTATTAGGAGAAGATAATGAAACAGGGTGAATCAGTGAGAGTAACAAATATATAGTAATTGGACATGAATCTTTTAAAAATACCACATATCCGAGAAGGCAATCGTCGACCAATAGCAACATGATTTTTGGCTGCTAATAGGAGAAAATTATACTGTGACTTTTGTACTCAAGATGTCCCAAAACATTTTACAAAATAATAATTTAGAAATTTTAGATAGTTCCTCTGATCACTGTGCAGAGGAATATCATTCCTATATTTCATTGCAATACTGAGGAGCCTAACCTTTTCTTATTTGCGTACTTCTAGAGAGTATGAGGTGTCAGTCCCCGAATATTACAGACACAAGGTGGGTGAAGTAATGTCTTTTATTGGACCAACTTTGGTTCATGAGAGGGACAAGCTTTCTAGCTTACATGGAGCTTGACCTGAAGAAGAGTTGGCCCTCAGCCTCCTGGTCTCTCTTGTTCTAGAGAGATCACTTTTGCACAGACTGAAAGTACATATTGTCATGAGTAGATGGGAGTGCAGACACATTGTTTTGTTTCTTTAAGGCAGTGTGCGCCTGGGGGTACAAAGAGATCTTCCACGGGGTACAGCAACTCAGATAGATACTGAGATTGCCTACTTTTACAACAGGCTACATAAAAAGCACTAGTGAAGTCAGTACAAACTAAAATTTCATTCAGACAACTTGTTTATACTGCTCTATAAGCTATACACTGAAATGTAAGTACAATATTTATATTCCAATTGATTTATTTTATAATTATATGGTAAAAATGATAAAATCAGCAATTTTTCAGTAATAGTGTGCTGTGACACTTTTGTATTTTTATGTCAGATTTTGTAAGCCAGTAGATTTAAGTGAGCTGAAACTTGGGTATGTAAAACAATTAAGACTCCTGAAAGGGGTTCAGTAGTCTGAAAGGTTGAGAGCCACTGCTTTAAGGCACAGTAATTGATCCTGCAAACCTTTCATTTCTTTGTGGGACGTGTCTACATGGGGAAATTAAGTAGCACAACTACAGTGGAATAATTATTCTGCTCCAGCTTTTCCACTATAGCTCCTTGTGTGGACAGTGTATTCCAGAATAAAAGTGACTGTATTTTGGAATAATTTTCCTCTATTGTTATGCTGGTCAATTTCCCTGTGTAGACTAAAATATACAAAATCGGGCTCCTCCCAGTCTTTTTGGCCATCGTAGTCAGGTGCAAATTTTTGTCTTGAGGGAAGCATGACACTAAATCAACTGAACTCTGAAAATACAGATATTTTACATTACAACATAGCTGAGGGCCATATATTTAAAAGTAGGAATGTGTTTGTGTTCTTTGATGAATTTTCCCAGAGATACTGGGCTACATTCTAATCTCCAATACCCTAGTCTGAATTTGGAGTAAATGCATTGATTTCAACAGAGTTACTCAGGATTTATACCAGTAGAATGATCTTAAGATCTGTCCTATTCTGCCCTTGGCTAAAATTTGTTGGAAAACCTGAGAGTTTGCCTTATCTCTTTCAGGAATTAGTGTACCTGACACTTTGTAAAATGTTCATGTATTTATTGCTTTTTCATTTACCATCTGTAATTGGCTTGTGCTTGTGGTTTATTATTTGTCTTAAGTCCTCTCCATTATGATTGTCTTACTATTGTGCCTAATGCTCTGGAAAGGAGGAATTGATGAGAGTTGCTTAATGTTTGAGCAAAAGATACTCATTCATGATACCTGTGAAAGAGAGTTAACAGAATGCTAAAACTCATTATCTCAGCTCTATTTGACTCCTCCTGACACTGTATATTTAATAGCTGGTTGTGGATTCTGCAGTTTCACACTGCTGCTGTTACACAAATATGTTAATGGAATAGAAATAAAAAAACCTGTAATAAAAGCCAAGGGGGCTTTACATTTCCCACAGGAAAAAAATAATGCCATGCTTCTATTTTGTAGAACTGAGGCCCTGGTTCAGCAAAGAACTTCAGCACATGCTTAATTTTAAGCCTGTGAGTAGTCTCAGTGAATTCAAGTTCAGTGTGCAGTGTTCACATGCGTTCCAGTATACAGGTGCACTAGTGGGGTATAGGATACCAGTGCCCTTTCCATACCCATTTTGGAAGAGGCATGAATTAGTCCTAAATAAGGAAGGCATGTCAATCCACAAAAGCAGCAATTGTCATTGATTAAATGGGGAAGGAGAAATCTATGATAAATTACAACGTAGTTGCTGTGGACTCACCAAAGACAGTTTTTTGTTGTTATTTCTTGGGATGCTATTTTTTTAAAGCACGGTTGTATTACAGCATGTTTTCACAAAATGATTTGGCACTGAAATTCCTTATTTATCCTTTTTAAATGCGGTTGACCTAAAATCTCGGTGCTGCAGAATGTTACTGTTGGAGTGTTAATATTAATGTTGCTGGTTTCCTTAACTCCCACGCTGATGGGCTTAGGCAATGGTGCTAATTGCAAGATTTTACAATCATTACACTTCTTTTTAACTCCTGAAAGCTTGGATCGTAGCTCAGCTTTATGTGTATACTTATGTTCCCTTGAAGTTAATGGGACTCGTGCTTTCCTGAATCAGTGCCAATAATGGGCCAAAGCAAAAAGCTGGATCCAAACATCACTGACTTTTTGGGATCCTCTGTGGCAGGATCTGAATTTTCCACCTTGGAGCCCTCTCCAGTTATAGCAGATGCTTTTTATATTGGTTGTGCGAATAATGTTTCTTTCATTACTGTTTTCTTGCTTGTGGCAAGTTAAATATGTGCATTAAAAATATAGTAATCGTATTCCCAGCCCAGCTAGCTTGGTCCTCTAATCAGCTCCTCCCTCTCATTTGAAAGCTCAGAGCCCCTCATTCACCCCTGACCCAAGTTACATTTGGAAAAGTCAATTCCAGCATGCCTTAAGGAATGCATACAGGCAGCTTTAATGCTATTTGAAAAACTTCTGCGTAGACACTGGAAGGAAAGGCCCTGACTCCCTCCTCTCTCTCAGTTAGAATCAACTAGTCTCTTCACAGGTAATGAGGGGAAAAAAACACCCACTGCAGTACAGGTAACTGAGTCATTACGAATCATGAGAATTTTTGCAAGATAAGATCTATCCCTAATGGCTCAACCTACTCAGTCTGCACTAGGGTTGTCAACATTGTATTTCAAAAATAAGGGACTGATGATGATGATATTATTATTAATTATTATTATTATTATTATTATTATTATTATTATTATTATCAGGAGGAGGGATGGGGTGAATAATAATAATAATAATATCATCATCATCAATTAATAATAATAATAATAATAAGCAGTACTCACCTACATTCGCCAGGGGGATTTCTTGCTGCTTTCTGCAGCACTCAGCAACTCCCGATCTTGCTGTACAGAGATGAAAAAATAAGGGACGTCTCTTGTAGTAAGGGATTGTTGGCAACCCTACAAGCACAGATCCCACTTGCTGCGGTATTTGCCCTCAGCTGGCATCTTCCCCATCCCACACATATAGTGCAGCTCTATCACTCTCTCTCCCACCAGCCCCTGCCCTTTTCACTCTTACCTATTCCTCTTTTTCCTTTGGGGTTGGAATCATGGGTTTTGGCTTGGGCTCATCCCCATTATAACTAACACCTTGGGTTTGGGACTGAACCTGTAGTTTGTGGTTCAGCTTGTCTCTATCTCTTTCTTTTTTTCCTCAGCAGAAATTCTCTGCAGGGGCAAGTGAAGCTGTAGACTAAAACTTAAGTGGGTGCATATTCTTGGTGCTGTTCAGGAGGTAATTTTTCCATCAAGTCTTACTTCCTCTCTTATGTTCATGAAGGGTTCTATGTACTGTAATGAAAGTAACAATCCAAATAAAGCAATTGTTTAATCTTCTTTTGAATTGTGCCAGATTCTTAGCTAGTGGAAGTCTGTGTAGCTCCATTGAAATCAATGGACTCGTGCCCATGTACACCAGCTGACAATCTGATGCATTATGTTGCACTTGGGCCAGATTCTGACACCCCTATTCAGGTTGAGCAGTATCTAATTTTGTGAATAGTCTCTGTCAAATCAGTGGTAGTATATGTGGAGTAATGTACTACTCCCTGGGAGCAGGAGTCATAAAATCATAGAATCATAGAAGATTAGGGTTGGAAGAGACCTCAGGAGGTCATCTAGTCCAACCACCTGCTCAAAGCAGGACCAACCCCAAGCTTATACGCTTGCCTTTGGTGAGAAGAATCACATAGCACAGTTTCTTTCCAACATTGCTGAAGATTTGAATTCTCTTTGCACACCATCCTTGTCTAGCTGTTAGAGGAAAAGAAAGATGTTGGAGATAGCTATAAATCATATTAAGGCTACAGTTTTCATTACACATGGCAAAAATCCTACAATAGCCTTATGAAATATAATACCTTCAGATATCATGTAATACAGCACAAGGTGCATGTAAAACCTAGAATTATAAGGTCATTATGAAACCTCTATATCCACAGAGTGCAAAGAGAAATGGCATCCAATTTTAATCCACGGTTTACAATTGAAATTCTTTCTTGAGATGAAGACATTAATATTTTGATAGTAAGAGGCCATTTTTCAGTAGCAATCACAGATTGCCAGTAAAAGATAATGCTTCCCTAGTGGACTTGCTTTCTACAATAAGTCTATCCCATACTAATAAAATCCCCAGAAAGGCAATGGTTGATTTTGTAGTTTGCAGGAGAAAAAAAGAGAGACCTGGGAGAACTGTTTGTAGTGAATAATTCATTTGATTTATTTCACTCCTTTCCCTGTTCGCAAATTATCTGCAAACTGACAGGTTTTATTTTTTTAACAGATTAGTTTATTATTCAAAATTGTTCAATGACCCCTTGGAGCACATTGGGTTGTTAGTGAATTGTTCACTTCATGATGTTATAGTGACCTAAGTCACATGTTATTGTTTTGCTCCCTGAATGGATGACTGAAAGTGCCCATAAATATAAGAAGGAAATATCCGGCACAATGAGTCTCACAAACACATCTCTATATGAGACCGACATTCCTAAGACTGGTTTCAAAGTAGCAGCCGTGTTAGTCTGTATCCACAAAAAGAACAGGAGTACTTGTGGCACCTTAGAGACTAACTAATTTATTTCAGCATAAGCTTTCGTGGGCTACAGCTCACTTCTTCAGGTGCCTAAGACTGGCACCATCTATGTGGGTCCCCTCTCACAAATACTACAGGCAAGTGGGTTACCTAAGGGCCCCTGGACTTTGTCCAGCAGAAGGCTGCATTGTTAGCTTAACAGGAACCACTCTTCATTTCCATAATATGGAACAGTTTTCAATCACACCCCATTGTTAATTCAGGCTAAGGGGCTGTTTAATTGCGGTATAGGTGGTTGGGCTCAGGCCGGAGCCTGAGCTCTGGGACCCTGTGTGGAAGGAGGGTCCCCGAGCCCAGGCTCCAGCCTGAGCTCAAATGTCCGCACCACAATTAAACATCCGCTTAGCCTGAGCCCCGCGAGCCTGAGTCAGCAGACAAGGGGCCAGCATCAGGTTTTTAACTGCAGTGTAGACATAGCCATAGAGACCACGAGCTTGTTTACAGTGCGCTGAGCTGCGAACTACAGGGGAGTGAATTGCAGAGCTCACCAAAGCAGTGTGAACTAACTGCCCTGGGTGGACACTGCGGGCACAAACTAAAGGTTACTTTGTTTGTGTTAACGCAGTCCTCTTTCAAGCAGTATTATGTTAATGTAAACTAGATACCTTTTAGTTAACGCCAGCAGCCTCCACACAGGGTAGTTAGGCTGCAACACTTTGGTGAGCTCTGCAATTCACTCCCCTGTAGTCCACACTCCAAATGCAGTGTACACATAGCTCAAGAGCCAGATTTGCATGTATAGTTGCATGCATAATTGTATGTCTCATTAGAGTTCATTGGCCAAATGTTCAGAGATTTGTCCCTCAGTGTAAATGCCCATTTGTGTGCACTAATTTAGACATGTATATCCCTCAGCAATTGTGCACAAGCTGCGGATATGAGTGAACGTATAGATATGTGCATGCACAAACCAGATTTACTTGGGTGCACAAGGATTTGTGTGCCTAGGCAGGACATGAACAAAGTGCATGAACATTTAGGGACATGATTCCCTGAAAATTTGGGCCACAGTGATTGCTAATGCATCACAAATACATAGATTTGAAAACCAGAAGTGACCATTGTGATAATCTAGTCTGACCTTCTATAGAACTGTGACGTTCCCCTGGTGATATCTGGACCAGTGATGTGCTCGGTCACTCCAATCCTTGACTCTGGGAGCCAGCCTTACCCTGCTCTGCTGTGAGAACCCCCACTCCTGGGCTGTTCATGCACAGCCTCTGGCATGGAAGCTGCTCCTTGGATTGTGCAAACAAATGACACTAGCTAGCCCAAGTCTGTGGAGCCATTCAGGGAGGCTCACTCGCAAATGCAGTGTAGACATACCCTTAGCGGTAGAGATACCAATGGGACAAAAGAGCAAAAGGACTAAAGGACCAGAAAATGGGCCTTTTGATGCCTACCACAGGAACTCCCTTCTACTCACTTCAGAAACTGATCTGCACAAACTACCGTTCATACTCCACAAATCACCATCAGTGGAGAACCCCTGGAAAATGTGGACCATTTTCCATACCTGGGCAGCCACACCTCCCAAACAGCCAGTGTGACATTCCCCTGGTGTTATCCAGACCGGTGATCTGCTCGGTCACTCCAATCCTTGACTCTGGGAGCCATCCTTACCCCCACTCCTGGGCTGTTCACACACAGCCTCTGGCATGGAAGCAGCTTCTTGGATTGTGCAACCGAATGACATTAGCCAATATCTCCAGTCCCAGGCACAACCCTAGGAACCTCCATCTTGCAGTGTCCAGTTATGCCTGCTGGACATTGCAAGCTCATATGAGTTAGTCGATTTAACAAAGAAATTGTACCAGGCTTGTTATCCCAAGGGGAGTTTCTGACATGCTTCAAACCAAACTCACTGCTTCAGGTAGAATAAACAAACAGATTTATTAACTATAAAGATTTTAAGTGATTATAAGTCAAAGCATAACAAGTCAGATTTGGTCAAATGAAATAAAAGCAAAACGCATTCTAAGCTGATCTTAACACTTTCAATGTCCTTACAAACTTAAATGCTTCTCACCAGAGGCTGGCTGGTTGCTCTTCAGCCAGGCTCTCCCCTTTGATCAGCGCTTCAGTCGCTTGTTGTGGTGTCTGTAGATTAGGTGGAAGAGAGAGCGAGAGCATGGCAAATGTCTCTTCCATTTATCATGTTCTTTCTTCCCTCTTGGCTTTGTCCCACCCACCCCCTTTCAGAATCAGGTTAGCATTACCTCATCGCAGTCCCAAACTGGCCAAAGGAAGGGGGGTGACTCACTCAAAGTCTAACAGATTCTTTTTTTGCTGCCTAGGCCAGCGTCCTTTGTTTCTGTGAGACTTGGCTGGGTTTGTCCCATACCTGCCCTGATGAGGTGTGAACTGCCTCTCTGCTCTTGGAAAGTTTTTGCCTGGGCTTGTTTTAAACTATGAGGATACATTTTCAGCCTCATAACTACATACATGAAATTATAACCTATAACATTACTGTAACAATGCTCAGTGCATCAGGAGCCTTCTGAAGACTCCCATCATGAGAAACTTTGCATTGGATACCACACAATCATATTATGAGGATAAATATGGGGATGTAGGGTGTTCCCTGAAGTACAGAGCATCAACAATAACACAGGCCAATTCCCTGAATTACTTCTTGCTTCAATCATAACAGCTATGGTTGAACTACAGCATGCCTGTTAGAAAAATATCAATTTTGATTTAAAAGATTTTCAGAGATGGAGTATCCACTATAAACCCTTGGTGAGTTGTTCCAACAATTAATTACCCTCACTATTAAAAATGTGCACCTTATTTCTAGTCTGAATTTGTCTAGCTTCCTCTTCCAGCCATTGGCTCTTATTACACCTTTGTCTGCTAGATTAAAACACCCTTAAAATCAAATTTCTGTTCCCCATGTAGGAATGTATAGCCTTTGATCAAGTCACCCCTTAGTTTTCTCTTGGATAAGATAAATGTATTGAACTTGTTGAGCCTATGTCTAATCTGCAACAAAACTGCCCACAACAGCAAGGTCTACAGACTCAGGCTTGAAAAGAGCAGTGTAGATATTCGCACTCCAGCTGGAGCTTGGAACCGGGAAAGGGGAGCCCAAGCTCCAATTCAAGTGGGAATATCTACACTGCTAATTTTAGTGCCATAGCATGAGCCCAAGTGTGTAGATCTAGGCTCTGAGACTCGCTGCAGTGTTTTGGTTTTTTTTTTGCAGTGTAGACATACCTTGAGTCTCTCACTTTAAGGCATGTTTTCCAATCCTTTAAGTATTCTCATGGCACTTCTCTGAACCCTACAATTTTTCAATGTCCTTCTTGAAGCGTGGACACCAGAACTGGGACACAGTGTTCCAGTAGCAGTTGCATCAGAGGTTATATAACCTCTTTACTCCCGCTCAATATTCACCTGTTTATGCATCCAAGAATCATATTAGCCCTTTTGGCCACAGCATCACATTGGAAGCTCATGTTTGGCACTAAAATCCCCAAATCTTTGTCAGAGTCACTGCTTCCCAGGATCAAGTCCCCCATTCTGTAAGTGGGGCTGACATTTTTTGTTCCTAGATATATGACCTTATGCTTGGCTATACTGAAATGCATATTGTTTGGCTATGCCCAACTTACAAATGGATTCAGATCACTCTATACTGGTAACCTGTCTTCTTAATTATTTATCTCTTCCCCAATTTGTGTGTTATCTGCAAACTTTATCAGTGATGATTTTATGTTTTCTTCATTGATAAAAACATTAAATAGTGTTGGGCTAAGAACCAATCCCTTCTGGACCCCATGAGACACACACCTGTGGTATTATGATTATTTTTATATAAAAGATAAAGGCACCCAGGAGTCCATCTCACACACTTTTTTACCTACGGCCATGTTTTAACCATCCCTGAAGTACGTCAAAGTACTTTTATCCTGTGAAAGGATGGGCTGAATCTTTGGTGTACAAATGAGATCAAGGAATTCAAATCAAACTCTTCCTCAGTTACAATTCTTTTACTTTCTAATTGGGAAAAAAACCCACCTTCGAAGAACTTGAAGTTGTTAATGCCCGTCAGCTGGTGAACCATACAAATCACTATTCATCCTTCCTGCTTTGAGTTTGTTTGTGAGAGACAGTTCATTCCTCATAGAATATTCATGCAGACTTTATTTTTGCCCATGCTTGTAGCTAACCAGCTACTACATTTTGCATGAATACTCATAAATAAGAAGAGACAAGTAGCTACAAGACTGAGAGAATGAATCAAGAGCTTCTTTCCTGAGGCAAAGAAGGATGCAGCATAGGTGAAGCCCTGAATTTTCTGTCCTTTGGCTAGTAGCTCCATTAGCATGGATGACAATGTAGATGACATTCTTCCAGTGGTTTTCAGCGGTACAGTTACTTCATTTGTAGATTATGCCAGCGTGACTGTGGGTGTAACTTGGGAAAGGAAGGAGAAATGACTTAGTATGTGGAGTTTTTTTTTCTGATATTATGCAGTCCTCAACACTCGCACTCTGATTACTCAGTATGAAGAGACAAAGGGATCTCAAATATATATTTTTCATGAAGATGTTTCCAAATGAATGGAGAATCACACACATTACATCTTAGGTGTGAAATCCTGCTCTTATTATAGTCCATGGGAGTTTTGCCAAAGACTTCAATGGGGCCAGTATTTTGCCCTGTATTTTGGAATACACAGCATACTTAATTATCCAATTCAGTCTCCTATGCTCCTTCTTGAATTATTACAACTTGCAACAGGATCCACGACCCACCCCTCTTTCTGGGGCCCGCTTGCTGCCCCCAATAAGGCTCAGAGAGGCTTCAGGGTTGTGCAAAACCTGTGTCTTTATTTACTTAAGGTTATCCCACCACCAGTGTCTATCGATATACAAGCTTTACAGGATTAGTCACCTTCTTTAGAGGCAGAGTCAGCCTTCAGCTAGGAGGCCTCCAGTTCCCTCCCTGACTGACTTCTCCTTGGCTGCCCCCAGCCTTCTGGCTCCCTCCCAGCCCTTGACTTGTCAGACCAGCAGGTGTTGCCAATCCTCAGGCCAGCATCAGGCTTTTTCCATCAGCCCCAGTCTGCTTTTCCTGATCGGAGCTGACTGAGCAGGGGTTAAATAGGTGCTTTTGCACCAGCACCCTGCTACATACCTCCCCCCTTAAGCTGATGCCGGGCCTGATCTTACTCGGCCCTGTGTTCCTCGGCCTGAGGTTTTTCTCCGGGGATGGCCCCCCTGCCCATCTGGGTGGTCCCTGGGCTCAACCCTGTGGGGTTCTGGCATGACCCACCCACAAAAGGTGCATTCGGTTGGGGGTGGGCCACCCCACAAGTCCACCTCTGCCCAGAGGTCGGCACACCAGTCACAACCTTGGGCAGGTCGCCCTGGACGTTCTCTTTCCTTCCCTAGTGGGGGAGACGGATCGGCACCAACTGCCCCGAGGCTGCCCATGTCTCCAATTTGGGGCCTCCGCCTATTGGAGTTTGGGCCTCCCCCTTTTGGGATCCTACCCTCTGAACTTTCTTCAGCTTCTCTTCCCCTATCACGGGGATTCCCTCCCCTGGGTGGTCCCGTCCTGGGACCTCATCGGTCACTTCCGTAGGGTCTCTATCCTGGCTGTGTTGTCTAGAGTTCCTATCCTTTTCCCCTTGAGGTTGTGGGGACTCCCCTTTCTCAGGGTCCACCCCCATATGGGCCTTGCCCCCTCCCTCCAGGTTCTTCCCTCTCGCTTTCTCTGTTGGTGCCCTCTTTCCCTTTTGGGGAAGGGTTCCAGACCAACCCCAGGACCATGGGGTAGGGCAACCAGGGCCGGCTTTAACAAGCCCCGTCCCCAGGAATTGAGCCGCGCTCCGGCCCGGAGCCGCTCGGCGGCCGGGCCAGGGGGCCGGAGCCGCGCCACGCCGCGGGGGCCGGGCTGGGCCGGGCTGGACCCGCGCCGCGGGGGCCGGGCTGGACCCGCGCTGCGCCGCCGGGGGCAGGGCCGGGCCGGGCCAGACCCACGCCGCGCCGCGGGGGCCGTGCCGGACCCGAGCCGCGGGGGCCAGGCCCGAGCCAGGCTGGACCCGAGCCGTGCCGCGGGGGCTGGGCTGGAGTTGAGCCGGGCCAGAGCCGCTGGGGCCGGCGCGCTCGGCCGGAACCGGGGCTGGACTGGGCCGCGCCTCCCCGGAGCCCTTCTCGCGCCCCCCGCCATCCCAGCTTACCTGGTGCTGCCTGCCCGCCCCTGCTTCTTTTCAGACTTCCTGCGAACCTCTGATTCGCGGGAAGCAGGGGAGGGGGAGGAGCAGGGGGCGGAGTGTTCAGGGGAGAGGAGGAGGGGGAAGTGAGCTGGGGTCGGGGTGGACAGCTGTGGCGCAGGGCCCTCTTAGCGCGGGGCCCTCTTAGCGCAGGGCCCAATTCAGCCGAATCGGCTGAATCGGCCTAAAGCCGGCCCTGAGGGCAACCCCTCTATTACCCCCACCCGCTTCCAGGCAAACATTCCCTGCACCTCCAGGGGTACCTAGGCCACAGGACAATACTCCCCATCCCCGTGGATGCATTCCACCAGCATCCTTTCCCCAGGGATAAGCCAATGCAGCTTCACCAAGCGCCGCTGTATGAGGGAGTGGACTGAGGCCGTATCCACTAGACACCTCTGGGGCTTTCTCCCCACCCGCATGGGGATGGTGGCTATTCCACACCTCTTCTTCCACCCCCCCAACGTTGGTCCAGCCACAGAATTCGGAAGCCCCACAGTCCATCAATGGGAAGTCACGGCTCTTCTGCCCCGGCTGTTCACAGTGCCAGCATATAAGCTGTTCCGGGCAGCTAGGGGTTCCCTTGTGCTCCTCCCATCGCTTGTCTACGAGCTTCCCAGTGGGATGCTCACGGGGTTTCTTGCCTCCCTCTGTGTCTCGCAGGGTCCGATGCTCCCTCGGGGGGAAGTCTGCCTCTGCATATTCCTCCATCCTTTTGATGGCGGCTTTGACAGTAGCCGGCTGATGTCGCCGCACCCAGACCCACATGCTATCGAGGAGGCACTGCACAAACTGTTCAAGGATCACCTGATCCATAATCTGCCCCACTGTTTGAGTGTTGGGCCTCAACCACCGTGTCCATCAATTTCTGGGTGAAGGCCCGGAGCCGCACACCCCCTCCCCACCGGGCTGCCCAAAACCTTTGCTGGTATTTTTCCGACGAAAGCCCCAGCCGGTCCAAAATGGCTGCCTTCACTGCGTCATAGTCTCTAGCCTGGGCATCCGTCAGGGCCATATACGCTGCTTGCGCCTCCCCAGCAAGATATGAGGCTAGCCGCAGGGCCCACGTTGTCCTGTCCCATCCCACGCCCAGGGCCACCCGCTCAAAAGTACCCAAAAAGGCATCGGGGTCATCTGCAGGGGCCATCTTACAGAGGCTGAGGCCAGGGGCCGGGTGCCATCTCCCACTGCAGTTTCTGCAGGAGCTGCTGCTGTACCGCTGCCTGTTCTTTCATAAAGTCCTGCAACGTCCGTTGTTGCTCAGCCTGCCAAGCCAGTAAAGCTAGCCTCTCCAGCTGGTGGGACTGCTGAAAGGCCTGCAGTGTCTTCTGCATCTCCCTGTGTTGCTCTGTGAGCCACTGCAGAGTACCCTCCATCTCCGGGTCGCCAAATGGTGTCTCTGGCAAAGGATCCCGGACAAGCCCCCCCACAACCCACCCTCTTCCTGGGGCCCTCTTGCTGCCCCCAATAAGGCTCAGAGGCTTAAGGGTTGTGCAACACCTGTGTCTTTATTTACTTAGGGTTATCCCACCACCAGTGTCTATCATTATACAAGCTTTACGGGATTAGTCACCTCTTTTACAGGCAGAGTCAGACTTCAGCTAGAAGGCCTCCAGCGCCCTCATGGACCCTAACTGACTTCTCCCTGGCTGCCCCCTGCCTTCTGGCTCCCTCCCAGCCTTTATAGCCCTTGGCTTGTCAGGCCAGCAGGTGTTGCCAATCCTCAGGCTGGCATGAGGCCTTTTCCATCAGCCCCAATCTGTTTCCCCTGATTGGAGCTGACTGGGCTGGGACTAAGTAGGTGCTTTTGCACTAGCACCCTTTTACACACCACTTTGTAAAACCAACTCTGTGTTATTTACACTACTACTGCATTGCTGTAACTGTGTTGGTCCCAGGATATTAGAGAGACAAGGTGGGCGAGGTAGTATCTTTTATTGGACCAACCAAGACAGCTGTGTCAGTCTGAAAGCTTATCTATCTTACCAAGAGAAGTTGGTCCAATAAAAAATATTATCTCACCCACCTGATCTCTTTATTTGCCCTAAGTAATGTAAAGCATCCTGTGTACCTATAATGTTGTATAACAACATTTATTTGTCTAAAAACAGTTTGTAACCAGAATCTAATATCACTTTAACTTAAGCAAAGATGTTGGGATTGATTCACCACTATCTTGCACCTTGTGTATTCATATGGATGTGTGCAAAGTGTACATAAAATGCCCTCATTCTAACCGGGTGACATTTTACATCCACTTTGCATTGCTGTAAAGAAACAAAGTACAAGGGAGTGGAGAATGGTTTAAATCACATAAACAAAAGATACAAAAAAAACAAAGGGAGGGAAGGCAGGACAAGGAGTGACAGTCACTGACTAAGGATGAGGAATGTTGTCCCTTCCCAGCTGACATCATATATCCCCAGGGAGAGGAAACAGTGGGCAAATCAAAGAAAGGTCATGGGATGCAAACTCAGCCATCAAAATCTGCTGTCCCCTTCAATTTTCCGACTCCCTCCATGCAGAAAACCAGTCAGCAACCCCAGGAGTTCAGGGGGCAAATTTGGTCTCAGTCCAGAAATGCCTTTAAGCATGTGCTTAACATGAGGAGGCCAATTGAATTCAATGGGAATACTCATGTGTTTAAAGGTACAGAGGACACTCAATACAATCTATGGCCCTAGGCAAAACTTCAGTGTGCCAATCCCCCGCCTCATAGGCCAAGGGTGGCAGATTTGGCCTGTCCAACCCTTTGTCCTGTGGGGGCAGTTGGACCAAATCTGCCATCCTAGGCAGCTTCCCCAAAATCTGCTGCCTTTGGAAGCTGCTTAGTCTGCCTATAGCTAGAGTGGCCTCTGTAAAAGGTAAACACGCATTTCAGTGCTTTTGCTGGATTAGGATCTTGATGCCAGTCTCACTAGGGTTCAAAAAATGCAAGGAAAGAAGATTGTGCATTGCACTTGTGCCAGACAGGCTTCTACAATATAGTATAGCAAAATCCATATCCATAAACCTTGAAAATTGTTCAGCATATTACACTTTAAGTCATTACCTCTCTAATGCATATACATGTTTTGATGTCAGTAGGGTTGTGTGACATTACCCAGGGTACAATCTGGACTGTTGAACAGCTTTGTCCCCTCAATTCTCCATCTTGAGGTGCCTTTTAAACTGCTTTGCTCTGAGATCCTCCAGCATCTAAATTACTCCCAGCTATACTGTAAGAATGCTACAACCAGCCACCCTTGAAATACATTGCAGAACAACAGCAGCAATTTCCCAGTCCCATATCTTCTCCCAGAAATGTGCATCTGGTACTGACCAGCTCTCCTGGACAACAAAGCTTATACAAAGTACGTCATTTTATTAATGATATGATATGCACAAATCCTGTTATCGTAAATGGAATTTTCCCAAACAATTCAATCCAAGCACACTGGTTTAGATAAAACAATAAAACAAGTTTATTAACTACAAAAAGATAGATTTTAAGTGATTACAAGTAATGAGGCATAAAAGTCAGAGTTGATTACAAGAAAATAAAAATAAACACAACTAATACCTAATTTAACAAGCTAAGTGAATTCAAATCAAAAGTCTCTCTCACCACATGCTTCAGAGTCTTACTGGCTGAATTCCTTTCAGGCAGGATCCCTCCCTCAGTCCTAAGCTATTTCTTTGTTCCTTAGGTGGCTGCCGGGGGTTGAGAGAAAGGGAGGAAGCATTTGGAGCATCTGTTCCCCATTCTTATACTTTTTCCCTCTTCTTTGAGAGTCATCTCCAAAGGGGGTTGTGACATTGACTCAATTAGGGCAAACTGCAAAGAATGGGGCAGACAATCCCGAAAACTGGTGGATATTCCAATACTTAGATTTACCAAGCCAGCACAAAATAGCTTCTATAATACCTTATTGGTTTCACAGAAGCCAACACAGTTCCTTTTAGCAACCCAACCTTGGGCTTCCACCCAGACACCCAAGTCAAATATGACGAGGATTACTGAAAATCATATTCATCATATTAGAAAGTTCTCCCAATCCCAAAGGATCAGACGCATTACCTCCCAAGTTAAAGACTATTTCAGATCTTACCCAAATACACACTTACAGCCAATTCTTATTAACTAAACTAAAATTATTAAAAGATCAGTATACATACAGACATGAGTACAGTTCTGAGATTAGTTTCATAGTAGAGATGGTGAGCTTTGGAGTTGCAAAGAGTTCTTAGAATTAGTTCATAGATTCAGTCCAATGTTCACATCCAGGGTAATCCAATACAGTGATATCACTGTATTTACATTTCATTTAAATATTAAGATCTCCTTTTGATCTCTGAATTAACAAAATACAGCATAGACAGGAACAGTTTGGTTACATTGTTAACCTCTAACAATATATATGTAAACACACCAAAACTATCAATCAGTATGTCCCTAAAGATTGAATTTGGGTCATTTATCCTGCAGGATGCTTAATCCTTTCTGGCCACGTGTCACAGGAGTTCAGGAGACAGAAGGTTTGTGGGGATGGGAACCTCCAGCTCTTTCTTTGGAGTGGGGATGGATCACTTGATGATTATCTGTTCATTCCCTGTGGGGCACCTGGCATTGGCCACTGTTGGAAGACAGGATACTGGGTTAAATGGACCTTTGGTCTTAATCAGTATGACTGCTCTTATGTTCTTTGCCAACATGTAAATTTCTTTCTCACATCCTTTTTCCTGCCAAAGAATGGCCACTTAACCAGTGGTTTGTGTCTGCTTTTCTAAACTTCGAACATGTCTTATGGCTTGATCATAGAATATAAGGGTTGGAAGGGACCTCAGGAGGTCATCTAGTCCAACCCCCTGCTCAAAGCAGGACCAATCCCCAGACAGATTTTTGCCCCAGATCCCTAAATGGCCCCCTCAAGGATTGAACTCACAACCCTGGGTTTAGCAGGCCAATGCTCAAACCACTGAGCGATCCCTACCCCCTTTACCCCTTGCTTTCACTACAGGGGTAAATCGACCTAAGTTATGCTACTCCAGCTACGTGAATAACATAGCTGGAGTTATTGTAGCTTAGGTTGATTTACCCCTGTGTCTTCACTGTGTTGTGTTGACGGGAGATGCTCTCCCGTTGACTCACTTTACTCTTCTTGGAGAGCTGGAGTAGTGGGGTTGACTGGAGACTGCTCAGCCATTGATTTAGCGGGTCTTCACTAGACCCACTAAATCGATCCCTGCTGCATCGATTTCAGCCATGTTGATCTCCCTGTAGTGAACACCAGCCCTTAGTAATGTCATACATTAGAATCTTATAACTTTACATCCAGTGTTGCCACACATATTTTCCCAGGACAATAATTATCAGCAAATTATGAGTTTTCAAATGATACTCAGAAGGCATACTTTATCATATCAAAATTTATCATAGTCTTGTAAAAGGGGTGAACATAGTGGTACAGACTGTCACAGGTTGCATCTGTGTAAATGAGAGGCAGATTTGGGCCCTAGTTACTTAACAGTACACTTATGCAGCTATGATATTTTTATAGATGAATGGTAGTAGCAAACAATCCTTGGAAGGAAAGTGTTGTAGGTTGTTATTGTAGGAAGACTTTCAGCAGAAATACAACCACCTCCATGAAATAGAAAACAGGGCAGATACTGACAAGGGCCAAAAGATCTGCACTGAGATGTTTATTTAATTGTCTAGATACTGATTAGGGGCTACATTGTGGAGTTTCCACAAGCTCTGAAGAAGAGGCAGCACCTAGTTGCAATATCCTAAGAGCAGACCAGGGACCAAAATTATCTGTTTCATCCTTACTCCAGAGAAGTAAGCTTCACTATAGTGCCGCTGACTTCCTCTACTGCATCCGCTCAGCAAAGCCAAGGCTCCTCCCAATCACAGCACTGCTCACCCACATTGAAGAAAATGAAGGGTCATGGTCTACTGTCAGCTGCTCTCCCCTCCATGCAAGGGAGAACTGTATGCCCCCTTGCTTCCTTACTCAGAAGTGTAAAGCAGCTCATGACCGAGTCTTAAATTCTATTAAACATTTATGAAGACTTCCCAAATTCTAAAATAGCAGCTGCAAATACTTTTGACAAACACGTGGTCTTTTTTAACACCAATACCCACCAATGAACTACAGCAGGACAGAAATTATGGCCGTTATTCTTAATTCTGGAAGGTGCTCAGATACCATGGTGTTGGCTGTAGTATAAGAAACCGTTGTTTTCGTTTGTGTTTGTACAGCGCCTAGACAATGTGGTCCTGGTCCATGACCAGGGATCCTAGGCTCTATGATAATACAATAATTAATAATTGAATGAATAAATAAATAAGTCACAGATACATTAATGTTAGGAAGTACACTGAAGTTTGGTCTTTTGGGGGAAAATCTGGTTTGATTTCACCTTTGGCTAAACAGATTTAAAAAAAAGAAAAGAAAATACAGCCCTGTGTAAGATAAGCCAAATTGGGATCATACCAGGATGCTTTTTTTGGTTTGTGAAGTATTAACATTTTAAGATCTGCTGCACTGGGATGTTATCACCTCATGAGCAGTTACTGTAAAAACAAGGATAAGCTTTGCATTAACTAATGTGGCTTTTTTTCCAGACTGAAATTAAACTGTTTCCTTTGGCATACTGTCATTTGGGATCATCTTTAGCAAGGGAAAAATCCTGGAAATTGACAATGTTTTAATGGACCTGTTTTTGTGTTTGTTTCAGAGCTCACGACTCTCTGCTGGCTTTTCAGAAATCTGTTAGCTCCATTCCAAACCGAAAGCTTCTGTGAAGTTATATGAATTGCCTAGCATTAAGTGGGATGTCTTATCATTGTTACCAGCAGCAGAGCTGTTACTCTTGTAAGAACTAAGGGTATGTCTTCACTAGCAACGTTAAAGCACTGCTGTGGCAGCGCTTTAACATGGCTGTGTAGTCACGGCACCAGCGCTGGGAGAGAGCTCTCCCCGTGCTGTAAAAAACCCATCCCCACGAGGGGAGTAGCTACCAGTGGTGGGATCGTGGCTCCCAGGGCTGGTGCACTGTCTACACTGCCACTTTGCAGCGCTGAAACTTACAGTTTTCAGTGGGGTGTTTTTTCGCACCCCTGAGCGAGAAAGTTGCAGCGCTCTAAAGTGGCAGTGTAGACCAGGCCTGAGGATTTCACTCTGCCATGGCTAGAAAACTATTTGGTTAGTTCACATTATGTTTGCAAAGTCAGTTAGGTCATTACAAGAATACCCCTGGTGTTACTAACTTCATTATGATGACAGAAACAGAACAATGAATAACAAAAGCCTTTTAAGGTATGTCAACACTTATGGTGATGTGTTGAGTACAGACACTGCATGCCCAGCTAACATGGGGTATAAATAGCAGTACATGTGTAACTTTAGCGCCCTCGTGGCCAAGATGGAGTCTGCTCTGCAGGCCGCTCTGGCCAAGAGAAGGCACAGGCAGGAATGCAGGAGGGAAAGTCCCTTCCACCCCAGGGGCACCTGTTCCAAACCCCCCAGAGTGAACACCCACACCCACAGGAGACCTACAGTGGATATAAGAAAGGGAAATATTTATTTACAGAGGGATGAGAGGAGAAATACAACAAGGAGAAATATAGGGGGAGCAGTAAAACAGGGTTGCATCCAAGCCAAGGCCCCACAGGCCCAGTGGTAGCACAGGCTGGAAGGGCAGACACTGAGCAATGTGTCTGCACACAGCGCTGGCTCCAGGCACCAGCTGAGCAAGCTGGTGCTTGGGGCGGCAGATTGTTCGAGGCGGCATTCTGCCCAATCCTAGGGCGGCACGGCCGCTTTTTTTTTTTTTGTTCCGCTCCGGCCGCCCTGTAGGGGGCGGCAGCACGGAGAACCAGAGCGCCCTCCAGGGCAGTCCTCTTCCTTCCCTCCCCGCCAACCGGAGTGGAGCCCTCGCAGCAGGCGGCGCAGCGGGAGGGGCCGCGTGGCAGCGCCCCTGCTGTAGCCCTGGCCGCCCCCTTCTCTCTCTCTCCCGCCCGCTCCCTCCCCCGCCCCTCCCCCCAACCGGTCCCCCTGCACCCGCGCTCCGGCCGCGCCGCAAGTTTTATTTATTTTTTTTGCTTTGCCGTTCTGGCCGCCCCGTTTTTGTTTGTTTGTTTTGTTTTGTTTGGGGTGGCCAAAAAGCCAGAGCCGGCCCTGTTTGCACACAGAGTTCAGGAGTCCTGAGCAAAGTTCCAGTCCAGTGGTGAGTCTTGGGTGCTCCTGGTCATCTTCGGCGCCAGTGAACTTTCCCCCAACAAACCCCTCCGGTGCCCTCTTCTGCCGCTCTCTGCAAAGCCACACAGAGCGACCACCTCCCCACTTAACCAGCTACTGCCTCCCTCCTTGTTCCCAGTGCAGAGTCACAAGCCCCAGTACTCACAGCCCCATGCAGCTCTGGGCAGCCGTGATACTGGGTCCAGCTCCGGCCTGTCCTTCTGGGGCGATTCCTCCCTGGAGCCCGTCCTGGGGTGTCCCCGATCGGCCACCCTGGCCTTCCCAGGCTTCAGGCAGGTTCTCTGCTGCTTCCTTTGCAAGGGCCTGCAGGCTGCTGCCTCTCTCTCCCTCTGAGCTCCAGAGCCACCCCCTGGAGTTTCCCTCCTTTTTTTTTACTCTCCCCCTCCCCCCAGGAAAAAGATTTAAAGGGGCCATGCTCTCTAAACCCCAAAGGGGTTACACATGGTGAGGCACTGATTCAGCAAAATAGAGTACAGACATGCCAGAACCCTAGAGTATACACCGAGCCCGGCTCTCTACATGCCCAAGCAGGGCCTCCCATGTCTACAATGCTATTTTTAGCAGCATAGTGTCCCACTGCCTCCCTGCTCCTGGAGTCTTTCCCTGCCATTGTGAAACACTCCAGCAGTGGGGTAGGACTCTGGAATAAGAGAGGCAACAGTGAAAGGCTCCAGCAGCTCCCAGCAGTACCACAGTGAACACACAGCCTGCTTTTCACTGCATCATATATCTACATGTGCCCTACATGTCACTGCCAGTGTTAGTTTTAGCTACCAGTACAAAGAGCTTCAGTAAGTTAAACAGGTCACCTAAAAGGTCAGCCCACAATTTTCACACTTGCATGCCTATAGTTGGACAACTAAAGCCCTCTTTAGGCCCCTAAATAAAAATGGTCTAATGTGCCGCTATAACTGAAGTCAAAGGGAAGTTGTACATGCTTGGTGACTAAAAATCAGGCTGTTTCTATTTAGAGGTCTAAATAGGAATTAAGGGTTGAGATCTCAAAGCCATCAATAGGATTTGGACATATGTTCCATTAATAGAGCTGGGTGAAAAATAGTGCATTTTTTGGTGAAATTTTTTCAAAATTTGTCATGAAAAGTTTGGGTCAAAAATTCCAAAAAAATCAACCATCAATATCACATTCAATAGCTATTCAATTAAATGGAAAATAAGTGGGTAAAGATTTCAAAAGTGCCTAAGTGACTTAGGAGCCTACGTCCCATGGACATTTTCATGAGACTCTGGCTGCTCTACATCACAAACTTTTGCTAGCGTAGCTATGTCAGTCAGGAGTGTGATTTGGGAATGAAATAGCTGTGCTAGCAAAAAGCCCCTTGGGTAAATAGTTATTCTGGCAAAACTGCACATTTGATGGTATAGCTTGATTTAAATGGGGAGAAGGAAGGGCGGGGCAGGGGCTAGAATATACCATGCCAGCAAAAGCAAAGTTTTGCTGGAATTTGCTGCATCCATGCTAGGAATGCTTTGCTGGAATAGTATAGCAGCATAGCCTTATCAGCAAAGTGCACCAGGTGTAAGCCTGAACTTAGGCTCCTAAGAAGTACTGAGCAAGTAAGTAATTTTTCTGTTTGGTGGCTGAACTGAAAAAAATGTCATTTTGGGTCAACCTGAAAGGAACATTTTTGTTTTTTCTCACTGAAACAACAACAACAACAAAATCATTTTAGGGTCAAGCAAAACATTTTGGTTTGAACTGAAATAAATTTTGTTTTATCCTCACATTTTGGTGTTTTTCTATGCTTTTTTTCGTTTGTGTTTGTTTATTGAATTAAATCTCATTGAATTTCTTAACAAAATGTCTTCTCAAAACAAAAAGTCAAAACATTTGTTTAAAAAATGTCAAAACAAAATGGTTTGACTTTTTTTTAAAAAAAGGCTTTTTTTTTTTAATCCAAAACTATTTGCCAAATTCAATGCGAATTTGCAAATCATTTTGGTCAACCAGACAGCATTTTTTGGCTAATAAATCATAGAATCAAAGAAATGTAGAGCTGGAGGGGACCTTGAGAAGCCATCAAGTCCAGCCCCCTACACTGCATAAACCTAGATCATCCCTGACAGGTGTTTGTCTAACCTGTTCTTAAAAACCTCCAGTGATGAGGATTCCACAACCTCCCTTAGAAGCCGGTTCTCGTGCTTGACTACCCCTATGGTTACGCATTTTTTCCTAATATCCAACCCAAATCTCCCTTGCTGCAGATTAAACCCCTGACTTCTTGTCCTATCTGAACAATTGATAACCATCCTCTTTGTACCAGCCCTTAACATATTTGAAGACTGTTATCAGGTCCCCCACTCAGTCTTTTTTCCTCAAGACTAAACATGCCCTGTTTTTTTAATTGTTCACCATAGGTCAAGTTTTTAAAATCTTTTATCATTTTTGTTGCTCTCCTCTGGACTCTCTCCAATTTGTCCACATCTTTCCTAAAGTGTGGTGCCCAGAACTGGATACAGTGCTCCAGCTGAGGTCTCACCAGTGCTGAGTAGAGCGGGGCAATTATCTCCCATATCTTTCATACAGTACTCATGTTAAGATACCCCAGCATGATATTAGCCTTTATTGCAACTTCATTGTTAACTCATATTCAATTTGTGATCCACTATAAACCCCAGATCCCTTTTCAGTAATACTACCACTTACCCTGTTGTTCCCCATTTTGTAGTTGGGCATTTGATTTTTCCTTCCTAAGCGAAGCACTTTGCACTTATCTTTACTGAATTTCATCGTGTTGAATTCAGACCAATTCTCTAATTTGTCAAGGTCATTTTGAATTCTAATCCTGTCCTCCAAAGTGCTTGAAACCCCTCCCAGTTTGGTGTCATCTATACATTTTATAGGATTACTCCCCACTATCCAAATCATTAATGAAAACATTGAATAATAGCAGACTTTGAACTGACCTGTGTGGGACCCCACTAGATACATCTTCCCTGTTTGACAGCAACCAATTGATAATTGCTCTTTGAATACAGTATTTCAACCACTATGCACCCACCTTATAGTAAATTCATCGAGACCACATTTACCCTGTTTACTCATGAGAATGTCAAATGGGAGTGTATCAAAAGTCTTACTTAAAATCAAGATATATCACATCTGCTTCTTTCCTATCCAGTAAGCCAGTAACACTGTTAAAGAAGGAAAATAGGTTGATTTGGCATGATTTGTTCTTGACAAATCCATGCTGGACATTCCTTATAATCCTATTATCCTCTAGACGTTTACAAATTGATTGTTTAATATTTTTTTCCAGTTTCTTTCTAGGTATTGAAGTTAGGTTGATAGGCCTATAATTCCCAGGCTCCGCTTTGTTCCCCCTTTTTAAAAATGGTACTAGGTTTGCCCTTCTCCAGTCCTCTGGGACCAAACCTGTCTTCTGTGAGTTCTTGAAGATAATTGCTAATGGTTCCAAGATTCCTTCAGCTAGTTCTTAAGTACCCTTCGGTGAATTTCATCAGGCCCTGCCCACTTGAATAAATTTAAATTATCTAAATATTCTTTAACCTTTTCTTTCCCTATTTTGGCTTGTGTTCCTTCCCCCTTGTTGTTAATATTATTTGTATTGAGAATCTTTAATCCATTAACATTTTTAGTGAAGACTGAAGCAAAATAGACATTAAGCACCTCAGCCTTCTAGATGTCATCAGTTATTAGCTCTCCTCTGTTAGAGCACCTGTGTAAAGCTAAACTATTCATCTGAAAAATGTTGTCCAGCTCCTAAGTTCCTAAATGAGATTTAGGCTCCTAAGTCATGTAGGCGCTTTTTTGAGAATTTTAACCATGTTTCTAACTCCCCTAGACAACACTGAATATCTCAACCGGGTTTGAAATTTTTGGCCTTTACATGCACAGATTAATTTGCACATCGACAGGGTGAAAAATACAAGAACCCTGTTCCTAGCTCAGAAAACTTCCCATTGAGGCAGTCAGCCAAGTTGTTTCTCTCTGCTCCTTAGTGAGTAGCTGATACGATGCTTATTGAAAGTGAAGAGAGGGGGTGATAAAAGTGTTAAGTTAAAAATGGAAAACAAAAAATAAAAAGAAAAAAAGGAAGAATTATATTGAGCTAGATTGTCCCTGTTGTTTGCATGGGGGTTCAAAGAACCTACACCCCCATCCCAGTTTATGTCACAAGCAACTCTAATGAAGTAGGTGCACTTACACCAATGTAAAAGCAGTAAAAGTGAGAGAAACAGAAGCACATTGTTTACATATAGATCAGAGTAGCTCCTTTAAGAAATTATGTAATCAGGTTGTTTTAATGCAGGCACCAAGTACCCCAAGAAAATAAGTGCTCATTTAGAGCCATCAGTTCTATTGGGTAATTACTTTAATTAGGTAGTTTTTGAAAATTGCACATTAGCTACATGATGGATCAGAATTGTTGTGGTCTGTTGAGTAATTATTTAATTAGGCCATGTTTTAAAAACTGTTTATCACTCATATAATGGGCTGGAACTGGCTCCTTCTGGTTTATTGTATAGTTATTTAATGATGCCAAATGCACAATATGTTGCAAAAATCCTTCTCAAATGTAGTGAAATAAATTGACTGTGTATAGACAAGGGGTGTCTTCTGTAGGTAATTGTCACTGCGCCTCAGTGGGTCACAGCTGAGAATGCCAGATTCAGGACAAATGGATGAAAAATAGGGCAGACTCACCCCGCACTGGTGATTATTTTATCATGATATTATACCAAGCCAGTAAAAAAGTAAACTTCTGTCTCACCACACTAGTTAACAAAAAGGCAAAATTGCAGTCTCCTTAGGCATTCCAGCCCGTAATTCACCACCCAGACACTAGAATTTATGATGAGTGGTTATTGAAAACCAATTTCTTCAAACAAATGGTTCTTCTGATCTCAAGAGATCAGCCACACATCCAGGTCAATATATAACTCAGATCTTACCCAATAATCATGCTGCTGCCAGTCCTTTAGTAACTAAAATCTAAAGGCTTATTAATACAGAAAAGAAGAAGAGAGTTAAAATGGTGACTAGATCATATACATACAATGGTGGCAATGTTCTTATATCATGTTTATAGCACTGATGTTATCAGACTGCTGGCTTGTAAAGTTGCTGGTATGACCTTCCAATCTTTGGAAGTTCATCAGTCCATAGTTCAAATATGCTCCTTTTAGTTGTAAGTCCAGAGAATTAGAGAAGGAAAGAGACAAAATGGAGTTATTCCAGGTGTCTTTTATACCCTTTGCCATGTGCCCGGAAATGTACTGGTTCAAAACATAGCTCACAGACTCTGTAGTGGAAAGTTACTGGCACAAGATAGAGTCCAGGGTCACGTGAGCATATCATATATCCTCACATGGCTTGATGACTCACAGGGGATAGCCGTTGTCCCATTGGTGGCTGAAGCGTCTGCAGGAAGAGATATCTGGGTGGAATGAGTTGCTTCTATGGCCCACTGTGAGAGTTAAGGGTCTTTGATGGGCCATCAACTTGAATAGTTCATTCACAATGTGCTGGCTAGACTGGCTGTAAAGTACCTTGTGGGTGTTACCCCAGGAACAAACACAATGGTGATACGGGTATATGACCAATATTCATAACTTCAGATACAAAAATGATACATGCATATAAACAGGATAATCATGCTTAGCAAATCATAACTTCTCCATTGACGTGCTTTGTACAAGATTTGTTGCAATTGTCTAACGGTAGTGATGATGTAATGATATAATTGATATAAATGGTCATATTTCAATCATATAGCATCACAGTAATGCACACATTTTTGGACTACCAAGAGTTCTATAAGCTGGACATATGAGCTACAGTCATCTTAGTCAAGTACCAAAGGTAAAGACTGAAAAATGAAAAACAACATAAAGATATAACGGCTTCCTTTTGTTGGAACATCTATGTAAAGCTAAAAATGGCAAGCAGCCAAGAACTGTCTTTTTTTCACCAGGCTATGGGGAAGTGGAACAGGGATTCACGATATTCCAGCATGGGGATGATCATTCAGATTTCATGATTAAACAGATAAAAAGATCAAAGCAGAAAGCTGTACTAATGAAACCTAGGGACTGGTTTGGATTGGAATTTCTCTCTATAAAAGTTCTATCCAGATTAGAGTGGAACAGAGGTATAAAGTTCCAAGAACATCATAAGAGCAAAAGATAATTTAGTTCTACCACTGCAAGCTAGATCTGATCCTATCACCACTGAAGTCAGTGACATAACTCCGATTGACTTCAGTGGGAACAGGATTGGCCCAATATGTGCAATTTTCAGAATTAAGGGGAAATATCGCCTGGAGTCTCCTGTGGTGGGAAAATGGGGCCTCTGGAACTTGGCATTTCCAGGAGTCTTTAAAAAAAGTATGTGCAGGAAAGTGCTCTGCAAATGGCAATCGACACGGATCTCCAATAGAACTCAAAGGGATCCAGCTTCACAGCTTTGAAAACTCTCAAAAATGGACTTCCTAACACTCGACATGAATCCAGCAGAAATTGCCCCTCCTAGTTTAATGGAGATTCATCTCTGTTTCATAGTTGCCTTCTGTCCTAGCCTCATTCTCTGTTTCTGATAGCTCTTGCCAGAATCCATACAGTTTTAAAGGAAAGTGTGATACAAATATGTACAAATATCACACTGGCCAAGAAGGAATTAATAAGAACCTATGGGGGGCTCAGTCAGCCACACCCTGCTACGCCTGATGTAGGTGTCAGGCCTGGAATGTGGCAAACCCAGTTCAGTGAGTAGCTGACTGGGAATTGGAGCATACCTCCAGCTCTTACTTGGTGAGAGAAGCCTAGCTGGAACAGGAATAAGGGCTGTTGCTAGTTGAGGCCTCCCTTAGAGAACATAAGCTTGAAGCAGGACCATTGGTTGAGTTCATTTCCAGTGCCTTGCCTGTTGGTGCTGAGATGGAGGGCAGGCTGTCAGAGCCTCCCTGATGTAAGATAGGTCGGAACGAGGGAGTGCAGTTGAGGGTTACTAGAAAATACAGATTCTGAGTAGAAGGGCTGTGTCCAGCCATGGACCGGGATGGAAGACCCTCCTTTTGAGTTCATTATATTTGTTTTGGAACTTAGATACCTGGAAGGAGTGGAACTTTGGTGTGATTTAGCTGGAGGGCTGAGTCACTGCAGCACTGGACCATGTTGGAAGCAAATGCTGATCACCGAAGATCTGAAGGGAAACTGAGTAGTGCCATGGTAGGCCATGAAGGGGTACTGCTAAGGTCACCTCTGCTACAGAAAGTAAGTCTAGTCCACTTCTTTACTTGGCTTTGTTTACCTTGTTCCTCCTACTGGGATCTGCATATGGGGACAGATTGCCCCTTCTATGGAAAAATCTGTGTAAGTGACCAGGGGAAGAGCAATTCAGGGAGGTTTCCCTCATATCACTAGAGGTGTGTGTGTGGGGAGCTTCCTCACCATAGAACAAGCAAGAGTTTGGGGGGAAAGGGGAAAGTGGCTTTCAACTGCATTTGCACATCCCGAGGCTCTCTGAGATCTGCTGGGGGCCAGGGTCATCTGCTCTGAAGCTCTGTGCCTCCTCAATGATTCTGGGACCAATTGATTCCCTGGCAACATGGCCTCATTAGCATCTTGGGCATGTGCTATTACTGGTGCTAAGAAGATGGAAAATCTTTCCTTTTGCATGGGCAGATGGAGAGTTGCAAATGGATTTAGGAGACAGAATCTGGCTTTGACTGCCTCAGGCAACACCTTGCATATGTATATACAGTCTAGATCTTTTTGTGCTTGCCTATGGCCTAAAAGACAAGAGGCCTGATCTGTCCCTCTGTTATGATCATGGCATACAAACAGAGGAGTTAAATAAAAACATACTATACTCTTGTTGGAATGTTGCAACGTATCACTACTTTATTTCTTAGATTCCAATATTTTAAGACACAACCAGAAAAAGAGAAAGCAGGCTGCTTCCTAAGGCAGAGGGGCACAACTCACCCGACCTTTGATCTAGGCTGACTTTTTCAAGACTGGTTGCACATTTCCCCTACACAACTCCCCTAGCCTGCAAGCAGGACCATGAAACTCCTTATTAAAGTGACAGCCTACAGTTCTGATACACTTTTCGATATACCATGCCCTTCTTACTTGAAACCAATGGCCTTGGTTCTCTGTTTTGGCTGACTTGTGCTCAGCACAGGAGTGAGTGGGGGTAAAGGGGAAGGTGGCTTTCAACCACATTTGCACTACCCCTGTGCTCAGGCCAGCTGGGGCCTGTCCAGTCTGCACCTTAAGCTGGAGTAGCCATTCTCCTTTGCTCTTAGCTACCTCTGGTCCCACAGACATACCTACAGTTCAGCAGTACCCTGGCTATTTGCCCCACACATCTACTGTGAGTGGTATTGGCATAGAGCCATTCCGCTGGGGGGGAAATCTGTAATAGCCACTTCTGTAGGTATTATAGCTCCTTTGGCATATATAGTCCATAAAAAGGCTCCCTGAGATTTTTTACCTTGTTAAGGGAAGGTATACATTTTTTTTTAGCTAGTCCACTAAAAGGCATCAAAGTGAACTCTGTGCTGTTTTGTTTGGATCTAGCCCATTTTAGAGTTACACAAGTGCAAAAATCTGTTTGAAAATATTACGAGTTGTCTTCTTGTACACATAAGTAACTCAAATTACTCCGTTTATTTGTCTTTCAAATTTAGGGAGGGAAAAAGATGTGTCTAGGCAGTGCTTATGCCAATCCTTCATATGCCAAGTTTCAATAACAAATGGATGTTTATAGCCATGTTGTGATCCTTTGGTATATATTATTTATAATGAAAATGCTAACATAACCTGAATGACAGCAATGCAAAGGTTCTATAATGAATTCACTGTTATGATAAAAGACAACCTGAATGGATATGTGTCTGGATTTAACGAGACCCTGTCACATTCTGGAAAATGTTCCGTAAATTATACTTATCAAAAATCCTAGCAAATGCTCATACCATTTTTTCTGTATTTTTGCTCCAACATTGATGATTGCTCCAGCCCATTGTTCCATTATCCCTGCCTGATTTATATAGTGATGTTCAATTAGTGATGAGAGAACCTCAGAAGATTCTATGGTTTGTTTTGTTTCGGGGAGGACGCCAAAAACTTGGTCTAAGCATGGGGGTGGAAATATGATGAGAACAGGCTCTCATGACATTCTTTGCTCCAGTACGTCCTAAGACAAAACCTGGCTGACATTATATCCTGGCTTGTGGTCAAGACTGACAGTGGTTTCTCAGAAGTGCTGGGTCTGTCACTGCCTAATGGGGGAATTTCCTTAGCTCATAAGGAAATTTTGAGTCTATGACAGCTTGTTTCAAGTGTATTTTAAGTATTGTTTCCTGGGGGTGGGAAGTATTTTTATACTAGATAGAAGCAGGATGAAGGGATGCCACATGCAGAGTGCTCTAATTCTTCATCAGCCTCCTTTTTTGTCTTGTGAAGTACAGTGCTTCTTGAAAGGGACTGAGCAATAAGAGGGCAATAGAGTTGAGGGTGCTGATTGCCTCATGGAATTGGCCCTGTGACGGGGCTCTGCTCACCACTGGCCTGTGCTGACTCCTGGCAGTTCTGGGGATTAGCTCTGCAAGGCCAATGCCCCTGCTGGCAGTCGCACTCTGTCTCTTCCTTTCTCTGCGGCCCCTCCATTGTTCCAGGAACTGCAGCCTCCTCTTCATGACTTGGCCCTCCAGCCAGGTCACTACCTAGTTTCCCCTTCTAGGGAAAGTCCTTCCACATGAACGGTCTCAGGCAGTCTTCTCCAGCACAGACCTGATGGTGCCACTTCCCCAGTGGCTGGTAGGGCAACCCAGGCCTGCCTACTACTTTGGGTTCCAGTCCAGGGACCCTATACCTGGCAACTGTGGTCTCCTTTCCTTCCCTGGGCTCCTTCCTACAGCTTCTGATCCCTCCATCGGGTGTACCAGCTCAAACTCCCTCTTCCCAGGAAGTAACTTCAGACTATCAAACCTTGTAGCCTCAAACACACCTCCCTATTCCCAGGAAGCAACTGCACCCTACTTCCCTGCAGCCCATTTCTGCTGCCAACTTTCTGTCTTTATAAATCCAGCCTCGCTCCTCTCCCAGCTGCACTTCATCAGCAAATTAGGCCTTAGCACTCCCTGGCTTTCCTCCAGGTGTGGCCTATAGGTTAATTGGCCTGATTTACCACTGTAGGCCTTATGTGGGGTGGACTTCCCATCACAGACCCCTTAGAATTTAGCGAGGTCACCAGGGATGGGCTCAGCATGGTAATGAAGCAGAACCTGACATGGTATTCTACAACTGGCAAATGCTGGTATTGTGAAAGCCACGGACTCACAATTCTGAAGACAGACTATTCATGATGTCTGAGTCTCCTCTGACTTGCCCCGATGTAAATCAGGTGTAACTATCAAAGCCAGTGGAGTCACACTGATATAAAACTGATCTAAGTGAAAGGAAAATCAGGCCAGTGAAATGTAATTGCACACAAGACTTGCCCTTTTTGCATTTGCCACCCTCCTACACATGTGCACTCTGGCACCATTGCTAAATAATTTTATATGTTCCCTGGGCCAGTGCCACTCATTTTTTTTGGCTTGTGCTGGCTTATTGTGCCTCAGCAGAAGGGTGGCTGCAGGTGTTTCTCTCATGCAAATTCCACGGGCAATCACAGTCCCTCTGTACATCCCCAGAGATGCACTTTCCATCATCAGGGATCCAATGCTGCTAGTGTAAAGCAATTTAGGTGTGCAGTTGCATAAATGTGCATATACTGGAGACGGGAGTCCCATCTCCATAGCCCAGCAACAATGTAAGACATGTCTTAACATTGGGTTTTTTAATGAAAAGAAGACTAAGTATATTGGTGCGCTCCTTCTGTCTTTAGCTACTTAGCTATGAATGTCAATGAGCGTGCCAGTTAGCGGTATTGTTTTTTCTAGGTTGCTAATAGGTTTTTATTTCTGTAGGCCAAATTTGGTCTAATAACCAGAGCTGAACACTTCTAAATCCATTTTTTGATTAATTCATGTACCATCTAGTCCAGTGGTTCTCAACCAGGGGTACATGTACCCCTTGGGGTACACAGAGATCATCCAGAGGGTACATCAACTCATCTAGATATTTGCCTAGTTTTACAACAGGCTACATAAAAAGCACTATTGAAGTCAGTACAAATTAAAATTTCATACAGAAAAAATGAGAAAATAAGCAATTTTTCAGTAACAGTGTGCTGTGACACTTGTATTTTTATGTCTGGTTTTGTAAAAGCAAGTAGTTTTTAAGCGAGGTGAAACTTGGGGTACACAAGACAAATCAAACTCCTGAAAGGGTATAATAGTCTGGAAAGGTTGAGAACCACTGATCTAGTCTACCTCCCTAGGGGGTTATTTGCTAGAGCAAATTAAGAACTTACTTGAATTGTTACATGTATACACTGTTTGTGCTCTAATCTATCCCATTACTAATGTAATACTTGGGCTTTCTTTTCTTACCAATTCTGATAAAATTTATCTAATTTCTTCCCCTCTTGCTATCCCTGCTAAGCTTGTATTCCATTCTCTGCCCATGAAGAAGACATGTAAGATCAAGCAAATTATTAACTGTATGTGGGCAAGATCATTCATAAGTTTAAAAGATGCTAGAAGGGGTTATTTTGGTGGGGGGGCGTTGTTTTTAAGTGTGGTTTCTTACAGATAACTCAAACTGTTCAAAAGAGTAATAGAAGCAGTTATTCTCAGCCCACAAGATTAAGCCTGTGTAAAAACAGCTGTGCAAATTAAGAATAATTCCATTCAAAACAATGAGGGTAAACTAGTAAAAATCTAGCGCATGTGAAATCTGAATACTTGCACTCATTAGTGGTAATATAAAATCCACAAGAAACTTGAAATCAGGATCAGGGGAAAATATTCTTTAATTACCTTCAGAATTTAAATTTCTTGGCATTAATTCCGCATATCATTTGAATATACCCACAGGCCTGTTTTCATTGCTCAGGCAACTCAAGGTATGTACAATATGCATTTTGTAAATATATTTGTAATATTTGAATGCAATCCAACAGAATCTTCTTCCTCATTCCCACAAGGTTTGCATAAGCAAGTGTAACATGTAGGTCCAGTGCATTTTACAGGGACAAGGGATTTGACTGAGAACCAGATCAAGGAGTATGAGAAAAAAGATGATTTAAGGAGAGAGTGTATTTTTCACTTCACACAGATTTTTTTATGCTTAGCAATTCAGAGCAAGGATGAGGAGGTAATTTGAATACAATATACAGGACTATATATCAAAACTCAATAGAGGGGGAAAAAGTTGATCTAGGACTCCATGTTGACGTAATAGGGTTCTTTTAGAGTTGATCCTGATTGGTTATGATGTGTCACCACTTGCTTCCTGCTGCAGGGGGTGCAGCATAGCTGTGTGAGTATAGATCTATTGAAAGAAATTATATCCTTCGGGGATTCAGTAAATAATTATTTATTAACAAGTCAAATAGTCATTATGCCACTTTCTAATGCTTTACTTTCATGTGCCATCTTTGCCTCTTATCTGCATGAGGATCTTCTGCGTGGTTTTTTGTTTGTTTGTTTTAATTATCACCAAAAACTAGACACTAATTTTTGATTTTATGGAGGCTTTTCTTGTATATACTGCCTTAATATTCATGAAATAGGAAAATATCATAGAGACGTCTTTTTAAGTCAGGCATGTTATGCATACCTATGAAGAGACTCTAGAAAAGAAAGAAGTACACAAGTTTAATGGGAGAGAAAGAGAGAGAGAGATCACGCTCTTATGATCAGATAGAAGTGAAAAACAAAAAATAAAAAAAAAATCTGTTGAAAGGATAAAATGAATGCTTCAAATATATAAAAATATAAACAGAATAGGGGCAAAAAGATCAAAGAAAAATTGTCTACATTGTTGAAAGGATCCAGGACATATGGAATAGAAACTAATGATTTTAGGGCCTAATTCTGTACTCACTTACTTCTGGCTTTACATCAGTCTAGCTTCACCACTGATATCAGTGGCATTACTCTCGATTTACACCATTATAAAGAGAGAGGAGAATCTGGCCCTCAGTCTCCGTCAGAATATCAAGAATATCAAGATTTCTTCTTGGTAAAAGATGTCGTCCTAGTCTCAGCCCTACATCAGTCCAACACAGTTTATAAATGTTAAAAACAATGGGACAAATTCTCCATTGAAAGGCATCATGTGCAACTTCATAGCAGGTAATGAATTGCATGGGATGTAAGTCAGTTCAGCATATTGTCCAATAACTCTAACAATTCCAACATTCTAAAGATCCTAGTTAATGCTAGCAGCTGGAATGGCTATTATGCCAATTATCATTCAACATGATACTAATCTCATCTCATAAATCCTCTCTAATATAAACCTGCCTTTCATGTATCACATTTTTTGTGGTACAGATTATAATCTTTCATGTTTTTTACTACATCATGAGACCAGAGCACTCCATTGTATACCTACCTTTTGTTTAATATTCTCACTTTCCATTTTGCTTGCTATACAGCCTCCTGTAGTTGTACAAGGCAGAGCCTTTAAAAAGAAAAATTCCAGTCCTGATCTATATCAGACTTCAATTTGATTTTTTCTTTTGACATTTGTCTCTATAATTCAATTTATTTATGGATTCTGAATCAACACCCTGCCAGACCAATGTCTTCTCCCTCCTGCTTTGTTTTCCCAAGGATGAAGAGGTGGGAGTTCTACACAGCTTGCTTTAATCCAGTAAAGTCTCCATTCTGTGTTTTAGAAAACTGCACTGTAATCTCTTGTCAAGCGATGTATCATGGTTTGTAGCTGTGTGTGTGTGTGTGTTATTTTCTCATGCATGGATTAATCCTGAACATTTTGCTGCATGTATTTGATACTTGATATTCAAAATATACTCTGTGGTTCTTAGTTGTGATTGGTCACAAGTCACATAGTTCCACTTTTGTTCCCTGAATGGATGAGCATATTTCTAAGCCAGAGAAGGGTCTGAGGAAAGCCCTGAGATTTTGTCTCTCTCAGGGAGAGGTAGTGGATAAGTAAGCTGAGGAACTTTTATAAAAAAATTAAATCTTTTCCTTTCTGGGCCACACAGGCTTAGCCCAAGGCCTCATTCCTCGACCAATTAGGCTTCTGTGAGATTTATTGGCTGGGTGCAGAGTTTACATTTAGTCTTCTTTCATCACACTCTCAAAAAGTAATTGCACTGCCCTGGTTTACAAGGGAAAAGTCAAATGCTTGTGGAGGTTGTTTAACTGCCTCTGAGCCTGGGCTCTGAGGTCCCCATATTACATCAAGCCATGTCCCATCCCATATGAAATATACCACTTCTGGTGCAAATACGCCATCCTGACACCTTAAATCTTGTTTTCTGTGAGCATTCATATGATAAAACTCAGTCAGTCCCATATTTGCAGGAAGTGAATACAACAGAGGTGCAAGCAAAGTAAAAGTAAATTAATTCTTAAATTTGAGTGACTGTTTGCAGGAACATTGTTGTGGCATTCACCCCAAACATATACATGCTCTTTCATCAGTATACAGCATTACAACAGTTTTCACCGGCCGCCACCAATGTGTTTGGAGGAAGCGTGCCTGCAGCCAGTAAGCTAAAATTTCATATCTTTGGCCTCCACTCTAAACTGAGCCTGCTCTTGAATATTTCTCTTTTAAGAAGCTTTCTTGTGGCCTAAATGGAATAAATTCAATTTACAGTAATGAAATATGACAATCTCCCTCTAAGTACAACCTTTTATTCCAACCATAACACTAACACTAATCTATTCTCTATACAATCTCTAATAGTACAGACAATTTCCTCTTAAAAAAATTAGCCCCTACCAATAATCTGCACTTGTGGCCATCCTGTGACGAAGCTAGGGTAAAGAATACTCCTTTCCTTTCTCTCCATATCTGATGCATTACATGACAGTATAGAGTCTCCCTTATCAGTATAAACACTCAGCCTTCCACAAAATAAACCTGCCCCACATTTGCCACAGGGTTGGATCTGTTGGACTGGGAGAGGCAAAAGTGATGTTAATACAATATACAGTCATCAAGGGAGAGTTTTTATGAAATCTGTTTGGATGGTTCTGAATAGGGCTGGATTTATTTAACCACACTTACTAATTAAAAGATATCTTAAAAACAGTGTGTCATTAATGGTATAACAGAGGATGAGCCTTCTAGCACATAGGACAATTTATGCTTTTTGCCATAAAATAGCTTGCGAAATGCTCCTAATGTTTGTATGTAGGTTGCCAAGACACTATTGATAGTTCACTTGGTGTCCGTTCTTTCTAATATGAATGGAAAGAAAATTAAAGAAAGAGAGAAGCTGTTCTGCTTCTTTATCCGGGACACTGTATCACAAAGCCAGGACTGGTATTACTGTGCCAGTCCTAAAGATAACCTGATGCTGGCATGATTATATCAGTTTCTTTTGTGTGTCTTGCTCTTGTTCAACTGCTTTTTCCCCCCAGGTAGCTTTCAAGCAATTATTGCAGCACAAGGTATTTTAAATCCTAAGTTATTTAATGTGCCATCTGAAATCATCATGGAAATTGCAGCCTAGCTTGGTATGTTGTCATTAGGTTTACTCTTTTCTCGTTTTACACCTGGAAAGAGCACCCTGCTTTTTGCTATATGAAGGAAAATTGTTTTATTTTTCAAATGCTGCCTGTAGCATTTCGATTTGCTCTCTTAACATTTATTAGAGTAATTTAAAATCACAAAGAACGGCGTCGTCTTCAACAAACACTGACTGAAGTTCAGCCAAACATAACTTAGCAGAGTTGAAGTTTCTGATATTTGCTGAAGGGAGGGACATCATGTGTTCATATTTGCTTGCAACTCCCTTGTTGCTGTGTGTTGCAGAGAAGTTCCCGAGGCTTACTTCTCTACTGAGATGCTGACCTTGTGTCAAAGCAACCCTGTGCGTGGATTCGTTTGTCACTGACATGATTCAATTGTTAGGGACCTGCTACATATCATGGCGGGACTCCACTCATGCCAGACCCTGCATGTATGAAATGGAGGCCATCTGGAACTCTGGACAGTGTTTCATTGTAGAGTTGAAACTCTGAGTGCATCCTGTATGCGCTGTGAAGAATTTAGAGATGTTGCTTTGCTAAGCTAAACTTATTTCCTTAAAAATCAAATACCTGAGGCTAGGCTGAGCAGATAGCAAGTGTCAAAAATCAGGACCGGAGGTGGGGGGTAATAGGTGCCTATGTGAGAAAAAGCCCCGCAAAATCAGGACTGTCCCTATAAAATCGGGACATCTGGTCACCCTACCTGAGTCTATTGAGAGAGTGTTGGAATTAAAGGGTCAGAGTCTCAACTGGTGAAAAACAGTATTTGCTCTATAGAAGTCAAAGAAGCGGTGTTGATTTACACCAGCTGAGACTCTCCAGATCTGCAGCTTTGTGAATCTATTGACTACTGAACTACATTGTGTATCAATATGTGCATTTTACAATGTGTTTTAAATATATGACATTTTTATGATGACAGAATTAGAGCCTCATCTTGCAGGCTTTACTCACGTGAATTGTCCCATTGACTTCCACACAAGTACCTACGCGATGAAGAGCATGAGTCCTTTGCATGCAACCCCTGTTATTTGGCTTTTGTTAGCATGGAAGTTGTTTTATTATTTAACACACAGTATTTGATATTTACCGTTTAAATTGATCTCTTGTTTTTTCCTGGCTGTGATATCTCCTCGTGTTTGAGTTTCCTCTGTATGTTTATTTTCAAGTTACTCATGGTTTACCCAAGCTAGAGAAGAAACAGCCTTCCGCCAGATTTCCACTTCATTCAACTGCTTCAGGAGACTTCTCTTCTTTACTTCAAAATTTGTTAATTAAGGGGCAAATTGGCTGTAGAGGCAATTTCTTGAGGCAGGACCTTTTCTGTGGCATTAAAGGAGGAAGATTTGGAGTGGGTATGCATTCTGGGAGTCCTGAGCAGCCTGGTTTTGTTGAGGCTCTCTGTGCAGTGTTGCATGAGGAGTGGAACTGGAGAAAGAGGGTCAGTTTTCAGGAGAGACTTTGATGGGATGCCAGGGGCTCTGGAGTGCGGGTAGCTACTGGATGAAGACAGGCCTCTCAGCATGTAACACTGGCCTTTATGCATTCTGAACACAATTGCTGCATCAATCATTGCTCATGAAAAAGACAGGAATGGAGAATTTGCCACTGCATAGATGCTCCAGGGCTTGCTCCTTCAAAGGTCATGCTGCAGTCATCGAGCACTACAACAGGCTGCAGTGACCACTGTGGAGTGGCACCATAGTTGTTCCAGAGGCTGAATGAGAGAAGTTCTCTCCCTTTGTCCCCACCACACCTCCCCATGTGCTCAGCCCAGCCTACTCAGGCTGGGTGCTGGGATGAGTGTTTGGCCCTATGTGTATTGCAGGGCATAGTTTTGTACCCAGCTTAGATTAGAAATGGACAATCACAGGCTTCTCACTATGCAGCCTATTTTAACTACTTCCTTGTGTGTGGGGGGGGGGACAGGGGGGAAAGGGGACATAAAGGATCAAGAGCCAAATTCTTTCCTGACTGACACAAGTCTGGAGGGGGCTTTAAATGCCCTTGTACATCCTCAGTCCTGGAGAACCCCCTTGGTCCATGATGCAAATTAAAACAGCGTTGAGGATGCTTTATTCTTGTACTGATTATCACAGACCCCAGGGGTTCAGCCAGAGATAGGGCAACCACACTGCCTTGTCCCCAGTTGCATCCTGTATCCTGGGAGAAGAGAGCCATCAGACACAAGCACCACCCCCTTTAATAGAGGACTAGCGAATGACCCCTACCCAGAAGTCCTTCACTGCACTGAGTTCCTCACATAACACTCTGGTCCTCTCTAGGTACTGGAGAACCAAGAACTCTATGATTTTAACTTAAGTTCACACCTGGGGGCCCAGGAAGGGGAATTGTGTAGTATCTGTTACGGTTGTTCTATGCCACTTGAGGATCTTCTCATGCAAGGGGAATGCTCCAGTGGCATTATATACTAGACTTAAGTCTGCTATATACCATTCCCTTAGGCCTGGTCTACACTATGACTTTAATTCGGATTTAGCAGCATTAAATCGAATTAACCCTGCACCCGTCCACACAACGAAGCCATTTATTTCGAAATAAAGGGCTCTTAAAATCGATTTCTGTACTCCACCCCGACGAGCGGAGTAGCGCCAAAATCGATTTTGTCATTTCGAATTAGGGTTAGTGTGGCCGCAATTCAATGATATTGGCCTCCGGGAGCTGTCCCAGAGTGCACCATTGTGACTGCTCTGGACAGCAATCTGAACTCGCATGCACTGGCCAGGTAGACAGGAAAAGCCCCACGAACATTTAAATTTCATTTCCTGTTTGCCCAGCGTCGAGAGCACAGGTGACCACAGATAGCTCAGCTCATCAGCACAGGTAACCATGCAGGCCGATAATCGAAAAAGAGCACCAGCATGGACCGTACGGGAGGTACTGGATCTGATCGCTATATGGGGAGAGGATTCAGTGCTAGCAGAACTTCGTTCGAAAAGACGAAATGCCAAAACTTTTGAAAAAATCTCCAAGGGCATGATGGCCACAATAGGGACTCAGATCAGTGACGTGTGAAAGTCAAGGAGCTCAGACAAGCCTATCAAAAAACAAAGGAGGCAAACGGTCGCTCCGGGTCAGAGCCGCGGACATGCTGCTTCTACGCCGAGCTGCATGCAATTCTAGGGGGGGCCGCCACCACTACCCCACCTGTGACCGTGGATTCCGGGACGGGGATAATCTCATCAGCTACACCTGAGGATTCTGCGGATGGGGAAGAGGAGGAGGAGGAGGAGGAGGACGACCTTGCGGAGAGCACCCAGCACTCCGTTCTCCCCAACAGCCAGGATCTTTTTCTCAGCCTGACTGAAGTACCCTCCCAACCCTCCCAAGCCAGTATCCAAGACCATGACCCCATGGAAGGGACCTCAGGTGAGTTTACCTTTTAAAATATAAAACTTGTTTTAAAAGCAAGCGTTTTTTAATGATTACTTTGCCCTGAGGACTTGGGATGCATTCGCGGCCAGTACAGCTACTGGAAAAGTCTGTTAACGTGTCTGGGGATGGAGCGGAAATCCTCCAGGGACATCTCCATGAAGCTCTCCTGGAGGTACTCCAAAAGCCTTGCCACAAGGTTTCTGGGCAGTGCAGCCTTATTCCGTCCTCCATGGTAGGACACTTGACCACGCCATGCTTGCAGCAAGTAATCTGGTATCATTGCATGACAAAGCCTGGCAGCGTATGGTCCCGGTGTTTGCTGGCATTCAAGCAACATCCGTTCTTTATCTCGCTGTGTAATCCTCAGGAGAGTGATATCGCTCATGGTAACCTGGTTGAAATACGGGAACTTAATTAAGGGGACAGAGGTGGCCGTTCCTACTGGGCTGTTTGCCTGTGGCTGAAAAGAAATCCTTCCCTGCAGTTAGCCAAGTGCAGGGTGGGGGGAATTGGCCCTGAGCTTTTCGCGTTTGGCTAGCAGGGATCTTCCCTGTTACCAGCCATGCGGTGGGGGGAGGGGTACAGCGATCATCCCAGATAATTCATGGCGGGGGGGGGGGGCGGGGGGTTAGTTTGGTTTCTGCATGGATCTTCCCTGATACCTGCCACGCGGTGGGGGGAGGGATAAAGCGATCATCCCAGAGAATTGGATGGGGGGGGGGTTAGTTTGTTTTCTGCTGCTGAAGGTTAACAGGAAAACCGCAGCAGTCAACGGGCTTTGCTTGGTATGTGGGAAAGGAGGGCGTAGAAGCCGAAAGACAATGGCTTACCATGGCTGCATGCAAGCTGAATTCTGTTGCCCGGACCTGCGTCTGTGATCTCTAACACCAAAGCCACAGGCACTCAATATTAAGATGGAAAATGCGACCTTGTACTGAAATCACATGTGCTATGTAATGTGAATAGTGTTGTTCACCGTGAAAGAGTATAAGCATTGTTCTGTAAAATGTATCATTTTAAAAACTTCTCTCCTTTTTTTCAACCCTCCCTCCAGCAGCTGCAAATTTTTCAAGCCTCCCTCCTCTGTCCCGAAGGCTATCTCAGATAAGGCGGCGTAGAAAGAGGACGCGAGACGACATGTTCACGGAAATAATGGAATGCACCCGCAATGAAAGAGCTCATTTGAATGAGTGGAAGGACACAGTATCTAAATTTAGGAAAGATGCCAGTGAACGTGAGGTCATGAGCGACGCTCGAGATGAGAGGTGGCAGGCTGCAACACTGGGGCTGCTGCGTAATCAAACGGACATGCTCCGGCGTCTGGTGGAGCTTCAGGAACGGCAGCAGGATAACAGAGTGCTGCTGCAGCCGCTGTATAACTTCCCTCCCCCCTCACCATGTTCCATATCCTCCTCACCCAGACGTGTAAGAACACGGGGGGGGGGGAGGCTCCGTGCACCCTCCCACTCCACCCCAGTGGACAGCCCAACCAAAAGGCTGTCATTATATTGAATTTTTTCAGTGGCCTTTTACTTCCCTCCTATCCTCCTCCCAACCTCACCCAGATTACCTTGTTGGTTCTCTCCCTATGTTTATAATCACTTAATAAAGAATACATGATTTTTAAACGATAGTGACTTTATTTCCTTTGAAAGCAAGCTGGGGGAACGGGGAGGGTGGGTTCCTTACAGAGAATGAGTCAATAAAGGGGGTGGGTTTTCATGAAGGAGAAACAAACAGAAATTTCACACTGTAGCCTGGCCAGTCATGAAACTGGTTTTCAAAGCTTCTCTGATGCACAGCACTTCCTGGTGTGCTCTTCTAATCGCCCTGGTGTCTGGCTGCGTGTAATCAGCAGCCAGGCGATTTGCCTCAGCCTCCCACCCTGCCATAAAGGTCTCCCCCTTACTTTCACAGAGATTGTGGAGCACACAGCAAGCAGAAATAACAATGGGGAAATTGGTTTGGCTGAGGTCTGAGCAAGTCAGTAGCGATCGCCAGCGACCTTTTAAACGGCCAAATGCACATTCTACCACCATTCTGCACTTGCTCAGCCTGTAGTTGAACAGCTCCTGACTCCTGTCCAGGCTGCCTATGTATGGCTTCATGAGCCATGGTATTAAGGGGTAGGCTGGGTCCCCAAGAATAACTATTGGCATTTCAACATCCCCAATGGTTATTTTCTGGTCCAGGAAGTAAGTCCCTTGCTGCAGCCCTTTAAACAGAGTAGTGTTCCTGAAGACGCGAGCATCATGAACCCTTCCCGGCCAGCCCACGTTGATGTTGGTGAAACGTCCCTTGTGATCCACAAGTGCTTGCAGCACCATTGAAAAGTAACCCTTGCGGTTTATGTACTGGGTACCCTGGTGCTCTGGTGCCAAGATAGGGATGTGGGGTCCATCTATCGCCCCACCACAGTTTGGGAATCCCATTGCAGCAAAGCCATCCACTATGACCTGCACATCTCCCAGAGTCACTAGCTTTCGTAGCAGCACCTCAGTGATTGCTTTGGCTACTTGCATCACAGCAGCCCCCACAGTAGATTTGCCCACTCCAAATTGATTCCCGACTGACCGGTAGCTGTCTGGCATTGCAAGCTTCCACAGGGCTATCGCCACTCGCTTCTCAACTGTGAGGGCTGCTCTCATCTTGGTATTCTGGCGCTTCAGGGCAGGGGAAAGCAAGTCACAAAGTTCCAAGAAAGTGCCCTTACACATGCGAAAGTTTCGCAGCCACTGGGAATCGTCCCACACCTGCAACACTATGCGGTCCCACCAGTCTGTGCTTGTTTCCCAGGCCCAGAATCGGCGTTCCACGGCTATAACCTGCCCCATTAACAGCATGATCTCCAAAGCACCGGGTCCCGCGTTTCGATAGAATTCCATGTCCATATCCTCATCACTCTCGCCGCCGCACTGCCGTAGCCTGCTCCTCGCCGCCTGGTTTTGCAGGTTCTGGTTCAGCATAAATTGCACGATAAGGCGCGAGGTATTTACAATGTTCATGACTGCTGTCTTGAGCTGAGCGGGCTCCATGCTTGCCGTGGTATGGCGTCTGCACTGTTCACCCAGGAAAAAGGCGCGAAACGGTTGTCTGCCGTTGCTTCCCTGGAGAGGGGGGAGGATATACCCAGAACCACCCGCGACAATGTTTTTGGCCCCATCAGGCATTGGGATCTCAACCCAGAATTCCAATGGGCGGAGGAGACTGCGGGAACTATGGGATAGCTATGGGATAGCTACCCACAGTGCAGCGCTCCAGAAATCGACGCTAGCCCCAGTACATGGACGCACACTGCCGAATTAATGTGCTTAGTGTGGCCGCATACATTCGACTTTATACAATCTGTTTCCCAAATTCGAATTATATAAATTCGGACTAATCCCGTAGTGTAGACATACCCTTAGTGTAAAGAAGACTTAGTTCCCCAGCACATTGGGCCCTTACTGCTTTGCTAAAGTGGAACCTTTTAAACTTATACAGCCAGATCAGAAGGTGCTATAAGTTGGCATAGCTCCATTGACTTCAGTGGGGCGACACTGATTTACACCAGCTGAGGATCTGGACTTCAGAGTTTTATAAACATCTTTGTAAGTCATATTATGGTTTCAGTTCTAGGAAGCATATGCTAGCCTGTGGCAAATCAGTCCACTGAAATACTTCTGTCTTGTTTCAGTAGAAATGTGGCATCAGCACTAGCATTGATTCAGCAGTGCATCAGAGAGAGTGGAACTAGGGTGATCTGCTCTCAGGGACTGTCTTATTAAGGTGCTGTAGTGCAAATGGCTAAGCTACATATTGTTCTGGACAAAATCTTGATAAATGGCTAACATGAATGTTAAAGAGAAGGACCTATACTTAAAATAATCCAGGAAGAGCTCTGATCTAAAAGCACAAAGCAGATAAGATAATAGACGTTCAAACCAAACCAGAACGAGAGAGAGAATTGGATGTATATTAGCTCCCATTATATGGCTTCCATTACTATAGCATCCAAGCACCTCACAATCCTTTGTGTATTTTTCCTCACACAGCACCCACGTGTGTTATTAGCCCTGTTTTTCAGATAGGGAATTGAAGTACAGAAGGCTAAGTAACTTGCCTGCTGTCATACAGACAGGCTGTAGCACAGCAGGGAATTAAATCCATATCTCGAAAGTCCTAGGCTAGTGCTCTAACCACTGGGCAATCTTTCCTCACTAAGTGCTGTTTGCATTAGCAGGTGAAAATGGGTAATTTTCTAGCAAAAAGCTAGTGCAAATTCTCTGATGCCAGCAGACATGCAACAGAACACAGACACTGGAGTGTGTGGACTGCTGCTTGTTTCTAGCAGCACAGGAACAAGAGTGGTTAGAAACAGGAAAAGCAGTTTTCTTGAAAATAGGTTAAAGATATTTGTTTAAAAATCAAAATTATCTGCTTATAAATAAATTTCAATATTATCAGCTCCAACTGGAAAAAATAGGTTTCCGGAGGAGTAGCAGACCCTTAGGAGGCATCAGGATTGAATCTGGAAGGGTCCTAGAAGCATTGCAACCCCTTCATTTAATCTCAGTCTAATTTGTACAAATATATGAAGAGCAATGATTCAATCCCATGCATTAAGAAATAAAGGTCTGACGTGCACCGTGGAAAAAATCTAGGTATTTACAGTTTGTTATTGCATACCAGTCCAAGTATGAGATAATAAGATTAACCACTAGCCAGATAATTTAAAACCATTTCAGGCATCTTCACCAGGCATATACCACTGAATCCTTATCTCTGGGAACCCAGGGGTCTAGCCAGGAACCTCACTCCAAGAGCTATCATCTCTCCTCTATTTAGGATGATTCGAATATAGAGGTAGCCCTTCTTCAGTTACAGATTTGCCATGAGGTATCACAGTCAAAGGTTAGCAAAACAGGCTGGATGAGATTGGGTTGGATTTATGTAATCTCATATGAATAATCTTATGCTACCCAGGTAGTACCCTGAGAGTCCTTTCCAGTCTAACAGACTACAGCCACTCCAGGCCTTCTTAACCACCATCCTTTATTCACAATCAGTAGCCAGCTTGCCCTCTTGTTTCTGGGAAGAGTGGTAATGCAGCAACCAGTCCCCTCTACTTCTTTTAGGCTCCCGTCTTCCCTTCCTACATTTCCTTCCTAAATGCTTATGTACGCCTAGCTCTTGGGGGCTACGTCCACCCAATTAGCCCCTCAGCTGTACCCCCACTCAGTTAATTAGCCTCCTCTGCCAACTGCTTGTCTTTCAATCAGAACTCAAGGAGTGTAAACTGGTGGGGATTTGAGTGACAGGGTGCTGAGTTAGTGCCTGACTCATCACACCCTGTTACACATCCTAAGTTGAATCCTGGTCACATGCCACTTGAGGCACATTGTGCATACGCTAAGAAGAAGAAGAACCAATGTAGTGTATGTTACTTTGAGGGCCCATGAGATTACCTCTAGATTTAACAATCTGATTTTGTCAGGTTGTTGAAAATGGCTCAATCAGTCACCGGCCAGCGTGATATACAGTAATCATTTCACTTGGTTTCTGCATGCAGTATGTTGGTTATGGTTGAGCATTGCTGGAGGGCACACTGGCATTCTTGTGTATTTCTAGATAACTTGCTGAGGCACAAACATGGTTTATGGATTCCTGGAATAATTTCATCAAGTGTTTTAATTTCCCCATCTGTAACAGCTACTTGAAAATGCTACATCCATACCTGTTTACATCTTCACTGGATCTAGGCAAGTGAATGACTGTTTTTAAGCTTTGACAGGCTGTTGGCCTACTGATCCTCCAATTGCTAGGTTACCCACAGATAAGAAACCAGTTAGTGTAAATCAAGGTAGGTCCACTGAAGCCACTGGAGCTATTCTGATTGACACCGGCTGAGGTCCTGTCGCTTTGTCTTCAAGCCTGCATCTCTTTCCTGTGACTGCAGCCTGCAGTGGACCATCATGACAGCCTTTCAGGTGATCTTATTGTAACACTCGTCCTCCTTCCCCTCTCTCTCATAATGTGTGTTACTCCACTTGCTGAATTGCATCTAATGTTCGATTATAAGCTCCTTGGGGCAAAGCCTTTCCCTTTCTGTTTGTCATGTAAAGTGCCCAGCACCCTTTTGGGAGCTGTAAAAATAAATAATAACTTTTCAGAGCATCTCTTCGAGACACGTGACCCAGCAGACCCTGTGCCTACCTATTATGGATGGAACTTTTCTGACCTTATTTGCTGAGCAGACAAGAGAGCATTTGAAACGCAGAACATAAAGAAAACATTTGCTCATTCCAAGGCAAGCTGGAAAGATTGTGCTGCTGGTGGCCATCCTTTGGCTGGCCCTCAGGCTGCACCATACAAATGAGCACATATCATATAGACAGCAACAAGGCTTCTCCTGGCAGACACATCTATGATATTTACATATTATGTTAGTCAGTCAGGAGGCTTTGGGCATAAGGTGCTTTGTAAATAAATATTTATGAATTAGGTCTAGCACTGCTATTTGACACATGCAGGTGAGGATGGATTTTATGCCATCTTATTATTACAAAAGAACTAGTATGATTAAAATGTCTACTTCAGTTCATCTCAGATCTTCTAGAAGTGGAAGCAATCTGTCAGTGAAGAATTATTCCTTGCTGCAGTGAGATTTGTCAGTCATTCTTATACAAAAATAAATAAATAAATAAATAAATAAATGAGAAGACTAGGGCTAAATATTCATCATTCCTATGGCTTTTGAGTTTCAGATACTGTACCCAAACAGATTTTCTGTGCAAACACAGGAAAACCAGGGTGCTTTTAAGTAGTCTCACTGATAAACACATACAAGAGACTATAACTAGTCAGATAAGTCTGTCTGTCTGTGCATTATATTCATCATCATAGTATCAGAACAAACTGAGACATGTTGATACTGTTTCCAGGGCCTCTTAATTTACAGATGAGGTGTAATTACTGTGTTGAACAGGAAAACCAGGGAGAGGAATACCATAAATTACAGTATCTGTAATAAAAAGCCACATCAAGGCACCTACAAAGAAGCTCCACATCACACAAGGTTTATCAGTTGTAGAACTAGAGGATAATCATATCTCAGATAAAGCTATTAAGCTTCCCCATCAGACCCCATATAAGAGAAATCTTTATGAGTTAATATTTGTACTGCATATTGGAAATGTTAAAATAAATAGAAAAGCACACCAAGCTCTGTAAGTATTAAGTGTTTTTAATCTTAACACAAACACTGTATTGACCTGAGCTAAATGGGAAAGGAATACAGAGTGTAGTAACAGTACTCACTTTGCATGGGGGGGGGGGCTGTCTGGTATGCCCTAAAACTATTTGGTGTAACCCTACTGTATTCCATATAACTTTACATATCATGCTATATAGCTGGCCCAATAATTAATATGCCATTTGCACCTATTTAAATCTGGGGTTAAAGTGAGGTCAACCTCAAGCGAAAGAAATATCACTGTTATGCATAGCTAATTCAGCCAAGCAGTCTGAGGAGTTTCCTTAAATTGGTGGGAGCTAAGGATCAGAGGCCCTTATCACACCCAGGGTGAATAATGTCATCTGGTGGCTTATTTATACACTTGTATGAAATACAGTGGTTTTGTTCACGGGGTGAATCTTTCCTGTGGTTTCATTTCTCCTGGGTTCACCGCCAGTAAGATATAGGTTTGAAGAAACTTGGAAAAATTAAAGGGAAAACTGAGGGAACCATCAAGTTTCCTTTGGAGTCATGTCAAAAATGGAGCTGAATGAACTATTTACAGGAAAATAATTTATTCAGCAAACATATCTCCCTTTTCTCTTTGTGAATCATATGCAAATAGACTTTCTCGCCCCTCCTGCCCCGCCCATATGTTTATTATTTGATATTATTTGACAAATGGTTCATGTGGACAGGTTTCAGTCTATGGATTGAATGTGAACTGTTCACAGTATGGGTATATCTACACAGCAGCTGGAAGCGTGCTTCCTAGTGCAGGTAGACAGACATGTGCTAGCTCTGCTCAAACTAGTGCACTAAAAATTGCAGGTTGGCTGTGGCAGCATGGGTGGTGGCTCAGGCTAACCACTCGAGTACAGGGTATATACCTCCGTGGCCACACTGCTATTTTGACTGCGATAGGTTGATCAGAGCTAGTGTGTCTGTCTACCACACTGGGCTGAGCTGCTGTGTAGACATGCCCGAAGCCTTCTGGGACTGAAGCAATCTTCATCTGTGTACACTGCCCAGCACAATAAGGCCCCAGTCCTGAGTGGTGCTTAGGGTGACCAGATGTCCTGATTTTATAGGGACAGTCCCGATATTTGGGGCTTGTCTTATATAGGTGCCTATTACCCCCCACCCCGTCCTGATTTTTCACACTTGCTGTCTGGTCACCCTAGTGGTGCTATTATAGTATAAATGATAATATAACTATAAATGATTGACTATTATTCTGAGTATTTACTATGTTTACAATTTTCTATGTGTCCTCTGTGATTGGTCACCTATGCCACATAGTATTGTTTCGTTCCTTTATTGGATAAGTTCCCATGAAAAGAACTTTCAAGCTGGGCCCACAAACTGTTCCAGCACAAATACCTGTGCATAAATATTTGCATAAGTCAATCTCTCTTTATGTGATCATTTTGCAAACAAAATTTTCTGATACAAACAGCTACTGAACAGAAGGGATCACAAGCACTATCCATCTGAATTCACTATTTTTGTTTGAACAAACATTTACAAATACTTTTTTGTGTGTTTTCCCAGCTCTTGTCTAGCCCATGCCAAACTAATTTTCGATCTTGTTTGACATAACCTATACATCAGCCTAGGTTCATTCACTTAGAACTGAACCCAGAATCCAGATTTACTCCAAAAGGTCACACAAACTTTTTGATGACCTAGGGTTGACTTTCAAGCTAGTAACAACTCCCCAAACTGGGCAAGCTTTAATTGGTTTCAGGTTTTGTAACAGAATGTCACACAGCTCTACATAGTCAATTGCTGGGTGGAGGCCTAAGCAGTGCCATTTGTAAAGAGAAATGATGATGATTCCGTGTTATAATTTTTTTTTTTAGCTGTAAAAAAAATGAGCCCATAGTAGTCTTAGTGAGAAACCACTACTTTCTCCTAATTCTCATGTTGAATATAAAGAGGTACTTTTTATAAATAGAAATCCATTCCGCTTTGCTTTCAAGACAAAGAACTTCTTTACCAATATGCTATGGCATGAAATTATTTCAAATTTTTGCAAGATTTTCAAAGAAGAACAAATTCTCATTCAACACTGCAGAGAGAATTAATAAACCAAAACAATCCCATGGACTTGCCCTCTCCTTCTAAATAGCCTTTCTCTGTTATAGATAAGGCATCAACTAAAAATTGCATTGTGTTGCTTAGATTTGCAGGAAACAGTGCAATTCTCACAGGCTGTTTGTTCATATACATTATTTTATACAACTATGCATGGGAATTTGCTTTGTACGTTATTGCACAATCTCAACATTCTGACCTGAATCCTCTGCAGAGATTGATTGAAAACATACTTCACCTTTGATGTGTTCTTTTTCCATCTGCCTTCATGTTTATTTCATTATGGTATTCCTGGAATGTTGAGTCTCTTTGACATTCATACACTTACTAAAACTGCAGAGGGTTTAGCTAGAACATGCTATTTAATGCAAATGGCATTTAAAAATCCTGTATTTAAAAAAAATCTTAAGGATCTGCCTTAACTGATGAATGCCAAGAAAGATACATTTAAGTCACCTTTATATCTTACTGACATGATGAATGCTATAACATAATGATGTAGGCATGGTGTGTTGACCTTAACTTTGAATACTCTGGCTATTATTGAATGAAGTCAGTTATTATTATTATTATGGAATGAATGCCAACTCCCTCAGCACCCTCGGATGCATTAGATCTGGACCCATGGACTTGTGCATGTCCAGCTTTTCTAAATAGTCCTTAACCTGTTCTTTCCCCACTGAGGGCTGCTCAGCTCCTCCCCTACTGTGCTGCCCAGTGCAGCAGTCTGGGAGAGGCAAAAAAATCATTAAGTACTTCAGCTTTTTCCACATCATGTGTCACTAGGTTGCCTCCCGCATTCAGTAAGGGGCCCACACTTTCCCTGACCTTCTTGTTGCTAACATACCTGTAGAAACCCTTCTTGTTACCCGTCACATCCCTTGCTAGCTGCAATTCCAATTGAGCTTTGGCCTTCCTGATTACACCCCTGCATACTCGAGCAATATTTGTATACTCCTCCCTAGTCATCTGTCCAAGGTTCCACTTCTTGTAAGCTTCCTTTTTGTGTTTAAGCTCACCGAAAATTTCTCTGTTAAGCCATGCTGGTCACGTGCCATATTTGCTATTCTCTCTGCACATCGGGATAGTTTGTTCCTGCACCCTCAATAAGGCTTCTTTAAAATACAGCCAGCTCTCCTGGAGTCCTTTCCCCCACGTATTAGCCTCCCAGGGAATCCTGCCCATTAGTTTCCTGAGGGAGTCAAAGTCTGCTTTTCTGAAGTCCAGGGTCCATATTCTGCTGCTCTCCTTTCTTCCTTTTGTCAGGATCCTGAACTCAACCATCTCATGATCACTGCTGCCCAGGTTGCCACTCACTTCTACTTCCCCTACCAATTCTTCCCTGTTTGTGAGCAGCAGTTCAAGAGGAGCACAGCCCCTAGTTGGTTTCTCTAGCACTTGCAGCAGGAATTTGTCCCCAACACTCCCCCAAAACTTCCTGGATTGTCTGTGCACTGCTGTATTACTCTCCCAGCAGATGTCAGGGTGATTGAAGTCCCCCATGAGAACCAGGGCCTGTAATCTGGAAACTTCTGTTAGTTGTCTGAAGAAAGAATAGTCTACCTCATCCTCCTGGCCCGGTGGTCTATAGCAGACTCCCACTACGACATCACCCTTGTTGCTCTTGCCTCTAAACTTAACCCAAAGACTCTCGACAGGCTTTTCTCCAGTTTCATACTGGAGCTCTGAGCAATCATACTGCTCTCTTCCATACAGTGCAACTCCTCCACCTTTTCTCCCTCACCTGTCCTTCCTGAACAGTTTATACCCATCAATGACAGTGCTCCAGTCATGTGAGTTACCCCACCAAGTCTCTGTTATTCCAGTCACATCATAGTTCCTTGACTGTGCCAGGACTTCCAATTCTTCCTGCTTGTTTCCCAGGATTCTTGCATTCGTGTACAGGCACCTAAGATAACTAGCCGATTGCCCTACTTTCTCAGTATGAATCAGGAGGCCTCCCCTGTTGCACCCTCCTCCTTGTGTTTCCTCCCGGTATCCCACTTCCCCACTTACCTCTGGGCTTAGGTCACCATCCCCCGGCGAACCTAGTTTAAAGCCCTCCTCACTAGGTTAGCCAGCCTGCCTGCGAAGATGCTCTTCCCTCTCTTAGTTAGGTGGATTCCATCTCTTCCTAGCAATCCTTCTTCCTGGAACAACAGCCCATGGTAGAAGAATCCAAAGCCCTATTTCCAACACATAGGCATGCACAGCCCATTTCATTAGGGTGTGCACCCAGGGAGCTCCTCCCTAGCCCCGCCCCTGCCCTGCCCTAGTCCCTCCCCCACCCGCCCCCATCCACTCCCTCCTACTTCCCGCCCCCTGACTTCCCCCCTCAGAACCCCAAGCCCCCCTGCTCCTTGTCCCCTGACTACCCCCTCCTGGGACCCCTGCCCCTAACTGCCCCCCAGGACCCCACCCCCTACCTAAGCCTCCCTGCTCCTTGTCCCCTGACTGCCCCCCTAGGACCCTACCTCCTACCTGTCCCCTGACTGCCCCGACCATTATCCACACCCCCGCCCCCAGACAGACCCCCGGGACTCCCACGCCTATCTAACCGCTCCCCACCCCCTGACAGGACCCCCAGAACTCCCGACCCATACAACCCCCCTGCTCCCCGCCTCCCCCAACCCCTCTCCACACCCCTGCCTCTTGACAGCCCCCCCCCAGAACTCCTGACTCATCCAACCCCCCCAGTTCCTTATCCCATGACCACCCCCTCCAGAGACCTGCCCCACTAACTGCCCCCCCAGGACTCTCCTTGCTCCCTGTCCCCTGACTGCCCTGACCCCTATCCACCCCCTGCCCCCTGAGAGACCCCGGGACTCCCATGCCCTATCCAATCCCCCTGCTCCCTGACTGCCCCCTCCAGAGACCCCCTGCCCCTAACCACCACCCCCCGGGATCCCACCCCCTATCCAACCCACCCTGTCCCCTGACTGCCTCCACCCCTTATCCAACCCCCCGGACCCCTTACCATGAGATGAGGCTCCTAGCCTCCCCGCAGAGCCAAACACTGCCCCATGGGAGCGCACAGCCCCGGCCCCCAGAGCACTGCGCACGCGGCGGCATGGCTCCAGGGGAGGGGGGAAGGCAGGGGAGAGGCCGGTGGCTTGCTGCGCTCGGCTGGGCACTCCAGCCCGGGAGCGCGGACCCTGTGGCTTGCCACGCTGGGAGAGTGGAGCCATTTGCCCACCCCTGCATTAGGGTGTGCCTGGGCACACCCCGTGCGCACGCCTATGCTCCAACACCACCTGTGCAACCAGGCATTTACCTCCACAATCCGATGGTCCCTACCTGGGCCTTTTCCTTAAACAGGGAGGATGGACAAGAACACGACTTTCGCCTCAAACTCCTTTATCTTTCTTCCCAGAGTCACGTAGTCTCCAGTGACTCACTCAAGGTCATTCTTGTCAGTATCATTGGTGCCCACATGGAGAAGTATGAAGGGGTAGCAGTCTGAGGGCTTGATCAGTCTCGGCAGACACTCTGTCACATCCTGTATTGTAGCTCCAGGCAAGCAGCACACTTCTCAAGTTTCCTGATCAGGACAGCAGATGGATGACTCTGTCCCCCTTAGGAGAGGGTCCCCGACCACCACCACCCATCTCTCCTCTTGGGAGTGGTGGTCATGGAACCCCTATCCCTAGGACAATGCATCCCATGCCTTCCAGTCAATGGGGGTCTCCTTCTGATCCCTTCCCTCAGATGACTCTTCCAAATAATTCTCTGCCGTAGTACCTGTGCAGAGAGACTGAAAACAGTTTCTTACCTCTATCTGTATTGGGGGTACATGGGTTCTCCTCTTTCTTCTTCTGGAGGTCACATGCTGCCAAATTTCTTCCCAGTTCTGCACTGCCCTCTCTGATTCTTCAGCATGCTGTGCCTGCAGTACCAAATGCTGACTTCTATCTAGAAAGTCTTCATTTTCTCTGATGCAACGAAGGGTTGATACTTGGATCTTTAGTTCTTTAACCTTCTCCTCCAATATGGAGACCAGTTTGCACTTTTTACAGATGAAGTCACTTCTGTCCTCTGGGATAAAGACAACCATGGCTCATCCTGTGCAGGTCACAACACCTGATCGCTCACTATCCATAATATCGTCCTTCTAAGAGCTTCTGAAGATGTTGTATTTACTGCTCACAGAAGCCTGAAAGGCAAAAATGAAAAATTCAGTGGGAACTCATAAGAACATAAGAATGGCCATACTGGGTTAAACCAAAGGTCCATCCAGCCCAGTATCCTGTCTGCCGACAGTGACCAATGCCAGGTGTCCCAGAGGGAGTGAACTTAACAGGTAATGATCAAGTGATATCTTTCCTGCCATCCATCTCCATCCTCTGACAAACAGGCTAGGGACACCATTCCGTACCCATCCTGGCTAATAGCCATTAATGGACTTAACCTCCATGAATTTATCTAGTTCTCTTTTAAACCCTGTTATAGTCCTAGCCTTCACAACATCCTCAGGCAAGGAGTTCCACAGGTGAACTCCCTGGCAAACTCCCTCTGTTCACCACTCACTCAGTTCGCAACTGGCTGCTTTTTTATAAGGTTGCTGGCTCAAAGCACTTGGCCTAGTTCAAAGTCTTCCCTCCAATCAACCACTCAAGGCCCACCTGGAACAAAGCACTCCCAGTTTTCAAACAAACAACCACATGGTCAAACAGTCACACTTCCCTTTTGTAAAGATGGACACTATATTTGCCTTTTTCCAATCATCCGGGACCTCCCCGATCGCCATGAGTTTTCAAAGATAAGAAGGAGAATCCGGGGAACTACAGACTGGTCAGCCACACCTCAGTCCCTGGAAAAATCATGGAGCAGGTCCTCAAGGAATCCATTTTGAAGCACTTGGAGGAGCGGAAGGTGATCAGGAACAGTCAACATGGATTCACCAAGGGCAAGTCATGCCTGACCAACCTGATTGCCTTCTATGATGAGATAACTGGCTCTGTCTCCCACAGTATTTTTGCCAGTAAGTTAAAAAAGTATGGATTGGATGAATGGACTGTAAGGTGGATAGAAAGCTGGCTAGATTGTCAGGCTCAATGGGTAGTGATCAATGGCTCGATGTCTAGTTGGCAGCCAGTATCAAGCGGAGTGTCCCAGGGGCCGGTCCTGGGGCCAGTTTTGTTCAACATCTTCATTAATGATCTGGATGATGGGATGGACTGAACCCTCAGCAAGTTTGCGGATGACACTAAGCTGCGGGGAGAGGTAGTATTATTTAGAGGTTTTTTTGCATTTGCATGAAGGAGACCTTGTCACCCTAAGAGGTAAAGAGGCCTAGGTAGTAATATGAAGGCACTGGAGATCCACATATGTACCCCAGGCCTTCTTGGATGTCCTGAGATACACACACACAATTCTCCCATGGATCTGGGACTTGGAGATAAAACCAAGCCCCTGGACAGAATGATTCCACAGAAAACATGTTGTTTTTTGGCCCTTCCATAAGTTTTCCTAGGTACCAGTTGTGCAATACAGAATTACAAAAAAGTTTTCCTAAAGGACTTTTTTATTTGTGGAATGATATATTACTTTGCCCTGGTTTACACTACAGGGTTAGGTCGAAGTTAGCCACGTTAGGTCAATTTTAAAATGAATGCGTCCACACAACCAACCCCGTTCTGTCGACATAAAGGGCTCTTAAAATTGACTTCTGTTCTCCTCCCCGGCGAGGGGAGTAGCACTAAAATTGACCTTGCTCGGTTGAATTTGGGGTAGTGTGGATGCAAATCGACAGTATTGGCCTCTGGAAGTTATCCCAGAGTGCTCCATTGTGACCGCTCTGGACAGCATTTTGAACTCCGATGGACTAGCCAGGTACACAGGAAAAGCCCCGTGATCTTTTGAATTTCATTTCCTGTTTGGTCAGCGTGGTGAACTCAGCAGCACTCAGCAACACAGGTGACCATACAGTCCCCCCAGAATCGTAGAGTGTAGAATGTTTCTACGCTCCCCCTATCATCTCCGTCCCTGAGGTTATCGCAGATTAGAAGGCGAAAAAACCACACTCGCGATGACATGTTTTCTGAGCTCATGCAGTCCTCCCGCACTGATAGGGCACAGCTTAATGCATGGAGGCATTCAGTGGCAGAGGCCAGGAAAGAATTAAGTGAGCGCGAAGAGCGGAGGCAATGCTGAGGCTAATAGGGGAGCAATCGGACATGATGAAGCGTCTGTTGGAGCTGCAGGAAAACCAACAAGAGCACAGACCCCCGCTGCATCCACTGTATAACCGCCTACCCTCCTCCCCATGTTCCATAGCCTCCTCACCCAGACGCACAAGAACCCGGGGGGGGGGGGGGGAGGGGAAGGGAGGCTCCAGGCACCCAGCCACTCCACTCCAGAGAATGGCCCAAGCAACAGAAGGCTGTCATTCAAGCAGTTTGATTTTTAGTGTGACTACAATAAGCAATGAGGCCTTGTCCTTCCATCCTCCTCCATCCCACCTGGGCTACCTTGTCCGTTATCTCATTTTTTTTTAAATTAATAAAGAAAGAATGCATGGTTTTAAAACAATAGCTATTTTATTTCAAAGTGGGGAGGGTGGTTGGCTTACAGGGAATTAAAATCAACAAAGGGGGCAGGTTTGCATCAAGGAGAAACACACACAACTATCACACCGAAGCCTGGCCAGTCATGAAACTGGTTTTCAAAGCCTCTCTGATGCACAGCGCACCTTGCTGTGCTCTTCTAATCACCCTGGTGTCTGACTGCTCAAAATCGGACGCCAGGCAATTTGCCTCAACCTCCCACCCCACCATAAACGTTTCCCCCTTACTCTCACAGATATTATGGAGCACACAGCAAGCAGCAATAACAATGGGAATGTTGGTTGCACGGAGGCAGGGCCGCCCGGGGGGGGGGGCAAGTGGGGCAATTTGCCCCAGGCCCCGGGCCCCACAGGGGCCCCCAAGAGAATATAATATTCTATAGTATTGCAACTTTTTTTTATGGAAGGGGCCCCCGAAATTGCTTTGCCCCAGGCCCCCTGAATCCTCTGGGTGGCCCTGCACGGAGATCTGACCTAGTCAGCAAACAGCGCCAGCAAGCTTTTAAACGTACAAAGGCACATTCTACCACCATTCTGCACTTGTTCAGCCTATAGTTGAATTGCTCCTTACTACTGTCCAGGCTTCATGAGCCGTGGGAGCAAGGGGCAGGCTGGGGTAGGTGTGACCACGTGATGCTGCCGGCTGGGAGAGCAACCTGAGGCAGAAGCCTCCAGTTTGCATGAGTTCCCACGCGGGGGAGGGATAGCTCAGTGGTTTGAGCATTGGCCTGCTAAACCCAGGGTTGTGAGTTCAATCCTTGAGGGGCCATTTAGGGAACTGGGGTAAAAATCTGTCTGGGGATTGGTCCTGCTTTGAGCAGGGGGTTGGACTAGATGACCTCCTGAGGTCCCTTCCAACCCTGATATTCTATGATTCTATGTTCCAGGCAGGACTGAATCTCCATGAGACAAAACTTAAAGAAGAGAATAACCTAGAGTCTCTGGCTCCCATTCGGTGCTCTAAGAGGAGGATAGCCATGTCTGTCCAGGCGCCCCGATCAACCTCACCAAGGTCTGCCAGGAGCACCCAGGAGACGTACGACGGCTATCAGTCCTACTGCACCGTCTGCTGCGAAGGCAAGGAGCTGCTGCAGTGTAGCAATACAGTACCGCGTCTGCCAGCAGCACCCAGGAGACGTATGGTGACGGTGAGCTGAGTGGGCTCCATGCTTGCCGTGCTATGGCGTCTGCACAGGTAACCCAGGAAAAAAGGCACAAAACAATTGTCTGCCATTGCTTTCACGGAGGGAGGGAGGCCTGACGACATTTACCCAAAACCACCTGCAACAATGTTTTTGCCCCATCAGGCATTGGGAACTTAACCCAGAATTCCAAAAGGCAGCGGAGACTGCGGGAACTGTGGGATAGTTACCCATAGTGCACCGCTCTGTAAATTGATGCTAGCCACAGTAGTGAGGACACACTCCGCCGACTTAATGCGCTTAGTGTGGACATATGCAATCGACTGTAGAAAATCGGCTTCTAAAAATCGACTTCTATAAAATCGACCTAATTTCGTAGTGTAGACATACCCTTAGTGTCTGTTTTATTTTGTTCACTTAATTCTCTCCTTTTCCCTCTCTTTATTTCCTTATTTTTCTTCCTCTCCCTTGCCCCTGCTTTATTCTCTCAGCTTTTCTTCATGTTTTAGCTCTAAGATGCTCATTACACTACTCCATCATTGTGGGAAGGCCTCCCGGAAGAAGTTCATATTCCGTTTTGCCCTGATATATTAGTATCTGTTCTGCTGTCTTCTGACAGGCTACTCCAGCGAGAGGGCTTTCATTTGATAATGTTCTGTTTCTGGATCTTAAGCTCTTTCAAAGGAGTGCTTTAAAGATCAGGATCAGGGTCTTGAACTGTAGAAGAAATCAAATGAGGTACCAACAGAGGGTGCAGAACACTGGTGTTCTCACAGGTCTTTCCTGCCAGGAAGAGGGGCTACTGCAGTTATATCTTCTGAATAGCTTTCTCTCTAATTCCCTTTCTGGGGAAATCTTGCTCCTAAGTAATACGTGTATGATCTTGCACTCAATGAGGTGATTTTAAGTGTGAAATTCTTCCCTTTGTATGCCAATTTGCCTGCCAAACTCTCAGAATGTATGTTTAGCTCTCAGGATGCCAGTTTCCCTGCTGTTGAACCATGGACACAATGTGAAGTTTGAACAAGTGTGAAAAAGTCTGAGATTTTTCCCCTACTGGTTGTTATAATTGAAACCATGTGTTGCATAACTACGATGCTATACCCAGGATCAGAACGTTATCAGAATATCCAACTAGGAAAGGAGTATAATGTACTAGTTAAAGTAGGGGATTCTGAGTCAGGCCCGAATCCCAACTGTAGGTGAAATCCTTGCCCAGTTGAAGCCAATAGGAGTTTTGTCATTGACTTCAAAAAAACCCGGATTTCAACCTGTCTGACCTTGAGCAGTCACTTAATCTCTCTCTGCATCTCAATTTACCCAACTGTAATACAGGTAAATACTATTTTTCTATCCCAGGGAGATGCTGTGCATAGTCGCCGACTCTGTGGGTGCTCCGGGGCTGGAGGGAGGGGGGAGGAAGGGGAACGTGGCGCGCTGGGGGAAGAGGCGGGGCTGGGGTGGGGATTTGGGAAGGGATCCAATAGGGGCAGGGAGGGGACGGAGCTGGGGCGGGGACTTTGGGGAAGGGGTTGGAATGGGGGCCATGGGGTGGGGAAAGGGTGGAGTCGGGGCGGGGTCAGGGGTGGGGGGGCGCGAGCCCCCACCAGCGCCGGAGAAAGTTGGTGCCTATGATGCTGTGTAATTTAATTACATCTTGCAAGAAGCACTGAGAGCCTCAGATTAAAGACACTTTACAAATAGCCAAAGTATATTCTTCGCTTTACCAAATGTGTTATATTTTCACACAGATTCAAGTATCTGGTATCCCCCTCATCTCATCTCATCTCATCTCATCTCAGAAGAGCTTGTTTTCTCCAAAAGCAGGAGATAATTGCCGATAGCAAAGAAGAGTATGTTTGTGAAGATGGCACCTACAAAAACATTTCCTTTGAAGATATAAGATATATTATGGTGCAGGAGCTTTTTGGGCATCTGATGCGGTAGTAACAGCATCAGGCATCATCAGTAGTAGAATATAAGGCAGCTTTATCAGCTATTTTTTCTGAATTCAAGATGTTCTCAAGTTTTGTCCTCTGGAAGAAGCCACTTTCTTGTGGCTGAATAGCATATTTTAAATGTGAAGACCCAGATCATCAGCTGGTGTAAAGTGGTGTGTCTGCATTGTCTCAAGTGAGGAGTTAAATAGGGTCAGTAAAAGGGCAACCTGACAGTAATGCATGCACAGTGAAATCCACCACGTAACTGGGAATGTGTGCAAGGACCTCACAGTTGTAGATAGCCCACGGTACCCCTCTGAATTGGAGTCAAGGGCAGAACAGCTGTACCAGGAGATCTTTGTGTGTCAGAAAAAACATTATCTGTGCGGTACCAAATAGTCTTGCACAAAATGGAAAGTCAGGGGCTATCTGTTTAAGAGGTCATTGGAATTGCACTCATGCAGATCCATTACCCAGCATCCTAAATATAGAGTTGTGGAGGGATAGCACTGTAGACTCTACTCCAGCCCATAGGTTGAGTAGCAATCTGCCCCATGAGTTATTTATTTTTAGCCCATCCAAATCTTATTCATGACACCTGCATAAAGCACTGTTACCCAGACTATATGTAGGTTTCCAGAATGTCAACCATAACACACATTTCTTCAGTTCAAAACTAAATAAAAATCCCTAAATAATGCTGGATGCTGCTATTAATGGGATATTAAATGCCCAAGATTCTCACTGCATTTAGAGTAGCATTATCGCTTCATTCAAATCATTAGTCTACGTTTCCCCCGGACAGAGGCAATGCAATGGAGACTCACTGAAGCTCCAGCATCACTTTTCAGTGAGTATTAGAGCTCAGCATATAAAAATTAGAATGGAGTTTTAGCAGTTTTCTACAGATGTACTTTGCAATGAGCAGTGACCTGTAGTTTATGATACATCTCCAAAGAAGTGGGTTTTTTGGAGCTATTTTAACAAAATACTTTGCTTTGAATCCAGTAATTGCCAATACATTTGAACACTGAAATGGTCAAAATGTTGTTCTGACCTAGATCATTTTGGTTGGTTTATATGTATGTGAGATGAAGGATATTGAGTTTCCTACAAAAAATATACCTGATTCACATATTCTCCCATTTTAAGAGAGATTCATTGTCCTAGGAGAATACCTGTTAATGACACTAGCAAATGCCTATTTCAGACAGGGATGACCTGTCAGCGATCTATGGAGTGTAAAACCAAAACTATTTTGTGATTATACTATAACGATTTATGGAAGCAAATTGAAAGAATGCTAAAATAAAATTAAGGACCTATATTTGGTAAACTAGATATGAAACTAAGTGGTAAATGTAATCTACTGGCAGTGATTTCAAAATGCTTGCATCAAACCTTAGACTCACTTGTACATATGTGACATTACCCAAGGTACAATCTGGACTGATGGACAGCTGTGTCCCCTCAATTCTCCAACCTGGGGTGCTTTTTACACTGCTTTGCTATGAGAACAACCCACTTCTGGTCTGCTCACACTTAGCCTCCAGCATGTAAATCATTCCCAGCTATATTGTAAGAGTGCTGTAGCCAGCCACTCTTGAATTACACTGTAGGGCTACACCAGTAAACTCCCAACACCAGTAAACTCCCAGTCCCAGATTTCCACCCCCAGAAATGTGTTTTTACTGCCCATCTTTCTCCCAGACAATACAAGCTCAGATAAAGTCTGTCATTTTATTAATAGAAAATGATATGCACAAATTCTGTTATCCCGAATGAAGTTCCCCAAACACTTCAATCCTAGCACACACAGGTTTAGATAAAACAGTAAACCAATTTTATTGACTACAGAAGATAGGTTTTAAGTGATCACAAGTAATGAGGCATAAAAGTCAGAATTTGTTACAAAGAAATAAAAGGTAAAAGGCAAATAATACCTAACTTAATAAGCTAAGTCAATTCAAAGGAAAGGTCTCTTTCATCACAAATTCCAACATTCTTACTGGCTGAATCCTTCAGTCAAAATCTCCCCTCAGTCCAATGCTACTTCCTTTCTTCTTCAAGTATTGTTGATGCCAGTTGATAGAGAGAAAGGGAGAGATCATTTGGGACATTTGTTTTCTCCTCTTATAGCCCTTTCTTTTGCACAAGAATCATCTCCAGCTGATGTTCAGGAGAGAGAAAGTCTTCATGGACAGGAACCTTAACCTTAAGTTCTTTGTCAAAATGTAGTTTTTTTGCCCACACCCTCTCTCCTGCCAAAGAGTGGCCACTTAATCAGGTGATGGTCCATTTGATCTTGTTGACACCTGGCTGAGGAGTTGGCTAGTCTTTTGTCTCTGGGGTACTGGTTTGTGACTGCTCTCCAGAACATGTTGGGAAATGTCTTGGTAACATTGTACTATGGGATCTTATAACCCTACATATTTTACTAAGACAATAATGATCAGCAAATCATGAGCTTTCATATGATACCTCACAAGGCATACATTGTACAAGATTTATTATAAAAGGGGTAAACATAGGATACAATAGTTCAGTGTAGATTGCAGACCTTTGTTCACATATATGAACATAGGCTGAAGTTGTCCATATCTCTTCACTTTATGATTCCCATCTCGTCTTCCTCCTTTCCTCAAGCTCCCATAAGCCCAGGGATTCTCACATTAGAGGTTTGAGTTTGCCACACTCTGTCCTCCATACAAATTTCCAGATGTTGGTTCATTTCTAGTCCTTGTCAATCAAATGTGCAAGGATCAGTTTACAAACTCATCAAGCGTCAAATCCTGTAGGGCTCACACAGGTCTACATAATGGTTAGAAAACAATATTAACAATAGTCTTCAGCTTAAAAAGAAGAAATGGATGCACTTAACTAATAATGATTGTCAAGTAGGATTGGTTCTGACAATCATCTCCTTTCTCCTCCCCAAGCTTTCAAAATCTCATACTGATTTTGTACCAAGACATACACACAGGTACAAAATAGATTTTTATCATCCATCCCATAGTCCAAGTGATGTAGTTATTCTATTGTGTGAAAATATGCAATAAGAGCAATGGAAAAAGAAAATGTGGCTTTCCTTCACCTGTAAAGGTCTTGACTTTGTCTTGACAATTCATAGGGGTTGTGTTGTACATTTTCCAAGATGAAAATAATGTGTCAAATTAATCCTTGGTATTGCCTTCAATGGAATTACACCAGGTGAACATTTTGGTCCCATCTGTCAAAAACCTGTGTACAAAAAGGAATTTTGCCATTTTCTTCAATGGGAGCAAAATGTAGGGACCTAACTTTTTAACCAATGAGGTCAAAAGTGTTGTTCATTGAATGACTAGGTGTTTAGTGTCTGTCAGTTTTCAAAGCTGTCATTAATGAAAGCACAATAAGTATATTTGTATGATTTTTTAGGCTTGACAATAAAAACCAGAGATTTTTCATTCTGGACCATGGTGTTTTTTGGGGGGGTCATAAAGCCATCAAGATTTTAAAAGCAGGACACTATAAATTTCTAACTCTGACACACTTAGCTAAGGAAATATAATATAGGAAAGGCTCTAGATTAGTAGATGTAGACTCTGCAGAAAAATTATAGTATCATTTGATTTCCTTCATTTCCTTAGGCTTAATGCTGGTAAAAATTGCATCCCAGTCAGAGATGGACAGTCCAGAGAAGAGCTATTTAACTAGAAAGTAGCCCTTAAGGAACAGAAACATTCTGACCGCCTAGTGTTAGACTAAATGCTGTGCCCAGTGCCTGCAGCTGATTACTTTAATAAGATTTTTAAAGGAAACATTAGGAACTTTAATTTCTACTTGTCAAGGCTGGCTAAGGTTAATTAAGTGAACATAGATAAATCACTTTAGCTATTTTATTATATGACATTAATATATTACCCCCATCCCCACAAAAAAAATTAGCTGTTGCCATCTTTGCTTTTTAATGCATAAAGAACTGGTCCACAAAAATGTAGGTTGTAAAGTTATAGAATATGCAGCACCAGATTCTGCTCTAGGGTGCTGTGATAGATAGCTCACTATGCATTTATCATTTTGTTTTACATTTCTGAAAGCCTATGCCATGGGATTCTTGTGCAGAAAAGATGACTGTTAATATTTTTTTTTCATTTCAAAATTTCTATGAGCATTTTTGTTTAAATTTCTTTGCAGGGAAAAAAAGGGGGGAAATATCATAATTTATGTCATCAAATGTCTTCCCTGTTATTAGCCCCATTTGAATAGATAACTGCAAAAAGTGTGTCTCTGTGCTCTGTGTGGGGGGGGGAGGGGGAGTGAGAGACAAGGAACAGGGGACAGTCTGGAACAATCTGTGTACAGTAGTAATATCGCCACACAGTCATGTATGGCCAGTAGCCTTTGAACGGGACAACGTGATGGGCTTCACTATATAAAACAGTCCCTTCCTGGATGCAGGGAGACAGACTTATTTGATGATAGGTTACTATTTTTCTCAGGGAGCTTGCTGTGAACTGGAGAGAAAGAGATTCTAATGTCACACCAGTTTTACTCCAGTAATTAACTTTGATGGTGTTACTGCTGACCTATGCACATGTAAGGGAGATCCAAATCAGGCCCTTTCTAGTACATCCCTGAAGACCAACAGGGCAGCCGCAGGCTGCCTTTATGCTTATTTTTCATATACACCTTTCTAAAGGTATATTAAGAACTACTCTTCATCTTCTTCCTCAGCCCTCTTACAAAGGCAGTAGGTAGTCAACTAGTGCGTCTTTCCCTCATCACAGTGTGCCATTGGCTCTGAAAAAAGGATAACTATGCCCTCGTTTCTCAATTCTTTTGTCCATATCAAATGGAAAATGACTCACAAATGGTGCTAACCAGGGCAAAGCAAGTAGCTTTCAGTGGATTCATTGGAATCTGGATTGATCAGACTATTAGCCTATTTAGGCTTTTGTTTTATAAACCAGTTAAGTGACCAACACCAGAGAATTCAGCTGACTTAGGTACCTCATACGTCAATAGATGTTGAGTTGGATTGATAATGAATTGACATTATTTGCTGACATTTATGCAAGTTAAACTTTAAATGTGATTCTGGTATTTTCATATAACTGTATAATGGAAAATACTTCTTAGCACAAATCTTCGCTAAGTAATTAAGCAGAGCAAAGAACAACTTGCAGTTTTTTCTTAAAGGATGCCTAGGACTGAGCGGATGAGGGGGAGTTAATTGCAATTTAATTATTAATTAGACAAAGGGAAGTAATCCTCATGCATACAAATATTCATGGAAAGACCTCTCCAAACAGAATATTTTCTATGTATTAGGTAAAACTCTTCCATGTTTCATTACAGATAAAAGTCAAAATCCTCCATTTTGTTGCTGACTAGAGGCCTATTGACTTCAATTGATTTTGGATAAGAACAGTTTGTGCATACAGTCAACAATTCAGAGTGTTGTGTAATTGTTAGATATGAATATTTTAAAAAAATAGGTCTTCTTTGAATCTATAATTTTAAAAAATGGAATCAAAATTGTGTTAAAAAAGGTGATAAATACATTTCTGACAAAGCTGGCGCACAACTGAAAGCCTCCACATGGTATCTTTTAAGGAAAAAAGGGACTCCTTTTGCTCAATATAAATGTTCTGACTAAAAGGTCAGAAGGCAAGAAGCATTTCTCACCATGTCAGATGTGTTCAATAAAAATCTCACTCTACATGTCTGAGTTTCCTTATATCCTTCCAAACTTCCAGAGTGTTGGTGAGTAGTGGGTGATGTTTCTTACTTCAGCATTTTTGGTAGAATCACTCTTAGTGCTAAAGACTCTAGAGTCAAAGAAAAGCTGGTAGATTTGAGTGACCTTCTGCACAAACGTTGTCTTTAGAGGATGAACCTGCATTTTCCTCATATTACCCTGTGGAAATCCTAAGCGTGCCCCTATCTTTTCCTAAGAATGGGTAGTGATGCCAGTTACTGAGTTGGTGAAGACAGCTGTTCGGCCATCAGAATCAGCACCTTGGGTCCTACAGAGAAATATTTAGAATCTGATCCTGCACTCTGATATATGTGTGCAGAGTCTTGTGCCCATGAAGTCAAGAGGGCACAGGTTCGAGAGTTGGCCTACATCAATTTGGCTGCAGGATCAGAGTCATTACTGGACATTTTCCCAACTCTCAATACCAACCCACAATTTAACATAACTAGGAGCTGCTATTTAAGAGTTTTTTAAAAAGGGGGGGATGTTGAAAGTCAGAACTGAGGTATATTAATGGAACAATTCTTCTGTCCATATTTGAATCTGACACACATACCCAGCTGGTCAAATCCTTCCCAGTCTTCTGTGTAATTGCTCCATAGGGGAGAAAAATATGGAATTCTAACATTTGAAATGGGCACTTCAGCTGAGATTCTAAACAGGTGTATGAACTATTTCTGAGGTTTAATATAGCCTTTTTGTGAAACCACCTGATGCATATGCTGAGCTAGATTTGTCATGCTGGCTCCCACACTGTTTAGAATTGTGTAACAGAGGATATCTGCTAAAGCTTAACATATGAACTGTGAAAAGAAACCACTGCTTAAAGGGGAAGGAAAGTATTTTTTTTTTAAAGCACACTGGGTCTTAGTAAGCTTCTGTAAGATTATTTATTATTTGTATTATGGTAGTATCCACAGCATTACAACTGTGACCACAAGATTCTAAACTATAATCTACATTGCAAAAGCCTGTATACATATTAAAAAACTGAAAAGATGAATGAACAGCATCTCTTCCTTAGTGTATTGAAAAGTAAGTCAATGCCCATACAATTTCATAAAACATTTACCTCTAGGTCTTCAAAACAGTGCACAGCTTTTCTATTTGTGTAACTCCCATGAAAATTAACTGGAGAAAATCAAATAAATCCCATCTGGCATTTGAAAATGTAACTGATTGCATCTCCTTTTTTTTTTAAACAAAAAAATAAGGTTTACTACAGTCTATTTAAAAATACACTGACTTTTAACTTCATAGAAATTGGTTGTTATTTTGTACAGTTCACAGAATACAAAGCATCTTAAAACATTATTGGCAGGGGATTTTGACAGTCCCTTGAGATTCAGCTATTTTTAAACCTTGTGGCAAAAATTTAAATTCAGAAATGATATTGCATAGAAAACAATAATGAGAATTGAATTTCTAAATGATTAAGCATTTTATTTTCCCATGGTGTATTATATCAGTGTATATTTTAACATAATGGCAACATAATAGAAGAAAATGGGCCAGATTCATTATTGTGAATACATGGAGTTTCCTTAGGGATGGATTTAGCTCTATATGTATTCACAAACCAATGAACTAAGAACAGAAACTCCAGTAACAAAGCTGCCATTGCTCATTTAAACCTTCAGTCTTCACAGCAGTTGGAAGAGTACCACATGAAAAGCAGTCACATTATCCAGAGGGCAGAATTCCCAAAACAGGAAAGAAACATAGTTATAATTTGTAAAGAAAGATGGAACTGATAGCAAGGTATTTTAAAATATGGGATAGAAAAGGCTGAAGGTAACAGGATGGTCTTCTGTGGACTATGAAAAGAGGCTTAAAAAGTTATTAGTAGAGGGGGAAAACCGGAGAGCTAATATTCATATTGTCTCTGCAGCTAATCTTTTTCTTCTTCATTCTGAAAAAGGCCTCACAGGCAAAAAATCACCTCTAATCTTGTTTTCTATTCTGTGTATTTTATTAACCTTTCTTTTCTAAGTCTACAGCTTTCACTCTAATGCAGCCCTGGTAACAATTCTAGGTTGGCTGGTTTTTTTCATTGAGTAAGATACTACAGTGATATTTTTTCAGCAGAAGGACCACATTTAGTTGCCATAGTGATTACACAATAATGATGATAGTTTGACTCTAATTTAGACTTGTCTATCGCATTGTCAGTCCAGCTTCTTCTCAGTACTAACTTTGGCTCCTCATAAGCTCTGTGTTATTGTGACCTTTCACCGGCATAGCCAGCATTTCCCCTCAGGCTGGTGTTTCAACATCCTCGGGTTTCTAACCTCCTGACCCTTAGTGACATTTGTGGGCCAGATGGTGCAAATCACCTGACGCATTTTTTTGAATCTGAGGTTGGGGAAAAAACCCAAAACAACAAGCTTCCAGGCAGCTGATTTATTTTGCCTCATTCTTTGAAACACCAGTGGTTAGTGAAGGAAATGTTACTGCATTGAACTAAGTGAGATTTTGTACTCTTCTGGGATTTTCTCGAAGTAGGGATTTCTCCCTAATCCCAAAAGTTTTGTTTCTTACAGACTGGCAACTGAGGTGAATATGACTATGTACATTTCCCCCCCTCCTAACTTTGTTTTCTTGTTGTGACACAGGGTGCTGGAACAATTTGTATAGTGGGAGTGCTGAGAGCCATTGAACCAAACTGTAAACCCTGGATATGATGGAAACTACTTCAAGCCAGTGGGTGCAGCAGCACCCCCAGTGCCCCTAGTTCTAGCACCTGTGATTACACCTGGTTAAAGAAACACTCTTCTGGCCAATGTAATATACCCAGGCAACAATCCCAGATCCATCACCTTATTATATCATTTAGTGTGGGGTGAGCCCTGCTGTCTTATATGCCTATTAACTGGTCTTCTTACCTTCACATGTAGCAGGGTGGCAGCCGTGCTTTCTCAAACTGTAGAGCATTTTGCTTTACTGAAAACATGAACCACTCTCCCAGAGGACTGGAAAAGGGCAAATATAGTACCTATCTATACAAAGGGGAATAAGAACAACCCAGAGAATTATAGACCAGTCAACTTAATTTCAGTGCTTGGAAAGACAATGGCGCAAAATATCGAACAATTGATTTGTAAGCACCTAGAAGAAAATAAGATGATAAGTAATAGTCAACATGGATTGGTCAAGAACAAATCATGTCAAACCAACCTAATAGCTTTCTTTGACAGGGTAACAGCCTTGTGGAGAGGGTGAAGCAGTAGATGTGATATATCTTGATTTTAGTAAGGCTTTTGATTCTGTCTCACATGACCTTCTCATAAAGAAACTAGAGAAATATAGCCTAGACCAGGGGTCGGCAACCTTTCAGAATTGGTGTGCCGAGTCTTCATTTATTAACTCTAATTTAAGGTTTCGCGTGCCAGTAATACATTTTAATGTTTTTAGAAGGTCTCTTTCTATAAGTCTATAATATATAACTAAACTATTGTTGTATGTAAAGTAAATAAGGTTTTTAAAATGTTTAAGAAGCTTCATTTAAAATTAAATTAAAATGCAGAGCCCCCTGGACCGGTGGCCAGGACCCAGGCAGTGTGAGTGCCACTGAAAATCATCTCGCGTGCCGCCTTCGGCACCCGTGCCATAGGTTGCCTACCCCTGGCCTAGACGAACCTACTAAAAGGTGGGAACACCTCTGGTTGGAAAAGTGCACTCAAAGAGTAGTTCACAGTCACGTTGGAAGGGCATATCAAGTGAGGTCCCACAGGGACTTCTTGTGTCTGGTTCTATTCAACATCTTCATGAATGATTTGGCTAATGGCATACAGAGTACATTTATAACGTTTGTGGATGATACCAAGTTGAGAGGGGTTACAAGCACTTTGGAGAACCTGATTAGAATTCAAAATGATCTTGACAAACTGGAGAAATGGTCTGAAATAAATAGGATGACATTCAGTAATAACAAATGCAAAGTACTACGCTTAGGCAGGAATAATCCACTGCGTAAATACAACATGGTAAATGACTGCCTAGGAAGGAGTGCGGCAGAAAATCAGTACTGAGGGTTATAGTGGATCACAAACTAAACATGTGTCAACTGTGTAACACTGTTGCAAAAAAGGCAAATATCATTCTGGGATGTATCAGCAGGAGTGTTGTAAGCAAGACATGAGACATAATTCCACTCTATTCAACACTGATAATGCCTCAGCTAGAGTATTGTGTCCTGTTCTGGGCACCACGCTTCAGGAAAGATGTGGAAAATTGGAGAAAGTGCAGAGGAGAGCAACAAAAATGATTCAAGTCCAGAAAACATGGCCTATGAGGATAGATTGAAAAAAATATGTTTGTTATTCTGGAGAAGAAAAGACTGAGGGCAGACATGGTAACAGTCTTCAAGTACGTAAAAGACTCATGTACAGAGGAGGGTGATAAATTGTTCTCCTTAACTACTGAGGAGAAGTAGTAATGGTCTTAAATTGCAGCAAGGTAGATTTATGTTACACATTAAGAAAAACTTCCTAAGTATAAGGGTAGTTCAGCACTGGAATAAATTGCCTAAGGAGGTTATGGAATCTCCATCATTGGAGGTTTTTAAGAAGAGGTTGAACAGACACCTGTCAGGGATGGTCTATATCAGTGGTCACCAACTGGTCGATCCTAGAAGATCTCCCAGTTGATCGCAATCTCCGGTGACAGTGCAGTGTGGCTGCCGCTAAGGCAGACTCCCTGCCTATCCCAACCCCACGCTGCTCCCAGAAGCAGCCAGTGCAGCCCGGGGGTCAGGGGGGGTGGGGGTCTCCCTCTGTGCACTGCTCCTGCCTGCAAGGACCGCCCCCACAGCTCCCATTGGCTGGGAGAGCTGCGGGGGTGGTGCTTGCAGAGAGGGGCAGCATGTGGAGCGCGTTGGCCCCTTCCAGGAGCGGTGTGGGGCAGGGGTAGGCAGGAAGCCTGCCTTAGCCTCACTGTGCCCGCCACTGACTGGGAGCTGCTGGAGGTAAGTGCTGCCCTGCAGGAGGCCGCACCCCAACCCAACCCCCTTCCGGAGCCAGCACCCTATACCCCCGCTTGCACCCTGAACCCCCTCCTACACCCCAAGCCCCAGCCCTGACTGCACTCCCAGAGACAGCACCCTGTACTCCCCCTTGCACCCCAACACTCTGCCCCAGCCTGGAGACCCCTCCCAGAGCCAGCACCCCAACCCTCTGCCCCAACTCTGACCCTCTCCCAGCACCCTGTACCCCCTCCTGTACCCCAACACTGTGCCCCAGCCCAGAGCCCCCTCCTGCACCCAAACTCCCTCCCAGATCCCGCACCCTACACCCCCTCCTGCACCCAACATTCTGCCCCAGCTTGGAGCCCCCTCCTGCACCCAAACTCCCTCTTAGAGCTTGAACCCCTCATCCCCTCCTGCACACCAACCCGCTGCCCCAGGCTGAGCCCAAAGACACACTGAGAATCCCTCGGTTTCAGCCCAGAGCCCACACTCCGTCCCGAACCTCAAGCCCCTGCCCTAGCCTGGTGAAAGTGAGTGAGGATGTGGGAGAGCGAGCAATGAAGAGAGAGGGGGATGGAGTGAGCAGAGCTGGGTTTTGGGGAAGGGGCGGGGCCCCAGGGAAGGGGCTGGGTAGATCCTGGGTTGCCCTTAGATTAAAAAAGTGATCTTGGGCATAAAAACGTTGGAGACCACTGGTCTATATAATACTTAGACCTGCCTCAGTGCAGGAGTGGAGTAGATGACCTATCAAGGTCCCTTCCAGTCCTACATTTCTATTATTCTATCTGTATCTTTGTGGTTCAGGATCATCTCCACTTGCAGTATCCAAAATATATGCTGCTATCTTAGCCACCTGTAGTTCAGGAAGTTATTAATAGGGTTCCATATGACCCCAGGGGTGACTATCTGCCCTTCTCTCCAGGGTGTACTAGGACCCATGTGGCTCCCCCTTATCCACCCTTGAGCCACATAGGCTTGTGGAATAAAATATTCTGGGACAGAGCCAGCCCCCAGGGCCAGATAAACTCTCAAGATGGCAGGAGCATATGTAACCCCCACATTTCCTGGGTATGGTGTTCTGTCCCCTCTAGTGGCACCACGACCACTTAGAGATTAATGATTCTGCTACAGCCTTAGCTAATAGCCATGTGGCTTTTAGCTCATGCAATAGTGGCTCATGCACTAAGCTTCAAAGGTCCCAGGTTCAATTCTGCCCACTGAGGACTGGGGTCTAGTCCCCAGCCTGCCCAAAATCTAACATGGCGTTTGCCAGCCAGCCCTCTGCTCACTCTGTTTTTATGTTATACTCTTTCCCTTACACTTTGTCTGTCTATTTAGATTGAAAGCTCTTTCAGGGCAGGGACTGTCAACTACTCTCTGTTTGTACAGTGCTCAGCACAATGGCACCCTGATCTTGGTGCAATAATAATAATAATTGTAATTATAATTATAATTATTTCTGTACATGTTCATTAAAAGTAGTCACCACTTTGGAAAAGTTTATAAGTATGTTGCCCTGAATTGTAGGAGAAAGGAGGGGAAACAATGTCCCTATTATTATAAACAGCTAAACATCCTGAAAAGAGTGCCTTCTTCAGAAGGCGAGAACCTGCAGAGCGAGGGAATATTTTTGTTAATGTTGATGAGCTGCTAAATCTGATTCTGTTTAACTATGGTAAGAGATTCACATTCAAGATAAACCAAACAAAAGATATTTTACTTAAGCACAGACAAGTTATAACAGTCCAATGTACAACAGGGGAGTGTGCCACAGTTGCCATCTGTTCAGTCTAAAAAAAAACAAATTCACTTCTCAACCCTTTCCCTAACAGGGAGAAATAGCATTCTTAAGACTACTTACTCTTCACCTCTTAAAGGTAAAGTCCCACTACTTAATAAGTAGAAAATCAGTCAATAATAATGGCAGATAGCAGGTACATTTTCATGTATTCTGACCAATCTCAATTTTTTCAAATTATCCGCTTGTCAAAAAGTGTCTCTCCAGTACAAAACCAGTGACATTTATATTATTTACCCATTTCACCTAAAACTAAGCAGATTAAAAAATGAAAAACTCTAAACGGTGAGGGATTGGGTTTTCAGATGTGCTCAGCATTAGCGTAATTCTGTTCCCATTGGAGTAAATGGTAACTTCCATTGAGCCTAGTTAAGACAACACTGAGCCTTTTTGAGAATCCCATCCCGGAGCTGGTTGAAAAGCAAGATGCAACGTGATATGCAATACAGACTTTCATAGCGATCATATTTTTATCAAAGAATTTTTATGGGTCTGAACTTTGTTAGGCCATCAATTCCTCATATTTATGATGGGTTATTATTCAGCCCAAACATCTGCTCACATACACACATTATAGACTTCTGTCCTACAGCTCTGAAACACTATGGATACAATGGGGAAAAAAGATGCACATATTTTCATTATAATCACATGGACTGTACTGTTCTTACTATTCTGATTATCAATAGTTACACTGTAAAGAAATAGTCTTGATAATACATTATTAAGAGGATCTAATTATTTTAAATATCCCTTCTGTAAAATAAAGACCCACTTTCTCCTTCTCCCAGAGGAAGAAGGAAAGAGACGACTGAATGATTATCTGGGTTTGAGGATCTTATTTATTTATTTAGCCAATATCACAGAGAGAGAATCAGTTTGTCATTACATTGTACAACCACAATGCCACCTCCTTTATGTGGGTAATGCCATCATCAAAGCTGACAATCCTAAGTAATCTTCTAGTGCATATCTCTCTTTGCCAGAAGCTGGGGATGGGCGACAGGGGATGGGTCACTTGATCATTACTTGTTCTGTTCATTCCCTCTGGGACACCTGGCATTGGCCACTGTCAGAAGACAGGCTAGATGGACCTTTGGTCTGACACAATATGGCCATTCTTATGTCACATTTTTTGAACATTTCAGGTGTATTGTCCATTCTCTCACCTGTCCCAATCATATAATATAAAGCCACAAAGTCCATAATAGGAGCAGGAACCATGCAACAGGACCCCAGACCCATGAGTGAGGCTAAAGACTGAAAAAATATATGTATCATGTGGTCAATGAAGTTACTGTTTTTAATCATATCTGTGTTCCATTGGACATGCCATCTTATGTTATAGATGTTAATGTGCAAGCAGTGATTAACTGAAGTAGATCTCAATATAAGATCAAGATCATATGACTTGTTGGCAGATTGGAAATATCTTCATAGGCTGACATGGATGAAGAGAATTAACAGATATAGGAGGACTATGAAGAGCCATTGATTCTTAAGTCAAACATCAACCCTAGCAGTCATTTACATTTTGAAGCCTTTCTCAACAGCTAAAGGCCAGAACAATACTTTAAAAAAACCCAACATGATTGCTCAAATTATCTTAGTCACTTAAGCAACTGAACATTTTTAATGTGAGAAGAGCAAGGGGAATCTTCATGGGATTTGATATTTTCTTGTGTGAGGAGAGGGAATCAGGTAATTTTTGTATTGTGCATCAGTTGAGGGTTCTCTCATCATTTCTGGTTTGGTATCATTGGAAAAGAAACAGCAGCTTGTAAATGGTTCCCTGTAAACTTTACTTGCTTATTCAGTGTAAGAAAACAGAACAAGAAAACAAACTACAATTTGTCTGTGCTTGCTCCTCTTCCCAGCCAGTTGTTGGTTGAATGTATTTTGTATCTGTATCTGCGATGGACTTTTTGTAGCTGTTATGTGGAGGAAAACATGAGGCTATACACAGAGATGGGCTGTGTGGTCTAGTGGATAAAGCAATAGACTGGGAGTCTGTGGATCCTGTCTCTGCTAGTCACTTCATCTTTAGTTCCCTTCTGACCCAGGGTCTTTATTGTCTATTTAAGTTGTAAGTTCTTCATGACAGGTCCTCTATTTCACTATGTTTGTACAATGCCTGGCAGAATGGGGGAGCCTATAGGATCCTAAATAATTAATTTTTTGCACATAAATGCAAATTAATCATAAAAACAATTGCAAAATTCAGTGATGAATAAAATATATATGAATCATGGCATTACCATCCCAAAGTCTTTGCATTAGGGGAGGTGAGAGCCCCATCAAGTTTGAATAGAGTGAAGGAAAACCTTTTTCTGGAGGTGTGTATCAACCAAAAAGAGACATACTTTGAAACCTTTACAGATATTAATTGCAGCGTTATGCTTGTTGTCACTGAGCATCCTATAACAATGATATTTTCATGCTTTCTGCTCAAATAGGTGTTATTTGCTCTTGTAAAATTCAAGATGCTCATTTAGGTTACTATTCCCAGAATACCTGTTGGCTGCACCACAGAAGGAGGTGGTCAATTACATGTTCTCTCTATGAAGAGGAATTTAACGAGTGACAAGAAAAGAATCTTCATTCATTTGATGCTAATTCCTCAGTTTGTATAAATATAGTCAGCAAAAGTCTGCATTTTGATCAAGTTGAAAATCTGCATGTGCTTTCATTTGTGGGCCTTAATTAAGATTAGTGTTATGTCTTGTATACAACTAGGCTATTAGAGAGTTGGTAGCTTGCCACCGTATTTGGCAGCCCAACTGAATCACACAAATGGAAATGTAGCCTATTTAAAAAAAAATCACTAAACCGAACATCATTATTAACAAAATTAATCCAGTTTCTCATATGTTATACCTTTGCTGTGGATGAAAAATTATTCCCATTGCAATCCTTTTTTCCCATCTTTCAGGACATTCCAAATATTTACCCTTTGAGATGACATTTGTTCATTCTACTCTCAGCCTGGACATGGGTTATTATCTGAAAGTTTTATCATATGCCGTGTGGTTACCCTGGAGAGACTAAGTGTGAGAAAATGGAGGGGTTTTTTTACCCTATTTTTGAATTCTATTTGGAGTCACTTAAATTGAAGATTGGCTTTAGCAGAAAACAAAACACAACCACAAATTTGGTCTGGAGTTAGTACCAACATAGTTTGCCGAAACTAAAGCGCCCTTAATAAGGCCATCTAGAGTTGACAGTCTTTGAGCTCCCTGATTTTAAGAGACAACTCACTGAATGTAGTGTGGCAGAGTGATCTACTGTATAGGGCACTGAACTGGGAGTCAGGTAACAGTGGTTGTGTTCTTGGCTTTGCCACTGACTTACTGTGTCACCTTGGGCAAGTCACTTCACCTTTGCTCCTCTATTTCCCTGCTCACCTTTTTGTCCATCTTGTACATTTAGACTGTAAACTTACCAAGGTGTGGACTGTCTGTTACTGAATGTTTGTGCAGTGTCTAGTATAATGGTCCTTCAGTTTCAGTTGGGGTTCTAAGTGCCTGGCTCTTACAGTTATAAAAGAAATCAGTTAGTGATGAAGATGATTGAACTGCCTGAATACAATGAGCTTCCAGTTTAGAAAACCAGATAGAAATCATCCAGGGAACCCAATAGTTGTAAAGGGAAACAATTTAGTTACACAGTCCAATGATATTCCACTACCTGTCTCTAATTAGACCTGCTATTATTCTGTTAAAAACTGGAGAATGAATCATTTTGATATTTCTTATTGGAAAATGGTTTGTACAGTCTACAATGGGGAAAGCACAGGAAAAAAAAACACGCAAGTGTCTCTGCCTGACTGTCACACATACAGTAGGAGTGAACACTAAGTTATTTCAAATTCCAATTCAGTACAGACAATAAAATGGAAGAGAAAATGGTCAGTTAAGAGCCCTCACACACCATATGCTCTCTTCTTAATCTGGTTGTAGAACAGGAAATTTTGGTTTATAATCACAATAAAATGGCTTTTAAGGTTATTAAAACACCTAAAGCAATTGCTTTGGCTTTTAATTACCTGCAAATTCCATTTATTGCTTTGTGCAGTCCAATGCCATGATGATTACCCTTTAATTGCACTACTAAATATAAAGGTTCACAGATGCAGAACTTTATTTAATTTAGGATTGCTTAATCTATTGTATGAAATGGTAATGATAAAGAAAATATGTAAATCAAAGTTAGGCTTAGAACGATTTATTCCTATCTCATTTTGAAACACTTAAATAGTGTTTTATCGACTCCACCTGAACACTGTTTCGGGCCCATACGTTTTGTCTGTCTATATACATTGGAATGTATATTTTGATATCAAAATCCATTAGGGCACAGGAAATCTCTGTGATGTTCTCTGCCTAAAACAAGCTTCCAACCCTGATTCATTAATATTGTGTCAGTAAATGGCTGCATTTTGCCTTTACACTGTCTTGAGCAAGGGGTGGCGCATAAGCTGCTTCATCCTAGAAATAGCGCAGGAAACATTGTATTGCAGAGATATACCTGCTTCCCCTTGCTCTGGGGGCAGAGGGATCTAGTGATTGTTGCTGGTATTGTACACTACACCTGCTTAGTGTGAAGCTCTGTCCCTATCTAGTGCTGGGGTGGACCACATAAAAAGATTGATGAGCCTGCTACAACCTGGGCTAACACAGCTGGGTTGTTTAACTCAGGCAGTAGAAAACATCTCAAGTTCTATCCCCACTGCCAATTACCCACTTAGCGGTGTCAGTAAATTACAACATTGCAGTACTATCATGTCAGCTAGTGTCGGCTAGTGCATTATGAGGTGGAGCCCAGGCTCTGTCTCCTCCACTCCTACCTGCTCTGGATTCACTATTTGCTGCCCATCTACTTCCTCCCTACTTCATACCCTGCTGCACTATGCATGCTTATTTCTTTGTGCCTAGATCTAGACTTAAGTAGCCAACACAGGAGCACAAGGAGGGTTCTTACTCCTCCTCACACTCCTGTAGAGTCCAACTCGCAGTCCAGCCTTATACTGGTGAAAACATGCTACAATTCACCATGCAACGAAAAATATCTTTCAAAGAGCTTCAGGTTCTAAGCCGAAACCACAAAAATAAGCATCAGTCCTCTAAAATTTGGACTCTGCAGGTCCCAAAATTATGGAATTAGTATAATTATATCCCAATGTATACTTAGAGCAAATACCTCTAACCTGCAATTAGAACTTGAACTGATCCAATTATGTGATGTAATGGTGTACAGCAATTATGCATAATGACACAATTATAATTTGTGATTATATCATAAAAATCCTTCTGAAACTTTGTGAATGAATATTGGGCATAAACCGTCGCTGTGCATTTAAAATGTGCATCTGTTACAGCTGACATCCCCAAAATGTGGGCAACTGGTACTTTTAGATGTCTACAGAGATTTGTAAATTGAACTTGTTAACATAGGTATATAAAAACACTTTTACCCTATTTTACAGTTTTGTCTAGGTGTCCCTGGCCATAATATTTGAGCACCTCTATTAGCATAATAGAGGTGCTCAAATATTGGACACCTGCATAAGGCAAATATTGATGTGAACACCAGAATGCAACAAATATAGATGAAGCCCACGTCAACAAAACCTAGGAGGTTATAAAGAAATTGCTTTCACAATGTGAAAATAAATTCTTAGGATTTTATTTTGCCATTTTTCTTCATAACTGAGAGAAACTTCTTCAACGGGCTTAACTATAGTAATGTCTACAAAGAACTCCATGTAGAACTGCCCTTTCAAAAATGGCTACCATCACCATTGTTTTCAATAGCAGTGAGGCTAAAAGTGCCCTTAGCAAATATGGCCTTTGTTTAATATGGCCATTACCTCCCATTAGCAATAATCAGAGGGAAGCCAAATTATCCTCAGGGAAGATGGTGGACCCCCTGTACTTTTGAGAACTTTGGGTGGAAGTTGCAAAGTATTATTATTAAAGTATTCTGTAGTGACCAAAAATAATGACAAATACCACCACAAATACCACTTGGAAGCTTTCCTTTGGCTTAATTTTGTTACCTTTTCTGATTGTGGGAGCTTAAAGAAAAGACTTTCCACATCTAGTCCCTTTATTACAAAATATGGAGTGAAGCTCTAATCCAGAAATACACTTAAGCACATGCTTAATTTATCTTCAATAGAACTACTCACTTGCTTATAGTGCCTTGCTGGATCGGGGCCTAAATTTCTATTCAACATAATGTGAGTAAGAGTGCAAGGCTCTGACCCTAAATATTTTTTCCAAGGTGATATCTGCTGCTTTGTCTGTGTTGGATGAGAGTGGGACTGAGTTATTACTCAAGCCCTGGGAAATTAAACATGTAGAATTGTATTCAGTATTGCAGGGAAAATATTATTCACATAAATAAAGTTTTGCACTTTAAGACAAAGAGAAATTTCTCCTGACCAACCAACTTCCATTATATCTAGGATTATCTGAACTGTGGTGTTAAATGACAAATTCCAATTTGAGAGATGATTGCAGGTAACCATTGTGATCAAGGCATGAAAATTGTTGTTATTATTACACATTATCTTTTGAAATGGTTTTTCCGTGCATAACCTTTAACCCTTGGTTCCTTTGACACTTCCTGGATGGTGTTTTGCTTTTGCCTTTCACAGATGTTATAAATTTTCCCTTCTGTTAATATTTAAGGTAAGTATTAGCTTTATTATTTAAAAGTGCTTTATTATTTTAAAGCCTACATTAGGACTGATTACAATACTCATGGCTGCATATGCGCTTTGAAATTCTCCCTCTTATAACATGTGCTGAGTCTATGTGAGAGAGGTACTCCCAACCATTTGAAACATTTCTTAGACTTTCCTTATTCTCCCAAAGCACTTGGCTAAGGCTCAGCAGAACTGTGGGTGAGTCCACACTAACAATACTAATAAAGAAGAAAAAGAATACATGGAAAAAGTCAGTTTTAAGGACAGTTTTGAATAATATGACCAGAATTTGGAGACTGTTCCAAGCACAGTGGTCATGAAAGGAGATCAAAAAGAAGGGAGTAGTAAGGTTTGATCGGACCATAGTGAGGAAGAAGGAAAATGAGATATGAAATGAAGATACAATGTGAGCAGAGATCATAGAATCATAGAAATGTAGGACTGGAAGGGACCTTGATAAGTCATCTAGGCCAGGATCCTGCACTGAGGCAGATCTAAGGGTATGTCTACACTACGAGAGTAGTTCGATTTTACTTAAATCGAATTAGTGGAACCAATATTACAAAGTCGAACGTGTGTATCCACACTAAGAACAGTAATTCGACTTTGTGAGTCCACACTAACGGGGCAAGCGTCGACATTGGAAGCGGTGCACTGTGGGCAGCTATCCCACAGTTCCCACAGTCCCCGCTGCCCATTGGAATTCTGGGTCGAGCCCCCAATGCCTGCTGGGGAAAAAAATGTGTCGAGGGTGGTTTTGGGTAACTGTCGTCATTCAACCGTCACTCCCGCCCTCCCTCCCTGAAAGCGCCGGCGGGCAATCAGTTCGCGCACTTTTCTGGTGAGTGACAGCGCGGACGCCACAGCACTGCGAGCATGTAGCCCGCTGCGACCATCGCTGCAGTTATGGCCATTGTCAACACCTCACACCTTATCATCCACCTTTTTCAGAGGCAGATGCTGAGAAATCGGGCAAGGAGGCTACGGCAGCGCAGTGAGGACATTAAGTCTGAGAGTGGCACAGACCTCTCGCAAAGCACGGGACCCCGCGCCGTGGATATCATGGTGGCCATGGGTCATGTTGATGCTGTGGAATGGCGATTCTGGGCCCGGGAAACAAGCACGGACTGGTGGGACCGCATAGTGCTGCAGGTCTGGGATGAATCACAGTGGCTGCGAAACTTTCGCATGCGTAAGGGAACTTTCCTTGAACTTTGTGAGTTGCTGTCCCCTGCCCTGAAGCGCAAGGACACCCGGATGCGAGCAGCCCTGACAGTCCAGAAGCGAGTGGCCATAGCCCTCTGGAAGCTTGCAACGCCAGACAGCTACCAGTCAGTTGCGAACCACTTTGGCGTGGGCAAATCTACCATAGGGGTTGCTGTGATGCAAGTAGCCAACGCAATCGTTGAGCTACTGCTCTCAAAGATAGTGACCCTGGGAAACGTGCAGGTCATCATAGATGGCTTCGCCGCGATGGGATTCCCAAACTGCGGTGGGGCTATAGATGGAACTCACATCCCTATCCTAGGACCGGACCACCAGGCCAGCCAGTACATTAACAGAAAGGGCTACTTTTCAATGGTGCTGCAAGCACTGGTGGACCATAGGGGACGTTTTACCAACATCAACGTCGGATGGCCGGGCAAGGTTCATGACACTCGTGTTTTCAGGAACTCTGGTCTGTTTAGACGGCTGCAGGAAGGTATTTACTTCCCGGACCACAAAATAACTGTTGGGGATGTGGAGATGCCTACAGTGATCCTCGGGGACCCAGCCTACCCGCTAATGCCCTGGCTCATGAAGCCCTATACAGGTGCCCTGGACAGTGAAAAAGAACTCTTCAACTACCGGCTGAGCAAGTGCAGAATGGTGGTGGAGTGTGCTTTTGGACGTCTCAAGGGGAGATGGAGAAGCTTACTGACTCGCTCTGATCTCAGCGAAACCAATATCCCCATTGTTATTGCAGCTTGCTGTGTGCTCCACAATCTCTGTGAGAGCAAGGGGGAGACGTTTATGGCGGGGTGGGAGGTTGAGGCACATCGCCTGGCTGCTGCTTACGCCCAGACAGACAGCCGGGTGATTACAAGAGCCCAGCGGGACGCGCTGTGCATCCGGGAGGCTTTGAAAGCTAGGTTCCACAGTGAGCAGGGTAACCTGTGACTATTAAGTTTGTTTAAAGAGAAGCTGAACTTGCCCCCGTTTCTTTACCCAGTTAATGTTGACTATCCTCTCCAGTTACATACCCCCTTCACCCCGTTTCCCCCCTTCCAACACACCTTTAAAAATAAAATAAATGGAACTTTGTTCATTAACACCGTTTTCTTTATTAAGGGTTTCGTGGTAAGGAGTTGAAACTGGGACGCAGACTGTGGTGGGGAGCAGGTGTAGTGATGGAAAGGACGCTTCTAAATTCGAGGAATGACAGGCTCCTGCTCCTAGACCAGTCCGCAGTGGTGGACTGGTTGTTTTAACGGAGCCTGCCACCCCTCCTTTTCGGGACTCTGTGTGTGGGGGCTATGTGACTTTGTGGCGGGGGAGGACGCTTACAGATCCCCTGCTGCGTGGCTCTGTCATCCAGGCTAAGGACCGCTGCATAAGATCTGTAACCGCCCTCCCCCGCCACAAACTCACATAGCCCTCCCACACAGAACATGAAAACCACCTCCCAGACTGACCAGGGTGCCTAGTGACTGCAATGTGTGTGTGACCTGCTGCTGAACCTGCCCCCGTGTCTGTACCCTGGTAAAGGTGACTGTCCTCTCCAATTACCAACCCCCTTTCCCCCCTTCAAACACACTCTCCTCTAAAAGAACCTGACGGAAACAGTAATTAAAAGAAACATATTTTTTACTAACAACTGCACAGGTAGGGGATGACACTGGGACGGGGGCTTGGGTGAGGTGCTTTTGGAGTGAAGGAAAGAACTTATCAAAACTTTGGGAATGAGAGCCGTCTGGTACTTGAGCAGTCTGCAGGGGTGGAGTGACTGTTTTCTCGGCCCCTGCCGCCCCTCCTTCTTGGGACTTTGGGTGGGGGGGGATGGGACTTTGTGGCAGGGGAGGGCGGTTAGAGATAGACTGCAGCGGGGCTCTGTCCTCCTGCCTCCGGTCCTGCAGAACAGCTACAAGGCGCCGGAGCGTGTCCGTTTGCTCCCTCATTAGTCCAAGCAGTGTTTGAGTCACCTGCTGATCTTCCTGCCACCACCTGTCCTCCTGTTCGCTGTGTGATTGCTGGTATTGCGACATGTTCTCCCTCCACTGGGTCTGCTATGCCGCCTCGGCTCGGGAGCAGCCCATAAGTTCTGAGAACATCTCGTCCCGTGTCCTTCTCTTTCGGCGCCTAATCTGCGCCAGCCTCTGGGAGGGGGATCCCCGGGTAGGTCGGGAGACACTCGCAGCTGTGGGATGGGAAAAAGGGAGTGAATTCCTCACAAAGATATATTTTTGTGAACAATGAACATAGTCTTTCTCTGTGAACAAGACCATGCACAGCAACTATCACATGCGCACTCAGGACAAGGTCGAATTTTCGGCCTTCCCATTCAGTGCCTGGGGTCTTGGAGTACAGATCACACAAGCGGGGCAGGACAGCGGAATTCGGGTAGCAGGCGGACATGGTAAGCCGTAGACTTTTGGCTGCTGAAAGCTTAATTTATAGCAGTGCCCTCCTTTCACGTTCAAAGCAATGCCCCTAGCATTGGCCAGTTCCTGCTGCCGGCAATCCGGCCAGCATGAACTCTGCCCCTGTCCCACCCCCCTCGTGGCTGTCCCCGGGAAAGATCCCTGTATGCTGCCCCTGTCCCGCCTCCACCGCGTGGCTGTAAACCGCCGGTTACAGTTATGTAAAGGAACAGGCAATCAGTCCCAATACTAACATTCCCCTAATTTAAAGCAGGTCACCATGAGTGATATCACTCTGATGAGGATTTCGGACACTGAGAAAGACCGCATGCTGCGTGAATGCCAGCAAAAACCAGGGCCGTATGCTGCCATGCTGTGCGAGGCACTGATCCCAGAGTACTTGCTGATAGCCTGGCGCGGAAAAGTTTCCTACCATGGAGGACGCAATAAGGCCGCTCTCCCCAGGAACCTGATGCAAAGGCTTTCAAATTACCGCCAGGAGAGCTTCGTGGAGATGTCCCAGGAGGATTTCAGCTCTATCCCCGGACATATTGACCTAATTTTCCAGTAGCTGCACTGGCAAGGACTAAAAAGTAGAGCGCCTAGGGCAAACTAATCATGAAAAACCGGACATTTTGAGATACTTTTGCAGTAGTTGCACTGGCAAGGACTAAAAAGTTAAGTGCCTAGGGCAAAGTAATCATGAAAAACCCATTGTTAATATTCCATTCCTGTTCTGTTCAAAATAAATGTTTACATGTTTAAAACACTTACCGACTGATCCTTCCCCTGATTCAGGGTCACGGTTAACGCCTTGGGAGGGTTGGTAGGGGATCTCCGTGAGGGTGATGAAGAGATCCTGGCTGTTGGGGAAATCAGCGTTGTAAGCGCTGTCGACTGCCTCGTCCTCCTCATCTCCTTCCTCATCTTCCCCGTCCGCGAACATCTCCGAGGAAGCGGCCGTCGACAATACCCCATTGTCAGAGTCCACGGTCAGTGGTGGGGTAGTGGTGGCGGCCGCACTTAGGATGGAATGCAGTGCCTCGTAGAAATGGCATGTCTGGGGCTGGGATCCGGAGCGTCCGTTTGCCGCTTTGGTCTTCTGGTAGCCTTGTCTCGGGTCCTTGATTTTCACGCGGCACTGCGTTGCATCCCGGCTGTATCCTCTCTCCGTCATGGCTTTGGAGATCTTCTCGTAGATCTTCGCATTCCATTTTTTCGATCGCAGCTCCGAAAGCACGGACTCATCACCCCACACAGCGATCAGATCCAAGACTTCCCGATCAGTCCATGCTGGGGCCCTCTTTCTATTCTGCGATTGCATGGTCACCTCTGCTGGAGAGCTCTGCATCGTTGCCAGTGCTGCTGAGCTCGCCATGATGTCCAAACAGGAAGTGAGATTTGAACTGGCCAGACAGGAAAAGGAATTCAAATTTTCCCGGGGCATTTCCTGTGTGGCTGGTCAGAGCATCCGAGCTCGGACTGCTGTCCAGAGCGTCAACAGAGTGGTGCACTGTGGGATAGCTCCCGGAGCTATTAGTGTCGAATTCCATCCACACCTACCCAAATTCGACATGGCCATGTCGAATTTAGTGCTACTCCCCTCGTCGGCGAGGAGTACAGAAATCAATTTAAAGAGACCTCTATGTCGAACTAAATAGCTTCGTTGTGTGGACGGGTGCAGGGTTAATTCGATTTAACGCTGCTAAATTTGACATAACCTCCTAGTGTAGACCAGGCCTAAGTATTATATAGACCTTCCGTGTGTTTTTCTAACCTGTTCTTAAAAGCCTCCTCTGACAGAGATTCCACAACATCCCTAGGTAATTTGTTCCAGTGCTTAACTACCTTTACAATTAGGAAGTTTTTTCTAGTCTCTAACCCCATTACTTGTGCTGTCCTCAGTGGTTGAGGAGAACAATTTATCACCCTCCTCTTTATGTGGGTCTTCTACATAACTGAAGACTGTTATCATGCCTGCCCGCAGTCTTTTCTTCTCCAGACTGAACAAACCTAACTGGTCCTCATAGGCCATGTTTTCTGGACTTTGAATAATTTTTGTTGCTCTCCTCTGGACTTTTTCTAGTTTGTCCACATCTTTCCCAAAGTGTGGTACCCAGAACTAGATACAATATTCCAGTTGAGGCCTTACAGTGCTGAGTAGAGTGGAAGAATTACTTCTCATATCTTGTTTACAATACTCCTGCTAATACATCCCAGAATGATGTTTTCCTTTTTTTGCAACAGTATTACATTGTTGACTCATAGTTAATTTGTGATCTGCTATCACGCCCAGACAGCGGCGGCTCCAGGCACCAGCGCTCTAAGCGCATGCCTGGGGCGGCAAGCCGCGGGGGGCGCCCTGCTGGTCCCTGCAAGGGCGGCAGTCAGGCAGCCTTTGGTGGCATGCCTGCGGGAGGTCTGCCAGTCCCGCGGATTCGGCGGCAATTCGGCAATGGGTACGCCGAAGCCGCGGGACCGGTGGACCTTCCGCAGGCATGCCGTTGAAGGCAGCCTGCCTGCCGTGCTTGGGGCAGCAAAAAAGCTAAAGCCGCCCCTGCCCCCAGATGCTTTTCCGCTGTACTCCTTACAAGGAAGTCATTTCCCATTTTGTATTTATGCAACTGATTATTCCTTCCTAAGTGTAATACTCTGTATTTGTCCTTATTGAATGTCATCCTATTCATTTCAGATAATTTCTTCAGTTTACCAAGATCATTTTGAATTCTAATCATGTTCTCCAAAGTGCTTGCAACACTTCTCAGCTTGGTATCATCTGCAAACTTTATAAGTGTACTCTCTATGCCGTTACCCAAATCATTTATGAAGATATTGAATAAAACCAGACCCAGGACAGATCCTGGTGGAATCCCACTTGATATGCCCTTGCAGCCTGACTGTGAACCAATGATAACTACTCTTTGAATATGCTTTTCCAATGAGTTGTGTACCCACCTTTTAGTAGGCTTGTCTAGACTATATTTCTCTAGTTTCTTTATGAGAAGGTCATATGATACAGTACCAAAAGCTTTACTAAGGTCGAGATATATCACATCTACTTTTTACCCCCATCCACAAGGCCTGTTACCTTGTCAAATAAGGCTATTGGGTTGGTTTGACATGATTTGTTTTTGACAAATTCACATTGACTGTTACTTATCACCTTATTTTCTTTTAGGTGGTTATAAATTGATTGTTTGATTACTTGTTCCATTGTCTTTCCGAGTATTGATGTTAAGCTATCTATAATTCCCTAGGTTATCCTTATTCCCCTTTCTATAGATAGGTATTATATTTGTCCTGTTCCATTCCACGGGGTGTCTCCTGTTCTCCACAAGTTCTCAATCACTAATGGTTCAGAGATGTCTTCAGCCAGCTCCTGAAGTATTCTAGGATGTATTTCATCAGGCCCTGCTGACTTGAAGACATCTAACTTGTCTAAGTAATTCTTAATTTATTCTATTCCTATTTTAGCCTCAGATCCTACCCCTTCAACACTGATGTTCACTATGTTAGCAATCCAATCACTGCTAACTTTTTTGTGAAAACCAAAACAAAAAAAGTCATTTAACTCTTCAGCTATTGCTGCATTTTCTGTTATCTTTCTCTCCTTATTGAATAATGGGTCTACCCTTCCTTGGTCTTCCTCTTGCTTCTCATCTATTTGTAAAATGTTTTCATATTACTCTTTATGTCCCTAGATAGTTTAATCTTGTTTTTTGCCTTGCCTTTCTAATGTTGTCCTTACATGGTTGTGTTGTTTTGTTTTATGTTCTTCCTTCATAATTTGACCTAGTTTCCACTTTTTATATAACTCTTTTTTAAGTATCAGGTCATTGAAGATCTTCTGATTTAGCCAGGATGCTCCACTACCATACATCTTATCTTAGCTATGCATTAGTATAGTTTGCTTTTGTGCCCTTAATAACGTTTCTTTTAAAAACTGCCAACTGTCCTGAACATTTTCCCCCTTAGACTTGCTTTCCTATGGTATCTTACCTACCAGTTTGGAGAGTCTGCTGATGTCTACCTTCTTGAAGTCCTTTGTCTTTATTTTGCTGTTTTCCCTCTTACCATTCCTTATAATCATAAACTCTACCATTTGATGATCAATGTCTTCCACTTTCAAATTCTCAAGCAGTTCCTCCACGTTTATCAAAATCAAATCTAGAATAGCCTCCTCTCAAGTCACTTTCTCCATCTGCTGTAATAAAATGTTGTCTCCAATGCATTCCAAGATCTTGATGGCTAGTCTGTGCTCTGCTGCATTATGTCTAAGTTCTGTATTTTGGATGACTTTGTTAGTTGTTTAAAAAAAGCCTCATCTACCTCTTCTTCCTGGATAGGTGGTCTATAGTGGACACCTACCATGACATCACCCTTGTTTGTTCCCCTTTTATCTTTACCCAGAGACTTTCAGCTGGTCTGCCTCCCACTTCCATCTCAACCTCAGTCCAAGTATATACATCTTTGATATATAAGGCAACACCTCCTTCCTTTTTGCCCGGCTTCTCCTTCCTGAACAAGCTGTGACCTTCTATATCAATATTCCAGTCATGAATTATTCCACCAATTTTCTGTGATGTAGGTTGGGGCAAGATTATATAGAACCTTGAAGAAGTGGATGAGGAGTTTTACTTTAATGTTGTAATATTCAGGAATGCAGTGCAGGAATACCAGGGTGGAAATGAAATACTTGGAGTGCCTAGAAAAAGCATATGACTCTATACAGACCTGAGAAGGAAGAAATATGAAATGGGAATGTCAAAGGGGAGAAAGTTATGGTAATCCAGGCCAGAAATGACTGAAATACATGGGGTTAGAAAGTAAAAGATGGATTTTAGACAATATTATGCAAGAAAGATCTATAGAGCCAAAAGAGAGCTGGGGTACAGCAGGGTAGAAAAAGGGGAGAGGAGTTTCAACTGACAAAGTGACTGCTGGAAAAGTGGAGAATAATGGCGTTGCCAGTGGGGATACAGTAGGAATAAAGAGGAGAGGGAATTGGTGGCAAGATGAGTGGTCCCTGTCTGGATGGACTTGGTTTGAGAAGTGGAGAGGACATCCTAGAAATGCAAGACTGGGCTGACGGTAGGAGGTTGTGTGTGGAGAGAGAGATTTGGGAGTCATTCGCAGACAGGAAGTAGCTAAAACCACAGGAGCAGGAGAGAGAGACTAAATAGGGAGGGGGACTGAGAATGGAACAGCAAGAGAGGCCAGTAGATGACTGACAGACAATGAGGAGCTACCAAAAGAGATACTGAACAGAGCAGTCAGCAAGAATAACAAGGGTATCCTCAAATCTTGGAAGCCATAAACTTGCTCTGTAGCATGTTTTTAACTACACTTTTGTACGAAATAAAGGACTGGATCAATGGCTGCTATAAATCTGCAAAAGCACTTGTCCTGCAGTTTTTATTTCTTAATGAATTAATTGGACAGATTAGTTAAATGCATTTGGTACTTGCACAGAGTGCAATGACGTTTAGCACTACTGTTTTAACTAAGGGGTCAGTTGTCACCTGTAATGTAGCTAGTTAAGATTTTGCCTAGATTATTGTTTGAGATTTTCTGCAATATCCTACTGGAGAGTTTCTAGGGAAGTCACAAGAGTAGATCAAATATTAAATGGCACATCAAAGGCAAACATTTAGGAATCTTCCCTTTTTAACTGTTCGTTACTAGTGTTAATAAAGATGTATAGATTGATATTCCCTAGGAAGCTAGCAGAAAATTTGCCAAACTTGCCAGGCAAATTAGCTCCAAGTTCTCATTAGGCTGCTCTGGGTAGGGTAAGATAGGCTGGAGGAGACTCTCAGTATCCTCCTGATGTTCAGTGGACATACAAGCAGCCTGTCCAAGGCATGGAATTGTGGTGGGTTTTGTGTCCACAGAGGAGAGAAGTCAGAGTTTGGTCTCTTGAAGCATCATATGATAAACCATTGCAAAGGAAGCTGAGATGAAGCCATGAACATAGATTAGGTGGTCGTGCTGGCCGCCGCTTCCCGCATCTCCCATTGTCTGGGAACAGCGAATCGCGGCCACTGGGAGGTGCGGGGGGACGTGCCTGTAGACGGTCAACATAAACAAAATGTCTCGTGGCCAGCCAGCAGATTAGCCTGATGGGCCACATGCCCAAGGTTGCCAACTCCTGCTATAAAGTCAATCTCCGTCTTCCGGGCCAAATGGAAATTTAATTACTTATACACAGTGGAAAAAACTCCAATAAAAAAGACTGAGAGAAAGAAATAGAGACAGGCTTTATATTCTGGTGATTAGGACAGTTGCCTGGGAAAAATCAGCTAAAGGAGGAACTTGATCCTGAGTCGTCTGTATCCCAGCTGTGTGCCCCAACTGTTGGACTGTTGGCTATTTTGTGGTGGGATTTGCTCTAATTTGTTCATTACAAATTTCAAAAGGTCTCATTTCAAATGGTCTCATTGTTGAGGCCCTGAATTTTTTCAAGAAATGGAATTCTTGTTTTCTGACCAGTCCGACCTGGTATAATGACCTGAGGCTCTAAAGATGTGGAGTACAGTGTTATTTGGCAATTTCTTTAACTGCTTGTAGTGAGAACAAAATGTGACTTCAGGGTTGCATTGTTTTCTATGAAGCAATCAATTGTAACTATGACATAGTCTTAAAATTGGCCAGTTCAACCTTTTTGCAGAATGTCTTAAGTTGTAATTCCCCACTCTCCATCTCAGCCCTGGAATTTGTGAAGTTACCAGTTATTATCCATCTCAAAGGGACCAAAGATTCCTAATGCAGGGAAGCTCACAGTACTATAGATATAACAAGCAGAAGGTGAATGATCTCTTATGGAGAGGCACCTGAACAAAATACATGGGCCAAATAGAATGGTCAGGACTGAACTATGGCATCTTTATTTAATAGACGCAATGTTCATATACCAATAAACAAAACTGCATGTTGAGGTATCAAGAATACTGTCTGAAAGTACCATGAATTTTTCAGGATGCTTTGCTAATGGAAAATAGATTTTGACAAAGGGAATTTGACTCTTAAAAAAAGAGAGAAATAACTGGCTGTTTTCTACTGATCTTTTATCAGGAGATTGGAATGTTTAGTTGGCGAACAGCTTGTTGAAATGTATTTAATCTTAGGGCCTGATCTTACAAAGTATTGAACAGCTCCTGGCAAGTGCTGAGTACCTTCAACTCCATTTGCAATCACTGGTTGTTGAGGGTACTTAGAACTTCACAAGATGAGACCCTTCCCAAACTGGGCCTTTATTTCATAGGACAGACAGGCACTGAGGGGAGAAAATATAATCTTTCTGATAGACATGCCTGTGGGGAAAACAACCCTACCCTGTGGGATTTCATGGTTGGTTATAGGTTACAGGAAGGACAACCCTAATCTCTCCAGCTGGTAGTACGCGTTGTTGAGGGAAACTGCTTTTCACTTAAAAGGGCAAGCTGAAATTTCAAAGAAATCAAGAGCTTTGTTAGCATCTCACACTAAAAATAGATCGTCTCTGCTTGAAAAATCAAAAGTGATTTGGTCCTTTCAAGATCTGTTGCACTGCTGTGGATTTTTTTTTTTTCATGGTGAGATTTGGACTGTTCCATTTTCTAAAAAGTGAGCAATTTTGTTTTCTTAGCACTTAGCAAAGTAGATGAATAATCAAATTAACCCCAATGCTTTGGATCATATTCAAAGTCAAATTTCTTGGCTGAAATGAGGTTTGACTCTTTCTGTAACTATGTTATTAGGCTAGAGGATATAAATATGCTCTGGCTATGTTTAGTAGTTTTTCTACCATGCTTTGCACAAAGGCCGGTGGCATTTGAAGAAAAAAATAGGTCCCAAACTCCTACTACTAATAACTCTCACTTCTATAGTAACTTTAATCCATGGATCTCAAAGTACTTTAAACAACAGTGATTAAGTCTCATTATCACCCTGTGATGTAGCTAAATATCATTATCCTCATATTACAGATTGGGAAAAGAAAAACATTAAGCAATAATAAATTGACTTGAATGATGTCATTCTTAAAACAAACCATTTGTACAGAAAACCTTCATTAATCAAAACCACTAAAGAGTGGAATTTGCAACTATTACATTCCGTAAACCATTGTTCTCCGAAAACACTAATAAGAGGAATTTACAACTACTTTCCTATTTTCAAAAAGAATTTACAACTTATTTTTTTCTATTATGAATGTTCCTGTTCTGTTCCATTTGGGTTCTAATGTACGTGTCATGCTGGTATCTGAGAACATTCACTGTGATATCTGGATACTTTATGTTATAACTTTAGTTCAGATATAAATTGTTTCTTATGATGAAGTGTTTGGCAACTGGTGCTAATTTGCATAAATAATCCCAAAGATTAATTAAATGATTAAATCAAAACTTGGTAGGGAGCTGGTTATGGAAACAGAACACAGTACTTGTTCTAATCCAAATTACCACTTGCAGTAAGCCATTTTTGTGTGTATGTTTTAAGGATAGTATTACATTATATTACAGAGAAATAAGATATCAGCATTATTAAAATTGCAACTATTATCATATTGATAGCATCACTCTTTCTAATTAAACTCTAATTACCCTGAAAGCTTTTGACTTTTTTTAGTAATTTCTAAGAATGCTCCTTTTTTCTCCTAGCATTCTTTTATCTTTTCACAAAAAATGTGTTATATGTCTCACACTATTGATTAACTTTATATAAGTACATTTCATTTTCAATGACTGACTGGATTTGTGAAATTATTTTACTTAGCACATAAAATTGAAATTATTTAAAATTAAGCCCTACTATCAGTTCTAATTCGTTCCATTGAGGAGACGGTATGAGCATTTTTGTCCCTGAAAGGAAAAAAGTTAATGACAGGAAGACCATAATTAAATTCCCTGTAATAATCTGGTACATTATTGTTTGAAAGATAAAGGACAAAATAGATTTGAATGAAAAGTTAGAGTTGATTTTATTATGTTGTTTTCAACATATCATTAGAATATATGCATTTTCTGGATGATGCTATAATATAGGCTCTCATTTTAAGGTGAATTCGTTGATCGTGGCCCATATATGCAAGTTCTTTGCAAGTTCACACACCTGTATAATAATACACCATACATCCTGTGGTGATATCCATGTGAAAGTTTTGCTTCAGACCTATGTGAAAAATTATGTAGACATTTTTACAATTGAATTTAGCATTCATCTTTGACATCCTCACCTGCTCTCTGCCCACTAATAAGTCTCTTTTGGGGCTACTTCAAATTTCCAGATGCTTCAGGTGTTAAATTTTAGTCCCCATATTTTTTTAAAAACTTTCAAAAATAGTTTTATAATTAAAAAATGTACCCCGTACATGATTGTGTGGGGAAGTATAATGGTTTTATGGCATGCATGTAGAATGACCTACATAACTAATGAGTAGTATAGCCATTCCAAACTCATAGCAATATATTCTTATGTCACATCACACTATCACATATTCCACAGATGGAGGTGATAGCCCTATGCTAAATTGAAGAGCCTTCTGGTAAACCACAGAGGAGTCATGTAGATTGCAATTGTCATGCACCTTTAATAGACTTATTCTTGTATTCTAAATCTCTGAGCGGCTTTAAAGAATCACAGTTTAAAAAAAATTCTAAGAACCTGCCACCAACTTTTCCCCTTGTTTTATGCTAAGTGTACAGTTTTCCCCGCCGTATCCAGATTGCACTGGCCTGAGGCCTGTATGGGCACTAATCAGCCTTGCACCACTATTAGGCATAAAATCTGAAATCACATGACCCTGCAAATTATGAGGTTTGTACCAATGGAAAAGGGATATTCCTAGCTTCCCAATGGGCCACTATCTTCAAAGCCCTGGAGAAAATCAAGATATTGGACTTCAATGATGTAACATTTCAATGATGATCAGAGCTATTTTTGGTCATTTGTAGAGATTTTTTATATGTATTGGGTTTTTTTCTAATTATCATGTTAACTATTGCACCTGGTTTTGGAGGGATTGAAACAAAACAGTCAGCCAGAACAGTTCCTTTGGGTAGGAATTTGATGTAGCAGAGTAAAGGACTCTCTAACATCATTCTTAGCCATGGTACAGGAACCTCAGAACTCCTTATGATGTATTCAGTGTGATAAGAGAACATTTATAGCAAATGAGGAATCACTACTCTTCAAAAGGAATGTAGGACTAGGTCCTTCTCCTATTGAAGTCAATGGCAAAATACACATTGACTCTAGTGGTAGCATGGACAGGCCTATAATCTAATTTTATTCCCCATGTGGGCTCCATGGAACAGGACCATGAATGTTTTTATTATATATGTATTTCTTCTTATAGTGCCTAGGAGCTGCAGTCATGGACCAGGAGACCCCATTGTCAACACAGTACAAAAAGATGGTCCCTGCACCCAAGAGCTTACAAACTAAGTATGAGACAAAAGATGGATACATACAGACTGATGGGAGAAGTTAAGGAAACAATGAGGCAATATTTGTAAGCTTGATAGGCAGTGGTCTCAGCACACCAGACAGCCTAATGTTTTTCATCTTTTGCTTCTGCTATTGGGAACTAAATCCAACAAGGCCCAACAACTGTGAACGGTATAAGTATGGCCGTAGTTTTTCAACTATTTTTTATACTAAATTTGAAAAGTAACACTTGGAGCCTAAGCTTATTGAAACTTAGGATCTGATCCAGCAAAACACTTAAGCACATGCTTAACTTTAGGCTGCCGGTGCGTTGGGACCACTACATAGCATACTGACTCTTGGTACATCCCTGTCTGGCTGTATCCATCTGTTGTCTCTTGTCTTAAAAATTAGACTGTAACATCTTTGGGGCAGGGACTGTCTTTTTGTTTTGCATTTGCACAGTGCCTAGCAAAATGGAGCCCTGGTCCATGATTGGAACTCCTAGGCACTATGATAATATAAATAATAATAATTAGGTGAGTAGTGGCGTAAAAGTAAACGGAACTACTCATATCATTAAACTTAAGCGTGAGCTCATGTACTTTGCTGGCCTGGAGTTTTGCACATCAGAAATCCCCTGCTAAGCTGGTGAAAATGAAAATGAGTGAGCAGTGGGTATATATCTAGTAGAGCAAAGTGAATAATATCTAGTGAAACCAAACCAGAACACTGAAGATTGGTTTTGTCAGTCCTTACTGATTCAATGTACTACCTGAAAACATTGTATTATTCCTGTCAGGAAGCACGACGAAAGACAGGAAATTGAGTCTTTCACTTGAAAATACTTTGTATATTAGAAGTAGCCAACCTTTTAAGGATTTGAGGCTGAGATTTGATTTAACATGGTTCCAAGGACAGCATTCACTTTGCTCCTTCTGTCAGTGCTTCCCACAGGATGCACCATTCAACAGTCTGCAAATATGCTGCTTAGACATTAAATCAGAATTTATACTGGAGCTGTGCAGCCAAAGTTGAATCAAAATAAGTAGTGAGAGAAAACAAAAGTACAAACCTTCAGAAACATTTATGAGCCTGTATTAAGAAAATAATTAGCCGGCTACTTATGATGCAAGACTGTGTAGAGGATATAGGCCTGATCCTGTGGAGTGCTGAGCTCCCACTGACATCAATAGAAATTAAGAGCACTCATCACATTATAAACACCCTCCGGTGCTGATGCTGCATCCTTGCCAAGCACATTATCTTAGCCCTTTCCCTAGCTAACCTAATTAAATACATTATTTCACTTAAAACAATGCAAAGGTTGAAAAGCTCAAAGCCGCTCTAAGCACTTTACCCTGCTTTGAAAGAGCTCTTTACCAGTGCTTGCTTAGTACACACTATGGCTGGTTTACACAAGGCTTCCCCAATTTGTAGCATTTCATCACCTAACTTCTGCAACACACTTTACATTGGCACCCAGACACTGCAGCTAGCTCAGAATGAGGCAACCTACAGATTTTAAACAGGCAGGCTAAGAAAGACACTTGCATTGGCAGTTCACTTCTGAGTGCAATTCATTATCTTGAAAGTCCTGAATTGGACATTTTATTTATGTATTTGGTTTTGTGGGAAACACTTTAAAAGAGCTTCTATCCATATGCTCTAGGGGGCTTTGGCATTACTTAAAAGCCTGTGTTTATAGCCCCCCATCACCATAGTAGCTGAGCGTCTCCCAGTGTTGCAATGTATGTAACCTTGCAACCCCCTGTTGGTATGTCTACACCGCAATGTAAGCCCAGGGTTACTGGAACTTGATTAGCAGATCCTAGGTTTATTAACCTAGGGCTTGAGCATCTATGCTCATTTGTAACCCTTGGTCCCAAGCTTGGGCTCCAGCATCTGCACTGCATTGTGAGATCTCAAGTCCAACCACCCATATCCCAGACTTTTTAGCACCCTCCCAGAATGTGGCTACTCTAGACCTTTGTTCATGGTGCAGTGTGAGAAGACTTGACTGTTCACCAAACTTGATTGTCCAAAGGACTAAGAAAGTGGATCCATGGGATAATGGAATACTTTTGTCAGATTCCCAGAGCATGGGACTGCATCTACATTGCAGCACAATAAGGCTCGAACCCTGGGTCATGGCTTGACTCAAGCTCAGACCCTCAACCCTTGTGGTGTCCTGGGATCCTGGGTCTGAGTCCTGGGTTAGTGTGATCTGTGTGTAGATGCAAGGGGGAATTAGGCTTGAGCCGGACTTTAAACCCTGGGCTAACATTGCAGTGTAGATTTGTGAAGTAGGAAAGTACTATCATCCCCATTTTACAGCTGGGGAACTGGGGCTCATAGAAGCTAAGTGACTTGCTCAGGTTGTACAGGAGGTTTGTGATAGATGGAGGATATGAATCTGGGTCTCCTCAATGCTAGGTAGTGCCCTAACTACTGGCTAGTCCTTCCTCTCTTGGATATGGTCTGGATACCCCACAAATGACAAGAATACAACAACACACTATAGTATATCCCACCACTAATAACTGGAAAGTCAACAAATAAAATCCCCCGCCTCCTCCCCCCAGCAATTCTTGCTTCAAAATTCTCCCCATTCTCCGACATCTGGGAAAAGATGAGGTCTGCAGCCGGCCCAGCAGTTAGAGGAGCCTACTATCTCAAAGAGACTGACTGCTAAAATGACCTTTCGGACTTGCAAATCTGTGTGTCCAAAACCGGAATTAGCATGTAGGATTACCACCTACTATAATCACATCAGTGACAGGAATTTCCCTTGTGTTACATCTATGTAGTACTATTACACACTATTGAAAATAGGAGTTCTGGCTGACTCATACTTCAGCTGGAATGAGTCTCAGTATTTCATAGAGTCATAGAATCATAGGACTGGAAGGGACCTCAAGAGGTCATCTAATCCAGTCCCCTGCACTCATGGCAGTACTAAATATTATCTAGACCAGCGGTGGGCAGCCTGTGGTCCATGGGCTGCATGCGGCCCATCGGGCTAATCTGATTGCGCGCTGCGAAACATTCTGCTGACATTGACCGTCCACAGGCACGGCCCCCCACAGCTCCCAGTGGCCGCGGTTCACCGTTTCTGGCCAATGAGCGCTGCAGGAAGCGGCAGCTAGCACGTCCCTGCGGCCCGCTGCTTCCCACAGCTCCCATTGGCCGGGAACGGTGAACTATGGCCACTGGGAGCTGCAGGGGACCGTGCCTGTGGATGGTCAACGTCAGCAAAATGTCTCGTGGCCTTAGGGGACACACAATGTAAAACACGACTAGGGTTACCAGATGTCCCGATTTTATAAGGACAGTCCCGATTTTTGGGTCTTTTTCTTATATTGGCTCCTATTACTCCCCACCCCCTGTCCCGATTTTTCACACTTGCTGTCTGGTCGCGCTACGTGGCCTGTAATCAGATAACCATGATGGGCCACATGCGGCCTGTGGGCCGCAAGTTGCTCACCACTGATCTAGACCTTTCCTGACAGGTGTTTGTCTAACCTACTCTTAAAATTCTCCAATGATGGAGATTCCACAACCTCCCTAGGCATTTATTCCAGTGCTTAACCACCCTGACAGTTAGGAAGTTTTTCCTAATGTCCAACCTAAACCTCCCTTGCTGCAATTTAAGCCCATTGCTTCTTGTCCTATCCTCAGAGGTGAAGAAAACAATTTGTCTCCCTCCTCCTTGTAACAACCTTTTATGTACTTGAAAACTGTTAACATGTCCCCTCTCAGTCTTCTCTTTTCCACACTAAACAAACCCAATTTTTTCAATCTTCCTTCATAGGTCATGTTTTCTAGACAGTTAATCATTTGTATATCCTTTCTATCCATATCCAAAATGGGTTCCCCTCAAATATATTACTACTCACTGCAGGGACCATTGTTGGCCTGCTCCTTGAATGTTACATATCAAGGGTCAGATTCTACCTACACTTTACGTGCCGTAGCGGAGGGAGGGCATAAGAAACTTCCCCACTCCCATTGAAGGGCCTATATAAAAGCCAGATAGAACTGCAGCCCCTGCGCTCTGGGGACTGCTCCAATCCTCCCCTATGGGTGCACCGTGCTTTGGAATATGCAGGGAGGGGTGGAAGATGAGGCCAAGGGCTGTGCCCCTCTGTGCACTAATCATCATAGCTAGCATGCTACCTACAGAACAGAAAATGTCACTCCTCATAATGGTGTAGCAGCAGAAGTGGGCAGCCTCTATGAACCTGGCAGATCTGGTATGCGCAGTGTGTGGCGGAGTAGCTCCACACTCATTACTATGAGCTGGGCGTAAATGGCACAGTCTAACCCACAGTTAGTTGTCAGCATTAATGACTCTCCAAATAACATCTGTGAGTCCAGACTTCATGAATATGTTAACTGGTTTGTTCATCTCAGTCAAGTTCCCCAGACAAGGAGTTATGTTAGTTTTTTCTGTCAGACCAACTTAGACCAGGATATCGAGTAAAAATTGTGAAGGTAAGAGCTATCCGAGGTATGCTGAGTTCAGACAGGCTTGTAAATTTGTGGGTGATATGACAACTCTGTTTAAAGAAAGAGAAAGAGGACAGATGGCAATATTTTTTTTAAATAAAATTCACCCTTATTTTCAGCACCTAATTAACTTACTATGTAACATGTCAAGAGCTATTGAAAATACGAAATCAGGGAGTAACATGGATCTCAGAGATGGGGACACACAGATAACTGCAAGGGATGAGCTAGAACAATGTAAAACACGACTAATTCACTAAATGAATCATAAGAGTGAAGCAATGTTTGGTAGATGGATTTCAGCAGTTTACACCAAAAAGAAAATATTGATGGATTTGCAGATGAGTCCACAGTCCCTCTCCTCTTTCCCTCTTCCCACCCCCTCTGGGCAGCAATTTAGCTCAAAGTTACTGTACTTTAAATCCATAACATTTGTATGTATAGAAAAGCTGTTCCTTCTGCAGGATGTTGTCTGTTCTTGGGATTGGGCATATGCCCTTTTTTTAAGGGGCTAGTTTGCTGTTGCTGTGGGGAAAAGGAAAAAACATTTCTGTGCTAGTGTAATTTTACACACTAATGGCTTAAAGCTGCTCAGAGATTTGGAGTATTAGAATGAATCTCAGGGATGTAGATTAATGGGAGAGAGCAGGTGTTTAGATGCGGTACATGATAAATAAATGTATCACACGATTCTGAAATTTCTCTCTCTCTCTCTCTCTTTCTCTCTCTCTCTCTCTCTCTCTCACACACACACACACACACACACTCTAAACGGATAGTTAGTCTACAGAATTTGGGTAACATATGCTATTACCTGATGTTATTTCAAGAACCTTGACAGTATAAAACAGAATGTGTCTATTCGGAGGGGATGGGTTGGAGGAGTTGGCTTTAAGAGGCTTTTGCTTTCTAAATTGGTAACATGTAGTGTTAAATGCATGGGATGAGAGCAAAGGAAACTGACTGAATAGCATTATTGTTAATTTGGAAAAGGATATAATTTTTGCTGATTTGCAGTTTTGTAAGAATGGAAAAGGCACATTTTTATAAGTAATTTGAAAGTCACCAGAAGAAAGATTTAGAAGACACCCAGATATACTCTCCAAAGGCTAAATCATGTCCTTGACATTTCATTTTATCTTCCATTTTCCATTTCCTATTACATAAAATATCCACATTTTAATGTATGCTTATATTTGTAATACATTTTTGCCTTCTTTTTTGGTATATATATATATCAAAAAAGAAGGCAAAAATGTATAATATATATTATATATATATATATGACTCTTTTTTAGTGACATTACCTTGTATACTTAGAAAAAAGAAATTGGCTAAAATTGAATCAGGGAGTCTTTTTCTCTGCCTGATATAGTTTCTAGTATACATAGGACTAAATCTTGTGTTGGCTGCATGCACTTGGGATAAAGAGGTTATAGGAAACCTCCTTCCTTCTTGGTACGCCCAGGACCCAATCCTGTTCCTGTTGAAGTTGATGTGAGTTTTGCCATTGATCTCAACAAGAATGGAGTCGGGTTCCCAACCAGCAGATTTGCTCAGGAGCAGAGGAGGACATGCTTTTAGTTTTTTGTGCACCGGGAAGAGACCCTAAGTACTGCACCATTCTGTGCATGGCAGATTAAGGAGATTTGTCTGCTAGAGTCCCCAAGCATATTTGGCTATCTCAGCCCATGCAGAAGGTGGGCTTCTTGAGAGTCACAGTAAGATGTATTACAGAGAGCAAATCCCTGTACTCTGGCAGGGCTGGCCCACAAAATTTTGGCACCTGAGGCGCGGAGTTCAAATGACGCCCCTATGCCTCCTCGTTTGGGCCAAAACTTTGAAAGGTCTCAATTCTGCCTGTTCTACTCCTCTCATTGTACTGCTCTGCTACCTACCCCAATAAAGGAGAACTAACGACTTAAAATGCCTTGTTCAAAAATTTTAAGTAACACTTAACTTTCAAATGCCTGAACAGCAAATGTAACTTTTCTTGTCTGCATTTTTAATCTGTTTGAATAATCAAAGTGGTGCTTTCCGTGCCTTCTTGGTTGCAAAGATTTGAACTGCTTCCTGCTGAAGGTCCACAGTCTGGGCCAGCTCATGCTCTATTGAGATGGTTGCAAGGCCGACCAGCCTCTCCTGTGTAATTGTGGAGCGTAGATGTGTTTTTATTAACTTCAGCTTGGAGAAGCTGTGTTCTCCACTGGCAACGGTTACAGGAAGTGTTAGAAGTATGTGCAGAGCAACAAAAGCATTTGGAAAGAGGGTGGTCATCTTATTTGTGCACATATATTCCAGAACAGCTTTTGGAGTTGATCCTGCTGAAAAGTATTTTGAAAGGGCTTTCAGTTCATCACCTAAATCACTCGCATCAATATCGCGCATGTCATCATGCGTCAACACTGTCTCTAGTGCCCTGCATTGCTGGTGTAGGTCTTCTTCAGGTATAGTGAGGAGTTTTGGAATATCATACAACATCCCAAATATACTGCTGTGTTCCCTGAGCTGCAAGAAACGTTCTTCAACTGACTGTATTGCACAATCTAGCACCTGGTTAAAGAATTCAACTTTGAATTGTTGTTTGGGGTCTCTTATGGGATTATCCCATGCCTCGTAATCAAAATGTCTTCTTCTTCGGTGACTCTTGTATTCTTGAATGGGTGGGAAAATAGCTTCAGTGTGAAGTTCATCTGCCAACTTCTGTGCACTCTTCAGAATGTTTTGAAATCCCTCATCTGACCTGTAAAACTGTAGGTATGACTTTGCTTTGTCCAGCTGTTCCATTGCTCCAGATATATCAAGGTCAACACTTTGGAGTCTCTTGCTTACAACATTTATTTCAAACAGTATGTCATGCCACAACACTAAACCACACAGAAATTTGAAGTTATTTATATTTCTGGTGATTCCATTTCCCTCTGCCACTGTTCTCCCACGAACAGTTCCTGTCATAGCACTATCCTCCATAATGGCAACTATGTCATCATCTATCTTCCCAATTTGGTGTTTGATAGGATTTATTGCCTCCACTCGACTTTCCCATCATGTGGCACTCAGTGGTTTCAGTATCAGAGAGGACGTTCCCAGATGTTGCTTCAACAATTTGCCATCAATGAGTTGATGCAGAGAAAAATACATAGATGCTTTGAATTACATTAAAAAATTCAGCAGCCTCACTAGAAGCTGATGCTGCATCACTGACCACCAAGTTCAATGAATGAGAACTGCATGGGACAAAAAAAGCACGAGGGTTTAACTCTCGGATCTGTGTCTGCACTCCTCTGTTCTTTCCTCTCATGTTGGCACATTATCGTAGCCCAGACCTCTCATGTCAGCTATCGCAATTCCCGTATCTTCCAGCTTTTTAAGAAGCACATTTGTCATACCAGCTCCTGTAGAATCATCAATGTCAATAAATTCTAGAAAATGCTCTCTGACAGTCACCATTGCAGAGACATTTTCCCTAGGTTCTGTTGTTGTTACAAAACGCACCATTAAAGTCATTTGTTCCATATGGCTGATGTCAGGTGTGCAGTCCAGAATAACAGAGTAATAATATCTTGTTGACTTCAGATCTGCCACAATCTTCTGTTTGACTTTTGTTGCCAGTAACTGTATGATCTCATTTTGAATATTTTTTCCAAGGTAGTGGTGTATGTACATTTCTTGGGTGGTGACTCTTCTTAGATGCTCCTGGAATACAGCATCAAACTCAGCCATCAGCTCCACAATTTTAAGGAAGTTTCCATTGTTTGGCACATACAGCTGATCTGAAGTGCCACGCAGTGCTAGGTTTTGGGTAGCAAGCATTCTCACAATGGCAATGAGCCTTTTCAGAACATTTTGCCAGTAAAGAGATTCTGATGCAATCTTCTCTTGATGCTGATCATCTATGGTGGCCTTTTACCTTAGTCTCATCTCAAGCTCTTTCCACCTATGGAATGCTCTCTGGTGATTTGCTGCCTTCTCATGGCATGCCACATTTCTAGCCAGATTTTTCCAGTCCTTTGTTCCTGTAGAACCCAATGTGGTTGGAACATTAGACTGGAAGAGTTTGCAACAAAAACAGTATGCAACATACTGGGTTTTTGAGTACATAAGCCATGGCCTCTCCACTTTGTCACCATTGGGAATTTCACGCCAGTAACGTGTTGGATGGAAACTTCTATTTTCATTGTCTTTGGGGAACATGAAGTTTTTTCACTTGCTGTGGCCCATGCAGTACAAAGAAGTCCCTCAGGCTACTGCTCAAGTGGGTCCACAGTCCTGGATCATCTAGACTTAAGGAACTAAACTCAGCAGCAGCTGTTTCTTGCGCTTCCACCACACTCTTCTCTGATCTACACTTTTCTTCAGGAATGTGCATGGTTACATCCATTTGAGATGGAGATATGGATGCAGCAGTAGCTGCCAGGTCACCTGCACTCTGACTAACTGGAAGATCAGGCATCTCCTCACCACTCACTGGGGCCGGAAGAGTCACCGTGAACATTTGTGTCTATGTATCTCAGGAGAGCTCCTTCCTGCTTAGACAGAAAAGCTTCCTTTGCTTTCTTTCTTTTTCTGAATGCTGCCCCAGAGGGGCGTTTTCTTCTTTCACTCATGACTGCTGTTCTGTGCCAGCTATAGTGGCTCTCAACACTCAAATAAGCAGGCTGGTAGCAGGGTCTGAGTGAGGAAAGATATCAGTGTCTTAAGGGCCTAACTGGCTCCTACTACTTCAGTTGCCTGTTATCCTCAAGTGGGTTCAGGGAAGCAGCAGGAAACAGGAAGCTCCCTGAGAAGCTGATGTTAATCAGTCCAGGCTCCTGGGGATGCTAGAGAGGTACATAAGAGGCTCCTCCTCCTCTCTCTTCCTGCAGCTCCCGACACTTTCTGTTATTCCCTCTCACCTTTTCTCCTGCCTGCCTGTTATGTCTCTTGTGCCCTCTTTCCTCCAGCACAGCACTCCACCATCTCTGTGCATCTAGAGCAGAGAGAATACATATGCACCACCAGCAGACACAATTGTCTACACTCTGGGTCCTAGTGGCACTCCCCCACCTAGTGGCACCTGAGGTGGCTGCCTCAATTCGCCTCATGGTAAGGCCCGCCCTGCAGTCTGGAGTCATCAAGCCCTGGGCCAGGAAGACATCTCACATGGCCAGTCCTTCTCTCCACCATCCACCATCCCACCTCTTGCAAAGACACAGCACAGAGCAGTCAAACTTTCTCTATAGAGAATTGGCATATTTTTAATATACTGAAGCTATTGAAAATGGTTCAAAACCTTTAAGTGATAAATTCTTCTTATTATTATTAATAATGCATTTCTAAGATGTTAATCCTTGCCCTCTCTTGGCACCAGAAAACATGACAGACAATGGGGAAATAGCTGGTTAATGCACATTGTTTCAGAGAGTGCAGTTTTCTTAGTGGATAAAATTGAGTAGCTAATGTGCTTCAGTAACCCAGTGGTGGACTTGAAGATTAGAACTTGCATCTTGAACTATCAATAGAAGTGAACTGGGAGCCTTTGGAGATATTGGAGCAGATGGCGGGATAAGGGCTCTTGGCAGCTAATCCATAGAGGACACGGCTGTTGCATTTTGTGTGATTTGGATCCTTGCATTTTTGGCATCTTCAGTCCAATATAAACTGTGTTACCGTCATCCAGTGTGGAGATGATGAATGCATAGATGACTATGGCCAGATGTCTGTCTGGGAAGAAGGGAGGAAAATTCCTAGATCACTGGATAGAACCCCGTAGGAATCTACAGACAAAGGTTTCTATTGAAGAAAAGCAGTTGCTCAATACAGCTCTTTGGGTCCTGATGGACCCATCGTTGTGTTGTGCGGTCTTATCCAGTTACATCATGTAAGGATGTCAGCGATTGTACTTGACTATGTTGACTGCTATAGGGGGTGAAGCAGTGAGAACATTGAGATATGGCCTCCATCGGGGTGGCTCTAGGCACCAGCAAAGCAAGCACGTGCTTGGGACAGCCCATTTGCAGGGGCGGCAGGGATCCAGCATGGGAGCTGAGAACCAACAGGGGTCCCTGGGAGCTGTAGTTCCTTGGTTAGCTCCCTGCCTATAGAGCCAGCCCTGGAGCAGGGAAAGAACTACATTTCCCAGCATTCCCTTGGCCACTACCAACAGGAAAGAGGGGGAGGGAGTGAGGTAGCTGAGACCTCATGCTGCAGTGAATGGAGAGCTGCACTGTGAAGGTAGGGATACCATATTTTAACATTCAAAAAACAGGACACTTCACGGGGAGGGAGGGTAGCCCCACCCTGCCACCATCCACTCCCTCCGACTGCCCCCCACAGAAACCCCAACCCATCCAACCCCTCCTGCTTCCTGTCCCCTGATCACCCCCTCCCGGGACCCCTGCCCCAACTGCCCCCCGGACCCCACCCCCTATCTAAGCCTCCCTTCTCCTTGTCCCCAACTGCCCCCTCCTGAGACCCCCCACAACTTCCCCCCTAGGACCCCACCCCCTACCTGTCCTCTGACAAACCCCCGGGACTCCCATGCCTATCCAACTGCTGCCTGTCCCCTGACTGCCCCCCCCCCGAACCTCCGCCCCATCCAACCCCCCAGCCCCCTTACCGTGCCACTCAGACCAGCATGTCTGGCTCCACGCAGAGCCAGATACACTGCTGCATACATGCTGCCGTGCTCCCCCGCAGAGCCACAGCTCCCTCCCCCCCAGCACCTGCCTTCCAGATTTGAACACCTCAAAATTCAGGAGTGCTCAAGCTCAGTTTGGGCAGCTGTTACTTCATTTCTCCCAAATCAAATATACTGATCCACTGTAACTTGCTGTAGAAAAAGTAGGATAAAATTGATCAAGAAATGCTTCCCAGTGGTTATTAGGACTGGAATTGCTATTTTCAACAGCCATTGCCTTTTTTGTTTGTTTGTTTGTTTAAAAGGAAGACAGTGACATTGCATTGGCAAATTCCCCATAGAAAGAAAGAGAGGAACAAAAGAATAATAAAGGCACCTCAACTTTTCTTCATTTATGTAGGACAGTCTTATAATATGCATCCAGATATCCTCCAGTCACACAAGCTGAAAATTGTTCCACTTTACTGCAGTTCTGTAACCATATGGGAACCAATCCTGTCTATGTTCTGTGCACATCTAAAATTCCTGCTGAATGACCTGCCGTGGGAGCGAGTTACCAGTGACCCAGGGCTGCAGCGGAAGGAGGGTGCAGGTGGGGGGGGAGAGAGCCCAGGGCTGGGGCGGCAGGAGGTGTGTGTGTGGGGCAATGGTGGGGGGGAATGAGGGAGCCCAGAGCTGGGGCGGCAGGGGGTGTGGGTGGGGGGGAAGAGCCCAGGGCTGGGGCAGCAGGGGGGTCCGGCGAGGAGCCCAGGGCTGGGACAGGAGGGCAGCCACATTTTTTTTTGCTTGGGGCGGCAAAAAACCTAGAGCCGGCCCTGGCCTCCATCCACTGCCATGAGGAGATGATCTTGCACTTGGCTGTCTCCCTAATGTCACAGCCTGAAATCTGCTTGCAAAACATCCAGGATGTTGGCAGAGGAAATAGGTTGTTGGGCCTTGGTTGCCACTACTAAGAACTTTCTCATCTGTTTTGCTCAGGAATAGCAGGTCAGAGATGGGATAGTAACTGGAAAGTTCTTTTGAATCAAGATTGCTGCATTATTCAAGGAAATTGTTGTGCTTGCTGCTCTGAAGTTGTTGATGATTTCTCTTAGGAAATTGCTATCGTTCACCAGCCAGATAGGGCATGGCTCTGTTTTTTAGATAGTGGCTCAGCTTCTAAGCTCCATCATGTACGAAATGGCATTTTCATAGGTGGTGGGGACATTAAGGCCATCTGTTCCAAATTGGAGTTTACTGCTTCAGTGAGTTCCTTCCATATATACTGATTTTGTTTGTCAGGCTTGAATCAAACTGGTGTAAAAGTAGGATGGCAGCTCCTGAGTTAAACTGGCATAATACCAGTGTGAGAGGAGAGTCAGACCAATGTTTTGTTCTCTCCTGTCACTTCTGCTGTAGAGTAACACTATTCCCAGTTCTTCAATATAATACAATCTATTTTTTATATGTCGTCCTCCTTACAGGGGACTACATAATGCCTTACAGAGCGAGACATAAGCTGGAAAAACGTGGAAGAAGTGGTGTGATTTAAGTGGAGCAAGTGACTCTGTGGCTGTAAGAAGGGAGGCGTTCTAGACATACAGGTCAGCCATGACCATGAGTCACTACTGAGTTCTGTAAACAAGAATGTCATTTTCATTTGGGTTTGGAGATGAATGGAGTGCCAGTGGAGGGGATGGAGAAAAGGAACAGCATGATCTCACTTGCAGCATTTTGGAACTCTGGGTTCAGATTTTTAAAATTGCCTAAGTGACTTTGGATCACAAATCGTAATGAAAATGAATAGGACTTTAGTAATGTGGGTACTTTTGGAAATCTCACCACTGAAGTTTCGAGAGCAGGGATTTAAGAAGACTATAAAAAATAGCCATCATATTAAACGTTAAGACATTATGCAGGAACAATACTCTCTCAATACACCTTACTCACCCAGAATAGTGTTTTACTTCATGTCTGATACTCCCCCCAGAATAGGTGACATACCACCACAAATGTTTCATTTGACCTGGAATTCTTTATTAATTAATTAATTATTATCATAATTTATTATTATTTCAATTCACTGAAAATTTTGAAAAATATAATTTTCGACTTGACCTGCAATGATTTTTTTATTTGTATTTTTTGGAATTGGCAGCAAACTGAAAAATCCATTATTAACACAGCTCTAGTCTTTCATGACCTCCAAAAACATCGCACAGGAGTCAGGCAGATTTCTCTTCTACAATCAAAATTGGGATAATTTGGTAGCAGCACCATTCATTTTAATTTTGCCTCTAAAAGTCAAGCACCAGATTTCCTTGTTATGATCAGATATGGGGACTGCAGGAGTGGCTGTAACAATATTGTCCTTCCCATCCCTAGCTCTTATGAAAAGCTCTGGTTATTACAGTTGTTGTTTAGAGATAACATACGTAGAAAGCGGGTTTAACTCTATTTCCTAGCCCAGTCACCTGACATAGTTACAAAGATTAATAACCCTGTCACATGACAGAGGTCAGTAATCACTGACTTCAGCTCTATTTAGAGTTTCTTTTGTCTCCTAATCTTTACTTACCTATGGAAATGTTTAAGTTTTCACCAAAAACTCAAAACCTGAAGGATTTGAGTTGAAATGGGAGTTGTAATGCCTCATGGGAGTTGCAGTTAATGCCTTGTGTCCCTTTTCTTCTCTGTGGGCCAGAATCCCCAGCTGGACTCCATCTCTCAGAATGCACCTCAGCCAGGGACACTAAGCTGCACGGCTTCCCCTCACCAAGAAGGGAGACCATGGTGCATTATGGAAGATGTAGCTCAGCTGGAGACCCTGGCCCGTGGAGGAAAATGAGGGCACGAGATGCAAATTATGGCTCCCATCACGCACCAAAATTCCCATTTTCAGCCAAAATCTTTTGATGAAAAAAATAATTTTTTTATGTAAAAATTTCATATAGATGAAAAATCATTTTTCTTCTGAAAAACAGTTTTGATGCAATATTTTTGACTAGCCCTATTATTATTATAGTAATCACTATAGTTTAAATGTCTTCTGGATCTTCTATTTCTACAAATTATCTCCTGATTGGCTAATAAAGGCTAATAAACAACATTTCTTAATACATTTATTTAGTGTCTCCAACAAACAATATTTAAACAGTACTCATTATCTATGGTATCTTTGTGCAGGCAGTACTTCTGGGACTGATGACATTTAAGATGTAATGGCCATTTTCTCAAAGATTTCTATACGACTTCAGAACATTCAAACTATGTGTTAAAATTAAGTAAGGTACCCCAATTTGGAAACTGAGTAAATAGCATATGGAGTCAGTGGAGACCTAATTATACCACTTATGTTTAACATTCGGTTCTCTAACATTTTTTTTAAGTTACCAAAATGAAGTGGAATAGACACTTTATGGATTTGTTTCCTTTGGTGCACACATTACTGAGCTGAAACTCTGAGATACCATAATTAACAAAAAGTTATACAGCAGAGAGCTTATAATACAATCATAACAAGATTAAGTAAAAGAAATCAAAGTCAATTTGTGTTTAGTGGTTTGGGGAATAACATTTCTGTCAAGTTGTTGAACACTAATCATTAAAACACCGGAATAATCCACCTCCTAATTAAACAACAATAAACAATTGTCAATGGCACATAATTGTTAAAAGTCAGCAAAGGAGGCATTAGTGTAAATAAAGATTAGAAAGAGCTCTTTAAAACTAGAATGGGAACGTTATTTAATGCCTGACAGAACAGACTAAACATAATCAGTATTTGCATTACAAAACTTGCAAATACCTGCATCAATATTGTTTAGATGGCATTGAAGCTGGGTTGTACTTTAGTAACATATGGAGCATGTTTTGTCTCCTAATCTTTACTTACCTATCGAGATGTTACATCCTTTATTCTGTACATTGTTTTTCAGTATCCCCTAATCTTAGGATCAGATATATTCTAGAAAGAAATTCAGGTCATTCTGTTCCATTGATGATGACTAGTTCAAAAATTGTGGGCTGATTGGAGAGGATTTGCAGTTAATGCGCTTGGACTGGGTCTTAGGAGACTTAGGTTCAACTCCCAGCTCTGCTCCAAGCTTCTTATGTGACTTGGTCAAGTCACTTAATTGCCTCAGTTCCCCATCTGTAAAATGAAGATGGTAATAATACTTCTCTTCTCCCACACTGTTGATTTAAGTCTGCAATTTCTTTGGGGAAGGGGCTATCTCCCACTAGGTACCTATACAGTACCTAACATAATGAGGCTCTCAATTGGGGCCTCTAGATTTTTCTGTACCACAAATAATAGAAATAAAGGTGGCGATGGTATATTAGGAAAGCTTTTAATCACAGTGGACAAGTGGCTGAAAGCGGCAAGGTAACACTTGTTTTTTTTTAGTCTGGAGACCCTAAGCTTGTGTACACAGCAGTTAAACACCCACTGCCGGCCTGGGTCAGCTGACTTCGGCTTGCTTGGGCTGCAGGACTGTAAAATATTACAGCCCAAGCAGATATTTAGGGCTTGTTCTGGAGCCAGAGCTCTGGGACCCCATGAGGGGAGAGGGTCCCAGAAACCAGGATCCAGCCTGAGTCCGAACATCAATCTAGCAATTTTTAGCTCTGTAGCCAGAGCTCTGCAAGCCTGAGTCAGCTGACCCTGGCCGGATGTGATGTGCGTCTTTTATTCCAGTATAGACATACCCCCAGGTTCAAATCCTAATTTGCAATAGTGAAAATGAGTGTTTTAGTCTTATACTAAACCTATTTGGAGGCACCACAAAAGCAACAGAAACAATTTGGCATGATCATTAGTCTCTCTGTTCAAGATAGGCCCAGGACTGGGACATGACAGCACTATGGTACCTGTCTGGGAGATTTGACCAGAGCATGCACACTCTATGCCTGGTGCTATCTGTGATATTAAACCCTTATGGCTGAAAGCACTACATTTTCTTTCAGATTTAAAACCACTTACACAACTGGGGGAGGGGGAAGGAAGAAAAGAAAAAAGACAATGTGTATTTGGAGGAGGTGAGGATATCTTATTAAAGGAAAATTTCTAAAGTATTGAAAAGTGGAGTGGGTTCAACAAAGGGAAAATGAATGGTTGCATTTTCTTTGCAGCATTAAAATTAATTATGCAGTTACCCTGCTTTAATTGATTACATTTTAATTTTAGCAAATATTTCTAGTGATATTTGTTATATTTGTAGGTATTGGGCACTGGGCTCTGTCATTTTTAAATTTCACTATAACCTTTGCACTTCTTGCTCTCTTTGCTGAAATATTCGAGCAGAAACCAAGAATTCCTCTTTATTCTTTCATCAGCATGGGTGCCAGATTCCCATCTCATGAGAGGCTGGAGGTTTACCCCCCTAAATCTGCCCTCCCCTCCTCCCAGGGAAGCTGTTTCCAGACATAGTGGGGGGAACTCACTTAGGTTAATGCAGCCTTGGAGCTTGAATTACCACAGTTGATTTCAGTGAAGTGGTGATTCAGGTCCTCAGTATGCAGTAAAATGCAGTTATTTGCCCTACAAGGTTTTGGGATGAGGCGATGACGTGTTTCCATGGCTCTGGAAGAAGCAGGGAGTTATTGCAGAGGGACTTCCTAGTGGAAGGGTCATGAGTCTCTTCATCTGTGCCAGAATCAAAGAATACACCAGGTAATAATAACTACTTCTCTGTTCAGAAATAATGGGCCAGTTTCATCCCTGTTGTAATTCCACTGATTTCATTAGCATTTTAGTCCCATTGAATTTGTCCCAATAACTAAGGTTTATTTGCCATGATTACCATTACCAAAATCAGGTTGTTTTGTTAGAATAATGCTTCTGGAAAAAGAAAAACAACACAAGTACTCTAGTGCAGTTCCTCAGTTGGTATAAATAAGCATAGATTCATTGAGTTCAGCTAAGGAGCTGATCTGTAATACTTAGGAACAAATTATTAAAATTCACAGTGAAGGGAAAAGGTATGTCAGCTGTTAGAAAACATACCAAATGTTATAGTGTGAATGTTCCAGTGACTTTTGTTCATGAATGAATGATGGAAATTGATTCTCTTTGGCTGTTTCATTCTTCATGTTTTATGCATAATCCCATAGATTTCAATAGGAGATTAAGAGGTATAATTTGCATGATAATACTTCAATTGACATCCTATGTGGGTTGTCCAAAGGAGCTGCAGATCTAGTGTAATGTGACTGGAAGCTTTTTATCTTCATTAATAGTACTTTATACATTTGCAATGACATTCCAGTACCTTCAAAGAAACCATTATGATCTCACTGCAAGTAGCCCTATCATATCAATGACTCCATTCTAATATGACTCCACATGCATCATGAGGGCAGTATCCACTCTCATTTTCCATTTATTTGCCATGATTACCATTACCAAAATCAGCTTGTTTTGTTTGTTTGTGTGTTTGACAATGCTGACATGATGAAAATACACCAGGGTGTGCATTCTTAAGGAGAAAATCTATGGGAGAACTGCAAAGTAACATGAAAGTGAAAAGAAATGACTAAGGTATGGAGACTGTAAATATGGAAGTGTTATTTACTCCTTCTCATTACACAAGAACTAAGGGTCCCCAAATGAAATTAATAGGCAGCAGGTTTAAAATAAACAAAAGGAAGTATTTCTTCACACAACACACAGTCAACCTGTGGAACTCCTTGCCAGAGGATATTGTGAAGGGCAAGACTATAACAGGGTTCAAAAAAACCCCTAGATAAATACATGGCGGATAGGTCCATCAATAGCTATTAGCCAGGATGGGCTGGGATGGTGCCTCAACCTCTGTTTGCCAGAAGCTGGGAATGAGCGACAGGGGGATGGATCACTTGATGATTACCTGTTCTGTTCATTCCCTCTGGAGAACCTGGCATTGGCCACTGTTGGAAGACAGGATACTGAGCTAGATGGACCTTGATCTGACCCAGTATGGATGCTCTTATGTTCTTATGTTCTAATCCATGCATCTAATTAACAAAATTTAACCGTGTTTTAAATATAAAAGTATAAGTAACTAAATCAAAAGATGCCAGATGGACAGACTTCTGATTTACATTAGGTTAAGATTAAGGGTATTCATGTCCTATTTGAATGTGTGGATTTCAAAATGTTGTAAGGCAAATTTTGCTGATTTAACAAAATCTCCATGGTTAAGGGCTCGGTTTTGTCTTTGTCATGATCTCTAAGCAAGCAGATCAGAAGAGAGATTCTTACTGAGTACAGTGCATATAATTTTTATTTAATACAGGTTAGATTGCAAATCCATAGTTACACTGAGTAGTATCTTACTTTTCAAGTAGTCTCATTGATTTCAATGGAACTATGTACAGCGTTAATTACTACTCAATATAAGGACGTGTGGCTGAATCTAACCCTATGTTATTTCTAATTGCTGCACTTTTCCATTACAAACAGGTAAAAAAATTTTTTTAATTATTTATGTTACTTCAAATATCTTGCAATTTTTCCAGGGATAATGTTGTGCTTCTTACCACACTTGGCGGATCTCTTTCTTTTAATTAAAGATAATTTATATTTTTATCTTTATTTAATTAGTTCGTTATTTAATGTGTTAATTGAGGATATATGATTCCGCTATTGCGAGTAATTAAAATGTATCATGGGGATGCCAACAGATGAGATAACATGCTATAAGGTTAGGGACTTCACGCATGTGATTCACAGGCATAAGGATTAGTTTAATTCACTAATGAATTTGTCTCGGTAGCTTATAGGAAGATAAAATGTCATAGTTACTAGCTGTCTTTTTCTTTCACATGAGGAGAAGGTTTTTATGGGCAAAAGGGGCCATCCTGCTCCTCTTGAAGGTAATGGCAAAACTCTCATTGACTTCAATAGGAGTGAAATCAGTGCCTGGGGTATGACTACACTGCAATGTAAGCTCAGAGTTAGAGGGACTTGAGTCACCTGACCCATGTTAGGGAACCCTGGACTTGAGCATCTACATTTATTTAAACCCTATGTTAAGACTTTTCTAACTGGTGCACAAAACTAGGGCTCTGATCTCCATACTGCAGTGCGCAGACCCGAGTATTAGGGTGACCATATATCCTGTTTTGGCCAGGACAGTCCCTTTGTAAAGCCCTGTCCTGGCCATCCCTACCTTTTCTTTTGCAAAACTGGGCATTTGTCCCGTTTGCTCTTGCCAACTGATCATCAGTTGGCAAGAGCAAATGGGACAATTGCCCAGTTTTGCCAAAAAAGTGGGGTGTGAACCCTCGTGGGGCACAGAGGAACATGCAGGTGGAGGCAGGAGAGCAGCAACACCAGCCCTGCGTGGAAGGGAGGGAAGACTTGGGCTGGGCCAGCCCTGTGTGGGCGGGTGGGCGTCAGGGGGCGTCAGGCCGGCCCCCTGCAGGAGTGCGGGGGGAAGGAAGAGGGCAGGGGGGGCCTTGGGCCAGCCTCGCACAGTGTCCCGCTTTCCCTTTGGGAAAATATGGTCACCCTACCAAGTCAAAGTAACCATATCCCAGAGTCCCTAGCAGTCCCCTGCCCCACAATGTGGCCTCTGTAGCCTTAGGACTGTGTTACACTGTGGGAAAACTTTACAGCCCACCCTGCGTTTTACAGGAAGTTTGAAGCAGCTCGCTTTGCAAAAGCCATGATCGGTTCGCTCTCCATAGCAAACCCAACAGGCTCTGTGATAGTGTGCTTGCAGATCGATGATCAGAAAAGAATGGGTTAATGCTGATCTGAGCTGCTGCTGTTTGCAAAGGGGGCGTGGCTTCCCCTTTCAATAGAGTGGGTTGCAGATTGTTGGGATAGAGAGGACTAAAGAAGGTGTCCCATAGAATTGTGGGATACTTCCAGCTGACTCTGGGACTTAAGTCAAGCGGGGCTGCATCTACGCTGCAAAGCAATAGGGATCGGATCCTGGGTCCCACCTTAACTCGAACTCGGACCCTTGAGCCCTTCATGGTCCTGGGACCTTCGGTCTGAACCATGGTTTAGTGCAATTGCAGTGTAGACACAAGAGGAGGTTATGCTTGAACCCAGGCTCAAGCATAGGCTTAGGTTGCAGTGTAGTCATACCCTATATTACTCTTTATCCTCAAGGAAAAGAAACAGGAAGTGAAGCTTACTGCCGATTCAAAGTTCACTGAAGTCAGTGGGAGTCTTTCCATTGCTTTAATGAGTTTTGGATTGGGTCCTCTTTCCCCCCCTCTCTTTCACCCATTCATAGAGTTATGGGGTGAGATCCTGACCCCTTGAAGTCAGTAAGAGTTTTGTCATTGACTTCAATGGGGTAGGAATTGACCCATGTAATTGAAAGCCTGAAGCTTTTTACTGTACTATTCTGTGATGCCACCATGTTGGCGAACACTGGGAATTGAACCGAGCATGAGTCTGTACAGTTTGAGCTAAAGCACCAGGTTCTATAGCTAGGGGCTGTAGCAGACTCACATCCACCGTGGAATGGGCACAGAAGGGGATGTATGACATACACTGACCATGAGTTCCAGCTGCATATACAGAGGTAGTAGGGTGACCAAACAGCAAATGTGAAAAATCGGGACAGGGGGTGGGGGGTAATAGGAGCCTATATAAGAAAAAGACCCCAAAATCGGGACTGTCCCTATAAAATCGGTCACCCTAACAGGTAGAGATATTTCCTACTTCTGTAAAAAATATCAAATCATATTTTTAAAAAATACATCTGGGTACTAGATTCAAATCCACCTTTTTGTGTGTGGAAGCAAATGCTTTCATAGAATAATCACTCTCATAAAACTGTTCCACATCTTTATGGCGGGCATCTTCATACAATGTTTTCTCACTATGTAAAAACAACAAGGAGTCTTTGTGGCACCTTAAAGACTAACAAATTTATCTGGGCATAAGCTTTCGTCGGCTAGAGCCCACTTCATTAGATGCATGAAGTGAAAAATACAGGAGCAGGTATAAATTGTATCATGTTTGTGGGGGCGGTGGGGACAGAAGGAGAGACCCCAAGATAGGACAGCCTGTCGGGCTAAGAGTATAGCTGGATAGATTAACAATATTGTTAGGTGACTTAAGGGAACTACTGTTGTGGTCCCTTGTGGCATGTAGGAGTTTAGATAGTTTAGTGTCCTTTTTCCTCTGTAGAGATACAAAGTGTGTGTTGTGAATGGCTTTTCTAGTTTTTGTAAAGTCCAGCCACGAGGGAGTTTGTGTGGAAGGTTGTTTTTTTTAAGAGAGTTCATTCTTGATCTTCTCTTGTTTGCTGTATAGGATGTTGATCAGGTGGTTCCGCAGTTTCTTTGAGAGTGTGTGGCACAATCTCTCACTATAGTCTGTGTGGTATGTTGATTATAATGGATTTTTTACCTTCAGTCCTTTTGGTATTATGTCTTACCACTTCAAAAGTTATTTTTCCTCCCTTGGTATCCTGCTGTTAATTGATTTATCTCGTTAGACTGACCTCACACTTGGTAAAGCAACCCCCATCCTTTCATGTATTTATACCTGCTCCTGTATTTTTCACTTCATGCATCTGATGAAGTGGGCTCTAGCCCACGAAAGCTTATGCCCAAATAAATTTGTTAGTCTCTAAGGTGCCACAGGGACTCCTCGTTCTTTTTGCTGATACAGACTAACATGGCTACCACTCTGAATCCTGACTATGTAGCTCTCTGCCATGTCTCTATACTTGACAGTCCCTAAAGGGGCTCAAGTGTAATCTTACAACCTACTAGTTCTCTGATGCCCTTAATTCATGGTTAAAGGCACTATGAAATATTTAATTAAGGAGCACAACGGAAGTGTTAGCAAGACTACAGAGAAGAATGGGCCAAATTCTGCCTTTGGGTGCATGTGCATGGCTCTTAGGAACCTCAGTGGGAGCCATGTGCATGCATCTAACTCCAGAATTTGGCACCATGGTTTAAAAATAGGCCTACACTATGTAGATGAAAAGTCTGTGAATTTTCTCTTAATTGATCCTTTCACTGCCCTCCCTCCTCAAATTGTGTCTTTGTGATTGGAAGGGGAAAAAGTATCAAACCATTTTTACTTTAATCAGGAAAAATATGAGCTTTATTCTTTATTCTGCTGACACTGAAATCAATGGCAAAATTCCTATTGATTGGGGCCTAAAAATGTTATCATAATTGACAGTGATTGGTCTCAAGAACTCTGTTCTTTGCATCATGCTGGGACAGGAAAACCATATTCCTATTGCTCTTCTAATTCCTTTTATGGTTGCGGCTCTGTAAGACTCAGGACTCTGGAAGCAGCCCAGATGGCCTGGGGAATTGCCAGGAACCTGGTGCGTAAGCAGGTGTTGTGCATGTGCACAAAACATTATAAGATAGCTATAAAATCACTTTGTGGAGCAAAGCATGTTCAGTTATTCTAGGGGGGTTATTAATCACATCTTACATTTTTACATGCCTTGTGGGAGACATATGCTGAAGGTCTCATGCAGCCAGTAATAAGACATCATTAGAGTTTCTAAGTTATAGATGATAATTTTCTAACACAAAAAGTATTGAACCCAACATGTGATAACGCAACATTGGACCTCATTGTGATGTATAAAGATGAATTAATAATGGATTGGAAGATGTTGGTTGCCTAGGGACAAGTGACCATGACCTGATTACGTCCAATATGGGCAATCAGAGGATGGTTTGAACCAGTAATATTTATTCCTGGTGCTTCAAGAGGGCTAATTCCCTAAAGCTGAGGAACACCATGAGTAAAATTGACTTGGGGGGAGGGGGAAATTTAGATAGAAAAATATGAATGAAAATGGGGAGTTCTTTAAGAAAACTTTATGAGATAGCCACAATACCGCAATCAAGAAAGCCAATCCTGGTTCACTGGGGAAAGGAAGGCAGAAATTTGAATTTAAAAAGCAATATATAGCAAATTTAAAAACAGGGAAATAGATAGCAATCAATATAAATTAGAAGTCATGAAGTGTAGAAAATTGCTAAGGGAATCTAAAGACATCAGGGAAAAAATCATGTCTGGCAGGATTAAGAACAATAAGAAGAAACAAGTCCTAATTAAGTACATTAGGTACGAAAGAAATCCTAGCAATGGTATTGGCCTATAAATAGATGGAGATAGTAAAGCTGTTAATGATACAGAAAAGGCAGACATGTTCAATAAATATTTATGTTCTGTATTTGTTAAGAAGCAGTATGATGTCCTTGTCGCACAGGATGATGATGAAGTATTTTCCAGTCCATTAGTAACCAAGGAGGATGTTAAACAACAACTACTAGAGATAAACATTTTTAAAATGGTAGGCACAGATAACTTGTCCCCCAGAGTCACAAAACATCTGATTAAGAGGAGATCTCTAGCACAACTCTCATAATTGTTAATAAAACTTGGAAAACCAGGGAAATTCTAGAAGACTGGAAGAGTGCTAGCATAGTACCAATATTCAAAAAGTGCAAATAGGATAACTAAGGTAACTACAGGCTGGTTAGCCTGACATCAGTCCCAAGTAGAATAATGGAAAAGAGGTGGATATGATATGAAATTCAACTAATAAAGAATTGAAAGGATAGGGATATAAATAATATGGCTTTACAGAAAATAAGTCTTGTCAAACAAACCTGATTTCATTCTCTGAGGAGTGACACAGGCTGGCTAGACCTTTCAGGTAAGTCAGGCTCAGTCTTGCCTATGCCCTAGCTGCTAGCCCTTGGCTGATGGTGATATGGCAACATAATGATAAGTAGTGACGACAGCTGTGAGAGTGTTAGGAAAAGATTATACAAACAGTGTGGAGAATTCAGCTGGGGGGAAAAAATGCAGAGAAGATAGGACTTTGCTGCAGGCAGGAGAACCCACAGGAAGCAGGGTTAGGCTCCTGAGAAAGGAACTCACACAGGCAGAAGTCAGTTAGGAGGACCCACAGGCAGCAGCATAGGTTCCTATGGGGGAAGCTGTGAGTTAGATCCTACAAGGAGAAGGGGGATCCCTAGGGGAAACTCCAGAGTTCCTGGGGGAGGGAGAGAGTGAGGAAAACCTGCTGAGACAGGTTAGAGTCATGTGAGGAAGGCCCTGAGGTAGAGTCAGTAAAAGTATGTCAGTGGAGCCCAGGAAGGGCATAAGACTTATTAGTTCAGCAGAGACGGGAAAGCCAGAGGCCCACGAGCCAGACTGTGGGGAAGCAGCACAAGGGGGCTTAGAGGTAGAAAGCGGCTCAGGGAAACATCAGCATGTCTGAAGAAGCAAACCGAGCTATCGAATAATACAGGGTCTCTGGGCTGGAATCCAGAGTAGTGCGCCTACCAGCCCCTAAGGAAGGCCATGCAAGCCCAGCTGCAGTAGCAGCTTAGAGCTCCTGTGAGAGAGGCCCTGCAGGAGGGCCAGTAACAGCATTTCAGTGGAGCCCAAGGAGGGTGGAAGAATTATTCTTTGGACATTTAGGTTGAACTTTCAGTGGGACCTTGTGTGACCCCAGAAGTGGATTGAACTTTGTGACTTGGCCAGAGGGCCATGCCACAGAAAACCTGCTGAGTGGCAGATGACCTGTGGAGGTGTGGGAGACAAGGACACCTTGTAGCATTGCGCCCTGATACAACCGGGAATTACGGGTGGTGAGCACCCTACCTTACAAGGAGATTATAAAGTTTGGTGAACAAAGGTAACAGTAGACATTTGTAAGGCATTTGACTTAATACCACATGACATTCTGATTAAACGATGCACACCGTACAATATCAGTAAAGCATATGTTAAATTGATTAAGACCTGGCTAACTGATAGATCTCAAAAAGTAGCCATTTATGGAGAATCATCAAGTGGCTGTGTTTCTAGTGGGGTTCTACAGGGATTGGTACTTGGCCTGAGACAATTTGACATTTTCATCAGTGATCTAGAAGCAAATACAAAATCATTGCTGATAAAATTTGCAAATGACACAAAGATTGGTGGAATGGTAAAGAAAAAAGAAGAAACATCAATCAGACAGAGCTACTGGATCGCTTGGGAAAATGGGCCCATTCAGTCAAAATGTGTTTTAATACAGACAAATGTGAAGTTATATATCTAGAAACAAGAAATGCAGGCCACACTGACAGAATGGGGAATGGGATCCTGGAAAGCAGTGGCTCTGGAAAGGATTTTAGGGGTCATATTGGGTAAGTAACTCAATATGAGCTCCCATTGTTATGCATTGGCGAAACAGGCTAATGCAATCGTTGGATATATAGACAGTGAACAGTGAGAGTAGGGTGGTGGTTTTACCTCTGTATGTGGCATTGGTGAAACCAATACTGGAATACTGTATACGGTTCTGATGTAAATGTTTTGAAAAGAATGTTGACAAAATTGGACATGGGGCAGAAAAAAGCCACAACAATGAGTTGAAATCTGGAGAAAATGCCTTACCATGAGAAATTTAAAGAGGCTCATCTGATTAACTTATCAAAAAGATGACTGGGAGATGACATGACTATAGGGTGACCAGATAGCAAATATGAAAAATCGGGACAGGAGTTGGGGGGTAATAGGCGCCTATATAAGAAAAAGCCCTGAATATCGGGACTGTCCCTATAAAATCGGGACATCTGGTCACCCTACATGAATACAGTGTATAAGTACCTCCACAGGAAGAAAACACCTAGTACTAAAGGGCTCTTTAATCTAGCAGAGAAGGGCATAACAAGAACCAGTGTCTGGAAGCCGAAGCCAGACAAATGCAAATTGGAAATAAGGCTCACATTTTGAACATTGGAACAAGTTACCAAGGGAAGTAGGGAATTCTTTTTGCTGTTCTCAGATTGACTGGATGCCTTTCTGGAAGATATGCGTTAGCCAGACACAAGTTATTGAGCTCAATACAGGGGTAATGTGGTGAAATTTAATGGCCTGTGATCTACAGGAGGTCAAAATAGATCATCAAATCATCCCTTCTGGCCTTAAACCCTATGCATATATTGTTTTTCATCCTAACACTTTACCACTGATGCACAATGGTGATTTCACATGCCTATAGAGTAAAATACTTGAACACAACACAACATTTGGAATTGAAAAAAAATATTTTCCAACAGAATGTCCAAGATCAATTTAGGTAGGTACAATGTAATTACTAGGTCTGAAATTTGACTAGGACAGCAGGCCTAGTACCTCTCCTTTTGCAAAATCTCCATGAAATATTAAACAAACTCACATGGCCAAGAGCTAGGTATTGCATTTAATTGGAAAAGAAGTTTCAAAAGCCCAGTGCACTAAAACATGCCTATTCAGAGGGAAGAGCAGCACCTGCTGATTGGAGGTCTCCAATCCAAATACTGAGTCCAGCTGAACCCAATTGACCCATGAGATCTGAATGGATAACAGCAGAAGTTACTAACGAGAGAATTACTAACATGGATTTAATATATTTGTCAACCAATAAAATAAATATAACAGGTGATAGAAATGACATTGTCAGCTGCTTAAAAATGTGCCAGGATGATAACAGAGTGCACCCCAAGGAGATAAATTTTGTGTTGCAAACATCACTTGAATCCCGAGAACTATCATTGGAATCAATGAGAGCAATCCGATGCAAATACATTTCTCATTTCATTCTAGGGTGACCAGACAGCAAACGTGAAAAATCGGGACAGGGGATGGGGGGGTAATAGGAGCCTATATAAGCAAAAGACCCAAAAATTGGGACTGTCCCTATAAAATCGGGACATCTGGTCACCCTATTTCATTCAATGAGTTTGTGACGGAATGTTGATCACACATTACTACAGTATGAGTAAAACCCTTTCATTGGTCCTTCTGTTAAGCAGCATCTATAGTCAGATTGCTACAGCTAACACTGAGATTCAAGCTTCCTTACTCCCAAGGATGCTATGCATACCAAAGAAGGGAGCTGGAAATGTAAACAGAGAGTGAATTTACAAGTCAACAGTGGAAGTCAAGTGCACTGTTTCTCTGGCCTGTTCAGAACTGCGTGACACCAAAATTTGAAGTGGGACTGAATACGAAGGGAGGAGCTATAATAAGATGTGGCCTTTAAAATATGTATGTACGCGTGTGTGTGTTTGCAGACCACGTTGTGCTCTCCTGTTAGCAATCCATGAGCAAACACTTGGTTAAAGAAGAGAGCTGCAGTAGGCACTGGCACTGCTGCTGATTCAGAAAGAAATAATCTTGCTTGAAGTTATTTAGTCTTTTTAGTTCTGGTCCCAGCATGGCAGAAGCATGTGAAAGTGAGTAAAAAGAAACATATTCAAAAAACTTTAATTAAGATTTACAAACATCTATGTACAGGTGAAGGCTTGGGACTGGGGGGGGGGAGTCCCCTCCCCCCTCTGGAGCTGGTTTCCCTATTGCTGTGTAAAAGCCTTAAGGCTGATTGGAGCCATACAAATTTTAGTCTCGTTCTCTGATGTAGTATAACCATTCTAATGACGATTTCAGATTCACAAAAGCTGAGCACGGGAGTTTTAAACCTTGAGCACCAGCTGTGAAAGACCAGTAGGGCAACAATTCACATAAACTTTCCCTATCAAAACAGGGGGAAAAGTTAATGAGTTACTCCACAAACATAGTTCAAGACTTTTTGCTTTAGTCTCTTGCTATTCATTTCCCCATGTCTGAACGTTTTGTTTGTGTAGCATACACTTGGTTTTGAAAGATTTCACCCTCTAGCACACTGTGTTCTTTTATAGAAAATATTTGACTTTTCTTCCCCCTGTGATTTTCCTTTGGCACTTTGCAACTTATTACATTCCTCGCCTGCATATACATGCACCTTGGCACCATCCTGCTTTAGCATTAAGATTAGGGAAATCATGATACAACAAGTTTGCAAATACACATCTGCATGAAACATCTAAACAGAGATCTGGCATTACTGTATATGGAGAAACAGCTTAAACAAGAATGGGGCAAGGATCTAAACAGATTATTCACTTCAAATCTATAGTTAAAACAGATGTCCATATGCATATATATGAAGAATGGAGGGGGGGGGGAGAGAAATACAACAGTTTTCTTCATACTGCACTTTGGAAAGTACTGTTATGTCTGCCATGTAACTGGGCAAAAATGTCACCATATGTCCCAAGGAAAGAAGTAAAATTGACTGGCAGGTAACAACAGAGAAGTTAATCTTATGCCAGACAAGTCAAGCAGTGGGAGAAGATATGAGAATATTAGAATAAATAGTATCTGTTGCCTAAATTCATTTGACTTAAAAGTGAAATCAGCTTTGGCTCGGTTATTCTTTAAGGATCATATATAGTCCATACAAAAATACAACTTTAAGAGAAAAGTGAAGTTTACACTTGAGAACTCAAATAAAGGAGAAGGAGTTGAGGTATCACAGATACATTATTTGGTCTTCAGTTTCCTAAACCAAATACATTAGGGCTTCAGGGGGGAGGAAATTACTGGGAGCAGGCACATGACTGTTGCTCACATAGACCCTGAGCCTGCAAGCTGCTCTCTGTCTGCAGGACTTTATACCCATGCACAGCCCATCCATTGCAATAGGGCTCTGCACAGAAAGGCCCTTGTCCTTGCACTGATCCCATTGAAATATAGCTGCATATCCAGCTTGCAGGATACAGGCCGTATAAGATACTGTAAATGACATGTTAATTTAAATCCTGAAAAATAATCACATCCTTAATCCTTTACAGCCCTATCACCAGACTTTTAAATGTTGATTTTAGAGCTGTGTTAAGGGTGTAGTAATAGGTAACTATACTGCAGCATATATTGGGGATCGTCTGAGTGGTCACTTTATAAGGTACTGAAGGAGCCATTGTATGGTAGATGCAATGAATGTGACTGGCTGGATGAACTCTGATTCCTGATAAAAACTCCTGTCCCCTCACAATAAGAACCTTTATAGGTCTCTGATTCAAATCTGATGAATTTGATGGAAAAACTCCCCTTGACTTCAAGAATCTTTGGATCAGGCTCTAAATGACTACCTGGATACTAATGTATGGTGCAACCTATAACATAATTATGTTTCTTATTGCAGTCAGATATAATGGTTTCTTCTGCCTGTAATGTGACTGCATGAGAGGCAAATCTTTGGGGTGGGTATATGCACTTCACCACCCTTGAGGTAGACTCACGAAAGAGACTTTCGGTCAATAATCTTATATGTGTAGTATTTTGTTTGACATGTGATATTCCACTGTGCTGTTGACCTGCTATAAATTTTAAGAAATTAGACCCTCACACATCTATCTATTTAGCCAGCTATCATCTTCTATACTACATGGATATAAAAATGTAAAATGCGACACCAATTTTCAATACATATAGAGCATTGGAAATGATATTGAAAATGATCTGATACAGTTAAAAAAAGAAAGAATGCATAAAGTTACTTTTACTAATTTGAAATGCACCTAAGATATTTAGGAGCCCAACACTTATTGAAAGTCCCTTGGATTTGGGGGTCTAATTCTCTTAGACTAAATACCTTACCTTATACACTGTATGTAATCATATGATCACACAGCTCTTGGCCTGATGATAAAACCCACTCGTGAATAATCCTATGGACCTCAAGGGAACTAGTCACATGGGAAAAGTCACAGGATCAGGTCCACATAATGTTGCTCTGAGGAAATGCTCTCTGCTGAGATCATGTTTTCTTTCAGGCATTTTTAAAATTGGCTTTTCCTCCAAGATGTAAGCTAAAATGATTGTTGGCAAAGGCTTAATTATTCTTTCATCTTTTAAACTGCAAAGAACAGAATCTGTGCCATGTTTTGCGTATGGTAGAACAAATGCATGGGAGAAGGAAATGAAAAAAAAAAGGTACACATAGCATTTGCAGGGCGGAGGGAAATGCTGACAACTTGCCACGAGCCTTGGACAAATCATGCTGATGTATTACTAATTTTTAGAGCTATCCAGAAAACGGAATTTCCATTTTGTAGAAGATTCTAGGTTGTCGACATTTTGTTTAGTTCTGCATCGGAATGAAACACTGACATTGGAGAACTTCCAGGGAAATGGAACAAGCCATTTTGATGCATGTGCACCTGCCAGGGGCCCAGGGAGCCAGGCAGCTGGCCAAGCACCCGGGGACCCAGCCTCCATACAAGCTGAGCAATGGCCAGCTGAGAAGCTTGGTAGACAGATGAGCATCCAGGGAGTTGGGCAGTTGGGAAGCTGAAGACCAAGCCAACCAGAGGGCTTGCCAAACAGCCAGGCAGCTGGGCAGCCAGTCCATGGCAAGCCAGGCAGCTGGCAAATTGACTGGGCAGCTTAGCAACCAGGAGGTTCGGCAGCCACCTGGGCAGCTGCTTGATTTTCATTGAAAGTTTTGATGGAATTGACAGGCTCACATGGAATGTTTTTATTCTGTGAAATGAGCATTTTCTGGCAGAAAACTATTTTGTTGAAAAACTTTGATCAGGTCTACTAATTTTAGAGGAAGCTTGTGGATATAAACAATGGTTTGCAAAACTCATAGGAACAGAAGATATATTTTAAGGGCTGCAGAGGAGAAGGATATTCAATACAAAATATCATGACTCCTCTGACATTGGCTTCTTCATGTACAGTTGTATCTTTTAGGTGGTGTATTATTGAATGCTACTTTGAGTCTTCTAGATGATTGTTGTATTTTGATTCATAATGGAAAAAGCCATGGTGTCAGTAATATAACTATTTCCCAAAAAAACCCTGGACAAATAACAACCCTCTTACCAGAACTCTGGATATCGGTCAGTCAACATCAATCTATAGAAATTCCAGGTTTTGTGAAGGAAACATACTGATTGGTATGGTTCAGAGCATTATAGGTCAATTGATACTACTGGAACTTTGACCTCACCTTCTTTTTCTTCAATGGAAACAGGCCTACAAACAACATGGACATATTTTGACCTGTTGAAAGCAGCTGAATCATTGATCAAGCTAATATTGAGGATTTTTTTGTGGGAGGGGTGAGCTTTTTATGTGACTGGGGAGGGAAAAAAAGGAGAGGGATTGTAGGGGAAGTGTGGTTCAGTGGCTAGGGCACTGGATTGTGGTTTGGGATTCCTGGATTCTCCCTGGCTCCACCACTCATGTGCCGTGTGACCTTGGGGAAGTCACTTCCCCTCTCTATGCCCTTGTTTCCCACTTTTTTCTTCTTCCTGTTTGTTTATATGGTTAATCCATGCCCCGAAAAGCATACCTCTTACCTATAGCGCACCTAGCACAATGGGTCTCTGATTTTAGTTGGGGCATCCAGGCACTACTGAAATACCAGTGGTGCCCGGAGGTCCCAACCGAAATCATACAGGCGTGTGACCAAATGCACCCTATAGTCACGCCCTACACACACTGTAATAATCTTCGCACAAAATATGGCTTGTGAGGTATCATTGGAAAACTAATAACTCACTGGTCAATAATATCATGGTGAAATGTATGTAGTAATATTATATGTAAAGTTATGAACTTCCCCGCTGTATGATGTTGGTGACACAGCTCAGACCCACGTAGCCCATATTTGGCAGGAGTGGTTAAGCAGGTCTATCTTAAGCAAAGGAATGCGTGTTTACCTCAACATACATATAAGTAGTAAACAGGGTTCTTGAGACAGCAAGAGGGAGACCAGGCAAATCTGCATTTCAGCATACACAGGGGAGAAGAAAGCGTGTGAGGGCACTTTCACCCCCAGATTTCACATTGCCTTCTTTACTATTAGAATAAACTTTGCTTTCAGGGGAATCCCTTTCAAAGGGGGCCTGGACTATAAAAGTGAGGGGCAAAAGCATGTCAGTCAGTCCATCTTTCTCGTTCTCACACAGACACAAACGCTTTCACCTAAGAAGACAAAGGAACCAGATTTTGGACTTTGGGAGGGACTCTAACCTGAGAATTTCCTCTGCCCTGTTGCTGGGAACATGTGGTAAGGATCTTACCTTGAACCAAGTCTATATTGTTAGGTTTGAGTTATTAGAAAGAGTTTTATCTTTTTCTCTTATAGCCATTTCAGACTTTAATATCTTATACCTGTACTCACTTAAAAAAATCTCTCTTTGAAGTTAAATAATCTCATTTTATTCTTTAATTAAAATGAATTCAGTGTTGTGTTTAAACTGAATCATTTGGTAGCTCCAGTTAAAGTAGCAAACTGTTGTAAATTGACCCCTTGCAGGGAAATGGGCCTCTAATATCTGAACTGTTCAGGGTAGTCCTGGACAGTGCAGAAGATATGTTTTTGAGGAATATTTGGAAATGGGAGTGTGTTGGGGTCATCCTGTACGTAGTAACCAAGACTGCTGGAAGCCAGAGTGTGGCTGGTGTGTTGCTGACAGGCTGCTGGGATCAGTGATGCTGGACCAGGACAGTGGCTATACATAGACACTCCAGGGATGTGACCTGCATGCTGGCAAGCTGTTTGTAAGTGACCCAAATTGGGAGCTGCATCAGCAAAGCATTGTGAGGCAACCAGGGTTTCAGGGCAGTTGGTGACACAACCCCTCATTGGTCTGGATTGAAGCCCAGACTGTGATAATGACTGAAACATGACCCAGTATATTTGCAACAAATCTTATACAAAGTATTACATATACGGTGTCAATGGAGAAGTTATGATTTGCTGAATATGATTATCCTGTTTATATGCATGTATCATTTTTGTATCTGAAATTATGAATATTGAGTATATATCTGTATTTCCAATGTGTTTGCTCCTGGGGTAAGACCCATAAGATAGTTTATATCTAGTCTGGCCAGCACATTGTGAATGGACCATTCAAATTGATGGCCCATTAAAGAACATTTAATGAACACTAAGGCCTGGTCCACACTAACCCCCCACTTCGGACTAAGGTACGCAAATTCAGCTACGTTAATAACGTAGCTGAATTCGAAGTACCTTAGTCCGAACTTACCGCGGGTCCAGACGCGGCAGGCAGGCTCCCCCGTCGATGCCGCGTACTCCTCTCGCCAAGCTGGAGTACCGGTGTCGACGGCGAGCACTTCCGGGATCGATCCGGGATTGATTTATCGCGTCTAGACAAGACGCGATAAATCGATCCCAGAAGATCGATCGCTTACATCCGGACCAGCGGGTAAGTATAGACGTACCCTTAACAGTGAACCATAGCAGAGGCTTGTCCCCACCTGGTGAGCCTTCCTGTGGACGCTTTAGCTAAAATGTGGGTAATGGCTCCTCCTGTGAGTCATCAAAGCAGGTAAGGGCATGTAACTTGATCATGTGACCTTGGACTCCATCTTGTGTCATCTTTTTTTACAAACTGTGCTGGGGGCTTTGTTTGGGACAGTGAAGTTCCCTCCACATGGGAGAAGATATAAAAGATCATAGAACCATCTCCATTTTGCCTCTTTCCTGTTCTGATTGCTGGACTATGGACTTACACCAAAAGGAGCATTTCAACCAATGCACTGAGGACCTTCCACTATTTTGGAAGTTACCAGAGATTTTACAAGCCAATAGTTTATTCCATCACTGCTTCAAATCTGATCCAAGAACTTTGCAATGCGGGTGTATATTTGTTTTCCTTGACCATCTTAACTCTCTTCTCTTTCTTTTCTCTTCTAAATAAACCTTTAAATATTAGATATTAAAGGATTGGCAACAGCGTGATTATTGGGTAAGATCTGAGTTATTTATTGACCTGGCTGTGTGGCTGATCTCTTGGGACTAGAAGGACACTTTGTTTGGTGAAATTGGTTTTAAATAACCACTCATCATAAGTCTAGTGTTTGGTTGATGAAATAAGTGCTGGAATGCCTAAGGGGACTGCGTTTCTGGCTTCTTGTTAACCAATGTGGTGAGACAGAAGTTTATTTTTGTTATTGGCTTGGTATATCTTATGGAAGAATAATCACCAGTTTGGGGTGGGTCTGCCCCATTTCTCAGCAGTTTGTCCTGAATCTGGTTATTTTCAGCTGTGACCCACTGAGGCATGGTGACAATGAGTAAGAAAGGGAAGTGAGTAAAGGGTTTCTCTTGAGTGTTAGGGAGGGAGAAAGGAGACAGGAAAGGAGGGAGGTGTGACATTCTATACCTTGGGGGAGAATCCTGTAACCCCCATATTCCTCATGTTTATATAATCGTGATCTTACATATAAAGCATGCCTTGTAAGGTATCGGGGAAAGGTTATGATCTGCTGAAAGTCATTTTTCTATCTATTGTGACAGACCCAGACCAGTGGGGTACAGGAGTCTGGTAGAGGGCAAATATACTGGTCACTGGATGAGTAGTTTTCTGTTCCCTGAGTGACCAGAGAAGGGGCTGCACTAGAGTAATCAGGAACCTGCTAGAACCAGTTAAGGCAGGCAGGCTAATTAGGACACCTGGAGCCAATTAAGAAGAAGCTTCTAGAATCAATTAAGGCAGGCTAATCAAGGCACCTGGGTTTTAAAAGGAGCTCACTTCAGTTTGTGGTGGGAGTGTGAGGAGCTGGGAGCAAGAGGCGCAAGGAGCTGAGAGTGAGAGGGTGTGCTGCGGGAGGACTGAGGAGCACAAGTGTTATCAGACACCAGGAGGAAGGTCCTGTGGTGAGAATAAGGAAGGTGTTTGGAGGAGGCCATGGGGAAGTAGCCCAGGGAGTTGTAGCTGTCATGCAGCTGTTACAGGAGGCACTATAGACAGCTGCAGTCCACAGGGCCCTGGGCTGGAACCCGGAGTAGAGGGTGGGCCCAGGTTCCCCCCAAACCTCCCAATTGACCTGGACTGTGGGTTCTTCCAGAGGGGAAGGTCTCTGGGCTGTTCCCCAACCCACATGGTGAATATCTGAGGCAAGAAAATCCGCCAATAAGCGCAGGACCCACCAAGATAGAGGAGGAACTTTGTCACACTATATATGTATATCATTAATGCATATGAAGTTATGAGAATTATGTTATAACATTGTCACTAAAACATGCTGTAAATTGGGGAATCAGCCAGATATTAGCTCCCCAGAAGCAACAGCAAGGAAGGTAATCAACACCCGGCGGGGTGTCAAACAACCCATCAACAGCCATTGTCCAGCAAGGGAGTTACAATTCAATGACTCACCTGCATGAGGTCACACCAGGGGAATTGCTCAATGTTGCCTGGAGACTAAACAATGCCCACCAAGCCATGCCTGGACTTGTGTTTTCCAAGCACATGGACTGAGGGTATAAAACCAAACACAGGGGGCTCATGCTTGGCCTTTCCCCTTCACCCAGCTACACTGCAAACAACAAGGGCACTCTGAAGACTCCAACTGAGGGAACTGGCCCAGATTTCAAGGGTGTACTATGAACTGCAATAACCAGTGGGGTAAGAAAAACTGCTTAATCTAGATGTTGCCCAGTCTAATAGGGTCAAGAGTTTAGACTGCATGCTTATATGTGTCTTTAAGCAGCCCCTTTGCGAACAGGGGCTGCTAACAGGGAGTTTCGCAAGGGAGTTCTCCAGGTGAAGGAGGAGCTAATACAGCATCTGTGGGGGACCGTGTGCTCTGGCTGGCAGTTGGAGGCAGGTTTGAAAGCTCGAAGCCTCTGGTAATTGGCTGAGCCTTACTCAGTGGGCGGGGCATTCACTCAGGCCAGGGCTTTATAAAGCCGCGCACAAGCGACCAGGGAGCTTTGCGAACAGGGGCTGCTAACAGGGAGTTTCGCAAGGGAGTTCTCCAGGTGAAGGAGGAGCTAATACAGCATCTGTGGGGTAAGTGACTGTCTGTAGTGTGTGTTTGTTTGTGTTTGGAGGTTACTTGCTGTGTGCGGAGCTTGTGTTTGTTTGTTTGGTTGTCTTTACCAGTGAGTTTGTGTGAAGTGTGTGGCAAATCTGCTCAGGTTTTGCAAAGGCTGGTGTATATCCACTTTCCATTGATAAAGTGGTGAACCAATTAATAAATCTGCATTGCTCGTCTTGAGCAGTGCAAGACGGTATATTCCTGAAGTGCCAGGCTGAGAGCTGGGGGGGATTTGGCTGGTGCCTTTTTCTGTGTGATTCATGAGTGGCTCTGGGAGCATTCATGCAATCTAGCTGGGTGTTGGGTCTCCACATGAGGTTGTGCTGAGTGATCACAGCACCTGGAGGGGTTTGCTGCTTGTCACTAGTAGTTCATTATGAGAGACAGCCCAGGCTATGAAGAGTTAAGGGGGCACAGTGGTCCTACACTCCCAAGCTGGACCCCGGAGATCCTGTCACAGGAGAGCACAAGCACAATGAGCAGGAAAAGGGAGGTTGGGCCATTGAAGGATTGGAGTGGTGGGATGAATGTGAACTCTGCTATTTATTCAAACTTCACCTTGCTACCTCACCAAGACCAGTCTACAAGCCCATTCAACTCTTGGCCCCTCCACTAGACTGCCAATAAGGGTATTATTAACTAATGCCAACTGCCATGTGATTATGAGGCAAACAGCATCTGCCACTAGGAACTGGAATGCCCCACCAATGAATTTTAGGCAGACCACCAAACAGTCATGGAACAGTAACAACTTGGCCAAGATACATGCTCTGACCGTGCGCCAACACTTCCCAGTTTACACCACATTCGATGATCTTACACTTTTCATATGGGTTGACCCTTCTCTAGTACATATGGATCTGTTAACTCAACTCATTTTCATATAGAATACCTGTAACTTTGGGCACTCATCCTCAGATTGCATACAATGAATTATATTAACTTCTAACCCAGGGTCTGATCCAGAGCCCATTCAAGTCAATGGAAAGATTCCCACCATCTTCAATGGGCTTTGGATCTGGTCCACGATTAGTGGAATTTTGAAGAATTCCCATATGAATTAATAAAGAATATCTTAGAATACCTGCCCTTATGGATTGTAGACATATAAATAGCAGGTGGGTTATCTTGACTAGCAGAAAAATGAGAGAATGTTGTTTAGAATAGGAAGTCCATTAAGGTAGAATGATATAGCTTGTCTCCTAATTAAATCAAGTCTCTTAGGAAGCTATTTGTTAGAGTTCATGTACTGGCTTAGATTTTGTTGACTCTGCCTTAGCGGTTAATGAGTAAAATGAATGATAAATGTAACTGAAGAAAAATAAGATCAATGTATTTAACTGCAGGGCTCCAACTACGTTAAGCCAGAGAGCAGCTATCTTTTTTTCATTTTTTGTTATCCATCCTTGAATGTATATGTTTTTACTATTGATCTTTGCTTCCTCCTTTTTGTGATGTTTTTGTTTCTTTCTTTATTGTTTTTTGCATGTATCTGCATCTTGCCTCATAACGTGTCTGCAAGCAATGAGATTCTGTGGTTTTAGTCATGGGATTTTTTTTATGTAGCAGAGCTACATCTTGTTCTCCTTCTTTAGGGAAAGCATGCTGCACAGGATCAGAGGTGAGGTATCCTGGCAGCAGAACACAAGTAGTATGCAAATGTTAGCTTTTTATAGCACACTGACCAGCAGATCTCAATTCAGTTATGCTGCTCTCCATAAGACCTCTGTGTGATGGCCCTTTCACTATGCGAGGAATATGCATGTAAAATAATGCATGCAGAATAGTGGAATGAAGATCCACTTGTGTATCTGAGAGGATAACAAGTCCCCAAAGTGGTAGGGAAGGGACAGGAAGGACACGGGGCCCTATGCACTGATCATCAGAGGTGACTGGCCAGGTAAGCAACTGTAAGCTTTATCCTATAGTGGAGTGTAGTAGCAGATGTGTAGAACCTGCAAACCAGGAGGTCCACAAATGTCTCTGCATGCTTCCACTAGAGCAATGCAGCTTATATACAGCTTATTGGTGCATGAAAACTGTTTTATAACGATTATAGCTAAATATCTATTTTTTCATAGTTTGACATGTCTCTTGTTCTTTGATATTAATTTGATTTATTTGCAGCTAGGTAATGGGTAAATGCCATAAGTAGCTATCATGTTCTTCCTTAAGGGCATAGAAAGGGGCTTTATTGTTCACAGTATCACATGTAACAGTGCAAAGTTTTGTGTGTGAAGGGGAGGGTACTCACAAGTTTGATCATGAATTGTGCTGTTGGCTGCTATCTGCTTCTAAATCTTTGCTAGAAGAACATGTTCATACTAAATCAGACTTACAAAGTCTCATGCATTTGTTCTCAGTCTCTCTTAGGGCAGAAGATCATTTGGGTTTCCCTTAGACTAAAAGGTCTCCTAGATGGTTTGTGTCTTCTATGTGTTTGTACAGCACCTTGCACCAAAGGTTCTGATTCTGATTGGGGCCTTTGTGTGCTATCACAATATAAATAATAAAACACATACAAAAATCTTTATTAAATTAATATTAATTAGGTTGCAAGGTCAAGCATTCAAAAGTTAGGAAATGCCAGCTTTACGCTTGTTCTTCTTCTTGTTTAGCATCTCCATTACTGGAAGCTTACAACCATGGTAGCCCATTCTGTATCATCCTCTGCTAATCTCTTTGCAAATCTCTTTTGGTCCACCTAGGACATCGCTTCATCCATCCAAGATCATCTTCTTCTACCTCGCGCTCTTCTGACATCAACTGTCCCTTCTAGTGCTTGTAAACATATATCTCCAGCTGAATATCTTAAAATGTGCCCTGCAATTCGAATCTTTTCAGAAAAATCTCTGTTGTTTCCTGAGTTTCATTAATCTTCAACACTTTTTCATTGGTTATGTGATCTATCCACGATATTTCAGAATTCTTCTATAGCACCATAATTTGAAGGACTGTAGTTTCTTTATTATAATTGTTTGAATATCCATGTTTCACAGCTGCAATTTAACACAGAACCTCCTGCTGGTGACCTGAACTGCTATTTAGCTAACTTGTATGGTCGCAGGTCAGACCACACAATTAACTTCCAGAGGCTGTGCCGACTACCTGACATCGCCAGGAGGGGGCATCCTTAACCCTGAAAGGGAGGAATGTTACAAATCTCCACTAACCTCATCAGACCTTCTAACTCAGCCAACAGCATTGTCATGAGCATAGCAAATATTATTCACCCCTTTTCCATTCAACTTAATACCTTCTTGTGTTTCTTCAATTAGTTTAATCAAACATTTGCTATCAATGTTGAATAAAGTTGATGATATTATTTCAATTATTTCTTCATCCATTATTGGTGAGCTTACCTGATTGATCTCCAAATGAGGTTTTTTCAGGCCTATCATCACCAAATAATTCTTTGTTACATTATCACCATCTCTCATTCTTATCTTTAGAGTCTGTCAAATATTATCCATTTTTGTCCTTTTGGGTAATATTAATCACCTTTCTTCTGTAATTAAAGGATCTTATCTTTTGAAACATCTTACTTTGTTCTCTTTAGCTAGTTGTTCAACTTATTTGCATTTCTCATTCAGCCATTCAGACTTTGCTAAATTGCATATATTCTTTATCAATTTATGTAGTCTTCAGTATTACTTTTTCTCTGTTGCTGATCTTTGATCTTTGTGCTTTTTTCTTCGATAGTATCTTTTGGATGTTCCCAAGTCATTTGGTCTATGTTTTCTGCAACACTTCTTCTTGGTAGTGACTTTGTATCTGCTGATTCCTCAGAGCTTCAATGTTCCATCCTAGATAGCATTTGGTGTTCTGTAACTTGTTTGATATTCAGTCTCATCAGAGGCACAGGCTTCCTCTGGGCCCGGGGGGTGTTCAGCCCCCTGCTCTACCACAGGCCCCGCCCCCTTCTCCCAAGTTTCCACCCTGCCTCTTCCCACCCCTGCCCTGCCTCAGGCCCCACCCCCAGCTGACCCCTTCCTACAAGTCCCCATTTCCTTCCCATCCCATTCCACCACCTCCCCTGAGCGTGCCCCGTCCCTGCTCCTCCCCCTTCCTCCCAGCACCTCCTGCCTGCCGCAAAACTGCTGACACGGCAGGCAGGAGGTGCTCGGAGGGAGGGGGAGGAGTTGATTGGTGGGGGAGGGTAGTAAAAGGGGGGAGCTGGCGCACCCACTAATTTTTTTCAGTAGGTGCTGGAGTTGGCACCTATGAGTCTAATCAATACCAGTCTGTGATCTAATCCACATTCTGCACTTGGCATAACCATAAAATCTTAATTCTTCCCCTTTTTGCAGCCACCCTGCCTCATTCAGTGCACAGGGGTCCTGTGGAAAATATAGTAAATGGTCATAGAATATCAGAGTTGGAAGGGACCTCATCTAGTCCAACCCCCTACTCAAAGCAGGGCCAATCCCCAGACAGATTTTTGCCCCAGATCCCTAAATGGCCCCCTCAAGGATTGAGCTCAGAACTCTGGGTTTAGCAGACCAATGCTCAAACCACCGAGCTATCCCTCCCATGCAATTGTGTATTATATATTGTATCATATACTTATATTGTGATATGCAGTGATCATGACTCCTACCCAGTTCTTTCTTCTCCCCATGATCCTTGAGGTTGGAGGAATTCCTGCCCCATGTGATGCCTCCAGAGTGGGGAGGATGCACCAATGAGGTCATGTGCGAGGTTTAGGGAAGAGACCAGCCTAGTTCTTTCCTCCTTACTGCCACTAGAACTGCTTTGGCAACTCCCATGTATTCCTAGTACAGTGCATGCTGCTTTTGCTGCAACTTTTGCAACATGAGTCCAGCCTTAGAATGTTAACTTGTTCAGTTAGTATTTTGGCCGAAACACAAGTGTGAGAGAGGGAAATGGTGATTTTTAACAGTTTATAACTCAGTGAAGGCTGAACAGAATTTCTTATCTATTGTTTGGAGCAGGTCTTTGGTATTTGGCAAGGGGAAAGCCCTCAGGCTAGGGAAGTGCTTTGTCTTTCCCCCATGAAATTCTATTCAGATTGCACAGGAACTGTGACCAAAAAAGGGACCCAAAATATTTTATAATGGAAAGTGTTAGCAACTTCTATATTTATGTTGTCTACCAAGTTCCCCTATAATTCATTTCAGCATTCACCTTAAAAATCTGGAAACCTCAGGTTCATCTCCTCTAAACTCTGTTTCCCAACCTCCCCTTCCAGAATTTACTCACATCCACTTTTCCTTCCAAATGATTTTCACACCCTCTCAACAGCAACCATCCTCCTTGAACTCTTAATTTCAATTGAGGGAGGGACTTACTATTTCAGATATGTGCTGTGAGAATTAGGGTTTATTGTAACATTACAATCTGCCCAGACTAAGGAGGGGTACTTAGTTGTGCCACCCCAGGAGCAGATCTAGGTACTAATACTGACTGAGAGTCACAGTTTGATCCCAGGTTCCCGTTTTGCTCCAGGCATGAGCAATCTGTATGTGCCATATACCAGGTACAACAGATGGTTTCATTCTCTACGCAGCTCAGTTCTGCTGACTGGTGCATGGGGGGAGAAGCCAAGGTTCTGGCTATTCCCCACTCTTGCTTGTCTCCTCTCTACCTGTCTCCTCTGTGCTTACCTGCATGGCAGTGGCAATAGCAGCCCCATGGAGTGTGCTCTACCTGCAGTGCTGTGTCCCATCAGCTCCCTTACATCCCTGCCTGGGTGCACTGGGCAGGAGGTGAGCTTGCCCTTAAATAGTTAATGTTCATACAGTGGTTCAGAGATGTAAACCACTAGAGAATAGCTGTCTACCTAATCTCATCTAACCTGTCTAATCGTATTTCTACAACACCCATCACTGTAGCCTCTAAACACTGAAAAATCTATATGGTTGTAAGCTGGAGAATTCTGTTTCCAACCACCTGTAGTTTCTCTTTTTTTTTTTTGTATTTTATTCACTTCTAAGCTGCTTTTTGTCACTCTGTTATCCACCAGTTTGGGAGGTGCATACACTAGCAGAACTCCATTTAATTTACTTGAGTTTCTCCTCATTTAAACCAATGTAAATTAGATCAGAATCCAGCCCAGAGATGATTACAGTATGAGTGTTTCCCTTTATTTAAATTCTGAGGCTTAATATGCATGCATTTGGAAGGACTTATTTTCCAGTCTATTTCTTATCTACCTAGCTGGTATGGTTGATTTAAACTAGAGTATTAAAGCTGTTCCCAGTGAAGAGCAGTTTGTTTTGCCCTTTTTATGACCTGGTAAATACCAGATGAGTTTCAATGCAATAACAGACAATGTAAAAGAAAATAAGGAACCAAATATGTTTTTATTGCCTTAGAAACAAACCTATTTTCCTTTACCTTTCCACTGAGACACAGAAACCTTCTCTGAGTCTCAGCACAGAACATGCGTAGGCTTACTTTGCAGACACTAGTAATGTATCTTTCCCTTTATACTTCCCTGTACAGGAATGTAAACATTCTAAACACTGAGCAAGGAAACAAACGTTTTATACGGTCAGCTGAATATTGCATGTGACAGAAACTCTTGCTCCAAACAGAATGATTAGAATTGGCTACTGAGGGAAAATATGAGATGTGAATCAAATTTATGCAGAGGGTATCCTGGCTGCATGCAAGAAAGCAGTGTTGGATTGAAGGAGGCCAGGGAAGGAGGAAAGAGAGAGCCCTTCTAGGATGATCTGGGTATTGGTAACTCTCCCCCATTACAGTCATCAGGACCCAAGGGTATGGGGCTGGTCTTTCCTCTTCTCTGATAAGGAATCTCAAAACACCCACTGGCACAGGCATCGACTTTCCACTTTTCCGAGGGTGCTTGACCTCCGCTCTGTCCCAGGCCCTGCCCTCACTCTACCCCATCCCCCAAGGCCCCACCCCACCTCTTCCTGCCCCTGTTCCACCCGCTCACCCCTAAGTGCGCCCTGCCCTTGCTCCTCTCTCCCCCCCTAACCCCTCCCAGTGCCTCCTGCACACCGCTGAACAGCTGATCGTGGCAGGCAGGAGGCGTTGGGAGGGCGGGGAGGAGCTGATTGGTGGAGTCTGCCAGTGGGTGGGAGGCACTGGGGGAGGGAGAGGAGCTGATCAGTGGGGCTGCCGGTGGGTGCTGAGCACCCACTTTTTTCCTGTGGGTGCTCCAGCCCCAGAGCACCCGCAGAGTTGATGCCTATGCCCACTGATGCCACTTGATACTGTGATTCTCTGGTGTGGCCCAGTTGCTTCAGTGCTATCCCTGTCACATGCCTAGACTCATAGACTTTAAGGTCAGAAGGGACCCTCGTGATCATCTAGTCTGACCTCCTGCACAGTGCAGGCCTCTTTGCTGCCTTTAAATTGGTGCTACGTTATATTTTAATAATTCAGCAACTTTGTCTTAATTCATTTTTTTCTATGAATGGAATGGCTTGTGCAAGGCAAAATAAATCTGCAATTGAACAACTTCTCTAATATCTATTTTGATACTTTGTGCTTCACCAGAGCCTGTCACTGAGGATCTTAAAAACCACTTCAGAATACTCTCGTCCTCAGACAGTGAAACTGAGTCACAAAGAAACAATTGGCTTGAGTCGATTACCCAGAAGCTCCACTGAAGTCAAGAGGCGCTGTGCATGCTCCACACCTCTGAGGATCACAAGGCTGTAAGTGGCATACCCAAAGTCAGTCAGTGAATTAGGTCCAGATCCACAAAGATATTTAGGCACCTAGATTCCATTGAGTTAGGAGCCTAAATACCTTTGTGGATCTGGGCCTTAGTGACACAATGGAATTCAGACTCAGACTCCCAGTCCTATGTCAAATTACTTACTTGTAACCTTTTTTTGAAGCCATATATCTTTCCCCAGAGGCTCTTGATCTCTTCTCCTTTTCCTACCCAGTAGTGACACTCTTACTTTCACTGCTGCTGGGGCAGGGCCCACATTTCCAGGATAAATCACTGTGTGTTGTTTGGGGAGCCTTCAGCCTTGCTTTAAAACTTGATGTGAAGCAAATATGTTTTGTTCTAAAGGCTTTCAGCATGGGACGAAAAAACTATTTTCAAACAATTTTATGCTATACAAAAGTATATGTATGTACAGACTACGTGACGGTGTGGGGCACTATAAAGATTTTATTGCCGTGAGTTTGAGATGATCATGTTACTCAAGGGTAAGCTATGCAGGTTTTTCTAAAAAAGAGGCAATAAAAACTTTACAGCTCCCCATGCCATCACATATTTTGATTATACCACATACCATATTTGTTTTACTTTGCTCACTTTTGTCTTTGCTTCTAGTCCCTTCCAATTTTCTTTCCTCTTGGTATTACAGACTTATGATGAAATGGGAACAATGATGTCACCATCACAGATGTAGCCTGATCCACCTCCCACTGAAGACAATAAGAATCCTTCCAGTGTCTCCACTGGACACCCACAAGTACAAAGTCAAGTTGGTGGGTCTGATCCTGCAAGGTGCATTCACAGGAGTAATCCTCACACATGCAGGCAGACTCACGGAAGTCAAGGAAGCTATTTGTATTAGTCAGGATGATTTATGAGAGCAAAGATTCCTTATGTGAGCAACTCTTTACAGGATTAGTCCTAGAAGGGCAAAACACTTTCTAATCTAATCTAATCTCTTTATATATTTCCATCTCTTTCTTCCTATCTATATTTATTTTGATTTTTATCTCTGTTTCATATTTATTATTTCCATTGCCATAGCTCCAAAAGACCTTAATTAGGGACCAAGGCCTCATTGAAAAAGACACTACGCAAACATAATACAAAAACAATTCCTGCCCCAGACAACTCGAGGTCTTGGATTTAAAGTTCTATCTGTTTTATATCCATTTACTTTTCTGTTTATATTCATCCATCTACTTATTTTAGTATCTAATACATCTACGTTCACTGCATTCATCTCCATAGTATCTGAGTATCCTTTGATTTAGCTTTAAATTACAGCAAGAGTTAATTTGGCTGTATTTCTATGATGGCTTGAACCCTGATTTGGGAAACAGTCATTTGTGATAAATAACATGGACACATTTGGTGTCTGTCTGGGTAGGTAGGTGGATGAGTAGGCAGTTGGAGGACAATTCATTGGGTTGGAATCTTTTGTCTATTTCTTATTTTTGCTTTTCCCTGGCTAAAACAATATTCTGTTTTGTTGCTGTTGTGGCTGTTGTTTTTTAAACAAATGTTGCCAGTTGTCAGTCCATGTGTGTTTCCTTACTGGAGATGGGAAACTTGTCTTTCCGAATGAAATTTAATCTAAAGAAGATACAGAACTCCAAAAAATCATATTTAAAAAATATGAAAGACCAAGTATTAACTCTATCATGAGTTCTTGCTGTTGTGCTTTCCTTTCCTCTCACATCATGCACTTGAAGCAGCCATGTTTCAGCCTTAACTATGAACCTCTAGTCAGTTGTGGCAATAACCTTAATGTTAATAGCATTCTGTATTTATAGTAGTCATGGTACTGAATAAAAATACTGTCACTCGATGGGGCGGGGACCAAGAAACACTTTGGTTCAATATGTTTAGATCAAACAGTTATCATCTGATTCAAGAACAATGACTGCTTAGAACTATGAAAGAAAGTTTGTTATTGTTTTAGGACATGTGCTTTGCAGTCATCATATGATAAGACACACTTATATGGAAAAGTTTCTGTTACAGACATCCTCAGATCAGCTGTTCTTATCTAGTTTTGGCAAGTGTTTGAAGGAAATTATCAGGCAGGCTGCAATATGCTACTTCTGTTTAACATAATTTTTTTCTGTGACTCTATTGCCTGTTTTAGCTTCTGCAGTAACCAAAGGGTTTATTAATTGCTTTGTTTTGCTTTAAATCCACACCATTCTGTTTTGGAAAATACCCTAAGTGCAAAAATCTGCCCCTATGCTTATGGTAAGTAATAGCTGGTCCCATAAGTAGTTCCAGTGAAATTCATGGGGCTGTCTGAAGAGCAAGAGTGGAAGAATCTGACGCACTGTGACTTAAAGAGCCTGGTATTGGCCTCATACAATGTCAATCAGGAGCAACTCTGTTGACGTCAAGGTAAAACCAGTGAGAGAGATTAAATAAATTGAAAGAGTCCACTGAAAGGAGCTACCAAAATCCCAGACCCTCCAGTTTGTTAGGCACATTTCAAACATATAAGAAATCAAAGGTAAATAGCAAAATTCTCATTTACTTCAGTGGGGCCAGAATTTCACCCCAAAGCGCTTACAAACAGAAAAACATAGAAAGGAAACCACATGAAAGAATAGTGTTCAGAATGATGGCTGGGACCTCTTACGGTAGTTCCCCATTTTTCTGTGGCTGTTGTTTACATAAGTCACACTCCTTTTCAGAGATTGATATCAGTGTACGGTACTGAAAGGGGGAAAAGACACTCATGCAGGAGACAGACGTGATTCGCCACATTTCATACCAGGATTTAGGAGGAAGCATTTTCATTTAGAACAGATATATATAGAAAGACTATATTGTGGTCACACCCCTGAAGAAGGGGTGGTGCATAAGCTTCAGGATCACAGGGCTAGCTAGCCTCAAGAGGCATCATGATTTGGAAACACATGGATCTATTACAATTCACAGCCCAAGAGGCTGGCTCTTTTGCTCAACCTGTAGAAACTCATCCATTCAGCTCTGGAGGTCCTCATTCAGAGGCACCCAAGTTGTTGGCTGTTAAGTATGTGCTTATATATCTAGAGCTATAGTCTGTGTAGCCTGCAGAAGGGAATTCCTTTGCATAGGTGTGTAGTCCAAGTCACAGTTTATTTCTCAATGTTGCAACTCTTCAAAGGTTTTCCTATGTATACAGCATTCTATGACAATGGCGGAAACACTAAAGATCAGAATAACTTACAATATGTTGCAGTGCAATTTATAATAGTACTTTGGACAATTACTTTAAAATGTGCCCTTTTTGTAAGGGAAGTAACCCCCCTGCTATTCTGAAGTTTTGGGTACTTTGTAAACATGTGTATAAATATTAACCTGAACACTGGCCAGAGACTTTGTACATCAGATTTTTTTCTCATTTTCTCACTTGAGTAATGGGAACTGACTGTGCTTGGAGCATTGAAAATCCCTCAGACTGTTGGAAACCCCTTTGTTGTTTTAGGCAGTAGATTCATAAGGAAAGCAAGTAATGCAGCAGGGAAAGCCACAGGATTAATGGGAAGGATTTCCCAGCCTACATAAGAAAGTACAGGACCTCACTTTGAACTGGTGAATGATATTTGCTCTGTCCCACAGCTGAGTTGTTCACCAAAGGCCCTGTCAGAACTTTCAGAAATACCTGGGGCCAGATTCTGTTCTTATTTACACCAGTGAGAATTGTTCCACCGATACAACAGAGAGTGGAATTTGGCCCTGGGTCTTCCCATTGGATACTGGGAAGTGATGAATGTATTATTAGTATGATACTGCAAGCACAAAGACTTAATTGTGCCGCTCAGGCACATCCCATTGTAAGGGCCAATGCAGAGACACTCCCCAAGGAAGGCCTCTGGGAACTACATCGCCTAGATCTCCCTGGTTGTTTTTTCAAGGGTGGAGGGAGTAATATGCTACATGCCTTTAAAAACACTGCTGGCCAATGTGTAAGGGGTGGGGGCAGAATGTACCTCCCTTCAGTGAGTTGCTCACAACAGGGTAGTAACTTTGTAGGAGCCCCTGGGCTCCTTCAAGTGCAGGGGTTGCAATACAGGTTGTGTGAGAGTTGGCAGAATCTGTGCTCCTAGCCTGGCTACATAAGGGCCAATTTGTCTCTTACATGCCAGCATGTGAAAGGCAGATGAATGGTTAATACACAATGACAGCAGACACAATGTATAGTCCCAAATACCTCTGACCTGATGTCTCTACTTCAGACAGCATACTTACCTCCCTGTTATTATTGGAAACGTAAACATTAGTCCAATTTACAAACCCTTATTCATTAAACTGATAGATAAGTGTGGCAGATTAATTTGAAAAAAGGAACAGTATTGATTTAGCTGTCATGTGGTGCAAGACACAATGCTAGCTATCCAAGGAGTACTTCTGTGTTTTCACTGTAAACAACTTCTGGGATTTAGCCAATAATTTCTCACGCAGCCTTGGGCGTCTAGTCATTTGCACATGCTCCGACAATGTCAGATGACTGTCACAGCTTTCAAAGATTAAATGAATGGATTGGGAACATTAAATGAAAACATGATACATATCATTTATGAGTAATACAGCCTTTTGAGGTTTTAACCGAGCACTGAAACTGTACTGTCAGAATTCTAGTGGGTAACTACCTGGTTAAGAGTGTAATTATCTAATGGGGGTGGGGGGAATGTTTTTACAGTTGTCATGAAAACAAACTTTGTCTCAAATCTAGGAATTCCAGAATCAGATCTTTTCCCAGCATTTATACATCATAGATTGCTTCTTCTCTAGTTTAATTTTCCTCCCATGAGATAATTTTCCTTGTGTTCCTGCTGTAAATGTATAAATGTTATGGTTCTGTTATGACTTAACATCCTCACCTCATGATTCATTGTCATCATTAGTACACTGTCAAAAAAAATAACATGCTGATATTCTGAAGCTATGTTGTGAGGACTGAAAGTAACCCAGGAGGACCCTTTTATATTCAGATCAGAGACATTAGTAAGACACAGGATAGATCCCTGATGATCTGGACTGTCCTGAGAATTTCAAATTAATGACAATGTAAAGGCTGGGAAGTGAACAACCTGTGAAAGCTTTAAACTGAACTAAGGCATGAATGAGGCCTGCTCCAGCACAAATTTTAACAGGGAAAAATGTCCTCTGCCATTCTGAAGTGACCGTTCACACTAGAGCACCCCAGCGGAGTGTGGATCTGATTCTCCTCTCACATATGTTAGCGCAAACCAGGTATAGTATCAATGAAGTGATCCTCATGTAAAACGGATGTGAGATCAGAATCAGACTCTGACTCTCTGTAACATGAAAGTACAGAAGCTGAGTGATGTCTTGTAAGTACTGAATTCACCATTCACCTGGGTACCGTGAAAGTCTTGTAGTTAATCCAACTTGCCTAGTACCTGGAACAGTGGTGTAGGTGTTGAGGGAAAACATTCCCTTTGAAAACAATATACTGTGAGAAAGAGATCCTCACATAGACCCTAGTTATTATTACCTCCCCTTTTATGCTCATCAGCTTACAGACCTCAAAGGGATAGATCACACTTGAGAAGCAGAACCCTGCCCTAAGGGAGATCTACTGCCCTAAGGGAGCACCAGGAGGCATTCTGACTTCTGAACTTAACCAGTTTATAAAGGGAGCATCCCCTTTGCCTTGCACCTTCATAGGATGCACTTTACTCCCCCCCCCCGGGGGGGGGGGGCAATGGAGACAAAGCTTTGCCTCTTTCCCATATTTTTTGGGTCACTGTGTGTGCTCATAGGAGCAAGCAGGGATCCCCTTCTGCACTCTCATGAATGCATGCCTGCAATTAAGCCAGCCCTTACTTCAGGCATGTGGGGAAGACTCAATGCACAATCATGGTAGGATCAGGCAGAATCTGGCCCTAATAGTGATAAGTCAAATTAATGTGCATTGATTTCATAATCACCACCTCTCTCCCAATATTCTGTTGTGTTAGCACTTACCTTTGACCCGGGAGAGCAGTAGGTTATGGAATAATGACCCATATCTGTATAGGCACCTCTACTAGAGGGGCCTCTGAACTTAATTGGGAGTGCTCCAGTTGGGAAAATCCTGAGTGCTGCAATCCGGCCTTGGAGACTTCAACTTCCATAATGTCTTGGGGAAGAGAGAGAGCCTTCCACTTCCAGAGGATGTGGGGAGAGCATGCGGTGGGCTCCATCTTGAAGGGGAGCTGAGATCCTGGTCAGAGGAGCTAAAATTGCTTTGTGGGGCTCTGTCAAGCCAGGAGCTGCTGCTAAGCTGCTGGAAAGCCAGAAGCTGCTGCTGAGAGTCTGCTGGGTCTTTGGCCAAGCAAGGGGCCTCAGAGGCTGTTGGTGGCTTCACTGAAGCCAGGGCAGAGACTGTTGCTGTGCCGAGAACTGACTGAGGTTTGGCTGCCGTGCAGGCAGTGTGGGTAACTGCTGCCTTTGCTGTTTGGGAAAGTGCTTGCAAGGGACGGCGGACAGCGAAGAGACATTAAGGGGTTTCCCTGAGTCTGAGAAAAGACCAAGTGATCTTATCGTCTGACCAGAATCCAGGTTACTGACCTCTGGTTATAATAACTCCCATCTTCAGAGGGGATGTGCAGTTTGGAATGATCCCAAGTTAGAATTGCTTTGCCCTTTGTTACCTTGGCTGGACTGTTTTGCTGGGCCAAGGGAGCACTGTCCTCAGCTTCAAGATCTTCAAGCACACCCACAGAGGTGTCTAGAAATCTGAAATTCAGAGGAGTGGACACTCAGGGCTGGGATAAATGGTGACAGCGTAAATGTAAATTGGTTAAGTTTTATTTACTACTGTAAATTGCATTTATTAATTGATTTATTGAAGTGCCCCCTGCTAATTTAATTTGATGTTGACAATTCAATTAATCTCAATCTGTTATGTCATTTTTTTTTAAATTGTTAAGTAAAGGTGTGTTAACTCTGAGTTTATATTGGGTGTATATTGTTTATATTTCGTACTTTTGAGTCAGACCCATCAAATAGATTAGCTCAGATTTATTCCTGGAGGCTCCCAAGACATGCCAGTGAGTGTGCACAGGTGGAGACACCACCAAGATTAATTTCCTTTACAAGTAAAATGACAGCTGCAGATGGGTGGAGAGAGGCGTCCTACCTATCGAACATCACCACTGGGACACTCAGGATCTCCTTTACTGTCAACAACTTCAGACACCCGAGCACACAGGTGATTGTTGCCTGCTCCCAAGTAATACAGGGAAGAAGTGGGGGTTACATCTGCATAAAACCTAGAATTAGTTTTCCTCTCCTGAACCATTCCATCTAAATTGAGGAGCTAGAAACAAGAGACAACAGCGATAGGTTAAAGAATAGCAAAATAATCCATGACATTTCTTCTCCCATTGAAAACATAACTGTACTGTCAGGAAGTGCACTACAATTCATTTTTCTTCCAATATACTTAGAAAAAAGCCAAGCTGATGACACATTTCATAGGAAAACAAATGTTATTATTTATTTATGTATTATTTTTGCATTAAGAAATTAGACATTTTTCTCTTACCATGCTTAATAATATTTCACAATGCACTTTCTTATCATTATCAGACAGTCATAATCCTAGGAAGTGAATTTGACCTACTGTGTATTACTCTTGGAATTCCATGAGCATGATTCTTGGCCCTAAACTCTTTCTATTGTATTATACATTGTACTTGCAATGTTTCCTACTAAACATTAATAATTTTCCTGATGCTTGTTCCAAAACTATTGGTTTAGTGCATGCAAATGATATGGGGCTATTATTCCATCTCCTTCTATCATTGATGAATCTGAAATTCTCCGTACTGGAAATGCCTATAGTTTGTCTTAGTCTCAATTTTCATAACATTAACTCTATTGGATTCTAACTGGAAATGGAGTATTTTGCATAATATAGCAAAGTATTTCTTGTGTCTGATATTAAGCCTTTTGTATTTCCACTTGTCTCCTCTTTATCTGATTAGGCACCTGTGAAAACATAAGAGGTTTTCTTGTCCAGTTAGAGGATTTGTCTATGTATTTAAGGTACAAAGCTGTTCCATCACATTTTCTTTTTAATCAGCAGTCAGACCAGTTATTCCCTCCAGGACTTTAGTGAACTGTATGCACCAGAGATTCAAATTCTAGCAAACAAGACTGACTTTAGCTCATTTGCAAAAGCCCAAACATTTATTGGCCTTCTGCTAGCCTCCTACTTTCCCAATAGTGGGTAATGACAGGAGGGAAAACCATTCTGCTAACAACATCATAACATGTTGTCCAGAGGAAAACGTTGGACTTGTGATCCTGTCTGGAATGAATATGCTTCTTATAGTGTATGCAGTAATCCATTCCATGATGAATTTAATCTGGACTAAGATTTAGGCGGACACTGTGTGCATTCCAGTATTTTCCCCGGGAATTGAAATTAGGTGGGGTGTTTAAATATATGTGGGGGACAGGGGGGAAATAGGGCTGGCGAAGGTGGGCTGTATGGCACCATAGTAAAAACTGAAAAATGTTTCATGACCATTTTATTAGATTTAACTCATGTTTTAACGTCATCACAGAAATTAAAGCTGGCTACTCAAGCCTACTATGAAGCACTGAAATTACATCCTTCTTAGTTTCTTGTTGTAATTTTGCACAATTCTTTTATGTCTTCTTGTTTGTCCGTTACTTCCAGTGATGCTCATGATCAGGCAGAAGGCAACTTCTTTCAGAAATTCTATTCAATGAGGAAAAAGAACGCTCAGCTGTAGCTATTGTGACTGGGAGTAGCAAGAGATAAATTCCTACTTCTTTCATCCCAAGAAACATAGCACAAAGATTGGGTCAAACCACTAGTGATGATAAAGAAGTTAAATCTTCATTCTTTCGTCATATGATATTCCACTCTGTGTTCAAATTTCTCTATTCTGTCCTGATCACATAGCAGCCCCATTTCTGGTAGTGCCTCACTCCACTCAACTGTAGGTGTTTTATAAGACAAGATCTGAAAAAGCTATATGGAGGTTCAGTAGAATCCAGAAATCACTATTGTAGATTTGTAAGAACCAAGTCTGTGTACTTTTTCAGCTGACTTAACAAACACTTCTTGACTTCTTCATATAAGTACCTTCATTAGTCAACTTCTGGACTGAAGTCTTTGCTTCTTCCAGTACGTTTTCAATGAATATCTCTGATTAATCCAAGGGCAGCTTCTATTGCTGGACAAAGATCTACTACTGTTGTAGAAGATGCCTGGATGACATTGTTTAATGACCCAAGTGGTTTCAATAGTAGACTTACAAGAGGGAGAATGGCAATATTTCATTACTAAGTTCAGTCTTCTCTGAACTTAGTAACAAAAATAGTCCACCAGCCTTACTACTTAGATCTGTCCTATCTTGGTGGATACTTTCCAAAGCCAGTAATAACGGTTGCAGTAATTTCAAGACAACAGCCAAGAATCACTGATGAGAAAGCCAGCAGGTTTTCCCAGGTTGGACTAATCTGAACTTCTGTCCCAGTGTATCTCAAATTTGTTTCCAAGATATTCAGTCCTTTTGGACTCTTGCTGAAAAAAAGAGTATAACAAAGCCATTAAACTTATGGCTTTTAAATGTCTTTTGAAGATTCTGCAGCTCGTACTAGCGTTAGCTGGAGTAGATGGCCTCTGCAGTGTGTATAGGAGAGATTAGGGTTACACTTTTCTCTGAGAAAAGCTTGTATTCCACTATGTCTTCCAGAGAAGTTTGTAGCTCCATCAAATGCACAAGCAGCCATCTGTTTGGGGTTCAATTTATAAGCATTTAACTCTTCTAAGATGTCACAGATGCAGCTGACGTGTCTTCTATAACCTGAACATCTAGAATGCCTACCATGGACCTACCACGGACATCAAGATAACATATGCAATGACTTAATACTTCATGCCTGTTTGCATTGGTGCATTCATCAGCCATGTATGCACATTTTTTTAATATGGTGAAAGAGTTCTTCACTTTTTCAACTGTTCAGTCTTTCACTGTTGCACCACATGCTTCTAGAGAGTCAGCTGAGTTTTTTCAGAAAGATAGTGAGAATTTGCCAGTCTTGTTTGAAATCATTGTCCAGCTTCAGGATTAAGAAGTGATATTGCACTTAACATTGGCCTCTAGTTTGTAGTGTGTGGTATCTCTTGCTTAAATAGAAAGTATGATGCAACAGCCATGTTGGTTTACATAAAATGAGTTTTGTCTCCAGCATTAAGTCTCATTAAATTCTTCTAAAATTGGCTTTGATAGTGACTGGCTTATAAGGCTTTCTGCATGTTGATGCAGTCCAGAGGCATGGTGTTTTGCAGCCTTTTCATATAGGTTTTCAGTATTGGTTAGCTGATCAATCTGGCAAACCAAGCTCCTCCACTTTTACTATATAAATCCATGATATGCCCACATCTTGAATACTGCGTGCAGTTTTAGTCACGCCATCTCAAAAATGATATATCGGAATTGGAAAATGTACAGAGAAGGGCAACAAAAATGATTAGGGGTGTGGAACAGATTCCATATGAGGAGAGATTAAAAAGACTGGGACTTTTCAGCTTGGAAAAGCGATGACTATGAGGGGATATGATAGAGGCTTAAAATCTTGACTGGTGTGGAGAAAATTAATAAGGAAGTGCTATTTACTCCTTCACTTAACACAAGAACCACCCAATGAAATTAGTAGGCAGCAAGTTTAAAACAAACAAAATAAAGTATTTCTTCACACAATGCACAGTCACCCATGGAACCTTTTGCCAGGGGTGTTGTGAAGGCCACAAATATAACAGGTGTGACAAAGCTCTGTCCTTGTCTCCATGGGTCTCGCGTTTCCTGGCGAATTTCACTAGCCTTAGAGGCTCAATTGACCCTCCACATAGCCCTTCTCTTTCTAGAGGCAAGGGTCACAGCCTACTGAGCCATTTTCATCATAAGCCAGCAAGTGAGGTGAGGAGAAGCTACTCTCCCTTGCAGTCTCTGTTGTCTCCCAGTCTCAGTGATTAATCAGGGGGCAAAGGGGGGAGCCCAGGCCCTCCCTCTACTCCGGGCTTCAGCCCAGGGACCCTAATAGTATCAGCTATGGTAGCTGACTTTTTAGAAACAGGAAGCGTACAATTCCCTGGGCCACTTCCCCACAGCAGCCTTCACTTCCTCAATATCCACTTCACCCTTACCTCAGGGCCTTCTTCCTTGTGCCTGATATGGTTTGTACTGCTCAGTCTCTCCAACAGCTCCTGACACACTCCCCCACCTGACTAACTGGAAGGCTTTTAACTAGTTTCAGCCAGCCCCTGATTAGCTTCAGGTGTCCCAATCAACCTAGCTGTCCTCCCTGCCTTCTGGAAAGATCTTAATTTGCCCCAGGTGTCTTAATTGACCTGGAGCAGCTGCCATATGCTTATCCTGGTAACAGGGATTTGTTTAGCCTGTGGCTAATATATCTGTCTCCCACTACTTTACTATAGCCATCTGGCTTTGCCCCATCACACAGCGTTAAAAAAAGAACTAGGTAAGATCATGGCGGTTAGGTCCATCAATGGCTATTAGCCAGGATGAGCAGAGATGCAACACCATGCTCTGAGTGTCCATAGCCTCTGCTTACCAGTAGCTGGAATTGGACGACAGGAGATGCATCACTCAGTGATTCCCTGTTCTGTTCATTCCCTCTGAAGCAGCCTGTTGGAAGACAGGATACTGGGGTAGATGGACCATTGGTCTGACCCAATATGGCCATTCTTACATAAAAAATAATTATAATAATAAAAAAGTTTAGTACAGAAACTCCCCAAGATAATGACCTTTTGAGATAGCGATGATGTGAGATAACAACCTTGGCAAATAATGCATTTTTAAAATCTTGGCCTGCTAGGAAACGTATATTTATATAAGTTTCCCAGTCACAAATGTAGCATTCTGGAGTGAAGTCACTAAAACATAGTCCAACAAACAAATGTTCTGGCCACTGTTGTTTGTCGTGCCACCGTTCACTCTACCTCTCCGTCACCAATGGCCCTGCAGTGTCACCTTCTGCTGTCACCTGCCACTGTGACCTCTGTGAATCGGTCTCCCGAGGTTCCACCCAGCTCTCAGTGATTTCACCTCTCAGTGGGGGAACCTCGCTGCTAGTGCAGGCTGGGCTATCTCTTCCACAGAAACACTGTCCCACAGCAGGTCTAAGCACTTAGGCCTGATTATCAGTGATTTCAGCGTTAGTGATCACTTAACAAACCAAGATTCTCTATGGAGCCTAATCTGCTCTTTCTCTAAACAGTAGCTAGAGGGCAGGTCAAATAGTGCCTGTGATTCTTAGGCAGAGCCCACTCCACCAAGCAAAACACCTGTGCCCCACCCTCTCTCGCTCTCTCTCTCTTCACTAGGATATGGCATCCAAACCTCCTACTTAGGGAGTGCAGTTCAGTTGAGGGTGACCAGTGCTTAATTTGTAATGAAAGAGATACCAGGGCTCAAGCAAGTTTGTTACTTTCATAACTGATGTGACAAGCCCAGAGGCCCCAGGGCTATGAACTGCCGAGCCTAGAGGTGCTGGGGCTCATCTCTGGCAAGCCCTAGCACAAATTAAGCACTGAGGGAGACCCCCTCATTCAGGCAGGCTAAGCACAGTTCTGCTGCCCTTTACTCATACAATAAGGATAACAACATTTCATGACCCCCACATTTACATTTAAAATTTTTATTAAAGCTAATATTAAAAGAATTATATAATACACAGGTTATACTAAAGTGATTTGTAACCCAGCACCAGCCAAAATTGATCATTTGGGCAGCACAGCTCTGTCTGCTGAATACCTAGGCAGAGTAGGTGTCAAGTCCACCCAACATTGGCTCATAACTAGCTGTCAGGGTAGAGCTTATTTAGACCTTGATTACAAATCATAATTTGAAATTATTAGGTAGACCAATATAGCCGAAACAAATGTACCAACATTATCGTAGATAACAGCCATATGAGGAAGCTAGTCTTTGTTCATACTTTTCAAACCCATTATGCTTTCTCAGGTACAAGTATTTTTCCATATACTGTATATGCTTTTAAAGTGTGTATTAATGTTTCAATTTCAATTCAAATTTCCAACCAACAACTAAATTGGCAACAATGCATGTAACTGGGTGTGGGGTGGGGTCCCCACCTGTTCCTAGCCTCCAATACCCTACCTCCTTTATCTGTCCCTTACAGTATTTAACCCAGTCGTGAGGGCACTTATATAGATTCAAATTCCCACTCTGGAACTAATTTATTTAGATTCTGAAAAAAAAATCAGAAGTGGTTCTAGCCAAAACAAAATTTGTCTTCGGTTCAAATACTGCCACTAAACTGAAAAATCAGTTAGTCCCCCAGCTCTATTTACAACAACCATGTCTGGTCTTGTCTCTACTGAGAGGGACACTATGAAGGGGGCAGGGTATTGAACGTCTCAGGGAAAGGTGTGAGAAGTACAGCTGGTCAGTGATGTTTTTCGCGAAAATTTTCCATAAAATAGGCCTGTTTTTATTTTTAGAAAACAAAACTTTTTGTGAAAAATTGTAAAATTATTGAGAAAATTATAGAAATGTTCCATTTTCAAGGAAACTTTCCAAGATATTTGTATTGATTTTTTTTTAATTGACATCACTTCCACAATCATTGTTGACTTTTTTATTTACCGAAAAGCTGGCTTCTGTGAAACAAAAAAACCTCAGTAATTATTTTGATAAAAAGATTGGTAACATTTCAGTTAAAATTTTGTTTTAAACTATTGTAAACGTTATTATGAAAAATTGTATGTTGGTCTATTTAAACCCTATACAATATGAATGATTTTTGACATTATCAATTGAGTATACAAATGAGCCACACATTTTTAACAGTGAGGGTGATTATTCTGATGGTGAATCTGCTAAGGGAAGTGGTAGAGTTGCCATTTCTTGATATCTTCAGATCAAGACTGGATACTTCTTTGGAAAATATTCTTTAGTTAAGCACAACTTATTGGTCTCAATGCAGGGGTAACTGGGTGAAAATTCTTGGCCTGTGTTATACAGGTGATCAGACTAGATGATCTATTGGTCCCTTTTGGCCTTAAAATCATGGGTGGTGGGTATAATAGGCAAGGGGAGGTGTTGCCTCCCCTAGCACAGCCATCCCTGCCGCCTGATACCTGGGCCATGGTGCCCCCCCACTCCTGCCTCTTCCCCTCCCTGCTCTGACCCTTCCCCGAGGCTCCCAGGGCTTGCTGCTGCTGCCTGGGGTGAGTCTTTCTTCTCTCCTCTCCTCTCCTCTCCTCTCCTCCACTCCATCCCCTTCCCCCTTGGAGTTCCCTGTAGCTGCCGGCAGTGTCTTATCTCCCCCCTCCCCCCTCCCCGCGGGGTGCAGGGTGTGTGTGTGAGAATGTGAGTAGAGAGTCAGTGGGAGTGAGGAGGCAAGCGGAGAGGATCTCTGAGTAACTTTACACAGTGAAAAAGCCTTCCAGAGACCTAGTAGCAGAGATCACTGAAACTGTTAAAGAACCATTAAAGTGGTAATGAAGCTATTTAACAGGCATTTGCCAACGCCAAGGAAGCCTTTGGCCACATTCAACTGGCTTTTATATTGTAGGGAAATGTGTTATTGGCGTTAAAAATAGGACAAAAGAATCCCATGCACCGCTACAGGCTGGGGACTGACTGGCTAAGCAGCAGTTCTGCAGAAAAGGACCTGTGGAATACAGTGGATGAGAAGCTGGATATGAGTCAGCAGTGTGCCCTTGTTGCCAAGAACGCTAACGGCATATTGGGCTGCATTAGTAGGAGCACTGTCAGTAGATCGAGGGAAGTGGTTATTCCCCTCTGTTCGGCACTGGTGAGGCCACATCTGGAGTATTGCGTCCAGTTTTGGTCCCCCCACTACAGAAAGGATGTGGACAAATTGGAGAGAGTCCAGCAGAGGGCAACGAAAATGATCAGGGGGCTGGAGCACATGACTAACGAGGAGAGGCTGAGGGAACTGGGCTTGTTTAGTCTGCAGAAGAGAAGAGTGAGGAGGGATTTGATTTCAGAGTAGCAGCCGTGTTAGTCTGTATCCTCAAAAATAACAGGAGTACTTGTGGCACCTTAGAGACTAACAAATTTATTAGAGCATAAGCTTTCGTGGGCTACAACCCACTTCTTCGGATGCATATTTGATAGCAGCCTTCAACTACCTGAAGGGAGGTTCCAAAGAGGATTGGGCTCGGCTGTTCTCAGCGGTGGCAGATGACAGAACAAGGAACAATGGTCTCAAGTTGCAATGGAGAAGGTCTAGGTTGGATATTAGGAAACACTATTTTACTAGGAGGGTGGTGAAGCAATGGAATGGGTTACCTAGGGAGGTGGTGGAATCTCCATCCTTAGAGGTTTTTAAGGCCCGGCTTGACAAAGCCCTGGCTGGGATGATTTAGTTGGTGTTGGTCCTGCTTTGAGCAGGGGATTGGACTAGATGATCTCCTGAGGTCTCTTCCAACCCTGATATTCTATGATTCTATGATTAGGCTTCAGGTTGGTGCAGGTAGCCTGGCTTTTCGTCTCTCTCTATACAGCATACACTGAACTCTCTGCTACACAGAGGAGAATCTATCTGGCAATTGAGCTATACCTGTTGCCTGTTTAGTTCCCTTGGGGAATATTATTAGTGCTTTAATGTGAAAAGGGGAGAGGGTGTCACGGGGGGGTTGGGGTGCAGCAGCAAGTGAGGAGGTGAGGCGTGAGCCAGCTGCACCGCAGGTGGCAGTGGGGGGGTCTCGTGGCGGGCAGGGAAAGGGTCTGGCAGGGGGTGAAGAGGCAAGCAGCAGGTGAGTGAGCAGCAGGCGGGCGGGGGAGGAGGTAAGCGGAGGGGGGTTTTGGAGGGTTGAAGAGGTGAGTGGTGAGTCAGCAGTGGGTGGGTGCAGTGCCTTTGGCAGAGCAGGGGTGGAGTGTGGGTGGGGCTGTGGGTAGAAGAGGCAGGACAAGGAGCTCGCCTTCCCCAGGGGAAGTTTCACCCACTGCCCATGCTTAAAATCTATGGTTCTATTTGGCAACATGTAGTGAAATTGTTTTCTGGTTTTCAAACCTATCTAGTGGGAAGCACTAATAGCTCACTTGTTTTAATTAACATTGTTTGGCATTAGTTTGTGCATGTTAGGAATAGCCCTGCATTAGGGGCACTGAGAAGCTGCTTTGTCCCAAGGCCAATCTGCCTCAGAGAGCTCACCGGTGCACTTGGAGGGACTGTGGGGGTAGAGGCACAAGATGTGCAACATACTCCTCTTATGTGGACAGCCGGCTGTGTTGGTCAATACCTGTGTGGGGTGGGCAGGAAGCAGAGCCCTATTTCCCACCTGTTCCTGCCCCCTTTAAGGTGTCAGGTTTATTTTTGCTGATAATTTGCATACCATGGTTACAAAATCAAAGAACTTTTACAGAGCTGGAGCTTTGCAAGTAGAAGCAAATGGGTTAAACAAAGAAACAATGAAATTTGCATGTTGCAGACTGGTGGATGCTCCCCACTCTTCAGTCCAGTCATGCCTACTCAACAAACTGCCTGCAGGAGAACACCAAAAATGAGCTTTTTGAAATCTCTCCAGCTTCTAATGCTCATCCAGTGAATCCCCTTTCATATTAATGAATATCTGATGTAGCATGCAGGGCTCCAAAAAGAGCTAGCAAATGGTGAAATGCAAGGCTTCTTACCTGTGGAACACATAATTAAGTTTAATGAATAAATCTGCATTGCATCGAACTACTGCATGTCGGTGCTTTGCATAATGTGAAATTCCACTTGCCAAGCAGGAGACGTACTACAGTAAATGAATTCACAAAATCTCCAGGGAGTAAACTGTTTGCTACTGTTCAGCGAAACACACATGCAGCAGGATAAAGGCTGTTTGAAGGAAGGAAGGAATTGCAGAAATCTTTGTTTAAAGATTGCCCACAGAAACCCAACACTCTTCATTGGAAGTAACTGTTGCACTGCTCTGTTAGAAAACATAACCTGAATGTCCTGGATTTCAAAGGAAAACATGCCCTTCCGATAACTGCAGTCAGTTTATATTCTGGGTAAAATAATTCAAACTCACTGTGCAAAATTGTAAGGATGAGCTTAATAAAATACCATGGCATAAGGAGAAAGCGGTGGGAAAAAAGATAATAGCTATCTGTTGGAATCACATTAAATGCCAGCTCAGCAGATCTGTAGGTTTAAACCTCGGAATCTGTGCTGACTTTTTTGCAGGTAACCCAACTCACAAGTTACATTAAATCTGAAGTATCAGAAATAGGTAATATTATTACAACAACTATCCAAATCCCAGTTCAGCAGAATAACAAGGTACTATGTACCTCAGTCCCTGGAAAAATCATGGAGCAGGTCCTCAAGGAAACCATTTTGAAGCACTTGGAGGAGAGGAAGGTGATCAGGAACAGTCAATATGGATTCACCAAGGGCAAGTCATGCCTGACCAACCTGATTGCCTTCTATGATGAAATAACTGTGGATATGGGGAAAGCAGTGGACTTGATATATCTTGACTTTAGCAAAGCTTTTCATACGGTCTTCCACAGTATTCTTGCCAGCAAGTTAAAAAAGTATGGATTGGATGAATGGACCATAAGGTGGATAGAAAGCTGGCTAGATTGTTGGGCTCAACAAGTAGTGATCAATGGCTCGATGTCTAGTTGGCAGCCGGTATCAAGCGGAGTACCCCGGGGTCGGTCCTGGGGCCGATTTTGTTCAACATCTTTATTAATGATCTGGATGATGGGATGGATTGCACCCTCAGCAAGTTCGCAGATGACACTAAACTGTGGGGAGATGCAGATACACTGGAGGGTAGGGATAGGGTCCAGAGTGACCTAGACAAATTGGGGGATTGGGCCAAAATAAATCTGATGAGGTTCAACAAGGACAAGTGCAGAGTCCTGCACTTAGGACAAAAGAATCCCAACGCCAAGGAAGCTGGCTTTTATATTGTAGGAAAATGTGTTATTGGGGTTAAAAATAGGACAAAAGAATCCCATGCACCGCTACAGGTTGGGGACTAACTGGCTAAGCAGCAGTTCTGCGGAAAAGGACCTGGGGATTACAGTGGATGAGAAGCTGGATATGAATCAGCAGTGTGCCCTTGTTGCCAAGAACGCTAACGGCATATTGGGCTGCATTAGCAGGAGCATTGCCAGCAGATCAAGGGAAGTGATTATTCCCATCTACTTGGCAGTGGTGAGGCCACATCTGGAGTATTGCATCCAGTTTTGGGCCCCCCACTACAGAAAGGATGTGGACAAATTGGAGAAAGTCCTGCGGAGGGCAACGGAAATGATCAGGGGGTTGGAGCACATGACTTACGAGGAGAGGCTGAGGGAACTGGCCTTGTTTAGTCTGCAGAAGAGAAGAGTGAGGGGGGATTTGATAGCAGTCTTCAACTACCTGAAGGGGGGTTCCAAAGAGGATTGGGCTCGGCTGTTCTCAGTGATGGCAGATGACAGAACAAGAAGCAATGGTCTCAAGTTGCAGTGAGGGAGGTCTAGGTTGGATATTAGGAAACACTATTTTACTAGGAGGGTGGTGAAGCAATGGAATGGGTTAGCTAGGGAGGTGGTGGAATCTTCATCCTTAGAGGTTTCTAAGGCCCAGCTTGACAAAGCCCTGGCTGGAATGATTTAGTTGGTGTTGGTCCTGCTTTGATCAGGGGGTTGGACTAGATGACCTCCTGAGGTCTCTTCCAACCCTGATATTCTATGATTCTATGAAGTATTTTCTGAAATAAGCTAAAAATGTGAACGACCAGAGCAAGCAATATGGAAATGTAAGGGCAGTTTAGGTCTAAATTATAAATAAGACTCTTACAAACAGATGGTAGACTATGTGCCCCACTAATTAAAAACCCCATAATAGTCAGTTCTGAATATTAACTATCAGAACTGGTTAACTAGTCAGCCTACTATTGGAGATTTTGGTCCAAATTGGGCCCTGTCTTAGAGCCTATGCTTCATCACTACAGTTGACAGGAAATGCAAAAGGTCTAAGGCAGGTCAGAATCTGGCCCCTTTGTCTAAATGGAGTTGTAGACTTATAAAAACTGGACACTCTGCAGACCAAGAAGCACAAATGAAATCATTTGAGTTCTTTATTAGCCATTTCCTGTTGTCTAAAAGGCAGCTGACAAGTAGCAGATGTTTTCTCAATGGCAGCATCCTTGTTTTACATCCTCAAACAGTTCTTCGCCACTATTCATTTTCACTGCAGCAAAGCTGAAACGTGTGCTACAAAACCCCAAGCCTGTGCTTCATTTTTTTAAAAGCATTTCTATTGCAGCAGCGCCTAGATAGGTGTGTTCAGTCTAACAAAGGCCTGTTGTCTTTCTTTGTCAGGGTTTCAGTTCTTTGTAGTGGGGAGAGTCATTCTGCAAGGCTTTCCCAGTAAATCAGGACAAGTGGTTTCATAAATTCAAATGCTTTCCAAGGAAGGAAGACTTATCTGGTGATTAAGGCAGTGGGCTGGAACTCAGGAAATCTGGGTTCAGTCCCTGGCTATTCCTGTGTGATCTTGGGCAAGTCACTTAACTGCTTTGTACCTCTGTTACACATATGAAGACTGGGGATAATGATGATACTTTTGTCTGCCTGAGGAGTGTTTACTGTGACACCTTGCACAATGGGTCTTGCTTAGGTGGGACCTTCAGGCATAACTGTAATATAAATTTTAGCAATATTTTTGTCTTGTATCCATAAAGTCACATAATGCCAGCTGCTTTAAATAAACAAATTGTGCAGAAAACACAAAACAAACCAGATCTTTAGAAAACCAGCTATGTTCCCTCCTGTATTTCCTTCGTTGCCTTGGTGCAATGTCAGGAAGCTGTTTGCTGTTTGTAGCAGTAGGAATGTAGCTGCCGCTGTCAGTGATAAATACTATCCATGCCAGGGAACCTGTTATGCCAGCCTTCAGAAGGGCTCCCTCTGAACCTACCATGGAGTGTGATGGTCAGATTCCTGAGTGTGTTCCAGATAGAACTTTCTCCCTTGCATGACAGCATTTTCATTGGGAGACTGTGAAGGCTAAAACACCAGTCTGCGGACATTTCATTTTTCAAATTGCCAGAGATGAGAAGCAGAGGAAACACTTTTCACCTTCTGATCATTCTTAATGGGCGTGTACCGAGACATTTCCATTAATGTAAATAGCAACCAACTAAGTCAGCTAATAGGCTGGCTCTGTTTTTTCATTCATTCTCAATCAACATGACTCAACAACATGCCTGAAAATGCAAACCATAGCACAGGCTTTTGAAAGCAGAGGCATCATGAGTGTTCACCTTCTTGATTTAAAAAAATGTTTGTGAAAATTAATATAAAGATATTTAGATAAATATTCAGCATCAAGAGCTAAGGAAAGCTTGCATCTCCCACATCCCATATAGACTAGAGATGAGCCAATGTGGTGATGTTAGAGTTGGATCTGAATCAGGAAAGCACCAAAGTAAAAATTCAGGTGATGGGCAGTTGAAGAATTATTTAGATAAAGTAGAGGCAGACAAGGGTTTATATTCAAATATATATCCAAATTCCCAACAGAAATGTGAGAAACTTGGGAGAATACATGTGTAAAAATAGCAAACTGATTTCAGTTGGAAGGAGATACCAACAGGAGCTGTAATAGTTAATAATCTAATTATTTGCACCTATGTACTTCTGAGGATACAGGTAGAAGAATTTTAGAGATTAATGAAGTAAGCCTCACCAGATCATCATTATCCTCATGTTTCAAATGGGGAGGGTGAGATACGGAGAGATTAAGGCCAGCATTTTCAAATTTAGCTGCCAATTTAGAGTTGCCAACCCTCCAGGATTGGCCTGGAGTCTCCAGGAATTAAAGATTCATCTTTAATTAAAGATTATGTCATGTGATGAAATCTCCAGGAATACAGCCAACCAAAATTGGAAACCCTAGCTGCCATACTTGGGCAGCTGTCTAAAAGCGGTCTAATTTTCAGAGACGCTGATCTTCCTCAAGATCCTACTGATTTTATTAGGAAATATAGGTGCTCCATGCCTCTGAAATTCATGCCCTAATGACATAACTTCGGACATCCAGGTTTTCAAATTTTTATTTATGTGACTTATCCACATTCACAAAGCAAGTCTGTGGGACAACCTGGAATAATAACACTGGTCTACAATTTTTGAGAAGTTGTCTGCTTCAGAGATAAAATGTGCTATTTATTATGTATTTTGATGTGCTGAATTCAAATATGACAATTAAAACAACAGATTGGCTACTGTTTCTAAGATATTTAAGTTTTTACATTTTATGTCTATGTATATTGTGTAGATAGTAGAGTTTTAATCATAAATTGTAAACCTAGGTCTTTTCATGTGTTTATGGTTGCTTTACATGATAATATTTCACCTGTCCAGTTTATGTAACACTTTAAAAATCAGCAAAAGGGTTATATAAATAAAATTTATTATGAAACAAAAGGCAAAAAACTATTATGTACGTAGTTTAGTCCTATTCAGTATCTACTCGGCGCTTCTTGGCTTGTCTCTTGTATTCATTAAATGGAGCATCTCTTGTCACTGTCCAGCAATAGTCTGCAAGCACTGATGGGCTCCATTTGCCCTGATAGCGTTTCTCCATTGTTGCAATGTCCTGGTGAAATCGCTCGCCGTGCTCGTCGCTCACTGCTCCGCAGTTCGGTGGAAAAAAATCTAGATGAGAATGCAAAAAATGTATCTTTAGTGACATGTTGCAACCAAGGCTTTTGTATGCCTTGAAGAGGTTTTCCACCAACAACCTGTAGTTGTCTGCCTGGTTGTTTCCGAGAAAATTTATTGCCACTAACTGGAAGTCTTTCCATGCCATCTTTTCCTTGCCACGCAGTGCATGGTCAAATGCATCATCTCGAAGAAGTTCACAAATCTGAGGACCAACAAAGACACCTTCCTTTATCTTAGCTTCACTTAACCTTGGAAATTTTCCACGGAGGTACCTGAAAGCTGCTTGTGTTTTGTCAATGGCCTTGACAAAGTTCTTCATCAGACCCAGCTTGATGTGTAAGGGTGGTAACAAAATCTTCCTTGATTCAACAAGTGGTGGATGCTGAACACTTTTCCTCCCAGGCTCCAATGACTGTCGGAGTGGCCAATCTTTCTTGATGTAGTGGGAATCTCTTGCACGACTATCCCATTCTCAGAGAAAACAGCAGTACTTTGTGTATCCAGTCTGCAGACCAAGCAAGAGAGCAACAACCTTCAAATCGCCACAAAGCTGCCACTGATGTTGGTCATAGTTTATGCACCTCAAAAGTTGTTTCATGTTGTCATAGGTTTCCTTCATATGGACTGCATGACCAACTGGAATTGATGGCAAAACATTGCCATTATGCAGTAAAACAGCTTTAAGACTCGTCTTCGATGAATCAGTGAACAGTCTCCACTCATCTGGATCGTGAACGATGTTGAGGGCTGCCATCACACCATCGATGTTGTTGCAGGCTACAAGATCACCTTCCATGAAGAAGAATGGGACAAGATCCTTTTGACGGTCACGGAACATGGAAACCCTAACATCACCTGCCAGGAGATTCCACTGCTGTAGTCTGGAGCCCCACAACGCTGCCTTACTCTTGGGTAGTTCCAAATCCCTGACAAGGTCATTCAGTTCACCTTGTGTTATGAGGTGTGGTTCAGAGGAGGAGGATGGGAGAAAATGTGGGTCCTGTGACATTGATGGTTCAGGACCAGAAGTTTCATCCTCTTCCTCTTCCTCGTCTGACTCAAGTGAGAATGATTCTGGTGCATCAGGAACCGGCAGTCCTTCTCCGTGGGGTACTGGGCGTATAGCTGATGGAATGTTTGGATAATACACAGTCCACTTTTTCTTCTTTGACACACCTTTCCCAACTGGAGGCACCATGCAGAAGTAACAATTGCTGGTATGATCTGTTGGCTCTCTCCAAATCATTGGCACTGCAAAAGGCATAGATTTCCTTTTCCTGTTCAACCACTGGCGAAGATTTGTTGCACAAGTGTTGCAGCATATGTGTGGGGCCCACCTCTTGTCCTGATATCCAATTTTGCAGCCAAAATAAAGGTGATAGGCTTTCTTAACCATAGTGGTTATACTGAGCTTTTGTGATGCAAAAGTCACTTCACCACAAACATAGCAGAAGTTATCTGCACTGTTCACACAAGTACGAGGCATCTCTGCTCACTTTGGCTAAACAGAAATGTGTCCCTTTGCAAAATCAAACACTGACAAATAAGAGAGCACGACACTGTATGATTTCTAGAGCTGATATAGGGCAATTTGTTCAGCAGAGTGATGTAAGCTTCGTTATGATTGCATCATCCATGACTTCTAGGAATAACATGATGCTATTCATATCATTTATGACGCAATACCAGCTTCAGATTGCATCATTCATTGTTTTGCCTAAAAAGCAAGTACTGTCCAAACCCAGTCATAGATTTATTCATAGATCCAGTCAAAGATGTATTTTAGTCATTTCTGGTTTAAATTGAGATCCCTTCCCTTTATAACTCACTTATCCTCCGCCATTCCCAAGTCAAGGGTCGTATATACTGACCCAATAGCATATCTTGAAAACTAGAGCCAATCAACAATTTTAAGCATCCTTTTCGTTCTCAGTGACCCAGAATTAGTAAAGTTTGACTACATTTATTTCAGAAGCATTTTGGCTGTAGAGCAGTGTAATAATACCTCCTATGTCTTACACTAGTGCTTTATAAAGGAGGTAAATATTATTATCCCCATTTTACAGATTGGGAAATTGAGGCAAAGGGAGGTGACGTGATTTGCCCACAGTTACCCATCAGGCCATTGGCCAAGCTGAGAATAGAATCCCAGTGTCCTGAGTCCCAACCAGTGCTCTATCCATTAGGCTATACTGCCTCTTTAGCTCTCCTAATTTCCTCATATTATATACAGTGATAGTAAGTTTTATAACATGCAGCTCAAAACATAAAGGCTCTGGTGGTGGTAGTGGGGGTGCTGGAAGCCAATGAACCAAACTGTAAACCCTGTATATGATGGAAACCACTTCAAGCCAGGGGGTGCGGTAGCACCCCAAGCACCTCTAGTTCCAGCACCTATGTACACACAATTCTCTAATTGAGAATTCTCTGGATGGAACACTCTATTAGCCTGTATCACTGCTGCTAGGCAAAAGATCTGTGTAGATATTTATAATTCCACCCAAAGTGAATGAATTCTCACCGGTGTCACCAAAATCAAGTGTTTTCAGCATTTTGAGCCAGTAAACAGTGATGTGCCCATTTATACCAGCTGAGACTCTATCTCATTATTTACATGTTAAGAATAATCACTTAGGAAGAAAGTTAGATTGTTGTGTCATTGCTACTTATCATATTCATTGGTGGCATTCTTTCCCACTAGCATAGCACACTGGTTCTATAAGCACAAGCATAACAGCTATATGTTCTAAGGCCATTAGAGAATTAATTTGACAATTTCAGTGCAGAACAAGTCAACCTAGCTGAGATAATGTTTTTAATATGAATTATTCTGTCAGTTAAGATCAAAATCTTCAAACTACAAATTTGGAAATACAGCCACTTTCTGAGATGCTGGTACAGGGACTTCACTGATGGTTTTCACCTCCTTTCCAGCTGTCACTGTTAGCCCTTGGCACATACCTCAATGGCACTTATATGGCCCTTGCTACTGGAGCCTCTGATCACCTCACAGTCTTTAATGCTTTTATCCCCACAACAGGCCAGCGCGGTGGGGATGTGCTATTATCCATATGGCAGGGAACTGAAGCACAGAAAGGAAAGACTGAGTGACTTGTCCAGGGTCACACAGGAAGTCAGTGGTGGAGCAGGGAGTCCAGGTTAACACCATAAAAACTGGACCATTCTTCCTTTTCTTCATCCTAAAAAACACAAAGAGAATTTAAACTTTATCTGGCAATGTAGATTAGTAGGTAAAAACTCACTTTCCATTAATCAAACACTAAGACCACCCGGGGTGTAATTTGCCCTACTGTAGAGGTACCTCACTAGCTTTTATCTAGTTAGCATTCTAAAAAATAGGTGAGAGGATCCGGCAGTGCGGGCTTCAGCATAGGCCAGCAATGACAGTCCATACTTGGGGGACCAAGTGGACTTGTACAGCCCACACTGAAGTCCGCACTGCTACCTCCTCACAGCTACTTTTAGTGAGTATGGATACGCCTCCATGAGCTGCAAATCACATCCCCAGTTGCGGTGTAGATGTAGTGTAAGACAAAATCAGGGTGATGAGAAATTGCTGATCATGAAAGAGGTGGACAGTGGTTGCAGTGCTTCTTCCTCTTGTGGCAGTGCATGGGTAGAACTGAACTGTCTTGTGGAGAAGGAAGGAAGTGGAGAAATACGGAAGGAGGCCACTGCTAATGCTGACATCACAATTTGAAACCAGTTGAAAATCTGAGTGGAAGCCCATGGCATGCTGTCACCAAAAGAGGCTTTGGTCCTCACTAAAAATAGTGGCTGTGGTTTGAACCCTGAGTTTAGAACAGCAGATGTTATAGTCAGGAAATGTCTCATTTGAAACAAAGACTAGTTGTGCGTTTGTTTATGAAGGTCAACCAACCATTATGGGATTACAAACATAACTGAATTTAATAGCTTAGCCTGCAGTGTCAACAGTCCTATTGACAATGGGTTTAAGCAGCCAATTGGTACGGTGGCAGAATCCAGGTGTGTGTGTATTTATATCACAGAATGTGCTGCATGTGTTGACATACTCTGTGGTCAATTAGCACAACAGACTGGCAGAATCCAGAATTGTTCCCTGCACTCCCTGTTGGCAAGTGTTTGTGCATGTTTGGCAGACTGAGAGAATGACCTTGCCACGGTTCTGCTGCTCACAGTTCCTCTCCATATGCTCACCCTTTCTCTTTCCTGTTGCTGAAAATATTAACTATTGATTTTTGCGTTGCTGATACTGGACACGGAGAGAGGGGATGGGGGTTGGGGACAGGCAACTTCTAATTTTATTTGCTTCAGTGTAGATCTGGAATAACTTCATTGAACTAGCTGCAGTCAAATTTTACTGGTATAAAATCATTATAAATAGGATAGTGATCAGGCCCAGCCAGAGAGGTGTTTTGTTTCTTATGTCAGATGGAAAAGTGTGATCTTGATTTAGTATGCACAGTGTGACTCCAAACAGCTTTCTCTTTTGTGTCTTTCCTGGTCTTAACAAGAATGACTAGATCAGCCATGAGAGAAATATGTTTCTCTTTGCACCATTTCTTTTGAATACAAAATATCTTTGTTTTGACTCCTTGTGATTGTCAATAATTTGAGGAAAAAGATGAAGCCAAATGTAATATAACAGTAAATACTTTCATTGGAGAAGTTAATGGACATTTGGCTCTGGGCTAGGTTCACTTACACTGGTTATCTTCATTAACTTCAGTAAAATGACTCCCCATTTACATCAGTGTGAGAGGCTGACAGTGTGTGGTTTTGATTTCATTAGACAGTATGTTTTCCCCTTGGATTTATTTCTATTTTGATCACTTGCTTTTTTCTACTTGCAGTTTATTCTAAGGGCCTGGTCAAAGCCCAATGAAGTCAATAGAAATATGTCTATTGACTTCAATGAACTTTGGATCAACCCTTAAATAATGTCAATGTAAATATCATTAGAGGTTGCAAGCAATATCCTAGTCACTAGAATATATTTATATTTTCTCAAGAGAAAGTAAGAGAATTTTTGGCACTCATGTAAGAGGTGCTACATAGTGGCTGGCTGGGATTTTCAAAGGAGTTTAGGGTTTATACACTTAACTCTCTTAGGCTCCTTTGAAAATCCCAGAGCGAATTTTTACAATTAATGGAGAGGCAATGTGATCCAGTGGATAGAGCAGTGGACCAGAGCACAGCGTCTAATCATTGTCTCTGCTACTGACTTGCTGTGCGACCTTGGGTAAGTAAGTTCACCTCTCTGTGCTTCTTTTTCCTCTCCTACCCTGTGTCTGTCTTGTCTATTTAGATTATAAAGTCTTTGGGGCAGATGGTCTCTGACTATGAATTTGTGCAGAACCTTGGACAATGGGGCCCAGACTCAGTTCAGGCATTTAGACGCTGCTGGAACAGAAATAGAAATATTAGCCACAGAACAGGTACGGCATACATGGCCAGTGGCAGTACAAGGCTCTTCACACTATCCTTACAACATGCCTCAAGGGTGAAAATCTGCAGGGATGGGAAGAAGGTAAATTAATTTACCATATTCATTCATTCTTGTGTTTCACTGATTAAATGTCAAACAATGGTTCCTATTGATGTCAGTAGTGGGTGGTAGTCTTGTGGTGCAGACATATGTCCACTAGTAAGTGTGTTTAGGTCACCAACTCTTTCCATGTTGACCATCATTGAACTATTTTGCAGTAAAGGTTTCTGCAGAGAGGAAGAAATTTGCTCTTTATGTAGGATTTGGCTTACAGCTGTGCAAAAAGATTGTCATAAATAAATAAATAAAAGATGAAAAGGTGAAATATTTTCCATTTTCATCACTGTTTTAAGGCAGGTGGAAATTTGTCTCTGTAGCATAGGACTATCTGCTAAGAGAACTCTAATTGGGATCTGAAGAAGTGGAGAATAATAATTCCTTTTTTTTTCAAGAACATTATCCTGTTTGAGTTTTTGTTTTGTTTTGTTTTTTTATTTTTGTTTATTTGGTTGGTAGTTTTTTTCAGTCAAAATTTGGAAAAAGGTTTTGGAAATATTGTAACTCCCTACAGGTCTGATCCAACACCAATTTAAATCAATATGAGTCTTTGCGTTGACTTTAGTGGGTATTGGTGTTTTGACTTCATAATGCTACCTGGTCTGTAAATATGTTACTTTATGCTAAAGTCAAAACACATTGGAAGGAATAATTTGAACTACTCATACACATTGCTGCTGAGTTCTAAATGAACTACAAGGATTTGAGATAAGGACCTGCTCATCATTGTGAAAATCTCTCTGTGTGTGCAGCAGTAGTCAGAAATTAAGCAATGTAATAAAACATAAAGAATGGGAGAAACTAATACAGAAAATATAATAAGATTTTATAATAAATGGCACAACCTCACCTGGCATAGCGTGTTCTTGTCTGACTACCCTTTCTCAGAAAGATATAGTGGAAATAGGAGTTCAGAAAGAAGAAAGAAGATTAGAGGCATCGAGAAAGTTCCACATGAAGGGAGATTGAAAAGATTGAGACTGTTAGTTTAGAGAACAGGTAAATAATAAATAACAGAGTTGCAGGAAATAATGAATGGAAAATAGAAAGAAAGGTAGGTGTTTCTTTATAGTTTTCCTGGCAATCCAAGAACAAGGTGAACAGTCAATGAAAATTAAGTGGCAAATTTCAAACTGATTAAAAGAAATAATTTTGTACACAACACATCATTAACCTATAAAATTCACTGCTTCAAGATCCCATTGAGTCAAAGAGCTTAGCAGAATGCAGATGGTGAGAATTTCTGTAGTTGGATGGATGGGTGAATGAATGAATGATACAAACTATTATATTTCAGGGCATAAAGCAGTCACTAAATTAGCAAGAAAATCTTCCCTATGGGCAGACTAATCAATAATTATCCCCCCTGGAGTTTCTTGCATCTTATCCAGTAGGATTAACTGGGTATCAATAATCTTTGTGTTCATTTGCTATTTCAATTCTGACTTCATGAACAGAGAGTTACTTGGTTTTGATGTTCTAAGAAGTGATGGTTGATGTAGTAGTTAAATTTTGAATTTATAGGGCAGGTATATTATAGCAGTGTATGCTTTTAGAGAGAGAGAGAGCGCCTGTACTGACATCTAATCAGTGTGAGAAAGCTCATACTAGCTTTGCTGCCAAGAATATAAGTTAGATAACAGACATGCACTGGCTTGATAGCAGCTGAATTAAAGGGTATAAACTGTGTTTGGGGCCTTCTGCCTCTATTTGTTATAGAGTAGTTGATTTTAGCAATTCAGTGGAGATTTTGCTTTACATGTTTAGTTTTTTATATGATGTACTTGTGAAGGTGCCAGACTGGTAGCCTTAGTCAGATGCTAAACTTCTCCATTTAACCCCAGAAGAGGTGTAGCACAGGCAACACCAGTGAAAGCTTCCTGACCTTGACCTATCAAAATGTTTCCATCTTGATTTGGAGGGTTGTCATCTCGAGACAAGACTATAATTTATTTCCCATGCTCATTCATTCCTTGGCCTCTCTGCTGAAATTGCCAACAAGGGAATCAGATACTGTCTGTTCTGGTGGTTTGTGCCATGTGGATCCTTGTCCTCTCAAAACTGGACTGAGTCCACCATATCCATTCTTCATCAGCCAGCCATCACATAGTGAAGAATTACTTCACTGCAAAACCTGGATTAGATTTCTACCAGCAATTTAGTTAACATCTTGTTCCCATTTTTGTGATCTCTTTGCAGCAAAATGCAGAAGACAATATTTGATGTTTTACAATCTTTCAATTTCCGTATGTATAAAGAAGACAGGAAAATGGGCTCTTGAAAGTTATATGCAGTATTTATATCACTTCTATGGCCCATATTTTTCTCCTGGATGGATAATTATTTAAGAGGGTCATAGAGAGAGAGGAGGCAAGGATTAGAAAATTGAACTCAGAAAGTCTAATGCCCAGAGTCTGCCCAGTCCCAGAGTTCCATGTGGCATTACTGGTGGACAGGGGGACAAAACTGGCTTGACCCCCCTTTGTATTCAGCCAATCCCTAAGGCTGCCAAGGGGAAAATTTTTCAGATGAAACTTTTTGGGTGAAAAATTCAGATTCTGGAACACTGAAAAGTTTCACAAATTTGTGTCAGTTTCACCAAATTGTTTCTATTTAAAAGAATCCTAAAAAGGAAAACAAAAAAGCCTTAAGAAAATAGAAATGTTTAGATTTTTCAGTCTGAAATGACTTTTCCTTTCAAAAATTCCTTTAATTTCACATAACATATTTTAAAATAGTCAACATTGAAACAAAACAATTTTGTCAAAATGAAACATTTTGTTTGACCCCCAAATGACTGTTTTTCAACTCACCAACAAATTAAAAAATACTTTGGTTTTGGTTCAACATGAAAATATGGTTTCCCCACCCCATTTTTTTTGGAATTGTCACATAATTGAACAAATCCAGAATTTTCTCAGCTCTACTGTGATGCTTTCCAAGGGTACCCAGGGTTGTGAGACACCTACCTACTACCTGCCCTTAGTGTGAGGAAGTCTTATCTGTGCTTGCTGTAGATCAGCTTCCTGACTCCACACAAGCACTGCCTTCCAGCCCTCCCCAGGCCTTGCTGTCTCTGATAGGCACACCCCAACCTCCAAGTGCCCAATCCCTGATCCACGTCTGGAACACTCAGATTATCTACTCCCGAAGGCATAGTATACACCAGTTTACTAGGTTTAATTCAAGATCACCACTCCATTTTACACACAGCGCTTACTTTTATTTACAGTGAAACCAAGAATAAGATTATTATCAAAAACAGATTTAAAAGATAGCAAATCAGAATATTGGAAACAAATGGTTACATATCAGATGAAATCATAGGACACTTTCTCACAGGAGATTCCCTGTCTCCTAGAGGATACTTTACCCCAAGTCTTTCCCAGCATTTTCAACCAGCATGGCTGAGATTCTCCTTTCATAAGATCAAGCCCATTGTCAGCTTGTCTTCACAGCCTGAAGGATGCCAGAGTGTCTCTTTACACTCCCAGATATACCAGACCAAACCTTTGATCTTCACCTGAAAATAGAGTTCTCGCCCGCATCTACTGTTTACCTCTTCCTATTAATTTCATTCTGAAGTCTCCGCAAGCTCTTCATTAATATTTGACATAGTATGTTAATAGACTTCTATTGTAAGATACACAACACATCGGTCCACCAGGGAGATAAGTGTCTTCCACCTCCTGTCTGGACAAGTTTGTCTCACAGCATGCAACCTTTGAGTAATCTGCCTTTAACTACAAGGCCTACAGAACATAATTTTCAGCATACACACATAACTCCCCACATATCTGCTGTGCATACATCTCACAATGACTATGATGACCAGTGTGACAGAGGCTTTCATTAGAAAACTTACATGACATTTTTTTGGTGAACCCAGGGGATCCCTGTATCCCGATGTACCCCTGTGTCCTCTACCTACTGGCATCAAGAGGTCTTTGGGTCACAGTTACCAGTCTGGTCTCTGGTATAATTTTGAGCAGCCTTAGTACTGTTCCAATTTGTATCCAGCTGTAATGGCCCCAAGTGAGGATTGTCAAATACAACATGCTCTAGCTATGTCCCCTTCTTATTCACACTCGCACACTATATCCCTTATGGACAGGAAGGGGGTTATGTAGTCCCAGCTCTGATACTTGCAGATTCCTTTGTGCTTAGCCCATCATGTTAATATATAACTTTTTACAAGAACTTATGTTAAAAACAAAACAAAAAATAAACAAACAAAAAGCCTCTTAAGGTTAGCTCCATTGGGACTAGTCCATAAGAAAGGAAATGCCTGCAAATACAGGATCATGTACATAATCCTTGTCCTCTGCAGATTTCCAATCAATTTTGCAGATTCCACATAGTTCAGATAAATTTCAGATTGGTGTTCAAACTTCTGGGTGCTTATATGCGCTAAAACTTGAAATATTTGATGTTCTATCACTATTGGAGGTACTGCTAGTGCCTGTAAGCGCCACCCTCCACATGCCTGAAAATGACCCCAGACACACAGTCAAACTGTATTTTAGGCACGGCAAAGATTGTTGTCAGAGAATTATGATAGCCATTTAAATCTCTTCTGGTCTGATTCAATTCCCATTAAAACCAAAGGGAGTCTTCCAGTTGATTACAGTGGGAGTTTGAAGTGGCCCCATGAGTTTAATCCTGCAGAACTTTACTCAGACAAGTCCTTAATCATTAAATTAATTCAATTGAATCCAATGGGATTTCTCACATAAGTAAGGACAGTTTCCATGAATAAGGGTTTGCAGGGCTGGGGCTAAGAATTAAAGCTTTCTGATTTTCTATACTTATTTTGGAACATTAATTTTGAAAATAAAAACTATAAAAATATCCTTGAATTTTCTGCCACTAAAGGAGATACCGTTGAAAACTTTCATTAAGTTACATCTTTAAATCACTATTTTAGTTACTTTTTAAACCAGTTTTTTAAGGAACTGCCTTGGAGTTGCCAAATGAAGATACCTTATCAATTTGATGTCAGAGCACATTCTGTCATGTAATATAAAACTATCATATAGATATTTTTATCCTATTCACATATTGGATGATACCTATGATGCGGTCAAAAAGACACGATTTTCTAAAATCGTATTTACATAACAACTTAAAGAAAATACCTTGAAATAAATAGCGCAGCACAATAACAATCCACAAGCAGACCCGACTGCAAAAATGAATAGCTATCAGTCTAATATTCACAAAACAAAGCCTTTGTGAATATGAAATTATTTTCTTAGGGCTTGATCCTGCAGGGATCGTAACTACTGATATGCAGTTTCTAACTGCAACTGCGTATGTAGCAAGACTAGCAAATTGGTGCCTTATGAGATATGATCCTAGCACACTGAGATACGTTTTCACTTGTTTCACATTCTTTCATTTTGGACTAACCAATCTAAAATCTTTAATTCTGTGAGTAATAATGAGCTTCAGATATTACCACTATGATCAGTTATTCAAGAGGGAAATATTGATAATGAGCTACTCCACGACAAGGAATCCACACAATGAAATGCCCAAAAACAAACTAAGTATCATAAAATGACGAGGACCTGGATTTGGGCCAATCATATTTGTATCATAAAAAGCTTGATACTTTTTTGTATATGAAGCTACTACCTTTTACATTTGGGAGATAATCTGCATCTATTTCAGCCAATGGTCAGTGGACTTTAATTAAAACAGCGTCTGGCTGTTGGTTTTAACTTTGTCCTTGACCAGCACAAGTTTTGCCAGTTAAGGCAATGCAGATATGTGAAGCCAAATCCATGTCTGTCTAACTCAACTGATTTCAGTGAAATTACACATGGAAAATTTGGCCCACTAAGTTTTGAATTGGATCCTAGACTGTCACTTTTCAAACATTGCAGTTATTAATAAATAGGGAAATGCTTGCTCTATTTATTAAACCTTCAAAATCCTTAATAGCAGTTGTAGAAAAAGAGAGTTATTTATCTATAACAAATAAAATAAAATAAATAAAAAGATTACATTTACTAAACATAAAACATTTCATTCTTTATTGTAATGAAATTTGTCTTTCAGCTTTTAAAATGCACTTATAAATCCAGAAATGTATTCTGGTACATTGTCTTTGAGATGAATAACCACATTATTATTTGCCTGTCAGATTTAAGTACCGTTGTTAATAACATACAGACAGCTACTAAAAATTCAAAACAGGGAGGTTCTTTTTGGAGGAAATTGCAGTTCTAATCTCTGCTTTCCCCTCGGAATCAATTACTTCCCTTCATACATACCTTGCAATGCCTGACCTCCAATCAGGAGAGAAAGATACCAAGAATTCCATAGAAAATCTGCAAACAGGTCCACAGAAGTACAAAGCTAGCTTCTCAAGATTCCAGAAATTATAATCTATGAGAAGTGTATTCTCTCCCCAGACAGCTCTGAATGGGGTAAAAATGTCTAGTTTAAAGAAAATGTGCTATATATGGGGAGGTATTTTGGCATAATATACTTTAAATAGTCTCTTTCCTTAAACTAAAATTACAGTCATAATTGTGTGGGGTTTTTTTAGGTTCCTTGTTTACCAGAGACTCACCCTATGTACCTATTACTACTGTACCAGCTTCTTATTAAATGATCCAAAGACCAACACACCCTACACTTCTGACAGTCACATTGAAAAACCAATGAAATGAAACTAAATGTTGTCATCCTTGTCTTACATTTAATGTTTCTTCTAACTAGAGGTGGTCCAAAATCTGAATTCCCATCAGGACAAAATGTCAAAATACCAACATTTTTCTTAGAACACAAAATTCAGAAAAATCTCAATTTGGAAATTCGGTTTGGGATTGGTTCAACTTTAATGTATGTATTCTTGAGCTGCCGCTTTGTCCTGTGGCAGTTGTAGTTCTAGTGTCTCATGTCCCTGTTCTCCTCTATGGACTGGGATCGCTGGCTGGCTGACATTTCCCATGATGCATTGTGTGACTCCTATGTTACACTTTGTAAGTTCAACCAAAGAGTAAACCATGATGCTTCCTGGGAGATGTAGTCTAGCCAGGAGACCTATTCAATAGAAGCGGATGGGGGCACAAGACACACAACCATAACATTAGACACTGCAGCACCTCAGGCAGCACAGATTACTGTTGATTAACCTACCCAAAACAAAATTGAAAAAAAATGGGCAAAATTGAAAATTTCCTATGGAGCTAGCACATTGCAAAGAGCACATATCCGTGGCCTCAGCTTTCATCCCTGTTCACCAATATAGTATCTGCAACTCAAACTTTAATTCTCCGTCATTAACATCACAGAAGCAACAGAGAGTCCTGTGGCACCTTTAAGACTAACAGATGTATTGGAACATAAGCTTTCGTGGGTGAATACCCACTTCGTCAGATGCATGTAACATCACAGTAGCCTACCTGTCCACATCCCACGAGCAAAATAAACCGAACACATTTCTCACATCTATGCTATCTCTTTCATCCATAGATTTCAAGAATTATCCTGAAATTCACCTCGATCATTGACAATCATAATCACGGAATCATAGAAATGTACAGCTGGAAGGGACCTCAAGAAGTCATCCAGTTCAGTCCTCTGTGATGAGGCCAGATAAACCTAAACCATCCCTGAGAGGTGTTTGTCCAATCTGTTGTTCAAAACCTCCAATGATGAAAATTCCACAGCCTCCCTTGGAAAACTAATCCTTTTCCTAATATCTAACCTACATTTCCTTTGGTGCAGATTAAGCCCATTACTTCTTGTCTGACCATCAGTAGACATGGAGGACAATTGATCAGGCCTCTTTTTAACAGCACTTAACATATTTGAAGACTATCAGTTCCCCCCCCCCCCATAATCTTCTTTTCTCAAGACTTAATATGCCCAGTTTTTTTAAAATTTTCCTCGTCGGTCAGGCTCTCCTAACCTTTATCTTTTTTTGTTGCTTTCCTCTGGACTTCAGTTTGTCCACATTTATCCTAAAGTATGGTACCCAGAAATGGACATAGTACTCCAGATGAGACCTTACCAGTACCGAGAAGAGCAGGACAATTACCTCCTGTGTCTTGCATATGACACTGCAGAATACTAGTCTTTTTTGCAACTGCATCACACTGTTAGCTCATATTCAGTTTGTGATACCCTATAACTCCCAGATCTTTTTCAGCAGCACCACCATCTAGCCAGTTATTTCCCATTTTGTCCTGTCTTCCAAAGTGCTTGCAACCCTTCCCAGCTTGGCATAATCTGTAAATTTTATAAGCATATTTTCCATGTTATTATCTAAGTCATCAGTGAAAATATTGAATAGTACCAGATACGATTGACGACTCTGGGAGCACACTAGATACTCACTCCCAGTTTGACAGTGAACTATTGATAACTATTTTGAGTATGGTCTTTCAACCAGTTTTGCACCAACCTTATAATAATTTCATCTAGATATAGTTTGCTTATGAGACTGTAATGTGGGACTGTGTCAAAAGCCTTAGTAAAATCAAGATATATCACCTCTACTGCTTTTCCCTATTGACTAGGCCAGTAACCCTGTCAAAGAAGGAAATTAGGTTGTTTTGGCATGATTTGGTCTTGACAAATCCATTCTGGCTATTCCTTATAACCCTATTATCCTCTTGGTGCTTGCAAACTCATTGTTTAATAATTAGTTCCAGAGTCTTTCCTGTTACTGAGGTTAGGCTGACTAGTTTATAATTCCCTGGGTCCTCTTTTTAAAGATAGATATTATGTTTGTCCTTCTCCAGGTGTCTGAGAAATCACCCATTCTCCATGATTTCTCCAAGATAATTGCGAACAGTTCCGAGATTGCTACATCTGGTTCCTTAAGTACCCGAGGATTAATTTCATCAATCTCTGCTGACTTGAATACACCTAACTTACGTCATCAGTTATTACCTCTCTTTCCCCACTGAGTAGAGGACATACGCTTCCTTCATCTTTTTTTCCCATGCTCCTAATGTATTTGAAGATCCTCTTCTTATTGCCTTTTATATCCCTTGCTAGGTATAACTCATTTTGTGCCTTAGCTTTTCTGATTTTGTCCCTGAATAATTGTGCTAGTGTTTTGTTCCCATCGTTAGCAATTTGTTTGTGTTTCCACTTTTTGTAGGGTTCCTTTTGATCATTATTACTCCATCAGGAGCTGTTTATTGGCTTCTAACTATTCTTCCTTCTTTTCTTCACATCAGAATAGTTGGCAGTTGTATATTTAATATTGTCTTCATAAGAAACTGTCAGTTCTCCTGAACTCCTTTATCTCTTAGATTTTCTTCCCCTGGGAGCTTAACAAGGTCAGCTCCCAGACTGCTGCACTGGGCAGCACAATATGGGGAGAAGGTGACCAGCCCTCTGTGGAGAAAGAAGTGGTTCGGGACTATTTAGAAAAACTGGACGTGCACAAGTCCATGGGGCCAGATGCGCTGCATCCGAGGGTGCTAAAGGAGTTGGCGGATGAGATTGCAGAGTCATTAGCCATTATTTTTGAAAACTCATGGCAATCGGGGGAGGTCCCGGATGACTGGAAAAAGGCTAATGTAGTGCCCATCTTTAAAAAAGGGAAGAAGGAGGATCCGGGGAACTACAGGCCAGTCAGCCTCACCTCAGTCCCTGGAAAAATCATGGAGCAGGTCCTCAAGGAATCAATTATGAAACACTTAGAGGAGAGGAAAGTGATCAGGAACAGTCAGCATGGATTCACCAAGGGGAAGTCATGCTTGACTAACCTAATTGCCTTCTATGATGAGATAACTGGCTCTGTGGATGAGGGGAAAGCAGTGGATGTGTTATTCCTTGACTTTAGCAAAGCTTTTGATACGGTCTCCCACAGTATTCTTGCTGCCAAGTTAAAGAAGTATGGGCTGGATGAATGGACTGTAAGGTGGATAGAAAGCTGGCTAGATCGTCGGGCTCAACGGGTAGTGATCAATGGCTCCATGTCTAGTTGGCAGCCGGTTTCAAGCGGAGTGCCCCAAGGGTCGGTCCTGGGGCCGGTTTTGTTTAATATCTTTATTAATGATCTGGAGGATGGAGTGGACTGCACTCTCAGCAAGTTTGCCGATGACACTAAACTAGGAGGTGTGGTAGATATGCTAGAGGGTAGGGATCGGATACAGAGGGACCTAGACAAATTAGAGGATTGGGCCAAAAGAAACCTGATGAGGTTCAACAAGGACAAGTGCAGAGTCCTGCATTTAGGACGGAAGAATCCCATGCACAGCTACAGACTAGGGACCGAATGGCTAGGTAGCAGTTCTGCAGAAAAGGACCTAGGGGTCACAGTGGACGAGAAGCTGGATATGAGTCAACAGTGTGCTCTTGTTTCCAAGAAGGATAACGGCATTTTGGACTGTATAAGTAGGGGCATTGCCAGCAGATCGAGGGACGTGATCATTCCCCTTTATTCGACATTGGTGAGGCCTCATCTGGAGTACTGTGTCCAGTTTTGGGCCCCACACTACAAGAAGGATGTGGAAAAATTGGAAAGAGTCCAGCGGAGGGCAACAAAAATGATTAGGGGTCTGGAGTGCATGACTTATGAGGAGAGGCTGAGGGAACTGGGATTGTTTAGTCTCCAGAAGAGAAGAATGAGGGGGGATTTGATAGCAGCCTACAACTACCTGAAGGGGGGTTCCAAAGAGGATGGAACTCGGCTGTTCTCAATAGTGGCAGATGACAGAACAAGGAGCAATGGTCTCAAGTTGCAGTGGGGGAGGTCTAGGTTGGATATTAGGAAACACTATTTCACTAGGAGGGTGGTGAAGCACTGGAATGCATTACCTAGGGAGGTGGTGGAGTCTCCTTCCTTGGAGGTTTTTAAGGCCCGGCTTGACAAAGCCCTGGCTGGGATGATTTAGTTGGGAATTGGTCCTGCTTTGAGCAGGGGGTTGGACTAGATGACCTCCTGAGGTCCCTTCCAACCCTGATATTCTATGGTTCTATGATTCTATGAACTACCAATTCTTTGTTGTTGAAGTTTGCCTTTTTGAAGTCCATTGTCCTTATTCTGCTGCTGTCACTCCTTCTTTTCCTTAGAATCATGAAATTTTTCACTTCATGATCACTTTCATCGAAATTGCCTTCTACCTTCAAATTTGGAACCAATTCCTCCCTGTTGGTCAGAAGCAAATCTACAATGGCTGCATCCCTGGTTACTTCATCCACTTTTTAAAACAACAAAAAAAATAATTGTCCCCAGTACATTCCAAGTACTTATTGCACATTTTGTCTTTTGCTGTATTACTTTTCCAACAGATGTCTGGGTAGCTAAAGTCCCCTGTTACTATCAAGTTATTTACCTTGCATGTTTCTGTTATTTGTTCTAGAAATGTTTCATCCATCTCCTCTTTCAGATTTGCTGGTCTATAGCAGACCCCAATTGTGATGTCAGCCCTGTTTTTTCCTCTTTACCCAGGGACATTCAACTGGTCTGCCTCTCACCTCTTTCTGGACCTCAGAACAAGTGAATATATTTTCAATGTATAATGCAACACCGTCTCTCTTTTCCCTCTGCCTGTCCTTCCTGAACAAACTATACCCCTCTGTACCAATGTTCCAGTTATGAGATTTATCTCACCAAGTCTCTAACACCAATTAAATCATAATTTAGCTTATGTGCTAACACTTTCAATTCTTCTCCATAATCCTTACATTTGTGTATCAACACCAAGATGTTGAGCAGATTCCCCCACTGATTAAATGCTTTTGCTTCTATGACTCTATTGTTATTTTTCCATATCTCCCTCAACATGTAGCTGTATGCTAAGGTCATCTTTTTTATGATTACCCATTGGCTTTTGGGTTGTCTCCTTTGAACCTAGTATTACAATCCGGGGTGCAATCCAGACTAGTAAGGGGTTGTATCATCCCCAGTCCTGCATCCTTGGGTGCCTCACAAAGCTTAGCTTTGCTGCTGTATCTCCCAACCTGTGCTCCTCACAAACAGCGAGACAGCATGCAAGTTACAGCCATAGTGTCTGTGTATAGCTGCAGCCTGCCAGCAACACTCCAGTCAACATTCTGGTTTCCACCCACCGTGGTTACCACTTCGAGGGTGACTCCAACAGACTCTAAGTCCAGATTTCCCCCTAAAACATGTGTTTTGGACAGTTCAGATATTAGAGGTCTGCTGCTCCTTTCAGGGGCAGTTTGCTACTTTAATTGGAGTTATCAAATTCAGTTTAAACACGACACTGGATTAATTATGATTAAATTTCTTTAACTACAAAGAGGTAGATTTTAAGTGAGTACAAGTACAAGGTATTACATTCAGAAATGGTTACAAGAGAAATAAATATAAAAACGTTTCCTAGTAGCGAAGACTTAAAAACTAGACTTGGTTCAAGTTAAATCCTTAAATTTTCCCAGCAAAAGGACAGAGGAAATTCGCAGATCAGGATCTGCCCCCAAGGAGATAGTTCCTTTGTCTTCTTAGGTGAAAGAGCAAGAGAGAGAGAGACTGAGGTGTTTCTGCCCCTCACTTTTATAGTCCAGTCCCCTGTTGAAGTGGATTCATCTGAGGATTACCTCTCAAAGCAAAGCTTATTCAAACAGTAAAGAAGGTGACACGAAGTTTGGGGGTGAAGGAACCCCCATACTCTTTCTTTCCTGTGTATGATAAAATGCAGATTTGCCTTGTCTCCCTCTTGCTGTCTCAAAGACTCTCTTTACTACTTATATGTATATTGAGGTAAGCACACATTCCTTTATTTAAGATAGACCTGCTTAACCACTCCTGCCTAATTGGGGCTATGTGGGTTTGAATATAAAGCTACCAACATCAAACAGGGGGAATTCATAACTTTACATATAATGCTACTACATACATTTCACCATGATATTATTGACCAGCATGTTATTAGTTTTCAAATGATACCTCACAAGGCATTTTTTCCACAAAGGTTATTACAGCAATGTGTAGGATATGAATATGGGGTTGCATTCAGAATCTTCCCCTTCTTGATGAGGTGGACCCAATCTCTTCCCAGCAGACCTTGTTCCCAGAATAGTATCCCATGGTCGAGGAAGCCAAAGTCCTCCCATCGAGACCATCTGTGCAGCATGCCTTCCTCTCCATGATGTACTGTAATGCCTATAACCATCATGGATCTTTTACTCGCCTCCTAGGCATTTGTCAATCTGGCAGACCTAATTACACAGCACTTCCTACCCACTTCTCATGGAAGTCAGCTGATAACTATTGAGTCTGTTCATGGGTTGCAAATAACTTGGCAATCCAAGAGCCTATCAATGTGGTTGGAAATAATATATTTACTTCATGCATACTGGGGCAGATCAAGATAATTCAAATTCGGAACTCTTCACAGGCAACTATGAACAGAAATAGTTACTAATTGCAAATATTTGTAAATACCTCACAAGGTGGGTGAGGTATTATCTTTTACAGGACCAACCTCGGTTGGTGGAAGAGACAAGTTTTCATCACACACACATGCACTCTTCACCACAGTCAAATTCCTTTCAAAGGCTTTAATATTTTTTGTTTGTTTGTTTGTTTTTCACCAGGGCAGTTGTACAGTAGATCATTGGAGAAAGAGGAGCTCTCTTGTAGTATTAGCTCTTAGTTTTCAGTAGAATACCTATATTTTGGTATATTATTATGTTTCACACATTTAAAAAGGGACTCTCTGTGCGATCTGCTACATTTGAGAGCGTTCAGAAGAAACACAGAGGAAACATTCTTGGGTAATCAAAAACATTTTTCATGAACAATCTCATATTCTGACTGATAGTTACAAGTGGAAAATTGGTGATGAATAGAGCAAAGAGGAATCTAATTGCAATATCAGATGCCACTACATGAAACATAAATCTAAAAATATGGATGTATTTATCAAATTACCTATGTCGAGAGGTATAGTTATTATACAGTATACCTTCATATATATGCTTACATATAAATGCTTTTGTAGGGATAAATATTTGTATTTTATTTATAGATTCATTTAATTTTAAAAACATGTCAATGACAAATAATTTCAACCTGCTGTGATGTGGGGGATAGTGTAAGAATGAGGTTCTGAATCTGAAGGGACACAGGAAAAATTGTGGTGTAAAACAAACAGTTTGATGCAGGATTAATTTGTATAAAATAACTGTCTAGAGACACAATGTCATGATGATTAATCACTTTTTACCATAATTAACTTATAGTAATAAAATCAAGATAACGCTAGATTTCTGAGGCACGGAAGTACATTTCCGTCTCAGCTGAGGAACAGTCATACGGCATGACCATAACATAAGCAAGATACATCCTGCCATTAGGAAAGCTTACTGCTTGAAAGTAAAAAATATGGGGAAATGGCGCCAACTGTAAAATGTGGAAAAAACCCGCATGATACGGCATTTTGCTTTAGAGAATAAAAGATGTGTTTGATGAAACAAGAGCAAAATCGAGCAACACACATAATGTATTTAAGGTACTGCAGAATAAAACCAATAACAGCCTTTAGCCAGTGTGTTTAGCCCTGCCAAAGGCCTATCAACACCTTCTTATTAGAACTGCAGCAAACTCCTCTCCAGAGAGTTAATCCCTCAAATTTGTGAGCTCACTAAAATCACTACTAAGATACACAGGGAAGAGCTAGCCTGAAATTGTATCAGTGAGCAGCTGAATCACCAAACATTTTCAGAGTGCTCCAAACTCAGGAGCCAACAGAGCTGACAAAAGCAGATGTTAACACAAAAGATCACTGCATTGACTCATCCTAAATCTCAGATGTATGTGATTCCTTTTGGTGTGGGACCAGAGAGACCACAAAGTGTAATAGATGAAAATGGGTGGTGGTGGTGATTTGGGGAGATGTTTGGGCTGAGCCTAGATGACCTTAGGCTTTTTTGTTTGTTTTGGTCCTGAAGTGAATATAATGCTTAAGAAAGGTGCTGCTTATAGCACAGAAAACTGAACTGCTCTGTTCACAAAGCAGATAAATGGTGAGCAGTGTCAGAGCAAGCTTCCATTCAATGTTCCCTGCTCTGGAAGGACCAGTTGAATGAGAAGATCACAGAGATAGTTGAAACATGTGTGTGGAGAGAGGGATTGTAAACATCTAGTAAAAAAAAAATTACAAAAGGATTGGTCAAAATCTTGATACATTTAAAAAAATAAATAAATTAGATTAATCTTGCCCGGTTGTAAAATCCTCAGCTTCTCTATCAATACAGTAACAAGTATTTCAATAAATAATTTCATCTCTGGGCATGATTGTGAAGGTGGTGAATAGTGTGACTTTCTGACTTTGGGGCACAAAATACAAGGCAAAATAGGGATTTGCAGGTTTTCTGTCCACCATAAGAAATGTGGACTTAAATTGAAAGGCCTTCCTGTACAGATCTCCAGTCACTATCAAGTGAGGTGCTCCTCAAAGCCTTCAAGCATGGTTACTAGCGTCAAACCCACAATGTTTAACTGGGTCTGAGATCAGGGAAAAACCTTCACGTATCCCTAGTATTTTTATTGTAAATACTATTGTAAATACTATGGTAGCTTCCTTAAATCTTGCCAGGCCAGCTGATGGGAGGTGGGAGAGGGAGGGGAAAGGGGGCAATTTCCCAGGGGCCCGGGCGATTTAAAAGGGCTTGGTGAAAAGTTCCTTGTAAGCTGTGTGGCCGTGCAGCAGCCTATTTAGCACTGCACAGGGGCTCAGGGAATCCACCTGGGGCCCGGCCCCCAACCTGCTGCAGCCAGGGTGGTCCGGATCTGCCATGGCCAGGGCGCCCCTCCCCCATCCCCAATTCTGCTGTGGCCCGGATCTGCCGTGGCCAGGATGCCAGAACCCAGCCACGGCCCTGCCCGGCCCTGCCTGAGGTGCGCCAGGGTGCCCGGAACCAGGTGTGGATGGGGTGGCCCGGCCCACACCAGACCCAGGTGTGGTGGGGGCGCCCCTCCCCCAGCCCGAACCCAGCCCCAGCCCGGATGGGCTGGGGCTGGGGGAGGGACGCCTATTCTGCCCCAGCCCCAGAGCAGCTGCAGTGGGGAGAGGCGCCTCTCCCCTGCCCAGCCCAGATGCTGCTGTGGGGAGAGAGAGCTGGGGGGGGAGTCCTTTCTCTTCGCCATAGGCCGGGGCACCCACCTGCACCCCAAACCTCTTATCCCCAGCCCCATCCCAGAGCCCGCACCCCCAGTCAGAGCCCTCACACCCCTGCACCCCAACACTCTGCCCCAGCCCTGAGCCCCCTCCCACACTCTAAACCCCTCAGCCCCACCTCCACCATATGAATTTTGTTATGTACACCAATATGAAGGTGATGTGTCACACACCAACTCCATATTGGTGCACATAGCAAAATTAATTCCGCACATGGGTGGGAAAAATTAGAACATGGCAGCGGCCGGGAGCCCCAGGTCTTTAGATCGCTCGGGCGGGCTGCAGGGCTCCTAGGCGTGTGCAGGGTGGTACCAGCGGCAGTGGCAGTGGCAGCTGGGCGGGCATGTGGAAGCCCAGGCCGTGCCGGGAAAGCGCGCCCAGCAGTGCAGCCGGCAGCAGCTCGCTGGGCACCAGCCAGCATAGGCGCAGCACCACCCAAATGTCAGGCAGACCTTTCTAGGGGGCTCATTGACTGTTCTGCCCTGGGGCCTGGAATTGCTGTTGGCAGGCCTGAATCTCCCCAGCTATTATGGACAGAATTCTACTCGAGCATCTACACAGTTGAGTGATGATATTCCACACCTCCTAAAAGAGAGGGTTCCAAGTAACTAACATCCCACCTCCAAACACCCTAACCCTTGTTACAGTTTGGACCCAGATCCGAATCTGAACATTCTTGCCGGCCTGTCTACACTTTTCATGCCTATAAATTTCCACTGACATCAATGAGAGATCTATGCATGTGGGATGAGAGGGAATGCAGAGATGGAAGCCCCAGTGTGAACATTAAAAAAGGTTGTTGTTTTCCCCCCCTGCCTCTACGGAGTGCAGTGGTGATTTGACAGGCAAATGGCACCTTTAACTCCCTCTGGCTTCAAGGATTACATAGAAAGATGAATCTTTTCATTTATAAACTCTTTCTTCACCATTTCCTTTCTGAAATCCTATTTCCCCTTTTCAATAGTGCTACAGGTTCTATATATTTTGCTTATTTTTCATGGTCTTCCTATTGTGCTCACTGGTCTTCCTGCCTTATTTACATTAAACGGTGTTGCTGAGCATGGTAGTGGGGTGTGTGTGTGTGTAGGGGCTAGTTGCCTTAATGGTAGTGACTCAAAGGGGAAAGTACATATTTGCATTATCACAGAAACTTTATAGAGGAGCACATGCAAAATCCAGCTGATACCACACTTCCTGATGGAGGGCACTGCACTTAAATAGCCCGAATGCTTAAAATGCATGAAGTGAATACATAAAGTATTTGAAGGGAGATTATATTTTATCATGAGTCATATGGTGAAGGTCACTTCAGAGAACATGGTTTAAAAAAAAATAGGCTTAAAGAACAATATCTTTCATCTTTTTTTAATAAGCTGTTTTTGACAAAACCTATTCAGCATGTGAAGGGAGAACCTGTTAGCATTGCTAAGAAATGAGCCACAATCCTTGATAGTCACTAATAAGACAAGCTTGTCAGGCTGTCACAGAAGAAGCATGAGACTTTGCATGCAGCCAGTTAGCCTCCTGTAAGCTCCTTAACTACCTTCTCTACAGTGCTGCACACTCAAGATTAATAATAGGCACAGGAAATGTAAATGGAAGATTTACCAATCAACTACAGTGCTGAATGAATTATGCCATAAACAAAATGAAATTCTCTAAAGCTCCAAATTCCTGGAAGGCCTAAACTAAACCAGGGGGAAAAGAATGAAAACAAGTAGCCAAGAAAATAATTGCCTTCTTTCAAAAGCATTTTCTCAATCAACAGCACATTTAACTTTTCTTCGTGTTAGTTGGAAATGTAAAAAGTGCTTCAAATGTGGGAGGTAGGGTGACCAGACAGGAAGTGTGAAAAGTCGGGACATAGGGTGGGGGGTAATAGGAGCCTATATAAGAAAAAGACCCAAAAATCAGGACTGTCCTTATAAAATCAGGACATCTGGTCACCCTAGTGGGAGGGGATAAGAAAGGCAATATCGTTATTCCCTAAAAGTGAAATTTAGAGCCTGCATCACCGTGTTAGTCCAGATTTCAATAGATTTACTCAATGATGGATCTGGTCCAAAGGTTCTTAAAAAACCTGGGAAAATGGTTGTAACTGGGATCGTTAATCATCTGTATATTTCATGGCTAGCTGCTCTTGGGCATATTCTGAGGCTCTGTCATCTTTAGAGTATACATCAAAGGAACAAAAAAAAAAAATGACAGAATATTTGTGCCATACAGTGAAAGAGTATTCATAAATTCTAGAATATATGTGTGGCACTGTATCCAGCAAGAAAGCTGATTTGCTTTTATGGTGCCTTCTTTTTGGACAATCGGACTTTGTGTAAGGTGAATTTACCTCACACAGAGGGGCAGTGCAAACATAACTTAATTTGGACTTACATCCAACTTAATTGGTTTGTAGGCCTTGTGCTGGCCCTCTGTTCGGGTGAATTCCACCCTTAGGACTGGGGAAGTCAATGGGATTACTGACCTGCTTAAACCTAGGGTTAAGGTCTTTGCTGAATTGGGTGCTAGTGAATAAAGTTGAAAACTCCTCCATAAATTACAAGCATTTTTTTTCCTTTTTGCATTTTCCAAAGTAGTGGAATTACTGATAGGATTCCATGAGAATGTCTCAAGATGGTAAGGAATTTGTGAAATTCAAGGGGATGAAATCTCATACATTTTTTGGCAAGGTTTCATGAGGCAAACCCCAGAATAATTGCACAGCTCCTTGTATGATGAGAACAGCACATACAAATGGCACAAAGATTTTCATGTTGATGGGAATCTTTTGGCAGATAAAAGGCTATGAGTAAGATAGCCTGAAGGGATCCTCTCATTACTTACAAACAGAAGCATTGCTGAGAATCCTATGCAAAGTGGTGTTACCAGCTGCTTCAGAAACATTTACTATAGTTGCTTGTCCCTGCTGCCCTAGAGTATACTGTAAATAATATCAAGAGATGATCTGTCTTTTTATTCACTCATTTCATGAGCCATTTTTACACTCAATGTTAAATGTAATTTAAAACATGGAAACAAGTATTCATGGGGGAAAAAAATCACAAAGGAAAAATGATAAAAGATGATGTGTCCATTTTCGGTTGGTAATTGTCCAGGATATACCATCTTCCTCCTTTACTATCCCTAAACATTATGGGCCAGTGAAAGTGGAATCTGTCCAAACAGAAACATACCATGGTTGGACTTGTAATGAAGTCCATGGAGTTCCAACCAGACTAGTCTCATGGGTAGAACTTTTCGCAAAATGGAGGGCCCCCATGTAAGAGTTTGCCACCCCAATGGAATGGCACCCCTTAGATAGGACTGAGTTTAACCATGTCTTTGTGATGCAAGATTTCAACATGATGATAATTTGCTGACCCTGAAAGTTATTTTCAGACCTGCAATATCTTTACCCGCATTGAAATCAGGATGATTGTGGAAATGATTAGAGAAGCCATCAAAATATCAGCATGGTGCAAACTTGCATTATGAGTCCATCCAGAGGTAAGGATGGACAGATACCATGTGGACAACAGTGACAAGCTATTGAAGTAACACAAAATATGTTCCTGCTGCAGTGTATAGTCTTTTCATTTTTCAAACTGGTACATATATAGGTGGCAACGCAAAGGTCTTACACCTTATTAATCCTATGGCCTAGCTGAAGAACCAGGACAGGAACTCAGCATGAAATTTTTTATTCAGACACCCATCTCCCATGTGGACATTTGTTATCTTCCTACATACCTATATTCTATACACCTCCATTGGCATCTGTGAAATTAGCCTTCATTTACCCTGCTGTAAGTGAGAAGAGACTCAAACCTTCTATCTCTAAGTAAGCACATAGTCTGAGATGGTCACCCCACTGTCACATTTTATTAGCGTGTCAATGGCAAACCTGTATGTTTCACATTTTGTAGACTTTGTTTTTTTTTAACCTAGATCAATATTTAACTCCAGATGTCTCATATCATTAGAGATATAAATAGTAAAACTTCTTTGTTGATTTAGTTGAAACTGGAAATCTAATTTTCAACTGCTTTGCATATTTTTTTTAAATCACTTTTCTATGCTAACCCATGATTAGTCACTCTTCCATCTGGGGTGATATATACTTTAATGAAATAAAATGAATATGAAAATCAATGTTCTATTTACTGCCTTTTTTCAAGGTAATCTACTTTCCTTTAAATGGATACTCAATAAAACATTGAATCATCGCTTTGTGTATACAAGTAGGCATACAGTACACTACAGCTTAGATACTGAAAATAGACTAGTACAGTGTGCTTATAACTAACATGTAATAGATGTACAGTAAGTGGATTTTTCTTTTTCACTGGGGCTTTTCAGCATCTACTGCTTGTTATTATCTTTGAGTTCTCAAAGGTATACAATAGCACAGCTGCAGAGTTCTCAGATATGAAAAAAAAAACCCTCCAGTTCCACATCCCAAGATCCAAGTCAATAAATATTTTAAATGGGCTATTATTAGTTTCTTAAATCTTGCCTATCATGTGCTCCCTCACTATGGGACCTCAGAATAAATGTCAGGAATAATTAACCGACATTTGGTGAAAATCCCCAAAGAAAGAAATTTTTGTTCTTTAAATCTCCCAGCAGGAATTTCAGAAAACTTTCATTATATTTCCCTTTTATTGCTCAGTAACAAGACTCTGATATGAGTCTGCCTAGAGCTGAGCCACTCTCTTTCTTTAAGAAACATTAGCTGTGTAGAAATCTAATTTTATTATCATTTTCATTTATTTTGCTTTGATAATGGTCCAATTCCTGTTCCCATTGAATTCAGTGGGAAAAGAGAGCATCGGGTCCAAAGGAAGAAACGTCAAGCTTTAGGATTATTAGGAAATGATCGTGTGTGTTTGTGTTGTGTGTGTGTAAAATATATATACGTACATATATCTATTTATATATAAACATGTCTAAAAAGTGCAATACACTTTTTACTTTCTCCAACTATTTACTTGTGCTGTTCCTACATCTGACGTGTCCAGTGCAATTTTTTTTGTCTGAAACCTTTTTCGGTGAAAAATGCAGATTATACAGCTGCAAAATATTTCACAAATTTGTGTCATTGTTGCCAAATTGTTCATGTTGAAAAAATAGCAAAAAATCCTAAAGTCAAAATATTACAATTTGACATTTTCTAAACAAAATGTTTTGATTAAAAATGTCTTTTTGGTTTGAAATTCCCTTCAATTTTAGTTTTTTTAAGTTAAAAAATTCTCAAAATCAAAATTAAATGTTTCATTTTCGGCTGAACAAAAAGTTTTTGTTTTATCTTAAATTATTTTTTTCAATGTTCTGGTTTGCCTAAAATTTTGATAAATTTTCATTTCAAGTCAACCTAAAACATTTTTTTCAGTTTTTTGGAACTGCCAGTGAATCACAGAGACAAGCTGGATGTGGTAATATCTTTTATTGGACCAACTTCTGTTGGTGGGAGAGACAAGCTTTCGAGCTTTCATGTTCTCCCTCACCAACAGAAGTTTGTCCACTAAAACATATTAGCTCATCCACCTTGTCTCTCTAATATCCTGAGACTGACACAGCTACAACAATGCTGCATACAGTGAAACAATCAGTTACCCAGACATCTCTAGTCGATCGTGTTTTGCTCATTTAAATTTGACAGTTTACTGACATACCTGATAAATAAGGAAAAAACTAAACAAACCAAAAGTCATGAAAATGAATTCAAATGAAAGAGCAGTTCCCATAACTATATACATATTAGGCTTTCAATTGGGGAACCAACCAAAATTAGAATTACAGTTATTTAATAAGTGTGAAATTCCCCTCCCTAAAAATGACCAGAACAACATCTGTACACCCCTTCAGCTCTGAGATTTAAGTGATGCCTAAATTTTGTGTTGGCTCCCTGCAGAGGGGTGAATTTAATCCATAGTGAATATAAAATCATAAATCTCACAGAGAATGGTTCACAATCAGTACATAGAGGTTAAAAAACATGTACATACATTCAGCAAATTATTTTGAATAGTGAATCTATTCTATTCTTGGTTACAGAAAAAGACACTAAATTTGTGTGATAAATTATCAGTTGCAAATTATTTGCTTAGCTCTAATATTCATATTTTACCATCAAAATTAAAAATATGCAACCATTAGGGGTATATATATATATATATAAACTAGATAGTTGGGTCTTTAGCACAGTTAGCAACTCTGAAATCTGCCTTGCTCATGGCATTCAGTATATGTCCCATTCATCTGTAAAATAATGACACCCCTTGGAAACTTGCATGCCTTTATAATGAGCCATGAATCCTTACTGCAAGGATATGAAAACACCCATCATGCATAAGGCAGCCAAAAACCTCATTCCCATTTCCATTCCAGGGATTAATGACTATCCAAAAGCAAACTCGGTAAGATGACTGGTTAGGCCTGCAAACCAGGGTACTATTTATGAATAATTTTCTGCCGACAAAGTTTTTCCCTCTGTGCATTTCATGGCTTCTGAAACTGTGACTCTGGAGAAATTGCTTACTGGATAATTATTTATTCACTTGTACAGCAGATAATGACCATCCTATGAAATAATTAAAAGGCGGCTAGGAAGAGAAACAATGCTGGGTCTACAAACACACAAGAGAAACCATTCCATAGAAGCACTACACAGAACCTAGAATGGGCAATTTTTGCAGTCTGTGTTTCTTGAGAAGAGATTAAAATGTTCGTCTTGCATTTATTTTAGTCTGCCTCAGAAAACTGCAATGACCACACTTAGGATGACTAAACACTTTTGTAGTAAATCCCTGTTAGCTACAGGATATGCATGGCTTGTACCTGGGGTATGTATAACAAACTGTGCATTTCTTTTTTACGCCCAGCACATGAAAAACAGTAAAAATTAACCTCAAATATTTTCTCTCACCCTTTAAAAAAAATCAAAGCACTGAGGATATTGACATTTAAGGTGTGATCCATGCAGCATTAACACAGTGTTCAAGCTCCCCACATAATTGTAAAGGAAACAGTGTCTGAAAACACAATTCTCTTTAAAGTTGCTGTTTTTGCTTCGTGGTCTCTTTTTTCACAAGGGAATTGTGTCCTTTGCCCTATATCTTTTACCACCAACTTAGAGTAGTCATCAAAATTCAAAATTCAGGCAAGACAAATATACCCAAACATAAGGAAGAGTGGAACAGGTTTAAAAAAAAAAAAAAAAGGAAATGGCTCTTTTTTTTTTTATTGGGCTCCGAATTGATATTTCAGGATATAGGACAACTGTGAGAAAATGAGAATGGTAGCTCTTTGTCTGGGATCAAATTTCACACTGGGCGAGCTCATCCTAATGTGGAAATTGTATTTTGGTGCTGGGAGGATGTGCTGTTGTGAAGGTGGAAAGGACATGATCTTACCTTTACTCCACCAACTTTCAGATATTAGGGATCATTTGAGGGTTGATGGTGGTCTCTGCACAGAGGCAGAGGAGGCATGCTCCTTACGATCTTCTCCGCCTCGTGGATGATGCTGGTCACGATTGGCCACTTAAGCTTCTCTGCTGCATTTTCTCTGTCTTTCCTCATCTACAGACTGGTGAGATGAACCAGAAAGTGACCCCTCTTCCCACCCCAAAACTTTAGGGAAGTTTGCATCTGGATACAGAACTGTATCTGACTGTCATAGTTCAAGATTAGATGCATTATGATCTGACCCAAAGTCCCAAATCTAAGATCATCTAAACCTCAGCTATGGGAGCACTCAAATACAGTTGTGGCTATGAACTTTACCCCTCAGGTCCATTTCTGTTTATTAATGTCACCCTCTCCTCTCTCAACGTTAATGCCTGGCTGCTCAGTGCCATATATGGCCCTCACACTCCTATTGTGCAAGTTTCTTATCTTTACTGACAGAAATATATTACACATCACAATCACAGATCCAAGAACAGAACTGCTGGCAAGGTCTGCTGATGTGAAAATCATTCTTTGTTTTGATCCCACTTGGGGGGAGGGGTGTGAGTGTGGAAATTTCCCTTCCAACCGGTGAGGCAACAGACCTGATTTTCAATCCATCCTGAACACAAACACTCATAAATGATTTGTCAGTAAATCATGCACATTTTATGCTAATCCTTTGATATTTTTATTAGCACCTATGAATATGATTATTAGATAATATTCATTGTAGGCCACAGATAGTATTGTGGCATCTCATTTCCCCTTTCATCATAACCATTGACCTACTGTAAAAGATTTATAGCACAAATTTAAAAATGCATTCTATTTTCTGTGCTCCTAAAATCTTTCTCTGCATAATTAACCCATAAATAATTTCAAAATCAAAGTCAAACATACATTGCAGTTATTTTTTAATTAAACAAGTGAAATAAAATGAGTTAGACATTAATAGGTTTTGGATACTTTTTGCATTTAGTCATGTGTGCTGAAAGTGCTTTGATTTCAAAGAGAATTTTTGCCAGATAGTGATTCCATTTTAAGCACTTTTAAGGAAGGACAGTAAAGGGGGGGGGGGGGGGGGGGAGGGAGGGAGAGAAAACATAATGCTGAATCCTAAGAAGCTATTTATCTTTAAGAGCAAATAGATTGGAGAGTGATAACCTGCATATGGTACAATCTATCAGAGAAAGACTCCATCATTCTTTCCCGTGATATTTAAAACAAGGGATATACTCCTACTCTTGATTTTTACCTATGTCTTTAGTAAATTCAGTTTGGCAACTGCCTTCTCCACTCCATTTGAACTGCCCTGACCCAGATCACTAATTAGCAGAGCTACAAAAAGAGTATATGCAATGATTTTTTGGGGAAAAAATAACAATTTGCTTTGAAGGCATTCACCTCCCTTTTTATCAGTGTACGGTGATGCAGGTGATAGTTTCTTCACAGAAAAGTTCATGGGAAACCCAAATTCTGGCAAATGCAAAATGGCCATGTGTCAAACCTGAAATCCCTTTGATTTCTCTCCTTTTTATAAAAGTTTCAGTCAACTGATCAGGCAGCAGAAACAATACTATGTGACTTAGGTGACCTATCACAAGACTAATAGTAGCAAGTAGTCAAAGTCAGAGCTGAAAGGAATAATTTGTGAACAACCCATAGGCTGAAGCCCATTGGCATAAAGTGTTCATTGAACTATTTCAGATAATGAAGATGTTTTTAGTGAAGGACTATAGAAACCACAGTGAACATAGTCATTTACAAAATGCATGTTTATGTGAAGAAGGACAAAACTCAGCTGTGTCTCTTGGCCACTGTCTTACTATATGCAACTTCACCACCTCAGAGGGGAGGGGGTTCTAGATGGGGTTTGTGATGGGTTGGACCCTTTGGGAAGTCACCTGATGTGCTGAGATACCACTGAGTCTACCTGTTCTGCCAGCCTGGGCCCCCTTTAATCTGTCTTGCTGAGCCAGGCTCTTAAAACCTCCTCTAACACACACACAAGCAGGCCACACCCAGCTGCAGATCAGCTCTGGGAAGGCTCAGTTTAAGGGGCTTGCCCAGCACTCAGATGTTCACCTCCCTTGGAGTACCGACTCAAAGATATATTATATTCACCTCTTCCCCCAATGTGGAAGAGGGTATGCACAATTTCTCGCCCCCCCCCCCTCCCCGCCCAGTTAGAAATCACATAAACTAGGTTGTATTATAAACCAGAAATAAATTTGTTAACTATAACAGGTATATTTTAAGTAGTTAAGGAGGTAGCAGACAGAACAAGGCTTATTACTAAGAAAATAAAACAGAGCACGCAAACTAAGCTTAATACACTAAAGAAACTGGTTACATGGGAGTTCTCACCCTAAGTGTGGTTCTAATAATCTTCTTCACAGGCCAGACACCCTTCCAGCCTGGTCCAGTTCTTTCCCCCTGTTCAGTCTAAGTTGTTTACAGCAGTCATCTTGTGTGGGGTAGCAGGGGAGAACTGAGGACCTGGGTTAGCTCACTCCCCACCTTCAATAGGATTTGCATTAGGTGGGAGTCCTTTGTTTACTAGTTTGACCCCCACTTCCCTTACAGTGGAAAGTTACAAGAAGTCCCAGGTAATGTTTTAGTATTAGGTGACAAGACCACCTGGCTCTGTAGGGCCCCTGTAGCCATTCTTCACAGGCTGACCCACAGATTCACAGGAAGACTAAGGCTCTTTTACAGTCCATTGTCTCTTGTTGCTGGGCCATCAGCACTGTTGGGCTTTTTCATTGTTGTACCTGAAGTGTTAGCAGGGGAGTATCACCCAAAGTAGCATAGCTGAAATACAGATACATAGTCAATATTCCTAACTTCAGATACAGAAATGATACAGGCATACAAATAGGATAATCATATTCAGTAAATTATAACCTTTCCAATGATACCTTACAAGAGTTATCTTGCATAAAGCATATCTTAGTTATGTCATATTCCTACCACAAGCATATCTTCATAAAGAATATGGAGTATAATGCCACAGGGTTGTCCTTCAAGGATATACATTCCTTCCTAGAGCTCCTAGGCTAACAAGGGGTGCACAGCACCTATGGTGGTGAAGCATGCTCCTACTACTCTATTCTATATAGGTTCTTATACCGAGCACCTCTCTTCCCACTGCCCAATAGCTATGCTGCCTAGCATGGAGGGGCAGGCTGGACCAAGTCCCATGAAGACATTGTGTAGACTGCATTTGTGGAGGTTTCCCCCTCCTTTGCACACTCACCCAGCAGCCAGTCCCATTCTGGACCAGCTCTCAGTTTGGGAATACAAAATATCTGTGATGTTCCAGCTAAGATCTGAATTGAGGAGCAAGATGTAGGTTGTGTATGTGCGTTTGTGTGTGTGTTAGAAAGAGAGAGTGAAAGGGAGAGTATGTATCTCTGTGTGTGTGTGTGTGCACGGAGGAAGGAATGATGCCTTTAAAAGGGGGGCAGTATTTGCTCTGATCAGGCAGTTAATTCTACAGTTCTCTGTAACATATACAGCCATATTATGACCCTTTTATCCCTACTTCAGTGGAACTCCTTGTGTGTGAGTAACTGCTGACTAGTGTGAATATCAGTGTCACAATCTGGCACTCAGGCTGGGATTGAGCCTAAGAGAATTAGGAGTCCTTTGAACTAAACTAACTCCCCCAGGCTCCCTTGGAAATCCCAGCCTTAATCTTTTGTCTTACTTACTATTTCATTTTTTAATCATCTCTACGCTATTTTTTCCCTTGGCTCATGAGTAACAGGGAGACTTGTTTTCCTTTGTGTATTCAGGAGAAGTGCCAATACTCAATTCCTGCTGGAATAAAAATTGTTCTGAAGCTCACCTCCTGGAAGCTCCTGATCATTCTGAGCACTGTGTACACCAAAGTGACAGCTGTCACCCAGTGTCATTTGCATTGGGGAAATACTGATATTACATGTAAACACTTCACAGTCAAAGCTTAACAGGTACTTAGCTCTGGATCCTTTTTTGCTCTGCCAGAGCTGATGTGGTTTGTTTATGTCTAACAACTACATTATTATGGTTATTGAACAAAACAGCTGCAAAAATTAATGTTCTCCTGCTTCCCATTGGCTTGCTGTAGATCAGATGGCATCAAATTACAAGTTCTGTTGCTTCTATCTGATGCTGAGAATGTTCTGAATTTTTAATCCCATAATTATTTTAAGCCTTCCCCTTGTTCCATTATACAGTAGATGAATGGTGGGATCTGGGATACAGCAGATGAATATTGTTCACAGATATGCAAATTAAATATCTACAGTATGTTGGTGGAGTTTTTTGTATTTTGTACTACAAGCCTAAAAATGTGAGACTGGGTTTTGGCTTTTGGTTTTACAGAGGTGTACTGCAGGATTGGGAGAATGGGAGAAGGCAAAGCTACAGTGCTAGAGCAGATGTTCTCTGACTCTGAGACATACTGACTGCATGACCAGAAAGAATGGTTCAAAGTTACTTGAAGCAGGGCATGGAGCAATTTTCTTTATGGCTGGTCCAAAAGAGATCACATGCATTGTCTCCTGCTGCCTGCTTCTGGGCATCAGCGGGAGTGCAAGACTGATCATCTGACCATATTGACTTGTGGCCACACAATACAATGTGGTGTCTTAGTCAGGTTCCTTCCACCAGCAGTCACCGGGGTGTAAGTCACCAGTCTGCCTTGATTCTGCATCAGTTGTAAGTCCTATGGGGCAGGAGCCATATTTTTGTTATATGAGGCCTCTAGGTCAAATGCCAATAATTAATAAAAAATAATAATAAGGGTTTTGTGGGTGATGAAAGGATAGTCCCTCTATGACCTCTCCCTGCACCTTTCATTCCCTCCCATACACCTTATGGACCCATACAAGTCAAGCTAGTGTTTAGCCCATGTTTTTCATTCAAGGGTTTAGAGCTTGACCATTTCATCTGCTCACATTTTCTGCAAACTTGTGCTAATTAGTTTGGCCATTCTTTGCATAGAGGGGTGTCAGAAAGATGTAGTTGTGATGGGTTTTCCCAGTATGCAACCTGAACTGTGAGACCGTTGAGCCCACTGTCCCACCAACCTGGGGTATCCCTCTCACACTGTGATGCTGTTGGCAAGCTAGAAACCTCTGGCAGGTATTGCACTTACACAGACATCCAAAGGCAGGGACACACCCAACTGAGTTATATGAATGCTTCTCCCAGCCACTCATGAACCAACAATAGAGAGGCCCTAACCAATTTCCTCCAGCTCCCCAGCCTTGCATCCCAGAATATACTGTCTTGACCTTGTCAGAAGCCTGACCAGTGTACATTCATTACCCAGTCCACCCCTCCCTCGATGTGGAGAGGGCATACACTAGCCTTTATAAACTGAGCTGAGATTTCCCAAGCACTTCAACCAAAACACACTGTTTTAGGTAATATATAAAACAGATTTATTAGGTATAGAAAGATAGACTTTAAGTGATTATAAGTAGTAAGTATAGCAATCAGAGTTGGTTACCTGAGAAATTAAATAAATCCGCAGTCTCAGCCCTGGTCTACACTAGTGTGGGGGGGCGGGGGGGGGGGGGGGCGGGGGAGGAACGATCTAAGATACGCAACTTCAGCTACGAGAATAGCGTAGCTGAAGTTGACGTATCTTAGATCGACTTACCTCGCGTCCTCATGGCACGGGGTCAACTGCCGCCGCGCCCCCTTCGATTCCGCTTACTCCTCTCGGCAGTGGTGGAGTTCCGGAGTTGACGGCAGAGCGATCGGGGATCGATTTTATCGCGTCTACACTAGATGCGATAAATAGATCCCGATAGATCAATCACTACCCGCCGATCCAGCGGGTGGTGAAGACCTGTCCTAAGATTTATAAACTAAACTGGATTTGAATCAAGCAGTGTCTCACCCTGACAGATGGTATTGTTAAATACCCAAGCTGGGACTCTCCTCCAGCCTGGACCACCCTCCCCTGGTTCAAACACTTTGTCCTCCAGATGTGCTTCCAGGTGTTGAGTTGTCGGGGGAGTGAGGCCAAGTCATGATGTCAGTTCACCTCTTTATAGTTTCTTCCAGCTTGCTGGAAAGATCTATGTTTGTGACCGCCCACTTTGGTCAAGCATTCTCCATTGTCTATATGTGCTCTCTCTGAGAAGTCTCCACTGTATACAGTTCCTGGGATAGTGGATTCTCTTTAATGGGCCATTAGCACATCTGTCTACTCCATGGTTGTACCTGAAAGGTTGGTTGTGCGTGTTCCCAATCTCACAACATATTTCAGTAACACACACATAGCAAAACTTCATAACTTCGCATACAATGATAGCACATACAATCCAATACGATATCAGATCAGATCAAGACTTTTAAAATGGTATCTCACAAGGAATACTTTGTACAAACCATTTCATAATTACACTGCTCTACAGCCAAAATGCTTCTGAAATAAATGTAGTCAAACTTTACTAATTCTGGGTCACTGAGAACGAAAAGGATGCTTAAAATTGTTGATTGGCTCTAGTTTTCAAGATATGCTATTGGGTCAGTATATACGACCCTTGACTTGGGAATGGCGGAGGATAAGTGAGTTATAAAGGGAAGGGATCTCAATTTAAACCAGAAATGACTAAAATACATCTTTGACTGGATCTATGAATAAATCTATGACTGGGTTTGGACAGTACTTGCTTTTTAGGCAAAACAATGAATGATGCAATCTGAAGCTGGTATTGCGTCATACATGATATGAATTGCATCATGTTATTCCTAGAAGTCATGGATGATGCAATCATAACGAAGCTTACATCACTCTGCTGAACAAATTGCCCTATATCAGCTCTAGAAATCATACAGTGTCGTGCTCTCTTATTTGTCAGTGTTTGATTTTGCAAAGGGACACATTTCTGTTTAGCCAAAGTGAGCAGAGATGCCTCGTACTTGTGTGAACAGTGCAGATAACTTCTGCTATGTTTGTGGTGAAGTGACTTTTGCATCACAAAAGCGCAGTATGACCACTATGGTTAAGAAAGCCTATCATCTTTATTTTGGCTGCAAAATTGGAGATCAGGACAAGAGGTGGGCCCCACACATATGCTGCAACACTTGTGCAACAAATCTTCGCCAGTGGTTGAACAGGAAAAGGAAATCTATGCCTTTTGCAGTGCTAATGATTTGGAGAGAGCCAACAGATCATACCAGCAATTGTTACTTCTGCATGGTGCCTCCAGTTGGGAAAGGTGTATCAAAGAAGAAAAAGTGGACTGTGTATTATCCAAACATTCCATCAGCTATACTCCCAGTACCCCACGGAGAAGGACTGCCGGTTCCTGATGCACCAGAATCATTCTCACTTGAGTCAGATGAGGAAGAGGAAGAGGATGAAACTTCTGGTCCTGAACCATCAATGTCACAGGACCCACATTTTCTCCCATCCTCCTCCTCTGAACCACACCTCATAACACAAGGTGAACTGAATGACCTTGTCAGGGATTTGGAACTGCCCAAGAGTAAGGCAGAGCTGTTGGGCTCCAGACTACAGCAGTGGAATCTCCTGGCAGGTGATGTTAGGGTTTCCATGTTCCGTGACTGTCAAAAGGATCTTGTCCCATTCTTCTTCATGGAAGGTGATCTTGTAGCCTGCAACAACATCGATGGTGTGATGGCAGCCCTCAACATCGTTCACGATCCAGATGAGTGGAGACTGTTCATTGATTCATCGAAGACGAGTCTTAAAGCTGTTTTACTGCATAATGGCAATGTTTTGCCATCAATTCCAGTTGGTCATGCAGTCCATATGAAGGAAACCTATGACAACATGAAACAACTTTTGAGGTGCATAAACTATGACCAACATCAGTGGCAGCTTTGTGGCGATTTGAAGGTTGTTGCTCTCTTGCTTGGTCTGCAGACTGGATACACAAAGAACTGCTGTTTTCTCTGCGAATGGGATAGTCGTGCAAGAGATTCCCACTACATCAAAAAAGATTGGCCACTCCGACAGTCATTGGAGCCTGGGAGGAAAAGTGTTCAGCATCCACTACTTGTTGAATCAAGGAAGACACATCTGAAGAAGTGAGGTTTTTACCCACAAAAGCTTATGCCCAAATAAATCTGTTAGTCTTTAAGGTGCCACCAGATTCCTTGTTGTTTTTTAAGGAAGATTTTGTTACCACCCTTACACATCAAGCTGGGTCTGATGAAGAACTTTGTCAAGGCCATTGACAAAACACAAGCAGCTTTCAAGTACCTCCGTGGAAAATTTCCAAGGTTAAGTGAAGCTAAGATAAAGGAAGGTGTCTTTGTTGGTCCTCAGATTCATGAACTTCTTCGAGCTGATGCATTTGACCATGCACTGCGTGGCAAGGAAAAGACGGCATGGAAAGCCTTCCAGTTAGTGGCAATACATTTTCTCGGAAACAACAAGGCAGACAACTACAGGTTGTTGGTGGAAAACCTCCTCAAGGCATACAAAAGCCTTGGTTGCAACATGTCACTAAAGATACATTTTTTGCACTCTCATCTAGATTTTTTTCCACCGAACTGCGGAGCAGTGAGCAACGAGCATGGCGAGCGATTTCACCAGGACATTGCAACAATGGAGAAACGCTATCAGGGCAAATGGAGCCCATCAATGCTTGCAGACTATTGCTGGACAGTGACAAGAGATGCTCCATTTAATGAATACAAGAGACAAGCCAAGAAGCGCCGAGTAGACACTGAATAGGACTAAACTATGTACATAATAGTTTTTTGCCTTTTGTGTCATAATAAATTTTATTTATATAGCCCTTTTGCTGATTTTTAAAGTGTTACATAAACAGGACAGGTGAAATATTATCATGTAAAACAACCATAAACACATGAAAAGACCTAGGTTTACAATTTATGATTAAAACTCTACTATCTACACAATATACATAGACATAAAATGTAAAAACTTAAATATCTTAGAAACAGTAGCCAATCAGTTGTTTTAATTGTCATATTTGAATTCAGCACATCAAAATACATAATAGATAGCACATTTTATCTCTGAAGCAGACGACTTCTCAAAAATTGTAGACCAGTGTTATATGACAGTGGTGAATATGGGGGTTCTAGGGTGTTGCTTTGAGGTACAGAGTGCCAGAGTGGTTTGGAAGATTTACTGGCTTTTATTAGCCCCACAAATTACAACCATCGTATCTCAGCCAAAATATTGAAGGTAGTTAGCCATTCCTGTGCTATGGTGCCTTTTTAAATGTTGCTTTATGGAAATTTGACAGTGATCGAGAACATAACAAGCCCCACATGAATGATGGCCAATTTTTTGTTTATCATGTCGTCACGGTAAGACTCCAATCCTGGGCCTCGGGCATGCCCCAGTGGAGCTAATTGCAGGCTTAGGCCCTCAAAATAATACAAGTTCTGGTGAAACCATCCTGAAAACACTGGGAGAAATCCTGACCTGATTGAAGTCAATAACAAAACTCCCATTATGGAGCTCTAAAGGCTCAGCATTTCCACCCCAGTTTCTAAGATTCAGTGGAACATGGCTTCCACAGTTTAAATAATTTTGCTGCTAGCATCATTGCACTCTTGTATTATAGAAAGGGCCTTATGGAAGGTTTCAAAACATCTTCATTTATTTTAATGAATAAAATCAGCTCTGTGGCTGCAATCTTGTCATTACTGGTTGGTTGATTTCTTGTCTGTATCACAGTAGAAATGGGGCTTCTTGGATTCATTCAGGGAAAGTGTTCACTGAATAAACTTTCACTTTTTCCTTTGGAAGTGTAGCATTTTTATTCTGTTACTGTGGGCTCCATTGGAGACTTGGGAAAAATGCTTACTATATTTAAACAGGCTAAGAGTAAATGACTAGTATGCTCCAGTGGTTTAGAGACCTTTATCATAACTCTGCCTGCTGCTGTGACCTTTAAGTCCTGAATAGTTCCTTTTCAATCACACACCCGATCTGTAACATTTTTATACTGCTGCCATGCACACAGATCCAGTGGATAATTATTATAATCACCTCACATATGCAAATGCTTTTTTGGGACTTGAACCCAGGTCTCAAGCTCCCACCGGAGTGAAGAGCAAGTAGATGGAGCAACTCCCTTAGGTCACAGAGGCATCAGCATTGACTCAGGAGTCATTAACCTGAACCTTCAATTATGTGTAGAAAATCTGCAAATCCCCCCATTAAGATTTTTTCCCCTAGAGACTTTGTAATAGTTTTTTTGAAATTATAAAAACAGCAAGAGGGAAGATTATTTGTGTTAATAAGTAGAAAGCTGAATGCTAGCACCTCCCCACACAGGAGCTGCCTCAATATTATTTCTCTCACAGTTAATAGAGGTTTAAGACTGTGCACAAAGAACTATAAAAAACCAGCCTTCATGCACTTTGATCAGAATTTTGTTAGAAATAATTGAAAAGTTAATATTAAGTTAAAAGTGAAGAGCTGAATTGTGTCTGCCTTTGTGCTTTGCACTATAGAAGGAAAGGATACAGAGGCAATATAAAATTTCTATTCCCTTAAGTTCTAGAGTGTTTGAATGAATGCACCCAGTTGCTCTCTGTAGGCCATAAATAGCATAGCCCATTGTATTAGGATCATCGCCATGACCATGACCCTCTCTTCCCCTGTGTGCCTAATGGCAACTGCAGGCAGAAGATGATCCGGCGATCCCTTCTGGCTGTAAACTCTATGGGTATGTCTACACAGCAAAGAAAAACACACAGCTGGACCGTGCCAGCCAACTTGGGCTTGCAGGACTGAGGCTGAGGGGTTGTTTCATTGCTATGTAGGCTTCCAGGCTTGGGCCAGAGCCCAGGGTCTAGGACCCTGTGGAGCGAGAGGGTCTACACAGCAATGAAACAGCCCTGCAGGCTGAGCCCTGCAAGCCTGAATCAGATGGCATGGGCCAGCCACGGGTTTTCCATTGCTGTGTAGATATACGCTATGACCCTATGTGAGGGACACTGCTCAGCATACTCCTCCCCATCCAACACTCTCTGAATTATTCTGCCTATGTCTGCCTATCACAGAGAAAATAATTCAGAGCACCACAGATTGGGTGATAATAGAGACAAGGCCAGAGCTCATCCTGATTTCTTCTGGTAAGGAGTTTCTCATCCAGCTTCCATTCACCAAGAACCCTTTGTCACTTCTCCTGTAAGCTGTAGTCTAAATGCTTTCAGCTGCACTGTCCCTGGTGATGCTCATATTCTTATCACTCTAGAAGAAACCATGGCCAGGTCTGCATGTGAGAGGCATGGATGTAACCTTCTTGCCATTTGGAGGTGAAAAAAGTTGCTTCTCACCACTACTGCAACCTGGGCATCTAGCCAATGTGGGCAGAGAGCTCAGTGAGGTATGTCTCCACAATTGCACCTCCCTGACCACTGAGGAACAGACTCCTTCAATAGAGGGAACAGTCATACTTTCTGCAGGTTTTTTTTTAATTCAGCCCCCCCCCAAACACACACACACACACTTACCAGCAGCGTTTCCTTTGGGACTTGGGGTTAAGCTTGAGATAGATACTCAAATCCAGATTCTTATTTTTTTCAGTTATTGAAGTAGGTATGTGATGGAGCTATCTACTCTGGGGAGGAGATACTTACAGCTCCATGTCATCCACATTTTGTTGACTCAAGAGGCCATCTAACAAACATGTTGAAAAGCAAAGCAGAAAGGATTAAGCCAACAGGAGTCCATAGTTGAGAGTTCACAGTGAGGAGAAACACCAATCCATCACAACTCTGTAAGAGCTGCCCAAGAGGAAAGAGCAGAGTCACCGTTGTCTCCTGGTAAGTCGCACAGCTAAGCCAGGGATCGGCAACCTTTGGTATGTGGCCCATCAGGGAAATCCGCTGGTGGGCCGGAATGATTTGTTTATCTGCAGCGTCCGCAGGTTCGGCCGATCGCAGCTCCCACTGACTGCGGTTCGCCGTTCCAGGCCAATGGCAGCTGCAGGGAAGTGGCGCGGGCCGAGGGATGTGCTGACCGCCGCTTTCCGCAGCCCCCATTGGTCTGGAATGGCAAACCACGGCCAGTGGGAGCTGTGAATGGCTGAACCTGCGGACGCTGCAGGTAAACAAACCGTCCCGGCCCGCCACTGGATTTCTCTGATGGGCTGCATGCCAAAGATTGCCAATCCCTGCTGTAATATTTACTCAGAACATGTTAGTCTACAGGACCTTAGTTTAAAATTTGCTTTAAAAATATGTCATTAGTGTGTTGCTGAAGATTATAAAATCACATTCTAAAAAATCCTTGCATAGATCTTTAGATGCACAATTTGAGTATTCATCTTTAGTCTTAAATGCTTGGATCTTCAGATATAGTTTTTTAAATAAATCCTTCAAAAGTCCACCCTTCTCTAAAATACACATTTTAGTTTCAATTACTATAGTACAAAAAACGTGCTTCCAAAGTCTTCCTGTCCTTTTTGTCCACCCTTTTCTCCCTTCGCCCCCCTGTTGAAGAGGGCCCTTAAAGAGACAACACTCCTTTCCTTCCAGATAGCTGGACAAATGAGTTTCCCTTTCTTTAGTTCTGACTATTTGATGAACTAATTTTAAGAGAGCCCTCCAGCAAAATCAGCACCTTAGTAAGATATAAAATCCTTTGTTATGCCTAAAACCTTTGGAAACATATTTTTTAAAGTTGGTGAAATTTCATAAACATGTCTATTGTTATGGAGATCACACAAAGTAAATTAGTGTTCCCTTTTTCTAAAAGCAATGAACATTGTTATGAACACATTAAACCTCTGTGACCGATTAATTTAAAATAATGTCTTTGTTTCAGTGAGTTAAATATGTAGTAATCTGGAATGATTACTTTATGAAGGCTTAAGAGTACATTTAAAATATAAAATCAGCTTACAAATACTAAGACAATGTAAAACAAAGAAGAGCTGCATCATGTATTCCATAATATTTAATGTTGTATTCAGCAGGACAGCTGACTTGCCCTTACTACAAAGTTTTTGCAAATAAATCTCTGACAAACTTCCGGGTATATCAAAAAACCTGTGACTGATGTTTTTTATTCCCAAATTTAGTGCTTTTAATTAGGTACCTTCTACATGTCCAGTCTTCACCTTCTGGCATGCAGTGGAAAACATGCTCCATTTTCTTTAGAAAGAAATTGCAGAAGAGTGGTTTTTTTTTCAAATGTAATTTGCTTCATTTGGGTTCAGGGATTTGGCTGGAAGGGGGTGAGCAGGGAGGGGGAGGGTAGAGAGGAAGGAGACAGAGGGGAGAGGGCGGGGCCTGGGCAGAGCAGGGGCGAGGCCTGTGGCAGAGCAGAGGTGAAGTATGGGCGGGGCCACAGGCAGAAGAGGTGGACTGGGGAGCTAGCCTCCCCAAGTGGCAGCTTCACCCACCGCGCATGACAGAAGGTAAGAGCGGGTTGACTTCCGCACACCCAGTGCACGCTGCAGTCTCCTTAGGCAGGGGCCGTATTCACAGACCCAAATGCATCGGCGCAGCACATTCTGCGTGAGGGAGACGGTACGGGGTCTCTGCGGAGAACTGTGACTCTCCGCCACCGTGAGGCAGACAGGGCGGTTCGGTATCCTTTGCTACCTCGTCCCTCCCACCCCCGGGCTGCAAGCCCAGGCTGCCATTGGGCATAGGGGCACTAGTTTAATAATACCGCACAGGGCTCCATAAATCCTAAGGACGGCCCTGAACTGGGCCTTACAATGTTCATGCATTTAGTAAGACCGAGGAAAGTGAAATGGTGATTTTATCAATTTTATAGCTCAGCAAAAGCTGAACAGAATTTATTAGGACAAAGAAAAGGCATTTCTGTAGCCTGAGGGCATTTCCCACTGCTGAATGTCAAAGACCTGCTGCAAACAAAGGTGGTGTGAATATTTATCAAAGAGAAGTTCATCCGAATCTTTTATAAAGAAAAGATTTTAGACAACCTAAATATAGGGGCAGCTATGAGATGCCCCTGCAATACAAGAGGTGCTGTTATCAGGAAGATAATTAAAGAGGAGTTTAATATAATAGGCCAGTAAGTTATGGCAGACTTATATCAGAGCTCACATGTATACAGAATGCATGAATATTTAGCAGCCACCATACTACTTAAAATGTAGCCAAACTGATGATTATGATTTAGCATCATCAAATATAATCATACATGATCATCTCTGTCAATTCCTTGCAAGTTAATATCTCATATTAGCAGTTAATCACATACTTTAAACAGGTCAGGATGCATTTTTGTGAACTCTTTAATGTGTATTGGTAAAGAATATAAAGTGCAAGAAAGGCGGAATGTAAACAAAAGCTTTTAAGCGGTTCATTTCAAAGTAAAAACCCGAAAAGCTGAAAGTAGATAGGGATTTTAAACAGTGCTTCCCACGGCAATAGTACTGAAAGGTGAACTTAGTACTGAAAGGTGAACTGTCGGGTTGGAGGGAGGTCACCAGTGGGGTTCCTCAAGGTTCGGTTTTGGGTCCGATTTTATTTAATCTATTCATTACTGACCTCGGAACCGAATGTAGGAGTGGGCTGATAAAGTTTGCGGATGACACAAAGCTGGGAGGTATTGCCAATTCGGAGAAGGATCGGGATATTCTGCAGGGAGACTTGGATGACCTTGTAAATTGGAGTAACATTAATAGGATGAGATTTAATAGTGAGAAGTGTAAGGTGATGCATTTAGGGATGACTAACAAGAATTTTAGTTATAAGTTAGGGACGCATAGGTTGGAAGTGACGGAGGAGGAGAAGGACCTCGGAGTCCTGGTTGATCGCAGGATGACTATGAGTCGGCAATGTGACGTGGCTGTGAAAAAAGCTAATGCGATCTTGGGATGCGTTAGGCGAGGTATTTCTAGTAGGGACAGGGAGGTGCTGCTTCCGTTATACAAGGCGCTGGTGAGACCTCATTTGGAGTACTGTGTGCAGTTCTGGTCTCCTATGTTTAAAAAGGATGAACTCAAACTGGAACGGGTACAGAGAAGGGCCACTAGGATGATCTGAGGAATGGAAAACCTTTCCTATGAAAGGAGACTCGAGGAGCTCGGTTTGTTTAGCCTAACCAAAAGAAGGCTGAGGGGGGATATGATTGCTCTCTTTAAATATATCAAAGGGATTAATACCAAGGAGGGAGAGGAATTATTTCAGCTCAGTACTAATGTGGACACGAGAACGAATGGATATAAACTGGCCGTGGGGAAGTTTAGGCTTGAAATTAGACGAAGGTTTCTAACCATCAGAGGGGTGAAATTTTGGAACAGCCTTCCGAGGGAAATGGTGGGGGCGAAAGACCTCTCTGGCTTCAAGATTAGGCTTGATAAGTTTATGGAGGGAATGGTTTGACGGGATAACGTGATTTTAGTCAATTAGGCATTAACGTGCCATCGCGGGTAAAATGAGGGTCCGGCTGTAGAATCTTGCCTGTATGCTCGGGGTTCTACTGATCGCCATATTTGGGGTCGGGAAGGAATTTTCCTCCAGGGTAGATTGGCAGAGGCCCTGGAGGTTTTTCGCCTTCCTCCGCAGCATAGGGCAGGGGTCGCAGCCTGGAGGATTCTGTTGTGGGTGGGTCAGCTTTTGTGGCCTGCATCATGCGGGAGGTCAGACTAGATGACCATATTGGTCCCTTCTGACCTTAAAGTCTATGAGTCTATGAGTAATACACTTTTCTTCTTAGGCAGGGCTGAAGCACAATGCAAAGCAATGGTGCTCCAAAAGCTGCCAACATATCTGGGAAGTCCAAAGTTTTGTGGAAATCGCTTACGGCTAGCAATCCTTGAGGTACCTCAGAAAGAACACAGAATTATTTCTCACACCACGATCAGTAATGTCTCTAGGTAGTTATTACACTATGATTGTTTTTTCAGTCCACTGTAGTTAATGTTCCAACTGCAATTTTGCCATTGACTTCAATGGGAGCAGGATGGGGATCACAGTGTCAGGAAATAGAAATAACAGTGACACAGATGTGTGGACAATTACTGTTTCTTCACTGTGCAAATGACTAAAAATTATGGCCATATTTTTTCATCACATTGTTTTGTTTTTCAATGAAAAAAATTGTTCAGGTTCATTTTTGTATTGAAAAACTGGAATATGACCATTTTAGTTTAGAAAAAAAAAGCATGGACATTTTTCCCTACCAGCTCTGCTTCATGATGTAGCAGATTAACAATTGTGATCTGCATAAAATCCATATTATCCCAGTAGCTGGAATTGGAGAATGTTGATTAAACGTCTCCACATCAGTGTTCAGACTCAGGAGTCATGGCTCAGGGCCACAAATAATCCATCCCCAATTAGAGAAGATTGGCTATGTGCATTAGAAAATCTAAGCATCAGTCTTACATGGTGCACAGCATATAATGACAAGTGTAAAAGATTTTCTTGCATTAATGAAGGCTTCAATAATGGATATTATCATGAGTCCCGTTTAGAGAATCAGATGATTGGAGAGAGTTAGACTTCTGTTCAGCATTTCAATCATGCCTGATTTATGAACAGTAAATAGTGGGTCCAAAGCCATTTTAGCAGTCAGTGGTCCTTGTGAGGCTGCAAATATCATGAATTTCAAACTGTTCAAAAATATTTCAAATCTGCTCTGCATGCAACTACTTTAGTAGTTACTTGAGCCTTTAAAACATGTATTTCCTGAAAGTGAAGTGAGCAGGAGTAATTACTATTCATTTTCCCCCTCCAACTTAGACAGTTAAATTGCACTCAACAGTTATTTCTCCCCAGTGCATGATACAGCGCAAATCCTTCCAGAGCAAATGCACTGCACTCACACAGTTGGCTTCAGCAGTAGCGGCACTAAAAAAAGTAATGCAGCTTAATGAATGGATGATGTAGATACACTTTGTCAGCACTGTTCACTACAGGGATCTCTTTAAACTCTGGAATTGGGGACTTACCCTGGAAGGCCTGTTTACTTATCCTGTGGTAGGTAAAAAGGATCCATACTTCTTAGGTGTTTTTATTTCTATAGTTTCAGAAAGATTTTTGTTTTCTTTTTAAACATTCAAAGGATGGATCTATTGAATAATAAAACCTAAGTGTCAAAAGACTTAATCAGTCAGCAAGAAGCCTGTGATATTTTTCTCCAGCACCATCCCACACATTCATCTGTCTTTAATAAAAGACCGTATTAACTGATTTGCTATGCTTGCCTCTGAGTAAGTATCATTTTTTTTTCTGTGGGAGGGGTTTCAAGATTTATGGGTGTGCTGAGAAAACATGGAAGGAATCTGCCAGAGGGCAGTTTCTCCGTAGAGTGAAAAATGTACTCAATGAAGTGCACTTATACAAACTGTCCTTGGCTCACAACGTTACTTTCCAAGGGTATGCCTCACCCGGCCTCCTGAGAAACAACTTAGTTAGTAGTTTTCCTCTCCATGTGGTTTGCTAACATATGGGAACAGAAATGTTGAGGCTTGTTGCAGAAACACGAGTCATCTTGTTAATGAAAGTTCTTCTGAAACTGCAAGATTGTGGGAAAAGATAGAAGTCCTGAAGTTGTGAAACCAATACTACATCTTGGAAGGTCGCAGAATGAAACTGGTGGATTATAAAAGAGTTCCATGGTTTTATATGGTAAATTATGTGAAATTAAAAAATTGCACTCTGAAAAAGTTCTGAATAAATAGGCATAAAGAATGCATTCCTTATTTACAGTGCTCCTGATCTGATTTATTCTGAGATTGTTGCTGTTTGTTGGCTTTATTAGGAACACAGAAGCCACCATCCCATTCGTCCATCTAATGCTGATATCCTTTCTTCAGTAGTAACCAATGGCTGATATCACAGCAGAAGGCAAAAATTCCATATGAGGTCTGGGTCAAATGATGGGAAAAAATTAGTGAAACAATATATATATATATATATATATATATATATATATATATATATATATATATATATATATTTGAAAATGAAATCATTACAAATATTCATCAAATATTATTCAGTCAGTTTTACTTCCCACTTTGTAATACATCTTCCCTAATGTACAATGTTGCACCTAAGTCAAAATTCCATCCTTATACCCCCCACCTCCCCATGGTAATCTTATGTCTTAAAGTATAAGATTTGACCCTCATTATTGTTTTTAGGCTCCAGTTCTGCAAATATGTACATGTACTTGTCTGATTAGCCCCATTGTTTTCAGAGGGTCATGAATAAAGTTAAGCACATGCATAAGTGTTAGGCCCTCAGACTGTAAAAGTATAAATGTCACTAATAGGCATAGAAATGTGGGACATAAAAGGACTGAATAGTTTTATTTTTAACTTTCCAAAGCAGAAATCTTCTCTCCTGCCAATGTTTTCTGATAGAGACATATATATCACATATCCTCATATATATATATATATATATATATATATATATATATATATATATATATAATTTGATGGTATATTATACATGCAGTATACATAAAACTGGTGTGGCAGTAGGTTAAATAGATACGGGATATTATAGAAAAATAGCCTGACTTTGTCCTAAAGAAAGTAGATGGTATAAGACAATTACTTTAAAAATAATTAGCCATTAAACTGCAAATAATACATAATGGGACAAGTTCATTTCAGGGTGCAGGCTTGCCTCTGGGAGGGGGCAGGGGATCAAATCCTCTAGGAGTGAGGTTGAGAGGGTGCAAAGCAGAAATTAAAGTAACTTTTCTCCAGCATAACCCACTGGGCAGGGCTGCTAATGATGGAAACATGACCTGTACTCCCCCTGGGTTGAATCCCCACAGGGTGTATTGGTCTTTACTGTAGGCCTGATCCAAAACTCATTGGAGTAAATATACTTTAGTAAGGCATTTGATACGGTCTCGCATGATATTCTTATCGATAAACTAGGCAAATACAATTTAGATGGGGCTACTATAAGGTGGGTGCATAACTGGCTGGATAACCGTACTCAGAGAGTTGTTATTAATGGTTCCCAATCCTGCTGGAAAGGCATAATGAGTGGGGTTCCGCAGGGGTCTGTTTTGGGACCGGCTCTGTTCAATATCTTCATTAACGACTTAGATATTGGCATAGAAAGTACGCTTATTAAGTTTGCGGATGATACCAAACTGGGAGGGATTGCAACTGCTTTGGAGGACAGGGTCATAATTCAAAATGATCTGGACAAATTGGAGAAATGGTCTGAGTTAAACAGGATGAAGTTTAACAAAGACAAATGCAAAATGCTCCACTTAGGAAGAAAAAATCAGTTTCACACATACAGAATGGGAAGAGACTGTCTAGGAAGGAGTACGGCAGAAAGGGATCTAGGGGTTATAGTGGACCACAAGCTAAATATGAGTCAACAGTGTGATGCTGTTGCAAAAAAAGCAAACATGATTCTGGGATGTATTAACAGGTGTGTTGTGAGCAAGACACGAGAAGTCATTCTTTCGCTCTACTCTGCTCTGGTTAGGCCTCAGCTGGAGTATTGCGTCCAGTTCTGGGCACCGCATTTCAAGAAAGATGTGGAGAAATTGGAAAGGGTCCAGAGAAGAGCAACAAGAATGATTAAAGGTCTTGAGAACCAGGGCCATCTCTAAGCACCAGCAAAACAAGCTGGTGCTTGGGGCGGCACATTTTTAGGGGCGGCATGGCCGGCGCCAGAATGCCGCCCCTAAAAATGTGCCCCGGCCGCCCTAGCTCACCTCCGCTGCCGCTCGCGTGCCGCTACTCGCCCTCCCTCCCAGGCTTGAGAGCCTGGGGGGGGGAGGCAGGGCTGGGGATTTGGGGAAGGGGCGGAGTTGAGGCGGGGCCGGTGGTGGGGGTAATTAAAAAACGGGGGGGCTGCCAAAATTGTATTTGCTTTGGGCGGCAAAAATCCTAGAGCCGGCCCTGTTGAGAACATGACCTATGAAGGAAGGCTGAAAGAATTGGGTTTGTTTAGTTTGGAAAAGAGAAGACTGAGAGGGGACATGATAGCAGTTTTCAGGTATCTAAAAGGGTGTCATAAGGAGGAGGGAGAAAACTTGTTCACCTTAGCCTCTAAGGATAGAACAAGAAGCAATGGGCTTAAACTGCAGCAAGGGAGGTCTAGGTTGGACATTAGGAAAAAGTTCCTGTCAGGGTGGTTAAACACTGGAATAAATTGCCTAGGGAGGTTGTGGAATCTCCATCTCTGGAGATATTTAAGAGTAGGTTAGATAAATGTCTATCAGGGATGGTCTAGACAGTATTTGGTCCTGCCATGCGGGCAGGGGACTGGACTCGATGACCTCTCGAGGTCCCTTCCAGTCCTAGAATCTATGAATCTACTCCCAATGACTTCAATGGATGTTGGATCAGGCCCAATAGGCTTTTGATTAAGCCACAAGCTAAAGTGTGTTGCTGAATTGGGGCCTAATTTATGTATTAGTGCACCAGAATGGGGTGAATCTAGCCCAGTGTATGCTACTGTACCAGATCATGCCATTTTTGATGATTTAAAATATTTAATAGAAAGTATCTCAGATTTTGTGTACACTGTATATATGTTAATGGACACCCTTCTTTCTATATGAGTCAGCAAAGAAAAACAAATTGGACTGTTACAACTCTCCCTCTGCTACCCAAATTAGCCATTTTTCTTCCTTCATTTCTTCCTTCTTTTCCACATACATATGATACACATGGTTGTCCTCTAACCCTGCTTATCTACTTTTTAGTGGGGCACTCATGATTAAAACTCCAATCTAGAGTGTTAATGTATTGGATTGCTGCCTGTGTTGTAATTAGACAGCACATGGGAAAAACTCATAAGCTATAAAGTATGCACCAGTGAGGGTGCTGCACCTGTTTTGATTAAACCCAGCCTTTTCAAATAGATGAGTTATTGACCATAATGGCTTAAGCACCATTTCCACTACAATTACTGCTAAATAAAGAAGCTTTGAGATGCATGTAAAAGCTAGATCATTATGGAGAAAGGTGCAACTAACAGTTTATGCTCTGAAATTAAAGTTTAGTGTTGAATCAAAGGGGAGTCCATTAATTTAAGCTGTGTTTAGGACAACTAAAGAAGAAGTGACCTGCTAGTACAATTTTTTTAAAAAATAAAGGAGTCAAAATTAGAGCTGGGTGAACTACTTGGATGAACATGGAAGCTTGCCCACAGCAGCTGCATTAGCATCTACTGACTAAACCCAAAATACTGAATGAGGTTCTGCTATGCTTACTCTTGTTGAGCAGTAATTTACACTGTAAGCAATGCCAGTTAAATGAATAGGACTATGAACAGAGTGAGGTAATACTCATGTGAGTGAAGGACTGCAAACTTGGCCAAACGTGTGTACAAGTTGCAGCAAACAGAGATCCTTCAATAAAAGAATCTTTATGAAACAATGCAAACATCGTCCTCTCACGAGGGCGCTACCAAATTCACAGCCATGAAGAATGCATCACGGACCGTGAAATCTGGTCTCCCCCTGTGAAATCTGGTCTTTTGTGTGCTTTTACCCTATACTATACAGATTTCATGGGGGGAAACCAGCATTTCTCAAACTGGGGGTCCTAACCCAAAAGGGAGTTGCAGGGCAGTCACAAGGTTATTTTAGGGGGTCACGGTATTGCCAGTCTTACTTCTGTGCTGCTTTCACAGCTGAGCGGCATACCATACCATGCTACCCTTACTTCTGCGCTGCTGCTGGCAGCAGCGCTGCCTTCAGAGCTGGGCTCCCAACCAGCAGCCGCCACGCTCCAGCTGTCCAGCTCTGAAGGCAGCACCGCCGCCAGCAGCAGCACAGAAGTAAGGATAGCAATATCACAACCCACCTACAATAACCTTGCGACCCCCGCCCCCTCCCCAACTCCTTTTTGCGTCAGGGCTCCTACAATTACAACACCATCAAATTTCAGATTTAAATAGCTGTAATCATGAAATTTACCATTTTAAAATCCTATGACCGTGAAATTGACCAAAATGGACTGTGAATTTGGTAGGGCCCTACCTATCATGCAACAGCATTAAGTGGCTGACCAAGAAGAATCCTGCACCATGGGCATGGACTCCCAAAGGGCAGATGGCATGAAAAAGCCAGCAGCTTTCAATAAGGGTCCATGATCTTGGACTCCATCTACAAAGTCTGAGCTGGCTTCATGGGGAAGTTGATTGCCAAGAAGAATCCTGCAGAAGCCAGACACCAGATTGCAGAATGGCAGCTTAATATTCCCCTCAGAAAAGCCCAATAATAGCTTCTACTTGCTATCCTTCTAGTTCTGTGTTTCCATAAGTACTAATAGTGATTACCAGCCTACTGTGCTAGCACTGTTCTAGTCACATTTTTATTCCGAAGATCCTTGGCTGAGCTGCATTTGCCTGCGTTTGATTTTTACAGTGAGGTTTTTCCATGATAGTATATGAATGATACCAAAAGATCCATAAGTCACAATGAGAAGTAAGTTCAGGGGATAGGTTGCACCAAGGTTAACCGGCAAACCCAACCTGCTCTGCCACATGTCAAACAAGTATAGGTTGAGTTTTGCCTCCATTAATATAAAAAAGGATCACACCCCATGCTGACAGGCTAAGAAGTGACTAAGAGGAAATATAGATACCAGGTACACAACCATAGGCCGAAGTTCAAGACTTTGATCAGCAGTCACTGGTCCATGGCAAAGTAGAGGAAGTTAGCAAGCTTTAGTATTCAGGATGACAGAACAGTGACTACATCCTCAGCTGGCTTAGCATTAGCATTCCCTTAAGCCAATGGCTACATAGCGTGGCCTCAGCTGGAAACACAGGCGTTCACGTTTTACGCTAGCCAGAGGGAGGTTGGTGAAAGATGGGTGCCTGAGCTGAGGTGAAAGGGAAAGGAGAAAGATAAAAATAAACACCATTTACCAATTATTCTGCTTTACAGGCGAAAATATTGATGGCCAGGTTTATATTGACTCAAAATCACAGTGAAACATTAAAGTCACAATAATCCAAATCTGTAGCTAGTAATGTTGTGTTTTTAAATAGGGCTTGGTATGCACATTTTGATTATTTTATTTGAGTCTGTTTGAAAAACTGAAAATCCCTAGGAATGACTGGTGCACTTAATATCTCTAGTTACAAACTGGAGGGCTAATCTCTTTAGATGCCTGATACAGGATAACTTCAGTTCTGAGACCATTCACACCAAGAAAACAGAGAATGCTCCTTTATTATTATTTTAGTTATTTGTATTACAGTAGCACCAAAAGACCCTGATGTAATCCTGGCCCCATTGTGTTGTACAGGAACATACTAAGAGACAATCCTTGCACCAAGGAGCTTACAATCTAAATAGACTAAAGTGGAAGCAAAGAATTATTATTATCGTAACAAATACTGTATTCATATTTTCAAAGATTCCAAGACCAGAAGGGACCATTAGATCATCTAGTCCAACCTCCTGTATAACAGAATTTCACTCATTTACCCCGACATCTTGTGTTTAATTAAAGCATATCTTCCAGAAAGACATCGAGTCTTGCTTTGAAAACCTGGAGATGGATAATTACCACTTCCCTTGTGTTCAATTATTCTCATAGATTCCAAAGCCAGAAATGACCATTATGATAATCTCATCTGACATCCTGCATACCACAGGACATAACATTTTCATCAAATAATTCCTAGAGCAGATCTTTTAGAAAAAGTATCAAATCTGGATTTAAAAATGTTTAGTAATGGAGATTCCACCAGGACCCTTGGTAATATGTTCCAATGATTAATTACTCTTTCAGTTAAAAAAAATATTCCTTATTTCTAGTCTGAATTTGTCTAGCTTCAACTTCCAGCCATTGGATCATATGTTACTTTTCTCTGCTAGCTTGAAGAGTCCATTATTGAATATTTGTTCCCCATGTAGGTACTTATAGACTGTAATCGTTACCCTTTAACCTCCTTATTTAAAGGACTTTTCAAGTACAAGCAAATACAGATGGAGAATAAAAATTTCATCTTACTGAAGGATTAAAATAATAAAACAGCTTTAATGTATGATTAATTCCCTAATGCAGGGGGTCAGCAACATTTTTCACTGTAAGGGCCAATGCAAGCAGGTTTCTTGACTAATCACCTTTTGAGGTACAAGGGAGCTGCTCATTTGTTTCACCAAGCAGGATACACACATTGCCACAGATGTACCTGATCTGAAGACCATTGACTTCTTTGGGTTTTGGTTCAGGCCCTGTCTTTAGAAGCAGCTACTAAGCATGCATGCGTAACCACACTAGCAGATTTTTCAAAGACATACAGAGAACATAGGGGGCAGGATCAATCTTTCAGTGTGCACTCTCTGTTCTCAAGCATCTTTGCAATTAAATATGCCAGGTCAAATTCTGTGGAAGGTGAGTTCATTAGTAGACTGTATTACTGCACACTTAGAGTGTGTTTACAGAGCAATTAAACACACGTGACTGGCCCAGGTCAGCTGACTCTGGCTAATGGGACTCAGGCTGTGGCACTGTAAAATTGTTGTGTGGATGTTTGGTCTTGGGCTGGAGCCTGAGCTCTGGGACCACATGAGCGGAAGGGTTCCAGAACCCAGGGTCCAGCCCAAGCCCAAATGTTTACACTACAGTAGTTAACCCTGCAGCCAAAGGCCCATAAGACAATGTCAGCTGAGCCAGGCCAACCATGACCATGCCACGGGTCTTTTATTCCAGTATAGATGTACCTTTAGCTGATATTGTTCACATAAGATTATTTCACTTTGAAATTTCAGGGGGTAAAGAAAAATATGGATGATTACCATGGACGATTATTTTTCTGATGGGAGAGCTCCTTACCGAACATCACACCCATTTCATATTTGCAGCATGTGCATTTTTTTTCCATAGAGAAAGTATAAACCATCTTCATCGTGAATACTTGGGGAAGGAGTAAGATCCCACCATGTTGACATTTAAATCCAAATGTCTCAAGGTAAAGCATGAGAACAGCTGTCACTAAGAATTAGTTCCACATTTCACACTGACCATATTACCTTTTCAGAGTTTAGGTTTGCCTTTTTTTTTTAAAGCAGTGTCCAGTCTCACTCACCCTTTTCATGTTATGGAGTGGCTACAATATTTTATATATGACAAGCTTGAGGGAAGAACCCTTATTATCATTCTCCCTGGTAACATGGTGAAATGTGAATTAATCTGAGGGAAATATTCATCCATTTCATGAAACATTGCTGCCAAAATTCCATGGCTGTCATTTATTACTGGCATTGAGAACATTTTTTTTACACACTTGTGAAAGAGCTTTCCCAAAACCACTGAAGTTTATGAATTGCTTGCAAATTTACAGCTGATAAAAGTGGAATTTTCTCTCTACCTTTTCAGAATCTTGTTGCTAAACTCAGTGTTTTTGGAGCTAACTTTCCTTACATTTCAATTGCCTTACATGGCAATTTAGACTTACCCACAATGTTTTACATATTCAGTGCTGTTTTACCAGTTCTATTATTACAGTGGGGAGTTTGGTCAGTATAAAAATATACTTCAGAGACACTCAGCATCAGGGGAAAATACTATCTGCAATTCAGCAATGTTTCTAAATTCCTATCGCAAGAGGAACGGATAAATGCACTGTGTAATGTTAACACACTTGACAACATAATATAGGAGAAAGCGTGTTGGGTTGTAATATTATATGTTAAGGGCCAGATTGTAATTGCTTTATTCACAGCACTGTTTTATCTTTCAACATACTGAGGAATCTCTGAGGGGGCTGAGCACTTTCTCAATGGAGTAAACAGGAATTAATGGTCTTTTGTATCTCTCGGTTGTTGCTCTGCACTCTGCAGGATCCAGTCCGCTAAGGGATAGTTGCCTGAGGAAGGGAACCATAGCTTAGCCCTACAATATCTGCAGAGCATAGAATGTCTCATGTGTTAGGCGAGGTATTTCTAGTAGGGACAGGGAGGTGCTGCTTCCGTTATACAAGGCGCTGGTGAGACCTCATTTGGAGTACTGTGTGCAGTTCTGGTCTCCTATGTTTAAAAAGGATGAACTCAAACTGGAACGGGTACAGAGAAGGGCCACTAGGATGATCCGAGGAATGGAAAACCTTTCCTATGAAAGGAGACTCGAGGAGCTCGGTTTGTTTAGCCTAACCAAAAGAAGACTGAGGGGGGATATGATTGCTCTCTTTAAATATATCAAAGGGATTAATACCAAGGAGGGAGAGGAATTATTTCAGCTCAGTAGTAATGTGGACACGAGAACGAATGGATATAAACTGGCCGTGGGGAAGTTTAGGCTTGAAATTAGACGAAGGTTTCTAACCGTCAGAGGGGTGAAATTTTGGAACAGCCTTCCGAGGGAAACGGTGGGGGTGAAAGACCTCTCTGGCTTCAAGATTAGGCTTGATAAGTTTATGGAGGGAATGGTTTGAAGGGATAACGTGATTTTAGTCAATTAGGCATTAACGTGCCATCGCGGGTAAAATGAGGGTCCGTCTGTAGAATCTTGCCTGTATGCTCGGGGTTCTGCTGATCGCCATATTTGGGGTCGGGAAGGAATTTTCCTCCAGGGTAGATTGGCAGAGGCCCTGGAGGTTTTTCGCCTTCCTCCACAGCATAGGGCAGGGGTCGCAGGCTGGAAGATTCTGTTGTGGGTGGGTCAGCTTTTGTGGCCTGCATCATGCGGGAGGTCAGACTAGATGACCATATTGGTCCCTTCTGACCTTAAAGTCTATGAGTCTATGAGTCTATGTGTTTATCCATATTATGTCTGGGTTAAAATGAGTGAATATGCATATTAAGAAAATAGATATGAAAGAGCTTAATCCTAATTTTAATGCAAATTGTTTCCCAAAGAGGTTGGATGCACTTTGTTCTTTAGGCACATGTAGCTGCTGAGGTGTTGCTCTCTTTAGGGACAGGTTCTGAACTCAATTACAGCAGCATAAACACAGAATACTTCCCCTGTATGATGAATGAGTTTCACTGGGTGTATATCAGAGTAGCCCAGAACACAATCATGCCCTTCAGTTGTAAATTTTGCAGAACAGACATCTGTCCTTGAACAGTTTTTAAAGTGCCTAATCAAATTTTGAGTAATGTGGGTAAAATTTTCAAAAGCACCTAGATGATTTAGGAGCACAGTGTCATGAGGGTACCCTTTTCAAAAGTGGCCTTGGGGAAAAAAAAGGAATTTAGGCTCCTAAATCATGTAGGCATTTTATAGTTATCCATCATCATTATCATTAATAAAGTGGTTAGTTTAATACAGAGGAACCAATGATCATTGCCTTGACATGTTTCTCTCTATCTGTCTCTCTCTTTTTACCTTAGAAATCATGAGAATCCTTACTGATCTTCTCAGTTAATTTCTGGACCAACTATCAAACCTTATTCCTTATTGCTTTTATTTCTGGTTTGCATTTTTTAATCACAAAATGCTCTTGATTGATAGTCCAGGAAGATAGAGACCTATTTCAATCCACAAAAGACACCAGAAGCAATGCAAGTTTCCCACATTGCTCAATGAGGGGGGAAAACAATACCAGAAAATGTGGAAATGACAGATGTGCTAAATGACTCTCTTGCTTTTGTTTTACCAAAAAGGTTAGCCACTATCAAATGTCTGACATAGCGAATATGAGGTAGGATTGGAGGCTAAAGCAGGGAAAGAACAAGTTAAAAATTACTTAGACAAGTTAGATGACTTCAAGTCGGCAGGGCCTGATGAAATACATCCCAGAATACTGAAGGAGCTGACTGAGGAGATATCTGAGCCATTAGTGATTATCTTCGAAAAGTCATGGAAGATGGGAGAGGTTCCCAAGGACTGGAAAAGGGCAAATATAATGCCAATCTATAAAAAGGGAAATAAGGACAGCCTGGGGTATTATAGACCAGTCAGCTTAACTTCTGTACCTGGAAAGATAATGGAGCAAATAATTAAGCAATCCGTTTGCAAACATCTATAAGGTAATAAGGTGATAATTAACAGTCATCATGAATTTGTCAAGAACAAATCATGTCAGACTAACCTGATAGCTTTCTTTGACAGGGTAGCAAGCCTTGTGGATAGGGGGGAAGTGGCAGATGTGGTACATCTTGAATTTAGTAAAGCTTTGAATAGTGTCTCACATGACCTTCTCATAAACAAACTAGGGAGATGCAACCTAGATGGAGCTACTAAAAAGTGGATGCAAAACTGGTTGGAAAATCATTCCCAGAGAATAGTTATCAGTGGTTCACACTCATGCATGGGCATGGCAAGTGGGGTCCCACAGCAATCAGTTCTGGGTCTGGTTCTGTTCAATATATTCATCAATAGTTTAAATAATGGCAATAATGTGGATGATACCAAGCTGGGAGTGGTTGCACGTGCTTTGGAGGATAGGATTAAAATTCAAAATGATCTGGATAAACCGGAGAAATGGTCTGAAGTAAATAGGATGAAATTCAATGCAAAGTACTCCATTTAGGAAGGAACAATCCGTTGTACACTTACAAAATGGGAAATGACTGCCTAGGAAGGAGGACTGCAGAAAGGGATCTGGGGCTCATAGTGGAGCACAAGCTAAATATGAGTCAGCAGTGTAACATTGTTGCAAAAAAACAACAACAAACTTCATTCTGGGATGTATTAGCAGGAGTGTAGTAAGCAAGACATGAGAAGTAATTCTTCCACCTACTCCACACAAATTAGGCCTCAACTAGAATATTGTGTCCAGTTCTGGGCACCACATTTCAGGAAAGATGTGGACAAATTGGAGAAAGTCCAGAGAAGAGCAACAAAAATAATTAAAGGTCTAGAAAACATGACCTATGAGAGAAGATTGAAACAATTGGGTTTGTTTAGTCTGGAAAAGAGAAGACTGAGAGGGGACATGATAACAGTTTTCAAGTACGTAAAAGATTGTTACAAGGAGGAGGGAGAAGAATTGTTCTTCTTAACCTCTGATGATAGGACAAGAAACAATGGGGTTAAATTGCAGCAAGGGAGGTGTAGGTTGGACATTAGGAAAAACTTCTTAACTGTCAGGGTGGTTAAGCACTGGAATAAATTGCCTAGGGAGGTTGTGGAATCTCCATCATTGGAGATTTTTAAGAGCAGGTTAGACAAACAACTGTCAGGAATGGTCTAGATAATATTTAGTCCTGCCATGAGTGCAGGGGACTGAACTAGATGACCTCTTGAGTTCCTTTCCAGTCCTATGATTCTGTGATTCTATGATTAAGAAAAACTTACTGGCTATCAGGGTAGTTAAGCATTGGAACAAATTGCCTTGGGAGGTTATGGAATCTCCGTCTTGGAGGTTTTTAAGAACAGCTTAGACAAACACATGTCAGGAATGGTCTAGTTATTACGTCGTCCTGCATTGATTGCAGGGGGATTGAATAGATGACTTACTGAGATCCCTTCCAGTCCTACACTTCTATGGTTCTATGATTGCCCCACCAATGATCTTCAACACTGAACAAAAGGCACTTTTTCTAGAGGAGTGGAAACATAGTTCATTTTCAATGACTCTTTCAGTCCCGGACCTCTATCTCCTGAGCCTGATTTTAATAAAAACATCACTTACTGCCAGCTGTAATGATGGTTAGTAATGTGAACATTTCTTCATAAGAAACTGGAATGAGAACTGATTTCACATAGGATAGGCTATTGAACATCCATCAGACTTACAACTTCCAGTCGTTACCAGCATGGGATGTTCTGATCCAGATGACCTAGAGCTAAAAGGTGACCTAGAGCTGAAAGCCTTCATGGTCTGTTCCTAGCGTCCTCAGTCAGACACACGGGAAGACACATATCAACTCCAGAGGAAGTTTTGCGCAGATATCTGAGGGCAGAATTTGGCCCTCTGAACTCCCCTGAAAAGTTTCGTGTACAACAATACCTACCAATCATGACACTGGTTCTGCAGACCTCTAATCCTGGGCTTTATTAACTTTCTTAAATTCAGCTGAATTTAAGTTAGTCCTTTAGGCTTATCCCTTTGCTAGCTACAGAGACTGCTGATTAACAACACCATTATAGGATAACTAAATCCATTTAGTGTCACACATGCTTAACAACTATTTATGGCATCAGGGTCACAAATGTTAACTTGCTCTGTTAAAACACATCTCCCTATATCCTGTCAATGGACAGAAGACATGTTCTAGGCCCTGCAAATTCTGGAGTGTTTCTAAGTTTTCATCTTCAAAGAGAAAAATAGGGTGTTTTTTTTCTTTCTCATGGGATAACTAACATGTGTTAGCTATCCTGCTGTAAAAACACAGTTGAGGCAAGGAACTGTAATTTTACCATGAGGTAAACTAGGTGAGGTCAAGAAAAGGTGGGAGGTATAGTACTGACCTCACTTAGCTACCTCCAAGGTAAAAACTACAGATGCTTTGTCTCCATTTAGGATTTTACACTGAGATAGCTATCAAGCATTTGTTATCTCATGCTAAAAAAAATACCACCTTTGTGTCAGTGAAGACAAAGCCTAAGAGAGAAACTACTGTGTGGGCAAGTGTCCTTAAAAAAAAAAAAAGGAAAGTGGTTTCAGTCTTTCTGGATTAAGAGGCCCAGGCAGGTTAGTCTACTGCATCAGTCATTCAAATAACCTGTGCAGATAGGTCGACAGATAGGTACTACCATCCTCTTTGTTTCACTGGGTCTCCTGCTGCCTTTGTATCACACTGGATTACCTCCACTCAGTGAGGAATTTCAGTATGCTCAGATTAAAAACACAAACACAACACAAATGCTGTCCCTGGGCTATCCACTTGGTTTCAGCAAAACAAAATATGGTTTCTGCTAATCAGGCAAATGAGAAAAAAATACAGGAAGAGAAATTTGAAAAAAAAAAAAAAAAAAACAGGGGAAATGTTCAACCTGCAATCTTTCCTTTTTCCCTTTCCTAAGCACTGAATTGAGAAATTTGACTATGGGCTTTCCTGTCTGGTTTGTGGATACATATATCCTAGACAGTTACTATAAAACCAGAACTATATGGATTTTTGTACAATGTGATTTAGTGGCTTTTCTCCCCCCCCCCTTTTTTTTCTGGAGTTTCTGAGGCTGTGATACTGTGCACCATCTGTGGCCTTTTCACACATCTCTCTCTCTCTCTCTCTCTCACACACACACACACACACACACACACACAGTGGTGTTTCTCAGTAAACCCCCTGGCATTATTTTATTGTCTTTACAATATATCTGCCACATTTGGCAACTCCTCCATCTCAGTTGTTTCAACTTGCTCTCCAATTTCCTCATTTCTGTATAATTGATGCCATATGAAAAAAAATCCTTTGAAATTGATTTCCCGTTTCCCTCCCACCCCTCACATTTTCTCATCTCTCCTTACACCCCTTCCCTATTTTCAACTCAAAACTTTTTCCTTACTAACAGCTGCTTGCTGGCACACTTGTATTCCTATTATGTGTTGCAAAAAATTTTCGGACAGTGCTTGAATTGGAAGGGGGTGGACAAGGTACATGTGGAGCGGGGAGTGCTGATTTTGCTTTAACTTTTTCTCAGCTTTTTGTTTGCTCCTTAGTCATAAAATCCCTCTTTTGATCCAGCAACAGTGATATAGATCTAAGGCTGTAACCCCCAAAACCATCCAACTCAAGAACTGGGGTCTCAATTCAGCAAAACACTTAGGCACATACACAGTCACGTTGCTTAACACACTTAAATGTTTTGCTGAATTGAAGTCTGGATTCTGATGCTGAACATGAGAAAACTTGTTAGGATTTATCAGTCAGTGAGAATTCTGCTATTTTGCAGATTTTTACACATTTATTTTTAATTTTACCTGATTCAGCAAAGCATTTAAAAACATGCTTAATGTCAGGCACATGCATAAATGCTGAATGGGGATGGACTTCAGTGTGTGCTTAAAGTTAAGCTTGTGCTTAAATGCTTTGCTGAATTGGGACCTATGTGACTAATTTTGCAATTTGATTATTTTGCATATCATACTTGGATCTGCTGCAGAGATAAAAAATTCACTTCCAGGGTGGTGTAAAATTTCCATTCGGAACTGTGAGCTTGCTCAGTTCAGGTTTTGTTATGTACAAAGGGCCTGATGCAAAGCCCATTGAAACCAATGGAGTTTTTTTATTGACTTCAGTGGACTTTGGATGAAGTCCAAAGTGTCTGGTCTTTCAAGGCTCTGAGCTTTACGGGAGGTGAGGATGCTTAGCTCTTTGTAGATTCAGGCTCTAAAAGAAACCAGCCAAGGTTTGCTGTAAGGTTTACTAACAAGTCAGAACACTTTTAAGAAAACTTGAACATAGTTTCCAGCAAACCTAGATCAGTTCCTAGGCCTGGAGGAAACCACGTTTTGTTTGAACCCAAAACTCCAAGCAAAACACACATGAATTAAAATGGAAGAAATATTCACAGGATCTCCTATAATTTACTGTACTTCACCCAACTCTATTTTTCTTGTTAAAGGCAACATCCTTCCGATTAATGTTTAAACACATAAGAAATATTATTTAAAACACACTTTTTAAACAATCCCCTCACCACCCCATTTTTCCCATTGTGAGATATTGGTTTTTAAAGCAAAAGTGATATGTTCATAAACTGCAATAGGAAAATGAAATTAACTGTAAACATATCTTTACGGAATGCAGCGTAGGCATAATTTGTGCACTGACTTCTGATAAAGATACATATCAACACATAGTTAAAATCACTGTGGCATCAAATATTTAAGTAACCCTCTGGGAAAGGTCATGATACTCAGAAATCCTAATCCAGAACTCACTCACACACAGAGCAAGAGTGAAGATTCTCCAATATTTTTTTTCCATGTTAACAATTTGCAAGAAATTGGATAACCCCATGGATACTGTGGTATCCTTCATGTTTTTCCAGTTTGCCATAATCATATGACTTAAAAATGAGAAATCCAGTTCTTAGTGCTTTTTGTATCCAGCATGTTTCAGTGCCAGGCAATATAGGAGTCCAAAGATACACACAGCTCTGATCCTGAGAACTGTTGGCTTGGGTCGAGGGGGTGTGGGGCTTTTCAAAGGACTGGGATGCAGTAAGGATAAAGGATATAATACATCATGTTGATATGGATCCCAGTGTGCTGCCAAAGGTTCATAGACTACGTAAAACTCCACTTCTACTGAGAAATAAAGTAAAAGTTGAACTAGACTGAATGTTAAAATTGGATGTTATTGAGTGAATACAGCAACTGGGATCAGGAAATAGACTTCAGTCTCTCTTAACAGCACTACTGGGTGGAAAACTCTTACTAGATGGGCTGTTTCCCCTCCCTGCCCCCTTTGGAGTGATTACTACTGTTGCTGGAACTAGTTTCACTCAGCCCTTGCACTTCCCAGACTGTGCCTGGCCCCTATAAAGGGGTGCAGGGGAAGGAGTCTTCATGCATCCTGAACTTCCCCCACACATACACCATCCCCACAGGACTAAAAACTTCTTATTTAACATTTAGGATCCTATTTTTCAGTGTGTTTGCTAGAAGCTGGTGTGAGAAAAGGACAGTTAGCTAGACAAGCACCCTACAGAATCTCCTCAGTAGTCTAAAGAAGCTGGACATTAGTCTCAATGTTATTTAGGCCTCTGAAGAGTAATAATGATCAAGAGCAAGTATTGATCCAAAGGGGAAGTTTTACTTATAATCGCGAGTCTCAAAGAGGATCATTACAGCCCCTGTAGTGTGTATATCACCTCAGGAACCAAGAGGAGTTCAGAGGATAGAGATACTGGGCCAGATTTTCACACATTAGCTTTTGTTCTTGCACCCAAGATTTCCACTTTAGTAATTTAGTCTTATTTGAACCTATAAAACTGCAAATATAAAAACCAGTGTGAAATTATTTGACCAGCTCTAGTTATAAATTTTAAAAGAGTATTTTCACCTGGGTAAAATATATTGAAACAGTCCATTGTATTCAGGTTCTTATCCCATGATGATTAGCTTATATTATGGGAGAAAACCCAGGTCTCAGCTGGGTTACGGGTAGAAAACAAAACCGTGCAATATCTGAGAAGCTAAATAAAAATAGTTTGAAATACTGGAAATCTGGTGTCATGTTGGTTGTGAGTGGAGGACCTTTTTTGCATGAAATCAGCTATCCATTTTCCATTGACTATCCTTTTGCCCATTCAATGAGACTCCAGTGTAAAGTTCCAAAATAGTTGCTTCTGTGTTATGGGGGGTGATTTACAGCTGACTAGCTCATCTTGGAGCACCCACTACATAATGAGATTTCATAAGGAATCATTCAGATAATAACCTCCCTTAAAGCCAAAAGACTTGGCATCTACGTTTCTTGTTGACCACCGGACTGGATTTCTTGTTAGTTTTCTTCCTGGCTTTCAGAAGGGACTTCCAGCAGAACTGAAATCTGGAACTGCTTCAGCTCTTAGCACCTGAGTCCTCAAAATAAAAAGGCATCTGTTTATGGCATATCTCTTTACACATTTTTGGCTATCATAACATTTAAATTTCAAGTCCAATGATCATCAGCTCCAGTTTACAGATATTTGACAGGCTGAACTCACCTTTCTCTTTTTTTTTAGCTTGAATTTTATTGCTTTACAACATTTTGCTTTGGGGTTTCTTCTTTCATGGTGGTACCACAACACTGACTGAGTCTTAAAAGCTGCAGAAATAAACTTTGAAGGCCTTTTTCTTTGTACAGGCTCCATGGAGTTACTTACACATTTTCCACTATGTGCTCATGGCTACTCAAGTATCTTTTTGTTGTGGTGACGCAGCACGTGACTAACGGATGACTGAAAGTTTGGCAAGTGCAGTATTTTCTCTTTTGGGGATTATGATTTCAGGTAATCACACAGCCTTCAGCAGATGCTATGAGTTTTCCTTTCTAGAGCCATTACAATGCAACCAACATGAGAAAAAAAAGCACACCCAGGAAAGTGTGGGGGACTGCAAGTCTTTTTCTGTGGGTTTTTATAAATAAAGCAGGAGAAGGCCCATTTCATATTAATATTGTGTGCCAGTTAATGGGCTAGAAAGAATGATTAGGCAAACTTGAATTTTAATGAAAACGGATAGATCTATTTCCAGGTTGAGGACAAGAGTGCAATATTTACTTTTGTCCCATCCTACTGTATATATGAACTCCCAATCTCTCTCTCTCTCTCTGTATATATATATATATATATAGGAATAAATACATGTTATTGATTTTCATTTCATCCCATCCCCCAAACTCTGGTTATATGGACGCATTTTAGAGCCAAATTTCATCTGTATCTTTTTCATATGGCCAGTGTCAGGATTAAGAAACCATAAGTAGCCTACTTCCCTGCTAATTTAACCCCTAGGCAGTCTAATGCATGCAGCTGGGCCCCAACTGAGCTGCCTGATTGGCCAAACTACCTGACTGGCTGAGGGGATCACAGTTATGCTTTTAAGACCAACACCACCAGCAGCAGGGCACTGGCTGCTCTAAGCACTCACTCATGGCTATGATAGTGCCTCCTTGTTCCCAGCCTTGCTCCCTCCTTGTTCCAGTCATGCTCCTACCCCAGCCTTGCCTCATTCCAGGTAACCTGGTTCTGACCCTCAGCTCCAATTCCTGACCTCTGACTTCAGCTCTGATTCCTGGCCACTAACTCCTGCTCCAATAGCTAGGCATGATTGCCCATGTCCCAGTCTCTGAGAGCCAGGTTTGGATGAGTTTTCAAAGAAGTTTGAAGTGAATTGGATAGTGCATGGGGAGGCTTTGTAGATTGCTTAGCATGAGTGTAATATGTTCTCTTCAGCTGATCCTGCTTAGGAGAATTGCAGCTGTATTATCCACCAGCTGCAGCCTTGTGAACTTCTCATCTAATCCTATGAATAATAAATTACAATAGTACAGCCTGAAGACTATCTCAATATTGTTTTACATACTGTTTATGGCTACCAAAGCAATGTCACATGTGACATATAAAAAGCAAGAAAGAGTCCTGTGGCACCTTATAGACTAACAGATGTAGTGGACCATAAGCTTTCATGGGTGAATACCCACTTCGTCAGATGCATGTAATGGAAATTTCCAGAGGCAGGTATAAGTATGCAGGCGAGAATCAGTCTGGAGATAACGAGGTTAGTTCAATCAGGGAGGGTGAGGCCCTCTTCTAGCAGTTGAGGTGTGAACACCAAGGGAGGAGAAACTGCTTTTGTAGTTGGCTAGCCATTCACAGGCTTTGTTTAATCCTGAGCTGATGGTGTCAAATTTGCAAATGAACTGAAGTTCAGCAGTTTCTCTTTGAAGTCTGGTCCTGAAGTTTTTTTGCTGCAGGATGGCTACCTTTAAATCTGCTATTGTGTGTCCAGGAAGGTTGAAGTGTTCTCCTACAGGTTTTTGTATATTGCCATTCCTAATATCTGACTTGTGTCCATTTATCCTTTTATGTAGGGACTGTCCAGTTTGGCCAATGTACATAGCAGAGGGGCTTTGCTGGCACATGATGGCGTATATAACATTGGTGGATGTGCAGGTGAATGAACTGGTGATGTTGTAGCTGATCTGGTTAGGTTCTGTGATGGTGTCGCTGGTGTAGATATGTGGGCAGAGTTGGAATCGATGTTGCATGGATTGGTTCCTGAGTTAGAGTTGTTATGGTGCGTTGTGTCGTTGCTGGTGAGAATATGCTTAAGGTTGGCAGGTTGTCTGTGGGCGAGGACTGGCCTGCCTCCCAAGGCCTGTGAAAGCGAGGGATCATTGTCCAGGATGGGTTGTAGATCACTGATGATGCGTTGGAGAGGTTTAAGCTGAGGACTGTAGGTGATGGCCAGTGGAGTTCTGTTGGTTTGTTTCTTGGGCTTGTCTTGCAGCAGGAGGCTTCTGGATACACGTTTGGCTCTGTTGATTTGTTTCCTTATTTCCTTGTGCGGGTATCATAGTTTTGAGAATGCTTGGTGAAGATCTTGTAGGTGTTGGTCTCTGTCTGAGGGGTTGGAGCAAATGCGGTTGTACCTCAGTGCTTGGCTGTAGATGATGGATCGTGTTGTGTGTCCGGGATGGAAGCTGGAGGCATGAAGGTAGGCATACCGGTCGGTGGGTTTTTGGTATAGGGTGGTGTTAACGTGATCATCACTTATTTGTACTGTGGTGTCTAGGAAGTGGACCTCCCGTGTAGATTGGTCCAGGCTGAGGTTGATGGTGGGGTGGAAGCTGTTGAAATCGTGGTGGAATTCTTCCAGAGTCTCCTTCCCATGGGTCCAGATGGTGAAGATGTCATCAGTGTAGCGTAGGTAGAGAAGGGGCATGAGTGGACGAGAGCTGAGGAAGCGTTGTTCCAGGTCAGTCATAAAAATGTTGGCATATTGTGGGGCCATGCGTGTGCTCATAGCGGTGCCACTGGTTGGAGGTATATATTGTCACCAAATTTGAAATAATTGTGCGTGCGGATAAAGTCACAGAGCTCAGCAACCAGTTGTGCTGTGTCATCATCAGAGATACTGTTCCTGACAGCTTGTATTCCATCTGTGTGTGGGATGTTTGTGTAGAGAGCCTCCACATCCATCGTGGCTAGGATGGTGTTTTCTGGAAGATCACCAATGCATTGTAGTTTTCTCAGGAAATCAGTGGTGTCATGGAGATAGCTGGGAGTGCTGGTGGCATAGGGTCTGAGTAGAGAGTCCACATATCCAGATAGTCCTTCAGTGAGAGTGCTAATTCCAGAGATGATGGGACATCCAGGATTTCCAGGTTTGTGACATGATTATTTAAAACTACTACTATATAGCTCTCCAAATCTGGCAACTCGGTATCGTCCCAATTCTCCTCAATCTTCCTCTTTAAATTAATTTATTTAGCTAAAAGATGTCATGCTGGCATCACAAGTTCTCATCTGAATGAATTTTTCTGGATCTTGCATGGCCCCTCCAAATGTTTCCCCTCCTCACTGTACATTACAGTTTCAATGCAGCAATGGACAGGGACATGTTATAATTTCACTTTGTCAACGGCTAAAAATGTTGTTCTTTTCCACTCAAAGATAACTAGTGTGTGATTGAACAGTTGGGTCATTCAGAGTTAGCTTATAATTTAGAATTAGATGCCAACCCTTATCTTCGGAGGGCAGATGAGCATCCATCAATGTTCTGTATCAGTTTCTTGCAGTCAAAAGTAGGAGCTTAATAAAGAGTATAATTTCCCCCTTTTAACCTTAATAGGCAACAAACAGTTTGTTCGGTGATTTTTGACATCTGACGCGCTGTGGCACCATTGGTTTTTCTCACACTTTAAAAAGTTGTACTTCAAACCAAAGAGAATTTTAAGAGCAAGTGCAAAAATATTGACCTTTTTCCCTATCCATCATTTGAAGGATTCACCATTCTTTTCTTTTTCTCCATTGTACACAAATTACTTCTTGCTTTACTTGTCGTTTTGCAAATGAATTACATCTTGGTAAAAAGTGACTTTGTAGGTAATGGACCAGATCCTCAGATAGTGTAAAACATTGTTGTTCCATTGACTTTGGTTTACACTACCTGAGAATTGGGTCAAAATCTGCCTATCTATGCAATTGAAGGTGTAACTAAGGGCAGAATACAGCCCAATGGTATTTAGCAAAATAAAATAAAAAATACCTTACATGACAGAGTTCCTGTGCTTTGCTTTGTCTTGTGTCCTTTTTTTTTTTTTTTGATCCTGCAATGGGCCTTGGTAAGCTGAAAGTTATGGCTGTGTGTTCACTTCCTGTTCCACTTCTTTCCTGCCACATCACCACATTTATATGTACTCCCTGTATGGTATGTTGTAGCTTGCACAGTTTGCCATATAAAAAAAATGTGTGATGGTATTACAACTACCAAACTGTCTGCTTTGAAGGGCTAGTGACTTTTTTCTGCACAAAATATTTTTTCTGATGAAAAATGGCCTTTTTTTCAAATGGAACTTTTTGTGAACAATTGTTGATGTCATCTACATTTCTTGTGTTTCATGAATGTTTTTTATCACACAATGTTTTTATCAGTTTTTATTTAAAACATTATCAATTGCATTTTTCAGTATATGAAATTGTTCAACAACTGTTTAAAATACATTTGATAATAATTTCTATTTAAAAATTGATAAACGTTGTGAAAACTTTTGATAAAGAAACAGAAATAGCTCTGTTTTGAGCCTTGCACTATAGAAACAATCTTGAAATTTCTCACAACTGATTTTTTTTTTTCATATTCAACCAGCTCTACTACTTTGCTACTTTTCTGCACAGGGTCCAGCACAATGGGACCCTGATCTTTGATTGGGGTTGCTGGGTACTATTTTACTACAATAACAATATGTTCATAACTATATTAAAATAAACATGACTTTTTCATCTATTTTTCTTCCTCAAAAAATATTCCTCTTGAAATAAGCATTCCTGAATGCAGTGGGTCATTCTATATTTTGATGATTTTAATCAAATGCGATCTTGATTTTCAATTATGTACATCTGAAATATAAAACATATATAAAATATAAATCAGGAAAATCCTGATTGAGATTAAAGCTCTTGGTGTATGTTTAGAAGGGTGTTTTACCTGCATAATGCTCTCTCTGATATAAACTCAAATATCACATACATTTCTGTTCAATTTCATTCCAGATCTATTGCATAATTCCATTCTCAGAAGCATTTACTGCTACTCATCCCATAATTTAGTAACTCTCTCTATTGTATTTTAAACAGCAGACTTATATCACGATCTCTCCTACTTACATAAGCTGATCAACTACAACTTCCAGGGGACAAACTCATCTTCATATATATGCATCCCATGACCAAAGCCTCCCCTGCCCTCAGGTATTCACAACTATCTTAGAAGTCAATCGAGGCCTGATCCTACACCCTTAAAATAAGTGGGAGTTTCGCCTTTGACTTCAAATATACGATAGAGACCCGGGAGAACCGGGGACTGCAGGAACAGGTCCTTCTTGACTGCAATAGAAACTGTGTGGAGAAGCTGAGGCATAGATGTGTACTCTATGACAGACTCATTCGCCTTGTAACTGTTATAACTTAGCTGATATTCTAGCTATTGTGTAACAATGGAACTAAGATTCATCTAATCAAACATGCCAATTCAACTGTTGCTATGTGTGTAAGCCACCTTCATTTTCCAGAAAGACAAAATGTTCTTTTTCTTTCAATATAGAACTTTGAAGATGCACCATCCTTTTAAGATTTCTCTTTTTTTAATAATAAGAGGAAGTGGTTAGATAAAAGTTAAAGGTGAGTCAGTGTCTTATGTAAATTACAGAACTTCATTTAAATTATGGAATTATGTAGTAAAAAATATAATAATAATATGAATCGGTATAGTACAACCCAATTATCTCTCTGTAAAAGTATCTAAAATGATTCCACTTAAGCAATAAGGAAACATTTCTGAGTGATAAATAGCATGACTTGGATGGTTTTATAAGGTATTAGCTCTAAGTCATGATGATGATCAAACAATAAGGTAATTATGCTTTGAAATAGGAGCTCTGGGGTGCTTGACTGATAGAATGAATTTGAGGTCCATGGGTGAAGACCTCAATGTGAAGTCAATAGAAGTTTTGGTATTGACTTCAATAACCAGGATTTCACCCCAGATCTCCACTGCCTTATCGACACCAAGCCAAATCACACCAGATGAAGATTTGACCCAGTATATTTTTAAACAACTTCTCAGTGCAAAACCTAGTTCCTTAAATTCAATGGGAAAGTGCCGTTCATGCTATTCTTCACAAAATTATGAGTGACTTTCTGAGATGCAAAACCCCCACACAAAGGCACATAGAAGAAATCCTTCATTAGATGCCTGCAACTTGATCACCTTTGGCCGTATTTCATCAACTGTCACCAGTTAAGAAAGGTTGGGCATAACCAGTTCTTGGTAGGCCTCCAAGGAAAACACGGGTGATGCAGGAAACAGCGTTTCTATCTACTAAATTGCACTTCTTCCCATAAGCCTGAATTGAACAAATGCTGCCGCATAGTGTTGGGGGGCTCTCGGCTACAAGAGTTGTTGCTCTTGGATGAGGAATAAAATCAAGGTCCTGGCTAAAGCTGTGTTCATTAAGATTCCCCTGGTTCACTTCACAAAAATATGGATGTTAACCTGGATGTTTTGGCTGAATTCCAATGTGAAAAAATATATTCTACCTATATAAAAAATTCTCCTGCGGTTTCAATTTGATAAAGCATCATTCAGTTCCTGTCCTAAAATGTCCTAGGATGTTGCTGTGCTCTGTTGCATTGTTGTTGATAATGCTTTTGCACTCCTCTGGATAAAAGGCGCTATATCAATGTAAGCCATTATCACTGAATGCAGAGATGAGGCTCAGCTCGGCTTTTATTTAACAAATTACCGTGTCTCTAACTTTGCAGCTCTTTTGTGTTCAAGTTTCTCTCTCCTCACCTCTCCTAGTTTTTAACTCATGGATGAACCCTTTCTGGCAGCCACTTTATCTTCCTTCCAGCTGGCAGATCAAATAAACACCTTCTTTGGGAACTCATGCTAATACACAACTAGATCAGAAGAAGTGAATGTTATTTAGCAATGCAGCCAGCCTCACTTCCCTTGCTCCCCACCCTCACAGATGCTGATTATAACTGCATTCCTAAAGAAGGCTGGACTGGTAACTCAACCCTGAATCTCTTGTATGGCAACAGACTGTAATGTTCTGTGCCAGACAATGTTGTGATATTTACAATGAACAATTAGGTACCCAGGGTGTTGATACCTCTGATCAAACATCTGAGTCCTCCCACCCCCGCCTCAAATAACTTGCCCTCCCAGTGGCTGGAAGGTTATTTTATATGATTTTTGTTTTCAGTTTAATTGCAAACTCTACTCTTTGCAATTCAAAGGCTCAGCAGTGCCTATGAGACACAGCCCTTCCTTGGGAGGTGGAGTGAAACTGCATTCTCCCAGGAGGTGCCCCGGGAGGCTGTCCTGGAGCTCCTGGGTGTACAAAGGCAATGGGCCCACTGCTACCCCTTCATGGGGTGCACATTACTCTCCCTTTCTTGACTGTCCATCTCTGATGGCATATGTGTAAAGTGGACAGAGCTATGGTTTCCCATCAATCCATGTCCCTTTTGGGGCACTGTGTGTTCCATGGGGGAGTAGTGAGAGAATACTATCCAGGCTCCCCCAGAGCTCAGGGACTACAGGCTGGGTTAGGGGGAAAAGAAGGCTCTTAGCACACTCTACCCTTGCACACCATCATGCTCAGCATTGCAGTAACTAATTTTTAGGCGCACTGAAAATCACTTGGATTCGCAAAGCCTGCATTAGGCACCTAGTCTCCCTGTACAACAAACGGGGAGAGATAGGCCTGTGAGAGTGGCATCCACAGAAGCTAGCACACTAGACAGGAGCCGCCTATGCTAGCCAACAGGATATGTTGATGAGGGGGTGTCAGGTGGCTTAGGAGCCTAATCCGTTTCTTGTGAGAATAACTTAGGCAGGAGCCTAACTCCACTCAAAATGGCTGGTGAGGCAGAGGAGGAGGAAGGAGGATTCTTATAACCTTTAACCCAGGGGCTAGGTTATATACTCACCTGGGATGTGGGAGACCCTGCTTCAATTTCCCTTTCTGCCTGATGAGGAAAAGGAATTTTAATAGAGGTCTTCCACCTTTCAGGTGAGTGCCTTAAGCATTGGACTATAGAGTGATTCTCGCTCTGGCCCAATTAATATTTAATTAAAGCGGAATGGCTATCAGGGAAGTCCCTGCCACCTCCTCCCACTGGCCAGCCATTTGGTGTGGAGTTAGGCACGCTCATAACATGCCTACTGTGTCAGGCCCTGCAGGTGATATGGGTGGAGGAAAACCTATTTTCCCCTGGTTTGAAGAGTGCACTGGGGCTTAGGTGGGAGATCGGCATCTGGACACCTGGAGTGAGGCAGCAGCATACATGCCCAGAAGCAGAAACATAGGAAATTTACAGTGGAAATCTAGTCACTAAGTGAATTTAAGCAGCAGCCAAGCAGGGATTTTGTGGATCAAAATGGTCCCTAAAACTGGGATTTAGGCACCTAAATCTGGGCTTTACATACCTAAATCCCTTTGTGGATGTGGCCCTTAAATCTGTGTCATAAGATATCTCTTAGCAAGATTATCATTTTCGGTATGTTTGATAAACAGTGGCTTATGCCAATATAATGCAGGTATTTTCAGCATTGCCAGGAAGGTGGGAAATTGCTTTTACTAGAAGCAACACAGAGAAATTCTAGCAAGACCTACATAAATCATATGTAATGATTCTTAACATTCTGATGGTAATACTGTGTTATTGTAGTATATTGAATCCAAAGTGCAGAACTGCAGTGTGCTTTGCTTTAGAATCTGATCTACTCAAAATATAGTACAAAATATATTTTTTTTAAAAAAGCATGAGGAGTAGGTGGTAAATATGCCAGCACAGAAATTTCCTTAGTTAAATTGTAATTGTAGGGGGAACTGGTAGCAACCCTATATTTAGGTTGCCTAACACTTTTTGACTATAAAAGATTCTCCTCTTGCAACTTCTTTTTAAGAAGCTCTTGCTAGCATATCCATTGTTTGCTAGCATTAGGACAGGGGTGGGCAAACTACGGCCCGCGGGTTGGATCCGGCCCCTCAGGGCTTTGGATCCGGCCCGTGGGATTGCCCCCCGTGGCGCCGTGGGCCCCACACCGCTCTCAGAAGTGGCCGGCACCAGATCCCTGCGGTCCCCGGGCGGGGATGCAGAGGGCTCCGTGTGTTGCCCTTGCCTCCAGGCCCGCCCCCCGCAGCTCCCATTGGCTGGGAACGGGGAACAACGGCCAATGGGAGCTTCGGGGGAGGTACCTGGAGGCGCGGCAAGGGCAGCACATGCGGAGCCCTCTGCCCCCTACAGGGGCTGCAGTGCGTACTGGAGCGGTGCAGGGCCAGGTACAGAGCAGGCATGCAGGGAGCCTGCCCTGGCCCCGGTGCGCGCCGCTGCCATCCTGGAGCCACTTTAGATAAGCTGGAGCCCGAACCCCTCCTGCACCCCGCCCCCCAACTCCTTGCCCTAAGCCCCCTGCCTGCACCCCTCCTGCACCCCAACCCCCTGCCCTGAGCTCCCTGCCACACCCTGCACCCCTCCTGCACCCTAACCCCCTGCCCTGAGCCCCCTCATACCCCCCGCACCCGTCCTGCACCCCAACCCCCTGCCCTGAGCCCCCTCCCACAGTCTGCACCCCTCCTCTGCCCCAATCCCTTGCCCTGAGCCCCTTCCTGCACACCGCACCCCCTCCCACACCCCGCACTCCCTCCCGCACCCCAATTCCCTGGCCCGGCCCTGCATACAATTTCCCCACCCAGATGTGGCCCTCGGCCCAAAAAGTTTGCCTACCCCTGCATTAGGAGGAAATCTGTTGGACTAGCGAGGTGCCTTTTCTTTATCCCATGAACTTCTGTTCAGATTTTACTGAGGTTTGCTTCTGTTTGTTAGCAAAATGTTGGCAACGTGACAAAATAATAACTAAACATGAATATGCTTAAGTGCTGGGCTCATGTCTCTGCCAAAGTAGCTGCAGCAGTGGCAACAGTACACACTGTCCTGGGAAGCCTGAGAGCTGCTGTAGGGTGGGGGTTGGAACAGATAGCCAGACCAGGTTCTTTGCAGCCCAAGCACTTCCTGACTGGTGAGTCCCCTTCTGGGATAACAGCCTGTTGCCTGGTAATGTAGCTAGTCCTGTAGCTCAAATGATAGCAGTCTATGCTGACATTTCTGTAAGTAAACCCTGATGCTGCATGATGGGAATGTAGAATTTGTTTTTACCTCTTTTTCCTTTAAAAAAATCATAGGATACTACATAAGGAGGGTGAAAAAGCACCCTAAATTAAAAGAACATTATTCAGGTTTGTCAAACACTCAAAAGTTAGAAAATATCAGATTTATACTTGCCTCTGCAAGCTTAACTCAATTCACATGTGTATATGAATTATGGTACCGTTTTTAATGACATGATCACATGGTATTCTTTCAACAGGACCCCTGACTCATTCTGTGAACAGGATGGGTACAAAGAGGGGCAGAATAAAGTTTACATATGTAACTGGAAATGTCATATTTACAATCTTTCAGGAACTTGACTTTATAGCGTAAATAAAATTATTTTAATGTGGCTTTTCATGTAATCCTATTAACACCCATCTTGCTGAGTGAGTGTGCTAAAGAAAAATAGGTTTGGAAAACATCCAGTAATGTTTACAAATGCAACAATGCATATTGTTTTATTTAAGTTTAAATACTAATGATTTAAACAGCTGACTACAATTGCACCAAACAGAATGATAGGGCTCGTATTTCTTACAAGCAAGAAAAGGTACTCCTGGCCACTGAAGGTAAATGAACATCTTTCAGAGAGGGCTGATTACTTTTTTAATCTGTCTTCTGAGGAATACCCTTAGGCCAACAATTTGACCTACTGTACGTTGTTTCTTCTAAAGCACTTTGCCAATTTCTTGCATTTTAATTTGGAAGCTAATGTCTGTCAATGCTCTTTATAATGGAAGCAGCTCAGCACTAATGAACCAACGTTCGGGCCAAGAGACAATGAAAGAGTTCTGTTTAATCTTTTCAAAGGTTCTATTACAGGCCAAACAAATGATTTACTAGTGCCTTGACAGTGTCCGTGTAATGGGAAAGGTTATTTTTTAAAATGTTAAAATATTGACCATTTTGCAGTGAGAGACATGCCTTTTAAGGGCTGTTTTCAGACTTGATTGACAATACACATTTTAAAAGATATCCTTAATATTTACACTTTAGAAGAAAAAACTGTTTTAGCTTAATTCCCTGTGAGTCCTAAAGGGTTAACTCACCTGTTCCTTTCAGATATAAGGAAACAATGATATAGTCTATCCATTTAGATATGATTTGTTTGACCAGAGCTGATTGGCTAGGTGTGCCCTTGGCCTTTCCTGTTTCTTTGTTTATTGAGGGCTTGGTTCAGCCACCTGTCTCATGATGTATGTTACTCACAAGTAGCCCCATTTCGGTTCATTGTGCTGTCTAGTTTAGGCATCACCCTGCATTGCTTGCTGTGCGGTCTTGAGCAGCCCTAGAGAAGCACTGTGACTCATTCTCTTAGAATTCTGGGGTGTGGTGGGCGTAACCCACCAGAACAAAAGGGCGTAACCCCCCTTCCCCCTTCAGATGAGGGAGGGGTCACAAATCGTATAATTATTTGGGACAGCAAGTGGAAAAAACAGGAACAGGGGTGAAGGTTAGACAAACAATAGAGGGGAACTGGAAAGGGATACTGAGCAGAGAAACACCGGCCAATGCCCACTGCTGCATGATGGAGTCTCAGTCAACTGTCCCAGAGAAAAAGAGAAAACCCATGTTCTTCGAGAAGCTGGCTGATAGAGTGGAGGAGGGGAAGGCCTAGCTATTAGTATCCTTTAGCAAAGCATTCTGAAAATGGGAGCAGCCTGGGGTCAGATGAAATGCAGGTTCTTCTAACTCGGGCAAGAGCAGGGAAAGTGGTGCTGCTAATGGAGTGCTATGGGAAACAGCAATGGAGAGGGACATGCAAAAAGGCTGTGCAGGTCAAAATGTGTTGGCAGAGTGAAGAGAGGCAGCACCTTGGAAGAAGATACTGGGTTGGGGACTACAGGCACAGAGACTGTGGTTGGCTGCCTTAAAAAAATTATGGAATCCTCAGAAGGGAAAAGTCTTTGGGTACCCTGAGCTCTGAAAACTTATGGGAAAACGAGAATGAATGCAACTGCTGTTGAAATAAATATTCTTCGGAGAACTGTTCCAGTCTGTCTTCCTTTTTCCAACCACGTCTGTGATGAACGCACCAGGAAGTACCTGCTGACAGCCTCCCACAGTTCTTGTATAGCCAGATGCTGTATGCCTGCTACTATACTTCTTTATTAATATAGACAGCTCCATTAGCCAGTGCAGATGATGATCTAGAGACTTCTCCTCCCTGCTCATCCTCCCCCCTACTCAAGTGTAGAGCTATGGTAGGGTGGGGAAACCTCCTCTGAATGCAGATACTAGAGCTGGGTGAACTTCTTCACCCAAATGCAGATTCAGGTTGAATGAAAGTTTTTGTGATTTTGCCAAATTAGAGGCTGCTTTAAATTAAAAAAAAAAGTATAAAAATGTTTAGTTTTGCCATTTTAGAAACAATGTTGAAAATGTTTCACTTTTTTATTTGAAATGCCTTTTTGTTCTGAATTTTACTGCAATTTTATTTTAAAAAAGGTTTAAAAACTTGAACATGAAACATAATGTTTTGTTTAACCCAAATGAAATGAAATCTCTTTGATTCTTTTGGTTTGCTTAAAATGTGAACATATTTCATCTTGGGTTGACCCATAATGAAGCTATATTTTTGGTTAGGCCAACGGACCAAAAAAAATCAGTTATTTGCATAGCTGCACCCTCTCCCTTCACCTCAGCAACTAGGATAAGGACCAGGAAGAGTTTAGCCAACTGATTTCAATAGGACTATTTTCAGATTTACTCAACATATAGAAAGAGGGAAACGGAAGAAACTGGAGATGAGCCCTCAGTTCTTTCCACCTACATTTGAAAATATTGCTGGTAGCCTAACACACACAGAGCTCTTTTATTAAACCTCACTATAACTTTATTCTTTTTATGGGATAACGGAGTGGTGCATTGCCATGGTGGGTATGTGTGTGGGGGTGGGGATGGGGGACGGGGAGGTACTGCTGTCATTTCTTTTTATACTCCATTATCTGTTTGATTAATCTCACTTTCATTCCGCCATAGTTTAACAGCTCATTTGTCTGGTGTGTTATTAGTAAATACATTTTATTATCTGGCATATTAACTGCCAAAGCTCCAGAGACCATGACTCAAACCTATGAACTGAAGAATGATGTCTCCCCGGACCATTGCTAAGCTGCTCCATAAGAGAAGGACATAATGGACAGGCTGAATATACTCTCTTCTTTTCCAATCAAAGTCAAAGCATGTGTATTTGGAAGTGGATAGATTTAAATCATTTACAAGACACTGTAGTCTTCATATTCCCTGTGTGTTCATATGACCCTCTATGTTCACCCTCAGACCTCACACTATCTGAGTTATTAAAACTGATCCCCTTTCTGGTTAATACCCGTTTATTCTCTCATTTATGTCTAACCATAACATTGTTATGTTTTATAACAATGAGATTTCTCAATATAGTCTAAGTGGCCCAGAAAATAAGACAGAAGATAGTATTTTCTCATGGGAAGTGAGCATATATTTCATTTAGCTCTTTTAGGCTTGCTCCTGCGCCCTCTGGAGTCTAGCAAAACACCCATTGGCGTCAGTGATGCAGAAGCAAGACTCTTGTGGTTAAAGGCCTGTTCTTGCACTGCTGAACTCAATGGACATTTTACCATTGTCTTTAGTAAGACCAGGATTGGGCTTTTAGTAGGCAGGGCAGAGCTTGGGAGAGGAAGCAAGGAGAGGACTAATTAGCTAGTGTTTGTATAGCATTTTGATTAAGAAGCAATGAGCAATAAGAAAATACTATACTAAGTAGTATTTAAACTGTGAAATGCTGCATTTTCCAACTCTCATTCATCTGGATCTGTGGTGGGCAACCTGCGGCCTGTGGGCCACACAGAGCCCATCAAGGTAAGCTGATTGCAGGTCGCGAGACATTTTGCGGCTGTTGAGTGTCTGCAGGCATGATCCCCCACAGCTGCAGTGGCCTCAGCTCACCGTTCCTGGCCAATGGGAGTTACAGGAAGCAGCGGGCTGCAGGGACATGCTGGCCGCCGCTTCCTGCAGTTCCCATTGGCCAGGAACTACGAACCACAGCCACTGGGAGCTGCGGTGGCCATGCCTACAGACGGTCAACATCAGCAAAATGTCTCACGGCCCGCAATCAACTTACCCTGATGGGCTGCCAACCATTGATCTGGATAGCTAAATGATTCCATTTTAGCTTCCTTTGTGTTTGCTTTCTTGTACACATTACTGATATCAAGTTTCAGTAACAAAATGTGAATTTCAAACTCATTTGCGAGTACTTATGGGACCTGAATTTTAAATTCCAAGACGTAAGTATTTGCACTGGAAATATTTATTTACTCAGAGAACAGAAAAAATACCATGTGACTTAAGAGATCAATTTAAGCAATGCTATTCAAATTCTGAATAAGTGGTCAATTGATTTAAAATTTGAAAATATTTGAGTGAAATTAAACAATGAATACACTGCAGAAATATATTCAGCACATGTTCTGCAAACAGTCTACATTTGTCATCTGAAATATTGCCTCTGAATTATTCACTCAACTCTGACCATTAAGAAGTTAAATGTATTGCAATTTGCTCAGTTACATGAATTGTTCTCTTGTAGTTGCATGCATATAACTATTACTGACATTAATAGGAGTTACACACAGGATTGGATTGAGCGTGGGGAGAGTGAAAAGGCAAATGCAGAGAAACTGTGAGGAAAAAGGATGAAAGAAATTTGAATGAAAAAATGCACACGAATCAGATCCTCAACTGGTGTAATTTCAATCCAGCTGAGGCTCTGGTCCAATATTAACTACACATTATACAGAACATCTACCTGTTCCAATTCAGCTTTTGGGAGATGTAAGTCTTCTATCTCTAACGCGTAGCGCAGACTTCCCTTAAGCTAGAAAAATGCAATTTTTAAAAAACATTAAGCACCGTAGAAGAAAAATAGATTAAAAAAAAAAAACAGGGTAAAAATGAATACATTTTAACTCAGTTTGAACCCCACCCATAATAAGAGATTTACAAAACCGCAACCTTCATCAGCTTCACTCCTCCCTATTTGGATTCTTACATGTCATTCCAATTAAAAAGATGGGCTGTGTTCTAACAGCATGTTAGAGATTGTCTTAGATGATCATATGAATTTTCTGTTGGGAGTGACAGAGTTAAGTCATTTTTGTCAAATACGTATATACTACAGAGAAATGGAAACATGAAAGGGAATTAGAGGAGAAGGAAACAGATAAAATGCTAAACATTTACTCAGCATCTGTCTTTAAAAATGAAGATTGAATTTTATCCAAACCAGGAATCAGATTTCCAGGGGAAGCAGATGAAAAATTAGAGTGTGCAGAATGCAGCAGAAAAATGGTTATTAAAAGGTTACAGCCTTTTAAAATTGACAAGGTTTCTTGGCCAGATTACATACACCCAGGAGTGCTGGAGGAAGTGGGGGTGGAAACTGGAGAAGCAATAGCAGCATTTTCACAAGTTCACTCAATTTTTATTCACTTCAAGACTCAGAGAGAGATCTGAAGTTTGAGAAAATGGGTCACATAATTTTGTCACCTCAACAAAAAAAAAAGGAGGGAAGGGGGCTGTGGATGTAAGAAACCTGGTTCAATCTGTTTGTTGGTGTTGTGGGAAGACACTTCAGAAGTGTAAAAAAGGGGAAGCGACTCAAAGTATGATGAAGGATAAAATGTCTCACAGTGCACCACTGTCCAGTTAAGGACATCCAGCCTTTCTCTGTGTGAGAGGGATTCTTTATAATAGGTTCAGATTTATCAAGAATGTTACTATGGTGGTAGACAGGGAACATCAAACAATAAGAATCCACACACACCCTGCTAATTTCGCCACATGAAATTTAAGTGTACCAGAGAAGTGTCTTTTAGACCATTCCATGTTAGTCTTCTAGAGAGACAGACAAAATGGTAGAGAACATTTTCTAGTATGGATTCCTTCATCAAATTCAAACAGGCAGGGCCACCCAGAGGATTCAGGGGGCCTGGGGCAAAGCAATTTCGGGGCCCCCTTCCATAAAAAAAAGTTGCAATATTATAGAATACTATATTCTCGTGGGGGCCCCTGCGGGGCCTGGGGCAAATTGCCCCACTTGCCCCCTCCCCCGCCCCCCCCCCCCCGGGCAGCCCTGCAAACAGGCCAGACACTGAAATAAAACACTATTCCAAGATGTATATATACTTTAACTTCTGAAATTTATCCTGGCTCAGAACTATATTACCAATGTCATATCCAGTTAACTACAGATACGCTAACTCACAAGTAGCAATGTAGAACTGCTTCAAATGTTCTGGCTAGAAATTCGTACTTGACAGCTACATTTGCCACATGTTTTAAAGAAGGTTTGTATTCTACTCTATCTACTTGGAGGTCATGATACCATCCCAGAGCTGATTAAATTCTAATTCCACAAGGTTGCAGTATTTATTGTCAAAGAGTTGTCATTCAGTGATGCACAATAGTAATGTTTCTGAATGGCTTAAAATTCAATAGTGTGTAGTCTGGTGCTGCCCGAATAAATGAGAGTGGGGTGAAGGGAAGGGTGTGTGTAAAATTGGTGGGGCAGTTCAAGCAAAGAAGGTTATATGTATCCTATATGCAGCCAGAATTCGGGTAGAATCAGACTGACACAGTTGGATGCAGCCATCACAACATGGAATCTGTAGCTGCCTGTTAGCAGAGCTCAAACAGAATCATCTGTGTTTCCCTTTAATGAGCTGCTGCAGAAATGTTGCCTCTGTCTAATGTGTGGACCTCATGGTTCATTCTCAGCACACTTTGTTTACTGTGACATCATCTTTGCTAGCTATCTTCTGCAACAGGCAATCTGGGGAGGTGTGACTGTATGCTGACTGATAGCCATGGGGGGTAGCCACAGGCCACATTAGAAGTTTTATGGAGCAGAGTAAAAATACATCAGGTTCTTGAATCAGTGCTTGTCTTCAGAACTGTGGAAACTCCACAGAAGTATCATGGACCAAACTGTGAAGTTTTTTGAATGCACAGAGCCCATCATTAGTTTTTCAAATACATTTCACAATGTTATGTAACAGATGAAGAACAGTGGCCAGGAAGATAGTTAATAAAAAATATTAGATGAGAGGCTATAGCGATACAGATTAGAATATAACTAACCAATTTTACAGTGTAGGGCAAGGCTTCAATATACTTGTTGAGTGTCTCTTCTTCAATACGTTCTTCATGGCACAAATACTTGAAATAGGTGAAAGAATACTGCTTCTGTGCGGATGTGAAAACTAGACAGAATAGGGAGAAAAGCAGATGGGGGCAGAAAGAAAACAAAAAATGTATTAGGGTGTTCTATTCCCTTCACCAAATGGCTTTGATCCTGTTGTGTGCTGAAGAGTCACAGGCAACCTTTTGGATATCCTTAATAAATGGCTGCGCTTCTGGTAAATAACAAAAGCCAGATCTTAAGAACATAAGAACGGCCATACTGGGTCAGACCAAAGGTTCATCTAGCCCAGTATCCTGTCCTCCGACAGTGGCCAATGCCAGGTGCCCCAGCAGGAATGAACAGAACAGGTAATCATCAAGTGATCCATCCCCTGTCGCCTATTCCCAGCTTCTGGCAAACAGAGGCTAGGGACACCATCCCTGCCCATCCTGGCTAATAGCCATTGATGGACCTATCCTCCATGAATTTATCTAGCTCTTTTTTTAACCCTGTTATAGTCTTGGCCTTCACAACATCCTCTGGCAAAGAGTTCCACAGGCTTACTCTGCGTTGTGTAGATCAGTTTAGCTCCATTGAAGTCAATAATGTTACACCAATTTATACCAGCTGATGATCTGGCCCAGAAAAGTGCTTCCAAAGTAACAAAAGCATCATCAATCTTATCTGCTTAAATAACAGGAGTACTTGTGGCACCTTAGAGACTAACAAATTTATTAGAGCATAAGCTTTCGTGGGCTACAACCCACTTCTTCGGATGCTTAGAAGCCACTACTATTCCCAGGAGCTCATCCAAATTGAATATATATTTATATACATATAGATTTAAATAGATAGCAGGTGCCAGACTTTAGTTACAAACTTTAGACTGTTCCCACGCTCTTCTAAACAAAAACAGCTCACATGGACTCCAATTTAATAGAGTTATGTGCTTGATGAATACCGGGGAAATTCCATGACCTGTGTTATGCAGGCAATCATATTAGATAGTCATAATGGTCCCTTCGGGGCTTAAAATCTATTAGAACTAAAGAATCCTCTAATTACTAAATTAATATATAACCCTGTGCAAAGCAATATATCTACTCTAAAAATTGTACTTCTTGCTACCAAGCCTGATTTGATGCCAAAGACTGCATGATGTGAATTTCTTACATTTATATAGCAACTTTCATGCAGAGCGATCCCAACATACTTCACAAGTAGTTCCACAGATGGGGCTACTCATATAATAAGGTGCTATGGGCTTAAAAAATTTTCATGAATAGTATCTGTTTATTTTCAAGCATTTATTTTTATTTTTATAGATTTACAGTTGTCTGACATGGGGGGGGGCAAAAATGTTGGGGGGGGGGGGAGACCGACAATAGATACTGAAATTCAAAAAGTTAAAGGTTTATAACCATTACAAATAAATTGTCCATACCCCTTGTCAAAATCTACAAAGTAAATATCTTTAAGTCAGGTTTCAGAGTAGCAGCCGTGTTAGTCTGTATCCACAAAAAGAACAGGAGTACTTGTGGCACCTTAGAGACTAACACATTTATTTGAGCATACGCTTTAAGTCAAACTCTAATAAGTTCTCAAATAGCATTTTTCTTACTTTGCCTATCTGTAAATTTTAATAATTGATGAAAATATTTTTCTTTGGCTTGTGTGTTTATGATGAAATTGGTGTTTACCAACATTTACCCAATAAAAATCTAATCCTTCCAAACCTAAATATGAGCAAGGCTGTTAGAAACTGTCCCTTACAAACCATAAGAGTGACTTTAGCTACCTTTGAGGCAAAACATGGCACTATTTAACAGTACACAGCAACTTTAAATCATAGTCCAGGACAGGAAGTGATTATGCCTTACCCCTGACTGAATCTAGGATTAGAATATTTTAGGCAGTCAGAATTGATACTACAGTAGGTCTAAAACTCAAAATGTTTTAGGAAACTACACTGCGGGAGTAGGAATTATGGCTAATTATTATTTAGACTGGTGTAACACCCACCATGTGACAGCTGCTTTCTAAAAACAGAGGAAAACACAAAGGTGGATGAAAAGGATAGAAGAAAGGAGCACAACGTACAAAACAAGTGATCATTCAAAAAGGGAGCAGAGACACACTAAGGAAAACTGGAAAAGAGTTTGTGCAAATCCCTACACACGGAAACTGCTGAGGATAGCACACCTCAGCCTAAAGAGCCCCTTTCCAGGATGAGAAGACAGGTCAGGTTCTACATGTGTACATTTTCTGCCAAAAAGAGACAGCTGTGCATTTTATAACATGATCTTCTATCGAATGGTTATACAAGGAGGCAATTAACTTAATTCATGTACCTCCTGTGCTTCCTATGATGATGATACTTTAGTTGCTACTGCCTAGAGCTGTGCAAATAACTGGTTTTTTTCGTTTACTGGCAGTTCAGAAAAAATTTTAAAAAATCATTTTTGGATGACCCAGAATGATTTTCTTTTTACATTTTCAGCAAGTCGAAAGTAAAAAAAAAAAAAATGCATTTCAGGTTGAATGAAACGGTTTATTTGACCTCCAAATGAAACATTTTGTTTTGAAATGCTAACTTTTTAAACATTTTAAAATAAAATTAAATGACATTTCTAAACAAAAAGTCATTTTGAATCAAAGAATCAAAATGTTTTATTTCAAAAATGCCCAAATTAAACATTTTTGAGAGATTTTTATTGCAACAACAACAATTTGATGAAATCAACACAAATCATAAAATGTTTTAGTTGACCTCATCTGCATTTTTTTTTCTAAAAAAGAGTTTCATCAGAAAAATGGCACCCAATTCTGCTACTGACCTGCCTGAAATTTAACAGTGGGCTAAAGGAAACCATTTCATAACCCATTACAAATCTCTCTGCCCTCCAACCATTACTACTTTGCCAGCATAAGTGCATTCTTATTTGTACTCATCTGTACTTACTGTTGGGAGCATATCTGGCTCCCAGCGTGGTCACTAGGCACCAGTTAGCTCAGCCGGGCCCAGCAAGCCGTTTTCATATGGTCATGCTTCCTCTTTGGGCAGGGATGCCCAGCAGCCTGCTACTTGAGCCTTTCAGTGGCAACAGCATAGCAGCTGCTCAATGTGTGCCACACATGCAGCTGAGCTTGCCCTGCTCTCACTTCTGCTTCCCGTTCCATCTCTTGCTCAACTCCTGCTCCTGCCTTGACTCCTGCCTGCTTTAGTCTAGTCCTTGTCTCTCATCCCTGATTCTGACTCAGATGCTGACCTTTGGCTTACACTTCGGCCTGGTGTTCCCAATCCTAACTCCGGTTCTGACCTTTTGGTTTGGCTCCTCAACCCTGACTCTGGCTTCACCCTTGAACCGGTAGCTTGTCATTGCTACAAACTGCCACCACAACCACCAGACAAGATCCTGCTCCACCGACAAGGTAGGCTGCCCACATCCCGGCAGCTTACATTTACAGCTGCTCCTTTCAATTTGCCCATATGCTGTCCTAAACCATTATTTTTAATAACCCCATTACGGCGACAAGTAAAAAGCAATAAAAGTAATCTTGAACATTTAACCTAGAACTGTCAATCTCTGTTATTTCCTCAGGGACTAAATTGAAGCAAAGCTAGGAAGCTTGTGCTGATTATTATACAACATGGCTTTTGTGCAAGTACAAATCCAGTCTGGAACACTCGTAGTCTTCCTGTGATTTCCATTTTGGATTAGAGTTATATCTTACCATTTCCTTATTCCCAGTGAAATATTTCTTTTTTCATAGCACCTTAAGATCATTCAATGACTCCATTACTGCAACATGAAGACTTTAAAAAAATATTTTATAGGTCTGATGAATCTCTTTCAACACTTTGGCAAGATAAAATAAAGAATGTTTATGGTATAATGACTAGGAACTTTGGATCTAATTAAAGAAACAGATGCAGGTAATTCTCAACTTCAGATGTCAATGAAAGGAAAAGAAATTTCCCTTTTCACGACTGTCATGATGCCATTGTTTTCATATGTTGCAATTACAATTTTTTAATAGTATATGGAAACAATTAATAGTTAATATATTTGTAGAGTTATGACACATGCACTTGACACAATCGTTTCTGGGAAAAAATGTTTAACTATAGTCTGTTGGTTTGATCCTGAAACCTTTTCTCTTGTGAACTCAACAGTACAACTGATGTCAGTTTGGGTACTACATAAGTAAGTCAATATTTTGGAAAGTTAGACACCTAAATCAACATTTCAGTAACAAAATAAAAGTGGAGTCTTTGTTTTTTCAGAGGCACTGAATGGTGTCATATACAGAACACAGTCTATCTTAAACAGGAAGCATTTATTAAAGTAACCAGCTACAAACTACAGATACAAAAAATTTTCTTCCCCACAGTTTGAGTTCCAGTTTTTTGTCGTTTCTTTATCAAAGACCCCACCCTGTCTGCAACTGTATACAACTTTCAGAGACCTCTACTGACTGAATAATATATTGCCAATAATTGTATAATTCCACTGAATACCCACAGCTCCCACTGACACTTCTCCACACACACGGAGGGTCTGTTCTACTGCTCTTTTGAGAACTGGTATGGAGCCTGCCTAAATCACCAGTGATGGTTTACAGCTTCAAGGAAATATGATCAGCTGGCATAGGGCCAGAGCCAGGGCCAGGCCATGCTCTGGGTTGTGTGATGCCATCCAGTAACTGGTGCTTGAGGAAAGTATTATAAACTAGCCCAAGTTTACAAGCAACTCAGCCTCTGCTTGATGAAAGTTTTACAAACCTTTGGCAAGCCTACCTCAAGTTTCGGTTTGTCATGAAACCCCAAATCAGGCAATAGCTTTTGTTACAGCAATCTCCCCAGCACTAATTAAAACCCCTAATACCTTTCTCACATATAATGTACCATTTCAACACTCTAGGGCAGGGGTCTCAAACTCAATTTACCTTAGGGACAGTGTCAGTCCTCAAATCCTCCCAGCCGGGCCAATAATGTCACTCATGCTGCCCAGAACCCGAACCCAAAAATTCCGCCCCCCCAAACTCCGCCCCCAACCTGCCTAAGGCTCTGGGAGGGAGTTTGGGTGGGGGAGGAGGTCTGGGGGATTGGGGTGCAGGGTGCAGACTCTGGGAAGGAGTTTGGGTGCAGAAGGGGTGAGAGGTTGGGCTCTGGGAAGGAGTTTGGGTGGAGGAGGGGGCCTGGGGTACAGGCTTTGGGATGGAGTTTGGGTGCTAGATGCAGGCTCAGGGCTTGGGCAGTGGGTGGGGATGCAGGAGGAGGGGGTGGGGTTGCAGGCTCTGGGAGGGAGTTTGGGGGCGGGAGGGGGTGTGTGGAAAGGGGAGGGGTATAGGCTCTGGGAGGGAGTTTGGGGGTGGAAGGGAGTATGTGGAGAGGGGGTGGGGGTGCAGGCTCTGGGAGGGGGTCGGGGGGTGCAGCGCTTACCTGGGACTCCAAGACAGGGCAGGCCGGGGAGCCTCCATGCTCTGCTGCCCCCAGACACCGTTCCCGCAGCTTCCCATTGGCTGCAGGGGCGCTCGGGGCGGGGGCAGCACGCGGAGACACAGCCCTGCCCCGCCCTGCCCCAGGACCGCAGGGAGGGGCCGGCAGCCATGTGGAGCGAGTGCGCAAGAATCCACTCAGTTCCGCTGTGCTGCCAGTGGTGGGCGGGGCCCCGGGCCATTTTAAATCACCCAGGGGCCGCGCGGGGGGGGGGGGGGGGGGGAAGGATTTCTCAGGCTGCAGATGGCCTGCGGGCCAGGACTTTGAGACCCATGCTCTAGAGGGCTCTTTCCTCCATGGAAATTTCCTTAATAGAAGTTTACATGCACAACACACAGAGAACATAAGAACATAAGAATGGCCATACTGGGTCAGACCAAAGGTCCATCAAGCCCAGTATCCTGTCCTCTAACAGTGGCCAATGGCAGGTGCCCAAAGACAGGTTATCATCAAGTGATCCATGCCCTGTCACCCAATCCCAGCTTCTGACAAACAGAGGTTAGGGACACCATTCCTGCCCATCCTGGCTAATAGCCATTGAGGGCCCTATCTTCCATGAATCTATCTAGCTGCCTTTTGAACCCCGTTATAGTATTGGCCTTCACAACACCCTCTGGCAAGGAGTTCCAGAGGTTGACAGTGTGTTGCATGAAAAAATACTTTCTTGTGTTTGTTTTAAACCTTCTACCTATTAATTTCATTTGGTGGCCCCTTGTTCTTGTATTATTGAAGGAGTAAATAACACTTCCTTATTTACTTTCTCTATACCACTCATAATTTTATAGACCTCTATCATATCCCCCCTTAGTTGCTACTTTTCCAAACTGAAAAGTCCCAGTCTTATTAATCTCTCCTCGTACGGAAGCCATTCTATACCCCTAATCATTTTTGTTGCCCTTTTCTGAACCTTTTCCAATTCCAATATATCTTTTTTTGAGATGGGGCAACCACATCTGCACGCAGTATTCAAGGTGTGGGCGTACCATGGATTTATATAGAGGCAATATGATATTTTCTGTCTTATTATCTATCCCTTTCTTGATGATTCCCAACATTCTGTTCTCTTTTTGACTGCTGCTGCACATTGAGTGGATGATTTCAGAGAACTATCGACAATGACTCCAAGATCTCTTTCTTGAATGGTAACAGCTAATTTAGACCCCATCATTGTATATGTATAGTTAGGATTATGTTTTCCAATGTGCATTACTTTGTTTATCTAGTTTCATCCTATAATACATATACTGGCAATACACTGTTCAACCTGTAGTTCTCGGCACACACTTGCACTAAGTTAGGGAGAGTCTATTTTTTTTTCCTTTTAGATTTTGTCTTACTGATAGGCAGAATATCTTTACACTGCATTTTAACCAGCAACTTAATTTGACTAGTGCATTTTGAGAATTATGCACATATTTAAAAGGGCTACATTGTTTTGAATCCAAGAGACAATGTGAATCAGAGAGGAAAAAAGCAAATTGTATCCTTGTGAAGTGCATAGTATTGTGTTGCTCTGAAAAAAATATTATTTTTTGCCATATTCAGTTAGCATTTCAATCATACATGATTCTTTGTACATTTTAGTCATGGACTTCCTGAAGGCTAGTTTCCTTGAGTGGTGTCTCCACTTGGAATTCTGAATTTTAGCAGAAAGTTTTGCAGCCAATCTCAAGATTATTTTGGGGTTAAAAAGGGACACTGTCAACAAAAAGTCCCTTTTTTGTGTGTGTGCAAACAAACACATTTCTTTATCTATTTTATTACTAATGCCTTAATCTTAAGAATTTTTTAAAAATCAATTGACCTGTCCATATTTATTCTGTTTATTTGGGCAATTATCTTAGGCTGGACAATGAAAACTGATGAGAGAGTTACTTATTTGGATGTATATAAACAGGGCCGGCTCCAGGCACCAGGCCACCAAGCATGTGCTTGGGGCGGTGCCTGGAGGGGGGTGGCGCGGCGGGGCGCTCCGGCCCGAGAGCGGGGCCGCGACTGGGCTCTCCGCCCTCCCCCCGGCGTTCCGGCCGGTCGGGGAGAGCGGAGGGCCCCGGCTGGGCTCGCCGCCCTCCCCCCGGCGCTCTGGCCGCCGGGGAGAGCGGAGAGCCCCGGCTGGGCTCGCCGCCCTCCCCCTGGCACTCCGGCCGGTTGGGGATTGCGGGCCCGCGGCCGGGCTCGGCACCCTCCCCTGCCGCGCTGGGGTGTGTGTGTGTGTGTGGCTTTTTTGCCTAGGGCGGCAAAAAAGCCAGAGCCGGCCCTGTATATAAAATGCTAAAAAGGACTCTTAACCATGTGCTTTAGGCACACTTGGGAATACTTTAAAATGCTATGAAACTAATGATGGTGCATAGCTAAAGTACATCAGCACAATGTAATATAACCCTACCAGCAAACCAGGCAATTCAGAAGCTTAAATCCTTGTCCAGCAATTCCCCACCATTACGATTATATTCCCATCAACTCCCTGACCATCTCTTTTCCAATGCCTGTAAAAACAGATGAGCTATTCAGTATCTCATTAGTATAACCTACCCCAAGCTTTCAGAAATCAGGAGTCAGCCCCCATCTCCAAATCACGAGATTGTCTTAAAATCATCACATCCTAAAAATAATAAAAGGTGGGTTATATTTATGTAGCTTTTGGTTTCTGAGCCTTTAAGGCTCACATTTTCAAGATTTTCTACACAACCACGTGGGTTAGTAAATTTATTTATTTAATTATTTTTATTAATGTCAGCTGAGATTCTTGGTAATCACGTGACTCCAGGAGCTGAGATTTTAAGAAAATCATGATTTATCATGAGACGTGAAAACATTGTGAGAGTTGGCAACATTCAGTGTGAAAGTTCATGCTTCTACCAAGTGGGGAGCAAATTCTAATGCTGGAGGGTCCCTCACAGAGAACAACCAACCATTGGCTTCTCCCTGTGTGTATCAGTGGGACGTCAGCATTCCTTTGATTTCAACTGTACTACTTTTAGTTTGCCAATGTTTGGCTTTTAAAAATTAGGAGATATTTATTTAGGAACATATGTTTTCATTTTCCCCTTCATTTTTGGAAACACTTTTATTGGCCTTTGTATTTTATTATATATTTTAAAAAATAAAATTTAAAATTTGGGCCAAATTTAAGTTGACAGTTTCCTTTCAAGACCACCCCCCCCCTCAAAACAAACAAACCATAACACTGTGAGGTTAGATAAAATTACAGCAATATGGATATAGTTATTGTTTGGATATCAGTTATACGTTTCTCTGTCACCTTCTGTCTGCCCTGCAGCAATGCAATGTTCCTGGACAGGAAGCTATCAGCCTCAGGAAACTCCAACTAATAGAGAACACAGCATAATGTTGTGGAAAATCATGGAAGAGGGAGAGATTCCAGAGGACTTGAAAAGGGCAAATATAGTGCCCATCTGTAAAAATGGAAATAAGGACAACCCGGGGAATTACAGACCAGTCAGCTTAACTTCAGTACTGGGAAAGATAATGGAGCAAATAATTAAGCAATCTATTTGCAAACACCTAGAAGATAATAAGGTGACAGGTAACAGTCAACATGGATTTGTCAAGAACAAATCATATCAAACTAATCTAATAGCTTTCTTTGACAGTATAACAAGCCTTGTGGCTGGGGGGAAGCAGTAGACATGGTATATCTTGACTTTAGTAAGGCTTTTGATACTGTCTCGCATGGACTTTCTCATAAACAAACTGGGGAAATGCAACGTAGATAGAGCTACTATAAGGTGGATGCATAACTGGTTGGAAAACAGTTCCCAGAGAGTAGGAAGGGCATATCGAGTAGGGTCCTGCAGGGATAAGTTCTGGGTTTGATTCTGTTCAATATCTTCATCAATGCTTTAGATAATAGCATAGAGAGAATACCCTTATACAGTTTGCGGATGTACCAAGCTCGGAGGGGTTGCAAGTGCTTTGGAGGATATGATTGAAATTCAAAATGATTTGGACAAACTGGAGAAATGGTCTGAAATAAATAGGATGAAATTCAATGAGGAAAATGCAAAGTACTCAACATAGGAAGGAACAATCAGTTGCACACATACAAAATGGGAAATGACTGACTAGGAAGGAGTACTGTGGAAAGGGATCTGGGGGTTATAGTGGATCATAAGCTAAATATGAGTCAAAAGTGTAACACTGTTGCAAAAAAAGCAAAGGTCAGCAGACAGGTATGTGCTAACTACTTATGCTAAGATATCTGTTCCACCTTGTGTTTTGCTGTGACGCTCTGAGTGCCTTTCTCAGAGCTGAGGAGGAGCTCTGTGTAGCTTGAGAGCTTCTCTCTCTCACCAACAGAAGTTGGTTCAATAAAAGATATTACCTCACCCACCTTCATGGGTGGCACGTGAGCCGCCCATTTGGAGAGGCTAGCCCCTGCCCCTTCTACCTGAGGCCCCACCCCTCCTCTGCCCCTTCCGCCCCCTTCCTTCAGCACCCTCAACCCTGGAGTTCTGGGCGGCCCCAACGGCTCCAGCCACCCCAGAGTCCTGGGATGCCTGCAGGCCCATCCCAGCCCCAGCCCCTGCCTGCTTCAGGGAACAGGAACAGCCTGGGCTGGAGTCATGGGGGAAGAGTGGGGGTCTCAGGGCAGAGTGTGGGTGGAGCCATGCCTGGCTGTTTGGGGAGGCTAAGCTCTGTGATACCACCACCCATGCCCACGGTGTCGCTCTAATTGCTTTATTATGATATTCAACCAGCACAAAATTCAACCACGGTGGGGTAACTTGGCACAAGTGCGTCCACTCCATAGGGGCTGTGTGTGGGACCAGCATCTGAGCAGCCATACATACGTTGGAACTTGTCCCTGGTATGCCAGTGGTGCTCTGCAGCAGTAGTTGTGGGAGGGAGAAGAGGGCTGCACAGTAGCACAGCACCCTGGCCATGGCCTGAAGGGGTAAATTTACCTCCCTGAATACTCAGGCTTTATGCAGTTGGACTGAATGTAGAACATAGGATGAAATCTCCCTGGGCCTTGGAAACCCACAATTCAGGGCTATGGTTCTGTTTCACATGCAGGCAAGATGTGACCTGGCTGCCTAGGCGCGCTATGCCCTACCCACAGATTGGGAGGAGGATTGTTAGTTAGTCTCGTGTGACAGCCTGGTTCCAGGGCTTTGTGCCTGGGCTAGGATTTCACAATTAGACAATGAGAATGGCTGACTTCAGCCACTGACTCCCCAACTTCAAAACCTGCAGGCATAAATGAGGCAACTACTTCTTTAAGTAATTTTTAGGTCACTTGTTTTGGAAATAGGAGACCTGAGTTTTAAACCTCCTCTTATTCATGTAGTTAATTTTGTCCTGTGAACCTGACTATTGAACTGTGGATGCATATTTTATTATTGTGCTTTAGAGACTAAAATGCAGAGACTACCAGAGGGCAGTAAAAGGCACCTGGGAAAGTAAAATATATCTAAGAGCTTTTTAATTCCTTATAATAAAAAAGGGAACATGTGCAATAATTTATCAATTTCCAGAAGGCTTTTTTACACTCTAAGGATCAGACCCATATACTATAAACAACTTCTTGGCCCACTCAGAATCTACAAATCCAAAAGCAGAAATCCAAACGGTGGACTTCTGCCAGTTGTCTCACAATGGGGCAAATTGCTTTGTCAGTATCAGGCTAGCGGCAATGGGGAACTTCTGCCAGAGTTTAATACAAAAGGCTTCCTGAGCCAGGAAGATAGGCCAGTCTATGAAAGCTTGAATCAACATTGTGGTAGCCTCATGTTACTGGGATGCTTTTGTGATACTATGCATCTGCTTTAATCATTTCCCAATTCCCAACTTCGTTTTTCTAAATCCTTTCTGATCAGATTACATGCAATTAAATTACTTCACTGAACAAATCATGTTCATAAATTTGCCTTATTGATTGTCCAGAACAGTGCTTCATGATTCCAGCATGCTGCATGGCTCCTGCAAAACTCTGCAATGCAATAAGATGATTTATTTTAATGGACGATCTATTTATGATGGAAAAATAAATCTAATTTCAATTACAGGTCTAATGAGAGTGACTCATGAAAACTGGAACTTACATTTTGTGTAGATCAAAGAAACAATGAAGAATGATTATTATTTGTAATGCATTCCCATTCTATTTATTATTTCCTAATAAAACAATTAATTTTATTCAGCATTTGCTAGAGTTAAATTTGCGAAGGAGAAAGGATAAATAAGCTACTCTTGCTGGTATTTTATGAGACATCTACATAAAAGAAATCACTATCATATCTGATAGATGATGTGGGCATTGACCCTGATCAATGATATGAGGAAGAAAAAGATATCTTGGTAAATTAGGTCTACATTTACTCACAGGTCTTTTCACAGCTCTATTTCTGTTAGGAATGTATATTTTAGTAAAGACCAAATGGGAGGCAGAAATGAATTCTGAAAGATATACGCTTGCTGAAACGGACAAGTGTGGACCCCTGTGCCCAAGAGAGGCCCCACTTATCAAAATGTTGAGGCCCTCATTAAAACAGCATAGGTCATGGGATATGGGGACTCCAACTGTAATCAGGAATGGGGTACCTGTTGACTTGTTAATATTCCAATCACTGTATCTTACCAGCAAGGATACTGCTAAAAAATCTCTCACTCACTAACAAAAAGAGGAAATAGTCAAAGGTGCAACACTTGATATCTTTGTTATTTCAGTTATCTGGAAAAATTAAGGGCCACATTGTGGCCAGCTCCTATGCAGGTATGCAAGGTTTAGAGGAGCAAGGAGCCCTCACCTTGATGTTTGGCTGCACCAGCCTCAGTATTCTCCCCACATCAGGGACATCCTCTGCAATAGTAGCATACTCTGGGGCAAGCCACTCCAAGAGATGTCAGCCCCAAAGGAGAATTGTATGCTCCATGTCCTGAAGCGCTCTAGCAGCAGGGGTACTCCACATGCATTTTGGGGAGCTCCAGGAGACATTGAGTGTCTCTGAGGCACAATGCCTTCAAGTGTTCCCATGATGGTGATCCAAACTGGCCCAAATCCCAGTGCACATCTGTGTCTAAAAGCTTTAAATAAAGATTTCTTTCCTAGTAGAAGGGGAGAAGTAGGAATCTCAAAGAGTGGAGGCAGCAGCAGTGAAAACACATTAAAGTCAGCTGACACATTTAATACAAAAATAGTCTTGCAGAACAAGTTATCAAATAATCATAGCACAAGAAAAAGAAAAGCTGCTTTATTTTAATCACAAATGCCTTGTGCTCAAATATACAAAATATGTCCATAACATGGATCTCTCCCCAATTTCTGTATGAAATAAGGGAAGGAAAAGTAGATTTTTTTTTGATACTACTGAAAATTAAATAATCATTACACACAAAGGTACAGATGGGACCAAGTCACTAAACTCTATAGTAAGAAAAACTTTTCCCTAGACCAGAACATTTCCATTCCAGGAACACCACTCTATTTTCAGCATCTTAGAAAACAAGTTTAAATCAGCCCTTGCTTTCAGCTATGGTCTAACCCCCACTTGGAGTTTGTAAGCTGTTGGAACTGGGGACTGAGCCTCTGGGGAGTCTTACCCCAGGGCCTACAACAGTAATGGCTACCAGACCTGGCTGACACTATTTCCCAGCAGGCCTAGAGTCAGGGGTCAGGCAGAATGGACTACAAACTGTTGCTGAGGCCAGTAAGGAGGCTTCTGCATCGGGTAATATGGACAAGCAGTCTGCTGTACCAAGGATGAGACAGGGCAGCTCAGCGCCTCAGTGAGTGGGAACAGAAGGACTCAGAGACAAAGAGACTAGTTTTAGTTTCAGTTATGAACTGAGAGAGAAGCCGATCAGCTCAGGGAGTCTCTGCTTAATCCCCTTTCCTCCACAAACAGAGTCTTTGGTCTGCTGTGGGATCTAGTGCATAGGTCAGGCAGCTTGAGCCCTGCAGAGACCAGTGTCCAGAATGGCAGAGAATCGACCTGGTGCCAATCACCAAGAGCCAGTCAAGAGCTCCAGAGGACTCCAGACCAGGGAGGGAGGAGAAGACCCAGCCCCACCCATAGGCAGGGACACTGTACAGCAAATCTTTTTTCTTTAAGCTGGCCAGTGTTCACAGCACTGCAGCACTTTTCTCCAGAGTCATCCTCAGTGTGCCATCTGGCCAGCATGTTCCTGCGGCCCGCCGCTTCCCACAGCTCCCATTGGCCGGGAACGGCGAACCGCAGCCACTGGGAGCTGTGGGCGGCCGTGCCTGTGGCTGGTCAATGTAAACAAACTGTCTTGTGGCCTGCCAGCGGATTACCCTGATGGGTCGTGTGCGGCTCGCGGGCCGCAGGTTACCCACCACTGATGTAGGGGCTACAATAGTAATTCACGTTCTTAAAACTTTGCCCCAAACCTGACTCTTCTAAACCTTTTTGAGATCTGAAAACCTTAAACTAACTTTTTTTACATTTTGGTCACCTGTCTACTTCTTTCTTTGGCCATGACTGTAAGCAAAAATACTGAAATACTATTAGAAAACCATTTCAAATGTATTTCAGACTAGGCCAGCATCAGGATGAGCTGTGAATCGTACAGCTATCCCTGTTCTGACAAGGCTTACTTCCAAATTTCCAAACCAAAGAGGTATGAATAAATCAAAATGACTAGTTTTAATCTCAACTGTATGAGGGAACTGTATAAGAGCTTGATCAAATCCCAAAAAAGTCTATGGGAGTCTTTCCAATGATTTCAGTGGGCTTTGGTATATCAGTTCCTAAACGTACACATGCCATGGCTCCCAAAAGGGCCATTTACCAAGGGTATAAATACTGTGAACCCAGGTAGAATCTACTTGAATTTAGTGAAGTAGAACAAGAGACCCTAATTTCTAGAGTGCATTGCAGTGCGTAAAATGCAATTACATTTATAATGAACTTCCATGTAGGCAAAACCTACAGGTGACATGGCAGATCCTAATTCTTATATTAAGCTCTCCCTATATGTGTGAAACTCCCATTGACATCAATAGGTGATCTGTGCTTCTTCACATAACATGATCATAGAGTCAAGGACCAATGTGTTCTTACAGAGAAGTTGTTCTGTCAAAAAATATATCTTGGTTATCAGAGGCTTCCAGTGTACTTGGCTGATGCTCAGTTTCTAATGTTGTAAAATAAGGATTAAACCTGAGCTTGACATGCTGTCCATAACTCTCACCGATTCATAGTAAATAATTAGCATGAACGGTCAACATGAGCCAAGCCATGGGCAATTAGGCAGTCAATTAAGGGCTTCTGTGCAGGAGAAATATCTCTGGCTTAGCATAGTGGAAACTATTAATTTCTCATCAACTTTGAAACTCCATTCAGCCTTTGGGTAGTTAGAGAGGATGTCATTTAACTGTGGTACATCATCATTAGTTGTTTGAGTGTATCATTATTTTCTATTTTCTGAACCACTGATTCTTTAGAACTACTTAAATTGGTGCTAATGTCCTTTTGCACTTATCAAATGATATCCCCACCACCACTCCATGTCTTCTGGGCACAAATTCATTTTTGCCTGTTAACCTTTTTTCCTTTTAAAATTATACTAACCCTCATTATTGGAAGTTTTAGATCTTTTCTTTCTATTTCGAAAATGTGCTAGTGTCCTCAAACACTTTCAATCCTTGGGATACTATGATACACAATATTATTATCAGGCACTCATCGGTAATAACTGTATGTGATCTGATTCACCAGTGCATTATTGCAGTTTTATGCTGGTGTGACCCAACTGATGTATATTACATGGGCATAAAACTGGAGTAATCTAGTGGTGAATCAGGTTGTTGCATTACAAATAGACAGGAAATGTGGACAGTTTTCAATCTAACATTCAATCAGTTCTGCTTTCAGGCCCTGATCTAGCTCCTCTTGAAGTCAATAGGAATCTTTCCTTTGACTTAAATGGAGACTGTATTGGGTCCTCAGTTACCGGGGAGCTCTCTCTGAAGTTAATGGGCAAGAATCATTGTGCCCAGTACAGATTTCAGTCCAATAAGTCAAATTCTTGTGTCCATAGAAGTAAATGGCAAACTTCCCAATTATTCCAGCGAGACCAGGATTTGGTACAAATCATTATAAAGAATGGCCTTCAGCATAAACAAGGATACAACAGAACAAAGTAAAATGTTTAACTGTCTCATTGAAATCAATTGCAATCAGTTAAGATGCAGTCTCTTGGCCCAATCTTTGGCTGGGACTATTAATTCTTTGAGCCTAATAATCATAGAAGCATAGAATCATAGACTTTAAGGTCAGAAGGGACCATCATGATCATCTAGTCTGACCTCCTGCACAACGCAGGCCACAGAATCTCACCCACCCACTCCCGCAACAAACCCCTAACCTATGTCTGAGCCATTGAAGTCCTGAAATCATGGTTTAAAGACTTCAAGGTGCAGAAAATCCTTCAGCAAGTGACCCGTGCCCCACGCTGCAGAGGAAGGCGAAAAACCCGCAGGGTCTCTGCCAATCTGCCCTGGAGGAAAATTCCTTCCCGACCCCAAATATGGCAATCAGCTAAACCCGGAGCATGTGGGCAAAACTCACCAGCCAGACACCCAGGAAAGAATTCTCTAGAGTCACTCAGATCCCACCCCATCTAACATCCCATCACAGGCCATTGGGCATATTTACCGCTAATAGTCAAAGACCAATTAATTGCCAAAATTAGGCTATCGCATCATACCATCCCCTCCATAAACTTATCAAGCTTAGTCTTGAAGCCAGATATGTCTTTTGCCCCCACTGCTCCTCTTGGAAAGCTGCTCCAGAACTTCACTCCTCTGATGGTTAGAAACCTTTGTCTAATTTCAAGTCTAAACTTCCTGATGGCCAGTTTATATCCATTTGTTCTTGTGTCCACATTGGTACTGAGCTTAAATAATTCCTCTCCCTCCCTGGTATTTATCCCTCTAATATATTTATAGAGAGCAATCATATCTCTACTCAGCCTTCTTTTGGTTAGGCTAAACAAGCCGAACTCTTTGAGTCTCCTTTCATAAGACAGGTTTTCCATTCCTCAGATCATCCTAGTAGCCCTTCTCTGTACCTGTTCCAATTTGAATTCATCCTTCTTAAACATGGGAGACCAGAACTACACACAGTATTCCAGATGAGGTCTCACCAGTGCCTTGTATAACGGTACTAACACCTCCCTATCTCTACTGGAAATACCTTGCCTGATGCATCCCAAGACCACATTAGCTTTCTTCACGGCCATATCACATTGGTGCCTCACAGTCATCCTGTGATCAATCAATACTCTAAGGTCCTTCCCCTGCTCTGTTACTTCTAACTGATGAGTCCCCAGCTTATAACAAAAATTCTTGTTATTAATCCCTAAATGCATGACCTTGCACTTTTCACTATTAAATTTCATCCTATTACTATTACTCCAGTTTACAAGGTCATCCAGATCTTCCTGTATGATATCCCGGTCCTTCTCTGTATTGGCAATACCTCCCAGCTTTGTGTCATCTGCAAACTTAATTAGCACACTCCCACTTTTTGTGCCAAAGTCAGTAATAAAAAGATTAAATAAGATTGGTCCCAAAACTGATCCCTGAGGAACACCACTAGTAACCTCCCTCCAGCCTGACAGTTCACCTTTCAGTATGACCCGCTGTAGTCTCCCCTTTAACCAGTTCCTTATCCACCTTTCAATTTTCAGTACACTCTCCCAGATATATAATAAAACTTCATGGAATACCTCCACTACAACTGTATAAAAAACACAGCAATAAAAGTTAACTCACAAAAGCAATTAGTTAATTTTCAAAATTGTTGAACACCCACTGTTGGGGCCAGTGTTTCAGCTCCTGTTTAGGTACCTAGATGAAGTGTCCAGATTTTCAAAAGGATTTAGCACCCAATAGCTCTCACTGAGAACAAAGGGAGATGTGTGGTGCTGATTATTTTTGAAAATTTGGCCCTACAATGCTATTTTATTATTAACCTTATTTTTTAAGTTTTTTCCTTCCCAGCTGTCCCATCCAGTCAACTAAGGGCTATCATTGTGCTTCTGTGTTGAGGAAAACTTTCACCTTATGTATATACAAAATAAAATCCCTAAATTGAGGGGTTTTCAATGCAATGTATCTGACAGACTGAATTTAAAGAAAAATCTCAGATTAACATGCATTTCTTACAAAGGTTCCCTTCCATACACCCTCCCTTCCAGCCCCACATCTGTTCTTTGCAATTCTTTTCTATTTACAGTGTTTCTCTACTGCTGCATGTGGTAATTTTCATCTTGAACCAGTTTTTATTGATATCTAAAACAGAGGTGATTGATGGGTGAGTATACATTGTCTTCAATCAAACCATAATTTCAGCAGGATATTATTCAGCTGTACAAAGTACTACATTAGACTGGATTTCGGATAGTGTTTTTAATCTGTTTGCCATGCATGTGTCACCCATATTAATGCACACACTAGAAATACAAAGACAATGATGAATGTTATTTATCTGGATGTATTTAAGGGAAAAAGGATATTGCGAGAAGTTAGATTGTACCTTATAGGCACAGCCAGAGCCAAGTCATTATGGAATTCCTCCCTGAACTCCTGCAGAATGCAGAGACTACAACCGAGATGCTCAAAGGTAGTCAGGCATCTTTGCCTAGTGTCTAGTGGCATATGTGAGTTTCAACAGAGAAAGCTACTGGTGATGCTTTTACCTCTGTTTCTTTTTTGTCTTTTACCTAATACTTTGCATTCTGTTGTATCTGAGGGAAACCCATCACTTTGCTAAAAGTATCTAATAATGACAAAGGACATATTGTTGCTGGTGTCTCATGACAGTCACTCTTGCTGTGTATTACTTGGAGGAAGATATTGAATTGAGATTGTTTTGGAATTTAGAGTTAGACACATAAAATTCAGACCTTTAAAAAAAAGGAATAATAAGGCCCAAATGTCATCAATGAAAAATACTGTGAAATGGAAACAAAACATTGATGGTGAAATTACATTGAGCCTGAAGTTTGAGGAGTGGAACTGAAGAAAGGGGTTCATGTTCCAGGAGGGACCTAGTTTGGTGGAACCGCAGGGGCTCAGGAGTATAAGTTGGGCAAGGCTGCTGCCAGACACACAAACAGGTTTCTCATCATGTGCCACTTTTATGCATGCTTTATGCAGATCCCATTCCTACAATTCTTCTTGCTTGGTTCATTACTTGTTAATGAAACAGATCCCTTTCTGAAACCTCGTGTTTTTGTACCGAGCTACTTCTCTCCCCCCGCCTCCCCCCTCCCATATACACAAAAGAGAGACATACAAATATAGATGGAGCCTGACCATATTTTGGTTGTAGTTACATTGATGTTACTGGAGTGACTCCACTAAAACCAGTGGAGCAACATTAGTATAACAATTTATATGAAATCCGATTCAGGCATATACTGAAGTATGACACTGGAGAGTTGTTTTATCATGCTGAATTTCCTCATAAATAGAGCATTAGAAATGCAATATACAAACCAGTGAAAAACAGTCATTAATAACATTCAAAATACTTCACTGAAAAATTCCACTGGCGTCAGGCTTTGGTATTGCTTCAAGAATGTTAATATCTATGTCCTTTTAAGGAGCTCAAGTGGTTAAGTATGCTGTCATTTTTCTTAAACTGTCTCTCTAGGTATTAATTCAGACATAAAATATTATGCTGTCCAAGGTATTATCTAATCCTTTGTCCTTCTTATATTGCATGATACAAGTTACTATGATACCAATGAAGAAAGCAGCTCTGCTTTACTTCACCACAGTACAGAAAATGCCTTAAAAAGTGTCTGGTTTCACAATCCTAGGAAGGTTGAAGTTAATACTTCTGAACTATATTGATTTGCAAATATATATTTCCTTCTCGTACTGCATGGAATTATCATTTGGACTGTGCTTTACCTGGATATTTGCTCTTAAGACAGAAATGGAAGAGGGAAGCTTCCTGTCCAGAACTCATTTCTAGACTCCACACAAGTTACACATCTCCGAGTTATTTTAAATTAAGACAGTAGTACCCAGCCTTATTACACAAGAGGGCCACATAAACCTAAGCACAACCTTGTGTGGGCCAAACAGATTCTACCTATTTTAATAAGATTTAAAATTAGTTGTTTTGATTTATATTTTAAGTTCAGCTTGTTTCATATGTATTTAGATAGGTTGTTTCTATGTACAGTATTGTCTGTTTACACACTCATGTACATTAAAATGATGTAAACATGATGACAAAATACTAAAGAATCGGCCATTAGAATATTGTGTCAAAGCAGGCCGCGGGCCTTATGAAATGCTCCGGTGGGCCATGTACGGCCCAAGGGCCATAGGTGGGGTACCCCTGAATTAAGATAAAAATTCACCAATCTGTCTTTGTACTTATGTGAGTCCCATCACCATGGAATTGGAGTGCTTCTTAAGAATTTGCAATTCTGTGACCTGTGTTATATAGGAGGTCAGACTATACGGTCATAGCGCTCCCTTCTGGCCTTAAAATACATGAATATATGTAAAAATAGGAGTAATGATAACAGTAAAGATTATGGCCAAAAAATGTATCTGATGTAGAGACTGCTAATACCCTTGCAACATTGCAAATATGTGTCAGACTCATAATGTGGCACTATAGAAAGGAAGAGGTACCAGGTCAAATTTATTGTGATGCCAATTTTTTAAAAGGGCTCCAGAGGTGATCCTGGCAACTACAGGCCAGTAATCCTCACTTCAGTACTGGGCAAATTGGTTGAAACTATCGTAAAGAACAAAATTGTCAGACACATAGATGAACGTAATTTATTGGGAAATAGTCAACATGGTATTTGTAAAGGGAAATCTTGCCTCACCAATCTACTAGAATTCTTTGAGGGGGTCAACAAGCATGCGGACAAAGGAGATCCAGTGGATATAGTGTATTTAGATTTTCAGAAAGCCTTTGACAAGGTCCCTTACCAAAGGCTCTTAAGCAAAATAAACAGTCATGGGATAAGAGGGAAGGTTCTCTCATGTAACTGGTTAAAAGATAGGAAACAAAGAGTAGGAATAAATGGTCAGTTTTCAGAATGGAGAGAGGTAAATAGTGGTGTCCTCAGGGATCTGTAGACTCATAGACTCATAGACTCATAGACTTTAAGGTCAGAAGGGACCAATATGGTCATCTAGTCTGACCTCCCGCATAATGCAGGCCACAAAAGCTGACCCACCCACAACAGAATCTTCCAGCGTGCGACCCCTGCCCTATGCTGCGGAGGAAGGCGAAAAACCTCCAGGGCCTCTGCCAATCTACCCTGGAGGAAAATTCCTTCCCGACCCCAAATATGGCGATCAGCAGAACCCCGAGCATACAGGCAAGATTCTACAGCCGGACCCTCATTTTACCCGCGATGGCACGTTAATGCCTAATTGACTAAAATCACGTTATCCCATCAAACCATTCCCTCCATAAACTTATCAAGCCTAATCTTGAAGCCAGAGAGGTCCTTCGCCCCCACCGTTTCCCTCGGAAGGCTGTTCCAAAATTTCACCCCTCTGACGGTTAGAAACCTTCGTCTAATTTCAAGCCTAAACTTCCCCACGGCCAGTTTATATCCATTCGTTCTCGTGTCCACATTACTACTAAGCTGAAATAATTCCTCTCCCTCCTTGGTATTAATCCCCTTGATATATTTAAAGAGAGTAATCATATCCCCCCTCAGCCTTCTTTTGGTTAGGCTAAACAAACCGAGCTCCTCGAGTCTCCTTTCATAGGAAAGGTTTTCCATTCCTCGGATCATCCTAGTGGCCCTTCTCTGTACCCGTTCCAGTTTGAGTTCATCCTTTTTAAACATAGGAGACCAGAACTGCACACAGTACTCCAAATGAGGTCTCACCAGCGCCTTGTATAACGGAAGCAGCACCTCCCTGTCCCTACTAGAAATACCTCGCCTAATGCATCCCAAGATCGCATTAGCTTTTTTCACAGCCACGTCACATTGCCGACTCATAGTCATCCTGCGATCAACCAGGACTCCGAGGTCCTTCTCCTCCTCCGTCACTTCCAACCTATGCGTCCCTAACTTATAACTAAAATTCTTGTTAGTCATCCCTAAATGCATCACCTTACACTTCTCACTATTAAATCTCATCCTATTATTGTTACTCCAATTTACAAGGTCATCCAAGTCTCCCTGCAGAATATCCCGATCCTTCTCCGAATTGGCAATACCTCCCAACTTTGTGTCATCCGCAAACTTTATCAGCCCACTCCTACACTCGGTTCCGAGGTCAGTAACGAATAGATTAAATAAAATCGGACCCAAAACCGAACCTTGAGGAACCCCACTGGTGACCTCCCTCCAACCCGTCAGTTCACCTTTCAGTACTACCCGCTGCAGTCTCCCCTTTAACCAGTTCTTTATCCACCTCTGGATTTTCATATCGATCCCCATCTTTTCTAATTTAACCAATAATTCCTCGTGCGGCACAGTATCAAACGCTTTACTAAAATCTAGGTAAATTAGATCCACCACATTTCCTTTATCTAGAAGGTCTGTTACTTTCTCAAAGAAGGAGATCAAGTTGGTTTGGCACGATCTTCCTTTCGTAAACCCATGTTGTAATTTGTCCCAATTGCCATTCACCTCAAGGTCCTTAACTACTTTTTCCTTCAAAATTTTTTCCAAGACCTTGCATACTACAGAAGTTAAACTAACAGGCCTGTAGTTACCCGGGTCACTTTTTATCCCCTTCTTGAAAATAGGACTGGGTCCAGTCCTATTTAACATATTCATAAACGATCTGGAAAAAGGGTTGGCAAAATTTGCAGATGATACAAAACTACTCAAGATAGTTAAGTCCCAGGCAGACTGCGAAGAGCTACAAAAGGATCTCTCAAAACTGGGTGACCGGGCAACAAAATGGCAGATGAAATTTAATGCTGATAAATGCAAAGTAATACACTTTGGAAAACATAATCCTAACTATACATATACAATGATGGGGTCTAAATTAGCTGTTACCATTCAAGAAAGAGATCTTGGAGTCATTGTGGATAGTTCTCTGAAATCATCTACTCAGTGTGCAGCGCAGTCAAAAAAGTGAACAGAATGTTCAGAATCATCAAGAAAGGGATAGATAATAAGACAGAAAATATCATATTGCCTCTATATAAATCCATGGTACGCCCACACCTTGAATACTGCATGCAGATGTGGTCGCCCCATCTCAAAAAAGTTATATTGGAATTGGAAAAGCTTCAGGAAAGGGCAACAAAAATGATTAGGGGTATAGAATGGCTTCCGTATGAGGAGAGATTAATAATACTGGGACTTTTCAGCTTGGAAAAGAGGAGACTAAGGGGGGATATGATAGAGGTCTATAAAATCATGAGTGGTATAGAGAAAGTAAATAAGGAAGTGTTATTTACTCCTTCTCATAATACAAGAACAAGGGGCCACCAAATGAAATTAATAGGTAGCAGTTTTAAAACAAACACAAGAAAGTATTTTTTCATGCAACACACTGTCAACCTCTGGAACTCCTTGCCAGAGGGTGTTGTGAAGACCAATACTATAACGGGGTTGAAAAGGGAGCTAGATAGATTCATGGAAGATAGGGCCCTCAATGGCTATTAGCCAGGATGGGCAAGAATGGTGTCCCTAGCCTCTGTTTGTCAGAAGCTGGGATTGGATGACAGGGCATGGATCACTTGATGATAACCTGTCTGTTCATTCCCTTTGGGGCACCTGCCATTGGCCATTGTCAGAGGGGGAGGTCCCGGACGACTGGAAAAAGGCTAATGTAGTGCCCATCTTTAAGAAAGGGAAGAAGGAGGATCCGGGGAACTACAGGCCAGTCAGCCTCACCTCAGTCCCTGGAAAAATCATGGAGCAGGTCCTCAAGGAATCAATTATGAAACACTTAGAGGAGAGGAAAGTGATCAGGAACAGTCAGCATGGATTCACCAAGGGGAAGTCATGCCTGACTAACCTAATTGCCTTCTATGATGAAATAACTGGCTCTGTGGATGAGGGGAAAGCAGTGGATGTGTTATTCCTTGACTTTAGCAAAGCTTTTGATACAGTCTCCCACAGTATCCTTGCCAGCAAGTTAAAGAAGTATGGGCTGGATGAATGGACTATAAGGTGGATAGAAAGCTGGCTAGATCGTCGGGTTCAACGGGTAGTGATCAATGGCTCCATGTCTAGTTGGCAGCCGGTTTCAAGCGGAGTGCCCCAAGGGTCGGTCCTGGGGCCGGTTTTGTTTAATATCTTTATTAATGATCTGGAGGATGGTGTGGACTGCACTCTCAGCAACTTTGCAGATGACACTAAACTGGGAGGCGTGGTAGATACACTGGAGGGTAGGGATCGGATACAGAGGGACCTAGACAAATTAGAGGATTGGGCCAAAAAAAACCTGATGAGGTTCAACAAGGACAAGTGCAGAGTCCTGCACTTAGGACGGAAGAATCCTATGCACTGTTACAGACTAGGGACCGAATGGCTAGGTAGCAGTTCTGCAGAAAAGGACCTAGGGGTCACAGTGGACGAGAAGCTGGATATGAGTCAACAGTGTGCTCTTGTTGTTAAGAAGGCTAACGGCATTTTGGGCTGTATAAGTAGGGGCATTGCCAGCAGATCGAGGAACGTGATCATTCCCCTTTATTCGACATTGGTGAGGCCTCATCTGGAGTACTGTGTCCAGTTTTGGGCCCCACACTACAAGAAGGATGTGGAAATATTGGAGAGAGTCCAGCGGAGGGCAACAAAAATGAGTAGGGGTCTGGAGCACATGACTTATGAGGAGAGGCTGAGGGAACTGGGATTGTTTAGTCTCCAGAAGAGAAGAATGATGGGGGATTTGATAGCTGCTTTCAACTAGCTGAAGGGGGGTTCCAAAGAGGTTGGAGCTCAGCTGTTCTCAGTGGTGGCAGATGACAGAACAAGGAGCAATGGTCTCAAGTTGCAGTGGGGGAGGTCTAGGTTGGATATTAGGAAACACTATTTCACTAGGAGGGAGGTGAAGCACTGGAATGCATTACCTAGGGAGGTGGTGGAATCTCCTTCCTTGGAGGTTTTTAAGGCCCGGCTTGACAAAGCCCTGGCTGGGATGATTTAGTTGGGAATTGGTCCTGCTTTGAGCAGGGGGTTGGACTAGATGACCTCCTGAGGTCCCTTCCAACCCTGATATTCTATGATTCTATGACAGGATACTGGGCCTGATGGACCTTTGGTCTGACCCAGTATGGCCGTTCTTATGTTCTTATTGGTACTGTATAGTGCAATATAAATGGTTACAGGTGTGTAAGTTAGCCACTCTGGGAGTGTATGCAGTAGCCATTCACCTGTGGAATTGTTTGTGTACATAAAGAGTCTGAAGGACATTTCTTTTAAATTAAGAGAAACAACAAAAAGAATGAAAAAAGAGTAAAGCTAGACTCAGAACCGGCTCTAGGTTTTTTGCCGCCCCAAGCAAAAAAAAAAAAAAATTGGCCACCCTCCCCCCTTTTTTTTGGCTTTTACACGTTTGCACTTTTTTTTTAACTGTTTAAAATTTTAAAAAATGAAAACAGAGAATTTGTAGTTAGTGAAATAAAACAATTTCGTACTAGTATACTCATTTAATTATAACAAAATCACAATTACAAACACTGATACTGGTAATGTTAAAAGAATGTGTAATGCTATAGCAGTGTTTGGAGTGAAAAAATCATTTATTGCTATAAATTCTAATACTTTTAGAGGAGAAGTTTTAGGACTTATTAGCTCAGATAAAGCTAAGTCTGGTTCAGACAGAAGCAGCTGCCAGCAACTCCGGACCCAGAGAGGCAGCAGCACACGCAGATTCCCCCTGTCCCGTTGCCTCAGCTTAGTGGATATCGGGTACATTAATCAGCGCTCCCACCCACCCACCCCACCCCGCGCAGAGCAGACAGGAGGACGCTCCCAGTATGGAGTGGTCGGGGGTGACTCCAGGGATTAACGGAGGGCTGGGGGGAAGGGGGACAGGAAAAGCAGCGGCTGCACACGTGGAGCAGGGCAGAGGAGGGGCTCCCCCACTCCGGAGCAGTCACCTGGCTCCGACGGCTGGTCGTCCAATTGCCCCCACGCTGCTGCTCGCCTGCCTGCCGTGCCGCCTCCGTCAGCCAAGCGAGCCTCTCGGCAGCAGGTCAGGTGGGAATGCAAACCCTCTGCATGGCGGAATGCCGCCCCTGGAAATGTACCACCCTAAACACGTGCTTGCTTTCCTGGTGTCTAGTCTAGAGCCGGTCCTGGCTAGAATAGTGGATTTTTTTTGGTGTGCTCTCAATTCTGGGGAAAAAAATGTTTTGGTTGAACCAAAACTTGAAATTTTAGATGACTCGAAAAGTTTTTCAAAAATTGTTTCTGGTTGAACAAAACTTGAAATGAAATGTTTCGTTTAGCTTTAGAGCATTTTTAAACATTTTAAAAAATAAGTGAAAGGAAATTTCAAAAGTTGTTTTGAATAAAAAAATCAAAATGTTTTGTTTTGAAAATGTCATACAAAATATTTTGAGTTTTTCAGATTTCTTTTTTCAAAATGAGTCTCCACTGTTCACAGAAAAAAAGGTTTAGTCAATTTTTTTACCTAGTTCTGTCCATGACACAGTATACTATGTGCAAGACCCTTCATTTTCAGCACAAGCACATGTTTCTTCTGCTACATTGATTTATTTTCCCAGATAGCCTCACATTTACACTAATTTATTATTAGCATAAACACATCTATCTAATGTAATGTGTTGGATTTTCTTAACATAATCAGTATTTTCAGGTACTTGAGTGTTCCAAAATCTGGGTGAAAATCAGTAAAAAAACAACAACAAATAATGGCTTTTATAAAATCTGGGCATTTTGCAGTAAAAACTGAAAATGTTGTGTCTGCTCAGTAACATTTAGCATCAACTCTACCTAGCAGCAGAGTAGGGTAGTGGTCAGGGAGATTCTTTAGAAACTTAATGTCCAGTACACAGATGAAAATCCTAACAGTTACCTGCTACATACCGTACACCACAATAAATGTGCTGCAAATCCACAGTCTCCAGATGTGACAAATTTAGGAAGAAAAAAAGGCTTGGTAAGTGCAATTGGGTCATGACCTTGCAAACACACAATTAAATTCATGCAGTGGTTCTAACCGCAACTAAGGAGAAGCAGCAGAGGTTTTTGAAACTATCTTCTCTCCGTTGGTTGAAATGTATCAGTGCTCAGGAGGAAACACAATGGAGTGCTGCAGTCTGAAATCTTCCTTCCAAATGCTAGCGACTGCTGTGGACTGTATGGATCATGTCTGTTAACTCTGGACTTTTTGAATATTCTCTAAGCACAATAAAATGCACACCTGACATCCACAATAAGATACTCAACATGTTATAAAAGGTGTAATCCACAAATTGAGCAAGTTGATCCTAGGTAAACATCTGGCATTTTGATTGACACATCTCACTGTCTAGCCAACCAAACAAGAGTTAGGAAATTTCTGGCAGTCTGCAAAAGGAACAAGCTGTCTCATTAAATAATCCTGGAAAGCCAAATACGTTGGTATGTTGCCTCCAACACCTACAGTACGTTGGCCAGTCCTTTGCAACCTTACTTGACAGCTATTTAGCCCTTGGGCTACCTTTCCACGGTCAATAAGGACATTAGTCATTAAGGACTAATTCATGGAAGAGGCTATGGTGACTGGGCATGGTTGACAAATTTCACAGCATGCACTGTGTGACTAATTTACTTGCAGCCCAGCACTGATGAATATGTCTCCAAGTTATAACTTCCCATCTAAACTACATTCCAGGGTGAGTGTATTTTACTCACAGTTGAGTTGAGAAGAACTCAATATGGTCCATATTGATTAATATTATTCGGTGACTTAGACCATCAGATATAAGATATGTCTACACGTATGGTGGCAAGTAGAGTACAGGTACTACACACGTGGTTAAAAGCTGCAGTGAAAGGTTTACCAGCACGGAGGCAGTGGACAAAAAAGTACTTTCCTCACTGTCTCCCCACTGCCAGAGCTTTTTCCTGCTGCCTTCCCCCTGCCAGAGTCTTTCCCTGTGGCAGAGAAAGGCTCTGGGAGCAGGGAGGAAGAGGTACATTGCATTGCTAAAAACAGCAATGTAGACTTGGGAGGCACTGCTTGGGCACATAGAGAGTTTGTGAAGGGTGTATACCCTGGGGATTCAGACCTGTAGGGCACTGTACTCTACCTGCCTAAGCTGTGCCTCACTGTCTACACTGCTATTTATACCCACACTAGCTGGTTGTGCAGTGTCTATACTCTACACACTGCCATAAGTGTAGTATCTCAGCCCCTTTTATTGGTGGAATTACAAGGTCATTTGGCTGGTTTTATCATAAAATTATAAACATATTTACAGCATTTCTGTGTATGTTTCTCCAAAGATTCCCCAATATTTAACACCCCCCATATTCCAACCTTCTGCTTGTTTTGCATAAAATTGGCTGCAAAATTTTACTACAGTAATTGGAATCACCATAGACCTCCAGCACCTGCCTTCTTCTTTGTTGCACAAGTTTCAGTTTCATTAGTTAAAATAGAACAAACAAATAATAACAGCTTTGCTATTGAGATCTGCTTTTCATTCACGGTGAACCCTTTGCAAAGCTTAACTACCACAGTTCAATTTTAAAGCTGGATCAAACTTTTTCATAGGACCATCATTTTGAAAGTCTTGCTATGAGGTTAAATGCAAAAAGAAGTATGTTTAGGTTCTTTATCTTAACCAGATAGGTTTGTTTACACATATGGGATTTCTTGTTCATTTGTGACCCAAAGCAAAGGCCATTGAAGGCAATGGGAGTCTTTCCATTCATTGCCATGGGCTTGGATTAGGTCCATAAAGCCAAGACAACACTGAATCCTTTGTCCACATCATTAATCAATTATCATCATATTTAGCGCATTTAGTTAATGCAAAGTATCTCCACTTGCTTTGACAGAGTGACTCCAGATATACACTGATGTAACTGAGATCAGAATTTCATCCTGTGGAAGTTTATTATATGACAAGTACACCTGGAGTGTACACTATTTAGTGTAAAATAACAACACTATAATTTGCTCAGGACTGGTCAGAATAATGGTGACTTTCTGGAATAATAATGGTGATTTTCAACAGGCTGCTTCTGTATTTTGCAGCTTTCAGCTCCTTTTCAAATGGGGTAACGGGCTTGAGCAAATGTCCCATTTGGACACTTCTTATTTCAGCCGTGCTGAAGAGGCTAGTTTTAAATTCAGTAGTTGAATGAGCACATGATAGGCATTAGAGAGGACTGCTGGGCAAACAACTTTTTATTCAAATCTAAGCAATAGGGGTTTTGAAAATGCTTGGATCCAGCCCTAATTGGCAATAAATAATTTGTGGTTGTTAGTAGGAACCATCTCTTCCTTCTTTCTTTAACCATAGTGACATTCTGTTGTGCAATGTATCATTATGTACTGCAATGGGGCCCAAATGTAATGCCCGGCTGTAAATAAAAAAGAAAACAAAGGAGTAATGTAGGAAGACTGTTCTCTTTGCAATTGCCTGTGGTCACAGTTTGTTTCAAATTCTGATTATCTATAAGAATCTAACACTGGCACTTGTGTGTATTGGAACGACAGTCAAGACAAGCACTGGCTTGATGGGGTTGTTGATTTTCAAGTAAATAATATAAAGAGCTCTATTAAGCTAAGAATTGGATGACTGCCAAAAAGATATTTGGAAAGTAAAATCACTGCTGAAACATTATGGGGAACGCCTTGAAAACAGTGAAAGACAGTAACACTGAATTTTAATTTTTAATGACTGGTACCTAAAGACATAATGATTGGTTTGCACAACTGGACTGCTTACATTGAAACAGAAACTAGAGATAAGGTGTACACTGAGGGTATGTCTACACTACGAGGGTAGTTCGATTTCTCTTAAATCGAAAATGTAGAATCGATATTGCAAAGTCGAACGTGTGTGTCCACACTAAGGACAGTAATTCGACTTTGTGAGTCCACACTAACGGGGAAAGCGTCGACATTGGAAGCGGTGCACTGTGGGCAGCTATCCCACAGTTCCCGCAGTCCCTGCTGCCCATTGGAATTCTGGGTCGAGCCGCCAATGCCTTCTGGGTAAAAAAAAAGGGTCGAGGGTGCTTTTGGGTAATTGTCGTCATCCGTCCGTCAGTACCGCCCTCCCTCCCTCCCTGAAAGCGCCGGCGGGAAATCAGTTCGTGCAATTTTCCGGTCAGTGCCAGCACAGACGCCACAGCACTGCGAGCATGGATCCCGCTGCGACCATCGCTGCAGTTGTGGCCGTTGTCAACGCCTCGCAGGTTATCATCCACCTTTACCAGAGGCAGATGCAGATAAACCAGGCGAGGAGGCTACGGCACCGCGGTGAGGGCCTGAAGTCTGAGAGTAGCACAGGCCTGTCAGAAAGCACAGGACCCAGCGCCGAGAACATCACGGTGACAATGGGTCATGTGGATGTTGTGGAACGGCGATTCTGGGCATGGGAAACAAGCACGGACTGGTGGGACCGCATAGTGCTGCAGGTCTGGGACGAATCCCAGTGGCTGCAAAACTTTCGCATGCGGAAGGGGACTTTCCTTGAACTTTGTGAGTTGCTGTCCCCTGCCCTGAAGCGCAATGACACCCGGATGCGAGCAGCCCTGACTGTCCAGAAGCGAGTGGCCATAGCCCTCTGGAAGCTTGCAACGCCAGACAGCTACCGGTCTGTCGCGAACCACTTTGGCGTGGGCAAATCTACCGTGGGGGTTGTTGTGATGCAAGTAGCCAACGCAATCGTTAAGGTACTGCTCTCAAAGGTAGTGACCCTGGGAAACGTGGAGGTCATCATAGATGGCTTCGCCGCGATGGGATTCCCAAACTGCGGTGGGGCTATAGATGGAACTCACATCCCTATCCTGGGACCGGAGCACCAGGCCAGCCAGTACATTAACAGAAAGGGCTACTTTTCAATGGTGCTGCAAGCACTGGTGGACCATCGGGGACGTTTTACAAACATCAACGTCGGATGGCCGGGCAAGGTTCATGACGCTCGCGTGTTCAGGAACTCTGGTCTGTTTAGATGGCTGCAGGAAGGTATTTACTTCCCGGACCACAAAATAAGTCTTGGGGATGTGGAGATGCCTACAGTGATCCTTGGGGACCCAGCCTACCCGCTAATGCCCTGGCTCATGAAGCCCTATACTGGCGCCCTGGACACTGAAAAAGAACTGTTCAACTACCGGCTGAGGAAGTGCAGAATGGTGGTGGTGTGCGCTTTTGGCCGTCTCAAGGGGAGATGGAGAAGCTTACTGACTCGCTGTGATCTCAGCGAAACCAATATCCCCATTGTTATAGCAGCTTGCTGTGTGCTCCACAATCTCTGTGAGAGCAAGGGGGAGACCTTTATGGCGGGGTGGGAGGTTGAGGCAAATAGCCTGGCATCTGATTACGCCCAGCCAGACAGCCGGGCGATTAGAAGAGCCCAGCGGGACGCGCTGTGCATCCGGGAGGCTTTGAAACCTAGGTTCCACAGTGAGCAGGGTAACCAGTGACTTTTAAGGTTCTGTGCAGAGAAGCTGAACCTGCCCCCGTTTCTTTACCCAGGTAATGTTGACTATCCTCTCCAGTTACAGACCCCCTCCACCCCCTTCCAAAAAAATAAAATCAGTTTTATTTTGTTAATGAACACCGTTGTCTTTATTACTGTTTTTGCGGGAATGTTTTAAACCTGGGACGCAGACTGTGGTGGGGAGCGGGTGTAGTGTACTGATGCAAATGATCCTTCTAAACTCCAGGAATGACAGGATTCGCAGTGGCGGACTGGTTGTTTCAACGGAGCCTGCCAGCCCTCCTGAGCGGGACTGCGTGTATGTGGGGGCTATGTGACTTTATGGCAGGGGGAGGAGGGTTACAGATCCCCTGCTGCGTGGCTCTGTGATCCAGGACAAGGACCGCTGCATAAGATCTGTAACTGCCCTCCCCCGCCACAAAGTCACAGAGCAACCCCCCCCCCCCACGCACAGAACATGAAAACCACCTCCCAGACTGACCAGGGTAACTAGTCACTGCACTGTGTATGTGCCCTGCTGCTGGACCTGCCCCCGCCTCTGTACCCTGCTAAAGGTGACTGTCCTGTCCAATTACCAAGCCCCTTCCCCCCCTTCAGACAGACTGTCCCACAAAAGAACATGATTGAAACAGTAATGAACAGAAACGTATTTTTTATTAACAACCAGACATGAAACTGGGGGGTGAAACTTGGACGGGGGCTTGGGTGAGGCGGGCAGGAAAGGACTTTTCAAATTTTGGGGAATGACAGCCTTCTCGTGCTTGAGCAGTCTGCAGGGGTCGAGTGAGAGTTTTCACGGACTCTGCCGCCCCTCCTTCTTTGGACTTTGGGCGAGGGGGGTATGGGACTTGGTGGCGGGGGAGTGCGGTTACTGATAGACTGCAGCGGGGCTCTGTCCTCCTGCCTCCGTTCCTGCAGAACATCAATAAGGCGCCAGAGCGTGTCCGTTTGCTCCCTCAGAAGTCCAAGCAACGTTTGAGTCGCCTGCTGGTCTTCCTGCCGCCACCTCTCCTCACGTTCCATGTGTGTCCGGTGCATTTGGGACAAATTCTCCCTCCAATGGTTCTGCTGTGCTGCCTGGGCTCGGGAGCAGCCCATTAGTTCTGAGAACATGTCCTCTCGCGTCTTCTTCTTCCTCCGCCTAATGTGCGCTAGCCTCTGGGAGTGTGATGCCAGGCTGGGTTGGGAGACAGTCGCAGATGTGGCTGTGGGAATGAGAAAAAGGTAGTGAATTCCTCCGAAACATAAATGTAGTTGTGAACAAAGAACATAGTCTTTCTCTGTGAACAAGACCATGCACCGCACCTATCACATGCGCACTCAGGACAAGGTCGAATTTTCGGACCTCGCCTTCAGTGCCTGGGGTCTTGCACTGCTGATCTGGGAAGCGGGGCAGGACACCGGAATTTCTGTAGCAGGCAGACATGGTAAGCCGTAGACTTGTGGCTGCTTAAAACTTTAGTAGTACCACTGGCCTCCATTCACACTGAAAGCAATGCCAGTCTCTGCTGCCAGCAATCGGCCAAGCATGAACTCTGGCCCTCTCCCACCCCCTCGCGGATGTCCCAGGGAAAGATCCCTGTATGCTGCCCCTCTCCTGCCTCCACCGCGTGGCTGTAAACCAGCGGTTACAGTTCTGTAAAGGAACTTGCAAGCAGTCCCAATACTAACAGTCCCCTACCTAATTCAAAGCAGGTCATCATGAGCGACATAACAATAATGAGGATCTCGGACAGCGATAAGGAAAGGATGCTTCGGGAAAGCCTGCAAAGACCAGGGCCCTATGCTGCCATGCTGTGCAAGGCAATGATCCCGGAGTACTTGAGGATCTCCTGGCGCGGGAACGTCTCCTACTTCGGAGGACCCAGTAAGGCCGCTCTCCCCAGGAACCTGATGAACAGGCTTTCCCATTACCTCCAGGAGAGCTTCGTCGAGATGTCCCTGGAGGATTTCAGCTCCATCCCCGGTCATATAGACCGCATTTTAATATAGCTGCAGTGGCAGGGACTAAAGAGTGGAGCAGCTTGGGCAGCAGAATCATGCACAACTGGACACTGTTAGATTTTTTTTTAATAGTTGGAACTGAATACTTAAGCGCCCAGGGTAAAGAAATCATGAAGAACACATTGTTCTTATTCTTAATATTCCAGTTTTGTTTAAAATAAATGTTTACATGTTTAAAACACTTACTGCTTGATCCTTCCCCTGACTCTGTGTCCGGGTTAAATGCTGGGGAGGGTTGGTAGGGGATCTCTGTAAGGGTGATGAAGAGCTCCTGGCTGTCGGGGAAATCAGCTTGGTAAGCGCTGTCGACTGCCTCGTCCTCCTCATCTCCTTCCTCATCTTCCCCGTCCGCTAACATCTCCGAGGAACCGGCCGTCGACAATATCCCATCCTCAGAGTCCACGGTCAGTGGTGGGGTAGTGGTGGCGGCCGCACCTAGGATGGAATGCAGTGCCTCGTAGAAACGGGATGTGTGGGGCTGGGATCCGGATCGTCCGTTTGCCTCTTTGGTCTTCTGGTAGCCTTGTCTCAGCTCCTTGATTTTCACGCGGCACTGCGTTGCATCCCGGCTGTATCCTCTCTCTGCCATGGCTTTAGAGATCTTCTCATAGATCTTTGCGTTCCGTCTTTTGGAAAGCAGCTCGGAAAGCACGGACTCATCGCCCCACACAGAGATCAGAGCCAAGACTTCCCGATCAGTCCATGCTGGG